>NW_028280950.1:905000-2302500 GCF_059751285.1 Brachycentrus maculatus
AATAATCGAATTTAATTGGTATCACAATATTATTAAACATGTCTGAGTTTATTCGTTAATTTAAATACTTTTTTTACGCAATTGACCATAGAAAAATATAAAATGTGCGGAAAGCAGTGCTATCTCTGCCTCTGAACAGAGTTGACATTGCGTTCTAAAATCAAATCAGTGGATCGGATAGCAATATAAATTTAAATAAATAAATAACCAATCGCAAAACAAAACATGTTCCAAAATTTTGTAATGTATGGTTTATATTGATATTTATTTTTTAAAATGCACAAATACCTAATACGGTAGTAACCGAAGTACCAAACTTCCGAGTCGCGAATTGACGAAATGGAATAAGAGTAACTAAATAACATTACTTTTTATTATTATATCAACGATACAAGATATGTATTTATATTTTAAGAAACGCCCTGTCATAACAATTAACCTAAAAGCTTAAAACCATTTGACGTTGTATGAAACCGCTTGAAATGACTTCTATGGAGAGAAAACCCAGTAAATAGGTTGTAAAACCATTTCCTTTTTCATTGTATACGCTGCATTAAATTTTCTTTTAAGTCCTTGTCTTCCACAAAACTAGTAAACCTTCTCTTGACGACCTTTAACTTTTCTGTTCAACGTCATCGAGAGATTTTTTTTTAAAGACAAATGTCACGGAATATTGGTTACAAGAAAATCAAGATGGCGAATAAAGGAGCGGAATCGTAAAGATTCCCGCGCAAAGGGAGTTTGACACATAAATGTTCGAAATTCAAATTTATGCTGTTTTGAAGCGACCATAAACACGCAGACCATAACCTAACGCGGAATTCGAAAAAGGGGATAAGAAATTTAAATTTATTCCAGTTCTTTGAAGTGATCTGGAATGTATACACAAGTTGAAATGAAATTCGGATTAAGGAACCATCGAAGCAACGAAGCATAAATCTAGATTTCGCATAGCAAAGGTAATTCTTCGTAATTCAAAAAGATAATAATATGAAAGAAATATTGGAGAGAAAAAAATGGTAATATATCTACAAAGTTATCTCGACAGCCCCTTTTCTATCTTTTTGTCCCTACTCCCCATCCATTAGTGCATATGGCACTACATCAAATACTACGCCTTTATCTTAATCGTAAATTACATGGTGATCAGTCTTCCACTTTAATTGCCATTTCAGGAGAACAAATTTAATGTAAGAGTATTATGACCGTACCGGGAACCCAACACTACTATGGAGGCCCTTACTATACTCGCCGTAAAATATTATTACGTTAAGTTTCAAACAAAACACTGCTTTTTTATTTTGACTGTAATCTATCCTGCGATTTCACGCACAGTAGTCATACGTGCTATCTAGTATATAAGTACACTATATTGCCGTACAAAGCCTAAAGAGTAGTGTGAGCATGTAATAAGAGTAGTATAAGCTATACAAATCAGTATAGAATACTAAAAAAAACAGTAATCATGGTTAATATCATCACCATATACTTAAAGAGCCTTTTGTGTCTTCTTTATCTTCAAACCCTCATCCGCATCCGATGGTGCATAGGGCATTGTATCATATAAATGCAGTGTTATCTTGATCGTTAACACACGAAGGAAAGGTGATCGGCCCTCCGCTTCAGGTACCAGTCCAGGGTAATATTGAATGAATATTAGAGTGAAAAAATCACTTATATTTATTTGACCCCCCTGGGAATCGAACCGTGGACCTCCAGTACAGTAGCCGAGCGTGCTGACCATTACACTGCGGAGGCGGAAGCGGTGCCTTTTGTGTACTTATTTCAAATATCTATTACATGCTTTTACTGCGCTTTCGACTCTATACGGGAGATTAAAGTTGCACTTTATCTACAATTTATATTTTGAATATGCATATTTAGCATTTATTAGTTTTATTAAGATATAAGCTTTCCAATAATTGTACCTACTTACTTTGTGCGATGATGCAGTAAACCATAATCGATCAAAAAATTGCATAAGTGGAAAGCTCTGCGTACAGTGTCAATCCACAATCGTTATTTGCCCATATTATTATTCCCGAGCATTATCTCTACTTCTCTTTTGATACGATTTCTCGTGGAAGTTTTTTTTAAATATTACATTATTCACAGAATGAACGGTTCGCGAGCAACACATTAATTTGTATTCAACGCACATGGAAGGTTCATTGCTACCTTTGCATAATATTATTAATCGCATCAATGTAGATGTTATTAATTTCATGTTGTTTGAGATAACGTTATTTTCTTATACCGTTTCCATATTATCTATCATTTGTTATATTACAGGAACCATAATATTTTGATTGATACGGTAAGATTTTCAGTCGGAAGTGATTAAGGACGACATCGTGACATATTTTTAAGGTATAATAAATAATAATAATAATAAAACCCTTATCCGCACCCCAATGGTGCATAGGGCACTGCATCATATAAACGCAGTGTTATCTTGATCGTTAACACACGAAGGAAAGGTGATCAGCCCTCCGCTTCAGGTACCAGTCCAGGGTAATATTAAATAAATATTAGAGTGAAAAAATCACTTATATTTACCATTTTATAGACCCCCCTCTGGGAATCGAACCCGGGACCTCCAGAACGGTAGCCGAGCGCGCTGACCATTACACTACGGAGGCGGACATAATAATAAAAAAATAAAGGAAAATAATAGAACTCACATGCGTTATTTTTGGTATAGCAATTTCAATCCTTATGTAATTCGAACAATTACAACTTGCAAAAATTCCTGCTACCCGGCTTTTTGGAGTTTAATGTTTCTCAAACATTTTTTGGTGACAGAATAATGAGTCACATTTTCTCAAAAATGATATTGTCTTTTTTTTATTAACTCCGCGAGTGTGAATTTATCAATGTAGTAGGTACCTAATTATCTAGAGATTTAAACCAAGAATGTTATATCGTGTTTTTAAAGCATAACGATGACATATTTATTTATTTCGGTTTATTAATATATGTAGATGACATTAGAATCACGAATATTGAGATTTTCTATTTCATAACTTTAAAAAGAACTTTGTCATTTCTTATCTTGGTTATTAATAAGTCTCAAGGAAGGAGCTTTTGGTTTTGAAAGCGGTCGACGTTATGGCGAAGTTATAAAAGTTGACAATTTCTCGAAATATTCCGAGAACAGTTTTCACTATTTAATATATGAAATAAAATATATTCAAAAACTTTTTAACTAGAAAAACTTAAAACTGAGTAGATAACCAAGAAGAAATGAAGGAAGTGTAATATCATTTTAATTTTTAATACCTTCTTGATTTATAAATAACAGGTTTATTTTTCGATATACAAATAATATATGGTTTATTTATATATACTACTAATAAAATAGTAGAATATGAATTTTCTTTTAATTGTTGTATTTGTTTATCATTTATCTTAAAAAGGGTTAACTGAAAGTAAATAATAGACATCAATGTGTCATCTGGTAGATGAGATAATATTATTTGGTGACCAAAATAATTAAAATGTCACTAAATTAATATATGTAGGTAGTAGGTAATCTAGAATCTAGAGTACACAAACTAAACACGAACAGATTTGTTTATTTGTACGTCATAAGTAACTATTTCATAACTGCGTTATTAAATATTGAAATATGTTCTTTGTTTTCCAGTAATTAAAAATACACATAAATATTATGCCAGTGGGTTCTGAATCAATTATTGATGAATAAATTTTATCACGCGAAACTTAATTTTGTTCTAATATTTAAAATATACACGAAACAATTGTAAATTTTATAATAAACCTCTTAATTTGGCGCCTTGATGGACCAAATACTTATTATTATGACCGTAAACCGGAGCTCGAATTATACAAATAAACACGGACAGAATCCTTAGGGGAAGTACCTACTGGGCTGCTAGTACTTACCTCTGCGTAATAAGTGGAGGCACGCGCCGGCTACCTCGTGGTAAACCCCAGAATCCTTCTCACAAACACTATCAAAAATCAATGTCCACCTTGTTAGCTCCACTGGTTAGCAACACGATCCAATATCCAGCACTATGGCACGGTCATCCATTTACTATCGGTCATAGACAATAGCCGCCAAAAGATTAATTCAATATAATTCAAACTTCAAAAATGGAGCGCGAGCGGGACAAGACGCGACCGGCGCTTGAGGCGTCGCGAAACAACTCGGCGCGTATCAGGGTACTCGCCAGTGCGTCCACAAATTGTATAAACACTTGCCTATAAATTTCGTTTGTAAGTAAAAAAGTTTAAACCAACAGTACTGTTTCAAAACCGTTCATAATAGTTGAAAGATTTTTTGTATATATGTCCTCGTACTAACGCGTTGAACAGCGTTCCAAAGACTGCGTTAGGGGTTACAGATTGCGCCGACACGCTCACTCTCGTGGAGATTCCCGTCAGATATTTGTTCCATCTCTTTTTCCCGCCGAACTTACCTACGCAGGAGATTGTCTACATGTCTATGTTTTAGTTTGTATGAGCGGCAGGCCCGAGGATTTGTAAACACGGCATTTTTTATACATAAACAAAATGATAGCTTCTGTGTTCTTATTTGCTTGCATAACCAATCAACCCCTTGTTCCAGTTCTTAGGATGCATAATATTTTGATTTCCGTCGATGAAATTGATAAATGACAATTTTTATTTTTAAATGCTTATTCATAAACCTATATATTATTATGTCTAATTTCGTACATATTTTTAAACATATTATGTCTAAACCGAAATGATGCTTAGAAAAGGGTATATACATAACAGTATGGAGGTTCACTGCAAACTGTGAACTAAGCCCTCATACTTATGCATACAAAATTAGTATCCGTATTGTTATTATAAATATAACACTATATAAAAAAAATACATGATTAAAAGAGAAAAACTCTAGCAATGAGTTATAATAAATTGTTTATAAAACAATTAAATTAATTGTAAGAAATAACCTGACGAGAGGGATAGAGAAAGCCTAAGATACTGGGGTATAAAACCAGCCAAATTCTTGGTTGAATTTTAACAGAATTCGTGAATAGAGATTCGTAATTTTTAGTACCTCTGTAGCTACCATTAATTTATTTTGAATACTTATTACAATGTTGTGTATTTTGCAAAATATTATTACAGTGGAACCTCTCGTTATGAGCATGATTCGTTTCAGAATCTTACTAGCTAAGCGAAACAGTTATTGTTTTGACTAGCGCGGAAGTCCCGGCTCACAAGTGAATGTCGTGAAAAAGGAACTTACCTTTTCTCTGCAACTCGTTATGCGAAATTTCTCTCATTAAGAGAGCAACTCTTTCACTTTTTTTGCTCGTTATGCGAATCACTCCTTATGAGAGGTTCCACAGTATTTCATGTTTTCTTGATCGTTTCATTGCAAACCAAATTGTTCTATATAAGGAAAAAAATCGTTCTGTAAATAACAAAATATATCAAACGCGAGTGCATTCAGCTTTCAGTTATTTTCCTCGGCTTATGTTGAATATACCTACGTTATCGATAAAACAATGATTATGCTAATAATAAAAATATGTGAAATATAGGTACTTGACCGGGCCTCCAAATACGGAATGCACAAAAACAAAAATGCATTCCGAACCTTAAAGCAAACAAGTAATTTATATATCAGAAATGCTGGCTGTGAAACAAAATTTTAAAATAATCGAAAAAAACTTGTATTTGATTGAAATACGAGTATAAGGTAGATGTAGAAATTCTAAAGCACAACGGAATCTTATAAGAACACAAAAAATACATTTATAACTATTATTCGCTATGCTGTCAAATAAATATGTGTTTTTTTCACTCCAATATTCATTCAATATTACCCTGGACTGGTACCTGAAGCGGAGGGCTTATCACCTTTCCTTAATGTGTTAATAATCAAGGGGACACTGCGTTTATATGATGCAGTGCCCTATGCATCATTATTTTTTACAAATTATTTTTTATTGTATGGAAGTGAACCATGGAGTTGGCAAATGATGGATGAAAGTAGACTGAATTCAGTCGAAATTTGTTCTCTCACACGAATTTGGAGCAAAACGTTGTGTGATGGATGTTCGAATGTTGATGAAAATATGCAAAGCATTATCGATAAATTAAGAAGGTGTGTTGAGATGGTTTGGGCATACGAATCGAATGTGAGATGAAAGAATAGTTAAAAAAAATATATTAGGCGAAGACCGTGGAAAACTTGGCATAATCAAGTATTTCAAATACTTGAAAGTGGTCAGTCCAGGAGTCAGAATAATTGGCGGGTATATTAAGAGATACGTGAATGTGGAAGAATTGTTTGCAAAGACGGATTGGTGTGGCGTTTTATTCTCCCTGCCTATCCCTGCGGGGTGCTTATTTATTTAGTGAGCATAATAGCATAACGGATGATAAATAAATTACCATTTACTTTAGCGAGTGTTTTTGCCTATAATTTTCACAAATGAATTACATGAAATTATAGTAACTTTAAACATAAAGAGTAAATCCACTCACGAGTAGGCATAGGCTATGAAACTTATAATGTTGTAGCCTGAGTAGGGACATGATAAACGGTGTTGCATAAGCCGTAGCTAGATTTCAGAGTCACTTGGACGTTAGGTAATTTTAAAAAAAAACATTTGTTTTCATTGCAAAAAGCTTTCAAAAATACAATTTATTAAAAATATTAATAGGGTTGGCAAACAATATCCAAAAATTATTTAAAATAATATTACTATCATAAATTGGCGAAATATAAGAAAACGAAAAACGCAGCAAAAAGGAACACTGCATATTTATTGGCATAAAGTTACTTCTCTTAAAAATCCTTCACGAACATCATGGCCCAAACACCATTTCTTAATCGTTAGTATTCTAAAAACCTAAATGATAAATAATAATAAAAAATACGTGCGACAAAAAATTGATAGGAAATAATTTCACTTATATTTTTTTTAGAAAAACAATGAATGTTAGAGCTGAAAATTTGGGAAAAGGATTTGCAACGACATTTATAAGTATGTAGATGATAATAAAACACTGTTGAATGAATTGGCTTCAAAGATGTAATACTACAATTCCGAAATTCAATTCCTCTTTTTTTCATCACAATATAACTATAAAATATCTCATTTAATTTTGGAGACAATAATGTTTTCAATAACAACAAAATTTCAAAATAGTAATCATAAAATATCATTGTTCTTTAAACAAACAAATGAAAAGGATTCAGCAACGAAAATGTATCAATTTTGTATTTTTTGCAAGTCACTAGTATTGACGTGCACTCAAATATAACATACATGTCTCTAAATTTCAGGATAAATATTGGCTAGGCACATTCAATACGGTGTACGCCAAAGGATCCATAAGTTGCCTCTATTCATATATGGGTGCCAATTAATAAACATTAGGTATTCTCCTATAGTTAATCTGTTCTATAATTAGTTATGACGTATTATACCTGATATAAAATAATTATGGTAAATATTTGACATTACTCCCAATGCATTTAAAATATTTATTTTAGTTACATTCTATCTTTAAACGCTTTAGTATACTCCGATTATTCTCATCTCAAAATCTAAACCCATCTAAAATCGCGTAACTTTGGGGGGGTAAAATGTACCCCCACGGAAGTCCCACGACCCCATCCCATAACCCACCCCTTACGACCCCGCGAAACACAGGAGCATGCGCTATTCAGCTTCGTGTATTCTACAAGAGACCTAGACGCGTGTGTTACGCGTCATGCAAACAAGTTGAAGTATTCTTAGTTTCCATAGTTCATGGCAAGTCTATGGTCATAGGTAAACTAATGGCACGCCGCACGCCACGCAAAGACATACATATTAATACATAAATAGTTTCTGTTTATTTTTAAATTTATTTTTACTTGGTAAATACAACTATTTCTTAAAGCCTATTGTGACACGCATTTCTATGTACATATTCCGCATCATTTACAAATCAATAAATAAAATTAGAAAAATAGTAAGTCTCTTTTTATTGGAAAAATAATTCCTTAAATATGCAAATTTTGAATTAATCATATCATAATTACAAAATACATTTATTTATAACTAAGAAGGAAAGAATTTTACTTTTATCTGTTGGTAACATGTTTAAAAGTAAAGATAGTTAGTTACATGTTCAAAAGTTAAGATTATCGTGAGAGACATGGTAGTTGATATTTTGAAAATAAACAACAACAAAAGTATATAATAGATTACGTTAGGTACGTCGAAAAAAAATAATTTTCCAACCCTGTAAAACTTCTATATTGCTATCTTAATAGACTTCTTCCTTTATATTGATACATATCGCTCACTCCTTTCAAGAACGTCATAAATCAAAAATCGCAAATTTTCAGTTGTGCGTGTTTTCGGAATGCCCAGAAAATGTACTATATCCCAGAAAAAGAGGCATATTTTTATCTTAATATTTACCCGCTACAGGACAGAAAGTGTTGTTTTTGCATTTTGAAGAAAAGGTATTTTTTAATTATTTTTTCAAGTATACTTAATATTTTTCAAATGGAGAAAAAACCTTCAGGTTTTACCTAAAGAGATCTGTTGCACAGTAAAAAGTTTAGTAAGTGGCTTGATATGTTTTTAATACATTGTATTATAATTTTAAACTTTAAAAACGTTCTCCTGAAAAATCAAGTTTTTTGTAAATATATATGTAAAGATATATCAATACAAATCTAGAGAAAAAAAAATGATTAACTACTCATGTAATATGCTCAAGGAGATTTGATGTATTATACTTAGAAAAGTACTTAGAAAAGAGAACGTTTCTTTTATGTACTGAATCAAGGATATCCACGAAGAAGAATCTCGCGTAATATAATTACCGATTTAAACTCCTTTTAATTATATATCCATCCCTGAAGATGACAAGGTGCTTGTCAAACCCGGTTGGGAAAAAGTACTAAAAATAAAAGTGGTCAAAAACAAAATTTGAGTTTGAAATCCTTTTGATGACGTTCTTTATACAAAATACTTTTCAAATGAGGAAAATATTTATCATAACAAATCAAAGGTTTTTGAAATTTTAATTCTCTCATTTTAAGTACAAAAAGCTACACAAAAAAATATTTTTAAGTAATGAAGAATATTTACAATACAAAATTTATAAATTTAATCAAATAAAATGGAAGAAAAATATGTAAATTCGGTAAAATATGGAGAATTTTATTTTTCCTGTTTTTGTTACAATTTTAATTCAGTGGATACATTGATAGTCTTTCACGCTCGTAATAGTGGAAATATGGTGGTAACTTATGGATATTTATCAGTGATTATGGGCAACCGTGTATATAAAAGTGTTGCCATTAGCTCCAAATGGTTAAGTAAGCACTGCTGACTTTTATAGACGTCAAGTATTGCGATCTATCCTATTTATCTATGGAGTTGCTTGTCAAATTGGCAGCAAATAGTGTGACAGTGCCGTCGTGAGGACGTTTTTATGTTTTTTTCTTCTTCGACCCGCGTCATTTCAATATAATTTAACTTTGAAACTTCTCTGCTGTTTACACGGTCAACTTGTCTATTCACAATACTACTTTATATTTTGAGGTGTTAACATATTTACACTGTTTACAATAGCGTGTTTATATTTTGAATAATTAGAATTAATATCGCATGAGTCATTTGCGTAGGGTGTACAATGTAGCGTTATCCTTTCTAATTCGCGCGAATATATTTTGAAAAGTTATTGTGAATCATGTTCGTTATTCGTTTTTCTGAAAAACGCGTATGACTCCTTTAAAAATGACGGATAGTAGTTTGCTTATCGCGAAGCCTGCCAGAGGATGGCTACATCCAGACTTATTAGTGTCCAAGGATGGGATCACGTACGCTGTTCGAGTATGTATAAATTATGCTAACAATATCCTGTTTCGTTCATTCGTTTTGTCAATATTCATTTATAAAATATTTTCCTACATATTCAAACTTTTGTTCGTAATAACTTGATTTCTGCCTTTGATTTTAAAAATAAATGCTCATAAGTTAAAGTTTTTATTATTTTTTTCAATAGTACATTGGATGTTTGGAAATATATACGTCAATGAAGAGTTTGGATTTTGAAACAAGATCATTAGTAGCCAAGTAAGTACAATTTTTCTTAATAAAATACATATTTATATAAAATAAAATTTATAATGAATTAAAAAAATTATTACCTGTTATCTTTACTATATAAATATGCTTCATCTACTATTTGTTGGTACAAATGCAGTACATTAAAAATTTATTATGTTTTTGCAAATTTGTGGCATGGCCGAAAAAAAACACTAAAAACGAAAATGTTTTTATAAGCCGCAGCCGCAACCAAGGGTTGATTTGAGAAATCACAAATTCCATTATGAAAATAAATTGTGGCAGACATCTTTATCCCACCCAATTTCAGTCGAACCTTATAGTTTTCGACTGTTACAATTAAAAATTACATTTTGCGGTAAATAGATTTGACGTTTCAGTTGTATATGGAAATATGTCATGTTTATACCATTTTTTTCTGATTTTATTTACATTTAAAAAAAGGGAATTAGACTTATCACACAATTAGCAGTCATTATGTTATGCTATGACCCCTTGACACTGCTGTATTCATAATTTGTCGTTTATCTACGCTTAACTATGAATAATTACTAATGTCTATTTCAAACCTACATTCCCTGATAAGTTCTAATGATAAATATTTAACAGTCACACTTTTAATATTCACCAATTGTATATCATTTCCTAGAATTAGTAAATTATTATATTCAATACATTGACAGGTGCCACGGTTTAGTAGACTAGACACTACCAAATTGCAAAATAAATTCAGGAAATATTTATTTTCAATTAGTCTGGGTATTTCTTATCTATTGTTGCGTGTCTACAGGCGCTGTAGCGTAATCAGGTAGACGCTCGACTGCGAAACTGGCGTACGGATTCGATTCCCGCCATGTGCAAAACAAATTCAAGAAAGATTTATTTTCAATTGGTCTGGGTGTTGGCAAAGTATTTTTCATATTTACCTTCCCTATCCTTACTATCCTTTGTCCGCCTCCGTAGTGTAATGGTCAGCACGCTCAGCTACCGTACTGGAGGTCCCTGGTTCGATTCCCACGGGGGGGTCAAATAAGTATAAGTGATTTTTTCACTCTTATATTTTTTCAATATTACCTTGGACTGGTACCGGAAGCGGAGGGCTGATAACCTTTCCTTCATGTATTAACGATCAAGATAACACTGCATTTATATGATGCAGTGCCCTATGCACCATTGGGGTGCGGATAAGGGTTTGAATGAATGAATCCTTACTATCCTACCTGCAGACAAGCCTCTAAAAGTGAGGCTAGAGGCTTTGTGAGTTGATCCTTGAAAAAATATATATATTAATAATAAAAATTGTATCTTCCTTCACCATCCTTTGTATCCTACCCGCACACAAGCATCTAAAATTTGCTTTGCAAATTATTCATTTAAGAATTTGAAATGTTTTAAATTTATAAAATCTTTTAATTTTTAGGGAGTGTATAAACAGAGTATGCGAATCTGTCGGCTTGAAAACCGCAGACAAGAAGCGAAGAGTTGACAAAAAAGTGTCTCGTGCGATTGCCGACAAGCCGCGGATGAATCACGCCGGAGCAAATGTCTCGCTAACCATATCTAGTAAAAGTCTCTCACTCAATCTGTTAGAAGGAGGGGAAACCATCGCTCGACACGATATGCCGAGGATTTCATTCGCTTCAGGAGGAGATACGGTAAGGATTTTTTTATTTGGTGTTTTTAAACTTATATGTTATAGATATCGCTCACTCCTTTCAAGAACGTCATAAATCAAAAATCGACAATTTTCAGTTGTGCATGTTTTCGGAATGCCCAGAAAATGTACTATATCCCAGCAAAAGCGGCATATTTTTAACTTAATATTTACCCGCTACAGGGCAGAAAGTGTTGTTTTTGCATTTTGAAGAAAAGGTATTGTTTAATATTTTTTTTAAATAAAGTAAATATTTTTCAAATGGAGAAAAAACCTTCAGGTTTTATCTAAAAAGATCTGTTGCACAGTAAAAAGTTCAATTAGTGGCTTGATATTTATTTTTAATACATTGTATTATATTTTTAAACTTTAAAAACGTTCTCCTGAAAAATCAAGTTTTTTTATTTATGACGTTCTTGGAAGGAGTGAGCGATATATTAATGTTATATGTTTCTGTTGAGATATTTATTATATTATCAGCTAATGTAAAATATCTACAGGAGAATGTTCAAAACAATATCATTCAACAGTCAAACGGAATTTATCAATTCCAAACATAAGACAGGCTCTGTGGCGTAGTTGGGTAGTCGTTCGACTGCGAAACTGGGGTCACAGGTTCGATTACCGCCAACTGCAAAATAAATTCAAGAAAGATTTTTGTTCGATTGGGTGTTTGCGATGTGTTTTTCACATTTCCCTTTCCTTAATATCCTACCTGCAGACAAGCCTCTAAAAGTAGAGACTTTGCGGGTTATTAATTTAAAAAAGAAAAGTGTTTTTTTTTGCTGATGGTAGATTTTATTATGCTTTAGGACACACTGGATTTTGTTGCGTACGTAGCCAAGAACTTGCAGGACTGGCGAGCGTGCTATGTTATGGAGTGTGGAGGTGGCCTTGCTTCAGATGTCATTTCTACAATTGGACAAGCTTTTGAATTACGTTTTAAAGAATTCCTTACAACACCATCAAATGTAGTGTGAGTAACAAGTTTTCATCCTTAAATTTATTTAAAACTTATTATTATATTTTAGGTATACAAAAAATTTTTGTTTAAAATTTGATATTTCGTCTTTAAGATGTTTATTAATTTTTCCCTTTTTGTTTAAATGCCGAAAAATTCCAATTCGCTTGTTAAATCAAAACTAAGCTACTAATTAAACATAGATGTTAATATTTTAAATCTTCTACCGATTGCCGCCATTAGCTAAAGAGCCTAAGTGTCGGGTTGTGGTCCCGTGGTTAGTGTTGCGGACTCTTGAGTCAGAGTTTCTCGGTTCGAACCCACTCTACCACAATTTGATACCTATTTCAATAATAAGCCGCTAAGGGTCACAGAAATAGTGTGAAATTAAAAGTATTTTTGTAAATAATAAAAACACAAATATTTCTCTTTTATTAATAAATAAATAAATAAAAATTTAACATAACGCGATTATCAAGTGGACTGAATACTCATAAATCATCTTAGAGATACGTAGGAGTATTTTAAATTGGGCTATGCTTTGTGACCTTTCTTCATTTCAAGTAGTTATCCTTGAATAAATAATTAACTTATATACATGTATATTTTATATATTCTTAATATCTATCACACCCAAACCTCACTTACATTTTTTATAGTAAGTAACATAAGTAACTTGTTTTCATATTATTTTGTGGTTGTAGTCTTTGTGGGTTCATAATCTATCACTATCTTGTTGTTTTTCTCAACAAATTCTTCCGATATAATATAATGATAAGAATTTCTGAGCCCTTTCCTGGTTTAAGACTGTCAATAACAAAATCTATATTTGTTTTGAAATGGATTATATTTTCAATGAAATACAATTTTGCAATGCTTTCTGACCAAAATCTAATCAAATGTTTATACGACATTTTTTATGTTTATTCAATTACTGTTCACAATTTTGGATTATCTCCAATTACAAATAAATGCTTTTAATGACTGACAGCTAGCATGATTCTTACTAACTGTGATAATAATAAAAATAAATGCCATCACTAATAATATTTCTTGATCATTTCGTCAACTGTAAACTTAATTCACATTATTTTAGGATTTAGAAAAGTAAAAATAAATTAAATGTGTCTAATGTTTTTTTATAGCTATAATTTTTCAATTATTTGCCATTTCTGCTTTGCATTTAATTTCCTAATTGTCTGTAATGTCCTTCATCCTAAGCCCCTTCACTTACCTCATCTACATTCCATCAAACATATTCCACTCATTTGGAGTGGAGGACTGATCACCCTCCCTCATATAACTACAATTGAGTTAATACCTTGTTGATTCAATGTGGTGTTCTATGCACAGTTAGCAGCCAGAAGTAAATTAATAAATACCTGGAACAGATTTTTTTTAATTGACACATAGTAAGACCTTGTTACCATTTGCGCATCTCATAAATTTCTGCCGAATCTTATAATCAAATGTGCTTTGATTTGTGTCATTTTGATACACGTCACACTTTTTACCAAATTTAACAGCATTTTTTTTCATTTCCTTTTTTTTTCCAAATTTAACCACAACAAATCAAAACCAAAATGTTAAAATGCAATGCTGAAAGAAAATGTAAAAAAAAAAAGTACTGCAACAATTGAAATACCAAAATCAAAATGTACTTTTCCTGTTTCTCCCAGAACTCTGCACGGACGACGACATCGCCCGAGACAATATCTCAATGACCTTCCGGGAAAGGCACCTCAGGATCTTCAACCTTTAGATTTTGTACCCCTTGTTCCGCCACTCCCAACAAACAATCATGTGTATGTATTTTTAAAAGATTTATTATGTTACTATTGTTGATTGTTATGTTGCACCCCTAATCTTCTTCGTGTTGACTAGTCGAGGTGATGTGTATGCGTTACGTAGCGTCATACGACTCTTGTTAAGTGCCAAGCAACTAGTTTATGCCTGCAATGGCTCGCAACAGTTTAATTACAACAACGTGCTGACAACTGCAAAATTCTGTTCAGTGCTGATAAGCAAAGTTTTGTTATTTAGTTTTGTTTTTATTTAAAACGTTTGCCTCCTCAAATCCACCAAGGTTTGTTGAGCATCTTGGGAGATTTCACAACATCATATCGACGTCCCCCACGTAAAGTACTCCATCTGCAAATCTGTTACTTTACAGGAGAGAGCTTAGAAGATTTTTTTCAACGTATTCTTTTTTATTAATTAACGGTTTTATCTGAAATTCTAAACTAGTATTATTCATTCAAAAACACGATAAAATAATTTATTAAATAAATTTAAAACTTTATGCTTTGTCAAAATTAAGTATTTAGCGTTTTAGGAGTTCAGTTCATTTTAAAAATTCGATGTAGATAGCGTCTTAAATGCCTGAAAACTAGGCCTAATTTATTTTATAATTTTTTTTTGTTTCTTTATATTTGTAGATAACGGTCAGTTGATAACATACACCAAATATCTCAAAATTGACCAAAATGTAGTTAGAGCACTTTACGTAGGGCACGTCGATATGACACCTTGAAAAAGTGTTATTGAGAATTCAAGTGTGGCAGAACTTCATGTAAAGATAAACTTGTAGGAGAGCTTTCTGTGAGCGCTGCAATTGCCAAAAACATAATTTTTTTATAATATTTACACATTTCGTATGGGTGTTTTTAACACCTGCTGACCGCTAGTGACGGGATTTGATAATTGTGAACCTATAGTTTAGACCTTAACAAAGAGATTGGTACATAATATTCATAAAAAACATTAAATGGTTCATTATTTTTTGACTTAGAAATGAGGCCGGCGCAGAAGGTAAAATACCCTTCCCGTCCTTAATCAATTATCAACCGAACGGGTAGATATACCTTTCCCGTCCTAAGTGTGTTAATAGTGATGGGAATAACCATCAAGGAGATTGAACACGAAGTGGGTGTGTCGAATTAAACTGTCCAACACATAATAAAATTTTGTAGATTTTTGACACATTGGGTTCCTCAAATTTTGACACTCACACAAAAGAAACTTCAATCGGACACTTGCAGAATGTTTCTTGCAAAAACAGGACTTCCTCGATTGCTGTCCAAATGTCATCCGAGAAGGCCTTGGTCTTCTGTGATAATGCAGGGTGTATGCTTGTTGATTACCTCTACAAAAGAAGCCACATTACAGGTTCTTGTTACGCTAAAAAGGAGAGAAAACTAGGCAATGGGGTGCTATTTTATTAGGATGGTGCTACAGCACACTAAGGACTAGTTTCAGCGTCTGGTATTCACGAAGCTGTATTAGCCCCCAGTGTCTACACACTTATCCCAAAACATTTGGGTAAGAATAAATTTTAAAAAACGATAGTTCACTTAATATGTAGATGAGTGGTTGGCAGGAGTCAAATAAATGTTCTACCAGGAAGCTATAGAAATATCGAAGCATTACTAGAAAAAACCGCATACAAGTCTAGGAGGCTTCATCAAAAAAATAAGGTACAAAAAAAAATTCTCATCCACTCCGAAATAGGTCAGGGGTGGACCACGTCAATCAACCCTTGTACATGCCTATACCTTTTTTAAACATTAATTTATAATTGCTAATTGCATGTGACTGCCTACTACATACATATAAATGGTAATTAAATTTACATAATGTAACATGCCAACTTAAAACTAAGATTAATGATACTTTTTACATGTGATTGCCTGAAATTACTGTTTTGCATGCTATGATAAAGTTTTTTTTTCATGAGGTGTATAAATTCAAACTAAACTTATTCTACGGGATGGATAAGATACCGTGTCAAACCGACATTAACTATATGAACGGAAGGTGATCAGCTCTGCACTGCAGATTCTTGAGTATAGGAGTGGCTTATGTTTATTTGAAGGGTTACAGGTGACGTAAGTTAAGAAGCTCAGTGTGAAGGAAATTACTACTGTGTGATAAAGGAAAAAGAGGATGAATTGTTTGTAGGAAAAGAAGCATAGAATAGCAGCAATAACTAGGGAACTCAGGGTTGTAAAACCGTACACATACAAGTTTGCATAATTTTGACACGGTATTATCAACAAGTAATGTGTACATCTTGCACACATACATCTGATCAAGTGCTATGACTGATCAGAACACATGTGCAGAATGGTGAATGTGACACAGGTGTTTAAAGTTATCACTTAAGCCAGCCGACAGGTTGTTATATATTACTTTTTTCCTTTTACATTGAAATTTAAAGACCTCAAGAAAATTTATCCCTCTCCAAATTGTTTTAAAATACAGGTCAAGTTCAATTAACACTACTTAGCGTTTGTCCAATTTAAATACCCAAATTATGCCATCTATGTCATCATCAATTGTACATGCATATTGAATACAGCTGAATAAGTAAAGCACAACTATGGATTTGGAAGAATGTCATTATTGTTTTAAACCAGGTGGCTCAATTTCCTAAAACGTTGCGTGGCAACAGTTATTCATGTGAGTTTTAATTAACTCCAAGTGACTTATGATTGGATGTATGTATATATATTCCTCTTCATCGTCTGTTGGTAGTCAATGAGTTTCAGTAAATTCAAATAAATTTAATATGTTCCTGAATATTTTTGGTTAAATGATTCTAATCTAAGAGCTAGTTAATTTTAAAAAATAACCTACACTTATATTTATTAACCTTTCCGGTACTGATCATCCAAAAATTACACGTGTTCCGAAGGGGGTACCAAAAGGCCCCAGTTAACTTTTGTATGGAAAACTAGTACGCAGCTCGCAGCGACTACCAACTCGCCGCCAATTGAGTCATAGGCGCCACGTCCATTCCAACGCACCGTCAGGCGGCGACTGAATGCAGCCATCCGATAAGCGAGAGGCCGGAAATCGGATCAAACGAAAGCCGACTAGTTTAGTTGTCTCGCTCTCTCCACATTTATTAGAGTGAAAGAGATCACAAAATATAACCAATGCATATTAAATGCAATAAATGTGTTTATTCTGATATGTAAATTTGTTTATCCGAAAATTCCATGATGGTTCGGCTCCTCTTTACCATAACACCGTCACCATGATGCTCACATATCGCTCACTCCTTTCAAGAACGTCATAAATCAAAAGTCGTCAATTTTCAGTTGTGCATGTTTTCGGAATGCCCAGAAAATGTACTTTATCCCAGCAAAAGCGGCATATTTTTAACTAATCTTTACCCGGTACAGGGCAGAAAATATGGTTTTTGTATTTGAATAAAAGGTATTGTTTAATTATTTTTAAAAAAAAACTAAATATTTTTCAAATGGAGAAAAAACCTTCAGGTTTTACCTAAAAAGATCTGTTGCACAGTAAAAAGTTCAATAAGTGGCTTGATATTTATTTTTAATACATTGTATTGTATTTTTAAACTTTAAAAACGTTCTCCTGAAAAATCAAGTTTTTTTATTTATGACGTTCTTGAAAGGAGTGAGCGACATGTCTTTGAGCACCTAGCTTTTTTGTTATTTGTCATTTTTTTTCTTTTAGTTCTCGTGTTGCCCCCACTAGTCTACCCTGCAGTGCGACTGGGGGCCTCAGTGCTGGTAACCTTATCGATCTTAGCAGTCCTACGCACACGGGCCCAAGTACACTGCCACGTGAGCACAATTATGTCAACGAAACCTCCCCTGTTACTCCAAACCAAACACAACCGCAGCAGGATGTCTTTGGGATGCGTAAGTTTTTGTTTTCACCTCAAATTTCAGTCGTTTAGACTAACCTTCGTAGGTACACTCTGTTTCATCATTTTTGTAACTAACCAATTATTTTTTCAAAACAAATAAACATGAGACAAACTCATAACTGGTTTTAAAATATAAATTAATGTGTATTAAATTTTCTCACCTGGTTTTCAGTGTCAATTATTTTTAAATCAACCTTAACTATCATTAATTTAAGGAAATTGATGCTGACATTTTTTTTTTTATATGCAAAAGATGTGTTTAATTATATTTTTTTTAAATATATGTTTCAATGAGTAAATAAACATGGTTTAAATTTTATTTGCTTATGTTTTAAATACATATGACACACTTCTACTTTTAGAATCATTTTCAATAATCTTCATGTGATGGACTCCCAGATGTTTTTGGTTTTAACTAAAGTATTACTAAAAGCTTAATAATATCCACTGTAGGCTGTTTCCATATATGTATCTAACATAACCTAAAATACTAATTCTTATATACATAACTTATTCTGTCTTTAAAAACATGATCAATATCTATTTTTCATTGTATTTCGTAAGCCAGATTTATGCTAATATTATTATAGACACAAATCATCGTTTGGTACTGTCTGAATTGAACTTTTATGTTTTTTTTTATGTTTTAATGACAGATCTTTTTTTTATTATTTTAGAACCATTTACAACGGCCATAGAAAAATTGAAACCTGTCCAACAGAAAACTTTCCTACAAAATGAACCCTGGTTCCATGGTACTGTTAGCAGAGCTGCTGCAGAACAGGTTTGGTTTTGTTTATTACTTTAAATAGAATGTCTAGGTGACATTGCATATGATAGAAGGACCTACATCAACCTGAGGATGAGGGACCATTTAACACACTAAGGACGGGAAAGGTATTTCTACCCGTTCGGTCGATTGATGCTTAAGTCCGGCAAGGGTATTTTTACCTTCTGCCCCAGCCTCATTTCAAAATCAGAAAAGAAGGAATTATTTGATGTTTCTATATCAAAAGCGCCGTGGCGAAGTTGCGAAACTGGCATCGCAGGTTCTATTTCCACCAATTGCGCAATAAATTCAGAAAGTTTTATTTTCATTTGTTCCGGGTGTTTGCGATGCGTTTTTCACATTTTCCTTCCCTATCCTTACTATCCTCCCTGCAGACAAACCTCTAAGAGTAGAAGCTTTGCGGGTTATTCCTTTTTAAAAAAATATGATTTTTTTACCAATCTCTTAGTTAAGGTGTCAACTATATGTACACAATTATCAATTTCAGTATGGAATTCCTTTGCATAATTTAAATATTATTCCATGCAAACAATGTCTTCTATTTAGAATGCATGCCATAATGGATTCAATATTCTATCTATGTATAACATGATGCATATCTTTCAGTTGGTGACCAATGACGGGGACTTCCTTGTAAGGGAGTCTCAAGGCTCTCCTGGCCAGTATGTTCTAACAGGAGTCCAGCAGAATTCTCGAAAACATCTTCTGCTTATTGATCCCGAAGGAGTGGTAATTTTTTTATATTCAATTTTTTTTAAAGTATTCCGTCTCAAGTATGAGATTAAATTGCTTTCCTGTTTTGAGTTACAAACATATCGCTTATTAAATGCCAAAGGGACACAACGCAAAAAAAAAGTTTTTTTTTTAGGATGAAAGTGTTGATGATTTAGATACCATTTTTGGAATAAAGAGTTTAATTTGTTTTTTTGATAATTTTATTTGATAATATATTTTGAGATAAATGCTCCCTAAATATCGAGATAAATCAATCTTATGCTCACAATATAATTATTTAGACTTTTGATATTTTCTTCTTCTATCCCTTATCCGCACTAAATGGTATATAGGGCACTGGATCGCATAGAAGCGGTGTTATCTTGATTGTTAAATATATGAAGGAAAGTGATCAGCCCTGCGCTTTAAGTACCAGACCAGGGTAATATTAAAAATAAATATTACAGTGGAAAAAAAACTATTTTTTTCAACTTTTTTTAAACTTTTGATAAATTACTTTAATTTGATTCTTAATCTCACAAAGTCAAGGTGATGAGTCCAGCATTTCAGACCAGTCCAGTATAACATTAAATAAAAATTAGAATGAAAAGGTTTTTTAACCTTGGGATTTGAATCCGAGACCTCCTCTGTTTTAGCGAAATAAATATGACCATCTAAAAAATTTACGCATTATAAGAAATCAGTTCTGAAAGTAGTTTTCATCTAATTTTCCCAATTTATTTCAGGTAAGAACCAAGGACCGGGTATTTGAAAGCGTAAGCCACTTAATTCTCTACCACTGCAATAATGAACTTCCTATCATATCGGCCGAGAGTACATTAGTTCTAAGAAATCCAATCTTACGACCTAAAGCAATCCACTAACTGTACACCTATATTTTTCATACAACATGTATACCTGAAAAATTCTGATAAAAATATTTATTGTGTGTTTAACCGAATAAGTTATGAATTCATTCCTTTGTGGCTATTACAATATGTAGTGCATCACATTGCCATTTGATATTTTTATCTTTCCTCCTTCCAATGTTCGTCCTTAAACTGTACCCAGTAAATATACTCGTCCTAATATCGATATATTCAATTTTTAAATTGGATATTCAAATTTAATGTTGGTTAAAAAAAATTATTGTAAATGCGTACTACCATAAAACATTATTTAAACCATAAGATAATCAATCCGTATTATTCTATAAATTATATTAAGTATAATTTTATTCTAAGAATGTTATAATCATTAAAAATAACCTACATTGGATATCTCTTTATATTTTTAGCGTCCTTAACTTGTGTCAAAACTAATGAAGCCTTCTTTGTATGTACTTTATAAAATATAGTTTAATTTTGACATATATTTATATATACATGTAAGCAAAATTTATTTCACCATATGATATAATTATGTTTTGATTTATATATCAAACAGAAATGATATAGGTTAAATAATGCATAATGTATATTTTTTATAAACACGTTATTCATGTATTTTATTTACATTGAAGCAATGACACTCATTTCTTTTTTAAGGTTACATATCATGGGTATACTGGCAAAAAACGTCAACTCTAAAATCCCTGTCATTTAAAGCTTTTAGGCTGAATAAAATACCCGCTATTAAAATTAAACTTAAAATTAAATTTACTTGTAAAACCACATAAATATGACATTTCAAACTATGTACTTAGTGTATATTGCCAGTTTATAGAACGTTGAAACTTAATAATATTGCATCATTAAGTCAAAATTGCATATTTTCGAGTTAATGTTTTTTGCCAGTACACCCACGATATGTTAAACAAAAATCTCAAAATAACTGCCATAATAACACATTGCATTTCAAAAACATAAACATACATGTATTAAAAGGGATGAAATAGGTTTGGATGTTTTTTTTTCAGATTGCTCTATAAAAACCTAATGATAACCCTTGTTTTACGATAAATTAATGAGAAGTACTTGGTATACTCAAATTAATTCAACTTAAATTTTCTATTTCATGAGCAATTTCACTAAAAAAACGTTATTAGATTTTGAAATTGGGTGACTGATCTGTTGTGTAGGGGTGCGTGTTGCAAATGCATTACATTGACTGGCAAAGACTTAAGTCTAGTAGAAAACATTAGCTAAGAAAATTATGATTTTTTATCGCTTTCTTAGTACATTTTTGTTCAATGAACCATTTAAAAAAAAATACAATTTATCTAAAGCGTTATAAAATATAGTAAAGTTATAAAATATAACGAAGTTTAGGCCTGAAATATTTACTTACTACAGTGAAAAATATTTTGTACATTTTCTTAAATGGTGTATTGAACACACAACAGAAGAGTGTACTACCATACATGAATTATTATTAAAGGATTTAAAGCACAATTTTTTTGTCTTTTAAAACTTTAAAAATTGCAATCCAATAATGACATACATACGACATTTTTTATACCTTGTTAATTTCTGTAATTTCTGTAACAAAGCATTTTTTAGGTAAATATAAAAGCAACATATATATTTTTTAATACATATGAAATAAATGAGTGTTATTATACCCATTAATTTAAATATATATATGTGTATAATAACGGATTATTTTTTAATGTATGTGTATATTAATGTAATAAAGATATATCGCTCACTTCTTTCAACAACGTCATATATCAAATAACTTGATTTTTCAGAATATCGTTTTTAAAGTTTAATAAAAAAATATAATCAAATGTATTAAAAATAAATCACAAGCCACTTATTGAACTTTTTACTGTGCAACAGATCTTTTTAGGTAAAACCTGAATGTTTTTTCTCTATTTGAAAAATATTTAGTACATTTAAAAAAATAATTAAACAATACCATTTCTTCAAAATGCAAAAACTATACTTTCTGCCCTGTAGCGGGTAAATATTAAGTTAAAAATATGCCGTTTTTGCTGGGATATAGTACATTTTCTGGGCATTCCGAAAACATGCACAACTGAAAATTTTTGATATATGACGTTGTTGAAAGGAGTGAGCGATATGGAAGTGGAAATCAATTGCCATTTTACTAACCACTCTAAACTCTTTCTAGATATTGATATATCAGAATCTAATTTACTGATTTAATGTTTTTCTCAATGTATTTAACAAATGAATATCTGTTAATTAATTATACGCTTAACATTTGTATGACTTATAGTTTCTTCCAAGGTATAAAATAAATAAATAAATATACAGTTTATTATTACTCATTAAGTTGCCTTAACCATGAATTGTATTACAATTTTGAGTAAGATCTAAGTATATAGATGTATTGAAATGCATTTAGCAGTTTTGGTTTAATTTATGTGTTGCAGTCAATTTTGTTAACCATTATAATAAAAAAAAAATAGAATATGCTCGGATAAGTGACTAGGTTGAGTTAAGTATTTGATTAGGTATTTAAAAAAAGTAATTGTGATCAATAAATTGAACCCCAGGAAACATAACGGCACATTAAAATAGAAAAATTGTGAATTTGGTTGTAACATATTAAAAAATAGATGCTGAAATGGTAATCATATATTTCTGAGATACTTTTTATTTAATTCTTTGACAGTATTACAAAATATATTGGTTAAATATCAAGTCACCATTATAGACAAGATACAATGTTTATTCATCTATAAAATCACACAGGCTAATGTCTCTCCACTTGTGCTTTAAGCATTTTTTTTTACATATGTTGACTATGTTCAAATTCAAGTATGTAATACATTTACAATTTAATTTAGTTTTATCGTGTGTCATAAAATTAGGTTTGCAACTAGATTATATGACTTTTCTGTAATCATTTTGCTGTTTATCAAATTGGCAAATTCGAATAGTATATTTTGAATTACAATAAGTATATTTTTAATACTTTTGCAGTTTTTATAAATATGATATGTTTACATAAATGTAGTTCTCAATATTTTAAATTACTTTGTACATTTCCAAATCATCACTTTTCTACAGTAACATTTTTACTAATTAGTTGTATGTAAGCTAAATATCTTGATTTGTCTCCCCACTTCAATGAATATCATAATGCATCAAGTCGAGTAAATAACGCACAGAATGAGTATATTATAGTGATAGTATTTTCGCTCTATGATGGTACCTGCTTTAGTATGCTTCATTGTTTGCGTACTGGATTTCTCAAATAATTGCTAACTATTACATTTTTTCTTATATTAATTAATAATGTATTGGAAATATAATAAAAACATAGTTAGAAATATAAAAAAGGAGTCTAGGTATTTTCCATATCCTTAATTATAGGTCTTTAAATGTAGTGCATTGAAATCAAGAAAGCTCCAAATACATATTTCACATTAAATAAAATTATGTTTTCATACTGCCAATGTATATCCACATTTTAGGCTTAGGTAAATGCCTAAAAAGGTTTTTTTATTTTACTATATTTTTTTGGTCTTTATTATTAGACAAGCAAATATTTTTTAAATATTTATACTAACCTAGGCAATAAATAAGCCAAATTCACTATGTACCATTCAAAACAAATCACTATAATTCTATTAACATGTATTTTTTTATATAGATAAATTAAGTTATTCATGGCTGTTCGAATACTAATAACATTTTTTTGGCTTATGCCATGTCTCAAGTGTACGTTTAATTGACAATGAATGCTGAAATACAACATGAAATGTTGGCACGGCATGAAAAATCCCAAAAAACACATTCTTCTTGTCTTTGCTGCGTGAGGCTTTTCACTTATTTCTTGAGTCTCAGCTGCTCTTAAATTGATACCATTGCACCTTATAATATAAAGCATAAACATATCTTCCTCATTTATATTTAATATTTATATATATTTTTATTTTTGTAGAAAAGATTAATTGTGTAAAATTTATAAATTACTCTTGTATATAGGGATAGCTAGCCTCATGTCAATAAAAGAGTTTTTTTTAATTGTTTGAAATAGGTTATCATTTCATTTAAGTGTGTAGTTTTTTCTCAACTTATTTTTTTACGTTTTTTGGACGGTGAGTGCAATATAATTCAATTGATTAAGAAGTCTTTATTACGTTTCTAGTGTTGATGTATTATAAATAAAATTGATATATATATTAATAAACTAGGACTCGGAATAGACTGGAGAAAACTAATACCGCTCTGTATTGCGAAATTGTCATTGGATACTCCAGTTTAAACCCAAAATCATAACTAAAAATCTCACGATTTGTAATCTGATGCAACAATAACTTATCACATTGACAAATTCAATTAATACTTTGTTGGCTTCAAAATTTGTGAGAAATTCCTTATTTGTAAGAATAAAAAGATGAATAATTGCACCAAATTGTCACAATTTAAGCTTCATATCTACTACATTCCCCGAGAGATAACGTCCTGCGATTGCTACTAGTAGATATGATCATGTGTTTCAAACGTACAATGGTTTGTGTTCTGTCAACACCGTTTTATGCTGATTGGATCTGCCATCAAACACACTATGAACAACAGCAATATAATTTTTTTAAACAAAACTAAAACTTTGTTTTATAACTATTTTTATTTTTGGTACTTTTCTCCAATCGTCTTCGACAAGAACTTAGTCATCCTTAGGGATGGACATGCACAATAAAAGTGGTTAAAAACAATGTTAAAGTTTTATAAAATGTGCTACAAGGTATCTGCAAAAAACTTTTTTTAAGCGATGTACACTGTTTTATATGTAGTTAGGTAATTCAATTGTACTTTTTGCAAAAAATAAGCACTGTCTTCTTATAAATGCTTTAATTTAGCATGTTATTATGTTTGGATCTGAAAATTATGTTTAAAAATGCTCAATTCTTTTACCACCACTCGTAATTTTAATATTTGGATGAAATTATAGCTTTGGTTCAAATACTCACGCAAGCTATCCAATAAATGACTGTTGATAATCAACTCAGAAATCCATTTAATAATGATGATAAATTCTCCCTAATTTCATAAATGCATGCATATTAAACTAATTATTTACATTTACACATTATTATGTAAATTTACTGGGTGGTTGGCATTCATCAAACGTTCGCATTAGCGCACATTTTTTTCACCAATATAGATAATTCAGATAGATTTTTATATTAAACATGATAAAAATATTTATTGAAACTTTTTTTTTTTTTTTTTTTTTTTTTTTTATTCATTTAATATATTTACATTTTTATTTATAACATAATAACATTTGAATCATTTATACATATGTAGAACTTTTATATTTCGATTCGCTGTGCCTCTCCATAAAAGAGTCTGTGCTCTTGTGCTTGGAAACGGTTTCATTGTTTCTTTTTTCTTCACAACGGTCATTAATAGCTTATTTCTCTGTACTTAGACTAATAAAATATGAGCAAAACTGTTTCAAAAATAGGTCCTCCCCGACTGCCACTGTAGCTAAGTAACTTTCTTTTACTTGGCCACACCTCCAATCTTTATTTCACCTCCCAACAGCTAACATGCTCAGTAATTGATGTTCGGTCAAACTGAGATTTAACCATTATGATATTAAAATTTGAAAAAAAATGTGTTGATATATTTAATTTTTATGTGGACTGATAGTTTTAAGTTTTTAGCTGTTTGGGGCGTTGAGGGGGGAAATCAAATGCACAAATAAAGTAGATCTTTCGTTAACCCCGATATATAATTACTCATTTTTATTTGATGCATGTATTTTTTGTCTCTATTAATATTTTATATGGTTTGCTCTAATTCCAAAAAATATTAATGCACATTTATTTACAAATATGTAGTCATTAAAATGTAATTTTATATTTTTAATAATGAATTTTCAATGTTATCAATGTCTATAATCATTAAACGAAATATACATCATTATATTACTGTAATAAATTGTTTTATTTTTATATTTAAAATTATACAAACCTAACATGATTTTGAAATTACACACTTTGGACTTGACATTTTCAATGTTTTAAAATGCAGTAGGTGCTGAAAGTGGATCCATTTTTTTCTGGAAGGATTTGATTTTGATGTGGTTTAAATTAAAAACCAAAGGTTTGAATTTATTGTTTTTGAATTGTATTAAAAGTATCAACAGAATTTATGATTTTCGTGGCTCTAATACACTGCCTTGAAGTACGCCGACAGTAATGGGAAGCGGGTTTCTCAATATTCCATTTGCTTGTACCATTTGTATCCTGTTTGAAAAATAGTTCCTGTTCCATAACAGTTTGGTGTCTATTATATGCAATTTAGCAAGTTCACTGTATAACTTACCATGGGAAATAGTATTACTTATTTATTTTTTTTACAAAAATGTTAATAAAATTAGTATATAACCACTCACCGAGATTTTTACGTCTACCGGTTTCGAGACGTACCCGTCTCTTCGTCAGGACAATCACTAACACAGCATGCAAACAATACTACCCATCACCACCATAGCACCATTTACACACTCAAAACTACACAAAATGTCTAACACATGCGATTTTTGGTCGACCCGAAGACCAACATGCACTATAGTTTTCAATACAGACATGCGTTACGAGCCGAGGTTAAACGTATATTAGAATTAGACTAGGAATCGAATCTACTTATATACTTGTAGGATGAGAGGAGTGGGGTTATAGTATATATAGAAATAGTATTAAACTAGAGATCGGCTGTCCAAACTTAAAACACAGTAAGGGACATTTTTTGTAGTAGGTTTTTTTTGCATTTTTGGACTGAGTAGAATCTACTTAGTTCAAAAATGCAAAAAAATGTCCCTTACTGTGTTTTGAGTTTGTGGACAGCCGAGATGGGCGATTGAATTAAAAAGCTGCATGAAATAACGACTTCTTTTAAAGAATCCTTAGTTGTTTCTGATTTTGGATTCAATCATTTTAAGCTAATCACGCCAATCAGTAAGTAAATTTAGTCACATATTGCGTATTTCTAACTTCTAATATTTTTGACAATTTTACTTATAACTTATTCCAGCTTAAAACTTAAGCTGGAATAAGTTATAAGCCGAATGCCATCCTACATCGGGTAGCCAAAAAAATAACAGTTACCTATTAGTCATACCGTTATAAAATCAAACGCCTTATTTAATCTAGGAATTTCCTGTGCTCTTTTTACCTTTTTTAAGTTTTGCAATAATAAGAGTAATTAGTGTACTGGGGGCATTTATAATGCTTGTGGTTTTTCGGAATCCAAATTGTTTTTTTAAAAAAACCTTCCAAATAGGTATGCAGTTAGTCAGTTATATTTTTATTCCACATTATATACCAGGTATAATTGTAGCTTTCTTCAAATATTTAGGAAATACATTGTTCTTGAGGCATTTCTAAGGGAAATGTTTTTTAGTAGAAGTACAGGTACTTCATCTTATCCGGTTGATATTGTTTCCAATTCATTTACAATTTTACTTATTTCATCCCTATTATTCCGGTTTCAATATATATCTTACGCCATCACACATATTTATTATAAGTGAGATTATTGTATATTGGACAGCTAACTACTGGAACAATAACTCAGAAGAAATTTACTGTAAGTAAAAATATTTTCTAGAATTTAAAAAATATATATTTATAGTTGTAGTATTTGGTATACAAGTTATAATTCTAGGACAAATAATATTTTCCTCGAGTACCTACCTAACATTATTTTTTCATTCTAAATAATAAGTACTTGTGTGTGCATGTTGCATAATGTAATTTCTGTTTATTTTTAGCTTTGACATTTCAAGGATAAATTCTTGAAATTTGTCTATGGTGTATCAAATTGCAAAACCTTGATCACTTCAAATCGTAAAAATAGAACGAATACCTAGAGCGTTTTCGGTTATTTAGGTCGGTTAATAGTTTATCGTAATTTGGATCTCACTGTTCGTCAATTTTAAATAGCAAAAATGAGCTGGAGAGAGTCGGTAATTATAAAAGTATTACATATTTTCTCTTTTAAGTTTGCTGTTATAACCTAAAGAGCCTTATTTGCGCATTTAAACCGGAATATTTGCTTTAATTTCCTCAATTATCGCGTACCGTATTCTGAATAATCAACAGTTATTCTATTTATTATCAATAGCTTGTTGGTATTTCAAATATAAGTTTTAAGCCACTTTAAAATAACCCATGGCTGATACATTCATTATAGCTTATTGTTACTGTTAATAACATTTTATTTATGTACTCAGCAGCAATCGAGCTTTCCTCGTGTTCACACTTATTCTGCAGCAAGTGAACAGAGGCTCGGATCATACATAAGGACGCTCATGGTACACCAGCTTTCATTTTTCAGTTATGATTTTTGGTTCAGGAATAATACTTCGTTTTGCAAGAAATGTAGTGAATTCATTTCTAACCTTTACTTTATAGTACCCATTAGATTAACAATTTCTCATGAATTTAAAATGTGATCAATTAACATTGAATTACTGCGATATTTTTGTTATTAGATCAAAAGTAGTAAGTACCCTCTAGTTCTAGTTTGTAAAAAATATTAATTCTCAAGTTACACACTTTTTATTTTCATTCATACACTGAAAAACAAACGATTATAATAGCTTTCATAATTGTCCCATGCTTAAACTTGCGCATTATATATCATCATTAAAGTCATCCTTTTATAATTTTTACGTAAAAAATAATGTTTTGGCACCAGCTCACCGCAGGCATTTTGATATGAAATCTTTAAAAAATGGCATAAAACATCAACTATGTTAGACCATGTAGGAAATTTTGAGATTGGGTTTGTATTCAATCTATATGATATTATTATCACTGTGTTTATTCAATACCATAAGTTCAAAAAATAAGACATTTTTAGACAAACAGTGTAATCTTATGAAGTGTATCTATGATTAGAATCAGATTAATCAAATAGTCGAAAAGGATATTACAATACAACAATATTGATGAAAAAAAATTATATTTTACGCTGCTAGTTTAATGCATCGATTGAATCCTTTGATTAGTTTTTTCCCTTGTGAGTGATTGTGTCTCTTACCTATAAAATAGAGTATTGCAAGCGCTCAAGTGACCTAATTTATTATCGCCTACTCTAAATATAATGCTACCTACATTTTTTTATGCTGTCTGTAAAAGACCGGCGCGATTTATTTGCTCATTGTCTTTAACCAAATTAACTGTATGATCATTGTCTGCAGTAGTGGACCTACCACAGGTCCTATTTGCACCAGAGCCCAGGCACTTGCTTACGGGAGAGAAGAGAATTTTTCGCTCATATCAATTTGCACATATTCCCGTCAGTAAGTGACAGTACACTTGATTCCATTAGATATGGCACTGATTATCTGTAGTTTACCTTTGCATTCATTTGAATTCTGGCTACATGTTTAAATAAAGTTTGCACTAGATGTTGTTGCAATATCTCAGTAAACTAAATAGTTTTTAAAATATCAAGAACATACTGCAAAAAGTGACAAATGAAAAAAAATATCAAGGATCTGGCCAAGCTGCAAATTTATTTCACAAATTATGTTATTATACTGCTTAAACATTCTAGGTTAGGGTTAAAAAATAAATAAATAAAAAAACTGAACTTAAAACCACAATTTAGAAATAATTAAGTATTCAATCATGGCAACCAATTTTATTGTTCTTGACTTGGGCCAATTACAGTTTACTCGTAATAATATATGTAATGAGCTAATTACTCGTGGTAATATAATTATTATTTCACTCACAATTGCGATATCAAAGTCACATATACTAAGTTGAATCAAAATATAATATTTTCTCTTTAAAACTTGTGTTGAATTTTTTTCGCAGAATAGGGTCTTTTCACATTTTATTTTTTTAATATGTTATTGAATTTTCTAAACCCGTTTATAATGTGGCATTGTACGCATTGAGTTTTTGAGATTTTAGTAGTTGTTTTGGACATTAACAGAGAATTTCGACTTTTGGAAAACAATTACAAAAATATAATGACTTATGACTCGTGCGCTTTAATAGATTCCCTTTTTTTAACAGAAAATTATTGATAAAAAAGCAATGTCAATGGCAACATGGTTAGATTGGTAAAAATACAATTGAAATATTCAATACGTTTAAAACATTCCCTAATTTGTTTTTTTTTTACTGTCATTTACATTTGTAGCTCGATTCATGTAGGATACTCATTGCATCGAATTGTGTCACCAAATAATCAATTCAAATGTTGTTGACAATGAGGAAATATTTTATCTCGTGTATGTAATGTGTCATCATTTTACATTTTAGTCCTTACATGCATTCATTTGAGTATTACGTCACCCAGACAGCACACAGTACATGGTTTACTATGCATTTGGTACTTAATACATATCATTTATCTGTTGGTAAATGTATAAACTGGTTATGTTGTTTCTCTTTGTTGCCTGGAACATGATATCACCCATTGTATTTTGTACCTTTAGTTGACTGAACTAACTTGGTAGGGAGCAAGCCGTCCGTATGTCATTTAGTTTTAATTTATATTTCCCTCCGGAATGTCTTGTAGCATTTGGGCAAAGATTTGTGTAATTATTTCTTAACTTTTGGTTACTAAATTGACTAATCTGTTTTTTATTGTATTTAAGAATTTTTGTTCTTAATTTATATTATGGTATAAAAAAATTTATATATATATATATATATATATATATATATATATATATATATATATATATATATATATATATATATATATATATATACATATATATATTACTCGCAACAATGAAACTCAATAGCTCCGAGTGCAAAACTTCCCGAGTTCTCTTAGTAGGTTATCCCATTTGCATTCTAAGGAGTAAATTGTTTTAAAAAAATTAGTGAACTGCATTTTCTTAAAATAATAATTAAATACCTGAAAATAATCTGTTAAATAATAAATTAAATTAGATGTCTGTTAACAATTAAATATCAATTTTCATCAATTGATTCGGCGGTCATTTGTGGTAATATTTATCCATTTTTAATTTAAATTTCACTTGGTAAATACACATGAAATGGTGGCATTTACCAAGTCAAATTTGCATTTAAAATAAATCACTTGGATGGTTTTCTGAAAGAAGAACACCGCGAAATGTGTACACGATATACCAATGAAGTTTGCTTACCTATAAACTAATAATAGTACATAATTGTACAATTTATATTTGAAGCAATAAATTTGTGATTTTCCATTTTATAATTAAAATATAACTTTGTTTTAAAATCACTATAAAAATGTATAAATTTATAGTGATTTTAAAATAAAGTTATATTTCAATTATAGTAGTACATAATTGTTATGCAGATCACTTAAGGTATATCAAATTGTCTCATTATTTTAATAAACTTTAGGGCAGTGGAAGTGACACGACGGCTCGTCACCTGCTGCACGTCATGAAGTCCACCCGCCCCACTTCCTACCCTATCCCGGGATACGCCCCTACCTCTCCGTACGCGACCTCCTCTGTAACATCTAATGACAGACTTTTCAAGAACATTGACTGCGACGAAGTCTATCCACGTCTTTACATTGGAAATGCGTAAGTTATTTTTTACTACAAATGCTGTTAGGATTTGAAACTCTGAGAAGGTCCCTTCCTTGCATTCATAACTAGTATATTTTAGATTTACCTTTAGAGTGCGAACCGTTCGATAGATCGACTCTCTATTAATGCGTATAAAGTGTGGAGCGTCGGAATACCGATTATTGCGCAATTTGATTTAGGTATCGACCTGTACGGACGTATCTTAGCGCGCGCATGTATAACGTTTTTAATAAGTTAATAACATTTTTAAATAACCATTTAAAATTATTTTGCTGTGAATTTATTGATTTTTGTATTTTTTTAAGTAAAAGTTTTTTATTTCTACCTACAAAATGTCAAATTCGTCGAGTAGTGATAATGAAAAGCAATTAGCAATTTATGCAAAATATGTGAAAATAAGCTCAGCACTATAAGGGTTAAACATGATGTACACAAATTGTGCACGCATTCTCTCATCCTGTTATGATGTTAAACTCTGGTATGAGTATACAGGTTTTGTTGAGGGAGAATGCATATTAATTTTAAAAACATTTTAATAACAAGAAATATTGTTGCCGTTCCAATTCTTGGAAAGTAAACATCTTAAGAGATACAATATTCTGGTCTACTTCTCTGCAAGTCTTCTTGAAATCCTTAATTTTTTTCTCAATATGATACATATTCTGTGCATATACTGGTATGTGTAAACTATTTTTGTGGTGTAAAATGAGTTTCCTAAGACCGTTTTCTTTGGAAACATTGTACTAAAAATAAACATATCTGTAGGCGGTAAACATTGTTTGCCATCTATATTAAGACAACTCCAATGTCATTGGTTTTAGCACATTTTAAAATGTCTAAAAATACATTAAAATACACTGATGTTCAATTTAAAGTTACACAAGTAATTGAAAGTACTTGTAGATTTTTACAAATCGTGTTTTCACACTCGCCTGTTAATTGTCAATAGTAAAAAATATATTTTCGTTATTTGAAATAGCATTTGAACAAGTAATAATATGTAATTTTAGAAAAGTACTATACCAGATCCCTTTTAGATACCTTTTCTAAATAGAAAAGGTATCTGATGCTGTAATAAATGAAATTGTCAGTTTTAAACAAACAAAAAAATTAAATATTGTAGTCATGCATGAGAAAGTGACCAAGTGCATATTTTTTTACAAAAATGTGATTATTGACTATCTTAGTAGCTTAATATTGCCCTGAAAAAAAGCGATTTTAAACTTGGAAGTATAATATATTGACTTGTTAAAAATGACTAACTGTTTTTTTTAACATCTCATCAAAGATGAAGAAGAATATGGAAGTCTTGGCATTTGAGATGTTAAAAAATAATATAAAAATAACTCCTGTAATTGGAGAAAATCCAGATTTTGTGAACAAGTATTTGGACACACTCAAAATGTTGTAAATGACTAACTGCATTGATGTTAATTTTCTTGCCAAGCAAAAGTTATTTAAATGGCCCTCCTGAACATTTTACGTTTTGTTAGTTGGCCACTTTCTCCTGTACGACTACGATATGAGCATGGAGTATATGGATCAATTCCATATTTACGTATTTTTTAACGATTGTTTATTTCGATTTTTAGCGAGTCGGCTAAGTGCAAGAACTACTTGAAACTCATGGGAATTACGCATGTTCTCAACACGGCTGAAGGAAAGCACTTTGGGTTGGTGGATACCGACCACTTGTACTACCGAGACTGTCCACGTATCAAGTACATGGGGTTCCCCATGATAGATCATCCCTCCACCAATATATCTACGTACTTCTACATTGCGGCTAACTTCATCCATGATGCCATTTCCAGCGGCGGTGAGTAGGACCATTATTTTATATGAACACTGTCAAAGTCACAACTCAATAATGGATAATAATATCATAATGGGATGTCAATATCATATTAACATGTTTTTTGTATAAAAATAATTAATTAACAAAAGTAATCATTTGCTTTATTTTATTTATATAAGACTGATGGAACCTTAGATAAAACTCTTTGGAAAAATCCACTAGTTTGTGGCAAAAAATATTTTGTTTTCTATAGCACTACATAAATAATTTTTTTCTTTTTCTTTTAACCTTTATCATCCACACCCAATGGTGCATAGGGCACTACATCATAGCGACGCAGTGTTATCTTGATCGTTAATTGCGTGAAGGAAAGGTGATCAGCCCTCCGCTTTAGGCACCAGTCCGGGGTGATATTAAATAAATCACCCATATTTATGATGAGAGTGAAAATCACCCATATTTATTTTGACCCCCCTGGGAATCGAACCCGGGACCCCCATTACGGTAGCCAAGCGTGCTGACCACTACACTACAGAGGTGGACGCAAAATTAGATATTAAAATAATAACATAAAATAAAAACAATCTAAGAAATTAACAATTACTCAACAAGAATTAAACCATTCCTTTGTGTTGGTGTTGTTTCAATATCTGAAAAATGCTCACATTTTATGATCTAAGTTTGATATCAAATGACTCGCAAGATAAATATGACTCATCATCAATCACATTTCTGTACTCAATGATGACCCGATTTTGATGAAATATGTTTTGTTTCGCCACATTATTAATTGACTTCAGTCAATTAAATACTCTTTGTTTAGTCACTTAGAATTCTTTATTTTCTTTGTCTTTGGAATTGTGGATCTGGAAGTGTGAAGCATTTTGTTGATTTGTTGGCAGGCAAGGTACTGGTGCACTGCGTGATGGGGGTATCTCGCAGCGCCACGTGCGCCATCGCGTACCTGATGATCAAGCGCAACATGACTGCGGCCGAGGCCATGCGCCTGGTTCGCAGGAGCCGCAGCATCTGCCCCAACGACGGCTTCCTGCGTCAGCTCTGCGAGCTGGACAAGGAGCTCCGCCGCGAGAGGCACTAACCGACGGCCCTCCCCGCACCCTGTGTACGAGTATCCCCGATACCGTTTCTACGTCTCCCGGCTTGTAAGAAAACTTGATGTTTTATAGGGGCTAAAATGTACCTGCACTCAGATAATCAATAAAATCAGCCGTCGCCTTCTGTGATTTTTACATTCGGTTTGGTAAACTGCATTATTTTAGTTTTTTATATATATAATATGAAAATAACTCCTGTAATTGGAGATAATCCAGATTTTGTGAACAAGTATTTGGACACACTCAAAATGTTGTAAGTTTTTTCTATTTTAGGAATGTTACTGTTTCAAGTTGGTCTTAAAAACTCCCGATTTCTCAAAAGTATTCTTCTATACATTGTTGTATGATCTTGCATTCTACAGCCCCTTTCTGAAGTGGAGTTTTTCGTTTACATTTTACTTTTAATTTTATTTTGAATCTCTTATTAATTAACTTTCACATAACAATAACCAAAGAATATAATGCTAAAAATTAGGACTCTTTTAAAAAATGTATAATGGCTTTTTGATACAAAAAACAAATTATATACATACAAAATGAATTAACAATGTTTACAGAAATGCCTTTCAATACAATTTAAGATATAATACCTTCTAATCAAATATATAAATGTAGCAACGATAGTATCTTACTTAATAATCTCCCATATTCTGAATTATTATCTACTTTTACCTTTCCATTCATCATGCCTGTTGCGTAATACATAAACATAGAAAATTAATTATATATCATTGAGGTTGTGAAAGTTGAATGTAATTTATGAAAGAGCTCGTGCTAATGTGTGTAATCATTTAGTCAAATGTTTTCGCGAATATCATCCATTAAGCACGTAAACATATTGTACATTAGTTGAAAAATCAATAATCGCAATAGTACTTCCCTAATGTGACACTAATAACCTATGTCAATGAGAAACAAAATTTAGATAATGTTTTGTTAGTTTTTTACTACATTATCAATTTGAATCGGTTATTGAATTTTCTTCATCCAAAGTCAGTATCTAGATATGTACAATTGTGTTTTTGTTTTAAATTCATATTGTTTGGTAATTATCTATTTAAAAATTTAATTCCTTGGCCCCATTTAATTTTTTATGATTTCGGTATTTACACTTAATTCATAATAATATTAATTTTTGTCATATCATCAAAACAATACTCGGGTCATGTCGAAAAGTGCATAAACATTATTTTTAAATATTGCACTTTGAAATGTAAAATTAGTAATTACTAATAGTTAGTTGAGATGGCTATTTGAAAAAACATTTTTGGCTTTATTTATCACATTGTTACCCAAAACTCTAAAATGCGGATTTGCAACATTGGTTTGGTTTTTCATCTGGCAATATATGTATAATATTAAAACTCCCAACAAATAACAATGTATTTCCAAAAAACCCGAGAGTGAATCTATCTAAAGATTAAAGAAAAAAATTTACACTGTGCCGAATTTCAAACATATCGCTCACTTCTTTCAACAACGTAATATATCAAAAATCGTCAATTTTCAGTTGTGCATGTTTTCGGAATGCCCAGAAAACGTAATACATCCCAGCAAAAGCGCCATATTTTTAACTTAATATTTACCCGCTACAGGGCAGAAAGTGTTGTTTTTGCATTTTGAAGAAAAGGTATTGTTTAATTATTTTTTAAATATACTTAACAATTTTCAAATGGAGAAAAAACATTCAGGTTTTACCTAAAAAGATCTGTTGCACAGTAAAAAGTTCAATAAGTGGCTTGATATTTATTTTCAATACATTTTATTATGTTTTTAAACTTTAAAAACGATCTCAGTAAAATATTTTTTTTATATATTTATGACGTTGTTGAAAGGAGTGAGCGTTATATATTTGTCATTCTTCAATCTAAAAAAATATTAAAATTATTTTTCTGTAAAATAACAAATCTACAGATCTAACTTGATTTGTTGGTTGTGTCAAAATGTATCATTAAGATTTGTCTATTTGCCAATGCAGTTTCTTCTATTCCTCTTATATTTTTACTATGTGTGAAATAATGTTCTCTTATTTTTTCTACAACTGTTTTTTATTGAAAGGTATTGCGATATATATTTAAGTTACCATATCACCCTATTTATATTAATGTTAAGGAAGATTTATATTTATAGTAAATTACAGTAGTACCAATTCTTATTTTGTTAATAATCGATTTTGAGTCTTCAGGGCTATAGCGTTTGATTCTTGCTAAAATATATATTTTATATAAATTTACCTTAGTATGTATATCTTTCTTTCTAGTAGAAATAAATTAAGAAGCAAAAAAAGTAGGCTGTGTGCTCATAGAATTTACATGTGTATACATATATGTATATATGTATGTGTATATATATATTTATATATATATATATATATATATATATATATATATATATATATATATATATATATATATATATATATATATATAAATGCCATTATACACATATCGCTATCCACCAATCAGATTGAATGTTTTCGATGCTAGCCATATAAAATTACCACACATGTACATCTCATAAAAGCCGGTCATTGTTCCTGGCTGTGTCAATATTGGAACATTGGATAATTATTACACACTAAGCTCATGCTTACACAATAATTATACAGAAATGTCGCTTGAGATAATCATGACATAATTAAATGACAATTTTTGTTAAGAAATGCTGGGCAATGCCATATATACCATAATACCATAATAATACCTGCCATAATACCTGCCCGGCAATCAAAAACATAAATGATTATATTTATTTTTAAAACACACATTTCTTCGATGTTTCCATATCTACCTTCCTTCTTAGTGTGGATAGCGATTATACAATTGTTTAACCAATGTCTCTTTTCTAATATAAGTACAAGAATATAAGGTTTATATTGTGATACAAAGTTATTTGTCATAATTAAATATTGTATTTTTACATAGGTTACCTAAGTACAAATATCTTGACATTGCTAAGTTTGCTGAGAAGATCATGTAAATGTGTCGTGTATACATCTTGAGAGCTTTTACATTTGTTTGATTCGTTACTACAGTAATCCCTCGTTATCTGTGGATTGTTTGGATCTGCTGGTTCCATCCATCCACTCTAGGCCATCCATATTCCTGATATAATTTAAAAAATTAAATATAATTTATCTCGAAATTGATTGAAGTTGAGAAAACTGACCCCAATTTTTGCATGGTTGATGTTTTCCTCCAGTAGAGTAAATTTAATAAGGTTACATTTATTTTAATGATATTCGATAGTCATTTTTATGGTCTTGTTATTTATCTCTTTTTAGTTTCCAACTTTTCCGATGATCAAAAAAAACTTTGGAATAATGTTTTAATGGTTGTTGTTTATTTGACCAGAGTCCCTGCCATTAAATCCTTAGTTTGGTCAGAATGGGAAACTCTGTTTATATTCCGGGTCTATTGTATAATGATTAAAATCAGTTTATAGTCAACTTGTTTGTGTACCGGAAATACAATAGTTTTTGCCACCCCCATGGATAATAAAGGATTACTGTCCATAGTTGTGTAATGTAATATAATAATGATATGTTTATATATTTTCTTTATTACGTATTTGAATGGTTAAGAACATAATATTCATATTTTAGTTTGTTACACTCTTTATAGGATACTCGTACTATATTTTTCAATTAAATTATTATTATAGAATATCTACTATATTTTAAGAATATGTCAAAATGGAGCTACAGATGGGCAATAGATTGGTTAGATATTTTAAAAATCAGTGATTTGTCTTTGCGATTAATGGATTGTATCCACAGATGTGTATTTTGCGCTATTAACTGATTAGCTACCATTCTATTGCCCATGTGGAGTGCAATTTCAAAATCCTCTATCATTTCATACGATTAATTTGAATTCCATTGTAATATAGATCCTTAAACATCAACAGTATTGGCGTGCCGCCAGTATTCTTTTAGTACATGTTAAATTTTATTTGAAGAAGCCATTGTGAAACACAGGGTTAGTCTATGAAAAAATGGTTTTGTAGTATTGAACAAATAATATAGTACCGTAACTTGATGTATTTGTATTGCAGATTTTTTATTTATTTGATTGATGTAAATAAATCGATATCTGGATAGCTATGAGCTAGGGAATTATATATATAAAACGTAAAGTAGAACAATATAATTATTATTTATTTTCTATACAAAAGTAATTTGATTTTACATAATGTTATGAACTAGAGCATCATGATGATGAAAGAGTGCAGATATAACAAACAATACCGATATGAAGCGAGTGTGTTGGAAACAAGACTAATTGCTAAATACTTACATTTTCACAGATGTTTACTTTATTGAGATTTTTACGTAATCACATCATTTCATCACACTTGAGTATAAATAAATATTTTAAGTGCCAAAAGTTATGGAAAAATTAAATCAAAATCCATTTTTAAAAGCTTTTGCCTCTACATGTATGTACTTCGGTTATTAAACATTTTCTAAAGTGTACTATAATGCCTTCAGCACTTGATTTAATAATCTCGAATGGCATAGTCCCCAATTACTGGCCAGTGATTGATTAATTACAACCAATAGGTTACTATGAACACATTTTCAGTGTGATGAAAATTTTTTACAAATTGTATGATGACAAAGCATTTTGATACTTCAGAACAGGGCTGTCCAAACCAGATACGATCCTGGGCCAATCCAAATAATAAATATGAAACAAACACTTTTTTTTAAAGAAAACATAAAAATACAGGGATGTATTTGTTAGAATATAATCAATTTTATTAATTAATATGAATAAATATTTCATTTCTTTAATTGGATGCCAAAAAAAAGATGTTTCATGAAATAAATTTTATAAAAGGAAAATTTTCATATTCGCGGTCTACCGTGATCTATCAAAAACATGTTGCGGGCCGCACAAATATAACCTGCGGGCCACACGTGGTCCGCGGGTCGTGTTTTGGACAGCTCCTGCATTAGGAAATTATAGTTAGACTAAACATTAATGCATAAGTACTTCAACATACGGCAGTATGCGAACAAATTAGTTACGGAGTCGTTACCACGCCAAATTGTATTATTCCCAAGATGATATATTGCAAAGAACACTAGTCAGAGATTACCTATTTTAATTTCAAATTTCATCTAATTTAAGATTACAATAAGAAAAATAAATATTTTTTACTAATAAGACAAACATAGCTTATTACAAAATAACTAGTATTTTTTAAGATAGCCTCGTCGAATTGAATCTATTGTTCAAAGCATGTTGTTGATTTAAAAGATTTATAACAAACCCTAATATTTCATTTTATATACATATTTTATTACTTATATAGATATACATACATATTACTTTTATCTTGTTAAGCTTTGTTACTAAAATATCTTGTAGGTTGTAAAGAAAAACAACTAAGCATCCATACAAAAGTATATTCTATTAGGAGTTATGTACAAACTAAAAAAAAATATTTAAAATGTGATATTCAATAAATGTATTTCTGGAATTCGTTGTTTATTATTGGCCTGTAGAATTTCCTTGATCCCAGAAAAATTAAACCAATTCCATTTATCTCCCCAAGCTCTTTGTTCCGAATCGTAACCATGTTTTTTTTAATGATAAATCTGTACCGCAATAATGCTGTCATTTTGGTCATTGCCTGATTTCAAGTCGAAATATTTTTCTAAGGGAGGTTTCATGGGAATGAATTTTACACCAAAATGAAGGGTTAACGCAGAACCTTTTATTTTAGAGTCTTGTCCATTGATAGGATAGTGAAGATGGGAATGGATATTTTAAAAAAATACACAAGCATCAAGGTCAATTAAAGATGATTGTTTCTTGAATTAATTTTGTAATTAGCACGAGAATCAAACCCCCAACATCAAGTCTCACCGTTTACTCATATATGTACATCTGATGATAATAAAACAATATGCATTATTATTTTACTTGTTTTTATTTATATTTACATATACTATTTTACAATACATTTTAAATTAATTTCTAATAATAACTACAATTCAATTATATTAAATTATTGATGTGTACACTATACATATTTTTTTAATATTATTTTCTAAATGTTTTTTTAATCGAGGTTAATAAAATTAAAAGTAAAATTAATCTTGGATGATATGATCACAGATATTAATTGTAAAATTAACAATAAAATTTTATCACATGAGATGATGTTTCAAACAATACATACATAATTTTAATTGCAAACCAGTGCCAGTTTAAGGTACTTGATATTTGATATTGTTACTAAATTTTGGGAATTACATATATGGTAAAAACTCTATGCCTCTCTTCAATAACTGACTTTAAACTTAAAAGAAATTTAAATTTGAAAATCGAAATTACTTTTTTTTTTTTAAATACAATACATTTCTATTTCTTGTGACTTTGAAGGATGAAAAAATAAATCAAAATAATGTGAAGTGGTGACAAATAACTAAAAAAATATTAGCGCGAATCAGAGAAATGACCTAAGTACATACATAAAGTTGGACTGGTTGAATTATAAAAAAATATATATAAATAAATCATAAGTGTTTGAAAACAAACCCTAGCCTATGATAAAATACTTCTATATTATAATACAAAAATATACATCAGTATTTTCTATGCTTACTGCTGTAATTAGAAAAAGAAATTTGAATTATAAGATATTTTACCTATATTTCTGTGGATTTTTAAATTTAATTTATCAGCCTGACGTGTTAAGGAATTGAATAGCAATGTGTTTTGGTAAAAGGATTATTATTAAATGAATAATCATTAGAGCAGTACTGAAATAGAACCTTCTTCTTTCTTTTCTTTTTTCCATGTTCGCTCCCTAGGTGGAGCATATGGCCAACACGAGTCGTCTCCAAGTCACTCTGTCACGCGCCATCTCCTTGGCTTCCTCCCAGGTCAGTCCGGCGTCTCGAAGTTCCGCTGAGTATAGTCGGTGAATGGTCGTCAGCGGCCTTCCGGGGCGCCGGAATCCTCGGGGTTGGAAGAAGAGACATGAGGGGTTGATGCCCTCAGGTGGCATTCTAAGGACATGTCCCAACCATGTCCACCTTCTTCTCTTCAGGACTTCCAGTATGAGGGGCTGTTGAGTTCTTCTCCTCACATCATCATTCCTGACGAAGTCATACCACTTTATACCCAGTATTCGCCTCAGGCATCTATTTTCAAAACTTGCTAGTTTCTTGCTTTGAGCTTTGGTGAGGTGCCACGACTCACATCCGTACAGCAACACTGTTAGGATGCAGGCGTTAAAGAGACGACACTTGGTTTTTGTCGAGTAAAGCAGTGAGTCCCAGACATTGCGCATTTTATTGAATATAGCTCCTGCCATTCCGAGCCGTACATTCAGTTCCTTCTGGACACTACCATCCTCCACCATGAGTGTTCCAAGGTATCTGAAGGTGTCGACTCGAACGAGCGCTCGTCCCTCACAAGTAAGATGTTGATCACGGTCCGGACAGGCTGAGTTGCACATGACATTGGTCTTTTTGGCGTTCACTCTTAGGCCTAACCGAGCGGAGTTTATTTGGAGGGAGTCAATTATATCTTGCAGGGCTCCGATCGATGTATCTATTAGAACTGCATCGTCCGCATATTCTAAATCGCATAATTTCTGAGCAGGACTCACTGCAATTCCTCGATCCGGTGGAATTGACATTCGTAGGATGAAGTCAAACATGATGATGAAGAGAAATGGGGCTAGTACACAGCCTTGTTTCACCCCAGTAGAGACCTCAAATGGTTCACTGCACACATCATCTATTCTAACGCAGCATTCGCTGTTAGTGTGAAGCGCCCTGATAATGGCCACAATTTTGACAGGAACTCCATATGCTTCTATGATATTCCAAAGAGAAGACCTATGCGGGCTGTCGAAAGCTTTTTCGTAGTCTACAAAACAGCAGGCAAGGGCGCAGTTCCATTCGTTACTTTGCTGTAACAGGCATCGTAAGTTATGTATATGGTCAGCGCACGCCCTGCCTGGTAGAAAGCCCGCTTGGTTCTCTCTGAGGACTCGCATTATTGGTTTTTGGATTCTTGCCAAAATTATTTGTGCCAGAATTTTTCCAGGAACGCTTAAAAGAGTAATGCCACGGTAGTTATCACACAACAGCGGATCACCCTTTTTGTGGAGGGCTATAACTTCCCCGTTTACCCAATCCTTCGGGCACCTTTCCTCTTCCCATACCTTTGAAAGTAGGTGATACAGGGGGTCGAGGAGAGCGTCCATGCCACTCTTGACGTATTCCGGATGTATTTCATCGACACCAGGCGCTTTTCCGTTTTTCAGCTTTTTAATAGCTGATATAATTTCAGTATGCGTTGGAGTGCTTTGCGAAATATCGTGTGCTCGCGGAATGTTCAGTTGGGCAGAAACTGAGGGCACATGAAGGGGGTCTAAGGGGGGTGGACGATTCAGCACGCGGCAGAAGTGATCTCTCCATATGCTTTTCACGCATTCGGGCTCAGACTCGATTTGGCCGCTCGGGCCACGAACTGGGCCTGCGGTCGGGGGCCGCTTACCACAGATTTGGTGCGTAATCTTAAAAAGCTTAGAAGTATCACCTCTACGGGCTGCTTGTTCGGCTGCTGCTATTTGTGTGTCCAGGGAACGGCGTTTATCCCGCCTTGCGGATCTTTTGACAGCCAGGTGCTTCCATTTATATTGCGCTCGGAGACTTTCGAGCTTACCCTGGTCAGTTTCCGCATCTTTTAAGAGTTTTATGTTGGCCCTTTCTTCTATTAATTCCCATGTTTCATCCGACATCCATTTGGGTCGATTTGACGGCTTCATTCCGAGAACCCTTTGAGCTGACGTAACTATGGCTGTTTTGATGTTATGCCATATGCTTTCGATAGGGTCATTATCATCGGAATGTTGCTGCTCGAGTCCCTCCCTGACGGCGATATCATAGTTAAGCCAGGACATTGTCTCCTTCAGCTTATCAATGTTGACCTGACTCCTCTTCTTTGGCTTGGCAGTGCGGTTTAATTTCAGCCTTATTTTGCCTGTGAGTAGCTCATGATCACTATAGATATCGGCGCCTCTGTATGTGCGGACGTCTAGGAGTTCTCTACGATGGGCTGCAGTGTAAAGAAAATGGTCAATCTGCGTTTTTGTATTGCCATCGGGAGAAGTCCAAGTATACTTGTGGATATTTTTGTGAGGAAAAATTGTACCACCTATTAAGAGCTCATTTAAGGTTGCGAGTTCGATGAGCCGCTCACCGTTATCGTTAATGCAACCGAGGCCGTGGCTACCCATCACTGTTGGACCGAGTGCTACGTTGGTGCCGACTCTTGCGTTAAGGTCTCCCATTACAATGACGCGGTCCCTTTTCGGGACCGAGGATATTGCGGAGTGCAGAGAGTCGTAAAAAGCATCTTTAACGTGATCGTCGGCATCTTCTGTGGGGGCATAGCATTGGAGTATGGTTACAGAGCTATCTGTGGTTTTGAAAGTTGCGCGTAAAACTCTTTCAGAAATTGGTTCCCATTTTTGGAGGCAGCGAGCCGCTTTGTCTGTCATTATAAGTGCCACTCCCTGTCGATGGTACTGCTCTTGTCCTGAATAGATGATTGTGTGTTTCTCCAGCAGTTTCTTTCCTGAGCCTTTCCATCGCGTCTCGCTCAGTCCCAGGATGTCCAATTTGTACATCTTCATGATGCGAGTAGCGTGCAGGTCTTTTCCAGGAGTGCGCATGGTTCGCACATTATATGTGCCAACGTGAAGCGTTGCACTGTTGGAGAGTAATTCCTTATCTTTAACATTATCCTTTTTACGTTTGCCGGGCCGTGAGTCAGGTGTTTGTGTCCGAGGCTGACTTGTTGTTGGTATCGTAATCATGTTTATTTAAAGAGACCGGGTGATTAACCCTGCGCTCTCGAGGCCTGGGCAGGTGCCCTGAAGGATGGCTCATCCTGGTTTTTCTGTAGGGGTGTATTCCTTCCCTTAGCTGGGGGGGGGTCTCGTTATTAGGCGCCAGACAATCGCCTTTCGTCCTCTTCCCGTTAGCTACAGTTTTCGCCAAAGGCTCTGACTGCATTACCAGGACCTACGACGGGGACGTGGGAAGAAGGGCTTGCTAGGGGTCTACGGTCACTAAGGGCCTGAAGGTTGGCTTTTCTCAGCATTTTTTAGGAATGTTCTGTCCAGCACAGAATATACCACTGAGGCCATTTCCCAGCCTTTAAGGTCCCATAGAACCACACTCCCAATATAAATGTGGATGTTATAAAAATAACGAAGTCATTACATATTACTTTTGGTGTTTGAACTTTTTTGTTATTGTTGATATGACACAATCCCGATGCAGCTCTGATTTGAGATGAAAAATCCTACTTTGTTAAGTTGAGATGATGTTATCCATCAAACTCCTATAGGACTATAATTTTTGAGTAACTTTCACATTAAAAGAAACCATCAGGAGAAATAAATAGAAAGTTCAGTTATTGCACACTTGAAAACTTAAATATGAATATATAACAAACACATCATATGGTGATAACTCTAAAGTAATACGTATTTTCCCATTGTGTCACTTTATACATTGCAATATGGGAATTACATTGCTTCACATATTTCTACATTTTATTTTTTGTAGAGAAATAATATTTACTAATGTAAAATTAATAACCAAAGGAGCAAATGTGCTAAAAATAAAACATAATTTGAGAGTGGGGATTCCGAAACCAGTTGATATTTAAAAAGGTGATTTTATAAATAAATAAGTTTAACAAACCTGTATCATTTTCTTACTTTTCAACACAGGTTTACATAATACTTTAAAAATGTATTTAACAAGATACGTACTAACCAAATTTAATTGGTATATTTTATTTGCAATCTACAACTATATACAATAATAAAAACTGATTTGCTAAGTTGCTTGATATTAGTTTGTGATATAGTTCTGTATAAATACGAGTTTGATATAAAAATAAATATTTGGGATATTTCAGACTTGGTAGCTATAAACGATGTTCCCATATTATTATTATTTTCAAACATACGTTCTTTAGTAAATCTTACACAGCTATGGCTATAAATTATTTAAAAAAAAATACAAACTGAAGCAATATTATAATATTATGCAAATATGAAGAAAAAAAACTGACCGATGAAGTTATGGTTTTTATAAGATTACATAATAACAATCTACTTATTAATTAACAATAGCTTAACAGATATGTTATTTTAACTATATTAAAGAACAGCTGAAATCTACTTGCTCTGCGCAGGTGGAAATTTTGTATCACCGAGATTTAAAGTTTAGAACAATTCGTTTAGTCAACTCAAAAGATTTTTTTTAGCATTACAGAAGCGAAATAAAGCATTATTTGCAATTGTTTAGCATTTGAGTGTTTTACGTGTTATATCTTTTATGGATTTGATAGTCTAATCACGGTTTGGATTGATTGAAATTTGTCCGTAATATCGCTCACTCCTTTCAAGAACTTCATAAATCAAAAATCGTCAATTTTGAGTTGTGCGTGTTTTCGGAATGCCCAGAAAATGTACTATATCCCAGCAAAAGAGGCATATTTTTATCTTAATATTTACCCTCTACAGGGCAGAAAGTGTTCTCTTTGCATTTTGAAGAAAATGTATTGTTTAATTATTTTTTTAAACATACTAAATATTTTTCAAATGTAGAAAAGACCTTCAGGTTTTACCCAAAAAGATCTGTTGCACGGTGAAAAGTTCAATAAGTGGCTTGATATTTATTTTTAATACATTGTATTATATTTTTAAACTTTAAAAACGTTCTCCTGAAAAATCAAGTTTTTTTATTTATGACGTTCTTGAAAGGAGTGAGCGATATAGGCTACACTATACTACTTATTGTCAGTGCTCAGATGAGTAACTAAATGTTTATGTATATGTATTTATAGGTATATATGTATTTAATAGTTCAGTAGTCAGAATATACTAGAATAATAGGCTTTTTTAAATAAAGATGTGTGCATTTTTTTGTAGATGAATTGTATCACTCCAAGGATTTATGTAAACATATTGGATTACAAATAACGCAATGAGACTTTTTGTTGTTGCTAACTTGTCAATTCAAATAATGTAACTTTAAAAAAAATATATTTATTTTACTTTTATAAACAATAAAAACTCTTTACTGCTAGATTGAGATATTTTTAATGACAATGAAAATGAGATATTTTGTTAATTCAATATGCTGATAACAACAAAAACAAAATAATCAACTCCAAGGTTCAATGAATGTACATATATTGAACCTCAATATAATGGTAGGGACTGACCGGATGATTACGCAATTTTTTTATAAATATGGAGATTACATATCCTATTTATAATATACACATTATAGTTTATTCGGGCATCCTAGCATAAAAATATGAATGTTTTTATGTACTTTTCAACGCCCCAGTAAATGTGAATAAATTTTGACATAAACAATTATACTACCAACATCCAGAAATATAATTCCATTTCCTGAGTAAGAACTTGCTACAACCGGGGTGATCAAATATTTGCGTAGAAAATATTACGGTAACAATATTTTCAACAACTATTCTACATACTCTACAAGTATATTATAACACATCACTTGAAAAATTTTACACTCTGCCGAAATTCATAAAAATGTTACAATTCATAACAATGTGATTAAAATTTAAAAAAAGCAGTGGAAAATAAATAACTTGATTAAGAATTTAATGTCGACATTTGGGCGAGGTATCTATTTGTATGCATTCAGTAAAATATATTAATTTCTTATTTTCAACGTTAGGATACTTTGTTTTAATGGTGAAAAATAAATATCCATATGGAATCACAGTAAATTTGAGATTTCAAAAAAATATTTGTACTCGGCAAGAAGGTCCCAAATTAAAGGAAGTACATACAGTAAAAGCTCATTAATTCAAACAGTTTTGCCATAATTCGAAGAATATTACAAAATTCCAATCCCTACAAAACAGTTATTGTACAAAACTTTTGATATTTTCAAATTCAACTCAATTTTAAGTTCGATAACTTGTAACAATATTTCACTTAAAATTATAAGGAAAGATTTAATGATTAAATTGAAATTCTAATGAATAATTCGCAACAAAAATTGCTGTGACAGCGGCCAAAATAAGTGAATGACCAATCACAATTTTTATCCTTTAGCTTTGATTTATCTACCTGACACTAGGAAATATCCCTTCTGTTATGGCTTGCAATGTTAGCTGCTTCTAATCTTTTAATATCAGGTGCCCTCAGCTGGAAATATATTTAACAAACATTTTAAATTTTCCAGAACTATTCATGTTTAATCATAATTTTTATATATTTCATGGAAAAAAAATATTTTTAAATTTGCTAATTCGTTAATTGAAATATTTTTCGAATTTTGATCCTGTCAATTTTGAATTAATAAGCTTTTTGCAATGTAACACATTTCTATAACCGAAAAATACTATTATTTCATTTAACATATAAAGACTAAAGTAACTTACGGTATAGTCAAATATTTTATAATCTTTAAATGCTGAATACATATATATATGATGATAAAATTATTATTTACTTTATCAAGGTGTATATTTGATAAATAACCCAGGTATATAACAAAACAATAGTTAAATTCTAAAATAACAAGAAACATTAATAAACACTATTTGGGTGAGTAATAGAAACAAAATAGAGAAAAAATAGGTTATTAAATATATTATTTAAGGTATCCTACATTATTCAGAATAGCCGTACATGGAACAAACAAATAAATTAAATTAGTCTACGCTTTATGATACTACACGGGTGCTTCAGTATTTAAACTTGCGTAACTGTACAAGTCAATATTAATTCACTGGAACAAGATTTAGAACTTTTTTACATAGAGAAAATAGTTGTTATATATGTATATACAATAGTTTTTATGTTTTGATATGATACACACTATCTGTTATTTTATAATACACTAACATAAATATTGTAGTTCTACCGATTGTTTAGAATTGCCTACTTGCAAGAATGGTCAATTTCATATTTATGCTTTTGTACTATCGTGCACACATTTAACATTTCTTATGAGTAGGAATACACCAATTTGCAGTGATAACTGCTTATGGACAACATTTGGAGCATATTTTGTTTATCTTAAGGGTGGTGAGTGACCGGAGCATTTTGTCATAATGTAACGTCGTAACATCGCTATCGGACAGCAACAGCAAGCATCCGAAACTATAGATGGAGCGTTCGGCTTGCTGTACTGACTATACGAATGCTTGCATCGTAGTATAACACATGAAATGGTTCCGGTCAGTCACCACCCTAATGGATACAAAGACTTCTAATTAACATTTTTTCCGTCAAGTTAACAAGTATACCGAATGGTAATATAACATTCATAAACACTAATCCGAGTAATATTTCATCATCTAAACAAGAAAATCTCCAAGTTGAGGTACATTATATGGAAGACTAAAACATAAGTCGCCATGTATGATGCAGTATACTATATAATTATCTTTTAGAATCATACCGTTTGTACCATATATGTATATCAAAAGCCCCTGCGTATATGCAGATATCTGCATTATTAATTTTTTTTTTCGATAGCAATATGCCTTACATAAAAAATTCTTAAAACTTCAGTTTTTTACGCATCTGAGCACATAATGGCATCTCTCGTAAATTTATAAATATCATTAGTATAATAAATCTGAATTATTTATTGAGTGCCATATTTGTAAAATATTACTAAAATATCTCTGTTCAGGCTATCAAATCAAAATGTACTTTTCAATATTTTTTAGAGTTAGATCATTTTCTTGTTTAGCTAACGATTTGCTATTACGTCGCCGTGCAGAATGCTCTTTATTAGTAATCTAAAGGCCGTAAAGCTTAAGTTTAAGACCCGCAAAGTAAATTTTGCAGACGGCGGTAAGATCAACAATCCGATCCGGATCACCTATAAATTACTAGAGACAAAAATTGCTATAAAAGCGGAAACATTGCACTAAGACATAGCTTGGTAACTACCGTGAGATTCGCAGGAAACGAGGCTGGACATGGAAGTGCCGCTCGGGGACCTGGAGTCGGTTTCCCGAGAGACAGACACGTCTATCCCGGAGGTGCTGCCGTTGTTGTCTGAGAGTTCCAGCATGGGAGTGTCGCGGTCGGGAGATATTTCGGTCTCTGGGTAGTACTGGTCCCCCTGGATGACCTGCGAGGAGGTGGTGGACTCCTCGGAAGGTTTAATGGACTGCGGGGGCTTGGGGAGGACGCGGGCGGGTCGAGTGCGGCCACTGATCGCACGCGGGGGGCGCTGGCGGCGCGGAACGGCCACCGGAATGTTGGACTCTCCTCGGGACGCCATGTTCATGTATCTAGATAATTACATCACGTCAAATAAACAGTGTAAACATACATCCGGATAGTTAGTAGCAGTGAAATACGGCATTTAGTAATACGAGATCGACATTCGAGGAAAGATATTCAAGTAAGCTTAGCCAATAATGGTTTCACAACATTTTGAGTGTTACCTGCTCAATAAAAAAGCTTCTTCTCACAAATAGGTGTGTCTAGTGAAAATTCTGGTGATTCAATTATGTACAATGTTTCGAAATTGGACCATATACATATACACAATAGAACATCCAAGAATTTGAGTAGTGTGGTTGTCAATCATAGGTATAATTGGTGAATGATACACATGAAACACATGATACAAACGATCAAGATAACACTGCGTTTATATGACGCAGTACCCTACACATCATTGGGGTGCGGATAAGGGTTTTTAATTTAGGCATTTATTTCATTACGCATTTATTTCAATAAAGAAACCAACTGTAAGTACATTTTGTTTTCATTCTGTGCACTACTCCTTCACATTAACAAACACGATCACCAACACGTGATCAAAAAACGCAGCCACACACCGCCCCCAAAATAAAAGCTGCTAACAAACAGCTTTATATAATTGGTGACCCCAACAGCTATAAGTTCCTCAACTGATCTCTCTATCAGTGGGATAGTCTCCGCATACCTGGTGGGGTGGCAGTACGTGGGCGTGGAGGCGCCCTGCAGCACGGCCTCGTGGTAGGAGGGCGGCGGCTCCCGGTACAGGTGGTACAGGCTGGCCTCGTCCAGCGGGCCCGTGTCCACCTGGCGCTGGTAGTTGCTGCTGACGCTGATGACGGGTAGCGGGTGGCGCGAGGAGTAGTAGCGCCATCCGCACCCGACGCCCAGGACGGCCAACAGCCCGCACACCAGGGACCCCATCACCACTACCGTCACCACCGAGTTCTGAAACATTACCAAAGACTTTGAGCTGCTGGAGAAAACCCAAAAGAACACACCAACTTACTAACACATACAACAATATACTCTCGCAGTGATATCAGTTACAGTCATTTGAAGTGAGTTGTTTTTTCTTCATCTTCTTCTTCTTCAAACCCTTATCCGCACACAATGATGCATAGGGCACTACATCATGTAAACGCAGTGTTATCTTGATCGTTAACACATGAAGAAAATGTGATCAGTCCTCCGCTTCAGGTACCAGTGCAGGGTTAAATTAAATCAATATTAGAGTGAAAAAATCACTTATATTTATTTGACCCCGCTCTGGGAATAGAACCCGGAACTTCCAGTACTATAGCTGAACCAATATTATACCACTATGGAGGCAGACAAAACTTACTAATACGTACAATAATATGCGCTCGCAGTAATATCGGTTATGGTAATTTTAAGTAAGTTTTTTTTTAACCTACCTTAATACAATCCGCTTCGTCAGATCCATCTCCGCAGTCATCTTTACCATCACAAATATTTGTATCGTCAATGCAAAGTCCCGAGTTTCCACAGCGGAATTTGGTGGCCAGTACTAAAAACAAAATCAGGTTTATAAGCTGTAAGTACATAACTGTCAAATAGAATTCTCTTATTTCATTTTTAGTTTCAATTATGAAAAAATATCACTCAAATGATAATAAATGCAAGGGCATGGGCTTTCACAGCCATTGTTACTATCTATTTGGACAATGTCTTTGCTTATTTTCAATAGTGATTTGAGTGAAGATTATTGATGTTAGTATTTACCTTGACTGAAGCAGCCAACTTCGTCTGATTGATCGGAGCACTGGGAGACTCCGTCGCATCTCTCGGAAGGGGAATAACATTCCTGGACACTGGCGCAGGATATATGATCTTCACAACCCATCACTATGAGAAAACAGAATAAACAAACAGCTATAGTTATTGTAAGACACAAATATGATTGATTAAAAAAATGTATAAAAGTGTAGTTTTCCTTTTACCCCAGTAGCGCACTCGACGCGGTGTTAACTTGATCACCAATTACATTAAGAAAAGATGATCAGTTATGGACTCTGGATCTAGGAGTGGAATATTTCAGATAGAAAACAGATGGTGTACAGAAGTAAAGGGTGAAAGAGGGGAAAAGAAATTGTGTCGGGATAGTAGTGAGGAAAAAGAAAATAGCGGCAATAGCTAGGGATTGCACGCCCATACTCGTAGTATACTCAAACAAGCAGTACACCATACTCAGACTTGTCTCTTAGCACATTTCGGATGGGTATTTTTTACGCCTGCGGACCGCTGGCGATGGTATTTGATAATTGTATACATATAGGTTAGACCAGTGTTCCGCACACTTTTTCTATTCAAGGTACACCTACCAAATTAAAAAATTTCAGAGGTGCATATTTACCATATTATGGTAACATATTTAACTGTATGAGCCCTGGCTTCATCACGTCAAAACACGGCTCCGGGATCCAACGTTCGGTTATACTGTCATGTAAAAATACGGCTCCGGGATACAACGTGTTAACATATTATGTTTAATGTGAAATGTGAGCCTACTTAACTGAGCACAGGCAATCAAAATTTGAAGCAATTGTGTCAATTTTACATAACTAGACTTTTTTCCGCAGCACACCAACTAATCACTACAGTACACCAGTGTGCCGCGGCACACACTTTGCGGAACAGTGGGTTAGACCTCAACAAAGAGATTGGTACATAATATTCATATAAAAACATTAAATAATACCTTCTTTTCTGACTTTGAAACGAGGCTGGCGCAGAAGGTAAGAATAACCTTCCCTCCATAAGCACCAATCAACCGAAAGGGTAGAAATACCTTTCCCGTCCTAAGTGTGTTAATAGTGATGGGAATAACCATCAAGAAGATTGAACAAGAAGTAGGTGTGTCGTATCAAACTGGTCGACGCATAGTAAAATTTTGTAGATTTTTGACAAGTTGGAATCCTCAAAATTTGACGCCCACACAAAAGAAAGTGTGTTAGTATATTTCAACTCTTTTTAAAAAGACCAAAACCATTTGGTCTAATATTGTGTTGATCTGCCCGCTGTAGTATGAACACCGGACTCACCGCAGGAGACCTCGTCCTCTCCGTGGGGGCAGTCCATCTGGCCGTCGCAGCGCTGCGTGCGCGGGTTGTAGCAGTGGCAGTGGTCGGGGGCCCCGCAGGACACGTGCCCGGGCCGGCAGGAGGAGCAGCCGGCGCCCGCACCCTCGTCCCAGCCCTGCGGGCACTGCACCTTCCCGTCGCACCAGCCCTGCAGCGGGTAGCACCCGCCCGTTCTGCCAAACAAACAACCGTTACGAGTATCTAGCCGAGATAATCATTTTGGAAAGTTTGTAGATAAAAGAGCTCTTTTTTTAAGGGCTCACTTCCACTTTTATAATTTTATAGCAAATTTTTAACGAGTCATTTTTATAAGTATAATGTTAACTATAATACTTTCTCTGGTACCAAACATTACGGAGCTGACAATTAACCTTTTAGCGAGTAAGTTTTAGGTTTTTGTGAGCTAAAACTTTAGTTTTCAAAAACTTTGTGTCATTCATTTGAAAATACCATAACAAGGCGAAACAATTGTCACTATTTTTATTTTTATGTGTTTTAAATAATAAAATACAATTTAGTAGAATCTAAAATTCAGTGTTTGATTGTAATGTTTAATATATAAATTAAAATGGAGTTAAACGCCAAATCTATAAACAACTAAAACTTTTTTTGAAAAGCGAGTATTATTTAGTTTTTATTCAAATCATGGAGCCTGTGTTACATATATTGTTTTAATTGACTAATAAATTAATATAAAAATCCCAAGAAAATTGGTACTATTATTTTGAAATCTGTAAAGAAAAACATACAATTTGTAATATGTATTGTCAAATGTGACATTTCGACTGCAATAATTACAGTAGCAAAACTTACAATCATTTTTTTACATCACAATATATATGTATGGAAGAACATGCATTCCACATAGGCACAGAAGCAATACCTACACTACCTTACTCGCGTTCCATAGGTATACAAGCAGTACCTATTGAAGGCTACCTTACGAATTCATAGATTAAACGATTTATAAAATAAATAAATAAATGGTTCTCAGCTGTTATCATCAACAGGAATTGTAATAAGAATTGTCCGTGATGCAGATCTTCTAAATGACCAGATCACACACTCCTGCTACCTATACTGATTAAAAACTTTGCGCATAACATGTATGCATATACATATAAGGAAAAGGTACTTGATGTTTGGAAGAACTTAATATTACACCAGTACCTAAATGAAATAACTAAAATATTACTAAAAATAGAAGAATAACGTTAAATGATTAACACATTGTTTGCGGAAAACATTAGACATCTTTAACATAATTCTGGTAGAGAGCTGGAGACGGTTATAAGCGATTTATTCTTTTGGTAGAGCAAGAGAGATGCCAAAAACCATTATATAGATCAAAATTAGGTTGACTGTTACTTGTGATTACTATACTGAGGGTCGGGTGCTAGCTAGTATAATTAGGGTCGGGATTAATGAAGAAACCGCCCGACAACAATTCGTTAAGTAAAGACTTAAGTAGCTTACTTGCAGTGCAGCATATTGCGTCCACAAGCCCCGCAAGATTTTTCATCATTCCCAGAATTGATACAATCAACTACTCCATTACACCTCGACGTCTCGTTGTTGTAGCACCCGCTATCCGCACCCCCGCAGGGCACCATCTTGTCACCGCTACACTCTGATAAAAAAGTAATAAAAATAAAAATACAAATTACATATTAACATGATGCTAAAAGTTAAGCATAAAACATATGAAAAAACAGTATTTATCTTTATAGGTTTTGAATTTGATTCGCCTTTATGTCGACACTTAAATAATAATTTACATTTTTACTTTAAAGCTTAATGTTGCCTTGGACTGGCACGTAAGAGGTAGACAGATGACCTTACCTCAATTTATTACCTAGATAACAATGGGACAAAGAAATAATGTGCAACATTATGTACAGATAAGGAGAAATTATTCATAATAATAAATATCACACATTGAATTTATTTTAATGTCAAATGTTTAATAAAAAACAAACATGTAACAATTTAGCATCACTAAAGAGAAAAAAGTGCGTATTTTAACAGTTGGAGTGCTGAGAATCGATATATCGACTCTGGTATACTTTGCCAAAAGCGCGGCCGTCGATATATCGACGATGACGTCAGTGTATTTTGGCGTCTATCTGGGTGGTTGTGTCGCAGCGTGCACGCTCTACAGCTCCGATTCGTCAATAATATTCACAATCAAATAAATTTAACTAATTTTTAGTGAAAAATAGGAATAGAATACTACTACAAATACTTTATGTTGAAAACCTATTGTTTTCGTCCTTACAATGTCCACTAAATTAGAAACGGACCATTTTTGCTAAAAAATCTTTAGCAATTTTAGCATACATATCGTAGTCATACAGGAGAAAGTGACCAAGTGCATTGTTTTACAAAAACGTGATCATTGATTATTTGATATCTTACTAGCTTAATATTTCCCTGAAAAAATCACGAAGGATTTTAAATTTGGAAGTATAATGTATTGAATTGTTAAAAATGACTAATTTCATTGATGTTTATTTTTTTGCCAGGCAAAAGTAACTTAAATGGCCCTCCTGAACATTTTACGTTTTGGTAGTTGGTCACTTTCTCCTGTACGACTACGATATAGGAAATCAACTCAGCACTAAAACGGTTAAGGAGTTGTTTTGCTTCAGATGGTGAGCTTAACATAATTACCCAAGGAAAACTAAATAATGTGGGTGGGAAAATATTAATATATAGATTACCATCAAGGACAAGACTGTTCTTCAAGGCATTGCATTCCCACTCGTCAGATCCATCTTGACACTGTGTCTTCCCATCGCACCTCTGTTCATAATCTATGCAACTCAGGTTGTCCGCACAGTGGAACTGATTCGGTTTACAAACAAAGTAGACTATTTTGAATCCCCTTCCGCCAACCAATAACTGCAACATTATAATACAAATATGAACACTTCATAACCAACAACTCCTTCAGTCTGAAGGTTTGTTTATCTCAAGACTATATTCAGTCGAACTTCAATATTACAAAGTCGGAAAATCATAGCAAAAAAAAATTGTTATATGGAAATTACTAATAAATAATAAATCAAAGTCTTAGAATCAAACAAGGTTATACGAGCATTTTTTTTTAATATACATACTTATATTGTTCTGAGTATCACCACGAAAAAATTCAATGTATATAAATTTATAAGACATTTTACTTTTAAAAAAATCAAAACATCTTCTTTGCGGTAAAAGAAAATAAAAACAAAAACATTTGTTGGCTCTTCTGTAAAGTTTTATATTTGTAGAGTGCATTTTCTAGTATAAAGCCCTCATATAATTCCATATAATAAGAAAAAAAGTATTTATTCTCCTTAAACACTAAATATTTGATTATATGCTAATTCTTCATGCAGAACTTCAACTGCACCATGATATATAGCATTTTAAAAATTAAAAACCATTGTAAAAGATGAATGATATTTTTTAAAGTAATTAAAACAATTGAAAAAACAAAAACTCATAGGCAAAATAATAAAATATATACCTTGGAAGTATGAAACTTGATTGAGACATTCTGCCTATGCGCTACATATTGCGGTATGGAAACATTATGTCCGCAGAGTGGAGTGGAAGAAAATGACAACCAGTTGTGGATGCAGCACGGCGGAGATAAACACAAAGGATCGTCTTCTATGTCTAAATCAACCACTCTGAAATTTGAAGCATTAACAAAGTTGGGATATCAGATATTCAACAATTTTACAATAAGGCTTAGTTTAATCTGAAATCCAATAATATAACGAGGAAACATTCGTTGAAATTTTGGTTTCTGGTTTTCTCCATACATTTATTCACGGTTATAACAAGCAACTTCTCGGCTATAGTGAGAAAAAAGAGATTGCCTTGTTTTTAAATGTTGTAAATGTTTTAATGTTTAAAACTTTTAAAACATTTTAGAGCTTAAGCAATAAAATCCAACCGGGAAATTAGACAGAGTTTTTTTTTTTTTCAAATACCTATTCTCGGATATAACGAGGAACGGTTATAACAAGCAAATTCAGTTGGTCCTTTCATCCTCGTTATAACCGAGTTCGACTGTATGTAATATGATGATACAGTGGAACCTCTCATAACTAGTAATTCGCATGACGAGTTTTGATCCCTTAACGAACGACATTTCGCATAACGAGAAACAAAGAAAGGCAAGTCCCTTTTTCACAACATTCACTTGTGAATCGGGACTTCTGCGGCTTGGTAAGGAGTTACCAAAAGGACCCTCACTTCTGCTTGGAAAAAACTTTGACCACAGATTGTTGTCGAATGTGATTTTGAAACAGTACCTGTGGAGTCTACAGTCAATGAGGTTGTGTCATTGGCCGATACCATGGGACTCGAGGTGGATAACAACGACATTGAAGAGCTTGTGAAAGAACACAGCCAAGAGCTGACCACCAAAGAGCTTATGGAGTTGTATTGTGATTCACAGCAAGAAATTACGGAGAAGAGCTCGTTAATGGAGGAGAAGGAAGTAACAGAGCAACAAGCACAATAAGAGAAATGATGAAAGCATGGCAAACTGTTGTATCGTACATAAAGAAGCATCACCCTAATAAGGAGGTGGCTATTCGTGCTATAAATTTATTCAATGATAATTCTGTGACACATTTTCGTCAAATTTTAAAGTTTTCAAGTGAAAAAGGATATTTGTCATAAATTAAAATTGTTTTTTAAAGGTTTTTTATTCAATCCAAATTGTGTTTCAAGTTGTTACAATCCTTAACAATTTAAAAGTTATGTTATTTAAATAAATGTTAATAAAAAATATTAAAAAATCGAGCATTCTTTCGACATGGAATGCATCGTCCTATTTTACATTGATATCTATAGGAAAAAAATATTTAGCTGAACGAGTAGGATGCGGGAATAAATTATGCTCATTATAAGAGGTTCCACTGTATAATAAAAAAAACTAACTAACTAACCATCACGCCGCTTCCCCGCAGGGGTAGGCAGAGAGAATAGAACACCACACCACTCTGTCCTTGCAAACATTCTTCGCCTCTTCCACGTTCATGCATCTCCTTATACATACCCACCGATTGTTTCGACTCCTAACCTGACCACTTTCAAGTATTTGGCATACTTGATCGTGGCAAGTTTTTCTCGGTCTTACTCTGCTCCTTTTTCCAATTACATTCACCTCATAAATTTGTTTTACCGTCCTTTACTCACTCATTCGTTCTACGTGTGCAAACCATCTCAACACAACTTTCTTAATTTTTCTGTATAATAAGGGTTGCTAAAATATCCAGTCGACAAAGAAAACCTTCAAACTCAGAAATGCCAAAGCCCGTATTTTAGACACATACCTATTGGTCACGAGAAATAATCACAAGGTTATGAGACTAATGAAGTAAAATGGTTATCTAATATTAAAATATTATACAGCCAAATGAATACCTTATGCGGGTCAGAACCATCATAAATTGCCATACAAATAGTGGAATTGAAAAACAACAAAAACTTATTTTAAAAATAAAGAGAAACCTATTATAATTTAATATACATATATTCTTCCATGATTCCAATTGGAATTATATATATTTATATATATATATATATATATATATATATATATATATATATATAAAATTCTCGTGTTGATACTTGATAATGATATAGTGTTTTAATTTGGTGGCACAATTAATTCATTTTAATTCAGGTCATTTTTTCACACTGTGGACAATAACACAAATGAAACATGAAATATCAAACTCTTTGAACAGTAGATATGTGAAATAATTATAATTGGAAAGAAAATAACGGCAGAATATTTAGGAATTACTGGATATTATAAAGTGTTACCTCAAAACCAAAACAGCTCGAATAGGATAGAATAACAGCCATGTGCAACTGATGCGATCAGGATAACCTTGAGGATAACCAGGGCTTGTAATCTCTCCCGATGGCTCCAATATTTTCACGGGACCACATTCGGGATTTTGGGCATTGAATTTACGCCCCTCGGATAAAACTACGATATAAAAATTAGAGGTCACATTATACAAAAAATGCTTTCAAAGAACAACAAAAAGAATACAACAAAATAAACTTACATGGAGTACTTATCAATATAATTATATAAGCTAAAAGGAACATTTTCCTTCCATAAAAATATGGAGCAGCGAAATTTGCTGGAAAATGACAGATCAAAATTTGTTTTTGTAGAAAATGGATGTGACAATAGGTACTAGGTAAAGTGTTGCCATGTGTTGCCAATAATATACATTAAAAAAAATAATCATGTGTAAACCATAGATATTACATTAACCAGGAAAACCAACTTAAGCAAACTAAAATTAGAGTTGAGACGATGGGATAAAGCAAAAATCGGGAGTGTTTTGGCCTAGAATTTTCACTCACGAATTATATGAAATTATAGTAACCTCAAACTTAAAAAGTAAATCCACTCACGAGTCGGCATAGGCTGTGAAACTTAAAAAGTTGAAGCCTGAGTCGGGTCATGATAAGCGGTGTTGCATAAGCCGTAACTAGATTTCAGAGTCACTTGGACGTTTGGTAATTAAAAAAAAAAGAAACGAGAATGTTTACAATTGAGCGTGAAATATGAATTTATTTTCAATAAAGCAAAAAACTTTTAAATAATAGCAACTTCAAACTCAGGCAACGGTTGGTCAAATTCTACAAATGGTCAGTGTTATTATATGGAGTTGAAACGAGGACCCTTAAAATGAATAGCGTTAACAGGCTGGAGGCATTTGAGATGTGGATACATTGAAGAATGCTTCGAATACCCTGTAAACAATGCAAGAGTTCTCCAGAGCTGGAGCAAATAGAAAACTAATATTGAATATGAAAACACTAATACTGTACTATTTGGGATATGTGCTTAGAGGATAAAAGTATAAGCTACATAAGCTACTGCAACTGATCATTAAAAGTAAAATCGACAGTCGAAAAGGTGTCGGAAGAAGGCAGATCTCCTGGCTCTATAATATACAAGAGTGCACAGGAATACGGAGTGTTGAAGAGCTGTTTTTGTCTGCTCAAAATAGGGACATATTCTTCCAAGTAAAAGTCAACATCGTGGGACCGACACGACACATAAAAAAGAAGAATATAAGTTCCTACCTTTTTTTTCTCAAAAATTGCTCAAATAACGTCATCGTAAATGCTGTGTCTATGGTACAAAAAGCTGTCAAAGTTTGATGTTTTATAGCGGTTAATCGGTTCGACGCGAGTTGTACGAACTTTTCTTGTTATGATTAATCGTTTAATGCAGTGATTTTAAAGACCTGCCAGGTATTTTTGAGAAAAATGTCTTATGATTTAGAAGACATAAGTCTCACTTCACAAGAACTCCAAGTTTTGTCGGAACTTGACAGGTAAATATAGATTAACCTAATATTTTTAAAGCCTCAGAATAATATCGTGCTTTATAGTCGTAATTCCTTTTACATTGTGTTTTTTTTTGTCGTAGTAGTGTCTCCAGTTCCTTCATTTCCCATTGTTACACTGTTCATGCTTTTGATACTGTCAAGTAAACTCTCAAGGCCCCATATAATGAGTAATCCAATGACTTTTTATTTATTTATTTATTCTTGGTTTTTATAACTAATTGTGACATTTATTTACCGGTAACTATTTATTGACTTCCGAGAGAGAACTACGGTTATTTAGAAAATATAATTTCTCCAATATTCTAAATATAAAATCAAATTCATTAAAGAAATGGTCATCACATAATATACTTTTTTGACACATAGTATTTTCAATTTATTTAAATGTAACTTTATTGAACCTTGAATGATGCACGACAATGAAATCTATAAAATAGTTCTTCTCTTATTTTTTGTTATATAATTACAAGAAAAATAATGTAAGCGTTTTAACTTCGGGGTTATAGTAACCATCTTTAAGCTTATACTCTCTTTAGTGAGCACCAAATGTAACTATGTATTTGATACACATTAGCATGACTATGCATGGAGTAAAACGATTTTGTTTTTAAATATAAATTTAATACCAAAACATTAATCGTTCCCTTCTCACTTATGAATTTCAAATAATACCCGTAGTATGTAAATATTTTTCTGTACACACAGTGAATTTAACGAAATGCATATTTACAAAAGTGCTATTCAGTGTACTAGCGCTTGTAGAAAACTTCAAAGATACAAATAGCCAGAGCAACTTATCAAATTTAAGACCTCAGTATAGTTCACCTAGCAGGCAATCCGTTTGATTATTCCTCTAAAGATTGGGTGGGATAACTCGTTGCTATTTTTTAATATTTCTATTTTATTTGTGGTTTTTATTATTTTATTATTTTGTCCGCCTCCGTAGTGTAATGGTCAGCACGCTCGGCTACCGTTCTGGAGGTCTTGGGTTCGATTCCCAAGGGGGGTAAAAATAAATATAAATATTTTTTTCACTGTAATATTTATTCAATATTACCATGGACTGGTACCTGAAGTGGAGGGCTGATCACCTTTCCTTCATGTATAAAACGATCATGATAACACTGCGTTTATAATACACAGTGCCCTATGCACCTTGGGGTGCGGATAAGGGTTTTATTATTATTTATTACTTTATTATTATTTTACTTTGACAATGCTTTTTCAAACGTCTGTTTTCTAATTTCAGTCGGCAGTTTGGCTTTCTGAGACTGAAGCTTTCGGAAAATGCGAAGACGAGAGCTATCATACAGAAAGCAGTCAAGTACTTGGAGAAAATGTTGATTCAAGTCCAGACGCAGAAGGAGGAGGAGAAGACCAAGTTGGAAGATGATTCCTTCAGCATCATGGAGCACATTGAGGATGACTCTGCAGAACCCAAGGAAATTAGCATCGATCCTAAGACATTCTGCAAGCTGGGACACTTTCACCTTCTTTTGGAAGATTATTCCAAAGGTATTGATTTATTTGTCCGCCTTCATTGCGATGCCCATTTTTGAAATCTGAAAATTATACTAATTCAACAAATGGTTTTGGTTTTAAACTTGTTACAACTTAATTAGTTAGTCCGCCTCCGTAGTGTAATGGTCAGCACGCTCGGCTACCGTTCTGGAGGTCCTGGGTTCGATTCCCAAGGGGGGTAAAATAAATTTAAGTGATTTTTTCACTGTAATATTTATTCAATATTACCCAGGACTGTTACCTGAAGCGGAGGGCTGATCACCTTTCCTTCATGTGTAAACGATCAACATAACACTGCGTTTATATGACGCAGTGCCCTATGCACCATTGGGGTGCGGATAAGGGTTTTATTTTATTATTATTTACACTTAATAACTACTAACAATTTATTTAGCTTTGATAACACATTTCGGATGAGTGTTTTTTACACCTGCGGACTGCTGCTGATAGGATTTGATTATTATTTACTTACAGTTACAACCTTATCAAAGAGATCGGTACATATAATAATCATATAAAACATTAAATATGTAATTCCTCCTTTTCTGACTTTGAAATGAGGCCGGCGCAGGAGGTAAAAATACCCTTCCCGTCTCTAAGCATCAATCGACCGAACGGGTAGAAATACCCTTCCCGTCCATAATGTTTTAAAAGTGTTTTGTGGTTTTAAATTTGCAGTATTACTTTAGGAAGAGCAGTCTTCACATTGACTGTCAATTAATAACTAAAATTATACTTTTACAGAAATATCCGTTATGCCAAAAAATTATCTAAACCAGACCTAATATCAATATAAGTGGTTAGGTCTGAAATGGAATTTATCCAGAACCTTTCCTTTTATTACTACAACATTTTATTATAGACCTTTATTAAAAAGTATTTTTTTTATATAAATGTGATGATAATTTGTTTTAGCGCCGTTAAGATCTTTATGTACTGACAAGACTTAGTCAAATAACCTGTTGATTAGAAGACTACCCAACCAAATGAAATTACGAAGATTTAAACCATAAAATACTATTACATGCATTTAACAAAGCTAAATAAACCATAATTGATTTTGATTATGATATTATTTTTCTAATTTATATTATTTTTCATCCTTACTTGAAAATAATGTTAGGTTTCACTAAACTGGTTATTAAATAAGGACTTCTTATATTTTTGTAACTGTTATTTATATATTGAGTACATATAAGCGTCTAATTTTTTAGCCATGAGTTACAAGAGCAATATATGCTCCCATATATGAACATGAGTTATGCAATTTGTCAGTCTGAAAATACACACAGATACAACATTACCAACACTCATTGAATGCTGCGACTATAATACTTCCAGGGTGGTTCAGACATACTACTTTAAATTATTGTTCTGTTCTGTAGTGTGTTTATAATAATAATTATTTTGGATAATTTATATAGTACCATTTTCTTAAAATACTACCTCAAGGGGTCTCCATTAACCCATACTTATACTTATAACCCTTATCCGCAACTCATGGTGCATAGGGCACTGCATCGAATTGACGCAGTGTTATCTTGATCATTACTTACATGAAGGCAAGGTGATCACTCTTGCGCTCAGGAACCAGTCCAGGGTAATATTAAATAAATATTAAAGTGTAAAATATAATATTTATTTTTACCCCCCCTGGGAATCGAATCCGGGACCTCCAGCACGTTAGCTAAACACGCTGACCATTAGGCGGACAAACCTCCATTAACCCTAGATTACTAAACTATCTTACGAGCGACGTTGTTACTAAACATTTGTAAAAAATACAACATAGAAATAAAATGGGAATAATACGAAAATTAAAAACTTTCATTATTTTAGAAGTAATAGTTACATTCTTTGGGTTTAAAAGATCACGTAAGAATGAAAAAATAAAGGTGCATTAGAAAGACTCTATGAAGCAGGGGGCGCCGGAAAAACAAACATGTTTTTTTCCAGGATCTTCATTTTGCTGTCTTTTTTACGACAGTTTAGTTTTTAAGGGTTCAATAACAAGTTATAGTAATTTATTTAATAAATCACGCAATTCATTCATTAATTGATGTATTTGCCTCTTTTATTAGACGTGGCTAAGAATTTTTATTTCTAGTCTGATCTGACTTACTTGTTATTTAAGATAAAAATATCCTACATACAAGAGAGAGGGAGATGAAAGTTTTAATATTATTCATTTTAATATTACCTTTTCAAATATGTAATAACAATTTATTTTTTTTAATTACCTAATGTCCAAGTTACTGAAATCTAGCTACGGCTTATGTAGCACCGCGTATCACGACCCTACTTAGGCTTCAACTTTGTAAGTCTTATAGCCTGTTACTCGTGAGTGGATTTACTCTTTATATTTAAAGTTACTATAATTTCTTGTAATTCACGAGTGAAAATTCTAGGCCAAAACACTCGCTAAAGGCTAAAATTTATACAGTTCAATGATTCTAAGTTAGCAGTGAAGGTACTTAGGGATATGATTTTAGTTTTATAATTTGAAATGTGAGTTGACATAGGATTTTTTTTTAAATTACCTAACGTCCAAGTGACTCTGAAATCTAGCTACGGCTTATGCAACACCATTAATTATGTCCCTACTCAGGCTTCAACTTTATAAGTTTCATAGCCTATGCCTACTCGTGAGTGGATTTACTCTTTATGTTTAAAGTTATAATATAATTTCATGTAATTCATGAGTGAAAATTCTAGGCAAAAACAATCACTATCTCGCTAGAGGCATGGGTTTATACATTTCATTGATTTTAAGTTAGCAGTGAAGTTACTTAGGTGTATGATTTTAATTCTTGATTTTACTCAGGTAGTGAACTTATATCTATATATTGAGTTGACATGTGATATTAAAAAACTTTTGATTTATACTAATGTAAATATTATTTCAACAGCAATGTCGGCATATCAAAAATTCTTCAAGCTGGAACCAAACAGCTGGAAGGATCCCCTTTTCACATACGGACTTGGTTTGTGCTACTATCATTTTAATGCGTACCAGTGGTAAGTTGCACATATTATATAATTCATAATAATAATCAAATTATTTAAATATCTCGAGCAATTTTCTTCCTTTACAATACATGTTTTGTATTTTTCTCATGTATAACCGTTACTTAGTAATTTTACAACAATTCTTATCATAGCTGTATTTATAAAGTTTAATAATTTTAGGAAATGTTTTCTTTGTATTGTATTTTTGTGGCTCCATCTATGTATTTATGTGTAAGCAAGGCTTAAAACGGTTCACATTTCGTCTCATAGATGTCGCTAAACATCTCCGAAGTACGAATTCTAATAAGAAAATAAATACGTTTTTGACATGTTATTTAAAATGATCCTATTCTATTTTTATTCCAACAAACGGCTTATTTACAATTAAAACGTATTTATATTGGTTCTATTTTATTAATATATTTTTAAATTAAGCTTGTTTCTAGACTCACTATCATCCTTAAATTATCTATCGTTTCTATAATCATCTTAAAATATGTCTTTTGTGTAGCATTTAAAACATATTATTGCCATTTTTGTAACCCTCCGTGCAATTTCTGTCATTAGCCTATTATTATATCGCTATCTCACTCTTAAATGCATTAAGAATTATCAATAATACACTGACGTTTATATTATATTGCCGGCCCTTTCGAATAGTTCTTGTTCACTTGAACGTACGTCTGATATCGAATAGTCGCTGTGTTTCATTCATTCTAGCGTCAAATTGTGTCCGTCTCGCTCGCGCTCACGTGCATAAAGGACTACGTGCCGCGGCCCTCGTGCTTCTAGTTTGGGAGCGGCGTTGCCAAGTTTGAGCGTGCTCATCCCTAACCCCCTCCACTCTCGTTTTCCCGAAAGGTGCATCGGATACTTTCCGCTACTTCCGTCACATTTCCTTTGGCACTATTTTTGTTTATAGTTTCTTTGAGCGGACACGTGCGCGAGCCGCTTGATCATAACCGCTCAAATGATTTTTTTTATTATCGTTATATTTATACTACTCTCTTTCTGTTCCCTCTCTGTGTGAATTGAACATATCGCACTTTTTTTTTATTTTATTTTTAGATTATGACTAGTCCAAACATGGTATATTGAACAATTTATTTTTTTATTATTTATTTCTTTACTTAGCTTGCATTACATTCGATACAAAATATTATTTACAGCATATATTGTATATATTTACATCTTCTTACAGTAAACAAAACATTTATTTTTAAATTCTTCCAGACTCTTCATTCTTCATACATTCAGGCAACTCATCATACATTTTCAAACCCTTTGCCTTATTATACATTAAACAATTTTGCGACAATTTTTTAATGATATAGGAATACAAGTATCTACGATTTTTTTATTGTTGACATTATTTTTTATTATTATTTTGTTTGTAAATACAAATAACACTTGACACTGGTAAAAACATCCTCTCACTGGGTGCCAAAGGGTGACTGCCAAATAATAAATAATAAAAAAATAAAAACAATGAATTACTTTATTTTCTAGTACTATTTTCAGTTAAGCCTACTCGGCTTGCGTATTGAGGTAGAGTGGGATTCGAACATTGAGTCTATGACTAAAGTTCCGACACTTACGACGCGACCACAATCCGATTTTAATTTAATGTATTGAAATATAAAGGCGCTCTTTAGGTAGTATTTTACGAAAATCGCGCCATATATTTTAAATTATACAAAATTATTATTATTAGTATTAATTTGCGCGTTTTTTTTTCTAAAAACTAGGTATATAACTATGAAATGAAGTAAAATAAAGAAGTTGTATTAAATAAATGTATAGCAGGTGTAATTGTTATTTAATTCATTTTTCGTTACGAGATTATAAATTACCCCGTTTGATAATGATATTGAGTGAATCAAAACACGTGTCACAATATAATATAATAATTTTCAATTCCTCTTCCTCACGCGATGGTGCATAGGGCACTGCATAATTTAAAAGCAGTGCTTGATCGTTAACATTTTAAGGAAAGTCTAATCAGTCCAGGGTAATATTGAATAAATATTAGTGTGAAAAAATCAATTATATTTATTTGATCCCCCCCTCCAGGGAATCGAATCCGGGACCTGCAGTACGTTAGCCGAGCATGCTGACCATTATGCTACGGAGGCGGATATAATTAGTGGGTTTAAAGTAAATGATTCATTTGAAAATGAACAGCAAAAAAAACGTTTCACTTATTAAAAATAACATGAAACGAAAATTTGCGAAAATATCCAATATTATAACTAACTAACCATCCGCCGCTTCCCCGCAGGGTAAGGCAGAGAGAATAGAACGCCACACCACTCTGTCTTTGCAAACATTCTTCGCCTCTTCCACGTTCATGCATCTCCTCATATTCTACTCATCTCATCTACTCATATTCATCATATCTACTCATATTCAATATTATGATCGCCATATTACGCTTATGGTCCTTAATCCGAACACCAAATCCCAAGCTCCGGCCTTCCTTCCGCCGTTCATTATAAACATCCGCATTTTCTTGCTTACGACTTGCGATATAAACACAGGGCTTATTATGCTCTCGCAGTACCTTCACCCTGCTCCTCCCCCTCCCCCCTCCCCCCTCCCCCTCACATCACCCCCTCCCCCCGCCAGCCCTTCTGGTGAGCCCAAGAACGATGACCCCGAACCAGGAGACGGTAGCTACGTGTAATAATGTAATCAAATAAATACGCCGATACTTGATCTTCCTACCTGGTTCCTGTGATCGTTGGGCTATGAACAGAAAATGGCGGAAAAACGTTTGTTTTACGATTAATAATGTGACATTAGTTTTTTTTTTCATTAAATTTTATTTTAATTACGTAACGTCCAAGTGACTCTAAAATCTAGCTACGGCTTATGCCACACCGCTTATCATGTCCCTACTTAGGCTTCAACTTTATAATTTCATTAATTCATTCGGCAGTCACTTTGTGGTAAAATCTATCCATTTTTAATTCATGTTTTACTTAGTAAATACCACTATTTCTTAAAATCTACTGTGACACGGAACGTGTTTGAAAACGATGCGGAATGCATCGAAACACGTGTCACAGTAGATTTTAAGAAATAGTGGTATTTACTAAGTAAAACATTAATTAAAAATTCAACTTTATAGCCTAACCTACTCGTAAGTGGATTTACTCGTTATGTCTATAGTTACTATATATTTTTTTTTAATGAAAATTCCGGGCAAAAACATTGGCTATCTCTCTAGAGGCATGAATTTATTATTTAATTTTAATTAACTTTTGAGTGGGTAAGCCGTCTTTAACTGTAGTCAGATTAAAAAAAAAACACATAATCTTAATATTTTCACAACTTTCACAAAACCTAAATTTTTATCTACCGTTTATATTATTTCACATGCATAAATGGGATATGAATTTACGAGTCGGGCGTGTAGATATAATACATAACATTTATCACGATTTTTACACGATACACACGTCATAAAAAATATATAAATTCGAATTTTTAAAATATGTAAGTTTTTTGTCGTTCATATTTATTTTATATCACGGTTTTTTTCAATCAAAATGATAAAACATTGTACGCGAATAAGTACAGCGCGTTTCAATTACTTTAAAAAAATAATTTTAGTTTTACTTGGTAAATACCACTATTTTGAAATAGTGATATTTACCAACTAAAACTTAAATTAAAATGCATAGATTTTACCACAAAATGACTACCGAATCAATTGATTAAATTACTTTTATTTTATTATATGTATTTTGCTTATTTTTTTCGTGACGCTGTTTCCACATACGAGTATGTTGTCGGAATGTAGTTGCAATGAAAAAATAAATATGTGCGTTTTAAATCATTTTTATGGTACAAAATTATTTAAAAATTCCCGCTATTTGCACGAAAAACATTTTCGGCTGTATGTTGTTCATGAGTATACAAAACGACATCAGCCTTCTAGTTCGTGGATTGGTTGGTAAAATCTTATATAGAATAGCCCGTGGACGCCTTGTCTATTTACGGGACCGATTGTGTAAAAATTGCTGCTGGTTATTTTTCGTCTCGGTATTTGGCATTCGAGCGGTGTGACTGCCCCCGATCAGCTGATTTTGACAAGCTGTGTCATTGCTGACGTCACGGCAATGACGCTGTGAATTCAATTACGATTTACGCGTCATCCGTTCGTGGAAACCTCAGCGTGGTTCTGTATGTTAAAAGCACGCATTATTTCATTGTTTACTTAAATTATTACCCACTCACATAATTTTTTTAAATATTTAAAGCATTTACTTTGTGGTTAGTAATTTTTTCTTATATAATTTTTTCACATTCATTTTTTTCATTCAAACCCTTATCCGCACCCGATGGTGCATAGGGCACTGCATCATATAAACGCAGTGTTATCTTGATCGTCAACACACGAAGGAAAGGTGATCAGCCCTCCGCTTGAGGTACCAGTCCAGGATAATATTGAATAAATATTAGAGTGAAAAAATCACTTATATTTATTTGACCCCCCTGGGAATCGAACCCGGGACCCCCAGTGCGGTAGCCGAGCGTGCTGACCATTACACTACGGAGGCGGTTACAAGTATTTAGTAATATTAGTTTATAACCACTCACCGAGATTTTTGTCTCCCTTCTTCAGACTTCGTCAGGACAATCACTACAACAGCATGCACTACACATCACCACCGTAGCACTATTTACTACTTACCTCTACTGCCTTACTACCTACGTCTACTGTATACCCTAGTAAGAAGCACCAGCTCGGCTGTCCAAACTTGAAACACAGTAAGGGACATTTTTTTGTAGTATGTTTTTTTTGCATTTTTGGGCTAGGTAGAATCTACTTAGTCCAAAAATGCAAAAAAAATGTACCACAAAAAAATGTCCCTTACTGTGTTTTGAATTTGGACAGCCGAGCTTACCTTACTGCCTACATGTATGGCCTAGCCTAATTAATTATATGCGCACGTTACTGAATATATTCCCTTTTTTTATTTTTTTTATTTGTTCGGGAATTGTACAGCTTTACATTTAAAAAAATAAATAATAAACTATAGTTACATTAACAATAATAAACATAACATTACATTAGCAAAAATAGTTACATTAATAAAAATAAAGCCAATTAAACAGTTCCACATTGATGTTATAATAACTATTAAAAACATTCAGAGATAAAATAATAATAATAATAATAAAACCCTTATCCGCACCTAATGGTGCATAGGGCACTGCGTCATATAAACGCAGTGTTATCTTGATCGTTTACACATGAAGGAAAGGTGATCAGCCCTCCGCTTCACGTACCAGTCCAGGGTAATATTGAATAAATATTACAGTGAAAAAATCACTTATATTTATTTTACCCCCCTTGGGAATCGAACCCGGGACCTCCAGAACGGTAGCCGAGCGTCCTGACCATTACACTACGGAGGCGGACAAGATAAAAAGGGTATGGTATAAAAATGTAGATTTTGCAGGAAGGAGAGGGTTTTTTTACTTGGTGTTCACCTTTCCCTTCATACAAAGAAGTGCAGAATAGCAGAGATTTCACTTGACCAGTTTTCGTTTTCCTTTATTCCTCAGTAAATAATACTGTCATTAATATTCGTATCACGAATAATTAACTTACTAGGATACAATCCCGATACAGGAATGTTGTTATGATCGTTATTATCCAGTGATTAGACGCCCTGGAGGTATCTGCGTTGAGCGTCCACAGTTGATTTATTCAAGAGTCGTGGGAAATCAGGAATTTATCAGAGGTCGGGATGTCCGCGTTCCCACGTCTACCAGGAGCGCAGCACCAGCAGGAGATCGATAAACATTACTCTTTATAGCCCCTATAGAGCATGACTAGATCTAGCGGAATAGCTAAACGGAGTAACAGGGATGCGCGCCGGAGGCTTCTTCACATTCGCGGGGCTTCGCGTGATCGTGCTGGCAGGCTGTGGTCAACAGTCGGTTTTATTTATTTATTATACCAAATTAACGTACATGAATTAACAGCTTGTTATCAATATAATTCAACTTTATTCTATCGTTCATGGATCAATAAAAAAACTGACGTATCTACTCAAAATAAATGTAACGAATTCCAAATAAATATACATATCGCTCACTCCTTTTAACAACGCCATAAATCAAAAAACTTTATTTTTCAGGAGATTGTTTTTAAAGTTTAAAAATATAATACAATGTATTAAAAATAAATATCAAGCCACTTATTGACTTACTTTTTTACTGTGCAACTGATCTTTTTAGGTAAAACCTGAAGGTTTTTTCTCCATTTGAAAAATATTTAGTATATTTAAAAAAAAATAATTAAACAATATTACAAACATATTCTTCAAAATGCAAAAACAACACTTTATGCCCTGTAGCGGGTAAATATTAAGTTAAAAATATGCCGCTTTTGCTGGGATATAGTACATTTTCTGGGCATTCCGAACACATGCACAACTGAAAATTGACGATTTTTTATTTATGACGTTCTTAAAAGGAGTGAGCGATATGTACACATTTTACGTAAGTTTTTTTTCATATTATGCGTGCATCTGAGTAGTCATTAATGTTACTAATACATACCAAGCTTTGTCGATATTATGAAAGTTTTTTTTAATTACTCGTATCTCACGTCCGAGTGACTCTGAAATCTAGCTACGGCTTATGCAACACCGCTTATGACTCTTTTATGAAAGCTTAAATTAATATCTTCGGTATTTAATAATTCAGAAAAAATTACTTATAAGCCTTAAATACCTGCGCCAAAAATATGAAATTAATTTCACACATCCCCATATTTTCATCGCTGAATATTTCATAAGTTTTTACAGTTGAAAATAATATTAATGCCATAAACACTGGAATCGTGTTTTCATATCTTTAGTTCGGGTATTTAATTTTTTTTACTCCTATTTTTCATAATATCGGCGACCTGATTTCTCGGAATCCGTTGGTTTTGCGTGGTTTTCGCTAACATTATCCTTTAATTTATAAGCGCTCTTGGCTTTATTATCCATCAAAATCTTAATATCTGTCAGTTTTTATCATTACTACAGGTATATAAATTACGCCATAGTTATAAATTGTCTTTTTTGCAGACAGTTTTCTACAGTAAATATCCAGTATTATAAATTTATATTTGGACCGCCATATTAAACAAAATACTAAATAGAAATCCGTATAGTAAAAAACGTTATATAGGTTAGTTTGTAGTAATCTCTCCGCTCGGCTACCGTACTGGAGGTCTCCGGTTCGATTCCCAGGGGAGGGGCAAATAAATATAAGTGTTTCTTCACTCTAATATTTATTCAATATCACCCTGGACTGGTGCCGTTAAGCGGAGGGCTGATCACCTTGCCTTCATATGTTAACGATCAAGATAACACTGCGTTTATTTGATGCAGTGCCCTATGCACTTTCGGGTGTGGATATGGATTTGAAGTGAAGAAGAAATATTTTTTTTTAAATTAACTAGTGAAACTAAACTGTTTTTTTTTTTAACACCATGATATAATATGCTCTATATAGTAGAGTAGTTGCGCTTCGGATTTTTGGGTAACGGAGTCGAATTTATCTGATGCGATTTAGATATCGTAAATAAAGGAGCCTAGAGTGAAATAGAATATACAAATGGACGAGGAATAGTAGGTGGAAAAAAGATATTAGAATCAACGACTACAGCACTCGAAGTTACATACCCGTCCCGTACTAGCTTGCGTAACTTGGCCACTGCTAATTTGTACAATCACTCCTTTAAAAACCGTCAAATATAAAAAAAAACTTGATTTTTCAGGAGATCGTTTTTAAAGTTTAAAAATATAATGAAATTTATTAAAAATAAATATCAAGCCACTTATTGAACTTTTTACTGTGCAACAGATCTTTTTAGGTAAAACCTGAATGTTTTTTCTCCATTTAAAAAGTAGGTAGTATATTAAAAAAAAAAATAACAATACATTTTTATTACTTCTAAATTCAAAAACAACACTTTCTGCCGTGTAGCGGGTAAATATTAAGTTTAAATATGCCGCTTTTGCTGGGATATAGTACATTTTCTGGGCATTCCGAAAACATGCATAACTGAAAATTTACGATTTTTGATATATAACGTTGTTGAAAGGAGTGAGCGATGTGGTGAATTGTTTATCAAACGTCGCCTTTATGAAATAAAATAGCTATGTTTAACGTAAAACAACTTTGAACCTTCATGCCTGAAGGACGTCTTTGAAAATTTGACCACTCGATGGTCTGTCAAGGTCAATACAAAGAATTTTAAACACCATTTTATCCCATCCGAAATTTGGATACTATTAATGCTAATTGTGATTACAGTGCAGAAAACCCAACTGGTCAACACATTAAAATAGAACCTGATCCAATTTTGTACTTGCTTTTCTCTGCAAAATTTCGTGAGCTGTAAAAGGTTCAGGTTTTTGTTTAGTTTGGCTTGGCTACTTGGGTACCTGCCTATGGATACACATGCCTATGCCTATTTTGTTAGCGATGAGATGCGACTCTCAAGTTAAAGCAAACTTTTATTATTATTTTTTTTAAGTAAGCATTTTTTTTATGTATTTTCAAAAAAATATTTAGCGGTTTCCCGATTTACTGCAGATTCTACACATAAACAAAATAACATTTTTTGTGTATATGTATATTAATTTTGTATATAGCTTTCTTAGTTGACTGTGTCCATATACCTACACTTGCTAGAAATTATTCTTCCTTTGTACACCTGATACAAAAAAGAGGAAACGTTGAAAATAGTGATCTCAACAGGTACCTCGTGAAAAAAATCGTTTCCATCCTAATACGCAGACGCGAAGGATTCATGTTTACCTGGTAACTTTTTTACAATTTCGTCGAAATTCACCCGCTCGGTTCAGCCGCAACCGGGCGCATCTTCGTCCGGCTGAATACCTACCCGGTGACTGGCGGGCCGCGGGGCCGGGCGATGACCTCCAGCGGGCTTAGCCTTAGAACAAGGGTGACCAACTCGCGGCCCGCGGGCCGCATGCGGCCCGCCGGGTGTCTTCTTGTGTCCCGCGGAGCATATCATACATTTTTTAAAATTGTTCATAAAACCACCAAAAGAACATTCCATCGTACGTAGTTCGTTTCCTATCCAAGTATGGAAGTGTCTCATTATCGCGACAATTTCTTCTATGGTGTATTCATTTTAACAAACAATCACAACATTTTGCGATAGACTTTTAAACACACATTGATGCTGCCATTATTGAAGTTATAACATTTAACCATACTGTATACATCGATATGAGATCAAAAGATGCAGCAAAAGTCATGCGTAAAAATAACTTACACGCAATTTACGATGAGTCGAGTGAAAAGGTAAAATTACCCTTCCCGCAGATATTGAGTTAAAATTCTGGTCCAGAATAGAAAACTGATTTCTGAAAAATAAGCCTGTACCTAATTTAGTAAAAATGTTTGATTATCATTTTTTATATAGTCTAATAAAAAACATGTTTTTTTTTATTTCATGTTTGCTTTGAATAATCAAAGAAATTTTGTTTTACGGCCCGGTAGGAAATCTCATTTCTTAAATTTGGCCCGGCTGCTGAAAAGGTTGGCCACCCATGCCTTAGAAACCTGTCCTAGACAATAAAGAGCATCCAGGGCGGACGGCGGACGGCGGACGCATTGACCTTGCCTGTGGACGGCCACCGCGACCGGCCTTCCGGCAGCATCCTCGCGGCAGGTAGTGACTGATCACCGGTATACCGGCAGTCGTGTTTCGGTGCCGACCTGCTGCTGCGGTGACGAGCCGAGATACGCGGGCGCGATTGACGCGGGCTTGACGCGCCCATAAACCATTCTTATAGTCGAACGTACAGCCTGACGTGGGTATTCAGCGTGTATACATAATAATGCAATACTCTGCTGCAGTTACGGTACATTGCTGCCCTTGAAAGAGATTTATTCATCACCATACACATAATCACAATTGTCAATAATGTGCCCTCACTGGGTTTTCCCGTGCCGAGAGCACATTTTACAATATTATTTATATCTACTTCTTCTTCTTCTTCTTCGTGGTGTAGGCCTTGTGGCCTGTTTTTAAGAGGGATTAACCTCCTGCGATGTCGATTCCCACAGCTGTTGATCCATCTCTTTGGTGGTCTACCCGGGGTTGACCGCACAGTGCGATGTCGTGGAGTCTGGATGGTTCCATTCTCCTCACATGCGCATACCATTGTCTCCTTCGTTGCCTTCCCCACCTGACGACATCTTCAATCTCGCATATTTCCCTGATCCTAGCGTTTCTTATTCTATCTCGAAGACTCTTGCCTGATATGATTCTTAGAGTCTACATTTCTGACACTGTAAGCGCGTTTTTTGTGCCTTCGGTGTCCACTCTACTTTCGATCCCATTCGTCAATATTTCTATAAAAAATGTTTATTTATTATATGGTAGTGAAGCGTGGAATTGACAAAAGAATGATGTAATAGAACGAATGCATTCTGAAAACTTGACGTGCCCATAAACCCATCGTATAGTGACTATCTATAATATAGTCAAACATACAACCTAACGTCGCCATTCAGCGTGTATACTTCTAGGCTGCGGTTACGGTACTTTGCTGCTTAAGAGATTTATTCTTCCTCATAAACGTGTATACAAATGACAGTTGACAATAATATGCCCTCACATGGTTTTCTCGTGCCACATTTTATATATCTCTTCTTCTCGGGGGCACATTTTACAACACTCATTTATATTAAAAAAAAACTTAATTTATTATACTTAAGTGAAGCATGGAGTTGGCGAAATAAGGATAAAAGTATACTAAATGCATATTATTTTTTGACAACTCATCAAAGATGAAGAAGAATATGGAAGTCTTGGAATTAATTAATTAATTAGTTATTGGAGATAATCCAGATTTTGTGAAGAATAATAATAATAAAATTGGATAACTTATATAGCGCCATTTTCGTAAAAAAATACCTCAAGGGCGCTTCACGGTGAATGAATTGGGGAAAATATTATGGTGGAAATGACTATGAAGAAGTATTTGGACACACTCAAAATGTTGTAAATACTAAATGCAGTCGAAATGCATTCTCTCAGACGAATTTGCGGCAAAACATTGTATGATGGATGTTCGAATGGCGATATAAGGAAAGAATGCGAGGCATTATCGATAAAATTAAGAAAGATGTGTTGAGAAGGTTTGGGCATGTGAATCGAATGAGTGAAGAATGAATAGTAAAACAAATTTATGAGCCGAATGTAGTTGATAATACATAGAAGGAGAGGAAGACAATTTTCATTTAACTTTTACCAAAACAAACAAAAAATATCGCATCATATATCAATACATATCGCTCACTCCTTTCAAGAACGTCATAAATCAAAAAACTTGATTTTTCAGGAGAACGTTTTTAAAGTTTGAAAATATAATACAGTGTATTAAAAATAAATATCAAGACACTTACTGAACTTTTTACCATGCAACAGATCTTTTTAGGTAAAGCCTGAAGGTTTTTTCTCCATTTGAAAAATATTTAGTATTTTTAAAAAAATAATTAAACAATACATTTTATTCAAAATGCAAAAATAACACTTTCTGCCCTGTAGCGGGTGAATATTAAGTTAAAAATATTCCTCTTTTGCTGGGATTTAGTACATTTTCTGGGCATTCTGAAAACATGCATAACTGAAAATTGACGATTTTTGATTTATGACGTTATTGAAAGGAGTGAGCGATATATGTATATCAAACACCGTAAACCAGTGTTCCGCAAACTTTTTTCTGTTCAAGGTACACCTGCCAAATTAAGAAATTTTTATTCATTATTAAAATTGTGAGCCTACTTAACTGAGCACAGGCAATCAAAATTTGTAAGTTGTAAGTGCTATCTTCACAAAACTAGACGTTTTTTCCGCGGCACACCAACTAATCACCACGGTACACCAGTGTGCCGCGACACACACTTGGCGAAACACTGCCGTAAACAAACGATGTTTGATAATGATGCATCGAACACGTGTCACAACAGATTTTAATAAGTAGTAATATACGAAATAAAGTTTACATTTCATATTAAATATTTACTACACATTAAAATGTATCATAAATAAATTGTTCGTCTCCGTAGCGCAATGGTCAGCACGCTCGGCTACCGTTCTGGCGGTCCCGGGTTCGATTCCCAGGGAGGAAGTCAAAAAAATATACGTGATTTTTTCACTCTAATATTTATTCAATATTACCCTGGACCGATACCTGAAGCGGAGGACTGATCACCTTTCCTTCGTGTGTTAACGATCAAGACGACACTGCGTCAATACGATGCAGTTCCCTATGCATCATTGGGTGTGGATAAGGGTTAGAAGAAGAAGACAATCATTTCGTATTCATGTTATGTCAATGTATTATAATTTCTCTTTTTTTGTCTTCGGTGGATCTGCCCATAGTTACCAAGAGTACCTGACTTTCCAAGCATACACACAATACTTCGCATATTTTTAGACGAAACAAAGATGTCCCAAATCATAAATCAATCTCTCAGATTGTTTCTCCAGCATTTTGTTCTCCTTGTCACGTAGCGGCTAATTGCTTTGCACAATGCACGGAGCCATATTTCTAATACGTCATCACGCTCGTCTTTAGTATTGAAGGTTTTCTTAGAGTTCTCATCGAAGTCGGCATTTTAGGTATCTACAAACTGCCGAGGGCCATAGGAGCTTAGGCGGTGTTTGACATAAATTTCATCTGAAAAAAAACATTAGGTTTTAAGGCCCTGTATTCGATAAATCGCAACTGAATTTTCTATAAACCCATGTAAATAGAACATTTGACGCCATTGATTTTTTCCTTCTTAAAACACCGTTTTTGTATTGAAAAAATAAAACTTTTCGAAATAAATACAGTTTTTAAAAAAATATTGCATTCAATACTATTCTTACCATTGTAAAGAGTTAAAAAAATATTTAATATTTTTTCAATATATATTCTAAAAGAACAACACAAAATCCGTCGCTTCCAGCGCGGCCGAACGCGTTGTGATTTGAACGCTTGAGATTTAGACCTTAGCCACACTGACTCGAACACTATTATCAAGGCTGGATTCTATAAAAAAACGTCTTAATTTTTATTTTTATGTCTTATTAATCATCAGGGATGATTAAAAAGAGTTCTTAAGGGCGGTATGGACATGTGGAACGAGTGGATAACGAGAGAACGACTAAGAAAATATTTGTTGCGAATGTGAGCGGGAAAACAGAACGAGGACGACCGAAAAAGGCTTTGCACGATCAGATCAATCAGAACCAACAATCTGGTGGTGTCAAAGGTCTGCGTAATCGGAGGGCATTTATGACCAGATGTATGGATGTGAAGTAAGCGAGGAGTGTATGTCAGGACAGAAGAGTGTGCCGTTCCATCCTCTCTGCTTACCCTTGTGGAGAAACGGCTTGATAGTAGTAGTAGTATTGGTATTTTTTAAAAAAAAGGTCTTATTTTTTGTGTTTATGTTCGATGTTTTTGGCGACTACGATACATTACTTTTGTTCTGATTTGATGTAAATAACTTATTTTTTAATGTATGTTCACTAAAATTTTACTACATTAACCGTTGTCTTGATCATTTAAAAAAATAAACAGAAGGAATAATTATTTAGAAGCCTTTTTCCTACAATATGTTGAACTGTCCCTTACGTTACTCTGTCTCTTGACGCCTAATTTATGGGGTCATATATTATTTTCTGACAAATGTTGTCCTTCCATAAATGTCGACACCATAAAATATTTACTTTTAAAGTCCCAACACGCAAAGGGTGCCTTAATTGTTCCCTGTTGCACAATGCATTTACTGCATTTACTTATTTTCTAAGTAAAATATTGTATAATTTACTGCATACTTGAAAACATCCATGTTTTTACAATGTCAAAAAAATACTTGTTTTCTATCAATATTTTTATCCACAACATTTTGAGTGTGTTCAAATAGTTGTTCTGCATTATCTCCAATTATAGGAGTTATTTTTCATATTATTTTTTAATATCTCCACAAAGATGAAGAAGAATATGGAATTCTGGGCACTTACGGAGCTTACGACCGTCATAGGCTAGTTTAAGTGATCACTTGACACGTGTGTAAGATTCCCCGTAAGGGTACCTCCGGGGAAACGGCGTGATGGTAGTAGTAACAGTAGCAGTTCTTCTAATCCTCGTACGTCCCCAATACTGAGGCACTGAGTTCTATTGATGTTACCTTGATTGTCAATTGGGTGAATGTAGGCAAAGTGATCAGTCTTCAGGTTCTATTCAATTAAGGATATAGTATCAACGCTTAAATAAAGAATTCGTAGTTTTTTTAAATATTTTTATTTATCATCATTTTGTCAATAATAGCTAATAATTATTATGTTTCTTAACCCTTATCCCGTATCCGATGGTGCATAGGGCACTGCATCACATAAACGCTGTGTTATCTTGATCGTTTACTCATGAAGGAAAGGTAGTAAGCCCTCCGCTTCAGGTACCAGTCCAAGGTAGTATTAAATAAATATTAGAGTGAAAATAACACTTATATTTGTTTGACCATCCCCTGGGAATTGAACCCGGGACTTCCAGAACGGTAGCCGAGCGTGCTGACCATTGCACTGCGGAGGCGGACCATTGCTAGTTTTTATTTAATTATTTTAATTTATCATCTTTTTATCAATAATAGTCAATGATTATTATGTTAGCTATTATTATTATAAAGCGTGTACGGCGCTGGTAAAGGTAGGCGTGTATTATGCTAATCCCCGTTGTATGACATCACATCCTTCTAGTATACTGTTACTCCAAGTCCCAAGGCACGCGAGGAATGTGGGCACTTTTTGTGGAGCCTAATGGTGTCCGGCTATAACTCCACATCACTCATCAGGATTCAGATATCAAAGTCATTATCTATTCGATACATCATCATATGTGATTCAACATGCACCACGCTAAACGCCTTTGAATATATTACATTTACATGAGCAATCCTGGTAGCCTTGTATTATTGACTGAATGAAAAGCAGATGACATCTCCAATATAAAAAATCAAGTACAGATTTTCAGTGGTAAGTTTCTCAAGATTTATCTTATATTTTCATCAATTTCAGTTAATAGATTTTCGTCACGATGTTGGTTTATTGGGTAATAAATTAATATGAAAGATCACAAGACTATCGATAACATTCTTATTGAAATCTGTAGAGAACTAAGGGAGATATTAAGGTTTAAACTTTAGATATTTTACTAAAACGAAAAACATCAAATTTCCTTCATCGAACGTTTTATGACGTCACATGGTTTATTGTCTATGGTATATAGAGCTGTAATAGTAGTAATGTAGATTGTTTGTTTACCACTACACTACCATTTGTGTTATACAAATATGTGGGGAGGGGGGTGGGAGGGTGGACCACAGACATCAACAAATAGAGCCGCCAATACTTTAGCAATGTTACCAATATTAAAATAAGTCCATCGTTTCTGTAACGTCATTCATTACCAACTTACGAAAACGAATTTTCCTCAAGAAAATGTTGAATGAAAATATTCATTATATCGAAAGTTATGAACACAAAACGAATCTAATACAATCCTTTATAGGTTGAGTATGTTAAATTAGATATTCCTCCCGTCTGATAATAATCCATTATTGTTATTGTTTTTTTTCCTTTTTCTCCACTTATTGATCAGTATTTCTCAAAGTGGGCAATAACGTCCCCTTGTGGGCGTTCTAGAAGACTTTTACAGGGCATAAGAAGCCCGTAGAGACAGATAGAAGTGCCAAGAAGTAAGATATATATTTTTATTCCTTCCCTCTTTCTATGATAAGACATTCTGGCGATTTTGTTTTCCCCTTTGACGAGAAATTTTGATAGGGGGCGCCAGACCAAAAATGTTTGGGAACCTGTGTCTTATATCATTGTATTATTATTACTGTTATTTACAAAGTATTTCGTTTGTAAGACATCTTATGTTTATAAAAAATAGCGATTAATTTATGGATACTATCATATTCTGTTTTATAAAAACGAACGCATGTATTTGTCATATTATAATTTTTTTTACATCTCATCAAAGATGAAGAAGAATATGGAAGTCTGGGCATTTACGGGGCTACGACCGTCATAGGCTGGTTAAGGTGATCACTTTACACACGTGTAACATTCACCAATTCTACCCATTATTGACAACCACACTACTCAAATTCTTGGAAGTTCTATATATATATATGAACCCATTTTGAAACATTGTTCTTGAATCACTAGAACTTCACTAGAGGCATCTATTGGTGAGATGAAAAGAAGCTTTTTATTGAGCAGAAGCTCTTTTATTAGTATGTGAGATCCGAATCCTGGATTACAATCACACACATTAGAAACGCCAGGAAATATCATTTTATAATTTGACCAGATAATTTATTTACAACATTTTGAGTGTGTCCAAATACTTGTTCACATATCTGGATTATCTCCAAGTATAGGAGTATTTTTCATATAATTTTTTGTGATGTCAAAAAATAATATGAAAAATACTCCTATAATTGGAGATAATCCAGATATGTGAACAAGTATTTGGACACACTCAAAATGTTGCATGTATTTGTGTTTATATTGTCACGTTACGAGATTGTGATGATGTTGAGTCTCTAGTTACCAGGAAAGCAGTAAATGCGCTGGATGAGCGTTTCATAGAACGACGAGAAGTTAGTAACCTTCAGGTAGGTACTGTAGTATCTATTCTCGACACTTGGGTAAACTAATGTGACATTGATATTTACGACAAGCGAGCGCGTTCGTGTTCAGTCAGTTCAAGAAACGTTACCTGAGCGTGCCTTTATGAGTCCATAAATACACGATGCATCGCCACACCACGTCGGCCGTCGGGGAAACGACACCGGATTTACAATTGACCTTCCCCTCCCGGTGATATCTATATATTTACTTCAATGGATAAATATCACGACGTGTGATTATTGGCTAATAAATAAGTATGAAAAATGACAAGACTATCATATATGATTCAACATGCACCACACTAAACGCCTTTGAATATATTACATTTTCATGAGCAATCCTGGCAACCTTGTATTATTGACTGAATGAAAAGGAGATGACATCTCCAATTTAAAAAATAAAATGCAGATTTTCAGTGATAAGTTTCTCAAGATTATATTATATTATAATTCTCTGAATTAGCTTCACATACGGTGTTTGAAAATGATGCGGAATGCATCGAAACACGTGTCACAGTAGATTTTAAGAAATAGTGGTATTTACTAAGTAAAACATTAATTAAAAATGAGTAAAATAACATTAAAATTTAAATGAGTTTTGGAGTTCATGGCTTACGATACAAAGTTTCGTATGCATGCGTACCTGCTTTATATATAGCTATAAACAAAAGGAAAGAAATCCACGATCTACAATAAAACTTCAAATTATTTGTAAAGGTGAAGTATTTCAGGAATCGTTACATGATATAACGGACCTTACGGACTGAATAAGAAGTCAAAAGTATAAATATAACTCCGTAACTTCGGAAAGAAATTCACTGACAAATTATCAATGGAATCTTCGTGGGACTGTGTTTTATTTTATATTTTCTCTGTGAAAACATAATTAGTTTACTAATGAGAATTTTTCTCGCATACTTTTCCAGTTTTGTTTTTATTTTTATTAAGATCCGTGTGTTAAAAACCCCTTAATAATCATTAAAATATAATTTAAAAAAAAACTGGGGAAAAATAACACCTTTTTTAATGAATGATTACTTTTTTACTAACATATCGCTTACTCCTTTTAACAACGTCATACAGTGTATAAAAAACTTGATTTTTCAGGAGATCGTTTTTAAAGTTTAAAAATATAATAAATTGTATTAAAAATAAATATCAAGCCACTTATTGAACTTTTTACTGTGCAACAGATCGTTTTAGGCAAAACCTGAATGTTTTTTTCTCCATTTGAAAAATATTTCGTATATTTAAAAAAATAATTAAACCATACATATTCTTCAAAATGCAAAAACAACACTTTCTGCCCTGTAGCGGGTAAATATTAAGTTAAAAATATGCCGCTTTTGCTGAGATATAGTACATTTTCTGGGCATTCCAAAAACATGCACAACTGATAATTTACGATTTTTGATGTATGTCGTTGTTGAAAGGAGTGAGCGATATATTTCCTTTTTAAAAGCAGTTTTGAGCAGAAATAAAAGGAATTAATAAGAATATAATAATGAATTATGAATTCAAATAACTATCGTAAAATCAAAACCAATAAAATTTATCATAGTCTAAAATACTACACTTCATCATGATTGTCTTGTAAATCAAAAGTGCAGCCTGTCCTTATGTCTTTTTTTAAATAAATAAATTTTAGTTGATCATGTATGTATACTTGGCACAATCAGGTATGTCAAATACTTGAATGGTGTTCGATTCTCTCTGCCTACCCCTGCGGAGAAGCAGCGTGATGGTTAGTTTTTTTTTTTTTTTAGTTTATCATTTATTTTTATTAAAGAATCATAAAGAAGGTATTTAGTTTTAATGATGTCTACGTATTTATTTATTTATTTTAATTGTAAAAAAACTGGTGCTTTTCAGTGGTATTTCCAATATAAAATTTTATGTATTCTGAATACAGTACAAAGTGATAATTTCAAACTAGAATTTATTCACTTCTTATTATGAAGCAAAGTTTATCTAAACGCATTTAAACTATGAAATTTTGTATTAATTGTTATTATTATTTATTTATTTTTTTACTGTTAATAAAAATAATTCTTAACACTGGCAGAAACATCCTTTCACTGGGTGACTGCCAAATAAATAAAAAAAAATTAAAAGTTTGTTTTCTTCACATTTTTTCCGTTTTGTAGAAGCTCCTTGCTGGGGGCAGCTGTATGTATTTCTTTGACCAAACCTACCTAATACCCTATACCTGTGTGAAAACATAATTTAATAATGAACAAAAGTTGCCTACTTTTACTTGTACGGATCCAGAAAATTAAATCTAAACGAATAGGTCTTTTGTACATTTTGAACCTTTTTACGATGTAAAATGTCTTCTGTACCTGAGTACTTACAGTCCCCTTTGTTATTAATGAATGTATTCGAGTAGCATCCAGAAATTCAAAGGTACTAGACGGAGATCTTGAAAATGCTCGCAAAATTCTTGATTTCGCTTAGCGTTATTCTCTTTTTGTGTCCTGAAAATTTTCAATTTACTGATTGACTTCTTAACTCTCCAACATGTATCCAATCATCGATGTTATCATTTTTTAAATCTGGTCTACTACGTTTATTCAATAAATTTTCTTTGTTTAGTCGGAAGAACTCAAAAGAACCTTATACTGTCCAGTTCGTATTATAAATAATCGTGTACTGTAATCGTAATACTATTTATTTTTCCACGAATAATAATAGAAAAACTTGCGAGTGTGTGCGCGCGCAATGCAGTTTACTATGCAAGTGTGCGTGAACTCGCGCGGATCAAAAGCGCATGCAACAGAACATCGGCCTGCCCAAAATAGAGCGAAGGGCCGTGTTCCTTCTCTCTCTTCCTCACGGGAAGTGAGCGAGACCGCTACGCGACAGGGCTGTAGAAGAGAGGAGGGAAACACAAAGGGCTCTAGCACGGGGAACGGAAAACTCGAGGGGAGCGGGGTATCGGGGTCCCCAGGAAAGCACATCGCCCGCGCCGCTGCAGTTTGCCTTGTTCGGTCGGCGTGAGCGCACGCCCCTCGGTACCGCGACTGAAGAAACTCTCGTACGTCCGTGTGCGCGTGTGAATAAACTTAGTTCTAACTAAAACCTTAATACTTTACATAACGATCACTGCCTTAAAAGTGCTATTATTACAGATAAGTTAATCTTTTAGTGAGCAAATAATATAGTTTGCGAATAATTAGTTGTAAACATTGGTGCACGAGAATCTTTGTTAGTGTGTTGGTGTCGGGAGACGCAGCGCGGGGGAGTGTGTTCACTTCCCGGCCGCGGATCGATGCGACGTGCTGTGTGACGTCACGAGCGAGAGCCACTCGGTAAGGGCCAGCCCTGTAGACTACCTAAACGCCTAAACACTTCCTATTCCAGTACCTGCGCTCTGATCCTGCGGCCCTGGGAGCCGATCCTTACTCCTCGCATATACATACGTACATACATATATGCTACAATTATTACCTGGATCTGCCAGTTTGTAATACCTTCACTAAACTTATTACACTATCTGCTTATTTAAAAACAAAGTTTTTTCTTGGCATCGAAATGACTTTTAAATTACTTGAAATAAGTTAAACATAAAAAAGTTTATTTTTAAATTCACTTCATTTATCTTCGTTTTTCATCGTACGCTTTTTTCTATTGTTTTTTAAACTTTTTTTTTTTATTTGCATAATTAATTCATCTTAGACTTTTTTTTCAAGATTTGAAAGAAATGTTTAAATTTACTCGGATAAAACATTGTCACAAAAAAAATCACTTGGACAAACATATCGTGTCCTAAAAAAACAATGGTGATACGTATTATATTTTGATATTGTTTTGGAGCACACTAGTAGCTTGCCAAATAATGACACTTTTGTTTTTTTTAATTATAATAATAAATAATAAAAAATACTTATTTACGCAAAAATAATCTGCTTTAACAACTATACTCGCATTCTAAGACGTGTTTGATTTTATTGTAAAAAATATATATAGCGTGTTCATATAAACCATGGCATCCGCTTTAGTAAATATAGTCCGGAAACTCCGTCCGGAAGTTAATCATTCTGATTCTCCGAACTTATCTACAATTTTCTTAGAACAACCGCACCATTGCAATATATTTTTTCTTTATTAAAAAAAAGATATTTAACCTTTTAGATTTGTTCTGACGAACACTAATAGTATCCATTGAACGATGAAAATTTCTTTCTGAGATCCGTTTTAATACAAATATTTATTTTGGCAAAGCACCCAAAATTGAGTGATACATCCTCAAACAACATATTATTGTTGCATTGTCTATCCCACGTACGTTGCATTACGTCGAATCGACAATAACCACACATGAGGGCTTATCTGCCTTTTCATTACGTCACGAGATTTCCGTGTAGAAAAACCGGTAATTATTTCGTAGAAGCCCACTCAGTTACGGGCATTAATCACTATGTACGTGATGCTGTGATGGCGATTGGTGACTTACGGGTGACCAACTGATGAGTGGTGCAATGCTTCCCATTGTTTTTTGGACTTCTGAGGAAATGAGTAAGATATACCTATAATTTGAATGTACACATGACCCATGCGGGGTTTTTAAATTGATCATCCGCTGATTGACCATTCATTTGTCATGAAGCTTTTCTCGGTTTACCAAAATCAATGGATATTAAAAAAATTGTTTATCGTTTAAAACATGAATACTTATATCTTTTTTGTATTTTTACCACTGCGGAGAAATGGCTACCACGTTTTTCTTAAAGCATGAGAACTCCTGTAAATAACATTATTATTTTATCACCAAATTAACTGTGATTCGTTTCCAACTTCCACATTGTCGTGGTTCTAAGTTCTAAATCGTATGATTGATTGGCTATCGTGACATTCTCTGTTAAAAATCAAGATAACACTACCTCAATGCAGTGCCCTATATACCAGAGCAGAGATTGTGGAAGAAATAATTTAACCAATTTTTTTTTAAATTATAATAAAAAAATATATGTTAAATGCAATTTTCTACAGGACGTGTTTTAGTTATATACCAAGCGGTTTTTTGTGACTTTCCCGTTGTATTTTGCACTAAATATTGTAAAATGCGTCGAGTACTGATTTATCTGAATCTTAGTTACCAATACCGGTTTTGTGCTGGTTTATTTGTCCATTGAAGTGGTTTTTCTTTACAGTCTCGGCTCATTCGCGTCAAAGTTCGTTGCTCATGCCAGGGCACTGAAACAGCTGATTACTGTTATGTCCGCTGGTTGCGTCTTCAACTTGTACACAATATGTGTCAGTGTTCTCTGATTCACGCTGTACATATAAAGGGTCCGCCAAATAACTTTTTTTTTTTGAAAATGCTATAAAAAAAAAACTTCGTAGCTTCGGCTGTGTGGCACGTAGCGCCGTCCTGTTGAAACCAAATGTTGCCAATATCCTCCTCTTCAATTTTTGTGAACAAAAATCCGTTCAACATGGCCCGATAACGATCGCCATTGACTGTAACGGCCACTCCTTGCTCATTTTCAAAGAAAAATGGCCCAATTATGCCTCTGGACCAAAATCCGCACCAAACAGTGACTCGTTTTGGGTGTACCGGCTTTTCAATGTATGCGTGCGGGTTTTCTGTGCCCCAAATACGACAATTTTGCTTGTTTACATACCCGCCAAGATCAAAATGAGCTTCATCCGAAAAGATGATTTTTTTGGCAAAATCGGCATCTTCTGTAAGTCGATCGCAGGCCCACTCAGCGAAGCGAAAACGCATTGGATGGTCAGTTGGCTTCAACTCCTGAACCAATTGGACTTTGTATGGCGTCATACCAAGGTCTTTATGCAAAATTCGTCTCAATGATGTCTCCGAAATGTTCAATTGTTGAGAACGACGGTGAATTGATGTTGATGGCGCTTCACGCACACTTTCTGCCACAACATCGATATTCTCGGGTGTACGCACTGTTTTTGGCTTTTCACGCTTTGGTTTATCGATGAGGATGCCAGTTTCTTTCACTTTTTTCACAAGATAACGAACATACGGAGCTGACGGTGCTTCTCTTCTTCCAAAAACCGTACGCAATTTTCGCACACATTCTGCAACATTACCATGATTTTCAAAGTAATGTCGCAATATTTCCCAGCGTTGTTCAAGCGTATACACAACCATATTCGCTCAGCGGAAGGATAAAACTAATTATCTGTCAAATCAGACATGAGCTAAGTGTTACCATTCACGAAATAAGCACTAGTTGAAAAAAAAAACTTTAGATGGCGGACCCTATATATGCCTTAAGTTATCTTTATACGCGTTATTTATGATACACGACACTTTGCCCGGGAAACTAGATCGTGACACGTTAAAACGTAAATATTCTGTATTCTCTTCCCAGTTGTCAAATGTTCGGTTTTCTAATTTCTTTCTCGATCTCGACGTAATATGTTTGAGGTGGTTACCTACTTTCTAACTTCTACGCAATTGGAATTGACGTAAGAAAGGCGATGATGGTTTTCTAGATCAGCGTAGTGTGGGAGATATTTCTGACCTTGTATTTATTACATCAGAATTCATAGTTTGTTGTTTAAGCAGCTATCTCTCGCTCGAGCTGGGTCATTTGATGGATCTTATTCGTATCATTCTTGCACAGTTTATTTTCCGGAATATTTCGAATCAGGTTAAATATTTACCATTCTATGAAGGCAACATTACCTCTATAACATATTTATTCGGATTCTGGAAGCATTGCTCGTCAGCAGATGTCCCTTTAATCGCGACCCGCAGTGAGGTGCGGGAATGGTAGGTTTGTGAAACTGTACGTAATCTTGCAAATCGTACCGTGTTATTCGCACCTGTCCTTTTAACGTTACGTTTTCACGAAATGTATTCACCGTTATCGCTTCGGCTTTCGAGAATGTGTACAATCTCGCATTTCTAATTTTGTATCTATTATGAGTAATGATACAACGTCGACTGACCTTGTAATACAAAAATATTTTTTCCTTCTCGTTTCCGCAACATACATACATGAATGTGGCCAATTTTCATTCGATCGTTTTATCCGAGTTACATAAAATATGTATGATGCTGTTGCATGACCTCTTTCGCAGTTAGTTCAGCGAAGTGAACCGTTAAATAATATTGAAAATGAGTAGCCGAGTCAAATGTTGTCAGCTGACTTGTAAAGGTTTTCGTGACATTACCATGAATTGAGCATCGAGTGTCCCGAATGATCCGACCTCTCCTCACGCCGCGGCGCGCAGGTAATGAGATTCTCAGTTGAATGATTTACGAGGAACTGTGCGGGTTCTCAGTATTCATCTTCATTCAGTGATGTGCCACAGATTGTAATACACTTTCTTGTACGTAGAACGCGAGTTTGTATAATTCTTGTAGGCTTAAAATTCTCCACGACCCGAACTAGCCCACACATCGTTTAGCCAAAACAGCTGTTCGTGTGTTTGACAGTCCCAACTTTCACTCGTGTGAACTAAGTAAAGTGCACTTTGGTTTGCCGAAATACTAAATAAATTACCATACTAATATACCATACTAATATTACTTACTATGTCTATTACGTTTATTAAGTTAACACTTCTTTAAAATATATTATTCTATTAGTTACTTATAAATTCATATCAATACTCTTTACATTATATTTAGAGACATAATATATAAAATATAATATGTGTATTTTTATAAATTTTATTTTTGTCTACATATCGCTCACTCCTTTCAAGAACGTCATAAATCAAAAAACTTGATTTTTCAGGAGAACGATTTTAAAGTTTAAAAATATAACACAATGTATTAAAAATAAATATCAAGCCACTTATTGAACTTTTTACTGTGCAACAGATCTTTTAAGGTAAAACCTGAAGGTTTTTTCTACATTTGAAAAATATTTAATTTATTTATAAAAATAATTAAACAATACATTTTCTTCAAAATGTAAAAACAACATTTTCTTCCCTGTAGCGGGAAAATATTAAGTTAAAAATATGCCTCTTTTGCTGGGATAAAGTACATTTTCTGGGCATTCCGAAAACATGCACAATTGAAAATTGACGATTTTTGATTTATGACGTTCTTGAAAGGAGTGAGCGATATGTAACTCTTTACAATATATATTTTTTTTCTTATACCTATTGTTTCTGCCAATCATGTAGTATATATGGTAAAACATTTTTTTTATTGTTGAATTGTTATGGCAGTGATTATTCTATTTACTTTGTATTGCAAATATTTCTCACTATTTCTAATTATTTTTAATTTCTTTACTGTTCATCTTACTATTTTTCCGAATTTGTTTCTCTTTCTTTAAACAATCTTTATATTTATTACGAATATACCATGTTGAAATTATTCTCACTATAACTTTTAACTTTATATAGTTTGTAAACTCTGGCTACGACTATAAATACGTAAATACATAGTTTACTTTCGCCTTATCGTAGGTATTTTTTTATGGTTAAACATATTTTATATTCAGAACGTCAAAGCGATTGTGTAGATATCCCTTCAAGTTATTATTTTATCTAAATAGCGATATACATGTTGCAAATTGCCTATCTGACGTGTGCAAAGATTAGATTTTAGCTTATCTGAAAGACTATTCCGATATCGTGTTAGCCACGTATTGATTCTCCGGCCAGTGTTTTGTACTATTTTTTAAAGAAATTTGTAAGTATGTTGCCGCATTAGAAACTATATTTGAATGAAATATGTATATATTTATTATTGAATTAAATTTTTCTCATTTATTAAAAAAAATATTCAAGTGTTACTGTTATACTTGCAATGTGGAATAATGGATTCTGATTTAAAGCAATAATAATTATTAATATCAAACATACCGACAAAGCCATTGGAATTCAAATATATTTTTTTCGTCTTAGGCTTAATAGGGTCTACGCACGTTTGATTATTTTTTACGAGTTTAATAGCTCGATAAATGATCCCTAATCGAGTGGGTATCGAATTTGACCAGTCAAACATCGGCGTACCTGTGGAATTATTAGTAAGTGTATGTATTCTTCGATACGTATAATATCCGCAGGATAGTCCGTGCTCGGAATGCAGCCGGGGTCGTTGGCCGCCTCCGCCCACCCGTTCCGCCCGCAACATTGTACGTGTGTATCGCGTACCAACTCGCCGTACACTGCACAGTGTCGCTCGCGAAGTCTCATCCGCGGATATTACCTTATTCCCCACTAATCGCTCACTCTCCCGGACCGTACGTTTTAACGGACGTATCTCGTAACCGTATCCCGCGAATACAAATCAACCAGGAAAATGTACTCGCCAAAAGCTTGTAAACGTATAACAAAGCTTAGTAGCTTTTACCGACTCAATAACCCGTTCGACGTCTACGCGGATGCTCCGTGTTTCGCACAATTCGATATCAACCAACGGTGTTTTATTTGTATTATTTTTTGCCATTATTGGATTAATACGAACAATTTGTGTTCATTTTAACGGGAGCACGTTTCATTGCATCGGTTTGGGTATTAATAGTTTCGAACGCGTAGTGAAAGTTTTTTTTCAAGCTTATTATTGTACTTACTTCCACTAGTATGAATATGCTCCCACCTGCATATTTATTGCTAACAGTGTTATCAATTTATAATTGTTTTATTTGCGTTATTCCGATAAGATACGTGGATTAGATTTGTGGCCACGAGATAGTTCTGATATCTCGGTATTTGCTAATTATATACACCAGTTATATCCTATACTGGCGTATATGGTACATACTTCAGTATTTTTATCGCTTGTCATATTTTATGATCCGGTTTTCATTCCTTTTACGTTTGTTTCAGTACCTTCAGGATAACCATATTCAATTGCCAAGATTCCGTTATGACATTAAATTTACAGTCTCGATACGATCTTGTTTATTATATTTTTTCCTTCTATGCACCTTTTGTTTGGCAAATTGCATTGTGCATTCTGCCCTTGCTTAGCGTAAACATCACTTGTTACGCTTAAAGGTCGTAACTTTTATAATTGTTATGCACCGGAATACCTTAACCTACTTCATGAGATGCATATTCATACTTTGTGCATCTTTATACTTGTGCACAATAACTATGCAGCATACATTCACTCGCTTATTTATAGAAGCGTGTATTCACTGCGTACATTTCGTGACCTATTTGCTAAATATAACGCACACAACATAATATTATGAATGGAATTAGTTTTTACGGCCAAAATTAATTCCCGTTCTTTATTCTGTCGAGATAATCGATACGTTGGTACCGTTTTCTGTTCTTTAATTTTATTAATCTTCTCCTCTTTAATTTTTTACGTGCCTACATTGATCATTTTGGTACAATAGGTCGAGATGCTAATTTCCACTACTGATTTTTCCTGATTATTGACGGTATAGACGTCAATATATGTAATTATTAAAAAAAAACATTAAGTTATGTGGAAAATAGTTTTTCTCCAAAAATAGTGACACACTAAAACAGTTTTAATACTAGAAATAAAGATAAATTTGCATTTCCACAACTTGTTAGGTAAGGTAATCACATATTTGCGGAGCATATACGCTTTGTACAATATGATACAAATTAAAATTACAGAAAATATTTAAGAAGCCCAAAAACATGGAATTAAAAAAATACTATCATGTAATTGATGAGTGTAAGGATGACACCACAATGTGGAACTGACAATAGGCACAACATTTAAGTTTGTTATTTGTTTAATCGTATTGCTTTTTATTTAATCAATTTTTATTTTAAAGTCGTATTTGAATTGTTTATCCTCTACTGATTTATGGTGTATGTTTTTTTTTGTATTAAAAGCGTATGTACTTGTATACACCATGAAATGAACTTACCTAAATTGGTCGATACATGAGGTCTTTCTGGACCTCCCCTCAGTCCGCACTCCTTACTCAGCACGGAGACCGTCTCGGCTGGATGGCCCCTTCGCGCCACCTGCCGGATGAGGTAACATTATACGGTTAGCTATGAGACTCATCATACTCCTTCACTAGACTCGAATCTCGAAACACTGTCTGCGATATAATACCCTCAAGGCGTTAAATATCCATGCTTGTGTAATTTAGGTCGAAAGTCAGTACAGTCTCCAGAAAGTCATCTAGTGGAATGTATCAGTATAAGATGATAACTATTGTGTATAAAATGTTATCTAGGAAGCTATAAAGACCATGTTCGTTGTTTTCTAGACTTGAATCCTAAATCAAAACACTGTCTGCGATAATACCCTCAAGGCGTTGAATATCCATGCTTGTGTAATTTAGGTCGAAAGTCAGTACAGTCTCCAGAAAGTCATCTAGTGGAATGTATCTGTATAAGATGATAACTATTGTGTATAAAATGTTATCTAGGAAGCTATAAAGACCATGTTCGTTGTTTCCTAGACTTGAATCTTCAATCAAAACACTGTCTACGATAATACCCTAAAGGCGTTGAAACCAATGCTTGTGTAATTTAGGTCGAATGTCAATAAAAAACTCCAAAAAGTCTACTAATAGATACAGGGATATTGAAATAGATCTCTCATGATAAATAAGTATTATGTATTAAATATTATCCAGGGAGCTATAACGACCATATTCGTTGTTTTTTTACCACTTTTCCTAGATTTGAATCTTGAAACACTTCTGCGATAATACCCTAAAGGCGTTGAATATCAATTACTGTGTAATTTAGGCCGAATGTCAATACGGACTCCGGAAAGTTTTCTTATTGAAAGTATCTGTATAAGATGATAAGTATTATGTATAAACCATTATCCAGGAAGCTATAAATACCATTGTTCATTGTTTTCTACCACTTTTTTTGGCAAAATTTCATTTTATTCTCTCTTCCTTAGTCGATGTGCCGATAAATGTCATTCTATGACGATGTCGTGATATTCCGGTAATCTCTTCACTCGGATTTGGCTCATCGTGCATATTCCCACACGCACAATAATCGCTGTCTCCTTGAAACGCCTGAAATACATTCCGGCTTTATTTGCCCGGCGTTAGTCATCGAGTAATCGAAATCACTACTTGCTCTCTTCGTTTCATTGCCCGAGTCCCCGAGTGAGCTTGCGAGCTTGCTTCTAATTTAGTCGCGGCCAGACGCCGCGAAAATATTCACAGGCGAATTCCCCGACTCACGTAGGCCAAGCCTCTTCTCCCTCGCATGTTCCGTACCTACACCCATACACCTTTATCTATCGAGGTATTTATATCGACAAAGGTATTTGGCTATCGGCTCGAATCCTTGTCGCGTCTGCTGCATACCTCGTACTTTATTGAGCTTTTCGACGATGCAACGAACTGTAACTTTTGAGTTTGTACTACTGCTTACTGCATGTAAAAGGGATCCGTAAAAGAGTATCGATCAATGTTGAGTGGTAAATGCGATGACTGAGTATTTTCTGCAAATGTCTTTGCACTGCTCCGTGTCTTCCTGCTGTGCTGGTCGAGGTTGTGGAGGCGTCTGTGTACCGGCCATCGTCTGGTCGGAATAACTGACTACTAATCCCTTTCACTGCCTACACCGTGGCACTTCTAGAAAATTTGGTGGTGGTTTTACAAACTTGTATTTATTTAGATTGGCAATGACAGGGATATTGAAAGCTTTTAAATGTTAATTTACGGTAAAGTCGGGATAATTTTTTTTCTTCACATTTTTTATATATTTTTTCTCAACTTAGTTCATAAAACAAAAACAAACAAAAAAATATTTGTAAGGGAAGGTCTGACAGGAAGCCTAGATGCTTCTGTACCAGATCTGAGAATGTGGTGGACAGCTTTCAATGTATTACTAGCTTAGTTTAACATCGCTAAACTACGTTAATATGTAATTTAGTTTTGCCTTCCTCACTTTAATAATTTTACGACATGTACCAACTGACACAAAATAATGAACCGCCCTGCACCACATGCCGTTCAATCTTATTTATAACCGGGCACGTGCCTTTGCTCGTACTATGTTGTATGTGATACTTGTCCGCTTGTTTTGTTTCTTGTACGTCTGGAGACGAACATAAACCGACTCGGTATTTGGTAAGCACCGCTCTGATTTGGTCTTCACATACCGGGTATTTTATGACGCTACTTTCTTGCGTCCGCCTCCGTAGTGTAATGGTCAGCACGCTCGGCTACCGTTCTGGAGGTCCCGGGTTCGATTCCCAGGGGGGGTCGAATAAATATAAGGGATTTTTTTTTCACTGTAGTATTTATTCAATATTACCCTGGACTGGTACCTGAAGCGGAGGGCTGATCACCTTTCCTTCATGTGTAAACGATCAAGATAACTATATTATTTCGAGAAATAAAAATACTTTGTGTTCTGATCCACTCACATTTTTATTAACCAACTAGTTTCGGCAACAACCTGTTGCCCTATTCAGGGTTTATTTATTACTAGTTGGTTAGTAAAAATGTGAGTGGATCAGAACACAAAGTATTTTTATTTCTCGAAATAATATATCAATATGATCCACAATGTTAATGCTTTCAATATTCAAAACACGATCAAGATAACACTGCGTTCATATGAAGCAGTGCCCTATGCACCATTGGGGTGCAAATAAGGGTTTTATTATTACTTTCTTGCGAATTGCGTGCGAAAAATAAACTTTACATTTTTTTCTTTTCTTTAATTGGAAACAAGAAGCTTGCGGTCTCCATTCCAACAAGTCCGCAGATCTGCACTGTACTCGGTGTAGATTTATGCGGTATTCCACGTCATTTAAACGGATGGTTGCTAAACGACAGCGCTCATGGTTTATGAGAACTCGCATGAAAATTGTCTTCCAATTACAGCTCACAATGGACAATAAACTCAGTCAGTTTATGATGAATTATCTGTGGCTTGAGTTTGAGCGTAATTGTTAAAACTTATTCGGAATGTCTTTATGAGCCATCGCAACGTAGTATTTTCATATTTCGCTCACTCGTTTTAAGAACGTCAACTTGATTTTTCAGGAGAACGTTTTTAAAGTTAAAAAATATAACACAATGCATTAAAAATAAATATCAAGCCACTTTTTGAACTTTTTACTGTGCAACAGATCTTTTTACGTAAAACCTGTAGGTTTTTTTTCCATTTGAAAAATATTTACTATGTTTAAAAAAATAATTAAACAATACTTTTTCTTCTAAATGCGAAAACAACACTTTCTGCCCTGTAGCGGGTAAAAATTAAGTTAAAAATATGCCGCTTTCGCTGGGAAATAGTGCATTTTCTGGGCATTCCGTAAACATGCACAACTGAAAATTGACAATTTTTGATTTATGACGTTCTTGAAAGGAGTGAGCGATTTGTATGCATATTTATTTTTACCGTAATCTAAAATAATAAATGTTAAAATTATAAAAATAAATGTTTTCACAAAATAAAACAACAATTATGTATTTATAGATTTGGCGTTTAATTTGTAAAACTCCATTTTTATCGTATTCAATTAACCTACAAATATGTATACGTAAAATATATATTATTTTTATTTTTAATGATCGCGTGATATTAAAGATGTTTATAGTGAAGACGTGTTAAAATAAAAGTGATACTGTTTGTGATGTTACTATATTAATACAATTAAATTGACGGTAATCTTTTTATTTTATTTTATGCATCATTCATAAGTAAAGAGTTTATGATAAAAATAAAATTAAAGCAGGTACTGTATTTTTTTATTCATTTAATATATTTACATTTTTATTTATAACATAATACATTTGAATCATTTATACATGTAGAGAACTTTTATATTTCGATTCGCTGTGGCTCTCCATAAAAGATTCTGTGCTCTTGTGCTTGTATTACGATTGATATTTTTAAAATAAAAATATTACAGCTCTTTATATTGTAATTGTTTGTTCATGATTATTATGCCGTTGTGCATCGATACTTTAAATTGTCGATATTTGAGTTGCCATTATCTATCATCAAAGCGGGGTGTTAAGGGGATACTCGCAAACATGCGATCCAGTAAGCTACCGGTAAACCTTTGAATAACTCTTTTCTTTTCAAAATTATAACAAAAAACGGCGTTTTTAGCAACAAAAAAAACGATAACGTTAAATGTTACCTGGGTTTAAAGAAAATTTATTTGCGGGCTATCGAATATCCCGCCTTAGACAATTTTACGATTAATTAAGTGTCATAAGTCTAAAGCTCGAAATACTAAAAAATACCTTTATCAGGTGAATTATAGTTCAAAGTTAAATTTTACTAACGCTTTTTTGTTGAAACTTTGCAACCCGGCATGTACTTTATTATTATTATTTTTTTCAAAGCATATTACATACATAAGTCATATATATAATGACTCGACTGCAATCAGTGTTAAACGCAGCAGCGAGACTAATTTTTGGAATTTCTAAATTCAGTCACATCACCCCACTACTTCACAAACTCCACTGGTTACGCTTTCCCGAAAGGGTTGAGTATAAACTCTGCCTACTCATGTATAAATCAATACACAATATGGCTCCAGAGTATCTTAAGGAGCTGTGTATTCCAGATGAATTGGTTGATAGACGTCTCACGCTTCGATCGGCTACAACATCTGCAATGGGCAAAGTTATCTTACCAGCTCGCAACCAACGCACTAAATTTGGCGAGCGTGCCTTTGCTGTTGCAGGACCGACGGCGTGGAATGCTCTTCCACCAATGGTTAGAAATAGTGAGAGTGAGATGATCTTTAGAAAAAGACTAAAAACACATTTGTTTGCTAAATCATTTCCACCATAATATTTTCCCCAATTCATTCACAGTGAAGCGCCCTTGAGGTATTTTTTTACGAAAATGGCGCTATATAAGTTATCCAATTTTATTATTATTATTTATATATAATATTCCCGATGAGTAATTTCTATTTTTCGTTTTGGGACATGGGATTAAGGTTAACAAGACTGGAACCCAAATAATAAAGTTACAATTTTTTTTAAATAACCAAAACTAATACATGATATAATATAAAAACAATAAAAGGATATAATAAATAGGCATTAGAAGCATATATAAAAGAAATAAATGAGAAACACATAAGGTAAGAAGCATATTTAAAATAAACAAATGAGAAAATACAAAAAAATGAGAAAATATTACTTACTAATTTACTTTGTTAAAAAAAAAATTGTAAAACGAACTCCCTCCCTGAACACAAGTATCTACTTTATTAGAGAGGTAGAAACGTTATATTTGAAATGTATTGTATATTTACCAACTATTTGTATTATTTAAATATGTATTTTGTAAAAAAAAAGCAATCAATTAAAAAATCAATAAATAAATAACAAATGAGAAAATATAAAAAAACATTAGGTTAAAATAAAATACGAAAATATGACTAAACACTACATGCATGTATATCTTTCCATAAAGTATTTTTTCAGTTACAATTATTTAAGAAAACACTTCGTTTTTTACCACTTGAGTTTTATTATAGACTACATGTTTCAGAAGTTAAACTTCCATCATTCAGGTCTGTATAATAACTAAAATATAAAATATAAAATTGTTCTATAAATAAGGAGAGGGGAAAGTAAGGGGAAGGGGTTAGTCCTTACTTTCCCCTCTCCTTATTTATAGAAGAATTTTATATTTTATATTTTAGTTATTATACAGACCTGAATGATGGAAGTTTAACTTCTGAAACATGTGGTCTATAATAAAACTCAATTGGTAAAAAACGAAGTGTTTTCTTTTATAATTGTAACATGTCTTACCACAAAGTTAATGCCGAAACAATAAATAAAATATTTTTTCAGTTCATTTATTTTGGATCCCCGAATGGGATACGATCGCTAAATCAAAGCTACACTCAAGTTTGAAGTTGAAATTTGCGTTTCGATACTCGAGTTTCCGGCCGCGATCCATTGTACGAGTATCTCAACTGGATGCTCAAATGGATGTTTTTACAATTTACCGGCTATAAAAACTGAGAGTTGTTTCTCTGCGGTAAATCCGTCGGCTCGTACCGTGATAACGGGTTAACCCATTTCGTCCGGACGTTGCCCCGCGCCGACTCGGCCGGGTGTTTGACTTCTTCTTAGGGGGGCAGCTCCAGTTCCCGCTCCTCGCTCTCTGCCCCGGACCAGATGATTCCGCACCGTCAGATGCGGAATCATCTGCATTTCCTCGGCTCTCGACAACTATTAAACATTCATTTGATTTTTTGACGTCTCAACATAGATGTGGAAGAATATGGTAATTATTGTAACTGCAGACAGTTGGTAGAATTGTCGGGTAATATATACAAAATAAAACAAGGTTTTTTGGATTGAATTCTACATTTATTTATGTTTATGTTAATATGTCCGCCCCCGTAGTGTAATGGTCAGCATGCTCGGCTACCGTTCTGGAGGTCCCGGATTCGATTCCCAGGGGGTTTAAATAAATATAAGTGATTTTTTCACTCTAATATTTCTTCAATATTACACTGGACTGGTACCTGAAGTGGAGGGCTGATTACCTTTCCTTCGTGTGTAATCGATCGAGATAACACTGCGTTTATATGAAGCAGTGCCCTATGCACCATTGGGGTGCGGCAAGGGTTTAAAAAATGTTAATACGTCACGCGTAGAGTGTTTGATAATGTCCTAAGAAGACGAAACGCGTCACGTATTAACATATACATAAATAAATTTAGAATTCAATCCAACAAACCTTGTTTTATTTTGGATATATTACCCAACAATTCAATGTGGAATTCTACCAACTATCTGCAGTTACAATAATTAAGTCTGGACTGGTTTAAGTGATCACTTCCATATTCTTCTTCATCTTTGATGAGATTTCAAAGATGATATGAAAAATAACTCCTGTAATTGGAGATAATCCAGATTTGTGAACAAGTATTTGGACACACTCAAAATGTTGTAAAGTCACTTATATTTATTCGACCCCCCCTGGGAATCCAATCCGGGACCCACAGTGCGGTAGCCGAGCGTGCTGACCATCACTCTACGGAGGCGGACAATATCATACCACCTTGTCAAAAATAAGTACTCTTATCTTAATCTTTCAATTTATTGATTTGGCGTTAAATTTGTAGAACTCCATTTTTATTATGTATTAATTTTACACATTCGTTTGATAATGCCATAACTAGGCGAAACAATTGTCACAATATTAATTTTTATGTGTTTTTTGTTAATAAAATACAACTTAGTAGACTCAAAAAATCTGTGTTTGATTTAAAATGAATACATAAATTAATCTTTCAAATTATACGTCCTATTATTCTATAGGGTTTATCATGTAGAAACTCACGTATTGTATGTTTCACCAATAAAAAGGCGTTTTCATTTCTGTAAGGCTGTTTGAGCTACACGGTCATGGTAGGCTGACTGACCCCTAAATAATATTGAAGAACTCACCGAATGTTATTTCGCGTGTTTATGTTTTATTATTGCTTACATTCAAACATTTAAAGCGTGTAATAAAAAACCTCATTTATTTTTTCACCGTCTAACGACTGCTCGCGTTTTTAAAGGGTAACGTTTTTGACCTTCGCGGAATCCGGTCGGGACAAAGGAGTCGACAACTTTATCATCCCTCGCCCTTGGATTCGATGATTTCTCGAACATGCAATTTGTTACAAGACTCCCCCTCTGTGGCGTTACAATAATTATTGTTAACAACGAAACGCTTATATTAAAATACGCAATACTGACCGTGAACTTGGCGTTTGATCAAATCATTATTTCCGATTTCGGAATTATTTAACCGCGGTGTTCTCTTTGCTTTATTATATATTAACAATTAAAAATATTTAAAAAAAAACTGAAATATTATTTTGAGAAATAAAAAGACTTTGTGTTTTGATCCACTCTTATTTTTATTAACCAACTAGTTTCGGCAATAACCTGTTGCCCTCTTCAGGGTTTAATTTATGACTAAACATATATATTTATATAAAAAAAATAAACAGTGTAAAAATTGTTGGGTTTCACAAGGATAGGGATGTTGCCGAAACTAGTTAATAAAAATGTGAGTGGATCAAAACACTAAGTCTTTTTATTTCTCAAAATAATATATCAATTTGATCCACTAAGTTAATACTTTCAATATTCAAAAAAAAATCTGATCATGATCACCATTTTACAATAATTAAAGAAAACACTTCGTTTTTTACCACTTGAGTTTAATTATAGACTACATGTTTCAGAAGCTAAACTTCCATCATTCAGGTCTGTATAATAACTAAAATATAAAATATAAAATTGTTCTATAAATAAGGATAGGGGAAAGTAAGGGGAAGGGGTTAGTCAAGGAACGGAGTTTGAAAACAAAGGAAAAATTGAAAGCAATGGCGAAGAATTTTGAAACAATATATTATTTAATAAATTATTATTAGAATTCAGGTTTTTTTGTATTTCTAAATTTTCAAGATAATTCATAATTTGGCCTTTATATGGAACAAGGTGTAATAATTTTAATTTATTTTTTATTTCGATAACTCAAAATCTAAAATTGATTTATTACAAAAAAGTGGTGTTTATGAAATTTCGTGTGGAGATTGTGATAGAAAATATATTGGCCAAACTGCGAGAAATTTAAAGATTAGAATTAAAGAACATCAAAGCGGTCTTGTTAGTAATTATTTTTTGGAATTTGCAAATCATATAATAGATACTAATCACTCATTTCACTCCCATAAATTAAAATTATTACACCTTGTTCCATATAAAGGCCAAATTATGAATTATCTTGAAAATTTAGAAATACAAAAAAACCTGAATTCTAATAATAATTTATTAAATAATATATTGTTTCAAAATTCTTCGCCATTGCTTTCAATTTTTCCTTTGTTTTCAAACTCCGTTCCTTGACTAACCCCTTCCCCTTACTTTCCCCTATCCTTATTTATAGAACAATTTTATATTTTATATTTTAGTTATTATACAGACCTGAATGATGGAAGTTTAGCTTCTGAAACATGTAGTCTATAATTAAACTCAAGTGGTAAAAAACGAAGTGTTTTCTTTAATTATTGTAACATGTCTTACCACAAAGTTAATGCCGAAACAATAAATAAAATATCACCATTTTAAGTTATGATTACATATTATCATAACATTTACAACATTTTGAGTGTGTCCAAATACTTGTTCACAAAATCTGGATTATCTCCAATTACAGGAGTTATTTTCATATTATTTTTTGACATTTCATCAAAGATGAAGAAGAATATGGAAGTCTGGGCATCTCACCAATAGATGTCTCTAGTGAAGTTCTAGTGATTCAAGAACAAAGTTTCTAAATTGGTTCATATATATAGAACTTCGAAGAATTTGAGTAGTGTGGTTGTCAATAATGGGTAGAATTGGTGAATGTTACACGTGTGTAAAGTGATCACTCAAACCAGCCTATGACGGTCGTAAGCCCCGTAAATGCCCAGACTTCCATATTCTTCTTCATCTTTGATGAAATGTCAAAAAATTATCATAACATGCTTTACAATTTGAAATATATTTTATACATAATAACATTGAGTAAACCACTACTACTACTACTACCACCATCACACCGTTTCCCCGCAGGGGTAGGCAGAGAGGATGGAACGCCACACTCTAATGTTACGTCATACATGCCCTCCGATTACGTAGACTTTTGATACCCCCAGATTCTAGGTTCCGATTGATCAAGTCTTTTTTGGCCGTCCTCGTTCTGTTCTCCCGTTCACATTCGCCAAATACACTTTCTTAGTCATTTTCTCTCTTTATCCATTGGCTCCACTGTAAATTAGATAATGTTTTAAAAATGAGTAATGTTTTGACTTATTACCTAACTAACTAACTAACTAACCATCACGCCGCTTCCCCGCAGGGGTAGGCAGAGAGAATAGAGCGCCACACCACTCTGTCCTTGAAAACATTCTTCGCCTCTTCCACGTTCATGCATCTCCTCATACATACCCGCCGATTGTTACGACTCCTAACCTGACCACTTTCACTTTTTTACTTATTACCTATTTTACAACATACTTAAAAAATATATTCCCTAAATAGATATGCCCACATTTAATCAAACATGGTTTCGTTGGTATCAAAGTTCAGTCCTTTGTCTTTTTTTATACCTTCTCCATAAAAAAAATAATAAATAAATAAAAAGATACTGGTAGTGGTCTCGCTGCTATACGATAGCACGCAAATTTAATTTTAAACCGGGAGAGAAATATAAACTTGTCGATTCTAATAATAATAAGTCCAATCATTGGATAGAAAAATAGATGGCTGAAGATAGAACCTGTCCAGAACAGAGCACCTATTAATGAGATGGTGATTTTTTATTCATAACACAACACTACCCAATACGACGAAATGCTGCACTGGTTGCTAAATTGCTGGGCGTATTCTTAGAATAATGCACTTGTTTTGCTGATTTTCAAATAACCAAAACAAGTGCACGTTTTTCTCAGGTGACACAAATTGAGAGCATTCCCAAAAATCTGCCAGTTGATCCTGTCCGTCAATTGATAAATGCGTTTGTGGTACCTAGAGTAGATTTTTGTAACGGTATAACGGTGTCCGGTGGCCGAATTTGGTTTTCAATTTGAAATAATTAAAAAAAACTGCAAAGGATATACATTTATTTCAATAACTATTACAAAGAAGAGAAGTGCGGATTTTATTTCTTGAAATTTATTTCGTCTAAATGTAGACCATCACGTCGGATACACTTTTGGAGTCTGGCCTCAGTATTCCGTGCTACTCGCTGGAGAAGTGACGTCGGGATGCCATTAACTTCGTGGACAATATTCTCTTTTAATTGCGGGTTTGTTTTCATACACTTTACTTTTGAGGTACCCCCACAGGAAAAGGTCCATAGAAGAAGCGCTATAGTCTCACCACGATGAGCTACAACGACTACAATGAGTAAAGTGATCTCACCAGCTCGCGACCAGCGCCCTGAATTTGGCGAGCCTGACTTTATTATAATTGAATAATATAATAATTACCAAATTATTTTATTTATTGTTTCGGCATTAACTTTGTGGTAAGACATGTTACAATAAGTTATTATACAGACCTGAATGATGGAAGTTTAGCTTCTGAAACATGTAGTCTATAATTACACTCAAGTGGTAAAAAACGAAGTGTTTTCTTTAATTATTGTACCAAATTATTAATGCATTTCAACCGCATCATATTGTCCCTTCAGTTCTGAATATATTGTACAATTTGAATACGTATATTGTTACGTAAAACCATATTCAGGAAAGCGTTACTTTTACACGCGGTCTTTACCGTTACTCGCCAATAACCTTGAGTGTACCGTCTACTGAGAACACTGCACGCAAATAAATCTATGCACTGTGTAGAAAACACACAACTCAACAGTGCAGCACTAACACATCTATAGATAAAGATACATGCAGATTCGAAATGCATCTGACCTTACACGACTTGACCTTGCAATTCGATAATATGCCATAATAATTGCATTATGACTGAATTTATCTGGACTATTCGAAGGTCACCGAGAAGGCCATGTTTTATAAGGAGAAAAAACGTCTCGATTCGTAACCGGTATTCCGTTATTATCATACCTCTGTTCGTGAACCTGTTACGGGAGGCGAAATCCCGTGTTGTAGTACAACCGGGACGAGTACGCCGGTTACTCGAGTTTTCCGGGACTCATTTCGTGGGCAAAAAACGTTAACTTTAAAATCCCTGCATGAATAATCCCTGTTATTCAAAGCTTTTAGCCCGAATAAAATACATAAAATACCCGATATTAAACATGACATTTCAAACTACTTAGTATATTTTACCAGTTTTTAGAACGTTAAAAACTTTATAATATGCATCATTGAGTCAAATTTTGCATATTTTCGAGTTAACCCACGATTTCATCCACTAGAATAAGGTATTCCTTATTTTATACACACACTATTCCCGCTGTAACAGCTTTAATAATGTATGTATATGTAGGTTATATAAAAAATATTTATCTAAATACTCAATTACCATACCAAATTTATAAAAGAAATTGTCTCTTGAGAAATTTTCAATGTCAATGTTCCGTATGATGAAAATAAAATGTAACACTATTTTTACAAGATTAATAATAGCGGTTATTATTTTACCTTGAATCTCCAAATAGCGCTTGGACAAAAAAAATGCAAAGGCAATTATTTAAAAGTGTATTTTTGATCGTGCGGTGTTCGCCAAAGGAATTAAAGGTCGTGGGTTTATTTTTATCCGCGAAATGTGTAATTTTTAATAAATAACTTTTAAAGGCGTAATTTATTTTTGAATCACTTTGGAATATTATACAAATTATATTTTATTTATTGTTTCGGCATTTATTTTGTGGCAAGACATGTTAAAATTATTAAAGAAAACACTTGTTTTTTTACCACTAGAGTTTAGATTTACATCTAGACCTGAAGATGGAAGCTTTGCTTTCGAAACTAGTAGTCTTAAATAAACTCAAGTGGTAAAAAACATATGTTTTCAATAAAAATACTAATTATATGTCGCAGTATTATATTGCATTTTTTGATTCATGTAATTCTGGAATTAATTACATACTGTTGAAAGAGAAGATTCATTTAAATAATTTATTTGTAATACACGACCACATCTAGCTGATTTGAATTATATTTTATATATTAAAAGCATTGTTAACTTTGTGGTATGGTAATATAACACTTTCCTTATTTATCGTTCACTTTAAAAAATATTCTAATTGCGATTCATTTGTTTTCTTTCTCTCTTTCAAATTTTTATTTTTGTATTAATGTCAGTCCGTAATAATTTAGTTTTAATGACCTGATGATGGAATGATTATTCCGATACCGGTATTCACGAATTAGTGCTTATTAAAGTGGTATTACACAAAGTGAACGATGAATGGTAAAGAGAGTGTGATATAAATTAATATATTTATAGATTGGGCGTTTAATTTGTAGAACTCCATTTAAATTTATACATTAAATGTTAAAATCAAACACAGATTTTAAGAATCTAGTAAATTGTATTTTATTTTTAAAAACACATAAGAATAGAATTTATGACAATTGCTTCGCCTTGTTATGGCATTTTCATATTAATTTTGATATTAGTTTGAAAATGCCATAACAAGGCGAAACAATTGTCACAAATTTTATTTTTAGGTTTTTTTAAAAATAAAATACATTTTAGTAGATTCGAAAAATCTGAGTTTGATTTCAACATTAAATGCATAGATGTTATTAAGCAGAAAACATGAACGAGGAAAACATGGCACGTTCAGGTATGCCAAATACTTGAAAGTGGTCAGGTTAGGAGTCGTAACAATCGGCGGGTATGTATGAGGTGATGCATGGCGAAGAATGTTTGCAACGACAGAGTGGTGTGGCGTTCTATTCTCTCTGCCTACCCCTGCGGGGAAGCGGCGTGATGGTTAGTTAGTTTAATTAGTCAGTTTTATGCATAGATATGAATTAAGACCTTTGTATTGTCATACTTGTTGATAAAATAAATTAAAATTAAATTGTTACTATCAAACGTGTTACAAATACCAGGAAAAACTTTCCAACTTCATATAGTGCATCCGCGATCTAACTTATAACACTCTGCCTTCATAGTATTTGTGTAATAATTCGCAGTATTAGTTTATCACTCGGATTTTCCTTAGTAGGTACGGTTGGTATTTTCCTTATTTCCCTTGGCACAGTTTCCCGCTCGGCTGACCTTGCGCGGGTGCAGCAGTCGTGTTGCACTTCTGCACGCTAACTGGCACGCGCCTCTCCTAGCGCGATTCTCATCTAGCGGTTTCGTTTCATCACGATCCGGTCCATTTTTTTATTTAATCGGTTTTAATTCATAATTAACATATTTCGGCCAATTCGACCTATAGAAAAACATGCAGTGAATGTGATAATAGAATGAATCTAATTTAATGGTTTTTAAAACATATTTTAACATGATTTTCGGGAGTTTTTTGTGGTCGTTTAAAGCAGAGAAAAAATCACTGACAACAATTTGTCACATCACACGAAATCTGTCCTGATTCAGGAATCGGACTCCTGTTTGTTAAAGCATTCAAATCATTGGAGATTATTGTCGGATGAATTTATATACTATCATAATATTAAAAATTTAAATATTACAGTAAAAATATTAAAATAAAAAATACGTGCTTTGCGAAACTATTTTTACATATATTATTTCTGTAAAAATGTTATTTTTTACGTTTAGTCTTTTTTCTCTCATTCAGGTTCTTTCAATTTAAAAAATATAATACATACATTTATTTTTCGAAATGAGAAAATGTTTTTACCCGCTTTGGCCAAATTAGTGCATAAAACGAGAAAAAATTATTTACCTATACCATTTTTTGACATCTCAACATAAGGATATGGAAATTTGGGCATTTACGGGGCTTACGATCGTCATAGGCTGGTTTAAGTGATCTATGTTGAGATGTCAAAAAAAATATTTAATAAAATTAAAATAAGTATTTGGACACAATCAAAATGTTGTACCTATACCAACATAATATGTAGATACGTTTTCGCTTAAAATACTTTGTTTTCTAAATATAAACAATTGTGCAATGGGACTAAAACCCTTTTGTACGTCTACACAATGAAAAATTACGCTGAAACGAGTAGAGTAAGATTATTTCCCTGACATTGAACTTGTCACTGACCTACAAACCTATTTCTGGATGTATTTGTTCAAAATTGTTCATTTCTTTACAAACATTTGTTTTAGTTTTTGGTGGCTGTATATAATACATTACGCAGTCGAATATCGGGGGAACGCGTCGCGAGATCGAGATAATAATAATAATAATAAATTTGGATAAATTATATGGTGCCATTTTAGTAAAATACTAACTCAAGGGCGCTTCACTATGAATGAATTGGGGAAAATATTATGATGGAAATGATTTAGCAAACAAATGTGTTTTTTGAGATATCAGAAAGTTACATTATGGGTGGGAAATATATTATCCTTATTTGTTTTAGGGTATAATAGTAGTTTACGGGTGTATTGTATTATCACATTCGCGGCAATGGGATTTCCCTTGTCACCGGACGGATAGCAATCAGCTGTTTTCAGCATGTAATCATTTAAGTTTGTCATTTTGTCACGAAACAGGAATAAATTATTGTAACACCTTGTCGAGGAGGAAAATATCCTTTCCCATTTTAGATTTGCAATCATTGCAAGCTTGATTGCATTATGCAGTATCTTGTATGCAATATATTATTTTATTAACTTTTCCGACCAATCTCTGCCTGGGGCTAGTTGTCCGATTGCCGCAAGCACGTTTTTTTGTAAATTGTTCTATAATATATGTATGTATATTGGTAAAATGCATCAAGCAGTAAATGCATGTCTATATTTTTTGTTGATACTACATGCCATTAATTTAATCATAACAAATGAATTAAGTATATGGCATGACACACGGTAGCAAATTCGTATAATTTTTAAAGGCATTTCGACTTTGCTTTTTACAACTAGCGGTACTCGATATGAATCGTCGTTGGTTTGATGTAACCAATTAACTATTTGAATGTTTTGAGATAATATATTTTGGCCAATAACAATTTTTTTTAGTAAAATTTCGATATTTATTTGACCAAAATGTTTTATTTGAAAACTTTTTATCGTCTCTCAAAGTTTTTTTTACATGTTTTTTTCAACCCTTTATGTTGCAGAAGTCTGGCAACTAGTTTCATTTTTAAAAAGTATGAAGTGCAATTTTATGATTTTTTTTAGCAGTAAATTAGGAAATAAGTTCTGTTGATATCCCTACAGGTAGCAGCATAAGTATCGTACTTAATTTCAATTTTCTGGGTTTTTTATATATGGATATGATGGAAAATTATTCTACCCAGTAGTAACTTAAGGGTAAAACCACCAATGAAAAATATTGTTCTAAAAAAACACTATGTTCTAATGTCGAGTCGGCCAAAAATTATATTCGAAAACTCTCGTAAGTAAAGTAGATTATTAAAGACGAAATATTTCGTCTAGGTATTGAATTTTAAATAACAGCTTTAAAACTTAAAATAAAACTTTCCACTGTAAACATCAAAGTTTGTTGTATAATATGAGCTCGCTTCAGTGTGAACTTTTTGCATGGATGCTGCAGGAGACGAGAGTGTGTCTGAAAACCGAAATAGAAATGGTTTTATGAACATAATGAACGTTGAAAGCATTGTATATAGTACGTAGTACGTAGGTACGCTTCCAGAGCTGAGTGACGAATTATTTAGGTCATGATCGTATTAAGCCGCTCCGCTGTCGGATTGCATAACCGCCTCTTCGTGTGTGAGTGTGATGTGCGAGTGTTGGTTATGTAGGGCAGGTCTAATGTCTAATGTTTAGCTCCGCATGCAGAAGATAAAACTAGTATATTATGCAAACTAACCAGAAAGGTGCCGTATCACAATAAAAGGCCGTAAGGCGACCCTTTTCCTTTCATTTCGACGATTTCGTTCATGTACTTCCGAATATTTATTAATTTCTGAAAGATCAATTACGAAGATCTAATTGTAAACAATGTCCGCCTCCGTAGTGTGATGGTCAGCTACCGTACTGGAGGTCCCGGGTTCGATTCCCAAGGGGGGGTCAAATTAAATAAGTGATTTTCCACTGTTATATTTATTCAATATTACCCTGAACCAGTACCTGAACCAGAACGCTGATCACCTTTCATTCATGTGTTAACGATCAAGATAACACTGTGTTTAAATGAAGCAGTGCCCTATGCACCGTTGGGGTGCGAATAAGGGTTTCTTTTTAAAGAATTGGTGGTTATAATGTACGAACTAGGGTAAAAGATTACGAAAATTTGAGAAGGTGCATAAAAAGTTTGCTTTTGAAAAAGCACGAGATTGAAGGTTTCGTCGTAATGATCGCCAACTGGGTATGTAAACAAGACATCAATTTCATTTATGAAAATAATGATGACCCACTATTTATGTTAATTTTCCGACTTTTTTTCTCTAAAATATCAGGTATTTATTACATTCGCGCCTTACTTATCCCACGTTATTATTTCTTTAGATTCAGTCTTATCGGAAATATCGAGTATACCATAGATATTTCATATCACCGTATTCATTTTTAAAAGCTTACTGTCCATTGTACGAAACCTGTTTTTTTGTCCCGTTTAACCGACTCGACACGCAACACGACATTAATAGGTACTTTAGTTGCATTTAAAATTTCCCGCAAAATTGCTCTCAAATTGGAGCAATTATTATCGTAAGAAAACCACATAATGAGCGTCCGCTGCATTTACAATGCGGGTATCCGTTTTGTATGACACGTTATGAATAAATTCGTACATACACGACATACGACCGCGTTTGAATGTGTTGTGCTCCAATGAAAACATTTAACCAATACACCTGCAAGTGCGAAATACATAGCCATTTTCATGTTGATATACAAATGCGGCGCCACCATCGGAAAACCCATCGGAAATAGAGGCGCCACTATAACAAATAAATCACCGAGTAATGGCTTCTTATAAAAAGGAGTCGCACAAGCTCGAAACTATAGTTCGAATCTGACGCGATAACAGTACATTTTAAAACGGCGCAAAATTAGTATTTTTCGCTTCTGGTCCGATTTGTACTATGGCTGGGCGATGTTGCCGTTTTCAGGTCACTCGCTCGTAGTACTGATAAGCTAGTGCGGGGAAGGGCGTGACGTCACAGCTTATCACTAGTAGTATGTACCCATTCGCCTCCCTTCCTTGTGTTACGTAACTAACCCCTCGCTATGACCTTATTTTCTCTTTACTTACTCTACTGAACTCAACACTGCCGTGTAATATGTGGAATAAATGTTAAATTAAGCACTGATTTTTCGAGATTTTTTGAGTCTACTAAGTTGTATTTTATTGTTTAAAAACACATAAAAATTAATTTTTGACAGTTGTTACCCCTAGTTATGGCATTTCCAAACGAATGTGAAGATTAAATGGACTGTAAGCTTCACATTCGTTTAAAATGTCATTACTAGGCCTAAAAATTGTCACATCATTTATTTTTATGTGTTTTTTAACAATAAAATACAACTTAGTAGACTCAAAAAATCAGTGTTTGATTTAACGTTTAATACATCAATTAAAATGGATAAGTTTGTCAATAACATCAATAAAAATGCGTAAGTTAAATAGATAGAGTTTGATAATGTCTTAATAAGACAAAACGCGTCACATATTAGCATATTTAAGCAAATAAAAGTAGAATTCAATCCAATAACCTTGTTTAATTTTGGATATTATTACCCAAAAATTCAAAATTCTACCGACTGTCTGCAGTTACAATAAATAAATTTAAATGGAATTCTACAAATTAAACTCCAAATCTTGCTAAATGTTGTCCTGCAATTTAATAAATAATATTTTAGTTTAAAGAGCTTCAAATGTTTATTGATATTGAAAGCAAAACGCATTCCCAGATCTGATACAGAAGCATCTAGGCTTCCTGACAAACCTACTCTTGCAAAGCATTTTTTTAAACTAAGTTGCGAAATTTATTGAAAATGTGAAACAAAGTAAAATTGTATCCCAATTTTACTGTGAATTTACATTTAAAAGCTTTCAATATCCCTGTCACTGCCAATCAAAATAATACAAGTCTAATATTTATTTATATATTCAAAGCTGTCCCACCGCATGCCCAGATCTGATACAGAAGCATCTAGGCTTCCTGACAGATCTGCTCTTGCTAAGCATTTTTTTTTTAAAAAATAAGTTGCAAAATTTATTCAAAATGTGAAACATTATAAAATTGTATCCCGATTTTACTGTGAATTTACATTAAAAGCATTCAAACATTTAAAAATATTTATTTATAATATAAAGTTAAAGATGAGTGCTTCTGTACTGCGCAATGTCTTCCCCGGCTAGCGTCTGGCGCGCCCCTGTTCCAACCCTTTCCCGCCAATTGCGCGACAAAGGGAGGGCGCAGCTTTTCGCTTCTATCAAATTTCAAAGGGGGAATCTATTCAACTTCCCCCACCACCCGCCAATATTATTATTACCCCCATGTCCCTAGGCTAGCTGCTAGTCCTGCGTTCCCACGCTGGGGAGCCCGCCCGGCCGATCCGTCCTTCCGTGTGCATGCACTGTGTACAATACTTAACTTAATTTCATTAAGTGCGGCGCGTCTTCGTGTTGCCTCGATTTTCCTGAAAATCTGAGCAGATGTCAAGTGGATTATGCGGTGCTGCATTGAGCACGCAACTTTGAATCCTTGTTATCGACTTAAGTTGGTAACCATTCATTGTTATTATGTTTGAAAAAGTTTTTTTTTATATATTTTTTTTTGACATCTCTACAAAGATGAAGAAAAATATGGATGTCTGGCCATTTACGGGCTGACGACCATCATAAGCTGGTTTAAGTGATCACTTTACAAACGTGTAACATTCACCAATTTTACCCATTATTGACAACCACACTACTCAAATTCTTGGAAGTCAATATTTTTTTTAATCCTCATTCCGGATAACTATTTGCCAATATTGTAAATAATGCCAAAATTGTCAGATCTCAACATTATTTTCTTAAAATCTAGTTTCATCGCAAGCGCCGCGCGCCATAGTTGAGTAGACGGTTGACCGGCTTCGCGGGTTCGATTTCTGCCAATCGCAAAATGTATTTAGGAAAGGTTTATTTTCTATTCATTCGAGGAAAACTTGACACTATTAGGTATGTCAAATACTTGAATGTGGTCAGGTTAGGAGTCGAATTAATCGGCGGGTATGTATGTATTATAATATATTTATGAGGAGATGCATGAATGCGGAAGATTCGAAGAATGTTTGCAAATTCAGAGTGGTGTGGCGTTCTATTCTCTCTGCCTACCCCTGCGGAGAAGCAACGTGATGGTTAGTTAGTTAATTAGTTTTTATTTTCTATTCGTCTGGATATTATGTTGTAGATCCACACATTCCCATTTTCGCTTTCGTGAGAGACCCACTAAGAAACACTTATGATTGGTGGGATCTTTCCTTTAAGATGAAAAGAAAATTCACTCATAGAATTTGTCAACTTTCATCCTTATGTTACATAAGTGCCCATTAATATATTTTTTATCCTCAATGCCTTGTAACTAAGCCTATTAACAGCGGCAATATAAAGACACCGATATTTTTTCCTTGTAACCCCTTTTTTTCTTAAGATGCCAAATGTGTTACTAAGGTTAACAGCTCTCGACCGTATTTTTGTGCACCCTTGCCGATTTTAGCCCCCGGCCCCGGTACTCGAGCATCGTCCTTCGACTGTAAATATTATATTTCGTTTTAAATCTACCCTCTCCCTGAAATAAATTTAATCCACCCTTATTTTCATATATGCAGTTACCAGGTTTACGTGTGTTACGAATCAGCTTCAATTTATTAAATGGTCTTCGCATTAATTAAACAAATTCGCGAATGAAAATACAACTACTTTTTGACAGTGCCGTGCATAGAGTTTTTTTAATCAGGGTTGGCAGTATGGTTGGGTAAGGATAAGTCATAGTAGGCACTGGTCGTGTTTCTATATGGAATGCGATTAATCCTGGGTAGGCATTGCTTTTCTGCCTATATACATAGAATGCACGCCTCTGACCTTTGAAGCATTTAATTATAACAGCACTTGCCAGGACGTTGCAAATAGAGTTATGAATACCTAGATTTTCTTTGTGGACAGACATGCATTTTTAACTCATACTCCCACAATTTGTCACATTTTTAGATCCAATATATGGACATCTGAATCATTTAGAATATTCAGTTAATTTTAAATACAGTATTTTTCTAGTGATTTTTTGTTTTGAAAAATGTGTTGTGTAATAAACAGCTTTTTTATTACCTCAAATCTTCGTAGGGTGGAAAAGTGCTGTTTCTAAACTTATGAAGTTTTCTGAAGAAGTTGAATTCTGCTTAGCAGACGTAAGACACATAAATATATTGCTTGAAATATATTATCCACGTTCGTTTTACTTCATTTGTGTCGTTAAATTGAAGTTACCACACTTTCAATATTATTTTCTATCATTTTGCCATAATGACACAATTACCAAGCGCGTCATTGTGACTTTAATGGTAATGCGTGATCATTACGCTTCGGCTGATGGACTGACGTCATTTTGTACTCCATACATTTGGGATTTTTATGTGATTAAATACCGCAAGCGTTAAAGTCAGTATCCCGAGCTTCGATTACGGACGCTTTAACTATGTAGTGTAGATAAATTTGTAATAACGAAAAAAAATCCCTTTAAAAACACAAAATAATTATAGAGAAAACTCTAATCAAGAATCAGGAAACGTGAATTAATAATTTCTCAGAATTCGCTAACCATTCAATAGATAACGATCACAAATCGCTCACTCCTTTCAAGAACGTCATAAATCAAAAATCGACAATTTTCAGTTGTGCATGTTTTCGGATTGCCCAGAAAATGTACTATATCCCAGCAAAAAGGCATATTTTTAACTTAATATTTACCCGCTACAGGGCAGAAAATGTTGTTTTTGCATTTTGAAGAAAAGGTATTGTTTCATAATTTTTTTAAATAAATTAAATATTTTTCAAATTGAGAAAAAAACCTTTAGCTTTTACCTAAAAAGATCTGTTGCGCAGTAAAGAGTTCAATAAGTGGCTTGATATTTATTTTTAATACATTGTGTTCTATTTTTAAACTTTAAAAACATTCTCCTGAAAAATCAAGTTTTTTGATTTATGACGTTCTTGAAAGGAATGAGCGAAATATAACAACAATAACGTAGAAATCCTAAAAATTATTAATACGAAAAGTCATAAACTGCAACATTTTAAAACGATAGAAATTTCTAAAAATATATATAATAATTAACCCATAATTAACAATATGGCAATCACTAAAGCCTTCCCTTATTGTCTATGCTCCCACTGATAAAAAAGAAAATAATAAAAATAGGAAACAAACAGCTCCCTACTTCAACGTCTAAAATTTTGACTTAGCTTCACATGCGGTGTTTGAAAATGACGCGGAATGCATCGAAACACGTGTCACAATAGATTTTAAGAAATAGTAGTATTTACTATTATAAATAAAGCTTAAATAAAAAAAGATGGATTTAATTTTACTTCAGCACTTTTATAAGTAACTGTTTTGGAATTTTAAAATAAAATATATTTTTTAAATAATAATAAAATTTAGATTATTATTGTAATGTTACCGAAAAAGGCGCGTATTTTATTTTTACCGAATATGAGTAAAGTTAAATTTATCTACACTCTGTAGTTGGCGTGATTGTAATACCACCCTTGGTACTAAAAACAGTTTGATGAATTGTCATCATGTCGACAGCAAGTACGATGCTAAACAAAAAAAAATACTTATTCATTGTCCATTGTTATATTAAATTATGCTATACGCGAAGCCCTAAGTATTCGAGGCAACCATGAATAGTACAAATATTTAACCTGAAATCCAATTTTAAATAGCTGAATATCATTGCCGACTGGTGCTAATGTTGGACCACTATACTATCACACTTTTTAAGTCATAATAACGTAATACATAATGCATTTAATTTCTTGTGTATTATTTATGATAACGGGATCTTGTACTCGTACAATACGGGTGTTGACGCCCTGTTTTTTTAAGCTTGATTTAACAATTCACGATAAATAAAATAATGCATTATTTTAAATTAAATTAAGCACTGGAATAATCCACTGAATTGAGTTTTATTTTTATTTACGACTAGTTTCGAAAACGACAATTGTTTTCATCTTCTGGTACAAATTAAAACTTAGTTAATTTGTTAGTTTAGTTTTCTTATTAGTTAGTTAATTTGTTAGTTTAGTTTTCTTATTAGTTTTAATTTGTACCAGAAGATGAAAACAATTGTCGTTTTCGAAACTAGTCGTAAAAAAAAATAAAACTCAATTCAGTGGATTATTCAAGTGTTTAATTTAATTTAAAATAATCATGTCATTCCACAAAGTTAATGCCGAATCAATAAATGATATAAATAATGCATTATTGCAATCATAATTTGTTTGCGTTAAATTGTAAATTGTAAATGAAAACACATGTTTTTTACCACTTGAGATTATCTTTATTTTTAAAGACTAGTGTCTATTTATTGTTTGTGTTTATGTTAACGTTTTCATCAGATTTATACGTATTTCATACGTAGGATTGCTCGGAAATATAAATTATCATTGCATTTATACAATACAATAAAATTTAGTCATGTCTTTAAGGCTGTAAATACTTTTATTACTTCTGTATTTATTTATTTACGGTCATGAGTAACTCTCTCCATGATTTGTGCGATAATGGTTTAAAATGTAAGTTTACACTTTGAGTGGTAATTAATGAACGATTAAATACTTTCAACCCTTCGTGCACATGCAATCATATTTTGCATTTTCGCGTTTTTTCTTAACCTTGTAGTAATTGTTTTTTTTAACTAGTTTTCGCGTGTGAAATAATATAGTCAGTGGAAATTAGTAATGCTGTTAAGGATAAAAAAATACTTGTTTTTCCCTTTCGACCTTCGTACTCGGATCATTCTTACGATAATTAATATTTCCTTTGCGAAGTGTATCTTTAGTGGATTTTTATTTTTGAAAAATACAAATAGCTCGAGCGTACATGAAAAATAAATAACCTTTAACAATGTAGCAAGAAACATCAAATCTTAAAGTAATTTAGTTGAATTTATGAATATACTCAGCATCATTTTAATTTTTAAATAAATACAATTATACAATTTGGGTCAATTAAATATGGTCATGGAGATATTTATACCATTTATTAAAATATATATATATATATATATATATATGTATTTATTTATTATTAGGTGGATAGTGGACATGAAAGAAGCGAGGAGTGTATGTCAGGACAAAAGAGTGTGGCGTTCCATCCTCTGCCCCCTGGGGGGAAACGGCGTGATGGTTAGTTAGTTAGCTAGATACTTCCGAATAATTAACATGTTGTCCTTTACAGCAATTGAAATTTCCGCTGGCGATATCATGACACCCTCCTGTAAACACATTACGTAACCACCCCTTGCGTGCTTATCGCCTTACAATACTAATCTGCCTACACGTGTTTCTGCAAACCTTTCAGACTTCCAAGACCCGATGGGTTTAGTCGTTCCGCACGAAGCATTTAGTCGTTCCAGTGTTTGCATGCTCGTTGTTCATGGGTATTTGTAAAACGCGATTTTTCAAACCCATGTCTATCTTCACACTCTTGGAAATACAAGTTCATTGTACTTTATACTGAGAATTTTATATAAATATTATATTAATTTCTCTTAAATTAATGGATCATTTTCAGACGGGCGGAATATCTAATTTAACATACTCAACCTATAAAGGATTGTGTAAGACTCGTTTTGTGTTTATAACAGCCGATATTTATCAAGATTCTCATACATAATTTTCTTTTGCAATATTCGCCTTCGTAAATATGTTGTTTTCGTAAGTTGGCAACGAATGACTTACAGAAACGTATCCACACTACTACTATTACAGCTCTCTAAAGCAGATACCTAAAGGGATACGCCCCATTACACACCCGATGACGTATGGCGGTGTCCGTTTTTCATTTTATTAAAATATGTTAAGTTTAAACCTCATATCTCCCTTATTTCTCTACAGATTTCAACGAGAATGTTACCGAGAGTCTTGAGATTTTTCATATTAATTTATTAGCTAATAAACATCGTGAGAAAAAATAATTAACAATTTTATATCGTGTGGTATTTCTAAGGTTCTTAGGTATTTGAGTTGACTGTTGAATATTATCCGCCTCCGTAGTGTAATGGTCAGCACGCTCGGCTACCGTTCTGGAGGTCCCGGGTTCGATTCCCAAGGGGGGTAAAATAAATATAAGTGATTTTTTCACTGTAATATTTATTCAATATTACCATGGACTGGTACCTGAAGCGGAGGGCTGATCACCTTTCCTTCATGTGTAAACGATTAAGATAACACTGCGTTAATATGAGACAGTGCCCTATGCAACATTGGGGTGCGGATAAGGATTTAAAAAAAAAAATTAAAAAAATAAAAAATATTATCTAATATCACCTGGCGAAAAGACTAAAATATTCTTTGTTATTCTCTTCTTTGGTTACTGAGAACGTATGGGGATGTTTCATTTGTATGCCGACCCGACTTACGCAAGTTCTGTCCGCAATACACCTGTCTCCCATGTGCAGCCATTATAGCTGATGCAGCTGTTAGGGAGTATTACGTACAGATGTTTCTCGCCATTCATAGGCTGTCTGTCCTTGGGCTTTCCGCTTATTTAAAAGGTTTTCGGGATATCGGGCCATGTGTTCTGTTTAATGGCCTATGTTGGTTTGCTGAATGTAGTGAAATTCAATAAATTAATAAAAAAAATAGTTTACATTCATCTTAATGTTATGCTAGTACCTATTCAATGCAATACCTGTCGCTCACTCCTTTCAACAACGTCATATATAAAAAAAAAAAAAAAAATTCAGGAGATCGTTTTTCAAGTTTAAAAATATAATAAAATGTATTTAAAACAAAAATCAAGCCACGTATTGAAACAATACCTTTTCTTCAAAATGCAAAAACAACAATTTCTGCCCTGTAACGGGTAAATATTAAGTTAAAAATATGCCGCTTTTGCTGGGATATAGTACATTTTCTGGGCATTCTGAAAACATGTACAACTGAAAATTAAAGATTTTTGATATATGACGTTGTTGAAAGGAGTGAGCGCTGTGTTGTAATTTAATTTTACTGTGTATGTAAACAGTGGATTCCGTTCCTCATAGTGCGGTAAAATGAAAGACATTCTAGTATGTAGTAGAATCTAACCTAGAACGGATTAGGCGCCAGCACAAAGGTGATATTGAACTCCAATGTTGTACAAACAAACCATCGTTTATTATTCCACTGTTGAAGGCACCGCGTGTTGCTGCGAGCTAGCAGCTAGGAGCTAGCAGCCAACAGTTCTCGACCTGCACAGGTGGGTGATCTCTTGCGGCCTCGTATACCTGCCACGGGCCCGCTCCCTCTTATACCAGTGCATCGAGAACAAAAAACGGGGACTACCCGTATATCGGGCGGCCCACAAAAAATAGGGTCCAGACTGTGCAGCCTGTCACATCGAATCTCGTGTTATTTATATGGCACAATTGGTCCCCGACAGCCATTGTGCATTGCGCGAGGTCTAAAGTTTACACATATGATCTTTGTATTCTCGATTTCTCTTCATTGCATTTTCGTCAATATTCCTGGTGCGGAAGATAATTCAAGACGTTTCGAGGCCACAGATGAAAAATGTTTTAACAATACCCTTTATGCATGGATCTTACTTATGGTGTGCTCTTTTAAAAGAAACATTTAAATCTCCTGTTTACTCCCATGTACTAACAAACATATGTGCCTAGTTTGACGCAAAATTTTCTAAAATATCTAACATACATTTTTTTATTAATTTCGTCCTTTTGTTGGTTTTATTATTTAAACAGAATTTAACAAGATTCAATAAATTCCGAATAGCATTTCTTTCATTAATTTTTTTTTCAACTTTTCATAACATCATATCAAATGAACGCCATAAAAGACAAGAGGTGTGACGTTTAAGTGGTGACATTTCGTTCGAACCATATGTTTTTTTATGGGCTACTTAATATTATTATTAGTTCCTTTATGGACTATGGCTACTCGTAACACATTTGTAGAAAATTTAATAATGGAGAGCGTAAATCACCATGAGACAGCGGGCGTGTGCCTGCAGGAAGGCACCTGCCGGGCAAGTGACCATCAGTTTGGGCAGATGTGGAGAGGTATCACCTTCTCTGGTCTGTGGGTACTGCATACGGAAACTAGTTATGTACTGCAGATACCAACGGCAGATGAAATAATAGTAATGGGTACCTATTGTCCAATTATCTCCATTCCATCGTACATTCAACTTTATTGACTACCATCGACTTTCAATCAAATCGTCTTATTAATCTTTTATTTCTTATAAATGCGTTTTTAACCCTAGAATACTAAACTATCCTAAAAATTACTATCGAAAAAACAATGCTTTCCTCGTTTCTGCGCCCCCTGCTTCACAGTATTTTCCTAATGTACCTTTAATTTTTTTCATTATTACGTAATCTTTTAAACTCAAAGAATGTTACCATTACTTCTAAAATAATAAAAGTTTTTGATTTTCGTATTTATTCCCATTTTATTTCTATGTTGAATTTTTAACGAATGTGTAGTAACAACGTCTCTCGTAGGATACTTTGGTAATTAAAAAACGATACCTTCGATTTTAGTATACATTTTTTCATTTATTACATCGAAAGTAATTTGAATTTAAATTGGAGATTTGTTAGTGTTTGAACAGTGGTGATAGAATTTCCGACCCCGTGTTCTCACTTTTTTTTACTCGATTGCGGCATCTATCATCTGGTCTGATTATCTTATTTAATTAATTTAATTTAGTTTTAATTTGTACCAGAAGATGAAAACAATTGTCGTTTTCGAAACTAGTCGTAAATATAAATAAAACTCAATTAAGTGGATTATTCAAGTGTTTAATTTAAAAAAATATATTAAAATACATTGTAATGGATTCAGCGTCATTATCAAACACCGTATATATACTGGCGCCGAATGCATCAAAACACGCATCACAATAGACTTTAAGAAATAGGTGGTATTTACCAAGTAAATTTTAAATTAAAATGGATATATTATATTACCACAAAGTGACTGCCGAATCAATTGATTAAATTATTATAAGAACCTTACAAAGTAAGTAAAAAAGTAAACAATTTGTTCACGTTCGACTGATACTATAAGAGAATTTCTGTTTTTGGCACTCGCTTTTGCTCAAATGAGAGAAATCTATAATCGTCTTCATAAATTCCTGTTGATTTTTTTTGATTCCGACCAAAATGGATGTCGAATATTCGATTATGTCCGCCAGCGCCATTAGCCATTTCTGTATCGGCGCATTGATTGCATTTCGCTGTTTTGGATGGGGACCCAATTGAATCCAATTTCCCGTTTGCCTGTTCTAACTGCAGTCGGCTGATTAGCGCTGTGCATTTTAGCTCGCAAGGCTGTTGCCCTCGGGGCTCCAGTCGGCTCTACGTAGATACTAGATTAGAGATGTATCCTGCCGTGTCTGCCAGCCTGGCAGTCTGGCAGTCTGGCTCAGGGACGTGAATACAACGAAAATGAAAGGTGGGCAGTGCTGATTACCTCTTTTGTCTTTCGCAACTCTCCCCCCCCTCCTGGATAATTTGGGATTATTCCGTACTATTGCGCGTCAATTATTCATTTTATGTACCTCCCATTAAGGCAGAGATCTCGAATGTTTAGATTAGAACGAGCTAGGGGCTAGACCTCTCCGCGCTCATTTTTTAAAAAGAATATATCTATATTTAAATCGATTTTATGTATAAGTATATATGTATTGAAAAAAAACATATTTTTTTTAACTCCTTACCTCTCAGTAACTCTTTTTTTTTCAAAACCATAAAGTTATTTTTTCAATAAAAAAACGGTGTTTTAAGCAAAATGTTCAATCACATCAAATTTCAACTTGGTTTAAGGAAAATTAGGTTGCAATTTATCGTATATTGGGCCTTAACTTTTGATCCGTTTTTTTTTAAAATTGCATGTGTAATATTTGCATTTAATTGCCGATTACGTTTTTGGGTTGTTATGCCGCGGTGTTTCGAAAGTCCTCTTGGCGTCATCTCAGCTAATATTAGCTCAAATACATTTTATTAATATCGCAATAAATTAATATTAGCTCAAATGTATTTTATTAATATCACAATAAATTAATATTGGCTCAAATGTATTTAATTAATATCACAATAAATTAATATTGGCTCAAATGCATTTTATTCACATGTCACAATAAATTATATGTATTTCAGTATTCACCGACCTGGAATATAAAACACATTCATACTTCAGGGGTATTCTATATTGAAGGGTGACGATATAAATTACTCATAAATACCCTTTTTTACGTTATAAGGTTTAATAAATTTTTAAAGCATTTATTTTATTTTATTTGCTGGGTTAATTGATATTTTGTTATAAACTTTTTCGAACTCGGTTCGAGTGTATTTTTATCTTTGTTCGCGGTGAACTTTTCGTCGCAAAGTTTTCTCACCATAACATTCTTTAAGTGAATTTTAATGATTGTTTAATGTCTTGGCCAAACAAAGGCTCGTTTTGCGACGTCGGGTTTTCTCTTTTTCCTTATTTTGCATCATTTAAATTGGGAAAGTGGCGTGAATACACAATTTCACCCTCCTGCATTGCCAACCCTATAAAATCGCCGTGGCTCCAGTCACGTACGCCATTGGGAACAATACGTACTACGTAGTGCAGTCGTGTCCATAGTAAAGGTACATATTTAGTCGTTATGCATAGTACGTAGGCCACTGAACGAGGAAACTGCATTGTATTGTAAGGTTATATCTATGTGTATTATCCATTATCGTGCCATCGCACCGCAGTACCTACTAACGGTGGCGGTGCAGCTGTGGAAATCAAAGCCGGCTACATTACCAATCAGCGTTCATTTATTGTGCTTAACTATGTACCTATTGATTTTTATTTTTATTTCCACTATACTATTCTTTTCCGTCTTACTCCTCATTACTGAGGGTTGTGACCCTTGTCGAAGCAGACTCTTCTCTAATTATCCCTTGACTGCGCTGCAAGTAGCGCTCCAACCACCGAGATGCCTGCTGCTGCCTTAACTTGATCGGCCTATCGTGTGGGGATCTTCCTCTCGCTCTCTTCCCCCTGAGGCTACCAATAACAACAAGTCGTTCCAAGCTATTCTCATTGCCACGCGCAACGTGTCCAAAGAATTGAAGAATCCGTCGTGTACATACACTGACCAGAGTCAATTCATCCAAGTATAACTTCTGATGAATGGACTCGGAGCGTCTATCTGTCCATGGGATTCGGAGCATGCGCCTCCGACACCACATTTCAAATGCGTCAATTTTTCTCCTTTCTGCCGCTTTTATGGTCCATGTTTCAGCAGCATAGTGAAAAAATGGAGTGGACCAAACTCCTGACAAGCTTTATCTTGATGCTGTTACTCACACCCCGGTCTTTCCAAATTTTGTCTAGCTTAGACATGGCACTTTTGGCAATGGCGATACGACGTCTGATCTCGCCATCGCAAACTCCTTCATTGCTTATTTCAGATTACATTATTATCCTAACAATAATCTAAATTTAGTATCTAGCTAACCAATGCTTTATTTTACGTATCTAAATTGTCACTGTCCATGATATTTATATTAATAATATATTTACTCTTTTGTGATAGTTTTTTGTCCCGAGTTTTGGATTTGTTTTTTAGTCTGACGAAATAGCCTTGAAGTGGCATTCCTCCCGATGATATTCTTTTGTTTCATCCTAGACCTCCCGCTTTGAACAAAACGTTATCCTCAGAATGCTCATTTGTATTTACGGGTCAGCTAATGCCGGTAATACAATGATGTCCGTCTGAAAAGTACATTTTCTATGCGGGAGCCTCTGCACTAGTCGGCTTTGATCTTTAATATGAGGACTCAAATATCCGTGTCCTCAAATTCTATTAAATATTTTTGTCTTTTACGTGTATATTTCCTAAAAGTTTATTGGTTACACGACAATCGAGGTGCAGTAATGGTTTCCTCCAGGCTACGTTTTGCCGCTTGCGTGTTGCATTTCCACCTTCAAATAACCTACATTGCATGTTGCATGGCCGGTGCCCCATAATATACCTAACGCATTTTTAAACGAACCTTACCTATATTTCTAATATTTACTTCTTTTAATAACACCACTGCTTGACCCACATTGTTCTTATTTTCTTCTCATGTTTTAATACCTATTTACCGTAATTCTTGAAGAATTTCACTACGTGAATAACGCGTAATTTATATAACGATTTTTTTAAAAGAGCCATTGTTATTATGAACGAAAGTGTGACATGTTGCGGTTGCAAAAGCAGCCTGTTGTTTCGACTCCTTTTTCAAATAATCTGCCTCATTTTCAGTGGCCCGATTATTATAAATAAGTCGTACGACTTCGTATCAAAATAATAATATTGGCGATGGCTGATGCCATGTGGCGTGATTCACTCCAACGTTTAGTGACGACCCACATTTCCCAAGGTGGATCAGTCATTTACATTTTACTTCACATATGTGGTTCGCGCTTTTCCGGATTTCTTTGTCACCCTCTTTGTCACGTGAGTGTTTCAATTCACTGCACTATGCGAGTACGGCCAACCATCGATCGCCTATAAAAATATCTTGTTATTGTGAGATATTAAATACAAGGTACCCCACCCAATTTTAAACATAATCTATGTTTTGTGATCCCCTGAAAACTATTCGATTTAATTGGACCCTTGTAAAAGAAATGCATTTGTCTAAATAAGCGTTTAAAAATTCGTAATAATGTTAACAATTCAGTTCTTATACTGCCTTTGTCTACTAATATTTTATTTAATATTATAATAAATATATATATATATATATATATATATATATATATATATATATATATATATATATATATATATATATATATATATATATATATATATATATATATATATATATATATATATATATATATATATATATATATATATATATATATATATATATATATATATATATATGCGTAGTACACACTATTGCAATGAACAGTTGACAAGTGTTTTAGGTATTTACAACTGGAAAACTTCTTAGATTGACAGGCACTTATTTAACTAAGGTCCATATAATGTTAATTGTAATGAAAATATATGGTACAATGCATAAGTCACATAGCATGATTAATTTAGTGCAGAAGCCTTACTTCCAATTATATATGGCTCGTCAAGCGTTAAAGAATTATTTCTTTAAGAATTCAAACACGCGTTACCTATACAAAAAAACTACAAAAATTGACGGTCAATGATAGTCTCTAGAGAGAGAGAGAGAGAAAACCCTTATCCGCTCCCCAATGGTGCATAGGGCACTGCGTCATATAAACGCAGTATTATCTTGATCGTTTACACATGAAGGAAAGGTGATCAGCCCTCCGCTTCTGGTACCAGACCAGGGTAATATTGAATAAATATTACAGTGAAAAAATCACTTATAATTATTTAAATAAAATCCCTCCCTGGGTATCGAACCCGGGACCTCCAGAACGGTAGCCGAGCGTGCTGACCATTACACTACGGAGGCGGATAGTCTCTAGATGCGTGGTATACCAGGTATCCGTTTTTGGCTGTTTTTTTTTTCGTTGTCCAGATTTTGCCTTGTTCAGGCTAAACTCGGCAACGCATAAACAGTATGGTATGATCTTTGTCTGTCCGTAATATCTACACAATATCACATACACCGTATTTATTTATTGGTAGATCGTCCAACAGGGAGTGAGACACAAATACAAGGCTTGATATAAATAAAATAAAACAAATCTATATGTGCCCTTTAATTTTAGAGTAACGCATAAACAGTATGGTATGATCATTGTCTGTCCGTAATACCTACACAATATCACATACACCGTATTTATTTATTGGGAGATCGTCCGACAGGGAGAGAGACACAAATACAAGGCATGATATAAATAAAATAAAACAAATCTATACGTGTCCTTCAATTTTAGGACGACGCAGTAAACCTTAACTAACGAAAATGAAAATGAAAATTTACGAATAAAAAAAATTTATACGGCACGAATATTTATTAAAATAGACACATACGTTATTTTCCAATATATTTAATTGCGAATACCAAACATAAATATGTTAAATGTTTTTGTGTTATGAGCTGCGTGAGGCTGCCATATATTTGATTCGTTTATAACTTTTACCTGAATGGAAACGGTATAGCGTATACTCGATATTTTTAATAATCGTCTCAATATGTGTGTCAATTCTAATCAAATGAATTTTAGGTTTAATGAACGATTTTAATTCTTATCTTAATGTGCTGTTATCGTCGGAGCTAAAGGTCAAACGCACTGTGTGTTCTCATTCCATTTTGTGTATCTTATCGGGCGGAAGCTGTCAATTTGAATGTCAGCTGGACCCGTAAGAGTGAGGGGGCCAAAGCAAGTCGTATAAGAGATTTCCGGAACTAAAATGCATAATAAACTTTTTCGTATTATCAAAAATACGGTTACCTGTCATCGGCGCGTATCTGCGATGATTTTATTATTGTTTTTATTTCATTTTATGCGAGCCCTACCTAGTTGTGGCTCAGCCTGGTTAAATGGTAGAGAAATAAATAAATAGCACACATTTCTAATGTGGTTCATTTCACAATGCGGCTGTCCAAAATTAAAACACAGTAAGGGACATTTTTTTTGTAGTACGTTTTTCTTTGCATTTTTGGATTAAGTAGAATCTACTTAGTCCAAAAATGCAAAAAAAACGTACTACAAAAAAATGTCCCTTACTGTGTTTTGAGTTTGGACGGCCGAATGCTTCTGAAGCAATAAAAATATTTTTTTTAAATCTGTGACCCAACAATTCAATCGAAAACATTGAAAATACTCAGTGACAGCAGCTGTCAAGAAACATGATGTCCGCCATGAGCAATGTTTAGTATTGCTTGAAATTTTGACTCTGTTTATCTCATGAGGGTCATATGATATACCTTATCATTGGCGACGGTCAAATACGTACTAAGAGTACTAAATACACCTTTTTTTCAACGCACACTGACACACGACAAGACTGATTTGCGTTTGATTTCATTATGCGGTGCGTTTGAGTCAGTCTACTGCCGCCTCTCGATCACCGTGCAGTGGGTTGGGCTGGGAGTAGCACGTGTACAGCGCACAGCCCGCGGCGGCGGATGGTGTGGGCGCCGCCCTGCGCCAGTCTCGCGTCTGTCTCCCACTCGCGTAAACACCCGCCCACGTGGACCTTACTACGAACACCTGATTTGGTTGTATACCCATCACGCACAAACGTATTAACCCGATTGGTACTATTTTATTAACTTTTTTTTACGTCCATATTTTTTCAGAAGTTAAAATAATTAAATAAAATAGTTTCTTGAATGTTTTTCGCATATACTTTGTGGCACATTTTATAAACTTTATAAAATTAAACTACTTTGTGTTAACCACTTTTTTTTTATTATAAGTACACTTTAACCTACCGGTTTCGACAAGAACCTTGTCATCATCAAGGTTTATGAAATTCTAAAACATTAAAATACTCATAATTAATTACATTCCCTTACCAAAAACTTCGTAAAAAAAAAACGATTTTTTTACGGAGTATTTTAATGTTTTTAATGTTTTAGAATTTAATAAACCCTGATGGTGACAAGGTTCTTGTCGAAACCGGTAGGTTAAAGTGTAGGTACTTACAAAAGTGGTTAAAACAAAGTTGTTTAATTTTATAAAGTTTATAAAATGTGCCATAAAGTATCTGCGAAAAACATTCAAGAAACTATTTTATTTATTTATTTTACCTTCTGAAAAAAATATGCACGTTGTCGGGCTTATTGCTAAGAAGCGATCAAACAAACAAAATCAAAACAAAAACTGGAGATATTGGTCTAAACGTTTGAAACCTTATATAGCTGTTTGCAGTCAGAGGGTAGATAGTGCTTGAAAATAAAGTATAAATGAGGAAGGAAAAATCATAAATTATTATTTACTGCTGTATTAATGAAGCAACTACTTTACATTAAATATTTAGGGAAATTACAAATCGATGATTTGTCTTGTGACTATGATTTGATTGTGTCGGGTTGTGGTCCCGTGGTTAGCATCGCGGACTCTTAAGTCAGAGTTTCTCGGTTCGAACCCGTCTACCGCAATTTGATACCTATTTCTAATAATGAGCCGCTTAGGCTCACAGAAATAGTATGAAATTGAAATATTTGTGAAAATAATAAAAACACAAATATTTCTCTTTAAAAAAAATGATAATAAGAAAGGCAAATGAAGAAGGGAGTTTAGGGAAGGAGATACAGGAAAAACTAAGGAATGAGGTTTGATGGACAGTTAGGATTCTAATGATAGATAGTAATGTTTCAGACGTTTCTTAAAAGTATAATAAAATAACAACTATATAATTTTTTCCACATGAATTTTATTTAACCAGCAACCGGGTTTCGTCGTAACCGACATCATCAGACTGTTGATGTCGGTTACGATGAAACCCGGTTGCTGGTCAAATAAAATTAATGTGGAAGAAATTATATAGTTGTTATTTTATTTATATAATGCAGTTCCACCAAGAAATGTCAGTACAAACCTTAAATTTCTCTAAAGTTATTATTATACTTTTCATTTCATTGTGATTTTGATGTGGTGATAAATGGTAAAAAGCAGGAATGCTGGAAAGTTTGCCAACAAAAATAATTATTTGAACAAATTAAATCTAGAACAGAAAATTTGAACGTTTATCGAATTTATGTATAAAAATATTTCATCTTGCATCGAAAATGTTTGAAACGAAAACGCCGTAACGGGCATATTAAACATTGCAATGTTTGTGGGCTCCAATTCTAGTACACGGCCAGAAATTAAATCTATGTACCTCCATTATATAATATTTATAGTTATGCGATGGGTGTGACTTTTATTCAGTCACGTTAAATTCGTAATTAGCGTATTTCTAATCACTTGGCTAATGTTCATTGATTAGAAATAATGTATACATAACCCTTTTACGTGTTATAAAATTTTCTCGCTGTATTCTTGCGACACTACCATCCGATGTGTTTTATGCAATGTCCCTATAGCTTGTGTGTACATAATTTACCCATTCGAAGTGAGATCGGTATCGTCAGGTGGAGTTTAAATATTTATACAAATTCGCTTAGGGCAAGCTACCATGTATAGTATGTGTAGCTACGTATTCAGGAAAAATTCAATTATCATTCAAATTTATTTCTTGTCCAGATTTCCGCATTTTGGAAATATAAATCATTATTCTTTTCGACAAGCTGTCTTTACATTATGTATTTTTATTGATTTAAAAAGGAATTCGCCTGTTTATCGCACCTTTTAAATATCTATATTAACACAAGGCAGGAATCCAACTCCCCACCCAAGTATCCACCCTTCTTTCTGAACCTAATTCTAGAATTGCGGGCATAATTTCTAAAATGATAAAGCTAAACGCATTTAAACTATGAAATTTTGTATTAATTGCTATTATTATTTTCTATTATTTTTTGTTTGTAAATAAAAATAATACACTGGCAGAAACATCCTTTCACTGGTTGACTGCTAAATATATTTTTTTTAAATATATCTATTTTCATTTATTTTTTACCAAACATAGAGGATAATCGAAGAGGCTCAGAGGGGGAGAATATAACTCTAAAATGTTATGTCGAAAAAAGCATTTGAATAAAATTTAATAATAAAAAATAAAAATTTATTGTTGTTGTTTTAAATGACAATATATCAATTGTTGTGAGTGTTGATTTTTGTTGATAAATGAATAATGTGTTAACGATTACCTAGTTAAGAAAAAATATTTATTTTAATAATACAAATATTCATGCGGAAAAGTTGAGAAATCAATGAAGTGTTCAAATTTTCTCTTCGTATTGAATAGGGCAGTGTCAAAATCTTTGAAAAGAAATTTACAAGGGTAGTAATGGTACAAACCGAGAAATACGTTATTACGAAGGAAACTAAGTTTTTTTTACAATACAAATCTCACATTTGCTTTTAAAGCGATGTTGTACAAAAAGTAGTTCTAAAATTAAGAGCATTTTCCACTGGTCAGTATCCGATGCTATACGCAGTGCAGCTGTCCATCCTCCCGAAGACGATTATACATTTAGTTTCCTGGATTATTATACCGGGTTCGATTCAGTGCGAGGACAATGTCCCTTTGTGTCGATGTAAGCGAATTCCGCACAATAAAGATGAATAATAATTTCGCCTTTTGTGTCGCCTTTGTAATACATACATAAATATTCTGCCGCATGCATGCGGAATTGCTAATTTATTTTTAAGTGCAAATTGTGTCTCGTGGAGCTCTTTTATTTGGCGTAATGATCGAGGTTAGGCCCACAAAGGATACTTAAGCTAATTATATTAATTCGGCCCACCTACTTTCCAATGTAAAAGAAAGAATGATAATTGGCTGTCCACAGGAAGTGTATAGGGTTTTACAGGCATTTTTTTCACTTCTAGGCAATAAATACTACGTTTTGAATATTGAAAGCATTAACTTTGTGGATCATCTTGATATATTATTTCGAGAAATAAAAATACTTTGTGTTCTGATCCACTCACATTTTTATTTAACCAACTAGTTTCGGCAACAACCTGTTGCCCTCTTCAGGGTTACATTTATTACTAGTAATAAATGTAACCCTGAAGAGGGCAACAGGTTGTTGCCGAAACTAGTTGGTTAAATAAAAATGTGAGTGGATCAGAACACAAAGTATTTTTATTTCTCGAAATAATAAATAAATACTACTACTACTACTACTACCATCACGTCGTTTCTCCGCAGAGGTTGGCAGAAAGGATGGAACGCCATACTCTTCTGTCCTGACATACACTCCTCGCTTCCTTCACATCCATGCATCTAGTCATACATGCCCTCCGTTTACGCAGACTTTTGACACCACCAGATTTTAGGTTCTGATTGATCTGATCGTGCCAAGTCTTTTTCGGTCGTCCTCGTTCTGTTTTCCCGCTCACATTCGCCACATATATTTTCTTAGTCATTCTCTCGCTATCCATTCGCTCCACATGTCCATACTTACATATACATATACATAAGGAACTCTTCCTAATATTTTAAATTATTCCTTGTTCAGCCTTCATACAGTTCAGCCAATAAATACAATCCCGTAAAATTTGTCATCTGTGTACGTTGTCTTTTCTGTTTCAATTAACATCAGTATATTGTTACGAAAATGCTACTTATCATAAGAATACTGTTTAATTGTTCAAGATTTAATTACTTCAATTGTTATAATGAGATTATTGTGTTTGCCATTATTGAAATGAGCAAAAAATCAAACCTTAATTATAATCGCCGGTGACTTGTCACGTTATCTTAGTTATCTATTCTAAGCTGTTGTTTTTCAGCAGGTTTATTCTGTATTGATGATATAGTTATTTTATTTATCAATTTTTTGCGACGAAACGGTTTTCATAATTTTTGATGATGTACGGATTTATTGTTCATTTGAAATTAATTTTTGGTTTTAACTTGTTCATAAAATCCATTTTTTTCAAACCCTTATCCGTACCCCAATGGTGCATAGAGCACTGCATTATACAAACACAGTGTTATCTTGATCGTTAACACACGAAGGAAAGATGATCAGCCCTCCGCTTCAGGTACCAGTCCAGGGTAATACTGAATAAATATTAGAGTGAAAAAATCACTTATATTCGTTTGCCATATCGTGCCAAGTTTTTCTCGGTCTTCCTCCGGCTCCTTCTCATACAGTTCTTATCCGAACCAAGAGATCTAACAAAATCGTAAAAGTTGGTTTACATATAAGTACTTAAAAATAATGCGAATTGATCAACGAATTGTCTTTTTTTTAGTACGTTATCATTTTGTTTTGTTGATCTTAAATTTAAAGATACAAACGTTTTTCTTGATGAAAATGAAAATTAATGTCTTGTTTAGATACTTCATGTCAAAAATATGAATGCCGAAGAAGCGCTTAAATAATATTTCGACGAGTAATTTTAATTAAAAAATTTATTTTATAATTCAAATATAAATTGTGATAAAATTATGTAAATTTGTAGCAACTCGACGGGTTCAGCGCGTGGATTTAAAACACGATAGACATCGTATTATCCCTCCCCTTCACCCTTGTCTGCCTTCACTCTAATAGGTCTTTGCCCTGATACATACCTTGCACAAATTTGTCCATCGATCCGACCCTCTCTGTGTCGTGTGCTCCTGGTATTAAAATACTTAACTTTTCAATATTCCGTCAGGATTTGTTGCTTTCACATCGACTTTTTCTTCAATTTAATTCTTTTTAAACACACCTTCCACAAATTTGTCCATCGATCCACGTCGTGTGCTCCTAATACGGAATATTGAAAAGTCCCATTTGTATTCAATATTTCGTTAGGATTTTTTGCTTTCGCATCTACTTTTTCTTCAATTTAATTATTTTTTATTTATTTTTATAGTTTTACTCTTTTCTTGAAATTTCCGAAATCCCATATTAATTTCGGTCTTCTAAAAGCTATGATATTTTATATTTTTTTTATCGTATTCGAAAATGACCAATAAATAATTAGGAATATTTTTTCATTTGCTTTTCCAACATTTGTGTAAATTTATAAGTTTGAACTCTATGTCTGAAATTTTAATCATTTAGTGCAAGTTGGTTTTCCAGGAAAAGATTTTTTTTTAATAATCATTGATTTATTTGACTTCATATATAATTATTTATGAAAAAATAGTATTGTAGTGGTCTTATCTTATCATTTTGAAATAAATTAATATATTCTTTATAGAATGTAGGTTAACAACTTTATGTTGAATATATCACTAATGTATTATATGTATTGATAATCTGAATGTGTACTTTATGAAGCACAAGAAGGAAAAATCGTCATAAGCTTTTTTTCTTCATTTTTATTAGTAAGTCAAAAAGTAGGTACTTATTACAACATCAAAAAACTTTTTTAAATCAAAAATTTAAAAAAAATGCATAATGCACACGCGTGCGCGATTTTTGGCGCGCATCGCAGTAAAATTTGCTCAGGCGTTGAGCGGGTTGATCGAGTGGGCTCGCGACCTCTGTGCGCCGTCCGCCCCGTGCACAGCAGTCTGCCTCGGCTGCCCCCTCGAGTTCCTCCCCTAGACTCTCACTTTAGCCAGGGTGAAATCGCGAGTGACCTCCCTCCGCAACATCTGGGTCGATCTGCGACGAGAGCTTCGTGTTCATTGCTCATTACAGCTTTATCGATTTCTCCACTCTCCACGTGGTCGCTCTATTTTCACGACAACCGTAAGTACGCATAAATAGCGACAGCAAAAATATTAGGTACTATCAACTGTCTCAGATTCTTCCACAATATTTACCGCAAGAGTGTCCCAAATCAAACAAAAATCCAAAGTAAAATTTTGATTTCTTCAATCAGACGATCTGCAGCGAGAATTGTAATTAATAGTTTTAATGACTGATAAAATGTAAGGACTTCATATCACTACAAGACAATAAGATTTTGATGATACAGTACTTCGTTTTCAATTTTGAATTTTCTTTCTTTTCTTAAGTAAATCCTTATGCAATTTTATCACGGTAATCTGTTTATTGTAAATGGTATCCTATCTTTCAATACTAGTTTTTTTTTTGACCATTTTATTGGCATTCCCCTATGCTATTCAAACAGAAAAGGTCAAACCTTGGCGTTTGCCTTCGTTTTGTCAATAGAAACGCGCCTGCTATTTTGATATTGTTAAAATTTATTTATTTTTGATTATGCTTTATTCAAACAATTCTCTGCTTTGGTAGAATGTATTTTCAACGACGATGTTACGATGAATTCGTACGATATAGGGTTAAATATAAATAAGTATAAATTAATGTATAAGTTGAAGTAGAGATGTAAACTCGACAAACACCATGCAATGCTTCACTTCAGCCTTCTTGAGTCCCGTATTGAACAAAGACCTCCCTTTTGGACTTCCACAGTACTCTATTGGACTCTTCACCAGTGCAGGCCCGTCACTTTCCTAATGTCATCTAACCATATTGTGTGGGGCCTACCCACGCTTCTACGTCTTGTTCTAGTCTCAGGCATCTTTTTTGTCCATCTATCTTGAGACATACGTGCCCATGCAACGCATACCATAGAGTGGCATATCTGCTTCTATCCGCGTTATTCTTTCCATTTTATGTTTATTGGCAGCAATGAGGGTTTAACGATATGATTGTCGATAAGGTCGGCGAGATGCAGCCCTAATTGTTTAATTTGCCGGGTAAACACTGAAGGTCGCAAGCCATCGCACCCCCGTTGCGTGGCATGCCAAATGTCGCGGTTACGACCACGTGTCACGGAACATGTGGTGAAGTGAGCCGATAAGAGCGGCTCCAAGTGCGGCCGCACGATACCATATCGGTCGGTGCTCGGTAATGAGAGCCAGCACTAAACGGGCCCACATGCGCCGATGACTATCGCCGGACATACAGAATTTCCGCCTCTGCCGTGCCCTCCGCGAAACTCGACTAATTACTGTTAGTGCATAACGGAGCGCCAGTCGACACGAACAGTTATTCAATCACTACGGCAAGGGTAAACAACCATAACGTGACATGCTGTCTTCCCCTATTTCCGTCCTACTTTCCGATTACAAAATCTCGATGGAGAATTATGCATTTCGCACATTGTCCACTCAACAAATTTCATTCTAGAGTAATCTCAGAGCATCTTTTACATATATAGTTAATTGTATACATGAAACACATAAGCCAAGTAATATTTGGTTTGTGCGATATTCATTTTGACCGAAATTGGAAAAAAGTCTTCATTAAATCACATTTGAAGAACTTCTAATTTCGTCCAAAGTGGATACAGCACAAACTTATTCCAACGTGTAACCTGAATTCACCTATGTAAATTAACTCGCGTTATTTTTCTCCTTTATCTAAGTACTACTTTGAAATCATATTTGATCATCCTTGAACCCTGTTGGTCTTTGAACACATACTTGTACGTCTATAATACCTTTTGAATTAAGTTATTAACTCCATTTCGCAATATCATAGGGTAAAAAATTATTAATCTATTTTTTTTCTAAGCCGCATTATTTCCATCTTGGCCACTGTCTATTCTCTATTCTATTCAAAATCCTTATTGCAGTATGTGTGGAACTCCATTGTTAGTTAGAAAGGAGTTCAGTCGTGATGTTTGGGATTGCGACACCAGAAATGCACAATGCTGTCTACACGGTGGACATGCAGTTTGTCTATAATATTATTGTATATTCCAACACTCAATTATTATACAACATGATGTATATCGGTATTTTTTTGGTGTATTTTATTTTTATATAATGTGGTGATATGAAATATCAATATTCTTTTGTTAATTTTGTATGTACGAGTATGTACTTGCTTTACTTTTCGTGTGGCTTCGGCTTCTTCTTCACCCATGTGGGTTACATCTTATGGGATTAGAGTTTTTGCTCCAGCCTCTTCATTAAGTCTACCGCTTCTGGGGTCGCCTCATGGATGTCCCGAAGGCTACTACCAAACCCTTTTGAGTCGGCAGTCCTCCACTATGCGTCTTATGGTCTGCTCAGCTCCACACTCTCAATCAAGGTTGTTCCTTTTCTCCCACCTCCAGAGCAAGTAGTTGCAACAACCCTACTTAGTTCTTATCTATTCTGCTGTACCCATGTCCTTTGAGGTAGATCAAAACCCGGTACTCGAACTGTTGGGTTCACAATGAATTATTTGTTCATTATGTGTTCGGTGGTCCATCTTTCTTTCCACATTTCCTCTATTTTGGTAGTATATACCTATGAACATTATAATTTTCGTTTCTGTAATGTACATAGAAATAAATTAACTGTTCGTAAATTGAATTGAAATATATATATATTTGATTGTTATTGGGATGCCTTAAGGCAAGACAAGAACAAAGGGGCGCTGATAGATCCACACTATCCATAAGGATAGTGTGGATCTATCAATAGGGCTTACTAATACAACTTTGGGAACCAATTATGAGCTCTGATTTTTCAAAACACCGTAAACTGTTATGGATGGTACTATTTGTATCCACCCTGTGTTATTGGACTGCAAATTCGTGCTTCTATCGCAATAGTCAGTAAATGCCGAATGCAACGACCTACTAATTCACAATTCACCGTCTGTTGCACCAAAACTTGCAACCGTGTCGTATTGCCTTTTTACTGCTATTATTACTCCTATTCGTGACGCAATGATCCAATGACCCGTGCTATGGTTTACTAGTCCTATAGTTATATTTAGTTTATTATTATGACGTCCATGTCACCCTAATAAACTTAGGAAATGTACAATAAATTGCCGACAGTAATTTCCATCGCAGAGTTCTTGCTCACTGTTAATCGTTTAATTTTTGCCACTTTCGATACTAATTGCGGTGTTATGTTATTATTATTTATTAAATAATCTTAATCATCAATTGAATCTACATTTTCATTGGAAATATTGATACTTTATATAGTCAACAACATAAAACGAAGTGGGATTTCTGATTTTACGAGCACAACATAACATACAAAATAAAGACAAGACATTTTTTAGCCAAATATAACAAGTGGCCTACGGTGTGTTACAGATTATTATCGTCCAGAAGATAATACTCTAAATATTCTGACGCGATCCTAATCAAGTTATTTTTGTTACAAATCGACTAAATATCTTAAAATGTTCGCTTAGAAGTTGATTACCTAATAAACAGCATGTTAAAAATACCTTGAAATAGTTAAAATACCCTAAAATAGTTAAAACAGTTCGCTCAGAAGTTGTTTTTTCTCTAATACCCAATGAAACAACAGCAAGTTTGATGAAGTTGGTTTGGCCAAATTGTTATTAATTCATCATGACGAAATACCATACAACCCTGTTTGTATACTGGTATTTTTATATTCACTTTCAATTGCACGCAATGCGGGCTTTCAGTGTGAAGAGTTAGACAAATTAAACCGTGCTATAATGATATTTTTAATGAATATTTACCTACCGTCATGTTCATATTATTGATTATTGAAAGAATCCAACTTTTAATTTTCGACGAAGTCTTTGTTGCGCTTAACGAGCACCTTAGCAATGTGGTGCGGGCTATGCGATAAGTCACTTTCGACTTTCTAAAGTGACACGCGAGCCGGGCTGCGTCTTGTTAGTCCATGCACCTTACGACTCTTCACCTGTTCAGTTCCTTGCACCAGGGTAGGGCAGGTGTCTGCCAGGTGTAACCCTGCGCTGACCAGCCGGCGCGTGCCGCCCCTGGCTCGGAGGGGCTGCTACATATTAATAACATTTTGAGTGTGTCCGAATACTTGTTCACAAATCTGGATTATCTCCAATTATGAGTTCATTATTTTTTCGATATTTGATATCGCTAGAGTTATGAAATGGCTTACATCTGAGCTGACAGAACCACTTCGGCTGTCCAAACATAAAACACAGTAAGGGACATTTTTTTTGTAGTACGTTTTTTTGCATTTTTGGACTAAGTAGAATTTACTGAGTCCAAAAATGCAAAAAAATGTCCCTTACTGTGTTTTAAGTTTGGATAGCCGACTTGTCATTGGATTAAAAGGTCTCAGGCTGTTATTTCATTGCGAACGAAAAACCATCAGAAAATTTTACGAAAAGTTAAAAAATTATGGCGTTACAACGTACAAAATGTGCATCATTTACTTCCGCTGCAAGGAAAACCTCAGCAAGTAAATTTTCAACAATGCGACAAACGAGAATCACGGCTTCAACACGATATTCATAAAATACTCGAGAGCCATATTATGTACATTTAACGCAAAAGGTTAGCTGAGCGTAACGGAAGAGAGATGAGCGAAGCAACAACATAGCGTAACACAGTAAGTAATTGTTTGGTAAGGTAGTGGAAGATTATCAGTAAAAGATTGCCAGTTCTTTGACTTTGACTGAGACTTATCTAGAATGCCGCTTACCAGACTATGCGGGTTTATAAACGATTGTGGGATTTTTTGTCACCACTGTGTCACCAAAATACCCACATTCCTTACAGTAATGATTACAGGTAATTTATTTACAGATTCTGAATCGAGATCCTGAATGTCTAATGACGAAATGTGACCGTTACGTATATTATCTCAAAAACTTCGTACGTAGGAAGAGCTACAAAATATAATAGATTTTGGTTCCGAAGACTCTTTGTACAAAGGAAAAGCCAAAAAATACAATGCATGTTGGTTCCGAAGACATTTTATACATAGGAAGAGCCGCAAAATACAATAGATTTTGGTTCCGAAGAGACTTTATACATAGGAAGAGTTGCAAAATACAATAGATTTTGGTACCAAAGTCACTTTATACATAGGAAGAGCCACAAAATACAATAGATATTGTTTCCCACGACGGTTGGTTTAGGGTATTTTACCATTGTTTAGGGCCATCAAGGCGCTGCAGCAGCTGTTGTACTGCTGGCCGGCGTTCGGCAGGGCGGCGGAGGTCCAGCTCAAGTTGGGGCTCATGTACAAGGCCCTAGGCCACTGGAGACCCGCCGCCAAGTATCTGCAGCTGGCGCTCAACGACAATTCGGAGACTTCCTTCACCAAGCTGGATGGTGCGAGCAACGACTATTCCAATAGCCTATAACCATGTATTACGCATATTAGACACAGTGTCCTGTCCGCCGTCGGATGCGACCTCTTGTTATCGATCCTTTTCCGACGAAACATCGTATTTTTTTTTTAAATAAGTAATAATCCGCAAAGCTTCTACTTTTAGAGGCTTATAACTTATAACCCTTATCCGCACCCAATGGTGCATAGGGCACTGCATCGAATTGACGCAGTGTTTTCTTAATCATTACTTACATGAAGGCGAGGTGATCACTCTTGCGCTTCAGGAACCAGTCCAGGGTAATATTAAATAAATATTACAGTGTAAAATCACTAATATTTATTTTCACCCCCCCCCCTGGGAATCGAGGCCGGGACCTCCAGCACGGTAGCTAAACACGCTGACCATTACATCACGGAGGCGGACGAAATACGGATAGGGAAGGTAAATGTTGATTTACCTACCCTATCCAATCCAATTGAAAATAATGAATTTATTTTGCTTTTGGCGGGGATCGAAGTCGCGATGCCAGTCGAGCGTCTACCCAACTATGCCACGGCGCCTGTCGATGCCTGTTATATTAACATCCTTTTTCTAGGCAATATGATCAAATTGGATATAAGAAACTCTCACGAGAGGTGGTATCATACATGATAAAGATACCGAAGGACATTGGTACCATGAACCAAGCTAGGACACAAAATACGGAACCCTCTTCTAGTGGAACGGAAGGCCCGTTGACTACAGTCAACAGTTCGGCTTCTCCTGAGGAGTTTTACCTGGTTTGCTTCCAGCAATGAGCAAATGCTGAGAAGTTCCTGGTTGACCCACACTAGTTTATCCTCCCTGTTCCCAACCCAGATTCAAATAAAACGTGTTCTTAGCTAGAAGAAACAAAAATCCACGGATTTATCTAGTAAATTATAAGCAAGGTAAATAATAAATGCAACTGCCATCTAACGTTTCTTAAAAGTCATTAGAGAAGGTGCATTTTTTATATGACATACTAGAAAAATCGATGAAAACGCGTTTTTTTTAATTACCTTACGTCGTAAAGTTGACATTTATTTTAAACCTATTTTTATATGAAGGACTTTCGGCTTTAACGGACACCCCTTCCCCCCAATTAGTCCGTTATATCGAGGTTTTACTGTTTTGTAAAATATGACAAGAGAAAGCTTAGAAGGATTTTTGAATTACCTAACGTCCAAGTGACTCTGAAATCTAGCTACGGCTTATGCAACACCGTTTATCATGTCCCTACTCAGGCTTCTACTTTATAAGTTTTTTATTGCCTATGCCTACTCGTGAGTGGATTTACTCTTTATGATTAAAGTTACTATAATTTCATGTAATTCATGAGTGAAAATTCTAGGCAAAAGCGCTTGCGATGAAATCGCGGGTTAGTAGGATAGAATAATGTTAAAAGTGTGCGCAGAACATCCGGCGTGGTTGGGCGCAAAAACGTAAAATGTATATGTTTTATAGTTTTACTTGCGAGGATTACCCTCGCAAGTAGGAAGCTTACTGTCTTCGGCGTTCACTTGCAGCGGCTCGCCGGCCGCCGGCCCGCGCAACCAGCGCCGGCTTGCGGTAGGTCGCGGTCATTTTTCGCGTAATACGTTGTTACTTGTTACCGACAAACGCTTCCTCGCGTTGCGCAATTTTCGCAAGACTTTTGCGCTATTCGCGAGCATTGTTCGCGCACTCTGCAATAACGGGAATCGCAAAAAGTCGAGCACTAAAAATGATCTCGGCTCGAATTGGAATACCTAGCTTTGGGATAACGGGAAAATTTCTATCAAATTTCTGTTATAACCAGCAGAGATAACTGAAATAAAAAAAATAAAAATAAAACTATCTAACCATCACGCCGCTTCCCCGCAGGGGTAGGCAGAGAGAATAGAGCGCCACACCACTCTGTCCTTGCAAACATTCTTCCCCTCTTCCACGTTCATGCATCTCCTCATACATACCCGCCGATTGTTACGACTCCTAACCTGACCACTTTCAAGTATTTGGCATACCTGATCGCGCCATGTTATTCTCGGTCTTCCTCTGCTTCTTTTCCCACTAACATTCGCCTCATAAATTTGTTTTACCGTTCTTTCCTCACTCATTCGTTCTACATGTCCAAACCATCTCAACACACCTAACACATCTCAACATTTTAATAACTGAAATAACAATTTAAAAACAATTTAAAATACAATTTAAAAACACTAACCCCCTACAATGTTCCCTCCGATAATGCGGTACTTATCTCAACTTTATAGGAGGGTTTACTGTATTTTCAAACTCAAACTAATCTAGCGGTTTTTACTATACAAAATAAATCCTTAAAACAACGTTTTTTTTTTCACTTTTTGTTTAGGTATGCTCAGTTTTTCGATTTTAAAGGTCTATTCATAAATGGTCAGCACGCTCGACTATCATTCTGGAGGTCCCGGGTTCGATTCCCAGGGGGGGTCAAATAAAATATAAGTGATTTTTTCACTCTAATATTTATTCAATATCACCCTGGACTGGTACCTGAAGCGGATGGCTGATCACCTTTCCTTCATGTGTTAACGATCAAGATAACACTGCGTTTATATGCAGTGCCCTATGCACCATTGGGGTGCGGATAAGGGTTTGATGATGATGATTCATAAATCTTTATATTATGTATCGGTGTTCTATTCTGATGCCGCTGATAATAATTATTCTGACTTTCAAAGCCCCTAATACGTAACTGTAGTATATCGCTCTTCTTACTGCCGACAAATAACAAATATATTTTTTTCTACTTACTATCTTACAACTTACCAAACTAATAGAATTTGAATAGAATTTTCATCATAGAATTTGTTCAAAATGGTAATTTTTGGCATAAGATTTTTTGCAAGTATTTTTCTTCATATGCATCGTGCGAAGTATATTATTACCTGTTGTGTATTATTGATATAGACGATTAAAAACTCTGGTAGATGTTTGTCAGATCAACTCTTATAGAAACGCCTGTACCTGCCAAACTGCTAATTTAAAGATTGATGTAAAATATTTCGTAAAAAAATATGATCGTTCCACAATAGTATATATTCGTAGCTAAGTCATATTTTTACTGCATATTCATTTTAATTTGTCCACCTCCGTAGTGTAATAGTAAGCATATTTGGCTACCCTACTGGAGGTTCCGGGTTCAAAATAAATATATGTTTTTCACTCTAATATTGATTTATTATAACCCTGGTCTGGCAACTGAAGCACAGTCTGATCATCTTACGTTCATATAACAAATGATCAATTAAATATTGCATTAATTAGATGCAGTACCCTATGCACCATTGGGTGTGAATGAGGGTTGGTGGTTATTTGTTTTAATAAATAAAAGTAATTAAATGTATTTTATAATTTTTATTTGAAGCACTAACTTTGTGATTTTCCATTTTACAATTAAAATGTAACTTTGTTTTAAAATCATTATAAATATTTTATTATAACTTAATTATAATGTCAACCGGTTTTGAAGCTAACCGCTACTTATTTATTTAGTGATTTTAAAACAAAGTTACATTTTAATTAAAAATGTATTTTGATTAAATAAAATATTAGGTAAAATATAAGGTCCTTGGATTAATTTTTCCTTAATACAGCCATGTCCTAAATTCATGTCTTGCGTATCCGTGATTTTGATTTGACGCTAATTGGTTGTTGTGTCTGTTTGCAGTGAGATTTCACATTGCGCACACGTACGAGATACAGGGGCGCAGCAAGGCAGCCAGGGACGCGTATGAAGCCCTTCTCAAGGAACCCGACATCTCCATAGCCCTCAAGGCGGATGTTTACAGGCAACTCGGTAAGTACCATAAATCCATTGGTACCTATTTTATAATGATATAATGATATGCAACACCATTAAAAGTGTTGTTAAAAACACACAACACCAGGAAGTGTAGGAATTGGATAAAACTCAAAAAAGTTTGGTACCTATTTTATAATGCAATAATGATATGTAACACCAAAAAATGCAGGAATTAGATAAAATGCAAAGTTTGGTACCTATTTTATAATGCAATAATGATATGTAACACCACAAAATGCAGGAATTAGATAAAATGCAAAGTTTGGTACCTATTTTATAATGCAATAATGATATGTAACACCAAAAAATGCAGGAATTAGATAAAATGCAAAGTTTGGTACCTATTTTATAATGCAATAATGATATGTAACACCACAAAATGCAGGAATTAGATAAAATGCAAAGTTTGGTACCTATTTTATAATGCAATAATGATATGTAACACCAAAAAATGCAGGAATTAGATAAAATGCAAAGTTTGGTACCTATTTTATAATGCAATAATGATATGTAACACCACAAAATGCAGGAATTAGATAAAATGCAAAGTTTGGTACCTATTTTATAATGCAATAATGATATGTAACACTACTAAATGCAGGAATTAGATAAAATGCAAAGTTTGGTACCTATTTTATAATGCAATAATGATATGTAACACCACAAAATGCAGGAATTAGATAAAATGCAAAGTTTGGTACCTATTTTATAATGCAATAATGATATGTAACACCACAAAATGCAGGAATTAGGTCAAATGCAAAGTTTGGTACCTATCCTATAATGATATTTAACACCACTAAATGCATGAATTAGATAAAATGCTAAGTTTGGTACCTATTTTATAATGCAATAATGATATGTAACACCACAAAATGCAGGAATTAGATAAAATGCAAAGTTTGGTACCTATTTTATAATGCAATAATGATATGTAACACTACTAAATGCAGGAATTAGATAAAATGCAAAGTTTGGTACCTATTTTATAATGCAATAATGATATGTAACACCACAAAATGCAGGAATTAGATAAAATGCAAAGTTTGGTACCTATTTTATAATGCAATAATGATATGTAACACCACAAAATGCAGGAATTAGGTCAAATGCAAAGTTTGGTACCTATTTTATAATGCAATAATGATATGTAACACTACTAAATGCAGGAATTAGATAAAATGCAAAGTTTGGTACCTATTTTATAATGCAATAATGATATGTAACACCACAAAATGCAGGAATTAGATAAAATGCAAAGTTTGGTACCTATTTTATAATGCAATAATGATATGTAACACCACAAAATGCAGGAATTAGGTCAAATGCAAAGTTTGGTACCTATTTTATAATGCAATAATGATATGTAACACCACAAAATGCAGGAATTAGATAAAATGCAAAGTTTGGTACCTATTTTATAATGCAATAATGATATGTAACACTACTAAATGCAGGAATTAGATAAAATGCAAAGTTTGGTACCTATTTTATAATGCAATAATGATATGTAACACCACAAAATGCAGGAATTAGGCCAAATGCAAAGTTTGGTACCTATCCTATAATGATATTTAACACCACTAAATGCATGAATTAGATAAAATGCTAAGTTTGGTACCTATTTTATAATGCAATAATGATATGTAACACCACAAAATGCAGGAATTAGATAAAATGCAAAGTTTGGTACCTATTTTATAATGCAATAATGATATGTAACACCACAAAATGCAGGAATTAGGTCAAATGCAAAGTTTGGTACCTATCCTATAATGATATTTAACACCACTAAATGCATGAATTAGATAAAATGCTAAGTTTGGTACCTATTTTATAATGCTTTAATGATATGCAACACCATTAAAGATACACAACACCAAATGCAATGTCTGTACCGGTTGTGCAGCAGTAGCTGTAAGCAGGAACGGTCTGTTAAGTTAGGCGGCTCTTCCAGGGTGGCTGTACCAGTCGGTGGGCAACCTAGGGGAGCGCGGGGTGCGCGAGCCGGCGGCCGCGTGGTGCCTGCATCGCGCTGTGGGGGCGGAGCCCGCGTCGGGGCAAGGACTGTACCTGCTGGGCCGCTGCTTCGCCGCGCAAGGCAAGGTGCACGACGCCTTCATCGCCTACCGGAACTCCGTCGAGAAGTCTGAAGGCAACGCCGACACATGGTGCTCCATCGGGTAACTATTCCTTTGCCCTGTTTTCAGTGTAATGTTTCTATCCCCTGAGCGATCATAATTTTTATCAGAAAATATCATTTTCAATTTTTTATGTACAAGATTAAATCAGTAAAATGTATTTCATAAACTGATATAATAATAATAATAAATTTGGATAACTTATATAGCGCCATTTTCGTAAAAAAATACCTCAAGGGCGCTTCACTGTGAATGAATTGAGGAAAATATTATGGTGGAAATGATTTAGCAAACAAATGTGTTTTTAGTCTTCTTCTAAAGATCATCTCACTCTCATTATTTCTAACCATTGGTGGAAGAGCATTCCACGCCATCGGCCCCGCAACAGCAAATGCATGCTCGCCAAATTTAGTGCGTTGGTTGCGAGCTGGTAAGATCACTTTGCCCATTGCAGATGTTGTAGCCGATCGAAGCGTGAGACGTCTATCAACCAATTCATCTGGAATACACAGCTCTTTAAGATACTCTGGAGCCATATTGTGTATTGATTTATACATGAGTAGGCAGAGTTTATACTCAACCCTTTCGGGAAAGCGTAACCAGTGGAGTTTGTGAAGTAGTGGGGTGATGTGATTGAATTTAGAAATTCCAAAAATCAGTCTCGCTGCTGCGTTTAACACTGATTGCAGTCGAGTCATTTTATTGTTTGGTAGACCCGTATATATACCGTTACAATAATCGACTCTTGATATTACAAACGCATTTATTAATTGACGGGCAGCATCAACTGGCAGATTCTTATTAGATTCGATATGTTTATAGTTTATATCATCTCACTTTTACTGTGTCTATACCATTAGCCCCAAAGCAGTTAAGGTTTCCTCGTTAGGGTTAATGCTCTTCCGTTTTGACATTTGGTCTTTCTATTAATTCTAACGATTACATGATAATTTGACTTTGTCCACCCCCATAGTGTAGTGATTAGTGTGTTAACTGTTTGTGGTTTACTCATGTTTAGTATGTATGTTTTTGTCACTAATATCAAGTGGCCGCTCACATATTAATACGTGTTTATCTAGTCTCCAGTTTTTCACGCCACGGTGAATTTATTTGGAACTATTAGGAGCTATTTCTTTGATCGCATTCAGTCTACAAGCTTTAGATATTACAGTTTTTTTTAACCTATGACATTTATTTTTACCATTACGCAAAATAGCAGTTCCCGAGCCAGTAAATTTACCTTGCACTGTACTCATCTGTAACTCATCTACATCATTGGCTGTGAGTGAGGATTAGAAGAAAAAGTTAGGTAATGAGTCACTCGCATGTACTTTAGTAGATTGATGTTTGCAGAGTACTGTACCAGCAGCAGAATCAGCCGATGGACGCGCTGCAGGCGTACATATGCGCGGTGCAGCTTGACAAGTGCCACTCGGCCGCCTGGACTAACCTGGGCATCCTGTACGAGAGCTGTCTCATGGCCCGTGATGCCTACGCCTGCTACCTGAACGGGGGGCGCCACTCTCAGGGCGGGGCGCTCACGCAGCGCATCGCCTTCCTGCGTGGACACCTCGCACAGGCTCCCATGCCTTCCATCACCAGCAAGTAAGCACAAATGGCCTGTCACTAATTGGACTAGTATAGCCTACTACCCGCATGGGAGGGTCTACTTTTTTAAAGACTTTAAAAAAATACTCTTCATTCATAAGTGTTCGATAATTCATCTGCGTAAGTTGATGTTAACCCTTTTTGGTCCTATGTCGAATGTCATTCGACATCGACTTTATTCCGGTGAGTCCTATGTCGAATGTCATTCGACATCGACTTTATTCCGGTGAGTCCTATGTCGAATGTCATTCGACATCGACTTTATTCCGGTGAGTCCTATGTCGAATGTCATTCGACATCGACTTTATTCCGGTGAGTCCTATGTCGAATGTCATTCGACATTTTTTTTCTTCATCAGTTTAGTGTTAAAATACAAGCAAACATATTTTTTTCTCACTCGTATTTAGTGTGCGGTATTCAATGATTTTTATAAACACTAGAATGTTTAACTTTCTGCCGGAGAATGATACAAAAGGTTTGTTTTGGGGGCTGGCTCGGTACCCGTCACTCGGATGTCCGGCTACCGGCATCAGTTACACTCGACCCGTGCGCATGTGAGCAGCAGTGATGACGATTCCATCCACAATAGCCCACGTGTGTGGAAAAATGTTACGCTCAACGAAAAATTCCTAGAGGTAGGAAAGAAACCTGATACATGTGCGTCACTTGCGAGAGAAAGCCCGGCCTTTGCATCGGTGACTGTTTTCACCGATATCATACATTAGATGTCTATAAAATGGAATAATAAGAGGCAAGATTGTTTACATTCAAAATAAAAATATTTTTTTAACACAAGTTTAGTTTTATTTAAAAAAACTTGGATGTATTGTTTTACCCTGTAATGCTGTAAATCTATTGTGGACTTGATGGAATTTTTTAAAGTTTTTTATGGACCGGAAAGGGTTAATCTAAGCATGTTAAATTCTTCATCATGGATAATATTACAAACAAATTAAAAGATGTTTGTATTCACCACTATTCAGAACACCTTCATTCGCCTATCTCTTCATTGAACATTTTTTCACCAAGCATTTTCTGGTACATTTCTCCATTGGTCACTTCCGCAGAATTCCCAGTTTAAGGGTCATTTTCAATCTTATGTATTCCCACTTAAATTTCTGATTCCAATTGCAACCTGCCCAGTATTTTATTTCATATTAAGTTAAATAAATTATTGAAGATCCCTTCTTATTGTCGAATTTGTATAGTTTTAGTTCAGTTTTCTTCATCCAAGTAGATGACAAAAATATTTTAATGTACTGCTAAAAAAGTCAATAAATTCAAGTCATACAATGTGCATTCATCGAAAAATAACTACATATATTGAACATCTCTTCTTATAGTCATGTTTTCTTTACAGACGACGTCAACTTCCATCTATAGAAGAGGCATGGAATCTGCCGATTTCGGCGGAGATGTCTTCCAGACATCCCAAGCCTCACCAGGTATATTTGTTTTGTAAAATGATAAATTATTCACATGGATTTTTTCTGTCCATTGAATTTATACTGTCTGCCTTTGTAGTGTAATGGTCAGCATTCTCAGCTACCGTACTGGAGGTCCCGGGTTTGATTCCCAGGGGGGGTGAAAATAAGTATTAGTTATTTTACACTCTAATATTTATTTAATACTACCCTGGACTGATCCCTGAAGCGCAGTAGCGATCACCTTTCATTCATGTGTTAACGATCAAGATAATACTGCGTTTATACGATGCTGTGCCATATGCACCATCGAGTGCAGAATAGGGTTTGAATGAATGAATTTATACTTAATAATACCTATTGTCAATTAAAGGCCATTTTTGACTAATTTGTATGGTTGGTTTACTGAAATGTCACCAGGCGGCTACCACTGCGGGTGCTCCGCCCCCTTACCCCGCCAAGCGGTCGCGGGAGGGGGTGGCGCCCCCCGCCCCCGCCGCGCCCCCTCCCGCGGCGCTGCCCGCCCCCTCCCTCGCGCCTCCCGCGCCCGCCCCCAACCTGACCCCGCAGCAAATGCAGACCCTTCAGAACCTGCAGCAGAACGTGCACAACCTAAAACCCCCGCAGCAGGTAAGAGATAGTGTATGGAACATCTGATATTGCAAGAATAATTACTACTAACCGCTCTACCCATATGAACATATGTGATGCGTCAGCTCTAATTCAGTGTTTTTGCCTTGAATTTTCACTCATGAATTACATGAAACTATAGTAACTTTAAATATAAAGAGTAAATCCACTCACGAGTAGGCATAGGCTATGAAACTTATAAAGTTGAAGCCTGAGTAGAGACATGATAAACGGTGTTGCATAAGCCGTAGCTAGTATTCAGAGTCACTTGGACGTTAGGTAATTAAAAAAAACAGCTCTAATGTGTAAAGGCAACTAGCCGTAACTCATGTTGCGGCTGTTTGGCTTAACACAGCTTAAAGCTTTCTTATACCTGGCCTCTGTCATGTACCATCACAGATTTTGCCCTTTTTCTTAACAGAGATATTCATTATCCAAATAGCAGCAAAATTGTATTAATTTGATACATGTTTTGGCAAAAAGCATCATTGTATGTTAACTATAAACTCGTTTATCTCAAAACTACTGCTTTTAACTTGCAGCTATTTGCCTTTGCACATTAGAAGTACATTATCATCCGAAAGCCAAATCCCGTATGTTCAAGTAAAAAAATGAACATTATTATGATGAATAATCATTATATTATATTCTCAATATTATTAATATTGAAAGCATTTACTTTAAACTGGCAATGTACTATTATATCTCTTTTAAAACATTATTTACAGGTAAGTACTAACATAGAGAAACTCAATGCAGTTTTGTTTTGATCATTTTTGATCACTTATATAATGCTGTTTATATCAAATAAAAAGGGCGTTTCAATTACGCTATAATTTAAGTACCTAAAAATCTCTTATTTAATTCCAAATTTGTAATTTCAAACATTTTTCTCTTATCAGATTAACTCAAATGTCATTTATGTGTCAATTTTGTTTACTAGTAAATCGAAAGCTATTTTATTTTATTTTTATTTATGCACGGTTCACAAACAATGAAAAATATATAACAATAAACGAAATACAGTGCAATACAAATAGTTTTTATGTTTTTCATCAATTAGATGGGAACACAACAAGCTTACAGAAACAATAAAGGCGCAGGTTAAACACATATATAAAAAATAGTAATTTGGTTGTAAAAAAAAGGGTAATAACAATTAAAAGTAACGAAGTAAGAAAAATAAAAGTAAAAATTAGAAGTAAAAATTAAAAGTGAATTAAACTACGCTACATAAGGTACAAAATTCAAGACTCCACCAGATTGGTGAAATCAATTTGAAATTGATTTCACCAATCCGGTAATAGTCCTTTTGTATTTCTCCGTGCCATCATTAAATATATCGATGGTCACATTATTAGTATTTACTAAATTATTATACAACCTTAGCATCCTAGAAATGGAGTTAAAGTGTGCCATATTATTGTTATATACTAGGAGAGAAATGATATGCTACGATAATAATGATAATGAACATTACTTCCTATTCTAGGCATTGCTACAGCAGTTATTAGGGCAGTTTCGTCTCATGCAACAAGCAAGACTAAGAACAGCGCAAACTCCTGTGCAACCTGCCATCGGACAACACAGTGTTGTAAGTTTCAAATCACTTTTACCAATTCACTGCTTTCAACTAAAAATGACACGATCCTGAGATTGTTTTACCAAAGGATACAGCATGATTATTTTCAAGAATCAACTTAAAATAAAATTTAGCCAGAAGTAGGTACTGGTCAAGGGTATGTTTGAACAGAGATACGTACACATACAAAAAGGCATGTACAGTAAAATTGGTTTGAAAGGCTTGAGAATTGAAAAATGCTCGACTGCGTAACTGCATTTGAAATATTAAAATTGTATAAAAACTGTGTCCACCTCCGTAGTGTAATGGTCAGCACGCTCGGCTACCATTCTGGAGGCCCGGGGTTCGATTCCAAAGGGGGGTAAAATAAATATAAGTGATTTTTTCACTGTAATATTTATTCAATATTACCATGGACTGGTACCTGAAGCGGAGGGCTGATCACCTTTTCTTCATGTGTAAATGATCAAGATAACACTGCGTTTATATGACACAGTGCCCTATGCACCATTGGGGTGCAGATAAGGATTTTATTATTATTTATTAACAATCAATTATTTTTCCAAGTATCTCTTCCAGCCTTGTCGCATTCCAGTGGTTTGCGTTATTTATGAAGATATCCCTGTACATTTTGCCATTTTTAATGTAGCTGTATAATCATTATCAGATTGTAGAATGTAATAGCACAACATTTGACTGCGTAGTTTCATGTTTATTTACTTTGGTTACAGGATGTCAAACCACAAATAGACTTATCAAACGGTACCGGACTTGCGGAGTCATTAGCCGAAGATCTCCTCAAACATTTCTCTCAAGAATCCCCCGCCATTAAGCAAGAAATGTCCCAAGGTATATCTTATTTAAGTATCACGATGACAATTATATTTTCCATGTTGCTATTGCGGTTATCTTAACGGGGTGTGTATTTGGTTACAGATGTAAGCGGTCATTTGGATGCCAAGCAGGATATTAAGCTAGAAATGGATACCAAAATGATGTCGGGTCAACCTAAAGGAGAGGAGTCTGTAGTCAAATTGGAGCCACTCAAGCAAGATAGTTCTAAAGTACCAGAATTCAATTTGGAGATGGAAGCCAAGGAAATAGTCAAATTAGCAAAGTGAGTTCTTTGTCGCTATTCCACACATATCCTAAATCACTGTCCCGCAAAGCGTGTGCCGCGGCACACTGGTGTACCGTGGTGATTAGTTGGTGTGCCGCGGAAAAAAAATCTAGTTTTGTGAAAATAACACAATTGCTCCAAATTTTGATTGCCTGTGCTCAGTTAAGTAGGCTCACATTTTGCATTAAACAAAATATGTTACCATAATGTGGTAAATATGCACCTCTGAAATTTCTTAATTTAGTAGGTGTACCTTGAATCATTGTCCGCCTCCGTAGTGTAATGGTCAGCAAGGTCGGCTACCGTACTGGAGGTCCCGGGTTCGATTCCCAGGGGGTGTCAAATAAATATAAGTAATTTTTTCACTCTTATATTTATTTATTCAATATTACCTTGGACTGGTACCGGAAGTAAAGAGCTGATCACCTTTTCTTCATGCGTTAACGATCAAGATAACACTGCGTTTATATGATGCAGTGCCCTATGCACCATTGGGGTGCGGATAAGGGTTTGAAAAATGACCTTGAATAGAAAAAGTTTGCGAAACACTGTCCTAAATTACCGTTAACAATACCCATCAATCCAAATGCCATCATAAAAATATCAGTTTTCCATGGATCCTCTATAAGATGATGTGATGAGTATATTTCCATTACAGAGAGAGCCCGTTAGCAGCGTGCGGGGCGTGGAACGTGTTGGGGGACAACCACCCCCCTCCGATGCCGCCCCCCTGCCCCCCCCAGCAGCTGACCCTCCAGCAGCTGCTGCCCCCCACCCCCTCCGTGTGCCTGGAGTCCAAGAAGGACGCCTTCTCCCCCCAACTGCAGGACTTCTGCCTCAAGCACCCCATTGCCGTGGTCAGAGGGATGGCGGCCGCTTTGAAACTTGGTGAGTCAAGTTTTTCATCGATTTCTTGCGATCAATATATGGATATGATAAGATTTTCTTATAAAAGTCTCTAACAGGGACACATATTTTATGATATAGAACTTTCAAATTGGGAAGAATCTCACAAACATAAATTAAGGTTCCAGTTCTAGTACTTTCCACAAATTCAAATGCAAGTTTGCGCGCAAATGTGAATCGTTCCTCGTGACATGGAATGTTGTTATTCCAAATGTACATAAAATTTCTTTTCCTTTTGAGTCCAAAATACTCAAAACCCTTACCCGCAGTATAATGTTGCGTAGGGCACTGCATCATATAAACGCAATGTTATCTTGATCGTTAACACATGAAGGAAAGGTGATCAGCCCTCCGCTTCAGGTACCAGTCCAGGGTAATATTGAATATATATTTGAGTGAAAAAATCACCTATTTTTATTTGATATAAATGGGAATCGAACCCGGGACCTCCAGAACGGTAGCTGAGCGTGCTGACCATTACACTACGGAGGCGGCCAAAATATTAGGCACACAAACAAAATTTGGGACCCTCTATTAGTGAAAAATGTGTCGATTGAACTTTTTTTTCCTGCAATTTGTGGAACCTTTGCGATTCCGTAAATTTGTCTTCTTAACTGTCTTCGATGGTGTGTAGGGCCCTAATTATTAATGCCGTCATTTTCAGATCTGGGTCTCTTCTCTACAAAGACCCTGGTAGAGGCGTGGCCAGAGCACAGTGTGGAAGTGCGGACGCAGGTGCACCAATCGGCCGATGAGAACTGGGACCAGAGCGGCGAGAAGCGCGTGTGGGCGTGCGTGTCACACCGCTCGCACACCACCGTGCACAAGTACGCGCAGTACCAGGCCAGCAGCTTCCAGGACAGTCTGAAGGTGACCACACCGCACTCATTTCAACTAACCATTCTGTTATAGTATCTAAATGAATAAAGTATAATATGTTTTTTATGGTAACAATTGCAGGAAGAACGAGAGAAAGCAGCCGGCGGAGTCACTAGCAATATGAGCGATTCGGATTCTAAGGATTCCACGGGTGCGACCGGCAAAAGAAAAAAGGCTGCCAAATATAATGGAAATAAAATGCTCAGGTAAATGACACTTCAGTTTATTAACCTTTCCGGGAGTACAAAAATTGATGTCGGACTTTTTCTGGGGAGTGGGTCCTTTTTTTTATTAAATCGATATATAATGAAGACAGAAATTATGTTAAAATAATTTAATAAAAAAAAACACCTATTCGAAATATTTTTCAACTATGACAAAATTACACACAAATATCCAAAGATGTCATTGCTATACAAGTTACATCATACTAACTGATAGACGAACTTCGACGTTCATTAACATCGATACTCCTTTAAAGTAAATTCACACTGACATTCATTTGCGTCCATACTCCCGGACAGGTTAATATAAAATCTTTTTACTGATACCTGTTATGCAGTGGCGTGCGCAGAGTTTTTAATCAGGGTAAAGAATAAGGCATAGTAAGCACTGGTCGTGTTTCTGTACGGAACGTGAGTAGTCCATGGTAGGCACTGCTTTTCTTCCTATATAGAATGCACGCCTCTGCTGTTATGATATCTCAAGGTATCTATCTATTATGGATTAAGGTTTATATAGGTATATAATCCTTAATCCAAAACATTGAATATTCAGGCGAGATACATATGATTTTTTCGAATTGTTTGCATTTAGATTTTATAGACCCACCAAGACACCAACACATCAAGACTCTAGGCATCTTCCTCTCAAGACTAGGGTTTTGTCTATCATTGCATTTATTTTATTTATTGTTTCGGCATTAACTTTGTGGTAAGACATGTTACAATGATTAAAGAAAACACTTTGTTTTTTACCACTTGAGTTTTATTATAGACTACATGTTTCAGAAGTTAAACTTCCATCATTCAGGTCTGTATAATAATATTATACAGACCTGAATGATGGAAGTTTAACTTCTGAAACATGTAGTCTATAATAAAACTCAAGTGGTAAAAAACGAAGTGTTTTCTTTAATCATTGCATTTATTTTCATTCATATAATTTAATATCAAATTATATGAATCAAAATAAATACAAATTGTCAAAATTTCAATGAATATTTAAATATTTGTGCTTGAAATGAAGGTATGAAGGTAATTTAAAAAAAACAACTGCGTAAATTTGGGGATGCCTTTTTATGAGAATGTATGAAAATAAAAGAGAATTTTATTTTTACTTAAATAAAAAGCATAAAAACTCGTCAATGTGAAAAGCTAGGTTAGTGAATTATTATGCTCAATAATTTCATGTTTACTTCTTAAAAAAAAATCCAAAATCACTAATTTTTCTCTTCTCGGCATTTGACTCATTAGATTTGCGATTGTCAACCTCTTACCTGCCAATATTTTTTATAACTTCTTTACACATGCATTTTGTTGTTCTTTTAAATCGCCAAATATTGAAAAGTCAAATATTTCATGATTTTAACTGTAGGATTTTTTATTAATGCAGATTTGGGACCAATGTAGACTTATCTGATGAAAGAAAGTGGAGACCACAGCTACAAGAGCTGATGAAGCTTCCCGCTTTTACACGGGTTGTTTCTGCTGCCAACATGCTCTCTCACGTGGGACATGTCATCCTAGGAATGAACACCGTTCAACTTTACATGAAGGTAAGGCGGAATTAATAGTTATTATTTTTTTAATACCTGTGATCTATGTATGTTTTTTGACATCTCATCAAAGATGAAGAAGAATATAGAAGTCTGGGCATTTATTGGGCTTTACACATAGATGTCTCTAGTGAAGTTCTAGTGATTCAAGAACAAGGTTTCTAAATTGGTTCATACATATAGAACTTCCAAGAATTTGAGTAGTTTAGTTGTCAATAATGGGTAGAATTGGTGAATGTTACAAGTGTGTAAAGTGATCACTTAAACCAGCCTATGACGGTCGTCAGCCCCGTAAATGCCCAGACTTCCATATTCTTCTTCATCTTTGATGAGATGTCAAAAAATAATATGAAAATAACTCCTGTAATTGGAGATAATCCAGATTCTGTGAACAAGTATTTGGACACACTCAAAATGTTGTAGGTATCTATGTATGTGTCTGTATTTATGATCTCTGCATGTCACTACATCTTATCTTGTACCAATTTAGTGACCTGACAGATAGACGTAAAGCATTAAAATTCTAATCATTTTACTTTTCCCATATGCCGCATATCAAATTACTCATGTTGAAAACAATTGCCACAAGTGTAATGAAAAACATACATGTATATAAAACTAAATCGTGACGACCACTCATGAAGAGTTTGATAATTATGTACGTATAGTTGTGGAGGTCCTCACCAAAAAGTTATATTTCCAATAATGCACAAAAAAATCATTTTAATGTAAATCTGTTCTGTTTACTGTATTCTATCAAAATCTTAATTAAAGTTGCGACAAAACGTGACTAATCCTGTGTTAAACCAATATAAAATCATTAAATCGCACCAAAACGTGCCAATTTTACAAGCTAGAATTCCTGATTACATTAAATCATTTATAATGGAAATGTAACGTTTTGGTGACTACCTCCATAGTTAAGACCTTAATAAAAAGATTGCCATATAATATTCACATTTAAACATTGAATTATTCCTCCTACTCTGCCTTTGAAATAAGGCCGGCGCAGGAGGTAAAAATACTCTTCCCATTCTTAAGCATCAATCGACCGAACAAGTAGAAATACCTTTCCTGTCCTTAGTGTGTTAAATATATTTATAAAATCTGATAATTATGTCTAGTTTTTAACTAACGGCGCTTATGATTCAGGTTCCCGGGTCGCGGACGCCAGGTCATCAGGAGAATAACAACTTCTGCTCCATCAACATCAACATCGGGCCGGGAGAGTGCGAGTGGTTCGGCGTGCCCGACTCCTATTGGGGCGGCATCAACGCCCTGTGCGAACAGAACAAGCTCAGCTATCTGCACGGCTCCTGGTGGCCTTCCATGGAGGACCTGCAGGCGGCCAACATCCCCGTCTACCGCTTCACGCAGAGGCCGGGGGACCTGGTCTGGGTCAATGCAGGTAATTACTATTTAATAACTACAATTCAAACAGACATCAAATCAAATATTAATTCAAATATCCCGCGTATTCTCCAAATATTTTCCATACTCTTCTTCCTTGCTCAATCCCAACTTTGTAGACTGGTAGTCAGCTCTCCTCATCCTTAGGTTGTAAGTCCTTCTATCATATCGTGGGTATACTGGCAAAAAAAGTTAACCCCAAAATCCCTGTTTAAATATCCCCATTATTTAATGCTTTTAGCCTGAATAAAATGCCCGCTATTAAACTAAAAGTTGTTGTTACTTTTAAAACCACATACATTTATATGTCATTTGAATCTACTTGTATGTGTAGTGTATTTTGCCAGTTTATAGAATGTTGAAAACTTTATAATGCTGTATCATCAATTCGATATTGCATATTTTCGGGTCAATGTTTTTTGCCAGTACAGATTTTTTTGCAGAATACATCGAAACACGTGTCACAATAGATTTTAAGAAATAGTGGTATTTACCAAGTAAAACTTAAATTAAAAATGGATAGATTTTACCATAATGTGACTGCTCAATCAATTAATACAATGTCACCTAGGTCCTGCCTTTGAATCATTTTATCCTTCTGTAACATCCGTGAATTTTTCAGTCATCCTCGGGATGTCTTTGAGGAAGATCCATGGTGATCACCTGATTTACAATATTTATTTATTGGCAGGTCCTTACTATGTATATATTTTACTTAAGTTAGTTTTCTCCAGCTTCGGCTTAAATCATACTAAGGATAACTAAGCATTGATGAGGCAACTTTGTACATTAAGATATCTCGAGTGAATCCGGTGTTTCTGTTTCCTGTTCAGGTTGCGTCCACTGGGTGCAGGCCATAGGATGGTGTAACAACATCGCGTGGAATGTAGGCCCTCTCACGGGGCGCCAGTACTCGCTGGCCTTGGAGCGTTACGAGTGGAACAAGCTGGAAGCCTTCAAGTCTATCGTTCCCATGGTCCACCTGTCTTGGAACTTGGCCAGAAATATCAAAGTTTCGGATAAGCACATGTTCAAACAAATAAAGTAAGTCATTTCCTCATGTTCTTTATTTCTAATATTCAAGTGCGATAGTACTAATATAAAATCGTAATGCCGACTTGACCAAAATCATTCTGAACTTGTAAAAGTCACATCATGATGCATCAGTTGTAAGAATCACGCTGTGATATATTTGGGGCCGAACCTAGACTAACCACAGGACCACAACCTAACTCTTAAAAATTGTTATTCAAAATGTTTTTACTTAAAAAAATATATATACCACAACTCAAAATATTAAAAGAATAAATACTTCTCTTACAGAAAAGAAGTTTGAAAAACATTAACGTAGTCAAGTCTCTAGTTTATAGTATAATTAATTTCTTCATGTGTAATTCAAAGCGACCTCATCAAATCTAAATACAGAGTTTTGCATTTTTTCTGTTACAGTTTGAGTCGAATTAAATAAAACATAAACATACCAAATGAAATATCGCTCACTCCTTTCCATAAATCAAAAAACTTGATTTTTCAGGAGAATGTTTTTAAAGTTTAAAAATATAACACAATGTATTAAAAATAAATACCAAGCCACTTATTGAACTTTGTATAGTGCAACAGATCTTTTTAGGTAAAACCTGAAGGTTTTTTCTCCATTTGAAAAATATTTAGTATATTAAAAAAAATTATTAAACCATACCTTTTCTTCAAAATGCAAAAACAACATTTTCTACCCTGTAGTGGGTAAATATTAAGTTAAAAATATGCCTCTTTTGCTGGGATATAGTACATTTTCTGGGCATTCCGAAAACATGCACAACTGAAAATGGAATATTTTTGATTTATGACATTCTTGAAAGGAGTGAGCGATATGTTAAAAACTCAAAATGCTAGAAAATTTGTGTTTTACAATGGTATATTATAAAGGTGTTTTATTATAATACATGGGAATAATGTATTTATGGGAGATGTCATTAAGGAGTATGTTTGCGTTGCAGGACGTGCATGATGCAGACGCTGCGGCAGTCGGCCTGCACGCTGGAGCTGGTGCGGTCCCGCGGCGTGGAGGTGCGCTTCCACGGGCGGGCCAAGAACGAGGCGTCGCACTACTGCGGGCAGTGCGAGCAGGAGGTGTGGAACGTGCTGCTGATCCGCGAGCAGGAGAAGCGGCACGTGGTGCACTGCCTGGCCTGCGCGCGCCGCCACACGCCCTCGCTGGCCGGCTTCGTGTGCCTCGAGGAGTACCACATGGAGGAGCTGCTGCGCGTCTACGACTCCTTCACGCTGCACGCCGGCGCCACGCTGCACCACACCTAGCCCGACCCCGACCTTCCGCTTCCTGCGTCTCTTCAATCTTCTCTTCACTAGAGCTTTGACTTACCAAACTACCCCGAGGAAATCTTAAGCAATTATGATCTGTGTTATGACAAAATATGTGTATAAAGAAATTAATTTTTTCCCTTTCGATAATTATAAGAAAACGGCAAATGAATTAGTGTCATCGATATTCGAGACTCGATATTGCTAAAAATGTGTTTATAATTTATTTGTGTTTATAATACTTTTGTTAAATATGTTAGATAAATTTATAGTTAAAGGTAGAAGTGAAATAGTAAACTTTGTATATATATAATAGCGTCGGAAGATCGGAAGCCTTTATTTCTATTAGAATTTATTTAACGTAACGTACGGTGTATTTTATTTTGTCTGTAAATAATGTAAAACTTCCACAGTGCTGGAAACATTTCCCGCGGTGGTTTGACGAATGGTCATTTTGCATGTTTTATAATTTCTATTATCACGAATACATTGCCATTGATCTCATAAATGAATAGTTTATTGGAAACAAAGATTTTACTATATAAGTAAGAGTTTAGGGGTAGCGTGTCGAAGCGATGAAAAGTTTATTTATTTTAGTCAATTGCCTGTTTTAAATATTTATTGAATGATTAGCTATTTCATTTGTAACATTGGTAAATGAAAGGATTCGTCAGAACGAGAAATGGAAAGATGCAAACGATGCGAGCGCCTTATCTCCCTCTACCACTAGAGGATACTCTACCCGTTATTTTGGATTTTATGACGAATATCACTTTATACTTTCCGCGCATGCTTTGTTAGATGTCCTATGTACTAGTGATTATAAACTGACAAAATGTCAAAAAGTGTGTTCACTGAACAAATTGCCTCATTATAAATTTAAATTATATTATGAGCATTATGAAACCACTCGTGCGTTCATTTATTGTCGTACTTTCGTAAATTTGATTAGAATATTTCACGTTAGGTTATTAAATCAAATTCTTTTGAGACTGACGGAGACGAAATTAAAATAATTGACTTTTAAGGCGATGTAAATGTTATTAAATTACCAGTTTGTCACTGCCATTATGTAACTTGTGGTTCCCTCCAGATTATAATGCAAATTTTTATTGCACATAATATACTACATATTGTTTTGCGCAATTTTAAATTGTACATAACAGTATTACACTAATCTTAAACAAATGGGATCATGCGATAAACATTACATACTTTGATTAATTAATTTTGACTCATTCATTGTTGGGCTGTCAATTAATTGTTGTTTAAATATCCATAACAATACAAATGAATTTTTTTTTCTTCTCTAAATGTTGTAATACAATTTGTCCGATTTTGACAGAAAAGAGGTACATCAAATGTATATTTGTAGTACTTAACGTTTGAGTAACACCAAATAATAAATACAAATAACGATATCCGAGGGACAGTTCATTATTTTTGATCTAAATGGTATTGTATACTTTTTTTACAATACCTAAATTATTCACATGCCTTTATTGTGGTTTGAAGACTACATATATATGTATAATGAATTATAACTGTCTTAGGTGTTTTTTACATTAAGGTAGAGTTATCTTGATTTTTTTATTCCTCATATCAACCAATCGTTATTGGTATGTAGCTATACTTTTTTACCAAGCAATAATAGTCTAGAAACAATATTTTGATGTCTATAGTTTGATATAATCTTTATATTCGGGAAAAGATGAAGATCTCTTTGTAATGTAAAATTAATAAAGCATAAATGTTGGGAGGAACCAGTTGGTATAGCTAGTTATTGTGTACGTAGATATTGTTGTTTGGTTTTACAATGTTCATACACTTGAACAGAGTGAGTTGCTATTTGTGTAAGTTTTGTTAAATTTTGGTATAATATTGCGCGTGTTTCAAGTCAAACTTGGTTTGTGTGTGGTCTGCCTCATTCTGTGTTTCAACTTATTTTGTCTCGGCTGATGAGGTGGGGTGACTTTAAACGAATGGGTATAATTAAACATACATAATGGCAATTCACTTGAAACAATCTATCTTAAATTGATATAACATTTGCTGGATACGAGATAGTACAAATTAATGTTTAAATCGGAGTTAGTAGTATGTATGTATATGGTAGAGATAGATGGCCCAGGTTTGATTCAGTGAGTGAACTTTATTCATATTGACCTTTTACCACAGAATGTGCAATCACCTAATATAGATATCATACATATTTATGGATACATTTACTTATAATTCTGTACATACCTTATTTGTAGAAATACAATTCATTTAACAGTTACACAGAGAATTGATTGCATTTAATAATAAATAATTCATATGCAAAACAGTGTGTTTTTCTGGAAATTTATTCTAACTTTTCAATACGCTGATATATCTAGTCCGAATTGGGCATAATAATATGGCATCCAGGAAAAGGTACTTTGTGATATTAAATTATTATTGTAATGCTGTTGAATAAAACACTTGCACTATTTTGGTAAGACTATGTTCGCATTCTTTATATTTCACATAATAGGAAACTGTATTTTGTCATGTATTTTTAAGCCTACCGAATATGAATACATACATACATAATTAGCTATAGGCACAAACACATACATATTATACAACATACATAATATTTTTACACAAACTGTTACTCGTAAAATATGGCTTTTAAAATCTGCCTTTTATTATATACATACATATACATATAACACGGGTATTCTTAAATCATGAAATAGTTTAACCACTTTATGATTAGTGCTGTGGGCAGATTAGTTTTTTAAAAGTAAATATGTATCCAGATATAATATTTGTTATACATATGACATGTAAGAATAAATAGATTATTTCTGCCAACATGATTTGGTAAGCTCAAATGGATTGTATAAAACAGGGGTTGCCTTATGTTGAGCCTTTTTCTTCATAAGCCAAATTATTTGTAAGAAATCAATGTACTTTACATAATATGTAACATAAAATGAATAATCTTTTACAATAGCATTCGAATAGTAACGTTTTTTGTTCCCTCTTTAATATTGATTTGTTTTCAATATTTGTCTCTAAAAACCAATTCAGACTGAACCATGACTAAAATAAAACCAATTCATATTTTTGGGCATTAAATAAGTTATGCAAATTACAGTTTTTTAATATTATTTAAGTTCATAACGAGATACATATATTGTATTTTTAGCTGCAAATATTTTACAGAGTTATATTTTTATGAATATACATAGCATACATACATACATATTGGCCATATATTTAACCATATTGTTTATTTTAGGTCTATGACAATGATTGTATATTTCACTCCATAGTTTATTTGTACATACAGGATACTTATTCGTATTGTGTAATTTCTTTTTTAAAATATACCAAATATCTTCAGATTAATTGAAAATGCCTTTAATTGTGGTATAATAAGTACCAAGAATGGACATGTAATAATTTTCATGCAAAGAGGATAACTCAAATTAGAGAAAATATTACATCTTAATTTCCAATGTTGACATTTTTAAAATCGTGAATTACGTAAGCAATGTGATACATGAGTCAGCTAATGCTAAAGGTGTAATATTTTCTTTTCTTTGATTTCAGCAAAGAGTTCAATTAACTGCGGTGAGAGCCTGAATGTGAAAACCTTTATATTTATATTTGTATAAATAAATTCACTGCCACTTGATATTTTGTTTTTTTATTTACACTTATGAAATAACACATTGATATTTATTTATTAATTGGAGGACTAACAGGTTTCCTCCTAACTAAATATGTATTTACAAAACTCTCATGCGAAACAAAAATATTTTATTGAAAAATTTATAGTTGATTGAGTTTTGATTCGAGTTATCAGACTAATATTTAATCTATTTGAGGTATGTACCTACCATATTTTTTAAAATCTAATAAATAGTATATTAAAAATGCACACTTCTTCCAAGTATGAACTTCCAAAATGCCATTACATGATTGTTCTTATTGGCATTACATTTATCAATCAAAATGCAAATATTAAAGAATGATTTTGCAAAAAGTACATATATGTACATGGTTCATTTGCAACTAGAATGTTATCTAAATTTGCAAATCTTTCAGAAGACATATTTGTTTTGACTTTGTAAGGTAGTCATGTTGCAATACCATTTTATGACATTATATATGTGTAATATGTTGGCAATATGGCCCAGGTTTTTTAACCTAATTGTTTAAATCGGAAGATTTTCATTAGGGATGGAGCAAATAAGTGATATGGTATGGATATTTAGCAAGGCTTTTGGGTAGAGTGGCAACTGTCTGGCTGCCAGATATTCAGCGCAAAATGTGTACATTTTACAGTATACATTTAGCTTACATTCGACTAGGTGTTTGGTCTAAGATTGGAAATATCTAAGTGATCGTGTAGGTATATACCTAACATATATATCTATCGTTCTATAGTTCTTTTATTTCAGAAGGCACGGAGTGAAGTAAAAAAAGTCTCATTGCAGCATCTAATACTGATTGCAGTCGAGTGATTTTATTGCTTGATAGATCCGTATATAAACTGTTACAATAATCGACTCTAGATACTACAAATGCACGCAGATGACAGGCGCCACCGTCTGGTAAATTCTTACGAATGGTCTAAATTTACCTTAGCTGGTAAAAACATGTCCTTGTTGTTTTGCTGATTTGTGTCTCAAGAGAGAGATCAGAATATAAGAAAACTAATAAAAATTTAATATCCCGTTATTTGGTACTCCTCCTATTGGGTAGTGTGGTGTATGCGATTGACTCTCTCTAGAGTTGTTCTATTTTGGACTGGTTCAATGTCAATTTGTTTTCAGCCTCTAATTCAGGCCTAGCCAACCCAAATTGCACCCCGGGCCGCATCGATGACCTAAAATTTTCCAAAAGGGCCGCATACAGACATCAGAATTTTATTTATAACAATGAATATCATACTTATTGATTTTTGTAAGTATTATAAATAATTTGAATGCAGAGGTAATCAGAAAGTACAATCAGGGTAATTGTGAAGAAAAAAATCATTGCTACGACCAGATATGAGAAGAAATCACACATTGAACCAACAAAAAAATTAATTTGTATAGTAATAAACATAGATAATACTTGAGGGCATAAATTTTGTCAATATATCAAATCTTGTATCATAAATATATGACTGGTTTAAGAATATATTTTTGATACATGACCTCGGGCCGCACGTAAGGGCGTCGCAGGCCGCATGCGACCCGTGGGTTGGCCACCCTTGTTCTAATTCATTCTCCTAATCTCCCTATGTACTTTCTCCCCCAGTTTAGTTTGAGAACCATCCGCATAGCAGTGAGATAACAATCCATATGATTTTGTCTATATATTCACTGTAAAGTTGGTATAGAAGACCATTAACTGAACGTTGCGGTACCCCAGTAGAGACTGAATGATTAGGTGAAAAAGAATAGAATGAAGTTATTGAAAAAATCTGTAATATTATAGTAGTTTATTAAAAAATAAATTAAAACAAAAAAATAACATTTTGAGTGAGTCTATTTAGACTACATTCGCTTACATTCGACTAGGTGTTTGGTCTAAGATTGGAAATATCAAAGTGATCGTGTAGGTATATACCTAACATATATATCTATCGTTCTATAGTTCTATTATCTCAGAAGGCACGGAGTGAAGTAAAAAAAGTCTCATTGCAGCATCTAATACTGATTGCAGTCGAGTGATTTTATTACTTGATAGATCCGTATATAAACTGTTACAATAATCGACTCTAGATACTACAAATGCACGCAGATGACAGGCGCCACCGTCTGGTGTTGAATAAGTATTTACTTATTCACAAATCTGTACTATCTCCACTTAGAAGTTATTTTTACATTTTTGACATCTCAACATAGATGTAGAAGAGTATGGAATTCTAGGCAAATGATCAGATAGGCTGGTTAAGTGATCACTTTACATACGTGTAACATTCACCAATTCTACTCATGATTGACCAGCACACTACTCAAATTTTTGGAACTCTTAGTTATATTATGTCAATCTCATGATACAGCATATGTGAGTTCACAACAGTCATCCTTTTTAGAATGAGGAAAATTTTTACTAAGCAGACTCTTTTTATTTGTAAACAAGGTCCAATGCTGGATATTATTTACAAACGTGGAACCCGCCTGAAAACATGATTTTATTTTTTTAGGTAACTTATATAAAGCAAATAGTGTGGTTGTCAATCATGGGCAAAATTGGTGAATGTAACACGTATGTAAAGTGGTCACTTAACTAGCCTATGACAGGTCGTAAGCTCTGTAAAAATGCCCAGACTTCCATATCTTTGCGTTGTGCATTAGAGATCTTCTCCATCTTTGTTGAGATGCCAAAAATGTAAAAACGAACCGTTTTGGCTGCCGGTTTTCATATTCTGCCGCTGAATTTCTACTTCCGGTCGATGAATCTGCAAAGTGTACATAATTTTAGTCTGTGGTAACCTATGCAATAGGTGTTGATTCATTTGACATCTGTCAATTGCTTTCTATGGTTTCTTTTATTTTTGATCATTTTGAGTGATTCTGCGGTCGGAAATTAGAAACATCGAAAGAAATTCTCACTTATTTCATGGATTTAAAATCGCACAGTAATTTTATTGTTATATAATTTCAAATACTTATTTCATAATAACTTCATTTGATGGTTAATTCCTTAATATGGAGAATTTGATTTTTGTTTTCGACCGGTTTTTACAATTAATTTTTGTGTCAGTTGGTGAAAATATCTCTAGGAATATTGCGAGTAGAATTATTCCTCTGTACCATTATTATGCTGAAAAAATTACCGGAGTTTTTAGAGACTACCCGCAGAGTGCTCACTTGCAGTCAGAGTTAAACATTGAAGCGAAAACAAGTTAAAAATACATAAAAGATTTTATGCTTTAAAACCAGGTACATATTTTATTGTATCTTTTTGGTCGTATGCCGATTTAAGAAAGCGTTAAACCACCAATCGAACCATTCGACAATTTTACTTGTACCCAACTAATTACCAGTGTGACCTCTGAACGAGTTATCAGTTGATTTATGTGTTATTTTCATGCATGTTTAGTTTTCCAACTTTTATTTGATAGTGATATTAAAACAAAGTAATGAAGTAAATATTTTTGTATTTTTATTTTATTTTCAGATTGAATGAAAGAGAAAAAATGGATAAAGAAATAAACATAGAAGTGTTATTTGAAAATAAAAATTATCTTATAGTTGACAAACCATATGATCTATTGATAAATTCTGATGATGAAAATAATAAGGTACTTTGTCTTTAGGTTGTTTTTGTAGAATGTCCTATTGTCAACTCATTTTAATCCTGTGTAAGGCAATTCAAACTTGATATTCAGATTACATTTTTTTTAAATTTATTTCTTCATGCACTTTGCGCTTTTTTTTTTGCTTAAACAATATGAAATTTCAGATACAGTTAAAATTCGAGTTGCTAGTTCATATTCCCTACTGTACTGTTGTGGAATAAGTCTAATATATATTTTTAAATTTTATGTTGCAGAAAACTTTGCATAGAATTTTAATGGCAAAGAATGAAACAAATATTGAAACCAATGCAACTGACCACTCTTCACCAAAACATGGTTTCCATTTTATACACAGGTAGGATGCATGACCATAGCTTACATTGAGATTGATCATTGAGTCGTAGAATAAATATGTATATCGATATTAAAATAGTCGCAGAGGCAGCATTGCCATTAAAATTATGGTGAGGCTACTGAGCAATGAATGATGGATAAAAAATTGAATGCTGAGTTTGACACTGCACTTTGAAAAATACATATTAGTTATTCCGTATATTTTTAGATTAGACTACGCGACTAGCGGTGTAATTTGTCTTGGTAAAAATTCCAAGGCAGCCGCGTTGGCCGGACGTCTGTTCGAGAAGAGATTAGTAGAGAAGTACTATTTGGCTTTAGTACATAACCACATAGCGGACCAACTGACCCAAATCAATATTCCAATAGGTGAAATTGTTATATATTTTACTTCCATCATTTTCATGACCATTGCATACCCAGATTCTATAGCATCCCTCAAACATTATTGAATTTTTTTTTAATATATATATTTTTTTTCTTCATTAAATACATTTTAGTTGTACGGATCTATGCGCTAATCGGTAACAGTAGTGAGTGTTTAAAAATATGAATTTGCTTTGAAATTGCCATATCTTTAACAGCATTTGATATTTTATGATTAAATTTGATTGAATCTGTGTATAATTCACCGAACCCGGTGTGAGGGATTTGTTATCACATATAATGATGTTTAAAAATGTAAAATACAAAATATTTAATAGTTTTGTATAACGCTCTTACAGTTTATTAAATTAAAATACAACTCTTACTTTAAAATACATTTTATAGAGTCATGGTGGGATTCAATTTGAATGTTGCACATCTAATTTTTTCTTATCTTTAATTGTTTATGAAACTTGCGAATTTGACCTTTAGGTCAATTAAGGGTCAAATATTGATGATGCTGTTGAGAGTATGATTACATTACATACCTGACTGCATAGTGTAGAATGTTTCTATGTCAATTCTAGGCTATGATTCGAGATATCTTACCGATAGTAAAATGATGGCGGGAGAAGGACCATTTTGTATAAAGCCGAAAAATGCGAACACACAAATTCTTGTTTTGGAACACGGGACGTTTAAAGGGAAGAAGGCCTCGAAAATTTTGTTAAAACCATTTACAGGTTGTTATCACAATTTTATTGATATTCATAAATTTTTACTGTACGAATATAAATTTTGTTTCTGGGACTTGGACTGAGAAAATACAATAAAATACAGATATTTTTTACTTAGTCCATAAGTTCCCAAACTATTTTCAGCGCCTCCCCTGCCAAAACTCTCGCCGATAGTGGGAAGGAAATAACCCAAATTATGATTATGAAGCGGGAAGAGGAATAATATATTGCCCCCTTCCCAGACCTTTATTCTGTCTCCTGTACTCTCTAGAGAACCTCTCCAGCACAAACTGGCAAAAGGTACCTTCCTTGTGGGAATGTATGCTTTTATCCAATTTCATAGTTTTGTTGGTCACTCTTGTGATGTGACAAAGGCAAAACTTCTGAAAAGTAAACCCAACTGTTGCTAAGTAACAGGACATAGAGGGGGGTTATTAATTAAGACTCTGCTGATGCTTGTCTGTCTAATTATTCACTTGTGTACAACAGTGGTCAAATAAATAAGTGGAATTGTACCAAGTACTCTATTTTGACATGTCGCTCACTCCTTTCAAGAACGTCATCAATAAAAAATTGACAATTTTCAGTTGTGCGTGTTTTCGGAATGCCCAGAAAATATACTATATCCCAGCAAAAGAGGCATATTTTTAACTTAATATTTACCCGCTACAAAGCAGAAAATGTTGTTTTTAATTTTGAAGAAAAGGTATTGTTTAATTATTTTTTTTAAAATACTAAATATTTTTCAAATGGAGAAAAAACCTTCACGTTTTACCTAAGATCTGTTGCACAGTAAACATTGTGTTATATTTTTAAACTTTAAAAACGTTGTCCTGAAAAATCAAGTTTTTTGATTTATGAAATTCTTGAAAAGAGTGAGCGATATGTGACTTCGCAGGTTTCCTAAAACAATAGTCTTAAATATTCAATATATGGCTTCTGGGATTTCTTCCCAATTTATTTTTTTTCTAGGAAGAAGACATCAACTTCGAGTCCATTTACATCTTATTGGACATACAATTATCGGTGATTATACTTATAGTGGACGTGTAGATACAGAGGATAGAATGTACCTTCAATCATACAGGTAATTAAATTTGCTGCAGTGACACTACCGTTTAATGGGGAAATGAATGTTATCTACGCTTGAATACGCTACCCTCTCAATGTACTTTTGACAATCTATACATACAATATTGATAAAATTTGCACAATTAAATGTAGATAGATTAAATAGTGTTCTTATACTAATAACACTATGCTAACTGGACACTAGTCCAGTTAGCATAGTGTTATTGGGTATCGGCACCAGTGCTATACTTCTTACTGCCGCGTGCAAAATTGTTATCTGCTTTAGTGATGTTGACTATGAAAATTAATCAAATAATTTGTAAAATATTAATTCCGTCAGAATGACAGTTAGTACCTAATCTATATACTGTACAGTGAAACCTCTATCTATCATTCCTCGAATAATCGTTTTCCCGGATGTGTCGTTTAATTCTTCTACCCCGAATTCATTTCATACAAGATAGATCGCATTGATCGTTTCTATCTACCATTTTACCACATTCATTATTTGAATCACGCCGCACATTTGACATATTTTGTCTGTTTTTTTTTTGCATTCTTCTAAATTTTGTTACAATCGACGACAATATTCCAACGTGTGGGATAGAAACTATAAAAAGCTTGTGTGACTTAAGGTTAACGGATACAGCAGAGGTCGATATTGATGAAGAGGAGCCGCTGCCTGTACTTTTATTTTCAGAAGCATGAACACTCTTTTAAAAATTAAATGCTTTCTACTACGCACATTCCATAACTGATGCGGAAAAAAATTATATTTGTAAAGCCCAAAATATACTGTTGATTTACGGAAATAAAACAAATGTCCATCAAAGATTATTTACAATGCAAGAAACTTTAATATTTTTTGGTTCTGTCAAATAAATACATTTATTTGCATCTAAAATTTGTATTCTGCTTAGAAATTTAACTTACCCATTGTTATGCAGATTGGGAGGACGGTATCTTTACTCGATTGTATCTTCTTGTGTATTGACTTCTTAATCCCGCATTTATTGTTTTCCCGCATTCATGGTTTATTTTAATAGTTCCCTTTAGAAACGATAGATAAAGGTTTCACTGTATATAAGCTCTTACATGATACAAGTGCTATTCGGTATCAATTTCATGGAACATGTTGCCTTTTGAGTTTTTTAATAGAATAAGTTTAAGGTAGTATTTTACAAAAATAGCACTATATAAATTATCCAAAATTATTTTTCCACTGCCATATATAATCTCTATGTATCTAGTGATCAACTCATTATTTGTTTCTTTAGATTGAAAATACCTCTAAAAGATGAAGAATTGGACATCACAGCTAGCAGTTTATTTTCTTCAGAATATTTATATCGATTTTGGGAATCCAATAAAATATTCAACAGTTTGGACACAAATGATTGTTTCAAAGTTTTCAATGAATTTGAAAACAAAAATAATGATGTAGTTGTTAAATAATTAATACATTTTACTGAATTATCAATCTTTTTTATTTACCTATATATTTTCACCAACTCCAAATGTTTTATTTATTGTTTCGGCATTAACTTTGTGGTAAGACATGTTACAATGATTAAAGAAAACACTTGTTTTTTACCACTTGAGTTTTATTAAAGACTACATGTTTCAGAAGTTTAACTTCCATCATTCAGGTCTGTATAATAACAGTTATTATACAGATCTGAATGATGGAAGTTTAACTTCTGAAACATGTAGTCTTTAATAAAACTCAAGTGGTAAAAAACAAGTGTTTTCTTTAACCATTGTAACTCCAAATGTATTAGTTTATTTTTTCTTTAATCTTTCTGGAAGTACAATAATTGATGACTCTCTTTCTCTGGGGAGTGGTTTTTTTGACATTTTTTTTACGAAATCCATGTAAAAAGAAATAATCCATGAAGATAGAAATTATGTAAAAATAATTTTCAAAAATAAAACTCACCATCTCTAGGTTTTATTTTATGATAAAATTACAAACAAATATCCACAGATGTCATTGCGATACAAATTACATCATACCAACTGAAAGGCGGACTTCAATGTTCATTAACGTCGACACTCTTTTGAGCACAGACTAACTAATTTATATACTTTTGACGAAAATTCGCACTGACGTTCAATTACATCCATACTTCCGCAGAGGCTAATCTGGCTAAAGCCATTTTTTTAAGCCTCCAATAATTTAGTGATACAAATTATTTCAATTTACAATTTCTACAAAATCATTAATGAAGTTTTATTTCGCCTATGAAAATTCATCATTCACACAGAGGTAATCAAAAGATCATAATCAGTAATAATTTGTAACATGCTTAGTCAAATTAAAATTTAGGGCTCAAAACCATAGCGGTTTAGGCAATATTTTGGCTTCTTCAATAAAAACATTTTTTATGGCAAAAATTGCTCATACCTCAAAACATTTATCGATAGGTTACACTGTCATTCACAGTAATTAGATTATTATCCACGTTCATAGTGTAGTAGTTATCGCTTTTAGCCACAGTTCTGGAGGATGTTCCCAGCAAAAGGCAAAATAAATGTATACAACAGATTTTTCACTATAAAATTGTATTAATACAAACCTGGACTGGTACCTGAAGCGCAGGCTGGTCACCTTTCTTTTTTATAATTATTAATCAACTTACAATTACTGTTTTTTTTTCAATATTTGTTTCATTAAATCCATAAATTATTTTGAAATGAGAGGTTTGAATTAAAATTTTGAAATCTTCACCACCACCATGCAATAACTATTTTGAAACTTTTTTAAATCTTAAGTACTAATTATTTCATATAAAATATTTTAAAAATATTATAATATATTGTTATTTTCATTCAATTAGATTTGAAAAAGCGTTCAGTTGGGCACGGTCTTGCCATACGAAAAATATTTGTATTACAGCGTTGATTCAGTGGCAACCCAGAAATAATTTTTCCTGATTTCCGAAGGTACACGGAGATGGCCGATTTGACAATCGGTTTTACGACGTACTTCAGTAGTGGTTGGGTGCGAGGAGTGCAGCGGGGAGCGGGGACCTTTGTGTGATTGTTGTGTCCGTGCGTTAATATCATAATATCATTTCACTTCGTACCAAATGTAACCTGCACGCGCGTTTATAAGTGTATTTTTGTTTATCACGCATTTTTTAAGCAACGTTTAGAGTGGTATCGTGATGGGTATCTCAACATGTTTTGTCAAATCTGTTGACATTTAACAATGTCATCGTGTAGTGAAAAGAATGGAGTAGTTGTGTGTACGTACTTATTATTTCGCAAGATGTATGAATAACGGATTAAGGGTATCCCTATTGCCGACAGAGACGCACTGTAACAAGTGCAGTGTGCGGGAAAGGGAGGGTTAGCTGGAATATGGCTCGCAGAAAAGGAATTTCCTCCAACATAAATAAATCAAGTGAGTAGTGTTTTTGCTTCACCTGTTCACTTATTATTTTATCCATTTTATTTGTATTCCTAGAAAATTCTTTAATCGAGGGTTTTATTGAAAGCTCATCAATAAAACAAATGTTCAGTTTGTTTAAAACAAACTAACATTTACTAGCAGGTGTTATTATGATAATATTACATACCTACTTATAATATTCATATAAATTTTTTATTGTTGATTATATTAGAACTTTGCTGTATATTTTAATCCCTTTATATATATATATATATATATATATATATATATATATATATATATATATATATATATATATATATATATATATATATATATATATATATATATATATATATATATATATATATATATATATATATATATATATATATATATATATATATATATATATATATATATATATATATATATATATATATATATATATATATATATATATATATATATATATATATATATATATATATATATATATATATATATATATATATATATATATATATATATATATATATATATATATTTATATAAAATAAAGATTTGTATTATCATTATTTTTATATAATCTGAACTAATTGCTAATTAGTTTGTCCATTGTAATAAATAGACTATAATCATTCGTCGATGTTCCTTACATTATGTATAGCCGACATTAATAAATTCAGAAATAATAATTTTATTCAAGTTAAAGAAATATTTTATTTTGATCCATGCAATGAAATCGTAAATATATGTAAGAAGCTTTATAGGCAAACTAATTTAAAATATTATCTTTGTCAAGATGTTTTTTACGTGCTGAATTAAAATGTCTCTGAAAATAGTCTATTTGGATGTCTTATAATGAGTTAGGAAGTGAAGTACGTACATAATTTTGAAATTGCATAAATGTTGCATAATTTCAGATATATCGAAGAAGTCCGTTTTTTGATAAGATGTGGCGATCGATCTAATCAATGTGATTTGTTTCATGTGTAAAATAATAGACATGTCCGAAATTCATCTGAAATCATGCTAATTCTCATGGAATCGCCAATTCTCCGTATGCGACATTCCTGCAGATGATGGTGTCTGCGGTGGCGGGAGGTGTGATGAGGTGCGCGGGGGTGTGGTATCGGGCCACGGGCGAGGGGGGGGGGGCTATCAGTAAACTTTGGCCAGCATACCGCGTGCGTCATCCGATTCAAGAAAGTTAACCCGTTGGGTGCCGAGCCGTCCGATTACGTCACCGAAATTTAGCTAATTTAGCCCGTCCGCGTCCTTGTCTTTTTTGTTTACGTTTTTTAGCTACAACGAGATTAAATGTTCAGCCAACTTTGATGACAATTAATTTTCTATATAAGTCGCGCGGTTCTTCGAAAACAATACTTGCATAATATTTACTTTCTGTTAATATCTTCAAAAAATTATCAGTACAACGCACGATTATTTTTGTTGACTAAATAGGAAATCGAATCTAGGAAACTATGCGTAGTAGCCAAATGTGATAACCACTATAATTAATTTTCCCAACATCATTGGCCCATAAATTGTGACATCATAACTTCTTACATCCAAATAATAATTAATATTTGTTTGATATTTTATATAGCTCTATTTACTAAAATAAAAACGTATACCCACACACAGGCCATACCTTTGTGAGATCTTTTTTTGTATTAATATAATAGAATATTTATTGTACTTGTAATTATATTTTGTCAAATTGTTAACGTGAGATTGACAACTGTAAAATAGAAGAAATCTGTGATTTAATTAATGGGTAATATATAGAAATAATTGTGCAAGCATTTTTTTCTCCTTTTTATCGTATATCACTTCACTCTCGCAGTTTCAAACTGTTGGTGGAAGAGCATTCCGTGCCATCGGGTCCGCAACAGCAAAGGCACACTCTGCAAATTATGTGCGTTGATCACGAGCTGGTGGGATCGCTATCGCTATAACTGATCGAAGCGTGACACGTCTATCAGCGAATTCGTCTGGAACGCATAGGTTTTATAGATACCCGGAAGCCGTATTATGCATTGATTTATACATGAGCAGACAGAGATTATATTTTGCCTTTTTTGGGAAAGCGTTACCGGTGCAGTTCGTGAATTTATAAATTCCAAAAATTTTACTCGCTGTCGCGTTTAATACTGATTCCGGACTACGCGATTTAAAAAAAGTTATGTCACGCAAATTTGCGTACATCTTATCGCCAAAATACATCTTCTTCTTCTTTTTAATGTCATTTCACCCATCTTGGGTGTTATAGCCAGTGTCGAGTTATTTTTTATTTACACTTTTTTACATTTGACTTTCAAGTGTTAGTATTCCTGTTAGTGAGGTTAGTTTTATTAGTAACGGTTTATTGAATGTTCTATCCAATATTGCCAACAGTTTGATTGAAACTGTTTAGGTACTTTTGCGGAAAGCGGAAAGTACCGCGCTAGATGTGAGCAAATCATAAATCTCGGGGAAATTCTATTTTGGTTTTGCCGCCGATAAATTTAATTACGTCGCACCGTTAAAATGCGGGATTGTTTAAAATTTTGCGAAATTTTGCTATCACGGCGCATAATAATATCCATTATCTAATCACTCAAGAGCGCTACACGATAATGGGCTGTAACTGTTCGCCACAGGCCGCAGATTGCCAACTTTCGCCTCCTCTGCAGTTACGAGAGAGAAAATCCACTCAAATATGTATTATTACGAGTATATTCAGAATCGGTACTAATTGAGTATTCGAAACTACTCAGCTGTCCAAATTAAAAACACAGTAAGGGACATTTTTTTGTAGTAGGTTTTTTTTTGCATTTATGGACTAAGTAGACTCTACTTAGTCCAAAAATGCAAAAAAACCTACTACAAAAAAAATGTCCCTTACTGTGTTTTAAATTTGGACAGCCGTACTGGTTCGGTGAGAAAAGCGCACATGATAAATTCATTTTAAAAAACCTTCGTGCGTAGGTCATCATATAAACGCACTGCTATCTTGATTGTTAACACACGAAGGAAAGGTGATCAGCCCTTCGCTTCAGGTACCAGTCCAGGGTAATATTGAATAAATATCAGAGTAAAGAAATCACTTATATTTATTTGACCCCCCCTCCTGAGAATTGAACCCGGGACCTCCAGTACGGTAGCCGAGCGTGCTAACCATTACACTACGGAGTCAAAAAAATGATAATTTACCAGAAGAAAATGACATGAAAATTGATATGTTTATGAATACTGTAGAATAAAATGAAAACTAATCTATTATTTCGAGAAATAAAAATACTTTGTGTTCTGATCCACTCACATTTGTGAGTGGATCAGAACACAAATGTGAGTGGATCAGAACACAAAGTATTTTTATTTCTCGAAATAATATATCAATATGATCCACAAAGTTAATGCTTTCAATATTCAAAACAGAAAACTAATCTAACTGTTTATTTTAAAAACTTTGAGGAAGCTAATTGATCGGTCTTAAAATATGAATAATTTGTTGAAATAACTTATTTAGAAATGGCGAATCAAAACAAAAACTATCAATACGCATTAATACGATTTGATCATCGGTAATTTTCCTTATAAATATTTTCCTTAAAAATTGCCAAGGTTGTATAATATAACCATTTTGCGCGTGAGTATTATTCATCGGACCATTTTCCCATGTGCGTTTTTCTGGCCACTTCGAACTAATAAATATTAAAAATATAAATTGTTAAAAATGCACAGCTTTAGTTCTATTGCCGATTACATAATTATTTATTGATGTGTTTTCTTCTTCAAGAACGTACGTACTTTTGGCAATTAGTCAGCCTAGCCAGCCGCTATATTACATTCTTGAGTGTTTAGTCATTATCGACGCAAGATAAAATTACCCACGTCATAAAAACTTATTTTGTAGGAAACGTTTAATAATTATGTTATTAAAAGTTGGGTCTTATCTTAAACGCGATAGCTTTTTCACAATATTCTCTAACTAGAAGCTGCAATGAAAATAATATGTAAATTGTATTCGTTATCTTTATCCCTTGTATTAAAAGTTTAGATATTATAATAATCACGATAAAAAAAGTATGTTTAATGTATCGTGTGTTTATCATGTTTTTTTGTTCATCACCTAGAAATGTGTATGAGTTATTTTAGTGTTTATCTATTTAAAACAACCTGTTTCTACGATCTATGTTTGCCTCATTTTCCTTATAAAAGAGGCAAACATAGATTTAAAGTTCGAATATTTATTAAGTAATATGAATCTCGCGGGCGTTCCTCCGAATGGCTGTATGTTTACGGTTTTTGTTCGATATAGGAGGGCTACCTACGGGTATGGGTAGGTACTGTTACGGGTATTCCACCTTGTCAAACTCGAAAACGTTCTCTTTTCGAATGTGTAATTCCCCGTGGCGACAGTCGGTCGCGCCGCACTGCGCGCCGGCAGCGGCAGTCGGCAGTCGGCGGCTCGGCGGAGCTATTTCGGCTGATGCTGCGACGCGCGGAGCGGGCGGCGGGGGCGGGCGCTGGGGAATCCTCCTGGCGCCAGACCGCCGCCCGCTGTCTGAGCGCTCCGTCTCGCTCGCGCCGGCCGCGCGCGCTCGCCGCGTCCCGCTCGCGCGCGCGCGGCCGACTGCCAGACGCGCCGGCTGGCGAGGCGCGCCCGTCCGCAGCGAGAGGCTACCTCCTCCGGCCTTCGTCCGCCGCGCACCTTCGCTGAAAATAACCTTTTTGCTAAATACTTCTCTTCGCTCACGCGCGTCGATAGGCTCGGACCCGAGAGATCCGAACCGACGCGGACAGCTTCACGGGTATGCGGTTGGCAAAATGCGCCACCGATAAGCGAAGGGAGAACAATCGACGTCGGTAATATTCTAATCGAGGAATAGAATCGGTCATTCTCATCGCAATTAAATACTCTTATATTTATAGCGCCGTCTAGATCGGACTTGATAAAGAATCCGATCGCAATATTCCGAGTCGTATTCGGAGAGCGAAATGAATGAACCTTGAATGAACAACGCATTTTTATTTGTTTATTGATTTCATCGTTTGGAGCAATAAAATATTCCAACGATTGGAGTACAATAAAACGATATTATTATTCTATAGACACGGAGAAACCTTCCAATTTCAGCTTACCGGTGTACTTGTATACATTCATTAGGTTTCATCAACTCCTTCCGGGATTTTTTAAATCCAAACAATATTATTTAATAAATATTATGATCAAACGGATACAAAATCAAGTACCTACCTACACATTACCTAGCCTAGGTAATTTGAATTAAGGCATACAAAAGACCTGTTGTAAAAATTGAAAAGTGGATTAATTTAGTAAGGGTTGCTAGTAGCGCTTCCTGTACCTGCATGGAGTAACAATGTATCGTTCTTGCATTGATTGTTTTTGAAAATACAATGTTTTTAATCCTTACACACCAAATGTGACGCGTTATGTATTATGCAGATATATTAAAATATTAATTTTAATTTGTGAAAAATTTAATTGGTAGTGATGGTACATTATGAACTATTGACCAATTAATTTAACTTTTTTTAGTCCTTTTGACCAGCAAACCCCGGTCTTACAGACTTTTCGTTTTTTTAATTATTTAAATCCAACACGACAATATTAGTACATTTACGTGAATAATCATCGTAAGACAGTGTGCAGTAGCTCCATCACTGTTTTGCATAATGGGCACAAGGGACGCCTTCGTTGGACGTTCTGTTTGACTTGTGTTATACTTGTTAGTAGTCGGCAATATGCACCAGTCACCAGCCTGTGTGGAGACATTGTCTGTGTTATAACAAATAATGAATCTTAGTGTAACTGTGCTTGGATTCCACGTAACTGTTTAACAGGAACATCACATACTTCACCGCGTCTATATCTTCACTGTGTCTACCATGCTGCAGACAAAACAAAAAGGCAGGGGTGTGCCTTCCATATAGGCAGAAAAACAGTGCCTGTCGTATCTTACCCGCGTGACATAAAAAAAACGCAACCAGTACCTACCTACCTTGCTAAGTAGTACCTAGCTTACCTTACTACCTACCAGCAATGAGCAAATGCTGAGAAGTTCTTGATTGGCCCACACTAGATTATCCTTCCTGTTCCCAACACAGATTCAAATAAAAACATATTTGATTAGTTAGAATTAACAAAAATCCACTTAATGATCTATAAACCTTGTTCATAATAAGCAAGGTAAATAATAAATGCAATTCCCATAAAAAAAATACATACCTCTACTGCCTACCTTAATTAATTCTCTGTATACACGCCACTGATAAAAGACATCATCAAACATTTCATCTTAATTTAACAAAATATATTTTATATTAATTTGTCTAAGTCTTTTCTTTTGCACCAGACGCATATTTATCCAAGTTAAATAATATTTAGTATTACGTGACCATTTTTTATATTGCGCTATCGTCACAAGTCACGAGAATTGTGTTAAAATTTCCCTTTGGTGCAAAGCAGTATCTATTATCTGTTTATTCCAATATATGGTAAACTAGTACAATAGTTCATTACTCGGAACAATATTATATTTTCCACGTATAAAGTTTATCACATTGATAAAGTTAAGTATAAATGCGATAACCAACTTTAAAGAAGATAACAGCTGAATTAATCATTATTTTAAATATATTTAACCTTTTTTCGCAAAATAAACATTATTAATAAATCCCGTTATTAAATCACAGCGAAGTTCCATTAAGATAGTATTTTACAAAAATGGCGCCATGTAAATTATCCCAAATTATTAATATTATGCTTTGGTCCCAAATCGAAGTCCTATAATAAATACATTAGCAGCTTCAAGCAGTCGGTGTCAACGAATTGCATTATGCACTATTATGCAGTTTTAATACTAAAATATAAATCCGCTCACACTTGACCGCAAGCCAACCGCAGCTGTCGACTACGACTGCACGCCGACAGCTCACATCTCCGGTGTACGTAGAATGAGATTTTTGTATTGAAAATGCAGAACGCGACAGCTTGAAGCAGTTGGTGTATTCCCGGACGATCTAAATTGACATAATAATATTTTGAATATGTACGTCTTTCCGTCTGATTTATAGACTTATGTGAATACTTATATAGCTTACATAGGGTCCTAGAGAATAACTATCCAGATTTTAGTTTAGATTTTTATAATTTAATTAATTGATTCGGCAGTCACATAGTGTTAAATCTATCCATTTTTAATAAAACTTTTAATAAAAAATGCTACAGGGCAGAAAGTGTTGTTTTTGCATTTTGAAGTAAAGGTTATTTAATTATTTTTTAAATATACTAAATATTTTTCAAATGGAGAAAAAATATTCAGGTTTTACCTAAAAAGATATGTTGCACAGTAAAAAGTTCAATAAGTGGCTTGATATTTATTTTTAATACATTTTATTATATTTTTAAACTTTAAAAACGATCTCCTGAAAAATCTAATTTTCGATATATGACGTTGTTGAAAGGAGTGAGCGATATGTCAGGGAGTATAAGGCAAAAACGGTCTTGATTTATTATGTGTATAATAATCAATATGATTGTGTAATATCTCTTTGTAGGGCTCCGCGTCGCGGCAAATCCCTTTTATACCGAAATTATAAAATATTATATACTGTAATAAACTGTTATACCTGTCTCCGTAAATAGATTTACCAGAATTTCAGGGGCTGAATCGAAATCCGAAAATTCCCGGAAATAATCTCGTTCTGCCTCCCAGCAAATGAGTTCAGGTTTCTCGGAAATGCGAAACAATGATGGGTGTGTACATGTTCTCCTCTACCTCCTACTTGCCTGGATACGTTTGATATCCCTACGTCACAGGCGTAGGGAGTAAGGTTCCTGGAATAATCCGAGGTTATTGTTTGTTTCTGACGCGCGTGTCTCCTAGTTATTCCTTCCCAGAAAGAACTGACTGTATAATTACGCACTTTCATTATTTTATTCGGCAGTTACTTTTAAAAAATCTATCCATTTTCAATTTAATTTTTACTTAGTAAATACCAGTTCCTATTTCTTAAAATGTATTTTGACACATCGCTCACTCCTTTCAAGAACGTCATAAATCAAAATTCGTCAATTTTCAGTTGTGCATGTTTTCGGAATGCCCAGAAAATGTACTATATCCCAGCAAAAGCGGCATATTTAAAACATAATAATTACCCGCTACAGGGCAGAAAGTGTTGTATTTGCATTTTGAAGAAAAGGTATTGTTTAATTATTTTTTCTAAATATAATAAATATTTTTCAAATGGAGAAAAAACCTTTTTTTTCAAATGGAGAAAAAACGGTTTCATCTCAAAAGATCTGTTGCACAGTAAAAAGTTTGATAAGTAGCTTGATATTTATTTTTAATGCATTGCATTATATTTTTAAACTTGGAAAACGTTCTCCTGAAAAATCAAGTTTTTTGATTTATGACGTTCTTGAAAGGAGTGAGCGACATGTTTCGATGCATTCCGCATCATGCGGTGTTTGAAAATAATCGTTCATAAAGAACGGTGTCGCAATATATTTTAAGAAATAGTGGTATATACTCGTACTAAGTAAAACTTAAATAAAAAATAATTACGTACACTAATTATTGCTATTTTATAAAAAAATAACTACTGCATTAGTATTTGTTTAATAGGTCCCATGACCTTTACTTAATATTTTTTACATTGCGTTTATTTTAATGCAGTGGAATTTTTATGTTTTCTGTACATACACGTATCGCATGTCTCCTCCGCCTACTATAGTTAGGCGACAGGGTGCGCTGTTATGCGTTATGCACATGTTCTTTCAAGATCTACCTACCTACCTGCCTACTACTACTACCTACATGTGTATCGTGCGAAAAAAATGCGCACTTGTCGCTTTCTACATACAATACGAGTGGCCGGATTGGCTGGCTGAAGCAACCAAAAATCACCTGCTGTTTCTCATTTAAATGCCGTATTACCGGTGTGAAACACCAACCACCGGTGCCGGGTGATCGTTGGGGACGGTCGTAATGAGGTATCAAACTCCTTACGTTAAATTTTTTGAAGAAATGTAAAGTTTTTGTAAGTACATAATGATTATCTCCGGATGTTATTGATACGATGTAATTACCTCATAACCGCACTTCTAAAATATGGCTGTATTTAGTGCAATCTGAAACGGAGTAGTAACGAAAATATTGTCGAATACGTGTGGTCTATCAGTGCATTTTTAGAAAGTAGAGGCATAATACTTTTTTTGATTTTTGACTTTGAGTAATTTTAATATCAACTACCGCCTGTGTAAGTACATATGCATCCGCATAATACTGAACATTAAGGCGGGGACTGACCGGAGCATTTCGTTGTAACGTAACATTCGCGGCGAACATACGACTTCGGATGGAGTACTCGAAACGAGCGGCTAGCAGCTTGGCTCGCTGTACTGACTATACGAATGCTCGCGTCGTTACGTGTTACGTTACGACGAAATGGCTCCGGTCAGTCTTCACCTTTAGGTTTTATCTATTGGCATAGGGGTACCTCTACAATAATATAACATTGACACTTGTAGTACAGGTATTATTTGGGGGTGAATTTAAAACGACCCAAGACGGCGGCAAGGCTTCGAGTTCTGAGTTGTGAGAGCCGCCGGCCCAAGCTTGTCTGTGAGATCAGGGAACAGGTGGGTGAACAAAGGATCTGTTTCAGCGTATTGTGGACAACTCTTACAGGTGCCGTTGCCCCCCTCTCTTTTCAATCTCGTGCCCTCTCATCTACAAAACATACGTTATAATTGAAACTATTGATTGACGAGCTTCATAGTTTCGAGACAACCATCGATAAATATGTTATTTTAGATGGATTTCCTTCCAACTTTTTGGTGTGTTGATACAAAATTAAATGAAAATGAACGGGAATAATAAATTAAGCAATAGGGATATGAAAACGGTTCAAATTGTTTTTCACTTTGGTTAAATTGGCTGTTCTTGAGTGATGCTTCGCATATCGTATTTGATTCGTTCCAGGAGCAAGTTCGTTATATGAAACGCGTTTTCCCATAACAATACTCGTTACATAAAATAATTTGTTCGGTAGCATAAAATATGGTACTGTAAAATAAAAATAAAAGATATTCACGTTTTTATGTCATACTTAAATTTAGGAGAGTATATCGAGGAGTCAAATACTCTTGTTCTATCCTTTACTTGGCCGCTAGCTTCTTAAAAAATCCTTTCCAATGTTATCTCTTTCTCCCTCTTCTTAAATTCCTTAGTATTTTTTTTATATCTCGTATGTTTGTATTTGTTTAAGTTATTATAGCCAAGCATATGATTTAATGTATCGATTTTTCATAATTATTCCAAATGGTATTGAGAATGGATTATGATCAGTTTGCTTATATTATTTTGAAAAATGTGCGTGGGTTACTGCCTATTTATCTTTCGCTACTTACCTAGTGCTCGTGTTTTGGATTCATACCAAATGCCGGGAAAACCCGTTTAATAAATGCTTGCAATTATTGTATCTAAATACAGCTTACGTGAGTAAATATGTTTTCCAGAGCGCAAACCGCACTGAAATAGAACTCTGTGCGTGGGGGAGAAATGTTTGCCAGTACCGCCATCGCCATTCCCTATGACGTCCGGGAATATTGTTGTGCCCAAATGCGACTGTACTATACACCGTACTCCCAGCTCATAATATCCAAAACAAATATATGATCGCAAGCTTCACAAATAGCGCAACACGGGTGTCTACTTTTTTTCAAATAGACATTAATCATGAAAATAAGACGAAGAAAAATTTAACGAACCTTTCTGACGACAATATTTTTCACGTCTCGTAAAGTACTGAAAACGTTCACTCGTCCCGTTTTCAGTACACATCATAATGTCGACAGTTTAATCTTAAATTCAATGAAATATAGGAGAGTTGTATTATTCTTACCTTGGCCTTAACCCCGAGAAAGCTTCTTAAGCTGTACCTTATGTTTCTGTTGCAATGCTGTAGTTACACATTATAATGGACATATCTTTCCAACTTCTCCAAGCTGATGATAGATCACACACTTTGGTGCACCTTATTGGACAAATGTAACTGTACCATAGAACATGGAACAACTTGATACTATTTGCGCAAGATGCATTGATGTCGCTGAATACTGGGTCATGAACGTGCCGCACAATGAGCTCTCGTGCACATTCGGTCATATACGTCTATAAGTATACGCTTACCTGCTTCTTGCTATTTATTTATTTACTACCCATTTATTTTGGAATATGCACGTATTTGTAGATTATCATAATAACTGCTGACAATCGGCAATTAAGTAGTAATCGATTCTAACGTATGTCGTTAGTGTTCCGAGAATTGAAAACGTCATGTCGCTTAATCACATATTTGCACACAAGATGAGGAGATTAGACTCGGAGGTTCGGAGATGAGTGCAATGCAAACGTTGCCGAGTATGGCTACGTAATAATATCTACCTACTATGTATTAGTCCAGTTTTACATCCAGCGATGACGTAGTTGGTGGAAGCAACAGGCAAATGCCAGAAGCATGTTTTGGTCCGCTTCTAGGAACGGGCCGCAGAATGCGAGGCGACCTCCCCCCCTCCCCCTCCCCCCTCTCCGTCCTCCATCGTGTCTCGCGAGCCGCTCTCCTCCGACTTCTAACTTTGGCGCGTTACTTTGCCGCGCCTTACTTTTACTCCGCGAATTCTTCGCGAGTAAATAATTGGTATCGATATACACCCGGATGGGAATCGAACGGGCCGACGACCTAGCGGATCGACGCATCGTTTTATTCAATATCATTTTCATGGATCAAATACTAGTTACAAATTAGTCGTATATTATTGTGAGAAATAAAAAGACTTTGTTTATTTATCCACTCACATTTTTATTAACAACCAACTAGTTTCGGCAACAACCTGTTGCCCTCTTCAGGGTTTAATTTATGACTTTAATTCTCAAAATAATATATCAATATGATCCACAAAGTTAATGCTTTCAATATTCATAGCAAATTAGTCGATTCGCTTTTCTGGAGCGAGATTTGTTATTTTTATTTTATATGGAAATTCAACAGAACAGTTACATAAATTCATTAAGATTAAAGAGTAACACAAAACACGTATTTGTACCATTCCAGTTACAAAATGTCACATTTGTAAGTTAATGAAAATACCTGGAAGAGGGACGGAAAGGAGGAAAAGGGGAAAAGGGAAAGATCAAAGCTCAAGTCAAAGACAAATTATGTGAAAGTAGGGACACACCACGATATGAATGTCGACTTACTATGTAAGCAATCTCAGTGCTGACAATGTCGAGAAGAACAGTAGTAAGAAATTTCAAAGGTGCATATTTACCACATTATGGTAACATATTATGTTTAATGAGAAATGAGAGCCTACTGAACTGAGCACAGGCAATCAAAATTTGGAGCAATTTCGTTATTTTCACAAAACTAGACGTTTTTTCCGCGGCACACCAACTAATGACCACGGTACACCAGTGTGCCGCCGTACACACTTTGCGGAACAATGGAGTAGAACAAAATTCCCATATTCACGTTGACCAATTTTGATGAACGATAAATATAGGAACTTCGTTTTGAGTTTATCCGACCTTTTTTGCCTTGGGCCTCGACTTGTCTCGGTAGGGTTACCTTCGAACCGATGTAATTCGGTCGAGAGAATCCATTTCGAGACGGACCTCCGCGACAAGGTGTATTCCGAGAAGGGATTCGTGTCTCCGAGCCGATTCTCGGATAAATATTTCCTAGCCGTGACAGAATAACGCGGGAAGATTGCGTAACGAATTGGGAGGCGATCGGCTATTGCCTTTTTACTCGGTCATAGCGCAGCTGTCCCAAATAATAAAATAAAATAAAAATATTCTTTAAAAAATACTGAATAATAATAACGATATTATACTATACCCTATTATCGATGTTTGGTTAAAATTTTAAGTATAACCGGGATAAACTTATCTTTGATAATAATTTTATGTACCATCAAAATATCGAAAAATATATCAATTAGGAAGTTAGGTTTTACAATAATATTTTTTTACTAAATCTTAGTATATATAAGTAATATTAGTATATAACCACCGAGAGCCGAAATGTTAGTAATATAAGTATAAGGATAATGTAAATGCTTTAAATATTAATAATATTGAGAATATAGGAAGTTAGGTACTTATAATACATACAGATCCCACTTGAAGTAGAGGACGTCTGTTTATTAGTGAAAAAAATATTCATACTTTCTACCTTTAATATTAAGCATAATTTTTAATTGTTTATCATAAGATTACGTGATAATATTTGTTTTCTTTCAACATTTTGCTATTTGTTTTAAAAAATATTTTATATTAATTTAGGTTTCTTTTGAAATCACAATTATGTGACCGTTTATCATGTCAATAGGCTCCAACATTAAAGTTTTATATGTGAGTGGGTTCACTCTTTACGATTTAATTTTTTTTTTAATTTATTTGGCAGTCACCCAGTGAGAGGATGCTTTTGCCAGTGTAAGTCTTATTTTGATTTACAAACAAAGTAATAATAACCATTAATAAAAAATTTCATAGTCAAAATGCGTTTGGCTTTATCATTTCGACGTGCCCTACGTAAAGAACTACATTTTTGTCAATTTTGAGATATTTGGTGTATGTTATCGACTGACCGTTATCTGCAAATATAAACAAACAAAAAATATATACAAAATAAATTACGCCTAGTTTTCAGGCGTATAAGACGCTATCTACATCGAATTTTCGAAATGAACTGAACTCCTAAAACGCTAACTACTTCATTTTGACAAAGCATAAAGTTTTAAAACGATTTAATACATTATTTTATCGTGTTTGTAAATGTATAATACTATGTTTTGAATATTGAAAGCATTAACTTTGTGGATCATATTGATATATTATTTCGAGAAATAAAAATACTTTGTGTTCTGATCCACTCACATTTTTATTGACCAACTAGTTTCGGCAACAACCTGTTGCCCTCTTCAGGGTTTAATTTATTACTAAATTAAAACCTGAAGAGGGGGCAACAGGTTGTTGCCGAAACTATTAGGTTAATAAAAATGTGAGTGGATCAGAACACAAAGTATTTTTTATTTCTCGAAATAATATATGTATAATACTAGTTTAGAATTTCAGATAAAACCTTTAATTAATAAATTTTAAAAAAATCGTTGAAAAATCTTCTAAGCTCTCTCCTGTAAAGTTATAGATTTGCAGATATAGTACTTTATGTAGGGGCCGTCGATTTTATATGTATATGATCGCAATCCTAGAATTAGGACGATTTAAGTTCCAATAGACTCGTGTAATTCTCGAGTGAAAAATTCTAGGCAATGTAAATTTAGGACAACGCGCGACAAGGTGTATTCCGAGAGGGATACACCTTGTCCAGTAGTTTCTCGAATATCTTCGACCGTGACAAAATAACCGTACGATGAGTAAGCGCGCGTCGACTAGAGAGGCCATCGGTGGCACTTTTCTACTCGGTCAGCGGCTGCGGCTGTCCGCGGGCGGGCATCCCTGCCTGTAGAGCTCGCCAGTCCAAACTTAAAACACAGTAAGGGACATTTTTATACAATAAATTAAGTGAGAATTTCAAAATCATCATGTAAATAAGAGTGTTTAACAACGCAAATCATATCGTAGTCATACAGAAGAAAGTGACCAAGTGCATTTTTTACAAAAACGTGATCATTGACTATTTGATATCTTACTAGCTTAATATTGCCCTGAAAAAATCCCAAAGAATTTTAAACTTGGAAGTATAATATATTGACTTGTTAAACATGACCAACTGCATTGATGTTTATTTTGTTGCCAAGCAAGAGTGACTTAAATGGCCCTCCTGAACATTTTACGTTTTGTTAGTTGGTCAATTTCTCCTGTACGACTACGATATTGGTGTTATTACATTTATGTTTTGTACTGACATTTCTTGGTGGAACTGCATTTTGTAGAATAAAATAACAACTATGTAGTTTTTTTCACATCAATATTATTTGACCAGCAACAGGGTTTCGTCGTAACTGACAACATCAGTCTGATGATGTCGGTTACGACGAAACACGGTTGCTGGTCAAATAAAGTTCATGTGGAAAAAATTACATAGTTGTTATTTTATTCTATAAAATGTAGTTCCACCAAGAAATGTCCTTAGGGCGCTTGTGCACTACACGAAATTTTACTGTCCGGCAGTCCGGTTAGCGTGATAAAACGGATGATTGGATTGGATTGGCTTGTGCTTTTGGCCGTCTTTCTTCGGATCGGTGCGCTTGATCGGTGCATGATCACGGTGCGCGTAAAATTCGATCACGCTAAACTGTCGTAGTCACTTTTATTAAAAAAAAAAAACAGATTGACTCACCATACCTAGTTTATGGACCAAAGCTAATACAATACATAATACGTCATTGTTTACCGTAATTTATGTCCTGCGCTTAAAATACAATAATGTCACAAAGCGCATGTACCTAAATACTGAAAATTATTTTTTAATTCAAGTTTTTACTACTTCTTAAATCTATTGTGACACGTGCAGGACGGTAAAATTCCGTGTAGTGCATAAGCGCTACTGTGTTTTGATTTCGGACAGCCGACTGCTGCGTCGGCAGTCGCCAGTCGGCAGAGCGAGGTGACGTGATTCTCGGTTCTCGGAGTTTTGCGCGGGAGATGTGTGTGTGTAGCGAGTGGCGTGTGGTTGCTGCGTAGTGCACCGGGCGAGGGGAGGGGGCGGGGCGCGGGGACGGCTTCCCCGGCGGGCAGTGCGACCGCCAGGTGTGACGCCAGACGGCGCGCCCGGAGGTGACCAAACGTCCGTGCGGATCGGGACGACTTTTCTTCTTCTTTTTTTAAAAATTTTACCTGTTAACCGGGCGGGACGCATAAATACGTCAACGTAAACAATATCGGGTACGGGTAGGACATATGAATACGTCCTTGAAATATATGTTTATTATATTATATATGGACGTATATTTTTCGAACAACAAAGTCATCCATACATGTCTCGACATGAATTTAAAACACGGAGTGAATCAGTATTCGCGCCCGTTACAAGTTGCGTAATTGGACAGCGGACCGCCCGGTTAACAGGTTAATTTTAAAACTAACTAACTAACTAACCATCACAATTTTGTTTTTTTTCTTCACATTTTCAATAAATTTTCCAACTTAGTTTTTTTTTATTTCTTTGCAAGAGTAGGTCTGTCAGGAAGCCTAGATGCTTCTGTATCAGATCTGGGAATGCGGTGGGACAGCTTTCAATTACCATCACGCGCAGGGGTAGGAAGAGAGAATAGAACGACACACCACTCTGTCTTTGCTAACATTCTTTGCCTCTCCCGCGTTCATGCATCTCCTCATACATACCCGCCGATTATTTCAACTGAATTTCATTAATTTATTCGGCGGACATATTCTGGAAAAATCTATCCATTTTCAATTTAAGTTTTACTTAGTAAATACTACTATTTATTCAAATATATTGTGACACGTGTTTCGATACATTCCGCATCATTTTCGAGGTTTGAAAATGATGCGGAATGCATCGAAAAACGTGTCACAATAGATTTAAGAAGTAGTGGTATTTACTAAGTAAAACTTAAATTAAAAATTAATTTTCAGTATTTAGGTACATGCGCTTTGTTACGTTATTGTATTTTAAGCGCAGGACATAAATTACGGTAAACAATGACGTATTATGTATTGTATTAGCTTTGGTCCATAAAGTAGGTATGGTGAGTCATAATTTTAAATTACGACATGTCATGTCTTGTACAGTTCTTAGGTGGAATACCGAACCGAATTCCTTGATATGATTTTCAATATATATTTTTTTCAAGCTTTGTTCAGGTTGAAATTCTGGCGACACTATATGGCATATCGTTACGCTGAGTAGGAACTCATTATAAATTTTTCACTTTGTCAAAAAAAACTATTTATTTTACCTATCCATTTAAAAACGTTTTTGGCAAAATATTCCTATTAGCGCTTTTACGTGTCTCATCAAAAATATGTTGATAGCATATCAAAATGGCTTGCTATCAATTAGGTAGATTAATTTATCAAGACCTCTATCTCCAATCAACGATGAATGCACAACACAATAAAGATTACAATTTTAAAAGATACTGACTAAGTACTAATGGGTAGAATTTTGATGTACATTATTTCACTTTATAGCTGAAGTTTTTAACCTTAAGGAGATTGCATTTTTCAGATACCCACTTTTCGATAGATTCGGCGTCGTTTTTCACTTTTACTTTTAAAAATTAAGCCCCCCTATTTATAAAATCAGCTTCAAACCACTTTTAACTCTTGATTTTCAAACCACTTTTAACCCCAAGCGACTTTGACTGGGGAGTGAAACCGCTCACTTCGGGAATCACTTCCGTTGAGAAACTATAGGATTATCATTGGTCAAATATAGAAAGCTAGTGGTTAATGCTTAAAAATGATATTTTACTTTTAAAAATCATGTATCCACCCTTCTTTCTAAACCTAATTCTAGAATTGCGGTCATAATTTCTAAAATTATATAGCTAAACGCATTTAAACTATGAAATTTTTAATTAATTGTTGTTATTATTATTTTGTTTTTAAGTAAAAATAAGACTTAAACATCGTCTTACTGTCTACTGCCAAATGAATAAATAAAAAGTAAAATAAACATTTGAATTATGTATTCCAATCATATTTAGAGTGTGGAGATGGTATGTTAGTTTAAATATTGGCAATAATAAAACCCGTTCAATTATTTCATAACCAAATATAATACCTACTATTGCCAAAACTGTGAGATCATCGCACATAAATAAATACTCATTTCCTTGCACACACGTGACAGGTTTATCAACAGATTTACTTATTATTTTCTTTATCTGTAGGGGCCAGGAGACCATGTAATAAAATAATAATTTCCATCCTGATTATTTTGGTACCTGGAGAATCCCTCGCTTTTATCACTAGCGGGATTCTGCGATCCTGCCCCCGCGAGAGTAGACAAATCCTCCCACTGAGCGTCATGACGTCACGCGGTCATCTTCCCGATCTCCGTGTCTATCGCTTTTCACCTTGAATAATAACTTATTTATTTCAATCGAGGTTTTTATGTAACAAACACGTTTTCTACACGTTTTCTACACGTTATTCTAATTTTTAAAGGTATTTCACACATTCTTATACATGTTATTCTAACGTGGCACAACTACATATGACACAACTCAAAATATAATCTTCAGAAAAGGCGAATAAGTTGTTAAAATATACTAATTTAATAATCCTTCGGAAAGGTAGAAAAAAGACTTATAATATTCGTTTTTATAATAAATAAGGTTTTTGAAATATTATGACTGACCATATTACACTTCTTTGAACCCTTAAGAAAATTCTGTAATCCGAGATTAAGGGTAACACCAGTATGTTTCGCTTTGTCAAACTGTATTTATTTACATGATGGTTTTTACGTCTTCACTTCGCACAACTGTCGAAAAAATGACAGATCAGTTATAGTTTTGTAGGCCGTATTGAAAACCCACTAACCTACCACCTCACTATTAGAAGATGTATTTTGAATTACTCATTACTTCTGAGAATTGTTGGTTCAGAGGGTATTTGCGGCTAGATCCGCACTGATTACATGTCACGTTTTCCAGTTCAATCTATGAAACAATAACAAACCTGATTTAATAACGCTGCCTCATAAGTGCGTCATCCCAATAACGTCATAGGGTGGATACGAATACGCCTTTAACTGTTAATTGATGAGAATTCGTGTTTGTCTAATGGAATCCGGTCAGAATTAAACAAAAATATTCATAATCTTTAATTTTATTATCTGAATTTCATTTAATTTTTGTGTTGCATCCACAAATAGTTTTTCAATGCACGAGTGGGTTTCATTTACAGCTTCTACGTAATCATTTTCGGATTTGGCGAGAAGCTCGCTTCCGACGTGTTAGAAATTGGCAGAGATTTTTTGCATGTTGTGTAACAATAATATTGTGAATTAGTACGCTTTGTTATTTTTTTTATAAATAAAAAAAGATAATAATTTAGATAAATATTTTGTAATCGAGATAACTTTGGACTTGGTGAAGGTCCCAATGAAACCGGTAAATCAATAACGTATATTAACACGATGTGTGATCGAGTATGTATATTTTGGTTACATCAGTTAAGAGTTTTGAGGAATTAGAAAATAAACAGACGGGCTTTTACCAACTTTTTATTGAATACAATTTTTGCACAAAATTAAACATAATTTTTGACATCTCAACATTGATGATGGATTTTGACAATAGTTTAGTTAGAGTAAACATAAAGTGAGTATTATTACCACTTCATACCCCGAGTCCAATCGATAGTAGTAGGTAGTCTATAGGCAAATAAATGTAAAGCTTTTCATTTAAATGAGTAAACAAAATATTGACGTGTCATTGTTAGGCGTGTCGGAGTTGACTTCGGTAGACAGACACGAGGACGAGCGATATGGGTCTGTTGGCAAGCTATAATAATAGTATAAAGGCGTCCGGTATCAGATTCACCGTGAAATGAACGCGTAGGCACGTCGTAATAACTTGTTCACCGTCTGACACCGTTGCGGGCCCGACCTATCGGTACCCGGCGCTCAGTACCCGGCACGAGTGCTCCGCATTCTGCAACAGGCACCGCTGACAGCTCGACACTGTCCATTCGCCACGTTGTGCAGACTACAGACCGCAGACTTGACGACCACCGTGTTTATCCTTATATCCTGGGTATTATCCTTGGCTCTACCCGACCGGGTTTCGCCAGGGTATGCTTGGCTACAATAGTTTAGAGACTAGAAGGAATATGTATTGAAGGAACGGTATGATCGATAATTTATTTATTAAATGTTAAATCAAACACTGATTTTTTGAGTCTACTAAGTTGTATTATATTGTTTAAAAAAAACACATAAAAATCAATTTTGTGACAATTGTTTCGCCTAGTTATGGCATTTTCAAACGAATGTCTCTTCCTACAGAACAATAAAATACCACTTGGTAGACTCAAAAAATCAGTGTTTGATTTTACATTTAATAACGCCAAATCTATAAATATGATCGATAATCCTGAAATTATCCGCAGCATTGATCTGTGTGTTCCCGATAGTACCTAAGAGAGCGCGGCATAAATTGTTTCACATTACACATACAGGGCCAACCTGCCGATGCTTGTAGGAAGAATTAACGCTATGCTGAACAATATCACTCCGTATATTGATCTGTTCCATGTGTCTGAAGGGGTATTCCGGGATTCCTCTACATCTTTAAGAGCGCTCTTGCTTACTCTTTAATTTTTAGTTTTAATTAATACGATTTAAATTTTACTTTGTAATATATCGCTCACTCCTTTCACAACGTCATATATCAAAAATCGAACATTTTCAGTAGTGCATGTTTCCGGAATGCCCAGAAAATGTACTATATCCCAGCAAAAGCGGCATATTTTTAACTTAATATTTACCCGATACATGGCAGAAAGTGTTGTTTTTGCATTTTGAAGAAAAGGTATTTTTTAATTATTTTTTTGAAAAAACTTAAAATTTTTCAAATGGAGAAAAAACATTCAGGTTTTACCTAAAAAGATCTGTTTAAAGTTCAATAAGTGGCTTGATATTTATTTTTAATTCATTGTATTATATTTGTAAACTTAAAAATCGATCTCCTGAAAAATCACGTTTTTTGATATGTAAATGACGTTGTTGAAAGGAGTGAGCGATATATGTTAATTATCATTGAATAAATTGAAATTGAATTGAGTTTACATTTCGCTGCTCCGCTACACTCGCGATCTCTCATCAACTCATCACCCTATCCAGTATGGGCGACCGCTTATCATCCATAGCATTGCCTCGTTGTTCCATGTATCTCCTGATGGATCACGAATAACAGACGAAATGTCATTACTAGCGGCGTGTCATAAAACAATGTTCCGAGAACTGTTCTCCTCGATTACTGAGAATTCCGCGAGCTACCGCGACCTTCGCATTTGTTGCTGCCTTATCAGTTCGTGCTTTTAATTTGGTACTACTATGAGTAGTACCGAATGCTCTAAAAAATATTAAGGATTTAATTATATGTACATTTTTTATTGAATTACGTATGTCATTTATAATTTCATAAAATGATGTAATAAATATTATACTTTATAATTAGATTATATTTCATATTTATTTTTTGACATCTCATCAAAGGTGAAGAAGAATATGGAAGTCTGGGCGTTTACATTTCTTTTCATCTCACCAATAGATGTCTCTAGTGAAGTTCTAGTGATTCAAGAACAATGTTACAATATTGGTTCATATATGAAGTTGGAAAGTTCTACGTTTATGTAGAACTTCCAAGAATTTGAGTAGTGTGGTTGTCAATAATGGGTAGAATTGGTGAATGTTACATGTGTGTAAAGTGATCACTTAAACCAGCCTTTGACGGTCGTCAGCCCCGTAAATGCCCAGACTTCCATATTCTTCTTCATCTTCGATGTGAAAAAAATAATATGAAAAATAACTCCAATAATTGGAGATAATCCTGATTTGTGAACAAGTATTTGGACACACTCAAAATGTTGTGAATAAATACTTAATAATTAGATTATATTTCTGTGCAAATATTACCCATGTTTTTTTTGTCTATAGTCAATTATTCGAATAATTATTTAGTTTTAGTTTTTTTTCGGGTTATTTATTTTCAATCAAAGGAATGTGTTTCCAATCTGTCATTATTGGTCCATCCATCTTCGTTTTCTCCTAATGTTGGACATTGCGACAGTAGAGGTTGCCTAGTTAGAATCGAGCTCCGAGTTCGTCATTCGGACTTCTATTTACGGACATGCGCGCATATTATTAGAGACCTCTTCAATGATTCGAAGACTTTCTGATATTCACCGAGATCATCTTATAAACAATTTAAATCGCCGCAATTAAAATAAACATACTGGGAAAAGATTTTTGAGAGTATGTGCTATCTAGTTACTATTAAATTGAAGTATAGATTTATTTAATGTGTCGTTATCCACCTTGAAATCTGTACTTTCTGAGCATTTCTTCTTTATGTTATAATGAATAAATTTAAACTTTGCGTTTCAACTTCTCTCGCTGCTCGCTGATAGTGATTTTCAATTGTATTATTTATTGTTATTCTACATATTTTTGTTAATATTTGCATCAGCCGTAAATAAAATAAAAATTATGTACTGTCAACTATTTCTATATAAATTTTATTTGTATATACCGCTTATAAGTAATCTATGCATATGTTTTCATGAATTAGTTTGAATTTATGAATAGACGCTTATCACTGCTGAAGTGGTTTATTGTCCAGCGTATACGATTAAAAATAAAAAATAGCATGAATACCAGTTAGCAACACATTGTAATGTGTAGATGATACCTACTTACTGAGTCAAGCGACTACCGATTCACACAAGGCAATTCTTATCTCATTAGCCGGTACATAATATATTATGTTTGTATTTATTCTATATTATTTATATAAGAGCCTGTTTACGATGACAGCATTCATAACCGATCGGATGACATTCTAGTGTTGGATATATAAGTATGTAGATACAAATAAGCCACGGGGCACTAAGTACCTATAATATCCGGCGATATCTTGCGGTTGTCCTATCCATTCCTGCCTTTCTTGTGGTCCGTCACAGAATCGTCCTGGACTTGTGCCAAATAGGCGGTGTCTCTGGCTACAGATAATCCGGACATTACTAGTGAAGTGATCCTCACTCCTCACTGCCATCTCGAATAGTCAAACTGAAAGATTATAATCAACCGTGATTGATAAATAACGTTTAAAACCCCAATATATGTAAGGTAAATCGCAACTCAATTTTCTTTAAGCCCGGGTAACATTTGACGTAATTGATTTTTTGTTGTTGCGTAAAATACCGTTTTTGTATTGAGAAAATGACTTTTTCTTCGAAATAAATTGGTTTTGAAAAGAAAAGAGTTTCAGCTCACTCGCAAACACAGAAAACGACAAGCGAAGAGATCACACGTCTCTTCACGTCCGATTATAAAAAAATATATATGGTTGATATTTTTTTGTTTTTTTAGAATATATATACTTTTTTTAACTCCTTACCTTTCAATAACTCTTATTTTCAAAACCATATAATTATTTCGAAGAAAAACTTATTTTTTCAATGCAAAAACGGTATTTTAAGAAAAAAATTAATAACGTAAAATGTTACCTGAATTTAGAGAAAATTAAGTTGCGACTTAAAGAATACTGGGCCTTGAGATTAGATACTATTTTATAAAATTCCCAATAGGACGGATATTATTTACCATGCACTCTTTGGATGTCCCTCTTGATACCCATTAGGGATGCATCATCTTTATTGAAAACATAAGTTAGTTCTTCCCTGGGATTGTCCCATATGTTTTATTACTTTCTTCAGACGTACTCCATGCTCCGCAACGTCCAGACGGATTATTTCGGAATCAAGTATTGATACATTGGGTTCATACTATTTCTTGACCAAATCGTCAAACGCAAACGCACCAAATGGTACATAACTTTTTACGAAGTACATTACGAGGTACATTCGTCAAATAATTTATCAATCTAAAAAGTTCTTCCCTTTTTATGAAAGAAGATGGAAGTCTGAGCATCCCAGGGCATACGACCTGCATTTGGCTGGCTTGAGCGATCATTCTGCCCATTATTGAACATGCAAATTGCCTTAATTCTTGAAACCTGTATGTATGCAATGGTCCTAGATATTTCCACATACAGGTAAGGTTTTCGATACATTTGTGGAGTATGCCTGATTCTTGCGCCATCAGTTGAGGAATTGGTGATGTATTTATAAAGCTTATTTATTTTATTTATCAATCTATAGACTTTTAGCCGTCTTTTTTCGCGGTTCGTTTACTGTGCGCGTCCCAATATCTCGGCCTAAAAATTGTTTCGCATTCTATCTTCAATGTCAAATGTGTAAAAAATGAATCTTCGACATTATGTATATTTCATTATCAGAATGATTTACAATGTTGACTCTAAAATATACGCACACGTAATTGTTACTATAGACACAAGCTGTTGGTACGATAAAAACCTGAATACATAAAGCAATAAAAAAAAATCGCTTATTTTTATGTTGCCAAATTCGTATAGTAGAATTGTGACAAAAATATTTTACAAAACTGTAGTTCAACAAAATATGTGATTTTGAAATATCTAAAACGAAAATAATCGACTTATTCGATTTACACACACAAACAATCAAATAATAGTCACAACATTTTGAGTGTGTCCAAATACTTGTTCACAAATCTGGATTATCCCCGATCTACGAGTTTGATCAATACATCTAAAAGTTTCAAGAATTTCAGTAGTGTGGCTGTCAATCGTGGGTAGAATTGGCGAATGTTACACGTGTTTAAAGTGATCATTATAAACCAGCCTATGACGGTCGTAAGCTCTGGTCGTAAGCCCAGACTTTGAGATGTCACAAATAATGTAAAAAATAATATTCGATTTTTCGTATTTACTTGAAAAGTAATCGAAATTAAAGTTCGTAGTTAAAATTGTTGGTCGATTAGTAATCAGTTCGAATGATTAGCGATCGATTGTCCTTTTGAAGTGGACTACTACTATTACTATATTTCATATTGGTTTAACACAGGATTGGTCAAAATTTCGATAGAATACAGTAAACGGAACAGATTTGCATTTTAAGGATTTTTTGTGCAATATTGGAAATGTATCTTTTTGCTGAGGACCTCCACAAATAAAAAGTGGGTGATTCGCGATGATTGCACCGGCTAGTGAGATCACAGCTCACCTGTACCCGTTCCCCGGGGGTTAGGTGTGAGGCTAGAGCGGGACAGGTGTCTCGTGACTCACGCGTAACGACCGTCCTCTCTCTCTCCCTCTCGCCGCCTCCGCCCTCTGGACCCGGATTTGCCGGACCGTTTGTTTTATTTACAATTTGCATTATTCTAGTCACCTTTGCGCTTTTAGTTTTATTACCAAGTATGACTGCAAGAGCTTACGTCATCTACTTACTACATTATTGTATAACAAACTACAAAACGCGCAATTTTGTGCTCTACTCGGATTTTGTTTGTTTTATTGTTTAGCACATCTTGTTCGCGCGAAAACGAATCGTCACGATCAAGATTATTTCGGTACAAAATAATAATATATATAAGTAGTGTGTAGAAGATTTTTAATCTGAGCCCGCCATCCACCCGCTGACAGAGAGTCCCTCAGGACTCTCTGTCAGCTGCACATAGAGGAAAATCTTCAAAATATTTCTGAAGAAATAAATAATGCTCTATTCAATTAATGAGGGGGGAGGAGGATGTACGGACAGAGGCCGACACTTCGTCCCCACTCCTCGGGATCCCCTCATTACCTCTTATACTTATAATAAAAAACAATAAGAAAACAAATAACAATGTTTGAAAAAAAAATTAAATGCAATTTAAGACGAACACAATGACTTAAAGACTAGTGTGTAGAAGATTGTTTTTCTCTGCCATTAATAAGGTATTTGGCCTAGTGATAATTTTTTAATTGTTTTTGAGTCATATTATTTAATTGGTCTAGCGTTTTGCTAGGTATTGCGTTCAATAGCATACTTCTTCTTTCTGGCTCCATCCCAACTTATCGTCTTTGTAGAATGTTAGGAACAGCTCTTCTCGTCCTCAGGTTGCAGGTTCTTCTATCATATACAACGTCACCTTGGTCATGCCTTCGAATCATGTTATCTTTCTGCAGCATCCATGATTTTTTTGGTCTTCCTCTAGATGTCTTTTGAGGAAGATCCATGGCAATCGCCTGGTTTACAATGCGTTCAGGTTCTCTACGTCCTATGTGCCCATACCATCTCAATTGCCTTTCCTCTACCTTACTATTGATATCAGTTACACCCAGGTTTCCACTAAGTCGTGAACTCTTTATTTTATCTCTAAGGGACTCTCCAGCTGACCATGTAAGCATTCGCATTTCAGCAGTTATATCTAACGCAATAGCACACGTGAGCTTGGATCATTTAACCTTCATTTGAATATCGATCGGGTCAACCATGCTCGTGCATACACCAGCTGGGTGAGGATAAGGGTCAAAGAAGAAAAACAAATGTAGAAACGTATCACTGCTTTACTACAAAAAAAAAACTTTTTTTGGAATTACCCCTAAAGCATCTACATTTAGAGGCTTGTCTGCAGGTAGGATACTAAAGATAGGGAAGGTTGATGTGAAAAATACATCTCAAACACCCAGACCAATTGAAAATAAATCTTACTTGAATTTATTTTGGAAGAGGCGTATAATGTTTACAAAGACAGATTGGTATGGCGTTCTTTTCTCTCTGCCTACCACTGCGTGGAAGCGGCGTGATAGTTAGATTATTTTTTTAGATGGCATTTGCATTAATTATTTACCTTGCTTATTATGTACATTAAGTGGAATTTTTATTTCTTCCAACTAATTAAATTGTTGGCCTCCGTAGTGTAATGCTCAGCGAGCTCGTCTACCGTACCGGAGGTTCCGGGTTCGATTCCCAGGGGGGGTCAAATACAAATAAGTAATTTTTTCACTGTGATATATTTTCAATACTACCCTGGACTGATACTTGAAGCGGAGGGCTGATCACCTTTCCTTCATGTGTAAACGATCAAGATAACACTGCATTTATATGATGCAGTGCCCTATGCACCATTGAGGTGCGGATAAGGGTTTAAAAAAATAAATTTTATATGTTTTTATTTGAATCTGTGTTGGGAACAGGATGGATAATCTAGTGTGGGCCAATCAGGAACTTCTCAGCATTTGCTAATTGTAGGGAAGGATTGCTAGTTAGTTAGTTATCGTGTTGATATCAGAAATAGCTGCTTATTATGAACGCCCTCGAATATATAGATTGGTTTTTCTGAAGTGGATGGGGAAAAGGGAAAACATAGCGTGTATAACGTGATGAAGTATGTATATGAGTGTTATTTTCCTTCCAGGGGGCGGAATTACTCTCTCTCTCGGGGCGCAACAGGCGCCGGGCAGGGACGTCGGCGTCGGGACGCTCTCAACCATAAACGGTAAGTTCTGCATAATAGCTATACCTACTTGTTGATAAAGCCGGCTGGGAATCAAATTATCTTCAATATGGAGTAGTTCAATATGGAAATCGCTATGTTCTTATTTCGTAAAGATGGGATTTTGATGCGAGATTCGTTTTCTGTATTTATTTTCCAATATATGTACTTATATCATAGTCGTACAGGAGAAAGTGACCAACTGACAAAACGTAAAATGTTCAGGAGGGCCATTTAAGTTACTTTTACTTGGCAAGAAAATAAACATCAATGCAGTTAGTCATTTTTTATACTTCTCTAATATATTATACTTCCATGTTTAAAATCCTCTGGGAATTTTTTCTGGGCAATATTAAGCTAGTAAGATCAAATAGTCAATGATCACGTTTTTGTAAAAAATGCACTTGGTCACTTTCTCATATATGACTACGATATATTTCCACACATTTAAGTATTTCAAATACTCAAATGTGTTTAAATCATTCGCAAACAAGTGGAGACTTAGTAATAATAAAAATAAAAATGTATTTCAAACACTTGAAAGTGGTCATATCAGGAGTCGGAATAATCGGGAGAATGATAATGAGAAGATGTATGGATGTGGAAGAGGCGAATATTGTGTGCAAAGACAGATTGATGTGGCATTCTATTCTCTCTGCCTACCCCTGCGGAGAGGCAGTGTGTTGGTAAATTAGTTACTTGTATTTTTCATCATACAAAATAAAAGATATTTAATTTTGTTTGTAGGTAGTTACTTTAAAAACTTTACAGCCGGTAATTCTTATGTATAAAAATAAAAAGGTACAATAACGTACAATGTATTTTGTATAAAGTTAAATACATTTTGTTGTATATTAAAAACATTATTAACTTTGTGGTATGGTAATATAACACTTTCCTTTTGAGACTACATTTGACCTGATGATGAAATGATTTTTCTAAAACCGGTAGTCATGAAGTAGGTAGTGTTTTTAAGTAGTATTACACAAAGTGAACGATGAATGATACGAAGGAAGATAATGAATGTTAAAGTAAAATACATTTTACGTTTGAAATGCACTTTAAAAAAATGTTGTTTTACATTTGGTATGTAGTTCATAGATATTATTTAATATATAAACTAAGATAAATATAATAAGTAAAGTCGTTTTATAAGATTTACAGCTGAAAAACAAAAAAATGTAAGGAAGGCACTTGCCTAATTCTTTCGTAATTGAGTTAAGTTTTTTTAATTTTTTAATTTGATTTAAAAGTTGGAATTTTTTATCAATTTGGAAGATGTGACTTGCATAATACTAGGCCGGTGATACAGCGGAAATCTACATTTTAATAATTATCAATTATGTTATCACACACTTTTTATCTTATTTTGGCGACATCTGGTCGTTGCGGTTTGTTTGGTGCCCACTGCAAAATAATTGATAATGAAAATTACCAAGGCAAAACATCTGCCACTGAAGTTGGCTAACTTTATTGTTGTTTTAAATATATTATATATTAAACCATATCCGCTGTCCACAAACTGTCTCCAGGCTTTTCGGCTGGCAGCTCCCTTGCATCCTCCAAGTCAGATCCGCGTCCCGAAGTTCTGACGAGAACTGCCGACGAATTGTTAGCAGTGGTCGTCCTGGGTGGCGCGAACCTGATGCCTTGTAAAAGAGGCAAGTTTGATTAAGGCTCTCAGGAGGCATGCGGAGTACATGGCCAAGCCAACTGAATCGCCTTTTCTTGACAACAGAAAATATATCTTATCTTGTTTTAAATATTTTAATTTATTTCTTAAATATAAATCTACTCATAATTTATCTACATGTTGGGTCTTTAGGCATAGCCTGTGTTGAGCCGAAATTCTTACATGCCGAAAATACTTAATGCTAAAATAAGTACAACAAAAAGTAATGTTCATATTATTATTATTATTATTATAAATTTTTTTTTTGACATCTCATCAAAGATGAAGAAGAATATGGAATTCTGGGCATTTACGGGGCTGACGACCGTCATAGGCTGGTTTACATCTCACCAATAGATGTCTCTAGTGAAGTTCTAGTGATTCAAGAACAAGGTTTCTAAATTGGTTTATATATATATAGAACTTCCAAGAATTTGAGTAGTGTGGTTGTCAATAATGGGTAGAATTGGTGAATGTTACACGTGTGTAAAGTGATCACTTAAACCAGCCTATGACGGTCGTCAGCCCCGTAAATGCCCAGACTTCCATATTCTTCTTCATCTTTGATGAGATGTCAAAAAAATATAAAAATAATAATAATAATAATATGAAAATAACTCCTGTAATTGGAGATAATCCAGATTTTGTGAACAAGTATTTGGACACACTCAAAATGTTGTAAAAGTAATGTTAACAATTTAAGGCAATTTTAGTTCCGAAAGAATTTTTTTTCTTCTTCTTCTTCTTTTTTGATAGCTTTCATTTCTGAAGAGTGTTCTACTATATGTTAATTCGTTGAGTTAAGGGTGAGATTTCGAACGTTCAAATTCAGAACGCGATCGGCCACACTAGGGGCTAGTTGTCTTTCCGCGCTGAATTTTTCTTTTAGAATATATATTGGAATTTGAATTCTTGTAGAAAATATATTGGAAAAATATTTCTTTCTTTTTTTTAACTCCTTACCTTTCAATAATTTTTCAAAACCATAATTATGACGAAGAACTCATTTTTTCAAAACAAAAACAGTGTTTTAGGCAACAACAAAAAATACATACTTTAAATGTCGTCAAATGTGTCGGGTTGTGGCCCGTGGTTAGTGTCGCGGACTCTTGAGTCAGAGTTTCTCGGTTCGAACCCACTCTACCACAATTTGATAACCTACATTTTTCTAATAATGAGCCGCCTAGGCTCACAAAAATAGTATGAAATTGAAGTATTTTTGTAAATAGTAAAAATACAAATATTTGTATTTTAATCAATAAATAAATGATAAAAATGTTACCTGTGTTTAAAAAATATTATGTTGCAATTAATCGTATATTGGGCCTTAAGGGTTGTAACTATTACGCTTGCTTTCCTAATTGATCAACTTGGAATTTACGTATTTTAATATCCGTATCAATTCACGTCAGTAGACCGCAAGAATTTATTGTAAGTATTACTACTTACAGAATTGGAAAGAATTTGCTATTTTTGTATGTGATGTTAGTGAGTTTTGCAGTGACATTGTAAAAAGGTCAACAATTATCGCGTTGACCTTCCCATCGCAAGAATCTTAACGCTATTTGTCCGAAATTTTCATACGGAAAGCTATCTTTTTTACATTTACCTCGCATTTTTCTATAATATTTGTGTTATAAATATAAAATCGAGAGATATTGCGTCGATACGATGCAGTGCCCAATTTCGCCTTTGGCGACAGATATAAAAGTTACAATATATATTACATATTATATACTCATTATATATATACATTATATATATTATATACGTCGTAATAATAAGGTAAAATATGTAGGTAATCATCATATTCCAAAAGATCTAAATTCATATATTTTTTTTAAACGGTTATATTCTGTAGTACTAATTTACATGTATGAATTCCATATTGAATCAATAAAAATCTAATTCGAGTTTACTTGAAAATCGTTTTGCGATAAAACATGTAAGTATTTAGCTGAATTACTTGAATCAATTTCATACTATTTTTGTGAGCCTAAGCGGCTCATTATTAGAAATAGGTATCAAATTGTGGTAGAGTGGGTTCGAACCGAGAATCTCTGACTTAAGAGTCCGCGACACTAACCACGGGACCACAACCCGACACTCTTAAATTTAAATAAATGTACCATAGATGAAATGTTTAAAGGCGATATTCCTTACATAAAAATATTTGTATTTATTTACTATTTTTACGCTTTATATACATTTTTCTTCTTGGTCTGGCTTATGAATAGATAATATAATGAAATTATTTATTCGATAAAAAATGAACGATAAAATAGTCTGATTCTTTTGCAGTGCTTCGATTAATCAGTAAAAATAAAACCAGTAGTGATAAGAAATATAAATGCCTGTATCAGTTCATCGCGTATTAATAATATTCATCATTTTATTCATGATAGTATTAAATAATGTTGGTATACCCCACTTCCTGTTATTTCTTATTATTTTAAATTGCGGTTTTCATCTGTTGGAATGAATGAAAAACGATTGTTATGAATAAATTATTTGAGCTACATTTTCGCTGCTGTCTTATCTATGAATTATTTTTACTCGGTTGAAGTTGTAAACATTCGAGACTTAACGATAACAATACAAGCAGATATTTCCCATTTTAGAATTCTGACCATAATACTGGGTTATATCGAGGTTATGTCCATGATAATTTTATAAATATAATTATTTTTGTTTTTATCACAGTTTTATTATGATTATTTCGTTATTCTGGTGACGAGTCGCAAAATGGCGTCATCCAGATCTCGTTGCAAGAATTTCCAGAATATCTCAGTCAAGGTATTTCTTACAACATTTTGAGTGTGTCCAAATACTTGTTCACAAATCTGGATTATCTCCAATTATAGGAGTTATTTTTCAAATAATTTTTTGACATCTCATCAAAGATGAAGAAGAATATGGAAGTCTGGGCATTTACGGATCACTTTACACACGTAACCACACTACTCAAATTCTTGGAAGTTCTATTTATGTGAACCAATTTTGAAACATTGTTATTGAATCACTATAATTATAATACTGTAATTGGAGATAATCCAGATTTTGTGAACAAGTATTTGGACACATTCAAAATGTTGTAAGGTATTTCTCTTTAACCTTCAACGTCCTAAGGACCCAACTTTAAAATATACAATTAGCTTCACATACGGTGTTTGAAAATGATGCGGAATGCATCGAAACACGTGTCACAATAGATTTTTAAGAAATACTGGTATTTACCAAGTAAAAATTGAATTAAAAATAAGATATTTCAGTCGAAAGTGTCAGTTTAGATTAAACATTATTCTAAACCATTTAAAATACTAATAATCCTAATAGAATTCGGAAGAAAGTCTTCATTATTTTTTAACCTAACGATGGAAGCTGAAACCTGAAAGAAACACAGTTGACTCAGGATTGTCTTAAGAAAAACACGGCAATTGTGTGTAAGTTTTTCGACAGTATTATTTGTTTGATTCTTCGACAAAATTTGTGAAACTAATTGTATTGCGTTGATGGCAAATGCGCTTACCACATGTGCAAATATTCACACTGGAGAGAGAATTTCGTAAATAAACACTGCACTAATCAAATTGAAAAGTTAAGTACCTCTTTTTTACATGTTTGCGTGAATCATACGATCGTTAAAGTTTCAATATTTATTTATCGTTTTAAATATATGTAGGTACTTAATCAATTTTACGACTCATTGACATTTTGATAAGTTTTATTTTGATATGATTATAATACATTTATTCAGTTTTTGTTTTTATCTACTGTACTCGCAATACTAGAAACAACAACAAAACTCCCGTGTTCACTACAGTATCTTAAATATTAGGGTAGATCGGCTGTATGCAGCTTGGTTTCATAGAAACTTGATGATTAGAGAATAATTAAATTATTCTGTATAACAGTGGTGTGCACAGATAATTAATTAAGTTAGGCAGTAGATGTAGGTAGTGTAGGAAGCTAGGTATCACTTAATAGGGTACGCAGTAAAAGTAGACAGTAAGGTAGGGTAGGTACTGGTTGCGTTTTTATATGTCACGCGGGTAAGTTAGGATAGGTACTGCTTTTCTGCCTATATGGAAGGCACGCCCCTGCTGTATAATTACAGAAGTAAAGAAAAATAGGTAAAGCGTATCCATTTTTTTAATGTTAGTATTTTTTATTGAAGATTTGTGTAAGCATGTAGAATTTAATATTATAATCACGTAGGTATATAAACGGGTACTTGAAGTACAGTCCATGACATCACACTAGTTTTTTTTTAATATACGTAGTCCGTCGGCCTTTTTTTATACAATTAGCAAACATCAATTTCAGATTTGTGTTTGTATTTAAATGTGTGAATTGCACTAGTCACGAAAATACGAATACGAGTTGATATTTTTTATCTCACCGTTTGGTATCCCCCAGCAATTGTCTGGTATCGCGTTTTTGATAAGCAATCTACGACTCACCTGATGTGCTTACGTCATAAGCCTACTGCAACAAATGTGGAGGTCCTCACCAAAACGTTATACCAACAGCCGTAGTCGGTATACCAACAGTGACACAAGAGCATGATAACAATTACTATGGCGAACCTACCGAATCATTCAGTATTTGATATTTTATCTATGTTCCTGGGAGTCGATTCCAAAGGAAAGTTAACTTTTATTATTATATTTGGTAAAAAAACAAGTACGTTATTAACACTACTTCGTGACTATACCGGTTTCGGAATAATCATTCCATCATCAGGTCAAATGTAGAATAAAGTGAAATTCTTACAAACTGACATTTATACAAAACTAAAATTTGAAGGAGAGAGAGAGAAGATAAATGAATCACAATGGGAATACTTTTAAATGTGGACTTGTAACGATGAATGATAAGAAGAGTGTTATATTACCATACCATCATGTGAACAATGCTTTTAATATACAAAACTATGTTATTGATTTTTTTTTGTTATTTGGCAACTTTAATTTCCTAAAAATATGAATCGATGACCGGTTAGAATATGCCAAAGGCGTTATAAATGAACGTACCGAAGTAAAATTCCGCGTTATCTCTCTACTGTAATCAACCACCTGTTCTGTGTGCACATAATTAACGGAGATTTCCTCTAATTTTACGGTTTTCATAAAATAAAGAATACCCGACATAATTAACAGCATTATCTAATAGATTTCATATCTATGTATAATATTAGACATTCGTCTGCCTCCGTGGTGTAGTGATTAGCACATTCGATTGAGTATCGTCTGTAAAAGGTGTCTCGGGTACATTGAATACGTATGAATTGACACATAAAATAATAGTTATTTTATTTTCACGATAAGAATTGAGTGAAAAACGGATTTTTTTCTTTCGTGAAATACATTTTGATGTTGGGCGAAGAGATAGAGACTTCGATCAGAGCACTTAATTTGGCGAGTGTGCCTTTGCTGTTGCGAGCCGATGGTGTGGAATGCTCTTCCACCAATAGTTAGAAATAGTGAGAGTGAGATGATTTAAAAAAAAAAACTAAAAACACATTTGTTTGCTACATTTCCATTATCTTATTTTCCCCAATTAATTCACAGTGAAGCGCCCTTGAGTTAGTATTTTACGAAAATGACGCTATGTAAATTATCCAAAATTATGATTATCATTATTATTAACTTTTATACCATTATCAGACGATAAAGATAACAGTTAACAAAAATATTGAAAATGACATTATATCGCTCACTCCTTTCAAGAACGTCATAAATCAAAAAACTTGATTTTTCAGGAGAGCGTTTTTAAAGTTTAAAAATATAACACAATGTTTTAAAAATAAATATCAAGCCACTTATTGAACTTTTTACTGTGCAACAAATCTTTTTAGGTAAAACTTGAAGGTTTTTTCTCCATTTGAAAATTTTTAGTTTATTTAAAAAAATAATTAAACAATACCTTTTCTTCAAAATGCAAAAACAACACTTTCTGCTCTGTAGCGGGTAAATATTAAGTTAAAAATATGCCTCTTTTGCTGGGATATAGTATATTTTCTGGGCTTTCCGAAAACACGCACAGCTGAAAATTGACGATTTTTGATTTATGACGTTCTTGAAAGGAGTAAGCGATATGTGCAATATATTTCGATTCCATGTGTGATTCCTCATCATACTTTATACGAGTAAAACATACTTTTCAAAAATTCGTATTTTACGAAAATGACGCTGTATAAATTTTCCAAATTTATTATCCTTATTATCATAAGTTTTTACACCTTATCAGAGGATAAATGTAAAAGTTGACAAAAATTATGTACAATATATCGCTCACTCCTTTCAAGAACGTCATAAATCAAAAATCGACTATTTTCAGTTGTGCATGTTTTCGGAATGCCCAGAAAATGTACTATATCCCAGCAAAAGAGGCATATTTTTAACATGTTATTTACCCGCTACAGGGCAGGAAGTGTTGTTTTTGAATTTTTAAGAAAAGGTATTTTTTCATTATTTTTTTCAAAATACTAAATATTTTTCAAAAGGAGAAAAAACCTTCAGGTTTTAACCTAAAAATATCTCTTGCACAGTAAAAAATTCAATAAGTGGCTTGATATTTATTTTTTATTACATTTCATTATATTTTTACACTTTAAAAACGATCTTCTGAAAAATCAAGTTTTTTGATTTATGACGTTCTTGAAAGGAGTGAGCGATATGTATTTCGATTCAATGTGTGCACCCTCATCATACTTTATGCGACTAAAACATACTCTTAAAAATTTGTATTGTACGAAAATGGCGCTGTATAAATTATGCAATTTTATTATTATTATTATTATTATTAGAGAGAACTGACCTATCGGTAATAAGGGAAAATAAGAACATAACCGAAGAAAAGCTATATTTTTGGATATTTGTGTAGAATAATAAATCGCATAGCTCTACCGATAAAGCGATGTACAGCGAACAGTGTGAATTGATAAACTATGTCCGTGGGCTTTGAATGGCCTGATTTGAATCGAAGCAAAGGTCTCACTGGCGGTGACCCCACGCGGTAGCCAGATATAATATTATGCAAAATTGTGAGTTTCAAATTACCGGCCGCGGCCATTACGAATAATTTACACAATTTAAGAAAGTGTACATTGTAATCGGGTTACAGGGCGATTTATTACGTACGGGTTCTAGTTTTCCCGGAAGAGTTTAACCCTAGATAACTAAACATTCGTCCACGCGACGACGCCCTTCTCCGAAAAAGTCAAGTGCACTTGCTTCCCTGCACCCGCCAGGCTTTGTTTACGGAATAGTGATTTATTGTTTAATGTCTCTTACATTCATTCCTAATAAACCAAACTTAAGTGTCATGTAACCAGTTACTATTTTTAATGAATTAATAAATACTTTTGGTAATTTTCACGTTTTTGTTTGCGTAGTCCGTCTGACGAATGTTTAGTTACTATGTAACTACAAATATAGTTTAGTTATCTTGGGTTAAAGACGTTCTTGAGGCCCAGTATTCGTAAAATCGCAACTAAATTTTCTTAACCCAAACATTTGACGTAATTGATTTTTTTCTTTAAACACCATTTTTTACATTGAAAAAAAAAATTTTCTTCGAAATAAATACATAAGTATATGATTTTGACAAAAAAGAGTTATTGAAAGGTAAGGAGATAAAAGCAATTCAATATATTTTAAAAAAAAAGTCAAATTCCAATACATACTCTTTAATAAAAATGAGTGTGAACACACGTCAAGCCCTCAGTGCGGTCGAACGCGTTGCGATTTGAACGTCCGAGATCTAGGCCTTAAGATTTCAGCACAGCCGAAATGTTAAGCGAAATCACATAACATGATAAACGTGACATAATTGTAATCGACCTACCATGATACACAAAGTAGAAAATCCAAAAAAATTACCCTAGGTGCATACAAATTTTTACAGGGGATAAGAACATTAAAATAATAACTCGCTGAAGAGAAAGATATCGCTCACTCCTTTCAAGAACGTCATAAATCAAAAATCTTCAATTTTCAGTTGTGCATGTTTTCGGAATGCCCAGAAAATGTACTATATCCCAGCAAAAGAGGCATATTTTTAACTTAATTTTTACCCGCTACAGGGCAGAAAGTGTTGTTTTTGCATATTGAAGAAAAGGTATTGTTTCATTATTGTTTTAAATATTCTAAATATTTTTTAAATGGAGAAAAAACCTTCAGGTTTTACCTAAAAAGATCTGTTGCACAGTAAAAAGTTCAGTAAGTGGCTTGACATTTATTTTAAATGCATTGTATTATATTTTTAAACTTTAAAAACGTTCTCCTGAAAAATCAAGTTTTTTGATTTATGACGTTCTTGAAAGGAGTGAGCGATATGTTAAAAACGGAGCGATAACTGCATCATTTATCAAACCGTGAAAAGTATCATTTTGTTCAATATCGCTAATTGATTTTCACATTATTTTTTGACATCTCATCAAAGATGAAGAAGAATATGGAAGTCTGGGCATTCACGGGGCTGACGACCGTCATAGGCTGATTTAAGTGATTACTTTACAAAAATAACTCCTAATAAACTAATTGGAAATAATCCAGATTTGTGAACGAGTATTTGGACACACTCAAAATGTTGTAATTGATTTTCACATGTTAATAGAGATTTTTCATTTCAGAAGATTTTCAGAAGCCCGTGTCACAAATTTGAATTTTACTTCGACATCTCACCCGCCCATCTTTTATTAAATGTCGTACATAATTATGCAAAAATGATGTTCAAACATCGATGTTATATAATAGTATACGTTGTAGTAAATTGAAACACAACCATTCGTGTCTCAGAAATGAAATGAGGCAACCCGTGTAGAATGGACAGACATTCAATTCCGCGAATTAATATTAATGTGACCGTTAAATTCTCAAGGCTGACTTTCCATGGAAGTCCGTCCTGCTTTGCATGTAAAAAACGAAAACACTCCTATTCCGAACGTAATATTCGCCCACGCGGGCACATACTACGTATTGTAGGGGAATAGAAACTTACTAACAGAAATATTGAGGAGAATAACGACAAATTGTTCTTATCAATTGTAATCAAGACTCCAAACGGATACTTGAGTTGCAAAAAACATCTTCCCTTGCCTTCCTTATTATCCATCAATTTGTAATTTTCATAAATGTTTAATATAATACAAAGTAGTTGCTTAATTAACACAACAGTAAACTATTAAAGAAAACACTTGTTTTTTTACCACTTGATTTTATTTATGACGACTTTTTTCGGAAGCTAAGCTTCCGAAACTAGTCGTCATAAATAAACTTAAGTCGTAAAAAAACAAGTGTTTTCTTTAATAATTTTAACATGTCTTACCACAAAGTAAATGCCGAAACAATAAATAATACAACAGTAAACGGCGTTTTAATAAAAAAATATCATTTACGTCAAGTGTTACCTGGGTTTAGAGAAAATTAAGTAGCGATTTAACGTAAATTGGGCCTTGAGTAAATGTATTATTCGAATATGTCACAACTATCTGGCGAGACTCCTTTACTCTTCGGTCGGCATGTTGAGCGGTAATGTTGAAATTTCTCATTAGATAACTGCGGTAAACAAAAAGAAGTTCAACGCTAGCGACATATTTTGGAGAGTTCCGGTTATATTATAACACATATTGGCAGAGATAGCTGAACCCGCACTAGAGCAAGAGTGTGGGTCATCCAACCAATGTATCGTTTTTTTTTTAAATTACCTAACGTCCAAGTGACTCTGAAATCTAGCTACGGCTTATGCAACACCATTTATCATGTCCCTACTCAGGCTTCAACCTTATAAGTTTCATAGCCTATGCCTACTTGTGAGTGGATTTACTCTTTATGTTTAAAGTTACTATAATTTCATGTAATTCATGAGTGAAAATTCTAGGCAAAAACACTCGCTCCAATGTATCGTAAGGGTACGCGCGTATGATGAGCAAGAATAGGTGGCCATTTCCGAGCAACTAGATGCGCGCGCACTCGAGGATACTGGAGACCTCATGGCATGTGCCGTAACACAGTATCGCGAAGTGGCGCGTGGCGGGTGGCGGGTGTCCTCTCTGCCGCGGGGGTGCGGAAGGCTGGTGTCCCCGGGGCGGGGAGGGGAAACCGGTCGGCGCCGCCGGAGCTGGAGGCCTTCCATTGAGTACACTGGCGCGCAACAAGTGCCCCCCTCCTCACACCGTCCTCTCTCCTGCTCCACTCCAAGCTCCGACCCGAGCGTTGCACGCGGACAATGCGGTTACCCCTATACGTCTTATGCTTTCCTGGTAGCGCCTGGAGAACGATACTTAGATACGACTTTATTTGAAAGCATCTATTGATTCCTAGTTCTTCTTAGACAGTAAAGTGTACACGAAGCCGCACAAGCCACGAAGCTACTTTAGGATGTGTGACTCAAATAAACGGCACTCGGGCGCTCTGATTACTATCAATCAAATTCATAATAGAAGTCAAGGACTCGATCACATCGCAAAATGTGTATCAACGCGATGTCCTCGTAATCCCCGCGTCAGTGTCCCGCTGTGTATCTATCTGACTTTTGGTAAGTACCTGCGTATGATATAATTATAATAATAATATACCTTGGGCCTGTAAACGATAAGGTAGCGTTTCCCAATTCTCGAAATGGAATTCTAAGTAGGCGATTCCCACTTGCGGCTAGTACCAGGAACGGATCAAATTTCTCGAGCATTGTGGTAATTGAAATAAATACAGGTTGCATTCGTGATGGTACCGAAGGCTCTCGATGGTCGTTTCGTACCTAGTAGCTGCAGTAGTAGTAGCGGGCAGGTCGGCTCACATGCGGAATGTGACTCGACCGCACCGCGCCGAGCGTCCGACTATCGGCGTCGCCGTTCGCGATACCTCCGAGGGCCGCGAACTGATGAACAACTACGTAACTGGTTTCGTGGCCCGTATTGTATTATATTACCAGTTCGGGTACCTCACAACTCACAACCCATATAACTTTAAATGACCGGTAAGGAAGAACAGCATTATTCCATTATTCGTCCCCGCCTCCCGCGGTTCGCGCAAGAAACGTATCGGCTTTTCCCTCCCGCCATGCCTCCTTTATTCTTCGCTTCTCGTCGCGTCCGCTGAATGGCTGATAATGATGCTCCCGGATCGGTTCTCGGAACCGCTAAGAACTCGTCGTATGGCGTGAATGTTGATAAAAACTCGTTGTAGAGCGTTGCCGCCTTTTTCTCGGTACACATTAATGCTGCATCATTGGCGTACAACCGGCTATCGGCTGTAGCCGTAACTATAAACCATTTATCAGTCCACGATGCAGGACCAATGACCAATGAGCATTCTATGTTCACTTCGGTCTCTTTATTAATTTCGTCGGTTCGAAATTTATAAACGACGCGACACAATGGACATTTTTGGGTTCCACATTTTTACTCGCTTCTTTTGCGAGATAACGTTTTCTGAATTGATTTCAATAATTATACCGAACATCCTACTCATCAACATTAATAACACATAGGTCGCGTAGGTGATCGGTCGGGTGAATCGTCCTTGACTATCATTAATCAGTGATGGACAATACGCGGGCCGCGAGCCATTTTTATTCGCCCACATGTCACTATTCATTAAGCAAAATTCCTAAATACTTTCTTTATCAGCCGTCTAAATACATTGAACATTTTTCCAGATTTTTATTATTAAAATATTTTGAATAAAACATAAATTTTCACACGTAAATCATTTCAATCGTTTTCTTTTCCGCACAATTTAATCAAAGATTTTTTATTTAACAGTTGAATCGAAGCGCCTTTGAGATAGTATTTTACGAAAATGGCGCTGTATAAATTATCCAAATGTGTTATTATATGAAATAGGGCTAAAAGGATTATAGGGTTTATAAGATATGCCCATATTATCTTCAATTACATGCCTGTTTATTTGGTGATCAGCCAAATCCACATTACGGATTTGATACGCATTTAATTGACCACTCGATTCCGTTTTAGTCCATAGCTGAAGAAAACACGCGAAGTTTTCAAAACTTGCGTATAAAAATAAATCTATTTCATGGATCGGCTTGAAATTTGCACTGAATAGAGTTGCCAATGCGCGTATTCGCGTTGCGGCCCGTAGATTCTTGAATTTTGGTTCTCTGCGAAAAAAGATCGCGCATCACTGCCTTCGAGGAATGTATGCACCAGACCTGCAGGTGTTATTGAACGACATTTGCTTCAGTACAATAATATAATGTTTATTTATTTTAGAAGAAAAGGGTACGACGTTAATATTATATGCGTCACAATCTTAGATGTACAGATGTGTTGATTTCAGATCTAATTATATTATTTTCGAATATTCTTTTCATTTTGACAAAATTCTATTGTCTATTTCTATTAGGTAGTAAGTTATTTATTTATTATCTAAATTTATATTCATATTTCAGATGTATTTTACTCGTCAGACAATTCTCTCTATCTCTAACGATCCTATTATGTTTCTCCATACCACCGCCATGTATATTATTCTTATAACAACAAACCCCACCTCAAAATTAAAAATTAAATATAGCGTGATAATATTTGGCATATTTAAAAAGGCGAAACAACTGTCACAAATTAAATTTTTATGTGTTTTTAAAAATAAAAATACAATTTAGTAGACTCCAAAACTCAGTGTTTGATTTTAACATCTAATAAATAAATTACTCGTCAGTGTTATATTTTAGGTATCCAGGTGGATATGCATAGACCTAACATATCTAAAGATACAACATTTTGAGTGTGTCCAATAGATGTCTAGTGAAGTTCTAGTGATTCAAGAACAAGGTTTCTAAATTGGTTCATATAAATAGAACTTCCAAGAATTTGAGTAGTGTGGTTGTCAATAATGGGTAGAATTGGTGAATGTTACACGTGTGTAAAGTGATCACTTAAACCAGCCTATGACGGTCGTCAGCCCCGTAAATGCCCAGACTTCCATATTCTTCTTCATCTTTGATGAGATGTTAAAAAATAATATCTATAGATATTGATTAAATTTTTTACTTAGTAAATATGTTAGTAAAGAACACAATAGATTTTTTATATATATTTTTTTATTGCTGCCTTGAGGGGTACCTAAGGAAAAACCATTATTCTTGAATCTGTTGTTAGTGGTTTCTCTTGTTTACTGGTGGATACAGGTGTTTCAGAAATATCTTCGTACAATATTATTCAGAATAATTGAATAAATACTTTTTTCTAAGAATTAAATCTGTACATCATCGTTTAGCAGTGGCGTATCTCGATTTAATTTTGGTCCATTGTGTTCTGGACTGGCGCATAAATGTACGTGTTTGTTTTTGCTCGATTGAAACAAATTAAATACGGTGGAACCTCTCATAACGAGTAATTCGCATAATGAGCAAAACAAAATGTGTATAAGTTTTTCCCTTTAACGAGCTACATTTCGCATGACTTCCCATTACAGAGAAATGGGAAGTCCTTTTTTCACGACATTCACTTGGGAGCAGCATTTTTTCCACTTAACGATTAATATTCTGGAACGATTAAGAAATTTCAGATTTAAGTCCGTCTTAGATCTTCAGACGCGTATCAATTCCATAACAGTGAACATTTTCAGAATGTTTATAAAAATAAAATTATGTATTATTTCGACAAATAAAAAGACTTTGTGTTTTGATCCACTCACATTTTTATTAACCAACTAGTTTCGGCAACAACCTGTTGCTCTCTTCAGGGTTTAATTTATATATCAATATGATCCACAAAGTGAATGCTTTCAATATTCAAAACATAAAACTATGTATTTCACAAATTTTATTTCGCACCTTTTAGCAACAAAAATAAATAATGAAGATACGATTATGTTTTATTTTTATAAAATTAATAAAAACAAAAATTCATATAGCATCGAAATTAATCGCACCCACAAGAAAAACACAAAACGCCGGCTCTGCGCACGTTTAAGTATGATTTACGTACTTTATTTCTATTGAATTCATAACGAAATTCTGAAAAAAGTTTATAGGGAAAAAATAGTCATTAAATCAGAGCGTTATTGCATAATAACACTCTGACAGCGCTTATTAGTGACACCACATAAGTGACGAACTTCTAATATTGAAAATTATACGTAATGTCACTGCGCATACTTAGGGCGTTTGTGCACTACACGGGATCATTTTACACGGGAATTCCGGATAGTGGACAAGCGCCCTTAGGGCGAATGTTACCGCTCGGCACGTCAGTTAGCGCTTCAAAACGACGATTGGCTTGTGCTTTTGTCCATCTTTTTTTGGATCGGTGCTCTTGATCGGTGCGTGAACACGTTGCGCGTAAATTCGATCACGCTAAATTGTCGTAGTCGCTTTCATTTTTCAAAACCGGACTGCCGGACTGTCAAATTCCGGGTAGTGGACAAGCGCCCTTAGAGTGCTTGTGCACTATACGGAATTTTACCGTCCGCTAGTCCGGTTTTTTTTTAAATAAATAAAAGCGACTACGACAGTTTGGCGTGATCGAGTTCAAGCGCACAGTAATCGTGCACCGATCCGAAGAAAGACGTACAAAATCACAAGCCAATCATCCGTGTTTTCATGCTAACCAGACTGCCGGACAGTAAAATTCCGTGTAGTGCACAAGCGGCTTTACTGTAGTATTAAACCAATACATAGAGTCTAGTATTCGCCAGTTTGGTACTAATCGGCGCCGCCCGCTCCGCTGACGGCATTGTCAGTGTTGTGATCGCGCTAGGGCGGGGGGAGGGAGGGGGGTGGGGGGCGGAGGGGGGCACTTCTCGGAAAACATGACTCGTTCTAGGAAATGAAAGCCCCGCTGGGCGCCCCCACCTCCCCCGCCTCCCCCCGCCCCGCCCGCCCGAGCGGTCATCGAGATCCCAGTGCCGCTATGTGATGCCAATAAAGATTATTAGACAAGCATTAATTCAAATTACCCGCAGTGAATTATTGTAATATAATATTTTGTACATCATCTAACTATTATGCTATGCTAAGTGTAAATTATGTTTAAAAAATTCACGATCACTTACACGAGGGAAGAATCAAACGTGTTTTGATTTTTTCAAATGAACTTATTCAAATATTTGATGACCCATTTTTATCAGTTGTTGCGAGGTATGATCGATAATCCTGAAATTATCCGGAACATTGGTCTGTGTGTTCCCGATAGTTACCTAAGACATAGATTGTTTCACATTCCTATACACAGGACCGACCTGCGGATGGTTATGCCTGTAGGAAGAGCTACTGCTATGTTATATCTCATTGGATATTGATCTGTTCCATGTGTCTGAAGGAGTTTTCCAAAGCGGGATTCTTCTACACCTTTAGCAATAGTATTCTTACTTATTTTCTATTTTTATTAATGTATACGATTTAAATTTAAGTTTGTAATGTGTATATTAACTGTAAATAAATAAATTGAAATTGAAATATCGTGGGTATACTGGCAAAAAAATGTTAACTCCAAAATCCCTGTTCTTTAAATCTTTTAGCCTGCATAAAATACCCGCTATTAACACACTGTAGTCGGGCGCTTCGAACAATAGACTGTAGCCTGTAGCGGACGTTTTTCGCGATTAGCGCAAAAATATATCGCTTTCTTAAAATTGACACAATTTCTAAACCAAATAATATTTTCGATTGAAATTTTCAAAGAAATCATATATGACATTTGATCATCAAAAATAAAGTATAATCATAATTTTTAATTAAGTATTCCGTATTTCACAATTTTAGAAGCATTGTAAACTCTTAAAAATAGTCTTCCCCTCCGAGGTATCATTCCCTATAAAATGCTTATAAATTCAAATAAAAAACACCAAACAGTAAACAAAACAGTCCAAGCGGTATGAAAAATAGTCCAATACGTGAAATGACTGAAACTAAACTGGAGATTGAGATCGCATAAAAACACTAGATTTCTGGCGATGCCTTTACAAGCGACACACTAGCCAATCCGGACAAGGCATCTCAAATAACGTCAACAGACTGTCGCCTAGCACCCAGGTAGCAGATTACCCTTCAACGCGTTTTATTTCACACTGATAACAAACCCTTATATTGCCGTTTCCCGCCAATAACCGACAGTCGACAAAAACGGCATTTGCCGTGTCCCGCAGTTGACCGACAGTCCGCGAAAAACGGCAAATGCCGTGTCCCGACGTCAACGTGTTAAACTTAAAGTTGAATTTACTTTTAAAACCACATAAATATGACATTTCAAACTACTTGCCAGTTTATAGAACGTTAAAAAATTTACCATATGCATCATTAAGTCAAAATGTCATATTTTCGAGTTAACGTTTTTTGCCAGTATATCCAAGATATCATCATTGAAGGGAGCAATTCATTATTGACATATATATTCAATCTTTAATAAAATATTAGGGGAATTTTTTTTTATTAATTAATTATAAAAATGTCTATTCTATAAAAGTTCTTTACTAATTATTTTTAACATCAAAAACAGTAAATAAACGTAACCCTGTAATGTCACTCGTGTTTACCATCGTACCTTCAATTCGCACAATTGTTTTTGAGTAAAACGATATACTTTCATCTAATATTCGCCATAACCATTTTTTTGTTGATAAAAATGCATAACAAAACCAACCATCATTCTGATATCATATCCTTAGCAATGGAACGTATAGAAAATAAAGAAAATTCATAGATCATATAGATAAAGAAATGTGCAAGAAAAACGAAGTTATTTGAAATTTCTACTTACTGTCATTGGAAATTTTGTTAAGCTCAAGAATACTGGGCTGCATTTACATTGATCTTTAGCTCGTGAGATATAAAGTGATGGTAATTAGTCTAGATATATGATAGTATAAACCGGCTGAGGGTAGAATGCAAGGAGTGGGGGTCGGCCTACCCTTTATATGGACTTTTTATTAAGAATGGGACATCTGAATATGCCTAATATAGTATATTTTACCTACATTGATTTATTTAGTTTTTTCACTATGATTTTTTTACAAAGCATACATTTTTTTGTGATATGTACAAATATTTCAATACTATATTCAGGTAAGCTGATGCAGTTAGAATCAGCTCGTGTTTGAATTCATTTATGGATTCAGGTTGTGTAAAGTGGGTTGGAATTTAGGACTTGTAGCTTCGATTCCACAACATCAGCCATGGTACCACAAACCCGAGTTATTTTACTATTTGGTTGACTAAAGATAAGAAATACATTCCATTAGTATGGGAATCCGAATTATTTTTTTGTGAATCTGACTTACCCTATCCTTTTTTCATGGTTACCATAACCGTGTGTCATCTTTGTACAAAAAGTTTTTTTGTTTTTTTTTTTTTTATATTAATTTTTTTACTGTTTTGTTTCAGAAAACATGAAGCCCAATCCATCTTCTGTTCTCCTGGAAAAGCCAAGAGAAGAATTTCATAGTTTAAACAACAACAATGACAGCAGATACCTCCACAAGAAGTTCAAGAAGATGGCTACTGTTGTGCAGCCGGGCATTCTCCAGATGGATAACAATCTGGGTAGAACGTTCATGGAGAAGATTTCCAACCATGAAAGTACCTCTAATCACCTCGCCTCATATCAAGATGTTTCCGCCGGGAGGAAGTCCGTGGACGTAGACAGCTTGTATAGTTATCCGACAGTTCCTGTAAATGTGTACAGTACTACTAAATTAAGTATCTCGCGCAGTAATGAGTCAGAGAATAATGTACAAATTAATGTTAAGGACTTTAGTATGGAGAGAGATGGACAAGTGAACTGCTACAGTCAGGATGGCGTAGTGGCCAATTCTTTAGATGGTAAAATTTTGGGAAATGCCGACTATCAAGAATCTTGCGAGGCTAACTTGAAACATCTGAGTTCTCCCGGAAACGGTCGCCACGTGTGTCCATATTGCAAGTTAAGCTGTGCCAAACCGTCAGTTCTACAAAAACATATCCGCGCTCATACTAATGAGCGCCCTTATCCTTGTGTACCTTGCGGGTTCGCTTTTAAGACTAAATCTAATCTCTTTAAGCACTGTAGATCGAGATCTCACGCATTAAGACTTCAGGGATCCGAGGATGCGCCCAGTATAGAAGAGGATTGGTCTTTGGGTTCGGAAACTGATGTAGTGAACGGGAATCACGTGTCCAGATCAGAATCCTCGTGGCCGATGGATAGAACTTCCGGAGATGCTTCGGGGGTGAACGATAATTCCTTTTCGGAAACATCAGTGCCAGATTCCGTTTCCCCTCCGAGCAATTCCAGTTCGCAGACTGATTCCAGACCAAAAACAATATACAAACCAAAATTTCACAAAGCAAACTTGTATCACGAGGATGAAAATACTACTAAAAGTGTTTTGGTAACAAACACTGATTTTTTAAACAGACATATCTCAAAAATAATATCAGATAATGAAGCCATAGTTGATACAATAGATTCTCCTTTACAAAGAAAGTATATGAAAGAAAGTAATAACCAAAAAACGAGTTCTAATGAAATTACATTAAATTTGCACGAATCTTTGAAAAATGATAACCAACCACTTAATCTTACTAAGAATTCCGAGAGTGTGGAAGCGGCTCACAGGAAAAGGTGTTATTCTGAAAGTTTTGCTCAGCCGGATATTCTGTCTTCTAGAGCTCCGCAGCATCCACTGAACCCCGAAGGTTCCATCATTAAGGATCTCCTGCTTAAGGCCAGAGCGCAAGCAACCGGACTATTGCCGGTAACCAGCGAGACGTACGACGGCTCGGAAACATTGTACATATGCCCATTATGTCAAGTTCCCTATAGAAGTGCCGACAATTTGGAAATACATAGGCTGTACTATTGCAAAGGGCAAACATTTAGGCTAAATAAACCGGAGCATCATTATATAAGAAGTAATTCTGTTCATGTCACTCTTCCAGAAACATATAATCCAAACACGTTAGCGAAGCTCGCCAGCTCAACACTCAAGACTCCGACTAGTCGATTGCACAAGCCGGAAAATCTCGTGATATTGAAATCGGACAATAACGAGATATCCGCGCCACTCCCTTCGCCCGGCCCATTGCTTGGGAATACTCGTCTAATTGATACTCAGAGAACATCTGAAACGCCGAGATCTTCATTTTTTGTGATAGCCGAAAACTCTAAACTCCCGTCTCCTTTTAGAAGACGAGAAGAAACAAGTTCTGCCGACAGTTTGTGTTCGGCGGCTATAAGTGAAGAGAGTTTGGGGCGGTCTGATTTGTACAGCCCTCCCGCGAAGATGCGTTGTTCGGAAACTCCCACTACACTGAGATCGCTCGAAGAGTTGTCTTTGTCTCCTATGCGGCAAAATTCAACATCACTTCAGATGTTCGGGGGAGAAGTAAAGATTGTGGATAATACCGGTGGAACGACAACAATGAGAATAGAACCGTCGACTTCTCAACATTCCCCGACGATGATTTCGCAAAGTAAAGCTTCGCCAAAGTTGCAGGGACCGGAAACCAGCAGCATCGTTGTCCGATCCGGGTTACACTCCGGAGGAACTATCGTGCACAACCCTCCCACACCTAAAGACCCACTTCCTTCTCCACACCCCCAGACTCCCAGAATGCTGGTTTCCATCGCTCCTAATATCTCGACACCCAACTTGAGTGTTGCCGGCATACCCGCTCCGAACGTGACCAAGTTCCAGTTTCCTCCGATAGAATCTCTGACAGCCTACAATCCGCTCACCCTGCCGGCGCTGAGTCCCGCCGCCTCCCCCAGTGGAGCTTCTACTATTCTGCACGGAGGCAAGTTCATACCCTACGTTCCCGGCATGCCCGGACCCAACACTCTCGGTACTCACGTACCTTCCTCTCCCAAGGTTATGATACTTGATATGATCAAGTCTATCCGAGCGTTGAACAGTGTACAAGAACTTTCTCCTCGTGGTGACGTGAATTTCAATGAGAGGCCAAAGGGAAACAAGTCTGCGCCGTCTGATACTGAATTTCAATCAATATCAAAATATAAAAATTCTATCTGTAGTTTACCCAGCTCAAATACTAACGTAAGTGAATCGTCCTGGAAATGTAGTAGTTCCATCATTCAGAGCGGTCCTAAATCCAAATTGCTCATACCTTCTATACAGATTATTACCGAAACATCTCAAACCATTTCCCAGAACTCTAAGACTGAAGGATCATTGTATAGTAAGCAAAATTTCACTCAAAATAAAATAGATGAAATATTAAGACGAAATACAGAAGTCTTACAGAAAAGTTCCACAAACATGATGGAATCACCCCGAGAAAGTAAAGTATTATTTTTGCACAGTACAGGTATCCTCAGTAAAAATGTCAATAAAAGCAAAATACCCGATGACAACTGTTTTGAATTTAAAACAAAGGAGACTTTTCCAAGGATCACCGAAAGAGAAAAGAAGGCTCCGGTAAAAACGGAAACAAGTAAACAGTTTAACTATGAAAATTTTGAAAATCTAATATCTAAATGCGAAATACTCAACAAAGCTGTAGATGTTGGCAGTTCTGACGGAATCAAAGTTGGAGGTAGTGCGAAAGCATTAAAATCAGATGATACCCCGACTAAAATTTCCGAAAGATCCGAAACATCCTATTTTAAGAAAACGATTAATACCTCTGTGACAAATTTAAAAGTCGAAACTGAAAAAACTAAGTTTTTAAGACCTACATCTTTACCCCTGAAGCCTGGAACTTTTACTCCAAAACGACACCATGGAATAACACCAAACGCAAATACATTACCTTTGATATCCCCGGAAACCCCTCGGCCCGCTAAAGCTTACGGGCAGCTGTACCTGAATGGGCACGCTTACACATACTTAGGGTTGAAGTGCTCTACCAAGGTGTATTACTGCACACTGAACAGGCCTCAACCGACTTATGTTGTTAATCAACACTCTCTCTCGATGTACAGCAATTGGCAGGTTGGTATTGTTCATTTTGACTCGTGAATACACGATTATATTTCATAATTCTAAACAATGAGTTAACTTTTGATGTGTATTTTAGGTTTGTTCGGATTCCACACCAAATCCACTAGGTCTGACTCCCGGAAAAGCTATGACTTTCTACGATTCGCGTCACCGTCCCCAGAACATCTCTATCGCCACAATAAAGCAAGACCACCTGATGACACATTCTTCCCAATGGACTGTTACTGTTGCCAGACCACAGGTAAATATGCATTCTTTGAGCATTAACCGGTTAACTGCCGGCAGGTACATGTATGGCAGTACCCAGCATGCCGAGAATTTTACGACAAAAATAAAACCTTCTAAACATATCGTTATTGAAAGTGTAATAACGTTTATTTATAAAACTTACCAAATAAATAAAGAGTGAGCCAGTCGTTCAGTCATTTATCCATAATCATAAAATTAATTGTTCATGGTGCAGGGTTGTCACAAAATTTTTCATAGAAAATATGAAAACTAAATTATATGTCAGTTTAATATTAAAATTATACACACACACACTTTGATTTAAAAAAATTAAAAATTAAAAATCTCTGTCATCAGATTCGGCAACTCGGGGATTATTGGACAACCCTGAGTGCCATTAGTTGTTCCGACGACAAAGCTCTCTTTAATTTATGTTTAAAGTGGTAAAAACCAATTCTTTTTCAATTCTAACTGTGCAAAGATATTCTCAATATATGTCACTATGCGTTCAATATATTTGTACATTTTAAATACATAATTGATTTTCTTTACTAAAAGCCCATATAAAATGGCGCATCTTAAGACGTAATTTTTGTATGAGCGGCGCTCCGTTCACAGAACATTATGCGTCTTAAGACGCTCTTGGCAGTTAACCGGTTAAACGCAAGGATATTCAAATATGACTTCACTTATATTCACTTACTGAATATGATTACAGGAGTCTTCCAATACAGACTTAGAGGGTGGAGATGAACCTAAAGTAATGAATGGTGAAGCAACCGTAGCCAATAATAAAAGCGTAAAGAGTTTGAAGGGTGGATTTGAAAGCAACGAGGAATATACATATGTGCGTGGTCGGGGAAGAGGACGTTATGTGTGTTCCGAGTGTGGGATACGATGCAAGAAGCCTTCTATGCTCAAGAAGCATATACGCACACATACCGATGTCCGACCATTCACTTGCAAACATTGCGCTTTCAGGTAAATTCTATTCTTAGTATACTCTTAAAATATAGCTGCAATACATGGCATTCTTTAATCATTCTTTTAATATTTTATTAATTGTTTCGGCGTGTTACAATGATTAAATAAAGCACTTGTTTTTATACCACTTGAGTTTTATTAAAGACTAAAATGAGAGTAGTAATATAAACTGATGTTTTTATTCAGACCTGAATGATGGAAGTTTAGCTTCTGAAACTAGTAGTCTTTAATAAAACTCAAGTGGTATAAAAACAAGTGTTTTATTTAATCATTCTTATAATACATAATCGGTGTGTTTTATTTTCACTGGATTTAAAATTCAATCTAATTGTTTATTTTTTTAGCTTCAAAACTAAAGGAAATTTAACCAAACATATGAAGAGTAAATCCCATTACAAGAAATGTGCGGAGTTGGGAATTAGTCCCTTGGAGGACGGAGATGGCAGCGAAGGAGCGGACGGGTCACAAGGCGGAGGGGAGTCTGACGAGGAATCCGACGAGGAGGATGATGGAAATGAAGGGGAAACTGAATCTAGTGGTGAGAATATACATCGTTATTAGATTTTTTTTATCGATAAAATCGGACCAGTGGGTAATAATAATAGCCGTAATTGCAAGCCATTTTAAAATAAATAACTGACTAACGTATTGAAAATTTCAGATACGGATTCGTGGAAGTCCCGCATAGAGCACGAGGCCGCTCACTGTCTCCTGTCCCTGTGGGACGGGCAACCCGCCCCCGGCCTGCTCTCCTCCGCACGACCCTCCACCTACCCTTACAGCCCGAACATCACGCAGACCCAGCCCGCTGATGATGTCAGAATGGAGGAACCTGACCTCTCTCGTCAGGAGATTGACCCATCCTCAGTCAGAAAACAGTCTATAATTCAAATGGCGCCTTATAAAAATGACAAGTCTATCGGAAATTCCAGACAGAATAATCAGTTATGGCATCCGATCGATTTGAGTAAGCCCATGGATCTTAGTAAAAGCGAAATAAGAGAAAACGACAGATGGGATTGGCGAAGCGCTCGCTATCCCGTAGCGGACATTTTGACTCCGGTGGGAGAGCCCGACCTCCTGGCATCTCTTGTTCAGAGCACGGCTAAACTACCTCAGAGGAATGATAGGTGGCGGGATGATGATGAACCCATGTTACAAGCTTATTTAACTGAAAAAGCTTTACAGGATTCCAAAATCAAGCAAAGCCAGTACACCGTAGCCCAATCCCGCCAAATTGAAGTCAGCAGTGGAGCTAATGACGTCGCCAAAGGTATATTACCGAAAGATAGTTCCTCCATAGCTCGTGGTCAAGTCGCAAAACCTCTTCCCACCAGCAGTGCAATGGAAAAAAATACAATTATAACAAAACCAACATCTCAAGTTTTACCGATCGAGAATTCTAATGTTCAAAGTGCGGTAGAGATTGCAGCACCCGCAAGACCGACGAGCCCCTCATGTACGGAGGCATTGACGAGTACGGAGAATGCTAAGTTTGTAGCGTCTGAATATTTAAAAGTAGCTTGTGGCAAAACAAACGAAAATGCAGAATTGCAAAATATCAAAACGAATTCAGAAAACAGATCTGACAAAGTCAATGGAGATGTCGTTTCTGTTAATGTCAAAGCGGATGAAATAGTTGCGAGCGAAAAAGAATCAGAAATGGGTATAATCTCTTCGGAACACATTGGAATTGCGAGAAAAGTAGTCGTCGGAGCTGGAGGTGTGGGATTCAAATTGACGGCGCCATCTAATGAATTTTCCGCAGTCGCCGCATTTGCCAAAGGCCATCTTACGGAAGATGGAAGATCAGTATGCGTAGTGTGTAACAAAACTTTTTCCAAGCCATCTCAATTACGTTTGCATATCAATATTCATTATATGGAACGACCGTTCCGCTGCAGCGCGTGCGCAGTTAGTTTCCGGACTCGTGGACATTTACAAAAACACGAACGCTCCGGTTCGCATCACAATAAAGTTTCCATGACTTCGACTTTCGGAGCAGCTACGACCACGAACCCCAGACCTTTTAAATGCTCAGATTGTAAAATTGCATTTAGGATACACGGACATTTGGCCAAACATTTGAGGAGTAAGATGCACGTGATGAAGTTAGAGTGCTTAGGGAAGCTGCCTTTTGGAACTTTTGCAGAAATAGAAAGAGCCGGTGTCAGTTTAACGGATATAGACACGACAGATTGTGACAACTCATTGGCGAGTTTACAAATTCTGGCTCAAAAATTGCACGAGAAAGATCCCACGAAATTAGAGAAGTGGGATCCGGTGACGATGGCTCCGCCGCTTCTACCTCCCGGCCCGGATTCCTCGGATGATGATGAACCCTCGAGTCCGCAAGCGACTAATTCTTGTGCGGATGGTGAGAGTAAAACAGTGAATGACAGTGATAGTACTGAAGAAACAAGTAATGTAATATATAGTGCCACAGATACTTAGTGCCAAAAGTAATTTAAGTAGTCTATCGAATGTGCAATCGTGCCCCCGCATTAAGGAGGCCCGACGGTGTCGAGGTTTATCTTAATGTTAGGTTGGCATATTTATATATACATATTGTGTACTTTGGTAAGTAAGTTGTATATAGCGGTAATTGTAAGCCCGAGGAGTTGCCAAAATGTGGTACTGAATGCCGAGTGTATGGCGAGGCAGACCTTACATTGCTTCCCGATAATGCTTCCACGTTACCCTCCAAGTTGGTACTGGTGACTGGTGTATTATTGCATTCATGAAATATCACGCTAACATATTCAGAATAGCATAATCTATGTTCTTCTATTTGGAGTCGTAACAATTTGAATGTATTTTTTATAAGCATATTCCTCGAGAAGTAATACTGATGCGGTGAATATTAGCATATCAGTTTTCCAATAATTAGTTTGAATGATAACAATTTACAACCCAAACGTGTGCAAGTCTTCCATATCATGTAGATAACTTGAAATAATAATGTTTTGTTTTAAAAGACATGAAAAGTCGCAAGTTTTACTTATTTATTGGTTAAATGTATTCATATTTTATAAGATTACAAAATAAAAGACTAATTTGATTAAGAGCATTTTTCTTTATTTATTCATCTGGCGTCGAAGACCACAACTGTTAAAAATGGTTAAGGAAAAAAGTTTTTTATGAAATTGGTAAATAAACAGGGTGACACAAAATTGATCATCCTATTGGAAGATGTTATAATTTTTGCAAATGGCATAACACGTCAATCATATTTGACATTTCGCTCACTCCTTTCACCGGTCAACGGTCACTAACAGCAAACACTACGATGCTGTCAGTTTCAGTTTGTGGCTAGGGTAGGAGGTGATGACTCATTCTATTTGGTAAATAAGACTAACCCGATAGCAACTGATCACCAAAGCAATGAAATTTTGCTTCATCATTGTTTAGACCGGTGATTCCCAAAGTGGTCTATATCGACCCCCAGGGGTCTATGACAACTTGCAAGGGGTCTATGTTTTAATTTGAATTTAAAATATAAATGTATAAAACCTAACATGTGTGGTTTAAAGTGAGTAACACTACATATACCGGTTGTCAAAAATACATTTGAAGTTAATGAATTTTATAAAAATCAATATCAGGTAAGGCAAGGGGTTTACGAGATAAAAGAGTTTGGGAACCTCTGGTTTAGACAAATGTCAAACACAGTAATGGCCTATAATAGGCCATTACAATCCGAGAATCTCATTCCTAAAATTAAGTTTTGAATCATAGGTGGTGCCAAATCACATCTATCTGTGATGGCCACATTTGTGTAGAGTCACATCTATCTGTGATGGTCACAGTTATGTAGTCACATCTATCTGTGATGGTCACATTTCGGTAGTGTAATGGCAAAGGGGTATATCTGATTATTCATTTTCTAAGTTTGTTCCACAAAATGTATAAAATAGTAAATTCCATAATCTGGCAAAAAGATATATTTGTATTTGTAATACTTATTTAGTTTTATTAAGATATGTACATATAAAAATACATTAAACAAACGAGTTATTTAATTTCACAAGTTTGTTTTTTCTCTCCTGTAAAATTTGGTCTGAGACAGATATATCCCTTTGCCTTTGCACTACCGATTTATGTAGTCACATCTATCTGTGATGGCCACATTTGTGTAGTCACAGACAAAAATGCAGCCGAGTGGTAAAGCATTCAGAGGTAAAATGAAAAAGGATACGTCGTTTTGTTCTTTTCTTGTACATAATTCTGTAACCGCATTCTCTGCAACGAATTGGATCTCTAGGTTTGATTTCATTTTCACGGTGACATTCTGAAATCAAAATATGCATTGGGTATCAAAACATTGGAAAAAGGTAAAAGATTCCATTGATTTCATACTTTTTTAATAACTAATTACTACTACCACCATCCGCCTCCATGGTGTAATGATCAGCGTGTTAAGCTACCGTGCTGGAGGTCGCGGGTTCGATTCCCAGGGGGAGTGAAAATAAATATTAGTGATTTTACATTGTAATATTTATTTATTACCCTGGACTGGTTCCTGGAGCGCAAGAGTGATCACTTTACCTTCATGTAAGTAATGATCAAGATAACACTGCGTCAATTTGATGCAGTGCCCTATGCACCATTGGGTGCGGATAAGGGTTATAAGTAAGTAAGTAACTACTACCATCACGCCCTTTCCCTGCAGGGGTAGGCAGAAAGGATGGAACCCCACACTCTTTCAGTCCTGACATACACTTCTAACTTCCCTCACGTTCATACAATCTAGTCATACGTGCCCTGAGATTATGTAGACTTTTGACACCATCAGATTTTAGGTTCTGATTGATCTTTTTTTTTTCTTTTTTTTTTTCTCTCTATCTGGTTGTGCCAAGTCTTTTTTGGCCCTCCTCGTTCTGTTCTCCCGTTCACATTTGCCAAATGTATTCTCTAAGTCATTCTCTCATTATCCATTCGCTCCCCATGTCCATACGACTTAAAAGAACTTTTCTTAATCTTTCAATTCTTCCTAGTTCAGCCTCACATTCCTTTCTAATATCTTCATCTTTAATTCTGTCGTACAATAATTTTCCACACATTCGACTGAGCGCCTTTTAAGTTATGTTTAAAATAATTGTCTTGCAGTTATATGAAAACACCTGTTTAAAATAGGATTTAAAAATGAAAGTGGTCATATTGAGATAACGTACATATTAATATTATGATTGCCCTATCACGTTGAACTAGATTTACGTTTCGCACTGAAAATTTGTAATTCCTTAAAAATAAGAACACATTATCAACACTAGATTATGATTCGAGACAAAAACTTGATGTTGCAACCGCTGTAAACTATTTCGGATTGGGCCTTCATTAATTTGCTAACAATAAATACAATACCTCCACAAACATACACCATCGGAGTCTTCATTGGGGCTTGTTCTTTAGTGCTTGGATCAGACATATTTTCAAATGGTAAACCAAATTAAATAAATAATGGTAACGTCGCTAGCCGATGTCAGTTTAGTGCGACATAAAATTAGAAAATAACGTTTCACTCTCAATAAACCTAAAACACTATTTCGCTACCTCCTGTCTCCACAGGGATGGAATTTGTTTGGAGTTTGGAGTATTGGAGGTTATAATCAAAAGTTGAAGTCAAACATTTTACCATAGATGCCATAGACTATACAAAACCTAGTTGCGTATGTACTGTTTTCTTCTTCTTTATATTATGCTGCCACAGAAAAAAAATACGTTTCTTTTACAAATTACATCCGCATTCGTATATCCAATTGCAGATATAAATTTTTACGTTTATTATGACATCACGCCAAATGATTAACATCTCAATGCGATTGGAAGTGGCCGTTATCATTTATCAAACAACAATTTTTTTTTCTTCAGTGGGCATTCAATAAGTGGGACGTATAAATAAAAACATTTAGCGTTCACTTATGCCTTCTATTTACGTACATAGCGCCAACTTATGGTCTTTTTTGGGTAAATATATATGTATATTTTGACATAAAGTCTCGCTAAGCACAAATTAATAGGATGTGCGTTCATAAATACTTACCATAAAATATACTTTAGTACGTCAATAGTTGCCATAGATAAATGTTTATTTCTATGGATATGGAAGCGGTGTAGCGCGACGAAATGTCAATTTTACGTCGAATTGATCTATCTGTCAAAAACTTGTTCGCGTTTTCCTTATGTGTGGGGAGGTTTTCATGAAAATACAAATCAATCAAAATGACTTCAAATAGTCAATATACTGCAAGTTCTTGTCGGTTGTGTGCCGATATATGTATTCCATCTTTGGATTACATTTTTTCTGATAACAATGTGCCCCTTGTGGAAATCATACAAAAATATCTTTCAATACATGTAAGCTTCTTAATATAGTTTATATTTGAGTTTGCATTTACCAAAACATGTCCATATTTTTCTTTTTTGAAATCTGTTTGTAGATAACAACCAATGACTTGTTGCCAGTTCAAGTTTGCGAGCCATGTAGACTGAAACTGGTGTCGTTTGATGAATATGCACGTAAATGTTCTCTGACACAAATAACTCTCTCTTCAACGGTGGATATAGATAATGATCAAAATGATCCAATAAAGCCGGAGGCTGACCTGGATATCAATGATCTTATAAAAGAAGAATTTACTGATCCATCTGTAAAATCTGAAGATGACACAAACTTTTACGACGATGAATCCTATACTGAGAAAAGTAAGCATCGAAAATTCCATGTGCCCTATTTATCTTAAACATTCAAAAACTTATTTTTCAAACTTTTATAGGTCCTAAAAGAAGATCTAAAAGGAAAACTACCAAAACGAAAAAACCCAAAGAGAGTAAAAAGAAAAAGCCTGCATCGAAAAAGAAGGAAAAACAAAATAATTATTTTCTCACCGACCTGGATCCTTGTGTAAAATTAGAACCTGATTCAAAAGAAGAAAATGAAAACCTTGAAATAAAAAAGAAAGGCTGTACTTTAAACAATAGCTCTTTTATGCAGTAAGTAACCAAATATACAAGCATATGTAGGGAAAGGCATTATTGGATTGTGTCGGGCTGTGGTCCCGTGGTCAGTGTCGCGGACTCTTAAGTCAGAGTTCCTCGGTTCAAACCCACTCTACCACAATTTGATACCTATTTCTAATAATGAGCAGCTTAGGCTCACAGAAATAGTATGAAACTGAAATCTTTGTGTAATCAATAAAAATACAAATAATTAAAATGCACTAAAAAAATGAGACAATGGTATGCGCATGTGAGGATAATGGGACCATCCAGACTCCCTCACATCGCACTGTATGGCCAACCCCATGGTAGACACCAAAGAGATGGGTTGATAGCTGGGAAACGACGTCGCAGGAGGCTAATCCCTCTTAAAAACAGGCCACAAGGCCTACAATAAGAAGAAAAAGAAGGAGATGAATTAAAGCAATCTTCATCTACCTTTAATAACTATTTTTTACCATTTAATGAAAATCATGTGATTTGGTTGCAATAAATTCTTCAGGGTTGATTTCAATATTAGATATTTTAAAATACATCTGAGTAAGTGGTAATCAGAAGAAGCAAGGCCAGCTTAATATGCCGGTGAAGAATTGAATCTGAATTGTGTTGAATATTTATTTTTATATTATTATCTGTAAGCACTCCTAAAAAGTTATACAGTGTAATCTCTCATAACTAGTTTAATTATTTCCAGCATCTTTCTCATTAACCGAAACACTCGTGCGAAACATTTTTTCCCATACAAATCAATTTAAAATACGATAATGCGTTCCAGGCCGAAAAAAAATAAATTTATATATTTTTTTTAATGTTTACTCAAATAGAATTACTTACAAATTGGTAAGGGGTGTAAAAACTTGGAATGTAATTTAGATTTAAAAAAAAACGTATATAAAAATATAAATTTATAACAAATAATTTTAATCCCTTTTAACTAAAAAACTGTTTTTAAGACGTTTGTTTTTGCCGACGCTTTAAAATTTGGCAAAAATGTGTCACAGCATTATCATTGAATAAATTTGTAGCACGAATAGCCACCTCCTTATTAGGGTGATGCTTCTTGATATACGATGCAACAGTTTCCCATGCTTTCAGCATTTCTCTTTTTGTGCTAGAAGATTGTTGCTTTGCTACTTCTTCCTCCTCCATTAACAAACTCTTCTCCATAATTTCTTGTTGCGAAACACGATGCAACTCCATAAGCTCTTTGGTGATCAGCTCTTGGCTGTGATCTTTCACAAGCTCTTCAATATCGTTGCTATCCATCTCGAGTCCCATGATATTGTAGAAGTGAGGGTCTTCTTGGTAAACCTCCTTCCCAAGCCGCGAAAGACCCGGTTCACAAGTGAATGTCGTGAAAAAGAGCCTTGCTCTTCCCCTGTGCCTCGTTATGCGAAACATCGCTCGTTAAGGGAGGAACTTTTTCACATTTTTTTTGCTTGTTATGCAAATTCCTTGTTATGAGAGGTTCCACTGTAATTAGAACTGTGTAAAATACTAAGTATGCTTTTTATGTCATAATTTATATACTTAATTTCAGTTTCATCTGTCATGTCTGCCATGAAGAATTTTCAAAATGGTATGATCTGTATAATCATACAAATCAAGAACACGATACTAAACCTAAGATTTTATGTACTTGCGGCAAATTCCTCCGATCTAAACAAAATGTATATAAACATATAAAGACACATAGCTTTGAAGATTCCGTATTTAAGTAAGTTGTTTATTATGCACTACATTCTATTTTCCTGAATTCATATAATTCATTATGATGTTATTCAACTATAATGTCAATATTATGATCATTTTAATGATGCTACAAATTGTGTTCCATCAAATACATATACTACAGCGAAAGGCTAAAAAGTTTTAACGATTAAACTTTATAGCCTTTCGCTGTTGCAATGGCTAAAAACTTTTTTTTTCTTGGTAAAGAGTTCTGTAATTTTCTATTGCCTAAATATTTTGTGCTCTCCAGTGGGATTGCATTTCCATGACGGTTTTTTCAGATGTTAAAAGGAAATTACTAATACTTTTGGGATGAACGAAACAGCTAATTGTACTAAAGTCGAGGACTGCTTGTATTGTATATTCACTAATCATATTCAATTCCAGATGTATGGAGTGTAAGTGCTCTTTCCTAACAGAAAAATATTACACTAAACATTTATTGACGCACGCTGTTGGGAACATTTACAAGTGTGAACACTGTGATAAAACATTTGCGAAAAAATTCAAATTGACAGTACATGAAAGAAATCACATTCCTAAAGAAGAAAGAATGAAATCCAAATGTGAAACCTGCGGAGGAAGGTAACCACATATCTAAAATATTACATCTCGTTAAAACAAACGTAATTCCAAATTTCAATCATCTGAATTTCATTTCTTGATATGTTTAAAGAGAGTTTTAATATTTGTCTCTTTAGGTTTGCTTCTAATCACGCTCTTCAACTTCACATAAGAGCGGTGCACAATAAAGAAAGAAGTTTTGTCTGTGATATTTGTGGCAAAGCTTTTACTACTAAAGGTAACTTGAAATCTCATAGAATTTTCCACAGTGGAGACCGACCCTTCGCTTGTCCGCACTGTCCCAAAAGGTATGTAAAGGTATATCATTGTCGTAATGCTTATTGTATTTGTAAACATTTTTGGTAATTGTGAATGTTTCTTTCAGTTACAAAAGTTCGAGGAATCTCCGAAGGCATGTGGATGCTCACGAAGGTGTTCAATATAAATGTTCTAAATGTCCATCATCATTTTCATATGAAAAAACTTTAAGAGAGCACATGTACGTTCACCTAGACGTTTTCAGATTTGTTTGCGGTTTTTGTAATAAGGGATTTAAGTGGAAAAGGTCTTTCGAGGTACATAACCAGTATTTTTTTTGCCTTTTTAATGATACATGTTCGATAAAATTATTATATGTACATATACATTTTAATGTTTTAGAGTCATCTTAATCTGCATACTGGAAAAACTCCATTTTCTTGTCCTTGGTGCCCTAAAACATTTGCTGACGGATCAAATTGCCGGATTCACAAAAGGAGAAAGCATCCGGTGGAGCTTGCTGAGCATGAAGCTCGCCACGGACCGGGAAATCGTAGGAAACTTACAAATAGCTAATTTATATTTGAAAATTAATTTTAAAGGCAATATTTGTTCAATTTAGAAGAGCAATCTGCCAAGCGTATTTTTAAATTTTGATTATAGCATCCTGTGATTTAAAAGTGGTCTTACCATATGTTCTATAATTTGTCCTCAAGGTACTTCTATACATTAATACATAATAGCTTGTCCAACTTACATAAGCTTCTGCAATATACCCACATTATACGTACATACCCATGCAACCTAGAGTAAGCCATGGGTATGGCTAAACTCGGGGACTTTCATTTACCATAAACATTGATGAATTAGTATCGAGTATAGTCAAGAGTTTAAAAGATTAAAACTTTTTTTATGGCAATATCACAAATAATAATAAATTATTTTATTTTCAGCTAAACTGAAGCAAATATCAACTGGAACAAAGGTAATTCGCAGTCTCAAAACTGAAATACTTCCAAAACCTAAAATATTTCCAAAAATAGACCATGTGGTTAATTCTGACACCGACGACGGTTAGTGTTCCTGTGAGCGGAAGAAATATAGCAATAAATATTGTAAAATAAAGTTCATGTGTTTATTATGTACAATTTTATTAATTATACTGCTGAAATTTTTTTTGTTTGTTTTTTTGTTACTAACCTAAAGTATTACTTTGCACACCTTAGTATCTAAGCTCTTATGAAATCTATAAGCATTACAATGCTGTAATTAAATATAGGTTCAAAATGAAAACTGCTTTGTATTGTATTCATAAATAATCTAACCTGGAATTATAAAAATACCTTAATTTTTTTTCTTTTTAAATATGTTTCTGAGACAACCAACTTCTTGGATGAAGCTAATGCCAATGGTTCCCGGTGAAGAAGGAACATGGTTAGTGGTAAAATAAAAGTGCTTTGTCAAAGTCAAAATAACATTTTATCAGAGGTTTTGATTAAAAAAAGTTTTGTGCATATTGATTTTTAGTTCGGTTAGGTAATTAAGCATTTATGAGCCGTCATAAAACCTTTATCTTGTTAAGAATATAAACATTGAATAGAAAACAATCTTTGAAAACCACATTAGTTTCAAACCACTTTCATATTCAATATGCTAATAAAAAGCTCGTTTGATATCAAATATACCTTTTTATACTAAAGACAGCCATTCTCATGCTCGGAAAGTTAATATATACACCAAAATTGTTTATTTTAATAGAGAAGGGCGTTATCAAATCTTTTTTGGCTGATTTATACATTTATGATAGATGTATAAATCTGCCCAAAAAGTATCATTGATAAAAAAATCTGTTACTTAAAAAATACTTAAATAATAAGTAGTTGCCGACCCATGTTCTGGGCGAATCACTGCGGTAGCAAGAGCTTTATAGTCTATGATGTTTATTTCCGTTTGTACTTTTAATTGACAGAAGATCATAGTCGTTTTAAGGAACCGATTAAATTAAATCTACTGTATTTGCGATCCTAATTTTTCGTTCAAAAGCAATATTTTTTTTACCAAACGCGACTCCATTTGATGAAACTTCCCAAGACCTTCACCAGGCATCTTAATATATTTAACCTGTTCCCCGAATTCACAAAACATGTAACAAGCTTGACCTACTAATAAAAGTTCGCATGAAAAAAGATATTGGACTTTTCCTGACCCCCTGTATCTTATCCTCATAAATGTAAGATCATATAAGCAACGCCTCGTTCGCGAGTAAATAATTTCTATTCTCAACCAGAGTCGTCGTCTAAAAATCAATACAAATTGGTCAAAACTTACTAACTTCATTATAATTGTAAAGTCAAATTATATGTATACCGAATAAATTTGGGTACGAGGAACGCAAACAAACGGAGGTTGGCCAGCAGAAAATGAGAGCTGACCAACGTATGTACCTAGGTACCTATTTAGTCAGTATTGGTCATTTGCTTACTAGTACATAATCTTTGGTATGCTGTATACAAATTAGTCTTTGGTATGTTGGGAATCTGTGATCGCGGTAATCGGGTTGTGATCTATGATTATACTGTCTGTGGTACTACAGAGTTTTGTATATTTGGATCAATTTTGTTTCGAATAACGTAAAAATCTGGTCAGATGGTGAAAGTTATAATAATTCGACGTTAATATAATTGTTTTGTGGTGGAAACCATGGGACATGAAAAGAGAAACAGGCCGACTCCAGAAAAGAAGGGCCGATGACATTGTCCCCGTCGCGGGTAAAAAAGTTGATTGGAAAAGCCAGTAAAGTCTACATCCAGCGGTGCAGGGACGGCTATACAAATTAGTTATTAGTCTCTGGGGACGGCTGATAAAGAAAAAGAAGAATATTGTTATTTCGAATTTTTATTCGAATTTTATATTGTTTTGAACAAGACAAGAAATAAGGCAGCAATATGGGGATGGATGTAATTTTATACTGTCGGCTTTGTGCTGAAATTAGTATAAGTGACAGTAAAATGACAGTCGTAAATAATGACGACAAATTATGGGAAATTATTGTCAAATATCTGTCTATAAAGGTACATTCTTTCAGCATTTGCAATTGTCAAAAAATTTTAATACTATGTTCTATCTCTTCGCACTTCTCAAGAAAAAACGCTTTGGATTCCTCACCATAAAACATCATTCTTTCATAATACCTTTACTTTCTATGCCAATAATAATGCGCCTTTGATAATTTTAAGAATTTTCAACTACAAATCGAAGAACTACAATGTGTTTGACATTGAACATATTTGAAATTGCCATAAATAATAGTTAATATACAGTTGTGTGAGAATTTGCTATGGCCACCCGGAGTTTTTCTGTAAAACTGGAAGAAAGAATGATTTTGTTTTATAAATTTTTTGATTACATGTAATCATAAGTTAAAAATTGGGTTCCTGACGTTTCACACTGTGTCAATAAGATACAGTGCCCTGTGCACCATAAACCACAGTTTGTCATACCGCTAGCAAAAGTAGAAAATTTCAGAGACGCACCGCTGTGTCGTGTCACGGAAAGGGCGGCAAACTGGGGATAAAAGAAAAGTCCCTTTGGAATCGTGCCGTTTTCAATTCTCCGTTGGCCGTATTCAAAGGCTGCTCAGGAGAGTGTTGGGGCTGGTGCGCCGGTGCACCTTGCTGCCGCCATGGAGTACCGGGCTACCGACGTGTTGAAGTTCGCTGGCGACGTCGCTAGAGAAGACTAAGATCACCACTCCGCCAACTGCAGCTTGCCATCCACAATGTTGAGGAGTTAAACAAGCTGCTTTTTGGCGTGACCATCGCTTGGGCAGGCGTCCTGCCCAATCAAGCCCAAGAACACCAAGAAGGTCCGATAATACATCGGCTCCTTATTCCCCGCCCCCAGACGGTCCGAGAATATTGATTTTTTTCTTCTTTATTCATCATCATTATCATATCATTATCCACGTCTCTATAAGTACCCCTGAGGTAGTATTTTCTGAAAATGGCGCTTTATAAATTATCCAAATTTTTTATTATTATTATTATTATTATTATGGGTTAGAAGAAGATAGAAGAATTGTTGATGCCTAAATATCTGCTTTTCTATTTTTTTTTAGTAAAAGACAAATTCTTTTCTCTTTATATTATTACTCGCTTCTAAAAGTAGTCAGCTACGCCAACCAGTTGGCAATTAGTCAGTAAAATTTTCAAGAGAACTATTTGAGAGGTCTCTGTATGCCCGAGACTGAAGATAAGTGCACAGATGTTGGTCTCTTCTGCGGGACGAGAAGGGCAAGTCCTGACGGTAGAAGTGTTGTAAGGACCGCTTGATTCAACGAAGGCCAAGATCGAAATGTAGAAATGGTGTGATGGGCAAATAAAGTAATCTTCTGAAGTGTTCACCACTGACGACTGGTACTTGGCGGTAGCTCCGTAATTCTTCGTATTTTGCTCCTCAGAAACCGGTACTCTGCTAGTACCTTAATGCTTATTTGCTTGATGTATTGAATGACTGTTTGCATATTTAATCGGTTCAACTAGAAAGACCCGCGCATTTCCGCTGGAAATCATTGTCCCACTCTAACCCATCCATACCGCTCGCTGCAATGTAAATACAAGGGACAATAGCGATTTTAAGTGGTCAGAAACTCCCGTGGCTGAACGTACTACGCTTCATTAACATAATTTTTTCTCATAACATATTTATTCTATCAATTATTGTCTAATGTTATTCTATGAAATATTGCTACACCCGAAAGCGAAATTGTTTCTTTATTGAGGGGCGGCATACCGTACCAAATTACATTATGGTTCTTTTCAGGCCCACATTCTTAATTATAACATGCATTTAATTATATATTTATAATAACAATTTATAAAATAATTTATGCCTAATGATGAAGCTAACAAGAACTCTTAAAATGTTATTCTATCAAATATTGCTACACCCGAAAGCGAAATTGTTTCTTTATTGAGGGGCGGCATACCGTACCAAATTACATTATGGTTCTTTTCAGGCCCACATTCTTAATTATAACATGCATTTAATTATATATTTATAATAACAATTTATAAAATAATTTATGCCTAATAATGAATCTAACAAGAACTCTTAAAACCCATATATTATCCTTGGAATCTGAACTGTCGCTTAAAATATTCCTTCTTTCTTGGATCCTCTTCATCTCTTAATAAATATATAATATAATTAAAATGTAACTTTGTTTTAAAATCACTATAAATATTATACTTAATTATAATGCATACTGGTTTCGAAACTAACCACTTCTTTATCAAGACTGATTAATACTATGTGTTAATATGTGCTAATGTATTAACATGTGCTATGTAACGCTTCTTTTTCAGTCTTGATAAAGAAGCGGTTTGCTTCGAAACCGGTAGACATTATAATTAAGTTATCAAATATTTATAGTGATTTTAAAACAAAGCTACATTTTATTCATAAAATAGAAAATCACAAAGTTAGTGCTTCAAATATGAATTATAAATAAATAATAGCTAAGAAACATGTATTATTATTATTATTTTGTGTTTTTACAGATTAATCAAAATGAATTTTTGCCGACCACCGTATGTGATTCATGCAGAGATATTGTAATGGCTTTTGAGGAATTCGCTATTAAATGTAATGCAGCGCAGATAGAGCTGGAGGGCCTTTTGGATCAAAAAAACGTTTTAGGCGACCCAATGCTTCAAGCAGTATTATCTAATAATGATGGAGATGCGGATCATTTCAACGATGATTTCGTTGGTGTTCATGATGGTGACAGTGATGATGAAATTCCTGTAGCTGTGATGGGTATGCTTTATCAAACTATTTGTCAAATGCTTTTTAAATTATACCAAATGCCTAAAAAAAATATTGATTTTATAATTTTTTTTTAAATTTAAGTTTTACTTGGCAAATACTGCTATTTCTTAAATTCAATTGTGACATTTTCAAACACCGTAAGTGAATCTAAGTTTAAATTTTTTAATTGTGTCCTTGGGACGTTGAAGGATGAAGGGTAGGTGCTGTTTTACTATTTTTATTCATTTACTTTATTTTTTATCAGTGGGAACATAGACAATAGGGGGGAGGCTTTAGTCATTGTCATATTGTTAATTATGGGTTTTTTATTATTTTTATGAATTTCTATTGTTTCTAAATGTTTTTTACGTTATTGTTGTTATATTTTGGATCATCATTTATTAAATGGTTAGCGACCTCTGTAAAATTATTATTTTTTAAACATTCATGTTCCCCGATTCTTGTTTTTGTACCACTAATTAGAATTTAAAAAAAAAAAACATCACTCACCTCCTCCTTATCCTTCAACACCCAAGGACAAAACTCTAAAACTTAGAGACTTAGCTTCACATGTTGTTTTAAAATGTTGCGGAATGCATCAAAACATCTGTCACAATAGATTTAAAGAGATTGTGGTATTCACCAAGTAAAACTTAAATTAAAAATGGATTGATATTACCACAAAGGGACAGCCAATTTAATTAATGAATTTTAGTTTTTTTACTGAATTATTTGTCTTTTTCAAATAGCTCACCCAAATAATTTCCACGGTGTAAATGGGTAGTCAAGTGACGATTTTAGAATATTTAATGTGGTACTAGTATCCTACCACACAAAATAATTAATTAATTCAAATAAAAATAATAAAACATTAAAAAAAAAAAAAACTATTATGGACAAATCTTAGAAAAGGCGTTATCATTCTATTGGAATAACATCTATGGAAAAATTCATACAATTTAATTTTAACCTCTCCAGGATTATTTGATCATAACTAAGCAAATCTTCACAATTCCAAAATACATAGGTTGTCCTTTGCACATATAGCTCACTCCTTTCAAAAACGTCATATATAAAAAAACTTTATTTTTCAGGAGATTATTTTTAAGGTTTAAAAATATAATAAAATGTATTAAAAATAAATATCAAGCCTCTTGTTGAACTTTTTACTGTGCAACAGATCTTTTTAGGTTAAACCTAAATGTTTTTTCTCCATTTGAAAAATATTTAGTATATTTAAAAAAAAAAAATTAAACAATACCTTTTCTTCAAAATGCAAAAACCACAGTTTCTGCCCTGTAGCGGGTAAATATTAAGTTAAAAATATGCCACTTTTGCTGGGATATAGTACATTTTCTGGACATTCCAAAAACATGCACAACTGGAAATTGACAATATTTGATATATGACGTTTAAAGGAGTGAGCGATATAAAATGCTTTTACACTACTATGTTTCTTCTAAATCTTAAATCTATAAATTATATTAATTTTTTGATGAAAAATATCTCTTTGCACTAGCATTTTCTTGAAATTCTCTAAATTACACTTTATTATACTGTATAGTTACAAATTAAATTCTGTGCTTACACTAGTCACATGTTACTATCAGTTCTCAGAAATACCTTGGATTATATTTTTAGGCAACTTTGAACAAAACTGTTAAAATTTTTCCAACATAAGGGCTGTTTTTTTCTTTAATTTAATAGTTGAATGTTTTAAGAATGCCAATGAATAGAGCCTTCCACTAGAATGGAATATAAATTTTCCTTTCTAAGTTTGTCCCTTACATAAATTTATATTTACAGTGATGATATGTTAATATGTAAAATATCTATAGGGTAAGCCGTTAAATAGTGAACGATTTGATTGTTAAAAATTTTAGCAAAAAATATCTTTAAATAACTTGAATGTAATTGCGATTCATATCTTTTATTAACATCATAACAATTGTTTTTCTTAGGTAAGGAAACCTCTAGCATTAATGCAAGCTTTAATGAATTAATGAACTTTTTGGACGATGATATGATGTAGTTCAGACACCCTGTCAAAATATTAAGATGTCGGTTTTCAGATCGGCAAGTGACTGGAATATTAACATACACATTGATTTTCTTGTGTGAAACCAGGTGTTTCGAGTGGTTAAGTAGCCATATGATATTGCCGAATTTCAATATGATATCCAGGAAGCATTCAATGCAAAATAGTCATGAAGTAATTTCAAAAAATCAAATCGAACTAATGAGAAATATGAAAATGGCACTGCCATTTAGTCATTCATTGAATGGCTCACCTTATAGAATGTGTAGGAATAGGGTATGCTTTAAAAAAATTATGAAAATTTATTCGCAGTCTACCATCTTGTTTAAAAAATTAAAGTATTGTTTATTCACAACTAATTAAGTAAGGTATTTTTCAGCCAAAAGGAAATCCACTACTTCGGTCAAAACCAAATCAAAGAAAAGATCCAAATTGGATGATCCTGACTTTGAAATTCATCCTAAAAAACTTATAAAATCTGAAAAAAAACTCATAAAATCTGAACCTGAAGATTCAGAATTTGACTTTGTTCCGACAAAAAAACCAAAAAGCAAAGTTCGACCCACAAAATACTCTAAACGAATGAAAGACAGTGAAGAACCAAGGCTGAACAAAAAGCGAAATAAATTTGATTTTTCATCAGTCAGGTAACTATTTCCGACTTTTGTGATTCCTTTAGTGAGATCCACGCATATGTATATAACGTGGTAATAATTTCCTTCGTAAATTGGGTGTAAATAATATGTAAAGTGGGTGTATAATAATAAAATAAACAATGTGTTGCTTTGTAATTAAAGTTTATTCTTAATTTATCTTTATAATATTTTTCTATCTATCTATCTGATTCTGACAGTTCAGAATATTATATTTTTTCTATGTGATGTCTTTTGTTTTATTCAGTGTGACGCATGCGACATCTGGTGGTAGAACTGTTTTATGTAGGTATTATTTGTAAGTACGTAATAAAATGTATAGGTAGGTACCTAGTTATTTTATTACATGTATTAGTTAAGTAGCTATATGGGGTATCATTATACACAGGAAAAGGAGTTAACTAGAAGTTTAAAAAAAAGGAAAATTACAAATTGTTGTTTACTTTTAAGGCAATCTTCTCCTTCCTCAGTACACATGTGTATGGTTTATATTAAGTTATAGAATATTTTTTTTTTCAGACTCGCTTGCCATTTGTGTCCCAATGTATATCACTATGCGCATCAACTGGAAAACCATACAAGATCATGCCATTCTGAAAACTTCAAAGTATTGTGCACATGTGGAATGCACATAACGAGTAGAACTAATTTAATCCGACATATAAAGCGCCACTCGGACGGTAGCGATGTAACGTATGTTAACCTTCTTTATAAATAATTTGAAATGAAATTATTAACTCTTTACCAGATGTTTGCACACGGTCTGTGATATATTATGATGTCCATACAGTTTGTAACAGCGTGGTACCCAAAATACTAACCTCAATTTCACTGGACCGAGGTTGTTATTTTCATAATTTTCAGCTTAAAATGTAACTAATTCTTTATACTACCGGTATCAGAAGTCTGCTAGAACGAAGTAGCGATTGGGGAACGGACAAAGGAAGGAGTGGGCCTGTAAGTGTCTGTGTGGGTCATTTTAAATTCAAACCTTTCAAATCCCTTACAGGTTAAAGACTGGAAATCTATAACCAAAATCTGCAAAAGAACCCTATCATTTTTTTTTCATTCAAACCTTTATCCGCACCCCAATGGTGCATCATACAAACGCAATGTTATCTTGATCGTTAACATATGAAGGAAAGGTGATCAGCCCTCCGCTTCAGGTACCAGTCCAGGGTAATATTGAATAAATGTTCAATATTAGCCACCGTAGTGTAATGGTCAGCACTCTCGGCTACCGTTCTGGAGGTCCCGGGTTTGATTCCCAGAGGGGGTCAAATGAATATTAATATAATAAATTTGAAATAAACTTGAAGCGGAGGGCTGATCACCTTTTCTTCATGTGTAAACGATAAAAATAACACTGCATTTATATGATGCAGTGCCCTATGCACCGTTGGGTGCGAATGAGGGTTAAAAGAAGAAGAAGAAATACAAACTTTGGATAAGTTTCTGCGGATGAAAAATAGAACTCACTTTTCAGATACAGTTTACTCACTCCATGAGAGGCTTAAAATGCAAATTAATGATCAACTAATTCCAGTGGTCAATCTGAAAGTTATGTGTACCAAATAATAATTATGTATCGCTTCTGTTCAAGGTGTAATCACTGTGATAAAACTTTTATATCGCCATCACTACTCCGAAAACACATGAGAAAATTCAACTTACTTAGTAATCAATTTACGTGTGATCAGTGTCCGAAAAAATATAAGAGTAAATATTCACTGAAAGGTCATAAAATTTTGCACTTGCCTGTCGACGAACGACCCGCATACACTTGTGATAACTGTGGCACTACGTAAGTAATCTTAATTATATTCTCAATATTATTCACATTTAAAGCAACATTTTGAGTGTGCCCAAATACTTGTTCACAAAATCTGGATTATCTCCAATTACAGGAGTTATTTTCATATTATTTTTTGACATCTCATCAAAGATGAGAATGGTGTTGAAAATGATATTTTTCTGGCGTTTCTGAAGTGAGTGATTATAATCCAGGATTCGGACCTCACACACTAATAAAAGAGTTTCTGCTCAATAAAAAGCCTCTTTTCATCTCACCAATAGATGTCTCTAGTGAAGTTCCAGTGATTCAAGAACAATGTTTCAAAATTGGTTGATATATATAGAACTTCCAAGAATTTGAGCAGTGTGGTTGTCAATAATGGGTAGAATTGGTGAATGTTACACATGTGGAAAGTGATCACTTAAACTAGCCTATGACGGTCGTCAGCACCGTAAATGCACAGACTTCCATATTCTTCTTCATCTTTGATGAGATGTCAAAAAATAATATGAATATTTAAAGCATTTACTTTGTGGTTAGTCATTTTTACTCTTGTATTTTTTTACAAAAATGTTAGTACATAATTGTATTAGTATACAACCACTCACCGAGATTTTTATGTCGGTTTCAAGACATACCCGTCTCTTCGTCAAGACAATCACTACCACAGTATGCAAACAATACTACCCGTCACTACTATAGCACTATTTACACACTTAAAACTAGTAGTATCGTTTGTATTGACGGGTACGTCTCGAAACCGGTAGATATGAAAATCTCCATGAGTGGTTATATACTAATATTACGTACTAACATTTTTGTAAAAAAAATATAAAAGTAATCTTAATTTATCATAATAATGGACATTAGTAGGTTATGTATATATAGTATAAGGTTTATATATTTAAATATAAAAATAAAGCACTCGCATGGACCACCTTTTTGAGCTTATTAATGTAAATACAACTAGTTTCAAGAAATGTCGTCATCAACAGGACCGGTGATGTGCAAATTTATAGTTTATGAAAAGTAAAGGTAATTTTTTTAGTTATGCTAATTTCTATTGAAATATTTCTGAAATTACTAATGTTTGTACAAGGATGACCTGTTGTCCAAGAGTCAGTTCTCAATATTTTCAGTTAGAAAGGTAACCCCGTCGAATACAAAGGGACTGCCGTACTTGCAAATATTTTTATAAAATAAATAAATAAATTTGAATTGTATAAAAATAATGAATTATATTCAGAGGTCATAAATAATAATGATATGAAGAAATTGTTTATTTCTAGTTTCCACAAGCCATCGAGTTTGAGAGCTCATATTTCCAATATGCACGTGAATAATAAGGCAACAATCGTATGTGATATCTGCGGACGCACTTTTAAAAATAATGGACAGTTAAATGTACATAAATCTGTGCATTCCCAAGAAAAACTATGGGCTTGCACCCTTTGTCCGAGCAAGTTAGTATGATTATTTTTATTATTTTTAAATACCTCATTTAACCTTTCCTTCCTGGTGATATGTATTTACTATAATTCGACTCTAATAATGAGAATATCGAAATAAAATATTACAGATACGGGCTCAGAATTTTTGTATTCCTCCGTAATATAATTTTGTATTACATAAAAGTATTATAATATGTATAAAGTTATTCATTTGCAAAAAAATAATTTCTGAAAAAATCACAGATAAAATCACCCATACACAAACGACTCCCAGTGTGCATCCGTGGCGTGCTTTACACACACGCGTACGCGGGTTGATAGTGTTTCCGCTGATCTCCTTTTAAAATCCCTGTTATTTTAAGCTTTTAGCCTGAATAAAATCCAGCTATTAAACTTAAAATACTTATTGTATTCTGCCTGTTTATAGAACGTTGAAAACTTTATAATATGCATCATTAAGTCAAAATTTCATGTTTTCGAGTTAACGTTTTTTGCCAGTACACCTACGATAGGTACTTAGCGTTTTTCTCGGCTATTGCGGTCACTTATCTACACAAGATCTTGGATCGCATTTCCAGCATATGAATGGCTGAAAATATGCTAGTTGAAAATTATACTTACCGGAGTTTCCTCTAGGGTACTATATACTGATGTGAAATAATTTGGAAGAATGTACATGCGTAACATTAAAAAGGTTTCTGTCAACTTACTAATTTCAACCATAGATATCGCCTATAAAGTTTTTTCAAAGAAACTAATTGTGTTGTCAATTGAATTATATGTACAACTCTTTGAAATTGGTGGCTAAATGGTGAATATTTAAAGTGATCACTTAAACCAGTCGATTATAGGTCGTAATCCCTGTTTATGCTCAGACTTCCTTATTCCCATCTCAATAAAAACAAATTCATCTATCTTGTAATATCAATTAATTTTTCATGTAAATAGCTCCCAAGTGGATAAATTTTTTTGGGCATACTCAAAAATATTGTGGATAACATATTTACAAAAAAAATTGTTATACAACTGTTAATCACTAATCCAGGGGTTCCCAATCTTTTTCAGCCCGCGGCGCACTTACAAATTTAGTATTTTGTCACGGCGCCCTACTTTAGTAAGGTATTTGGAATAGATAATGTGACTATATACATATGTATATATATTATAGCCGAAAGAAATAGGTACCTACAATAATAGTAGTTGGGTAGAAAGATGCTAGCTCTCGAAATAGAAATTGTTGCTTTATAGGTACCCGAGAATATTTGTGGTTTCGGATAATGATAGAGGATCGACTCACGGCGCACCCCTTGACTTTCTACGGCGCACCAGGGCGCCGCGGCGCACACTTTGGGAACCCCTGCACTAATCCATTCCTTTATTTTGCCTTTTCTTTAAATTTAAGTTCTCTCTCTTATCTCCTTCGGCAACAAATAAAAGGAATATAAATTCAAGAGTTCTAATTCCGTACTTGCTACGAAATCTCATCTCAGAATGCATTCTACCAACGAAGAGTAAATAATCTTTGGGTGGATAAAGGACGACTTAAGTACTTGCTAGAGCCAGTCCGCGGACAATTTCAATGCTTGGCAATCTGACATTCCCACTTAAAATTACTTTGTATGCACACTCCTAAGTATCTATATTCGTTAGCGATTTCTATTTCATCACAGTTACACGGGTATGTTAGGTAAAATTTGATTCTTTGCTTGGAGGTGATTTTAAATACATTTATATATATTTAAAGAAAAAACATTCATTGTTTAATTTTACATTATTCGCTTTGGTTAGTTGGGAGCTGCTTAAACAGGACTAAATATTCTGGGTCCCATGTGTCCCTATTAAGTGGAATCGACTCTGCATACATTTTTTTTCATGTTATTTATTTTGACTCCATTTCAAGGGCTGATTGAAATCATTTAGCGATTTTGCTGGTGCTTCCAAGGGATTGCTATCTGCTATAAATAAAGAGGGTCATCTGTATATACATATTTGAATACATTTGAGATTTAAATACAAAGAGATGTAAATATTTACTGATTATTAATAAATCGTATTGTTTGGTAAATTTAGATTCAAAACTAAAGCGATGCTGAGGAAACACCGTGATACTCACAGTGATACTTGCTACCAGTGTCCCCAATGTTCGGCTGTACTTAATACTAAAACTACACTTCGTCAGCATATGTTGGTGCATGAGAATATTCACAGATATGTTTGTGCCTTTTGCGGAAAGCGGTACAAAAGGAGATCTGACTTGAGTGTGAGTATATAATTCGGCAATTACATTATAAACACTTTAATTTCTTATATACATATGTAATAAAATACCTAGGTACCTACCTATACATTTTATTAAGTACTTACAAATAGTACCTACATAAAACAGTTCTACCACCAGATGTCGCATGCGTCGCTCAGAATAAAACAAAAGACATCCGATGGAAAAAATATAATATTCTGAACTGTCAGAATCAGACAGATAGATAGATTAGTATTATAAAGATAAATTAAGAATAAACTTTAATTATAAACTTTAATTACAAAGCAACACATTGTTTATTTTATTATTATACACCCACTTTACATATTATTTACACCCAATTCACAAAGAAAAATATTACCACGTTATACATATATGTATTTGATAGGAGTAGTCCACTTTCAAACCGCGTTATGTTAATTTATTTTCTTTTTTAGCCAATGGCGCCAATCGCAAGAATATTCTTATTGAGCTTATTTGAGAGATTTAATGAGTTTTGGCACATTTTAAATATGGACGTTAATATTTTGAATTTTCTAGCGTTTGGCGCCATTGGCTAAAATTTTTTATTTTTTAACATAATCTTTTGCAAGTGGACTACTCATATATAAGTTAGATGGTCCTACAGTAAAGTTTAGGTTATCCGACCTTTGAGTTATCCGACCTACCGGTAAGACAATCACGGATTTTTTTACCCAAGCTTTAGTTTAGTTTCGTAGTTCACTGCATTGTATGTGATTATGTACCATTATATGTGAGTATGTTTTATTACTTTGCTGTAAGTGCATTCTGTTGTTTTAGTTTGTTACATGTACATTTTTGAAAAGTTTTCGATGTGCAAATAATTTTTACACATTTTCAATGTCGTTTTTATCATTTTCCGTGTTATCCGACCTTTTTGCTTATCCGACCTTGCCGCGGCCGGTTTAGGTCGGATTATCAAGACTACCGTATTTACATATTCAGTTACAATACAAGCTCCCATCTCGGTTTGTGTATGTTTCAGCTTCACACCCGTCGCCACACCGGATACCGGCCGTATACTTGTCTCTGGTGTGACAAAACATTCATCGACAACTCTAATATGAGAGATCACAAGAAGAGAGTACATCCCATTGAATTAAAAAAGTATGAAGAAGTGAACGGCCATCCATTAAGTAAAGTACCTTGTTTAAATAACCTTATTCTCATAATTCATATCATCTTTCAGACACAAGTTGTAATACATATGGATTTTTTCATTAGTTTCTAATAAAATTTTTCATTTTGCAGATTCCATAGAAAAAAATAATAAAGGTATTTCTCTAGCGGATAAAAAGCTCATAAATGATTATGTTCCAAAGAAAAATCCATCCAACGAAATAGTTTTTCCACAATTGGACATTGAACCCCTTCCACTTCAGTGTATTCCAAATTATAACAAGTAGTTTGCGTATATTTCACTAAATTATGTTAATATGTTTATTGCATACATACAGGTGGTAGCACTTGTCATTTGGTCGAAACTCGGTGATTTATAGGGGTCCAGCACAGTGTCTAAAGGTGGGGACTGACCGGAATTATGTTACGATGCGAGCATTCGTATAGTCAGTACAGCGCGGCTGTCCAAACTCAAAACACAGTAAGGGACATTTTTTATAGTACATATTTTTTTGCATTTTTGGACTAAGTAGATTCTACTTAGTCCAAACATGCAAAAAAAAAAAAACTACAATTTTTTTTCCCTAACTGTGTTTTAAGTTTGGACAGCCGAGCGCTCCGAGTGCTCCATCCGAAGTCGGATGCTCGCCGCTATGTCAAATGTCAGTCCCCACCTTAAGAAATTGAGATATTAAGCTTCAAAGGTTTACCTCACCAATGGAAGATTGTGCCGCAGTCTGACAAAATGAAAATTCGAAGGCTTGGGTCTGATGCTATACAAAGTTAAAATCAATCCAAGGTTCACAAATATATTTTGTAAATATGGAGTAAAAGCCTTATAGTTTGAGTTTATTTACTGTTGTTCGGGATCAGTAAATTCATAAAGATGGGAAGACACTATTCAAGTCAAGTTATCAAACACAAAGGAAAATATATCTTTAATCCAGTAGGAGCTGGAGCCAAAACACAGGACTGGATCTATAATATCCAGTGAAGAAGGAAATTCAATTTCCCTTAACGTGTGATGAAGGTGCACTTCTGATCCTATTGTAAATTAAGTAGAATAATGACAAGGAAATGTGTAGCTTTAATACGTACATATATGTAAAAAAAAAAAGTATGTTACATAACACAAGTCACTAGTTAAAGTAAGATTCTTATTAATTTAAAAAAAAATATTTATGGGTTTTGTCCATATAAGATTTTATGTTAATGAGACGTATTATTAAATAAAATGAAAACGAACAAATTGTTACTTGTTTTCTTTTTGTTAATAAGGCATAGTTGCGCAATGAAATTTGGAATAGTTTAACTACCATAGCGCTAATTTATTTTATTTATTAATTGATTCAGCAGTCACTTTTTGTTAAAATCTATCCATTTTTAATTACTCACTGAATAAAACTTAAACTAATTTATTTAAGCTGAATACATTATTTTCATTTCGCGATAATCTTTACATTATTGTCATTCATAATGGTCATACAGTTTATTCATGGTGAAATGGCGTAACGTATTGACTGCAAATCATCTGTCAACTATCAAATTGACAGTCTGTAAAAAAAAAGGTTGCCAGTTTAAAAACCAAACCTCTAAAAAAAAAACAGCCCTATATTATAAATATGAAAATAACAAACGTATTGTCGGGTTTCTCAACTCCATCCGGAGGTGGAAGACAGGATTCCAGAAGAGGGTAAAAACCTTATTTTATTATTTTCTTTTCTAACCCTTATCCACAACCAATGGTGCATGCAATGAGCAAATGCTTAGAAGTTCCTGATTGGCCCACACTAGATTATCCATCCTGTTAAAACAGATGCAAATAAAAACATATTTAATTAGCTAGAAGAAACAAAAATCCACTAAATGATCTATAAAGTTTGTACATAATAAGCAAGGTAAATAATAAATGCAATTCCCATTTAAAAAAAAAACAATGGTGCATAGGGCGCTGCATCATATAAACGCAGTTTAATCTTGATCTTTAGCACATGAAGGAAAGGTGATCAGTCCTCCGCTTCAGGTACCAGTTCGGGTTAGTATTGAGTAAATCTTAGAGTGAAAAAATTACTTTTATTTATATAACCCCCCCCCTGGGAATCGAACCTCCAGCTCGGTAGCTAAACGCATTAAACGGAGGCGAAACATTATTAGGTTTTATAATATTTTATACTCTTCTGAAAATGAAGTTAGACACATTAATTTGATAATAAATGTAATACAACATTAAATTATAAAAATATATGCAAGGCTGTTTGAAGAGCATTGTACACCGGGCCAAGGGCAAAAACAGAAATTTATGTCGAAAATAATTGATTCATTGATTTTTTGTTGTAAAAATACAATATAAATGCTATAAAACAAAACATGTCATAAGATGAGAATCAATATTAATTGTGCAGTGCATCGCTCTTGAAATAGCAAGACCCTAACCGACTGCTCAGTGTGAATATTTTTAGTGGGGTATCTATAAAGTGCAATTACATATTTTAAATTCATGCCTCTAGCGAGATAGCAAGTTTTGTCTAGTATTTACACTCATGAATTACCTACATGAAATTATAGTAACTTTAAACATAAAGAGTAAATCCACTCATGAGTAGGCATAGGCTATAAAACTTAAAAAGCGATAAGCGGCGTTGCATAAGCCGTAGTTAGATTTCAGAGTCACTTGGACATTAGGTAATGAAAAAAAAAATAAATACTTATTTTAAAAATGTATTTTACAATAATTGTCATCATTAACTACTATATCCATAAAGTTAAAAATTATACATCAGAACCTCCCGTTGTAAACTTAATTAGTTTCATAAGATGTTTTGTACAACGAAAAAAAAATCCCGTAATAATCGTCGAATACATTAATGTGTTCCGAACCCCTAGAAAATGATCCTTTATAACAATACTTCGTGTTGTAATCCTCTACAAACTTATAAAAGTTTATAGCCTGAGTGCAAGAGAAGGATAATTTTGAGTAATAATGTAAAAATAATGAATTTATCCCTTAACCGCCCAACCTTAGGGTTATTATTAAAAAAGTAGGTAAAAAATCCTTAGGTTTTTTTCGCAAGACAATAACAATAACAAAAATTCGTCATAAATCGTCAATAACAAAATTTATTTCAATGTATCAGATTTATTATTCAGGTTATAAAAATTGCTGTGATATTCCCGAAATTGCCGCCAGCGTAGTTTGTAACTTAAAATTTTGTTTAATTCTAATTTTTGTTTGAAATCAGAATTATCTGTAATCTGAGGGTTCATAACCTGAGTTAATAATAATAATAAATTTGGATAACTCATATAGCGCCATTTTCGTAAAATACTTCCTCAAGGGCGCTTCACTGTGAATGAATTGGGGAAAATATTACGGTGGAATGATTTAGCAAACAAATGTGGTTTTAGTTTTTTTTTTAAAGATCATCTCACTCTCACTATTTCTCACCATTGGTGGAAGAGCATTCCAAGCCATCGCTCCGCAACAGCAAAGGCACGCTCGCCAGATTGAGTTAGTGTATTTGGTAGCACAATGATTGTATCATTAGGAAAAGAAAACGAATTAATCAGCAATAAAAGTATTTTTTGTTTTATTTACATGTAAAAGTATCGGTTTTGTATTTTTATTACAGTATAAATTTATTAACATTCTTAGTAAAATGTTTTATCATTCAGTACACAAAGTAAATTTTACAATTTCGAGACAAATTAAACTTGAAATGTAATTTAGATTTGAAAAAAAAACGTAAATAAAAATATGAATTTATGACAAATAATTTTGATCCCTTTTAACTAGAAAACTGTTTTTAAGACATTTGTTTTTGCCGACACTTCGAAATTTGGTAAAAATGTGTCACAGCATTATCATTGAATAAATTTGTAGCAAAAATAGCTACCTCCTTATTAGGGTGATGCTTCTTAATATACGATGCAACAGTTTCCCATGCTTTCAGCATTTCTTTTATTGTGCTAGAAGATTGTTGCTTTGCTACTTCTTCCTCCTCCATTTACAAACTCTTCTCCATAATTTCTTGTTGTGAAACACGATGCAACTCCATAAGCTCTTTGGTGGTCAGCTCTTGGCTGTACTCTTTTACAAGCTCTTCAATATCGTTGTTATCCACCTCGAGTCCCATGATATTGCAGAAGTGAGGGTCTTCTTGGTAAACCTCCTTCCCAAGCCGCGAAAGACCCGGTTCACAAGTGAATGTCATGAAAAAGGGCCTTGCCCTTCCTCTGTCCCTCGTTATGCGAAACATCACTCGTTAAGGGAGCAACTTTTTCACATTTTTTTGTTTGTTATGCAAATTACTCGTCATGAGAGGTTCCACTTTTCCGATGATTTTTTCAATGTTTTCCTTTGATGAAGGCGTCATTTGATTTATTTCGATTGCCATTTTATGCCACAAGTTCTCGATAGGGTTCAGGTTAGGACTATTTCCGGGCCAATCCAGTGTTGGAATTCCATGATTTTTCAAATATTCTTTGACCAAAAAATACTTAAATAGTGTTATATTTTTTAAATACTTTTTATAACATTATATCATTTTTGTAAAAAGGCTTCACTAACGTATGTGGATCCAAAGGCACTGATATTTTTTGGAGCAAAAAATCTTATATTCGGAATTTTTTCTGCTGAAATTGTAATTGAAATTGTACAAAAAAACAACAAAAAAGTTCTTCAATAAATACTTCATCATAAAATAAATAATATGCAAAAAAAACATCACATGACCGTAAGACGTAAAGGCGCCGCGGGCCGCAAGTAGAGGCGCTGCGGGCCGCGAGTTGACCAGGCCTGCTTTAAACATTCAATAAATTAAATTAAATTCTTGTAAATTAAAAATTTACTCCCCAAAATTTTCCAAACATTTTTGCTACTCCCGTTTGGCTCTTGGTCCAAGAAGTTGCCGACCCCTGTTCTGGGCGAATCACTGCGGTAGCAAGAGCTTTATAGTCTATGATGTTTATTTTCGTTTGTACTTTTTATTGACAGAAGATCATAGTCGTTCTCAGGAACCGATTCAATTAATCCACTGTATATGCGATCCTAATCTTTCGTTCAAAAGCAATATCTTTTTTACCAAACGTGACTCCATTTGATGAAACTTCCCAAGACCTTCACCAGGCATCTTAATATATTTAAGACATATCGCAAAATTCGATAACTCGTTAATTGTTATTCATAACTTGTTCCCCGAATTCACAAAACCTGTAAAAAGCTTGACCTCCTGATAAAAGTTCGTATGAAAAAAGATATTGGACTTTTCCTTACCCCCTGTATCCCTTCCTCACAAATGTAAGATCATATAAACAACGGCTCGTTTGCGAGTAAATAATTTCTATTCTCAATCAGAGTCGTCTTCTAAAAATCAATACAATTTGGTCAAAACTTTGTGATCGCGGTAATCGGGTTGTGATCCATTAAATTAGTTAGCTGTGTGATCCATGATTATATTGTCTGTGGTACTATAGAGTTTTGTGTATTTGTTTCGAATGAATTACTTAAAAAATCGGGTCAGATGGTTAAAGTTATAATAATTCGACGTTAATATAATTGTTTTGTAGTGGAAACCATGGGACATGAAAAGAGAAATAGGCCGACTCCAGAAAAGAAGGGCCGATGACATTGTCCCCGTCGCGGGTAAAAAGTGGATTGAAAAAGCCAGAAAAGCCATAAAAAGAATTTTTATTTATATTTCTATTCGAATTTTATATTGTTTTGAACAAGGCAACAAATAAGGCAGCAATATGGGGATGGATGTAATTTTATACTGTCGGCTTTGTGCTGAAATTAGTATGAGTGACAGTAAAATGACAGTCGTAAATAATGACGACAAATTGTGGGAAATTATTGTCAAATATCTGTCTATAAAGGTACATTCTTTTAGCATTTGTAACTGTCAATTTTTTTTAATACTATGTTCTATCTCTTCGCACAAAGTAGTCAGCTACGCAAACCAGTGACTTTGTGAGGAATGAAGAGATAAGGCGTAGGACGCAGCAAATCTTGGTCACAACTGTCGTCAAGAAAAGGCGATTCAGTTGGCTTGGCCATGTACTCCGCATGCCTCCTGAGAGCCTTAATCAAGCTTGCCTCTTTTACAAGGCATCAGGTTCGCACCGCCCAGGACGACCAATGCTGACAATTCGTCGGCAGTTCTCGTCAGAACTTCGGGACGCGGATCTGACTTGGGAGGATGCAAGGGAGCTGGTAGCCGACAGAAAAGCCTGGAGACAGTTTGTGGACTTCATATGCTCCACCTAGGGAGCGGGTATGGTTTAATAAACTGTCAAATCTTTTTAATACCATGTTCTATCTCTTCGCACAAAGTAGTCAGCTACGCTAACCAGTTGGCAATTAGCCACTGAAGACTGGTACTTGGCGGTAGCTCCGTAATTCTTCGTATTCTACTCCTCAGAAACCTGTACTGTGCTAGTACCTTTATGCTTATTTGCTCGATGTATTGAATGGCTGTTTGCATATTTGATCGGTTTATCGAGGAAGACCCGCGTATTTCCGCTGCAAACCATTCTCCCACTCTAACCAATCGATACCGCTCGCCGCGATGTAAATACAAGCGACAGTAGCGATTTCAGGCGGTCAGAAACAACTTCCGTGCCTGAACATACTACGCTCCCAGTGCACATTTTCTTAATATAATTTTTTCTACAACATTTTAAGTGTGTCCAAATACTTGTCCACAAAATCTGGATTATCTCTTATTACAGGAGTTATTTTCATTTTATTTTTTGACATCTCATCAAAGATGAAGAAGAATATGAAAGTCTGGGCATTTACGGGGCTAACGACTGTCATAGGCTGGTTTAAGTGATCACTTTACACACGTGTAACATTCACCAATTCTACCCATTAAATGCCCAGACTTCCTTATTCTTCTTCATCTTTGATGAGATGTCAAAAATTATATAATTTTTTCTCATTACATATTTATTCTTTCAATTATTGTCTAATGTAGCTAAACCCGAAAGCGAAATTGTTTATTTATTTAGGGGCGGTATACCATACCAAATTATATTATGGTTCTTTTCAGGCCCACATTCTTAATTATAACATGCATTTAATTATATATTTATAATAACAATTTATAAAATAATTTATGCCTAATGATGAAGCTAACAAGAACTCTTAAAACCCTTATATTATCCTTGGAATCTGAACTGTCGCTTAAAATATTCCTTCTTTCTTGGATCCTCTTCATCTCTTAATAAATAAATAATATAATTAAAATGTAACTTTGTTTTAAAATCACTATAAATATTATACTTAATTATAATGTCTACCGGTTTCGAAGCTAACCGCTTCTTTATCAAGACTGATTAATACTATGTATTAATATGTGCTAATGTATCAACATGTGCAATGTAATGCTTCTTTATCAGTCATGATAAAGAAGCGGTTAGCTTCCAAACAGGTAGACATTATAATTAAGTTATAATAAAATATTTATAGTGATTTTAAAACAAAGGTACATTTTATGTATAAAATGGAAAATCACAAAGTTAGTGCTTCAAATATAAATTATAAATAAATAATAGCTAAGAAACATGTACATATTATTATTATTATTTTGTGTTTTTACAGATTAATCAAAATGAATTTTTGCCGACCACCGTATGTGAGTCATGCAGGGGTATTGTAATGGCTTTTGAGGAATTCGCTATTAAATGTAATGCAGCGCAGATAGAGCTGGAGGGCCTTTTGGATCAAAAAAACGTTTTAGGCGACCCAATGCTTCAAGCGGTATTATCTAATAATGATGGAGATGCGGATCATTTCAACGATGATTTTGTTGGTGTTCATGATGGTGACAGTGATGATGAAATTCCTGTAGCTGTGATGGGTATGCTTTATCAAACTATTTTTCAAATGCTTTTTAAATTATACCAAATGCCTAAAAAAATTATTGATTTTATTATTTTTTAAATTTAAGTTTTACTTGGCAAATACCGCAATTTTTAAAATTCATTTTCTTGAAATTCTTTAAATTACATTATCTTATACTGCATAGTTACAAATTAAATTCTGTGCTCACACTAGTCACAAGTTACTATCAGTTCTCAGAAATATCTTGGATTATATTTTTAGGCAACTTTGAACAAAACTGTTAAAATTTTTTGAACGTAAAGGTTGTTTTTTCTTTTTTAATTTAATAGTTTTGAACGTTTTAAGAATGCCAATGAATAGACATTTATACTATAATGGAATATGTATTTTCCTTTTCAAGTTTGTCCCTTACAGAAATTTATATTTACAGGGATGATATGTTAACCTTTTAACCGCGTTCACTTTGTTCCTGAGAGACGCCCGTGCGCGGCGGTATTTTGCCGTTTTTTAAATGATTACTTTTATCATGTATTTAGTTAAGAAACGATTTATTTCCCTAAACAAAAACGTTCAATGGGATTCATTGTGCCTTTTTGGTACTCTATAATACACGTGTGTCACATTATTCTCGAAATATAACGTAAAATAAACAAATTAGATCGTAACATAAATAAATCAAAGCACGCGCATCGTGTGTCACTCTTACCCACTGGCGATGCGTAGCGTCGAGAGTGAGACAGATATAGGGCATGATTATGGCGCAGACTAATTACCGACCGCAAGAAAAATCAGGGATCTGTTCTTTTATTTATCCTTGTGATGTTACAAATTATTAGTCAGATATTTCAACAGATGTCATAAGGCCAAGGATTGACATATTATTTTATCCAAAGTTCCACACCATGAAAAAATCCCTCCAAGTTGAACTGAGGTTGGAAACTTGGAGTAAAGTAAAAACACAAACGGTTATGTCAGCCGCGTACGGGGAATGTTTTGGGAAAACACATACGGTTATGCGAGCCGCGTGGATCCGGTTAATATGTAAAATATCCATAGGGTAAGCCATTAAATAGTGAACAATTTGATTGTTTAAAATTTTAGCAAAAACATATCTTAAATGTAATTGCGATTCATATCTTTTATTGACATCATAACAATTGTTTTGCTTAGGTATGGAAAATTATATAAAGTATGCGGCCACCTCTAGCATTAATGCATGTTTTGGCTCATTTTTTGGGCGATGATATGATGTAGTTCAGACACCCTGTCAAAATATTAGATGTTGGTTTTCAGATCGGCAAGTGACTGGAATATTAACATACACATTGATTTTCTTGTGTGAAACCAGGTGTTGCGGGTGGTTAAGTAGCCATATGATGTTGCCGAATTTTGAGATGACATCCAGGAAGCATTAGATGGAAAATGGTCATGATGTAATTTCTGCTTGCTTTTTTGCGTGTATCACTTATTATAAATTGTGTGTCTTCATTTTATAAAAAAATCTAATCGAACTAATAAGAAATATGAAAATGGCACTGCCATTTAGTCATTCATTGAACGGCTCACCTTATAGAATGTGTAGGAATAGGATACGCTTTTAAAAATTTAATGAGAATTAATTCGCAGTTTACCATCTTGTTTAAAAAATTTAATTATTGTTTATTCACAACTAATTAAGTAAGGTATTTTTCAGCCAAAAGGAAATCCATTTCTTCGGTTAAAACTAGATCAAAGAAAAGATCCAAATTGGATGATCCTGACTTTGAAATTAATCCTAAAAAACTTATAAAATCTGAAAAAAAACTCATAAAATCTGAACCTGAAGATTCAGAATTCGACTTTGTTCCTACAAAAAAACCAAAATGCAAAGTTCGCCCCACAAAATACTCTAAACGAATGAAAGACAGTGAAGAACCAAGACTGATCAAAAAGCGAAATAAATTTGATTTTTCATCAGTCAGGTGAGTATTTCCGACTTTTGTGATTTCTTTAGTGAGATCCACGCATATGTATTAGTTAAGTAGCTATATGGGGTATCATTATACACAGGAAAAGGAGTTAAATTAATGTTTAAAAGAAGGAAGATTACAAATTCTTGTTTAGTTTTAAAGCAATCTTCTTCTTCCTCTATAGTTATAGAATAATCTTTTTTTTTCAGACTCGCTTGCCATTTGTGTCCCAATGTATATCAATATGGAACTCAACTGGAAAACCATACAAGATCATGCCATTCTGAAAACTTCAAAGTATTGTGCACATGTGGAATGCATATAACGAGTAGAACTAATTTAATCCGACATATAAGGCGTCACACGGACGGTAGCGATGTAACGTATGTTAACCTTCTTTACACATAATTTAAAATGAAATTATTAATTCTTTATCAGATGTTTGCACACGGTCTGTGATATATTATGATGTCCATACAGTTTGTAACAGCGTGGTACCCAAAATACTGACCTCAATTTCACTGGACCGAGGTTGTTATTGTCATAATTTTCAGCTTAAAATGTAACTAATTCTTTATACTACCGGTATCAGAAGTCTTCTAGAACGAAGTAGCAATTGGGGAATGGACAAAGGAAGGAGTGGGTTTGTAAGTGTCTGTGTGGGTCATTTTAAATTCAAACCTTTCAAATCCCTTCCAAGTTAAAGTCTGGAAATCTATAACCAAAATCTGCATAAGAACCCTATAGTTTTGTTTCATTTAAACCTTTATCCGCACCCCAATGATGCACAGGGCACTGCATCATATAAACGCATTGTTACCTTGATCGTTAACACATGAAGGAAAGGTGATCAGCCCTCCGCTTCAGGTACCAGTCCAGGGTGATATTGAATAAATGTTAGAGTGAAAAAATCAGTTATATTTATTTGACCCTCCCCTGGGAATGGAACCAGGGACCTTCAGATTGGTAGCCGAGCATGCTGACCATTACACTACGGAGGCGGACCCTATCAATTTGTCTAAATATTGCTGTGAAGAAAAATATTAATATGTTATATTGTTTTCATTCAGAAGCTATTTGAGGGAGGTTTATCAGTATGAGAGCTGGTTTCTTTGACGAAAACACTTTGGTGCAATCAATTATTATTGAAATAAAACTCAAATTTATTATTTGGAAACTTAGATCTCGCTAATAACTGTTGCTCTGTACTAAATACAAACTTAACGCTAATAACTGCGGCTGTGCACTTATTTTGACAGGGTGTCTGTGTCCGCCTCCGTAGTGTAATGGTCAGCACTCTCTGCTACCGTTCTGTAGGTCCCGGGTTCGATTCCCAGCGGGGGTCAAATGAATATAAGTAATTTTTTCACTGTAATATTTATTCAATATATTACCCTGGACTGGTAATAACTGTTGCTCTGTACTAAATACAAACTTAACGCTAATAACTGTTGCTGTGCACTTATTTTGACAGGGTGTCTGTGTCCGCCTCCGTAGTGTAATGGTCAGCACTCTCTGCTACCGTTCTGGAGGTCCCGGGTTCGATTCCCAGCGGGGGTCAAATGAATATAAGTAATTTTTTCACTGTAATATTTATTCAATATATTACCCTGGACTGGTACCTGAAGCGGAGGGTTGATCACCTTTTCTTCAAATGTTAACGATCAAGATAAGACTGCGTTTATATAATGCAGTGCCGTATGCACCGTTGGGTGCGAATGAGGGTTAGAAGAAGAAGAAGAAGAAACAAACTTTGAAAGTTTCTGCAAAACTTGTTTTATGAAAAATAGAACTCACTTTTCAGATACAGTTTACTCACTCCCCGAGAGGTTTAAAATGCAAATTAATGATCATTCCAGGTGTCAATCTGAAAGTTATGTGTACCAAATAATAATTATGTATCGCTTCTGTTCAAGGTGTAATCACTGTGATACGACTTTTATATCGCCATCACTACTCCGAAAACACATGAGAAAATTCAACTTACTTTCTAATCTATTTGCGTGTGATCAGTGTCCGAAAAAATTTAAGAGTAAATGTTCACTGAATGGTCATAAAATTATGCACTTGCCTGTCGATGAACGACCCGCATACACTTGTGATAACTGTGGCATTACGTAAGTAATCTTAATTATATTCTCAATATTATTCATATTTTAAGCAACATTTTGAGTGTGCCCAAATACTTGTTCACAAAATCTGGATTATCTCCAATTACAGGAGTTATTTTCACATTATTTTTTGACATCTCATCAAAGATGAAAATGTTGTTGAAAATGATATTCTCCGGCGTTTCGCAAGTGTGTGATTATAATCCAGGATTCGGACCTCACATACTAATAAAAGAGTTTCTGCTCCATAAAAAGCTTCTTCTCATCTCACCAATAGATGTCTCTATTGAAGTTCTAGTGATTCAAGAACAATGTTTCAAAATTGGTTCATACATATAGAACTTCCAAGAATTTGAGTAGTGTGGTTAATGGGTAGAATTGGTGAATGTTACACGTGTTGAAAGTGATCCCTTAAACCAGACTATAACAGTCGTCAGCCCCGTAAATGCCCAGACTTCCATATTCTTCTTCATCTTTGATGAGATGTCAAAAAATAATATGAATATTTAAAGCATTTACTTTGTGGTTAGTCATTTTTACTTTTATATTTTTTTACAAAAATGTTAGTACATAATATTAGTATACAACCACTCACCGAGATTTTTATGTCTACTGGTTTCGAGACATACCCGTCTCTTCGTCAGGACAATCACTACCACAGCATGCAAACAATACTACCCATCACTACTATAGCTCTATTTACACACTTAAAACTAGTAGTATCGTTTGTATTGACGGGTACGTCTCGAAACCGGTAGATATAAAAATCTCGGTGAGTGGTTATACACTGATATTACGTACTAACATTTTTGTAAAAAAAATTTAAAAGTAATCTTAATTTATCAAAATAATGGACATTTGTAGGTTATGTATATATATTATCAGGTTTATATATTTGAATATAAAAATAAAACACTTGCATGGACCACTTTTTTGAGCTTATTAATGTAAATACAACTAGTTTCAAGAAGATGTTCTCATCAACAGGACCAGGTGATGTGCAATTTTATAGATTATGAAAAATAAAGGTAATTTTTTTAGTAATGCTAATTTCCATTGAAATATTTCTGAAATCCATGGATTTCGCAAATTACAAATGTTTGTACAAGGATGACCTGTTGCCCAAGAGTCGGTTCTCAATATTTTCAATTAAAAAGGTAACCCCTTCGAGTACAAAGGGACTGCCGTATTGCAATTATTTTTATAAAATAAATAAATAAATTTGAATTGTATAAAAATAATGAATTATATTCAGAGGTTATAATGATATGATGAAATTGTTTATTTTTAGTTTCCACAGGCTATCGAATTTGAGAGGTCATATTTCCAAAATGCACATGAACAATAAGGCAACAATCATATGTGATATCTGTGGACGCACTTTTAAAAATAATGGAAATTTAAATGAGCATAAATCTGTGCATTCAGAAGAAAAACTTTGGGCATGCACACTTTGTCCAAGCAAGTTAGTATGATTTTTTTATTATTTTTAATACCTCATTTAATCTTTCTTTCTTGGTGATATGTATTTCCTACAATTCGACTCTAGTAATGAGAATATCAATATAAAATGCGGGCTCGGAATTTTTGTTTCCTCCGGAATATAATTTAGTATTACATAAAAGTAATATACAATAGTAAAATGGTATTTTCTGGCGTTTCTCGTGTGTGTGATTATATAATCCAGGATTCGGACCTCACATACTAATATAAGAGTTTCTGCTTAGTAAAAAGCTTCTTTACATCTCACCAATAGATGTCTCTAGTGAAGGTCTAGTGATTCAAGAACAAGGTTTCTAAATTGGTTCATATATACAGAACTTCCAAGAATTTGAGTAGTGTGGTTGTCAATAATGGGTAGAATTGGTGAATGTTACACGTGTGTAAAGTGATCACTTAAACCAGCCTATGACGGTCGTCAGCCCCGTAAATGCCCAGACTTCCATATTCTTCTTCATCTTTGGTGAGATGTCAAAAAATAATATAAATAAAAGGAATATAAATTCAAGAGTTCTTATTCAGTACTTGCTACGAAATCTCATCTCAGAATGTATTCTACCAACGAAGAGTAAATAATCTTTGGGTGGATAAAGGACGACTTAAGTACTCCCTAGAGCTAGTCCGTGGACAATTTCAATGCTTGGCAATCTGACATTCCCCCTTAAAATGACTTTCTATGCACACTCCTAAGTATGTATCTATATTTGTTAGCGATTTGTATTTCATCACAGTTACACGGGTATGTTAGGTAAAATGTAATTCTTTGCATGGAGATGATTTTAAATACATTTAAATATATTTAAAGAAAAAACATTCATTGTTTAATTTTACATTATTCGCTTTGGTTAGTTGGGAGCCGCTTAAACAGGACCAAATATTCTGGGCCCCATGTGTCCCTACTAAGTGGAATCGACTCTGCATACATTTTTTTTCATGTTATTTATTTTGACTCCATTTCAAGGGCTGATTGAAATCATTTAGCGATTTTGCCGGTGCTTCCAAGGGATTGCTATCTGCTGTAAATAAAGAGGGTTCATCTGTATTTACATATTTGAATACATTTGACATTTAAATACAAGGAGATGTAAATATTTACTGATGTTTAATAAGTCGTATTGTTTGGTAAATTTAGATTCAAAACTAAAGGGGTGCTGAGGAAACACCGTGATACTCACAGTGATACTTGCTACCAGTGTCCCCAATGTTCGGCTGTACTTAATACTAAAACTACACTTCGTCAGCATATGTTGGTGCATGAGAATGTTAATAGATATGTTTGTGCCTTTTGCGGAAAGCGGTACAAAAGGAAAACTGACTTGAGTGTGAGTATATCATTCGGCAATTACATTATAAACACTTCAATTTCTTATATGTATATGTATATGATACGAGTATGTCGTCCACTTTCAAGCCGCGTTATGTTAAAATATTTTCTTTTTTAGCCAATGGTGCCAATCGCAAGAATATTCTTATTGAGCGTATTTGAGAGATTTTTGAAAGTGAACTGTCGATCGGTATAGCGAGTTTTGCAAGAGTTTTGATTTTTAACGAGTTTTGGCACATTATGTTAATATTTCGAATTTTTTAGCGATTGATACCATTGGCTAAAAAAATGAATTTTTTAACAGAATCTTTTGCAAGTGGAGTACTCATATGTAAGTTAGATGGTCCTACAGTAGAGTTTATCCGACCTTTGAGTTATCTGATCTACCGGTAAGACAATCGCGGACTTTTTTACCCAAGCTTAAGTTTAGTTTCGTAGTTCACTGCATTGTATGTGAGTAGGTACCATTGTATGTGAGTATGTTTTATTACTTTGCTGTAAGTGCATTTTGTTGTTTTAGTTTGTTACATGTACATTTTTGAAAAGTTTTCGATGTGCAAATTTTTTTTACATATTTTCAATGTCGTTTTTATCATTTTCCGTGTTATCCGACCTTTTTGCTTATCCGACCTTGCCGCGGCTGGTTTAGGTCGGATTATCAAGACTACCGTATTTATATATTCAGTTACAATACAAGCTCCCATCTCGCTTTGTCTATGTTTCAGCTTCACACCCGTCGCCACACCGGATACCGGCCTTATTCTTGTCTCTGGTGTGACAAAACATTCATCGACAACTCTAATATGAGAGAGCACAAGAAGAGAGTACATCCCATTGAATTAAAAAAGTATGAAGAAGTGAACGGCCATCCATTAAGTAAAGTACCTTGTTTAAATAACCTTATTCTCATAATTCATTTCATCTTTTAGACATAAGTTGTAATACATATGGAGATTTTTTCATTAGTTTCTAATAAAATTTTTCATTTTGCAGATTCCATACAAAAAAATAATAAAGGTATTTCTCTAGCGGATAAAAAGCTCATAAATGATTATGTTCCAAAGAAAAATCCATCCAACGTAATAGTTTTTCCACAATTGGACATTGAACCCCTTCCACTTCAGTGCATCCCAAATTATAACAAGTAGTTAGTGTATATTTCACTAAATTATGTAATTATGTTTATTGCATACATACAGGTGGTAGCACTTGTCATTTGGTTGAAACTCGGTGATTTTTAGGGGTCCAGCACAGTGTCTAAAGGTGGGAACTGACCGGAATCATGTTACGATGCGAGCATTCGTATAGTCAGTACAGCGCTCCGAGTGCTCCATCCGAAGTCGGATGCTAGCCGCAAATATTACGTTACGACGAAATGCTCCGGTCAGTCCCCACCTTAAGAAATTGAGATATTAAGCTTGAAATGTTTACCTCACCAATGGAAGATTGTGCCGCAGTCTGACAAAATGAAGATTCGAAGGCTTTGGTCTGATGCTATACAAAGTTAAAATCAATCCAAGGTTCACAAAAATCTATTTTGTAAATATGGAGTAAAAACCTTATAGTTTGAGTTTATTTACTGTTGTTCGGGATCAGTAAATTCATAAAGTTGGGAAGACACTATTCAAGTCAAGTTATCAAGCTAACACAAAGGAAAATATATCTATAATATCCAGTGAAGAAAGAAATTCAATCACCCTTAATGTATGATCAAGGTGCACTTCTGATCCTATTGTAAATTAAGTAGAATAATGACAAGGAAATGTGTAGCTTTAATACGTACATATATGTATGTAAAAACAAAGGTCACATAACACGAGTCACTATGTTAAGTAAGATACTTATATACATATATTTTTTTAATATTTGAGGGTTTTGTCCATAAAAGATTTTATGTTAATGAGACGAATTATTAAATAAAATGAAAATGAACAAATTGTTACTTGTTTTCTTTTTGTTAAAAGATAAGCGCGGATAATCCGTGCCAGCAAAATGGTGCACTTAAAGGATCAGCGCTAAGCGGGGTCCATTTTCCACATATATAAATGACAATGGTACGGCAAAATAAAATAACTGTTTGTTTAGTGTCTGAACGAATGTCTGCCATTTTTGCATGCAGTGTTTAATTATCGCAATTTAATATTTTATACTCCCCCTAAAACATTTTGCATATTAATTCTTAAAATTATTATTTTATTCAATTTTGTTTTATGGCCTATATAATATCAACCAATATAAGGATGTTTTACTGCTGTTGTAAATTTTTATTTATTTACATATTTGGTATATTAATTCTTATTACTTTTTTGGTATATTACCAACAATAGCAAATAGATATCGTTTTTATATTTGTTAATAAGGCATAGTTGCACAATGAAATTTGAAATAGTTTAACTACCATAGCGCTAATTTATTTTATTTATTAATTGATTCAGCAGTCACTTTTTGTTAAAATCTATCCATTTTTAATTACTCACTAAATAAAACTTAAACTAATTAATTTAAGCTGAATACATTATTTTCATTTCGCGATAATCTTTACATTATTGTCATTCATAATGGTCATACAGTGTATTCATGGTGAAATGGCATAACGTATTGACTGCAAATCAACTGTCAACTATCAAAATGACAGTCTGTAAAAAAAAGGTTGCCAGATAAAAAACCAAACCTCTAAAAAAAAACAGCCCTATATTATAAATATGAAAATAACAAATGTATTGTCGGGTTTCTCAATTCCATCCGGAGGAGGAAGACAGGGTTCCAGAAGAGGATAAAAACATTATTTTCTTTTTTCTTTTCTAACCCTTATCCACAACCAATGGTGCATAGGGCACTGCATCATATAAAAGCAGTTTTATCTTGATCTTTAACACATGAAGGAAAGGTGATCAGTCCTCAGGCTTCAGGTACCAGTTCGGGGTAATATTGAGTAAATATTAGAGTGAGAAAATCACTTATATTTATATAACCCCCCCTGGGAGTCGAATCCCACGCTAAACATTATTAGGTATTATAATATTTTATGCTCTTCTGAAAATGAAGCTTGAATGAAGTAAGACACATTAATTTGATAATATATGTAATACAACATTAGATTATAAAAATATATGCAAGGCTGTTTGAAGAGCATTGTACACCGGGCCAAGGGCAAAAACAGAAATTTATGTCGAAAATAATTGATTCATTGATTTTTTGTTGTAAAAATACAATATAAATGCTATAAAACAAAACATGTCATAAGGTGAGAATCAATATTAATTGTGCAGTGCATCGCTCTTGAAATAGCAAGACCCTGACCGACTGCTCAGTGTGAATATTTTTAGTGGGGTATCTTATAAACTGCAATTACATATTTTAAATTCATGCCTCTAGCGAGATAGTTTTTGTCTAGTATTTACACTCATGAATTACCTACATGAAATTATAGTAACTTTAAACATAAAGAGTAAATCCACTCAGTAGGCATAGGCTATAAAACTTAAAAAGCGATAAGCGGCGTTGCATAAGCCGTAGCTAGATTTCAAAGTCACTTGGACGTTAGGTAATTCAAAAAAAAATATTCATATTTTAAACATGTATTTTATAAAAATTGTCATCATTAACTACTTTATCCATAAAGTTATAAATTATACATCAGAACCTCCCGTTGTAAACTTAATTAGTTTGATAAGATGTTTGTAGGACGAAAAAAAAATCCTGTAAGAAATGTCGAATATATTAATGTGTTCCGAACCCCTAGAAAATGATCCTTTATAACAATACTTTGTGTTGTAAATCCTCTACAAACTTATAAAAGTTTATAGCCTGAGTGCAAGAGAAGTGTAGTTTTGATTAATAAGGTAAAATAACAAATTTATCCCTTAACCGCCCAACCTTAGGGTTATTATAAAAAGTAGGTAAAAAAACCTCAGGTTTTTTTCGCAAGATTTGTCAATAACAAAATTTATTTACAATGTACCAGATTTATTATTCAGGTCATAAAAATTGCTGTGATTTTCCTGAAATCTCCGTCAGAGTAGTTTGTAACTTAAAATTTTCTTAAATCCTTATTTTTGTTTGAAATCAGAATTGTCTGTAATTTGAGGGTTCATAACCCCAGGAAGTGTATTTGGTAGCACAATGATTGTATCATTAGGAAAAGAAAAGAATTAATCAGCCACAGTATGTTTTATTTTATTTACATGTAAAAGTATCGGTTTTGTATTTTCATTAGAGTATAAATTTATTAACATTCTTATCAAAATGTTTTATCATTCAGTACACAAAGTAAATTATACAATTTTTCCTTTCAACACCAGAAAATAAATTCACAGGGACTTTTTTGTTATTACCATTAAAGAGTACCAATTTTATATTTTATCTCTTCTATGTATCTTCTATTATCTGATATCTTATTAAAATCTGATTATTTAATAAGAACCTCTTTAAGAATTCAACATGAATTTGTACCATAAATTGTGTTATCTATATCTGCGTAAAAATACATGCATCAATAAAGCAAAATTGACATATGAGTATAATAAATAAGTCTTTTATTCATTTATTACTTAAAGGTATTTGAGAATTAAAAATTAAATGTTAAATCTACTCTAACTGGAAATTGAATTTAGCTAAAAAAGATTACAGGTAAAATTATTTCACTGTAAGTATGTCTTATATTCAGAATATTATTAGATGAACAGAATTTATATTTTTTAAAATTAAAATAAAATAAATTAATTTAAAAAAAGAGTGAAAAATTACCCATAATAATTAACAATGAAAATTTTTTGTGTATTTTAAATTTGTTTTTTTTTTGTAAAAAAATGGACTAGCATAATTCAATTTGCAGAAGCCAAATATATAAAGCCTTACATGATAATTTTTTTCATAAGAATTGTATTTTTTACCATCTTGTACTTTTTAAGGTGTTAATTTTGTTTTACTTTTAACACACGTTGATCTTTTTCCGGCAAAACATTGTTAATGCCAGTTAGGTAAAGATCATTCTGTTTTGATAAATCTATTCCAATGAAGTATACGCATAAACTGAAAAAAGATCATATATTTTGGAATGATCCTTGGATCGCTCCAAATATATGATTTTTCTAGATCATACGTGAATTTATTTTGAGTAGATTTCTCAGGAAATGGTAGATGTAGTTTTAAAAACTTTAAAATATCTCCATTCCTAAAATGGTTCGAAACTAAAATTACATACTTCCGTATATTCCTATAATAAGGTTATATTTAGTTTGATTCAAACTAATCAGTTCATATAAAAACAAGAGAACTTTGTTCCATAATTAATTATAATGATAGGCAATTTTGAACTTAAATGTAATCAAAAGGTATATAACACATTCTCCGTACTAGCAGGAGGGGTAATTGTGGAAGACAGACAACGAAGAACACTGTTAATGGACTTAATAATATGAACAGGGCCATCCAAACAAACATGGCCCAGAGGGAGGCCACGGCCATCATCTTAAGCGCTGATAGATTTGCCAAATTTCATTCTACTGAAGAATATTCAGGGATTATACGTCCCACAGGACTTTCATCTAAACTAGGGTGTGGTGTTGTCCATTTAGTTTCCATGCAATTTGCTGCTGTCCTTTTTATGGTGGTGCCCAGAAATCTGTAATATAAGTTTTATACATTTAAATTAATATCTTGTATCAATTAAATTTGCTAAAATAAAAGGTTTGTATATTAACACGTTGACTGACGACTACGAGATAACTTGTAGATTGCGTTCTTTGCTAAAACACCGACTACGAGTTATCACGTACTGTGTTTACTTGTAATATTCGTGCAGCTACAATTTTAATATTTTTTTTAAAACAGAAATATTTGTGTTTTTATTATTTACACAAATATTTCAATTTCATACCGTTTCTGTAAGCCTAAGCGGCTCATTATTAGAAATAGGTATCAAATTGTGGTAGAGTGGGTTCGAACCGAGAAACTCGTGACTTAAGAGTCCACGAAACTAACCATGGGACCACAACCCGACACATAATAAAATTCATAGTACATATATCAGTGCTAATATGGACAGATGGCTTCTGGGAAGAGAACAAAAAATCAATGCTGGCTTACATGAACGGAAAATATGAAAATAAAAAAAATATTCAAAATCAAGAAGTAAAATAATATTTTTAAAGGATTGGATTTTTAGACCGGAATTCTGAAAATTGCCGTGGCAGTCAACGTGTTAATTCCTTCAGTTTAATCTGTGGTTTAGTCATTCTCATAATATCTATAGACTGATGAGCGAGCTATATATGATTGTAAGGAGGGAGCTGTATGGGTGTGGTGCACTTTTATCAAAGGACCAAATCATGATATTTCTGATTTTTTTAAATAATATATTTATAGATCTATAAATACTGAATGTGACTGACTTGACTAAGGTATCTGCATAAATAATCACATATAAAACATTAAGTAATTATATGTACCATAGAGATGACACCTAATACAAAACCATTAAAATAAGTATACCTCACTAGTTTCTGTGCACAGGTGTTGTGGGGGAATGGGACTGTATACTATTTTAGTCAATTTTAGTAATAATCTGTGATTCAGACAATACAATTGGAGACCATGAGAACCAAAAAACAAGGAAATTTGAGAACATCCAGTATCAATCTATAGATACAAGCAGACCTCAACTTTCGCAAATGATTGGTTCCTGAAAATGTGTGCGAAAGTTAATTGTTCGAAAGTAGAGGCATGTAAAAAAAAAATTGTACACCAAAACTTGTACTTTAAAATTTGTATTTAATAAAAATTACTAAGTACATTGAATTAAATTAAACCATATCCGCTCCCTAAGTAGATCTGCGTGCCGAAGTTCTGACGAGTACATATTGAATAAAAATTATATTTTGTTAATAAACTTATCAAGAGTTAGTTGTATTTTACAATTTTTTTTATTTTCTTCATAGAGAGTTCTGTAACATGAAATACTATTATGCCCTACGCACTTGAGATATGTGTATTCCATTGGGATCACTTTCTTCCGTAATTTTTAAAAATGTCTCGAGATGCGTAAAAGCTTCGTTCATATTTTTTATTGATGCTTTCTTCAGGTTTTTCTTCCTCACTTTGAATATTATTTTCATTCTCTTGTCGGTCCATTAGAAATTCATAAGTCAAGGGTTCAGAATGAGATTCAATTATCTCATTAACATCTTCACTGTTAACATCCAAGTTTACTTCGTCATTAGGTGAACTATTTCAAGTGTGATAGTTTCTGGAGTTTCATCAGAATTTATGAAATCACCCATCATTTGTGGGCATAGTTGTTTCCATGAACCTTTCATTATTGACTCTTTTATTTCAACCCATGCGGCTCCAATATTGTTTATTGCGTTTCATATGTTATAATTCAGTATGTGCATAACACTTTTCACAGTACGGAGTTTTCACACCCGGTTTATACGTATTTCATACTGGGAAAGGGAAACAACTGCACGCACGGAAACAAAACATTTTTGCCAAAAAAGATTTTTTTTTAAATGTGTGAAATAACGAATTGAGCGAAGTCGAATGTGCAAAAGATGAGGTCCACCTGTATATGATTGATTTAAAAGTTCATTATGGACCCAAAATAAATTATTAAAAAAAACCTTATCCTAACCCAAAATAAATTATTAAAAAAATAAACAACAAATTAATGATATTACAAGCAGAAAAAGTTCAATATTGAATAATTTGATTAAAGTTTTTTTTTTTAGTTAATGTTTTACTTAGTAAATATCATTATTTTTTAAAATCTACTGTGACACGTGTTTCGATGCGTTCCGCATCATTTTCAAACACCGTATTCTTCTTCTAACTCTTATCCGCACCCAACGGAGCGGAGGGCATTGCATCGTAACGACGCAGTGTTTCTCGATCGTCAATTGCATGAAAGCAAGATGATAAGTTCTCCACTTCTTGTACCAGTCCAGGGTGAAATTAAATACATAATTAAGTGAGTGAAAATCACTATCACTGTATTTATCTTAGTAATTACATGGCACATTCGGGCATCATCCAATCTCGCTCATTTCTAAAACATAGCATCTTTCATAGCATCATTTCTAAAACATATACAGTACCGTAGAATGGGGCTACTTGAACTTTGATGTGTTACTTGAACCTAGTACAAAAAATATTAAGACCTTGGTATCGATCGAAGTATCGTGACAATAAGTGTCACCTGTCAGGGAAACAATGAATCATGTCAATACGTTCATTATTGTAGACCAAATACAGATTTATTTTTTTTGTACTGGGCTCAAGTAACACATCAAAGTTCTACGGTATTAAGATTATAAGCAGGAACAAGTGCAATCTTGTTTTTTTTATTACACAAGATTATTTGTGCATAACACATAGTTTTCTCTGGAGCTAGAATATTATTGGGCCGATTGCCAAATTAACTGCTTTTTAGCATAACGAAATTCCTTTAAACCCATGCATGACCTGTCATTCCATAGTCAGCTGATATCTATCATTTTGTTTGATAGCTGTCAATGTTCAATGTATTGAGAGAACAAAATATATTTTTTTAATGAATATTGTCAGAAACCAAAAAAGCGTATGAGTAAATATATGATCATATCATTACGAAAACTATAATTAAGGTTAAAAAAACTTTTTATAACAATTTTGACAGTTTGCGCCAACTTTTATGAAATAAAGGTCTAGTTATGCGTAAAGTAAGGTAAGTCTTAAATCAACCGATAGAAAATTTAAAAAAAAATGCATACAAAAGTGATATGAATAATCATTAAAAGTCTCGTTATGCTAACTAGGCAACTGCGGTTTTAGGATTTTGACATTTAGGTCTAGAGCGCCGGTAATGTACCGTAGAACGGGGCTACTTGAACTTTGATGTGTTACTTGAGCTCAGTACAAAAAAGATTTAAATCTGTATTTGGTCTACAATAATGAACGTATCGACATGATTCATTGTTTCCCTGATAGGTGAGACTTATTGTCACGTTACATCGATCGATACCACGATCTAAATTTTTTTGTACTGGGCTCAAGTAACACATCAAAGATCAAGTAGCCCCGTTCTACGGTACTACAAAATATGATGATTTTAATCGATAAGAGATGGACATAGGCGGTGGGATACGACCTTGTTTTTATTTTGTATGGACTTTTCGTTACAAGGTCAAATTTCAAAAGCAATTGTGAATATGCGCACATATTTGGTGATTTTTCTATTACTTTTTCGAGCTATCCAAATTCTAATGTCAAAGCGCTTTCGTCTTAATCGATTACGTAACATTTTTTTGCAAATTGAAGGTAACTATTAGTAAAATATATTGGAGCAACACTTAAAACAACTAACGACTGTCCTCGATTTTACCTCCTACCTATGTAGATGTACCTACCTACGTACCTACCTAATATATTAAATGAGTAGCGGTCACTGAAGGTAAACTTGTTTATTATAACCACAAGTACGAGATTACCTTCATTTTATCTGCTGTCAAAATCGTTCGTTTCTGGGAGATATTTGCTTGTTTTACACTTTGTTGTATTACATATTTTTCCGGCATTTCAAGGAGTTCACGTTTAAAAGATATTAGTTAGGTACCAATATGAGAAATTATTTCACAACAAGGTATTTGAAATAAATTAGTGTAATTTTTTTAATCGTGTTTCGAAATAGTAACAAAAGTTACAGACTTCAAACAAGCTCATCGTTTTCATTTCGTTATTCATACATATTATATCCATGTATTGGGGAAATGCTTCGAATCAAAATCTTCGCCTAGATGTTATGTTTATTTATAAATTAAAATTATTGCAATTAATTAAAAAAAAATATAATAAGATTTCATAATACATTTTAATGTTTAAATAAATGGAAAACATTTTAAGGCTTCAAAAAATACTTATATCGTGCTTGACATTTATATATTGAAAATAAACAAAATTTCAAACCAAGTCTTCTAAAAATACGTCAAAAGTAGGGTAAAAGTGTCTCTAAATAATTATCTCGAGAAAACAAAATATAAATGAGGAATAATTTTTATTAATGTCTGGGAATATTTATTGGGGTAAGTTATAAACTTTTCGGCAAAATAAATTATTTTACAAAACTTAAAAGAAAAGACTGAAGTAAAACATGACAGAACGAAAAATATAACATGTGAGGATGTGTTCACCGCAGACGAGAGGCGCCTAAAGAAGAAAAGAATAATGTTACAGTTTACCTCAAATATCTTGATTTAAAAATATTTAAGTATAAATCAATAAATATCACGATGGTTTTAATTTATTCGTACATATTTGCACAATAAATACCTAAAATTAGATATGCATTAGCTACAAAATAATAAATTGCTTAGTTTTTTTTAATAACTACTAAAAGCAAATCTCAATGCTATTATGGCTTAATTTAATTGATCAACATCTTGATAAATCTGAACAATTTAAAAAATGCTAATTGTTTGTTAACGAAATCGGTTAACATTGCAAATATCAAGGGTATCGTTTTGCATAAAAAGACATTTGATACGCCATTCCCACACTCGACAAATTCAAGAAATAATTAACGTGTTAAAGTATTAAAATTAATAGGTATACAACTGTATTTACAATGTCATCAAGTCGTCTATCGTAAAAAAATAAAACGTTTGCAGAATAAATTGGTAAGAAACGAATTTAAAAAAATCCTTGAGTCGATACTCTCAAACAAACAATCATATCTATTTGAGAACCATTAATTTACAAGGTGCATCGGAACAAAACTTGGCGTTTTTTCCACACAATTAAGTGTTCTTGGTACCTGTAACTCAAGTAATGTAGGCGTACCGGGAAATTGCACAAATAAAACTACGGACCATCTTAGAATTGAAGAAAATTGTGCAACATTCCGAGTACCCCAAATTGAAGATAATTCTTTTAGCGGTAATTCATTTTGGCAATTTCTCTGCCAATTAATTACAAGGCCCCGTGGCCTGCGGCATTTTAACGTCAAGGAAACGTTATGGTTTTAGCATCCTGCGTAATTTTTAGAAGGTAATATGTAGGTACAGTTGTTTTTTGTCCTTAGAATACAGGATTTCATCACTAAAATCTGATTTACTAACCCAATGTAAGAACGCTCTTCTTGGTCCCATAAACGTATTTTTGAAAACGGAATATAATCCTTCGTATCACACTTCACTCTGTTTGCACAATAATAAAGTTGGAACGACCTTCGTGAAAACTGCGGATCAGTTACAATTGTCCCGACCACAAATGTCACGAATTGTCTCCACAGAGCGACGACTCTACTAGGATTCTAGTTGCACGACTGACGAGGGAGGTCTGTCTTTGTTGGGTCGAGCCTGGTACAAACCACTCTTCGACTTCGCTCGACTCTTCTCTCCGCGTCTCTAAGTACGGGTAAGAGAGAGACAGCGCTGTCCTGACATCACAATTTTATGCAACTTCGTGAACTATTTGTGACGCAATGTGTTGGTCGGTGAGTATCCCCACTCTACGTTATTTAACAGATCCGAATTTTGACGTCATTTGACCTACAAAAAACATTAAATTATTAGTAATTTCGAATATAAATAAGTTTCGCCTAGTTAAATTGTGATCTATAATAAAATGTACTTTTTGTGTGTGAAAAGGATTGCCGGAAATACGCAAATAGGAAAATTGTGGAAAGCAATAAGCATAATTTCATAAATTCCTACTGGGAAAAATGTCCTCGCGTAAAAATACGTACATGGACATTTTACATCACAAAAAGCCCATTAAGAAAATTCATATAGGTAAATAAAGTAAACTCACATTCAATGACAATATATATATATATATATATATATATATATATATATATATATATATATATATATATATATATATATATATATATATATATATATATATATATATATATATATATATATATATATATATATATATATATATATATATATGTATATATATATATATATATATATATATATATATATATATATATATATATATAAATATATATATATATATATATATATATATATATATATATATATATATATATATATATATATATATATATATATATATAAAATACCTAGGTACCTACCTATACATTTTTTTAAGTACTTACATATAGTACCTACATAAAACAGATCTACCACCAGATGTCGCATGCGTCGCACTGAATAAAACAAAAGACGTCAGATAGAAAAAATAGAATATTCTGGACTGTCAGAATCAGATAGATAGATAGAAAAATATTATAAAGATAAATTAAGAATAAACTTTAATTATAAACTTTAATTACAAAGCAACACGTTGTTTATTTTATTATTATACACCCACTTTACATATTATTTACACCCAATTTACGAAGAAAAATATTACCACGTTATATACACTTATATGTTACCTATGCCTATACAAACATAAATTGAGATAAAACTCATTTTAACCTACCGATTTAAAATTATTGTAAAATGTAACCCACATACACGAGGGAAAAAAACCACATCTAATAATAATTTTTGATCAATTAAACAGAAAAACAATAAAAAATCCTCTAAAGGTCGAAAACTTACTAACCAACCATATCGCCGCTTCCACAGGGTAGGCAGAGAGAAAAGAGTACCTACCACACCACTCTGCCTTTCGAAACATTGTTCGCCTCTTCCTCATGCTAAATATCCGTTCGATGAATTGTAATGGGGGTTGAATGTGCGCTTTTTTCGTTTAACCTATTTGGGCTAGTTGTAGGCATTTATGAAATAATGTTATTTTTGCAGGCTGAATGCATTCGAAATGCGTTATCTCGAATGTACGACAAAACGTTAAATGAAAGATGTACGAATGCAAGGCAGAGATAACCATTATCGATAAAATTGAGAAAGGTGTGTTGAGATGGTTGTGAATTAAATGAGTGAAGAAAGGATAGTAAAACAAATTTATGACGTGAATGATAGAAACACAGAAAGACCGAGGAAAACTTGGCATGATCAAGTATTTCAAAAATTTGAAAGTGGTCAGGTAAGGAGTCAGAATTTGAGGAGATGTATGAATATGGAAGAGGCGAAGATTATTTTTAAAGACAGATGGGTGTGGCGTTCTATTCACTCTGCCTACCTCAGTAGGAATGCAGCGTGATGGTTAGTAGTAGTAGTAGTAGTATAAAACAATGCAAATTTAATATGATTAATCTTTATTTACTGTGAATGTTTTCTGGGTTGAGTATTTTTTTACAAATTTTAGAGTGTTAAACTTTAATGATCTCCTCAAGTGCGGGCCTGTATTTGTGTTTAAAACTTAACACGCCACCAGGCTGTTTCTTTATTATTATTTAGAAGGTGCTATCTATGTACCTAAACATTAGCGAATGGTACTTACCTACATTAATAATCAATTGAGAGCAATCCGAATAAAGTAGGTTTTGATAAGATATTAAAATTACGACCTGAATATTTATTACGCATCGCCTTTGTACGAATTGTACATATTATAATTACTCTTTACAAACTTTCTTCAAATTAGTAATAATTAATTATCAAAGGATACACAAAAATATTTCCTTATGTTTACTTACCACCCTAGACGCCACAAACGCTACCAAAAAATACTATACATGTAATAAAATAACTTATATTCTCCGTCTTATTCCGCATTGCTGAGGGTTGTGACCCTTGCGGAAGCAAGGACTCTTCTCCAGTTATCCCTTGACTGTGCTGCACGTAGCGCTCCAGCCACTAAGGTGCCTGCTGCTGCCGTAATTCGATCGGTCCATGTGTAAGGATCTTCCTCTCCCTCTCTTGCCCTCCAGGCTACCACCGATCACAACTAGTCGTTCCAGGCTATCCTCGTTGCCACGCGTAACGTGTCCAAAGAACTGGAGAATCCGTCGGGTACAGACATTGGCCAGATTGAAGCCATTCAAGCCATTCAAGCGTAGTTCCTGGCGAATGGACTCATTGGTGCATCTAGCTGCATTTAATAAAATAACAACTGTATGGTTTTTTCAACATAAGGTAAGTGTCTATAATACTGACCTAGTTTTTGTCTTAAGCCGGTCCATATTTTTAAAATATTTATTTAATATTAAAACGGCTTGATAATTTTTTTAATTTATTTTTATTTTTTAATGGGATAGTTTTATCCTTACCAAGTTAAAAAAATAATAGTCAAAAGTCAAGTGCATTTATTAAAATCCACGCAATAAACAGTTAAAGGCTTTGTATTCAATACTGACCTATTCGAAATGGATTATTTCATAATACTGACCGCTGTTGCCCCTATTACTGACTATGAGTGAAAAAGACAACTAAATTCATATTTTAATATATTTTACCATATGTAAACTGGAGTAAGATATAAATATTTGTAATGGAAATAAATGTAAAAGTAAGTACTTATGTGACAATTTATTATTTATTAAAAAAAACATATTGGTTAAACAAAATGTATTGTTAATGTATTTTTTTAAGCTCACTATAAATAAGTAATTCTGGAATGGAATAATTTCCTCTAGCATTTAGTCACACCGGTTCTGGAATTGTTTTTATGATTCCTTCTGAAGTATACTACATAGTATCCTGTTTTTTTGGCACTTCCAGTTCAGGCATACCACGACCTTGATCAAAGCGGAACCATCCTTTTTGGGATTTATTACAATTCCTAAAAAATTCCCCTTCCTACTTTACAATACAGGACTCATTTTATTTTAGTTTTTACGAGGAAGATTTTTTGAAGACCCTTGGTGATTTTCAGATTTTTTTTTCTTCTTTTCTGCCACTTTATCTTCTGGCACACAGAGACTGCTTAATCTTTCCTGTCCAGAGTAAAAAAAAACAATCCGCGGGTTCCGAAGGGGGTACTGGCAATACCCCAAGTAAAATGCTAAAAATACAGGTTTTTCACAAATTCGAATAATGTCAAAATGTTTATCATGCTATTGTTATTCTATTTTTTCCATTTAAATTTGAATTTTCTGCAATAAACAATAATTTTCAAAAAAACATAGTTGTGAAGAAGTTCTCTGCGGAAATGACATTCAATTCCGCCCAATGTTTAAGCATCACTGGACACTAGGCGCTTCGGCCGGAAACGATGCAAGCGAGAGGGGGTGAGGAGAGAAAGAGAGAGAGAGAAGCATACTACTCGGTACATACTAGCGGGTTTCTAATTTGTCGTATATTATGGTGAAAAAAAAAACAAAGAATGGTAAAAAAATCAGATAGCGAGAAACAATACAAAAATGACATTACGTTGTATGAACAGTTTGGACTTGGGTTTGGGAATATCTGTCCATCTGTAGCCTGATTTGGAAGTGAACAAATTTTCTTCATTTCTACTGTTGTCTACCATATGTACGGGCTTGACGCTGTTAGAGTCAGATTCATCAAGTTCTTGGATTATATAGTTATCTGAGTCGGCGTCGGAAGCATAATCTTTATTTTCTAACCCTAAATGGAATTCATCATCACTTATATACATACATCAGTGTCCGTATAGCTCAGAAGTTGCTCAATCATATCATCTGTCAATTATTTTCCACTCATTGTTAGGGTAAAGTAAATATTAAAATTATGACAATTTAATTAGTGTAAAAAGGTAGATATTTATAAAATATATATGAAAATGCAATTGCACCAAGAAATTTCAGTAGATAATTTAAATTAATAATAATTCTTATTAGAAACGAAAAAAAACACTCTGTATTTGCCAAATAACGCTTGCGCTTGCGTTCGAGAACACGATTCACACGCGTGCAAATTTGGGGATCTACCGCCGATGGTTAAACTGTGGAGATAGATACAGCGCTAGTAAAGAAATTGATATCCCCTTCGGAACGGGACAGTTATACGCTGTTAGAACATTTAAGATCGTGGGATTTAGAGGTTTACAAGGAGTAACCTCATTTGGGTGTGCAACATTAGAGCATGATGGTAGTGTGCCTGATATGTATATACACACATATATATATATATATATATATATATATATATATATATATATATATATATATATATATATATATATATATATATACATTTATATATATATATATATATATATATATATATATATATATATATATATATATATATATATATATATATATATATATATATATATATATATATATATATATATATATATATATATATATATATATATATATATATATATTTATATTTATATTCTACTAACCCTTATCCGCACCCGATGGTGCACTGCATCTGCACTGATGTTGTATTGACGCAGTGTTATCTCGATAGTTACTTACATGAAGGCAAGGTGATCACTCATGCGAGTATAGTGGAATCAGTTTATGTTTGATAATAAACAAAGTTTTTTTTGTTGATATTATGTTAAAAAAGAAAAAATAAATTGTATTTTAACATAAGAAAAATCACAAAAAGATGGCTCAGAATGAAACTCCTTTTCTGAAATAGTATGTGTTTATAATACTGATCTAGATTCGTTTCTATTACTGACCGCTGAAACTATTTATTATAATTATAAAACCAAGCAAAAATATATAGGTCAGAATTAGGCCCCCATAATACAAAAACTGTATGCTATCCAAAGCACGCAAGAAATTTACGTATTTAAGAATTTTCACAAATTTATGTAAACTTTAAAAATGCTCTCGTCTTACTCATTACTGACCTATAGGTCAGTAAAGGAAACTAATGAAATTTCGGGTGAATGTAATACTGACAACTTTTATTTTATAAATGTATTGTATTAATCATATGGTTATTTCACAAATACTTTGTTTTTTGTAAATTCAATACACTAAACTAACTAACACATATAAAATATTAGTAAATATCAATCATATAAAAATAATACACCTTTAAAATAAAACTTGAAAGATTAGGCTTGTCTGTTAAGGATTTTCCGTGTGCGCGCGCTACTTGCCAGATGTCCAAACTATAACTGATATTTCAAATATGAAAAATCAAAATATTGACTGTAAAACATTGTCATCACATAACACAAGCATGGCTGCAGTGTTGGTAATATTAAAAATTAGTAATAATTGAACCAGTGTCTTATTATCTGTTGTTTCTTTGAAATAGGTCAGCAATAGGGGCTAGGTCAGTTTTATAGACACTTACCTTATATCTTATTTGACCAGTATATAAAATATATGTGGTAAAAACTAAATGGTTGATATTTTTTCATATAAATGCGGTTCCATCAAGAAATGCCAGTGCAAAACTAAACAAAAAATAAATACTATATGCCTAAACTAGCTTTGAAATTAACCTAAAGGTTAGGCATTTTTTCCATCATTAAGTTAATTTTTCTTGTTTTTTCGAAGTAATTTCAACGGTTAACTACATTTATGATTAATTTTTTTCTTAACCATTTGATAAAGATTCACATGTATTAGTATTATATTTGGTCGGTTGAATTCACTTTGCGAATTTTTATTGCCTACTTACGCATTTCGGTATTTGTTGTTGTTGTTGTTGTTGTTGTAAATGCTCATTTTGTATTTTATCCGTCAATGCTACTAATCATGTTTTTTGTACCCTTAATCATAATTTGAAGGTATCGAACTGATATTTTAAGTGTACTATTTTTGAAGTTTGAATAAACTTTATTTACATATCGTTTACTCCTTTCAAGAACGTCATAAATCAAAATTAGTCAATTTTCAGTTGTACATGTTTTCAGAATGCCCAGAAAATGCACTATATCCCAGCAAAAGCAGCATATTTATAACTTAATATTTACCCGCTACAGGGCAGAAAGTGTTGTTTTTGCATTTTGAAGAAAAGGTATTGTTAAATTATTTTTTTAAATGTACTAAATATTTTTCAAATGAAGAAAGAACCTTCAGCTTTTACCTAAAAAGATCTGTTGCACAGTAAAAAGTTCAATAAGTGGTTTGATATTTATTTTTAATACATTGTATTATATTCTTAAACATTAAAAACGTTCCCCTGAAAAATCAAGTTTTTTGATTTATGACGTTCTTGAAAGGAGTGAGCGATATGTCTTGATGTTTTTTTTCCTGTGATTTCAACATTAGAATATATAGAGCCTTAAATTTGCGGTAAAACGAAAACCGTAGCCTAAGTTCACAACAATACACTTACAAATAATAGTTTGACAAAATATTTATACGCAATAAAATTGCGACATATTTACACTTTAATCTTTGTTTTTGGCTTAGCGATCTAATTAAAACTAAAAGAGATATTATCGTATGCATTTATTTGGATTTTGCACCGTAAGTTGCACCCAACTACCCATGTTACATATTAAAAAAAGCCTCCGGAATATTTTACGACAAACTTTGAACTTCTGTTGAACGTCTGTCAAAACTAAAAAAACTATAGTTTTGTATACTGTTGCCTAGTCAAAATTAGTTATGTACAAAAAATCCACATTCGCACGCTCCAGATCTTTTGAAGGAAAATAATAAAATGTATTTTTTTTCAAATAACAAGTATGTAGGTACCATTATTGTCTAATAAAAGTTCGATGATCGACACACTTACAGGAATAATATTTTATTCGAGCGAAATAAATAACACCACTTATGTAACGATACTCGTACTAATATTCTTTTGCGCGTTAATCAAGGTCAATCTGCACTGTTCAACCGAAAGTAGGTCCCTCTTGCTCTTATATAATGATGCTATAACATGGCTGAGATCCTCAGGCTTCAATACTGTTGTGTAAAGCGTTTTTTTGCATTGTAGAGAAAGATGAAGATTTATCTACCATGGTATGTGTCTGTTATTACATATATGATCTTTATCGATGTGAACGCAAGACAAGTGAGACAAGAATGCCAAAAATATCTAGATTCTAGGTATAAGTAGATTATTTTCGTGTTATTTTTTTGACATCTAACATAGACGAAGAAGAATATGGAAGACTGGGCACTCATGGCCGTCATAGGCTGGTTTAAGTGATCACTTTACACACGTGTAACATTCTCCAATTCTACATACTCATGACAACCACACTACTCAAATTCTTGGAACTTCTATATATGGCTCAATTTAAATATATATTTATATATGGTTAAATTTCGAAGCATAGTACTTGAATCACTAGAATTTCACTAGAGACATCTATTGGTGAGATGGAAAAAGCTTTTTATTGAGCAGGAACTCTTTCGTTTGTATGAGAGGTCCGAATCCTGGATTATAATCACATACATGAGAAACGCTAGAAAACATCCTTTTCATTTTATTATTTTTGTTTAAATAATAATTTGACCAGGTATTTTTTTACAACATTTTGAGTGTGTCCAAATACTTGCATATTCTTCTTCGTCTATGTTGAGATGTCAAAAAATAATAAGAAAAATAACTCCTATATTTGGAGATAATCCCGATTTGTGAACAAGTATTTGGACACACTCAAAATGTTGTAGGTAGATTATTTTTACTTATTTTATTATTGAAAACAACGATCATTACATAATAATATGTAATGTGTGATTTAAACTTGACCGATATTAGTTTTAAATTTATAATTAACATCAAGAAAATGAGATAATAAAAACCTCTGCGAGAAATCAGTGCTGGATGGCTAATCTCATTACCACATGCATTTTATCGCTTCTTAGAGATACATTACACTAACATACAAATTAAATCTTCCGTAAAATATATCGCTAGTAAAGACTAAAGAGTAAATATGTGACGTCATGAAATCACTCTCATGCAAACCGCTACACAGGGTTTTCACTTCAAATTGGATTGGATTTACAAACTGAATTGGACGTTTTACAAAACAAATTGGACGTTTAAACCTGTATCATTATCATGAGAACAACTTACAAATTTTTCTTTTAAAAAAGGCAGTAGAAATCGACACAGATAGTATAGTTTCTTAGTAGAAAATTTCACAGCAATAATATATTTATTTCTGGATTAAAAACATATTTTGAACCTTCTGTTTTGAAACGTGACACAGCGTAGATTCTCAAATTACGAAAATGAAAAATATTCATGATAATTAGAAGGAAATAATGCACGTTAAAGTAAAACTTAAAATTAGGTTAAACGTATATTAAACGTATATATACGTTTAACCTCGGCTCGTAACGCATGTCTGTATTGAAAACTATAGTGCATGTTGGTCTTCGGGTCGACCAAAAATCGCATGTGTTAGACATTTTGTGTAGTTTTGAGTGTGTAAATGGTGCTATGGTGGTGAAGGGTAGTATTGTTTGCATGCTGTGTTAGTGATTGTCCTGACGAAGAGACGGGTACGTCTCGAAACCGGTAGACGTAAAAATCTCGGTGAGTGGTTATATACTAATTTTATTAACATTTTTGTAAAAAAATAAATAAGTAAAAATGACTAACCACAAAGTAAATGCTTTAAATATTAATAATATTGAGAATAAAATAATAATTCGGTGATGTGAATAAACTGTTCGAAGGTTTTCGATGTTAACATTAAAGTCGATTATAGGTACAACACCATAAATGAAATAAATAGGAAGGTAGTGTTTAGGAGATGGGTATTAAGTAAATTCGCTCTCTTTCAGGGTTAAGTACATATATGGTATATGGTTCATCATAGTTTTTTTAGTCTTCCGATCGTGAATTTCTGTGAATATTTAACCTTCATGGATATCCGAATTACAGGTTTACAATCTTATATTAGTGAAAGGAATTTTCGAGAAATTGCATATAAGGCAGAATATTTCTTATAACTGAAAATAAAACAAAAATATTTCGCCATTGAAATAAAAAATAATCTAAGAAGGTATTGTACGCATAAACAATAAAAACATCAACGCACGGATACAAACGAAACCTTTGTATTGTCATATTTGTTTGATACACCATAGTAAAGCTTGAGGTCAAAAGCGAATATCGAAAGTTGATGTGTATAATTATCAATATAATTAATCATCATGCTGTTTCTTTTTAGGGGTTGGCACAGAGGTTAGATTTTCAAACTCTTTCGCCTTTGTAGACTTCCCTTTTACATAAATATCCGTATGCATTCTGAGATTTTTTTATTGGATACAGTTGAGTTCAAAATAATGTCAATTTGAATATACCGTTTACATAAAAAAAAAACATTTATTCTAAGATTCAGACATCTTTAGATTGGCGTATTTAAAAAAGTATTATTTCATCTTTTTATCTTATAAACACATACATATATTATTACGTTATTTTTAGATTTTTCAAGTCAACGCGCAACGGCTCAAAAAACTTATTAGCCTATTGGCTCACAAAAATACCTCCTATTGATCCACTAGACACTGTAAAGGTATTATACATGTAGATATGTACACATATTGTACTATTATCTTGCTCTTCCCATGAAGAGTCAATACCTTCTTAGCCTCGGTCAGAGCTGTTTGTCCTCGCAAGCAATCGTCCAGATATTTCCGACTAGTATATTTTTGCCATATCTTCTAGGTTCATTTTTGTGGTGGTCTGGTAAGTATATATCAACGACTAGCTATTAACCATTCCAGCTCAGGAAGTCTGGTACCTCGAGGCATCCAAACATAAGGTTACCAAAGATGCAATAGATATTCATGTTTTATTTTGAAAAAAAAACAAAAATAAAGTAGAATAAAATAACAAGTATGTAGTTTTTTCCACATGAATTTTATGTGACCAGTTGCTCGTAAAATAAAATTAATTTGGAAAAAAACTACACAGTTGTTATTTCATTCTATAAAATGCAGTTCCACCAAAAACGACAGTACAAAACTTAAATCTAATGAAAATAAAGTATTATATTGAAACAATTATGTACAAATGAAGACTGTACAAATGTACACAATAAATAAGTGTGATTGTCTGGATAGACCGCTTGTGAAATTTGTGACTTATGAGCAAACGGAAATATAATAGTGTGATGTATGCTAGCACTAGTATGTAATGTTAGGTTAATAACTTCAATCTCTTCACCGGCGTTTCGACCTAAATTGAAGGGGTCATCCTCAGGGCGAAGTATTGTGTAATAATATAATGTGTGGTTATGTGTTGCGGTTGGTTCCGTATCACGACTGCCAAACTAATATAAGATTGTTCAAAATCGTCGACAGAGTCGACGGATTGTTTTATATGAAAAGTATATGAAGTTCAAACATTCACAGATTACGCAAACGGGGGCAAAGTAATTTTAATTTACTGTAGCGTATGTATATGGTGAACGAACGGACAGGACACTGTAGCAATTTTTTCAATGAAAATTAAAGTGAAAGTAGCATTATTGGACTATTTTCAATCTATCCAGGGGAAGGGGGGGCAAGTACCTCATTGTTTATCATCCATATTTCCTTAATTTTTTGGAAATATAACATATAGGCTGCTTGATTAAAATAATGCAAATTCAAATTTCCTGAAATGAATTGATGGTGGCACCCGCCGTGTGGCATGTTGCGCCATCTTGTTGAAACCACAGCTCTGTCACATAAATGCCATTCAACTGAGGTACGAAGAAGTCAGTAATCATGGTTCTGTAGCGTCCTCTATTGACCGTAATATTCTGGCCGGCATCGTCTTAAAAAAATAGGGGCCAATGATTCCACCTGCCTATAAAGGACACAATAAAGTGACTTTTAATGGATGTAAGGGCGTCTCGACAAAGGCTTCTGGGTTTTTTCCACTCCGAATTCGGCAATTCTGCTGATTGACATAGCCAATTAACCACCAAAAATGTGCCTTATCCATGAACATAATTTTTTGTTGAAAAAGAGGATCAAGATAAATATTGTTTCACATGATGGTTATTTAGTGTATTCATGGTGAAATGGGAAAAAGTACTGACTAATCAACTGTCAACTGTCAAATTGACAGTCTGTAGAAAAATAGTTGAATTGATAGTTGATTTCATTTGATTTGACAGAAATACAAAAATCCGACAGTTGATTTGTGACAGTGCTGTGGTTTCAACAAGATGGCGCAACATGCCACACGGCGGGTGTGATATAAATATATTGCAGGAAATTTGAATAAGTTTACCTCTAAAACAATACCCTGTAATATAATTTTAATTTATTTACTGTATCAGAAATAATGAGATAGATTTACAGAGTACCTACCTACTTTTGTTTAAGATTATTTTAGTTTCTGAATGTTTCCAACCATGTTAAATTTGACATTTGTCGTTACCTAGTTACCGGAAAACAAGTTACGCGAAAATGGTGAGTTTCAAAAAAGTACTGAATTATTTGAATAAAATTTACTTTTTACACGCTTAATATCAATGAACCATTTATTTTTAACATCTTTATTGCAGTCAATTTATTAATAACGTTATAATGTGAAAAAAAAACGGTAACCTGACTTGTTTATTTATTCGTATTCAGTTGCCGAGAGATTATGAATAAAAACACGACATTGGCGCTTTCAGTTGTATAAATGTTTATTGTTTCTTTTACAGGATGACCCCCGTGACAAGTATACATTTATTGGGGAATGGTTGGATCCAGAAATTTCCACTGCCAAGGAATTTCTCGTCCACTTTTTCCCTCATGACAGCTCCATAAGTTTGTTTGATGTTAAAAACAAAAGAACTTTTCTAAAACGATCTCCCGTTCCCGAGCTTACTTTAAAAGATTTTTATATTGGTGGATCTGTCAGAGTATTCGGTCGCTTAATAAATATCAATGATTTTGCATGCGAAGACACCAGGAAGAAATTGTTCAGATCGACAGAGAGGTTTGTGTTTTATTTAATTATGTTGACAGGCGCTGTGGCATGGTTTCAATTCCCGCCATTTGCAAAATAATTCAAAGTTTATTTAATTTCAATAGGTTTAGTCAGTAATTGGATTGTAAGAATCTGTTTAAAAAAGAATCTAAATGATTTAGATTTGTGTTCATCTTCTGTTTGTGTCGTGTCTGACGTCGACAATCGCTTATAAGTAATTGTCCTTGCCTTGGGCAGCTCGAAACAGCTCCTCGACGGTCCTGATCCCTGTGCAATCTCGTACATTCCGGAGCCAGGATATCTGTCTTCTTACATTTGTAATAATTTCCATTTAAAGATTGAATATTATTCCTAGATTTCAAGAACAGTGATTTTACTATGCGTAATAATTATACGAATATACAATTTTTAATATAATCAGAATTAAATATAAAGCTACATTATAAACCAAACATGTACTATTGATTCCCCTCGAATTTAGTTTAAAAAAGAATCAAAATAATTTAGATTTGTAATAATTTTTATTTATAGATTGAATATTATTCCTTCATTTGTAGAACAGTGATTTTACTCAGCTTAATTATTATACATATTTTTTTTTATACAATCTCCACTAACCTATCCAGGAGTATGGCCGTATATGTACAGCCATATCAAACTTTCCTCAAAGGAGTATGGCCGCACATGTTCGGCCGCGCTTGTAATTAAAGCCTGGTGACATTTATATCTAAAATGGCACTTGTACTGCCATCTGTGGTAATATTTAAACATTATAATCTCAAATCAAACCATGTTTACTGGTGTAAATAATTTTTTTTTATACAAGAAAATATGTTGCTTACTATGTATAAAATTATAAAAAGTAAAAAAAAATAGCCAAAATAACTCACTCCCAGATACAGTTTTGTCCGCAGAAACTCACTCCCGGACAGGTTGAATAAAGCTACATTATAAACATAAACTAAATATGTACTATTGATTTCCCTGCAATATTAAGGTTTGTCTGTTAGGGGACTGACAGTTACATTTTGCATTAAAAGTTCATTTAAAAAAGAAAAAAAATATATATACTATGGGACTATTATATGGGTAAATTTTTTTACCCATATAATAGTCTATATAGTTCTCTTATACCCATATATAGTTTTATTATATGGGTAAATATTTTTTGAATTTTGGAATTTTTTAAGGATAGTAAAAAACATCCATAGTAGGTTTGAAACAGTTTTAGACAGGTGCTGTTGCGTAGTTGGGTAGACACTTGACTGCGAAACTGGTGTAGCGGGTCGATTCCCACTAGTTGCAAAATATATTCAAGAAATATTTATTTCCAATTAGTCTGGGTGCTTGTGATGTGTTTTTCACATTTACCTTCCCTATCCTTACTCTCCTACCTACAGACAAGCCTCTAAAAGTAGAGCTTTGCGGGTAATTTCTTTAATAAAAACCTTGTTACTCTAAGATTAAATAAAGATCCTAAAAAAAGTTGTTTCCTCTAAACCATTGATATTAAATATGACTTGATTTATATACATATTGTGTTTAAGTTTTAACAGAAGTCGTGATGCAACTTATACTTAATGATACAATATTTTATTAAAGAGTTATAGAGCGCACTGGTCGTTTTTAGGGAGGGATACATGTGACTACAGATATGGATATATTTGTATTTCAGAACCTTTGCAATGATTAAGCCAATCACCAGTGATAAAGTTGGAGATATAATCAAATGCATTGAAGAAAAAAAGTTTAGAATTATGCAAATGCGAATGACTGTTTTAACAAAAGAAGGAGCATTGCAGGCTTTCGACAATTTGAGAAATGATCAAGATGTTCAGTAAGTGCAACAACGTTAATTATTTTTTCTCTAGATAATCCATTGTTTTAAAAAAAATCCTCTTGTTAGTTATATTTTACTATGTTAGACTTGTATTAGTAGTACGGAAGGTATTGTCAGGTGGGGAAGACACCGAAGGCGATTCTGGAATGCCCATGTGTGAATGCTAGAAAATAGACTAGCTCGAATTGCTCTTTAAGAGAACCCAGACGGAAGAAGACCACCTGGAAGGCCTCCAAAGCGATGGCGGGACAGCTGGCAGTCCATATCACAAATGACGGATAACGAAACAAACAGATCTGAAGATCTATTCTTATAGAAGATATACCTTCATAGGAAGAAGAAGGGAAAGTGGAATACTTATACTTGTGAATGCAAAGAGAGTTTTGTTTGATATTTTTTAATTTTTTAATTTTTAATTTTATTTATTCGGGAATTGTACAGCTTACATATAAAAAAATGATATAATAAACAATAGTTACATTAACAATAATAAACATTACTTTACATTAACAAAAATAGTTGTGTTAAAAAAAAGCCAATTAAACAATTCCACATTTATGTTATAAAACTATTAAAAAACATTCAGAGATTTAAAAAAAAAGGTACGAAATAAAATAATAGATTTAGCAGGGAAGGAGAATGAAAGGAGAAGAATTAATGAGGGTTATTTTATGCCCATTGTGTTTCTTCTGGTATCTTTATCATATTGTTTTTGTAAAATTGTGTTTCACTTCTTGCATTTTTACCATACAACCTTTAATCAACAAGGGTTAAGGTATGATATTTGATCAAATTTTTAAATATTATAAATCAAAAGTTTACCATCATAAATTTGCTTGTCCCACGAATATGACTGTGAGCAGTTATCTATTTTTAATAGCGCTCGACACAGACCGTTAAAACTCTTTACCATGTAGGTACATTTCTGTGAACATAGTATGACATTCATGGAACAATAATATTATGTATTTATATTAAAATATCTTACCCAATTTTTTTTTTTAGTGGAATATTAGACAATTTAACAAGTGGTCCTGTCATTACAATGGAACTTGTAAGAGATAATGCTATTAGTCAATGGACCGAGCAGATGGGAGATAAAGATCCGGTTATTGCGGAACAAGGAACGTTGAGGCAAAAATTTGGACTCGATAAAGTGCAGAATGCAGTGTACGGATCTTCCACAGCCGAGGAAGCCTTAAAAGTAAGACTTATATTTTTGTATGATTATTTAGTACGCTGGCGGGTGATTATTGCTAAGAAGCAATATTGTTCAACCAAGTAAACTAGTTACTTGATCTACGTATACAGGGAGCTATGTGTACTCAAACCAAATATTCAAACCAGGAGACTAAAGGGACTCTTATACAATAGCTTAAGACTTCCACAAGCTTGTACAAGTCCAAGTATACGATCATAAGTACCCTAGCCATGGCTGCTATTCATCTTTTACACTTATATAGTACCTACTCGGCTGGCCAAACTCAAAACACAGTAAGGGACATTTTTTTTAAAGGTTTTTTTGCATTTTTGGACTAAGTAGATTCTACTAAGTCCAAAAATGCAAAAAATGTATATAAAAAAAAAATACCCCTTACTATGTTTTATGTTTGGACTATTCACTATTACTATTTACTATTCCTATAATTCTTTTAATATATAGCAGTAATGTTATTTTGTTATTCCATCAAATATATTCCACTGCTAGATTCAAGTATTTAGAGCACAGGATTGATCATTTTTCCTTTATACAATTTATTGTCCAAGTTAACAAATTGTTTGCGGGAAATGCTTAAAAGCGTCTTTTACATACTGTTGGTAGAGAGCGGGAGACGCTTATAAGCGTTCTATTTGCTTACTTTTGGTAAAGCGCAAAATTCCAAAAAACGCTGTATAGATCGGAATATGGTTTTGGGGTTACTTTTTATTAAGTTACTCATTAGTACATGACCCTAATTAGTAGACTAATTAGAGTCGGGTTGAGGAAAAAATTGCCTGATAACAATGTTTGCAGGAAACGCTTAAAAGTGTCTTTTACATACTGTTGGTAGAGAGCGGGAGACGCTTAAAAGGGTTCTATTTGCTTACTTTTGGTAAAGCGTGAGATGCCGAAAAAACACTCCACAGATCGGAATTGGGTTAGGGGTTACTTTTGATTAGGTTTTCATTAGTATACGATCCTAATTAGCAGACTAATTAGGGTCGGGTTGATGAAAAAATCGCCTGACAACAAAGTTTTAATACCACCTCCATTTCATGCGATGTTGAAAAAAAACTCAATACCTCTTCCAGTCTATATAATTTCTCTTTTTCTTTGCCATTCTGAACGTTATCTATTCCAGGAGCTATCTTATTTCTTCCCGACGGGTAAACTGAAATCTCTCGGTCCTCCAGCGACAGCCCAGTTTCATAATTGCACTTGCTGCATAGTGAAGCCCCATATTTTGAGGGAAGGAAATCTCGGTGCGGTGCTGAGAGCTATTGTCGATGAAAGATATGAAATAACGGCTCTAAAGATGGTTTATATGGAGAATGCAAATGCTGCCGAATTCTACGAGGTGTACAAAGGGGTCGTTCCTGATTATATGGTTAGTTTTATAATTTATTTTGCATATCTAAGGTTATTTTCATTGAAGTTTTGCGTGTATTTTGTACATTTTCAAGAGCCTGATAATTTGAAATAAAATAAAAGTTGACAAAAATTGAGATGGGTGCAACTAAATTTCTATGTTAATAATAATATAGCAATCATTTGCTTTATTATTACTACTTCTATCTTCTTTTTTTTTCATTGGAGCATTAGCTAGAGGGATTTGATGTTTGTTTTTCAATTTTTTTCAACAAAATGTTAGTTATGTTTGTATACTTAAGGTGTGGGTGGTGACAAACTTTCAGATTTTAACCAATGATTTTGAATTGAATGGAGGACTATTACTTATTATGTATGAAGTATTGTTGGATGTTTAAATATATCTTATTTCATTTTGTTCATTCTCTATCAGGGCATGGTTGTGGAGTTGACATCAGGTCCGTGTGTAGCAATGGAGATAGTCGGACCTCCGGAAGTGAATACTCCCGTGGAGTTTAGGAAACTGGTTGGACCAACAGATCCGGTAAACCTTTTTATTATTTGATGCCAAATATATATCACATGCATATCGCCTCCAGAAATATAATTTGATGTAAGAGGCGAGTAGCAATTTACAGGAGACGCAAAAATAATTTATTTATTTAGAAAATGGAATTATACCTTTTCAATATAAATTTTACTGAAATAATGTCTATGGAAAATTTCATAAAATTTTTAGCCCTCGCATTTTATTTCAACAGAATGAAACTAATACATAATCATGTCTTCAAAAAATAGGCTATCCTTGAAAATCTACATCTTTATGTAATTGCTTTTTAATTTTTTTATAAATTTTAAATTTTTTTTATATAGCTTATTACCATTAATATTTTTTAATGTCTTCAAATATTGTATCAATTACAAACAATTATTTAGCACAGTTTCAAATTAAAAACTGCGGTTACAGTAATATAGAATTACTGTCAGTTCTTAAATATACCTTGTATTATATATTTAAGTAGTTTTCTTTTATTTATGTACAAAACTGGTCGAATTCGGTTGATTTAAGAGATTTTTTCAAATATTAAATAGAGCGGATAATTTCCAGTGGAATGGTGTATTTGGCTTTTTTTAGTTTTGCCTCGTACATTTGTTTTGTAAAATCTAGGTTATTGTAATATGTATCAGCCCAAATGATACATAATACATATATTGCAATGCACTCAGAATTGTGATAACATAGAGAAACACTAGTAGTCATTGCTATCATCTTGTTAGCAATACAAAAGCATAAGCATTAAAATGAAATATTTTGTGTAAGAGAGGCTTGCGAAAAATGTAATGTCGGTCAAGTAGATTGTTTTCAAACTGCACTCCAAAAATATAACTCCTGTTTCATAGTTAATAATAGTTTTTAATAATTGTAGAGTTTACCTCATTTGTTGACTAGATTATGTCAAGGATGTCATAATATGCTCGAGATAATATGAATAGTCCTCTTTCATTTACACAGTGCAGTACTTCAATGTACTTAGTTTTGCTGTCCGATAATCAGCAAATAGACATGTCGCTCACTACTTTCAAGAACGTCATAAATCAAAAAACATGATTTTTCAGGAGAGCTTTTTTAAAGTTTGAAAATATAATGCAATGTTTTAAAAATAAATATTAAGCCACTTATTAAACTTTTTTCTTTAAGTTAAAAATGTGCCTCTTTTGCTGGGATATAGTACATTTTTCGGGCATTCCGAAAACATACACAACTGAAAATCGACAAATTTTGATTTATGACGTTCTTGAAAGGAGTGAGCGATATATCACCAATGATTTCATTGCATTATTTATTAAGGTTTAATTTTTTTTTCAAATCCTAATTTACAATTTATACACACAGTAGACGCTCTCTTAACCGGTGCCGCTTTACCTGTCCCGCCAGTATAACCCGCCTCTTCTAGGAATGCCTCGCACTCAAAATGCACGTATTTTTGGAGTTATGTGTGGCTTTTTCCTGTACATATTTTTTGCAGTTTGTGAAATGTTCATTTTAAATGTGTGAGTTTCTAATACAGAATAAAAGTTCTGTTTTCTTAGTGTTTTTTTTTTTAAATTGTGTAATTTTTCTTCCATGTGAAAGTGTTTTTTTTAAATATGTTTTTCACTACCTTCTTTTTAACCGGCTTTTTCATTATCCGGCACTGGGTCGGTCCCGTCAAGGCCGGTTAAGAGAGCGTCTACTGTATGTGATAAACTTTTATTCCCTGATTAATTTTAGCATTTTTATTGACCACCTTGATTACCATATACATATTCTACTTTCAGGATATTGCCCGTCAACTGAGGCCCAATACTCTGAGAGCGAGGTTTGGTAAAACCCGACTTCAAAATGCTGTCCACTGCAGTGACTTGCCAGAAGATGGGTTACTGGAAGTTGAATATTTCTTTAAAATACTAGATTAATTTATATAATAAATACTTTTGTAATTTTTTAATATATTTTTGTTGTAAAGAAGAGAATCATAAATAAAAAGGTTATAAAAATTTACTGCGCTGTTTTCTTTAATTTATTATAAAATAATTCTACTTCAATACAAAGGTTTTCACTTCAAATTGGACATTTAAAACCAAATTGAATGGCTTACAAATCAAATTAGACTTTTCACAAACCGAATTGGATACTATAAATTAAATTAAACAAATGACTTATATACTATTTAGGTATTTATGTCAGCAAGCATACAAAATATACATATGTCGCTCACTCCTTTCAACAATGTCATATATCAAAAACTTGATTTTTCAGTAGATCGTTTTTAAAGTTTAAAAATATAATCAAATGTATTAAAAAAATATATCAAGCCACCCATTGAACTTTTTACTGTGCAACAGATCTTTTTATGTAAAACATAAGTATTTTTTCTCCATTCGAAAAATATTTAAAATTTAAAAAATACAATTTCATCAAAATGCAAAAACAACACTTTCTGCCCTGTAGCTGGTAAATATTAAGTTAAAAATATGCCGCTTTTGCTGGGATATAGTTGTTGAATGTGACGTTGTTGAAAGGAGTGAGCGATGTATAATAGTTAAAATGATTATTATTGCTTATGAAGAAAAAGTCTTATGTAAATGTAAATACATTTACGTATACATTTTTTATTCTTCTAACCCCTATCCGCACCCAATGTTGCATAGGGATGCACCATTGGGCACAGTGCCCTCACTACATCGTATTGACGCAGTGTTATCTTGATCATTACTTACATGAAGGCAAGGTGATCACTCCTGCGCTTCAGGGACCAGTCCAGGGTAATATTAAATAAATATTAGAGTGTAAAATCACTTATATTTATTTTCACCCCACCCTGGGAATCAAACCCTAGACCTCCAGCACGGTAACTAAACACGCTAACCATTACACTACGGAAGCGGTCAAAAACACACTTTTTTCACATTTTTTTATATTTTCTTAAATCATTTGACTCGTCGCCTGACAGAGCCTACTTATATCGCTCACTCCTTTCAAAAACGTCATATATAAAAGAAACTTGATTTTTCAGGAGATCGTTAATAAAGTTTAAGAATATAATAAAATGTATTAAAAATAAATATCAAACCAATTATTAAATTTTTATTGTGTAACAGATCTTTTTAGGTTTTTGAAGGTTTTTTCTGCATTTGAAAAATATTTTATGCATTTAACAAAATAATTAAACAATACCTTTTCTTCAAAATGCGGGTAAATATTAAGTTAAAAATATGCCGCTTTCGGTGGGAAAACATACACAACTGAAAATTATCGATTTTTGATATATGATGTTGTTGAAAGGAGTGAGCGATATATGAAAAATAAAATGAAGGAGGAATAGAAGGAACTATTGGAGAGGAAAAGGAGAATAGCAGCAGAGACTAGGGTACCTGAGGTTGCATACCCACACTCGTATTGGCTGTTGTATACTGCTAATATGCACCATGTTCATCGAGTCCATTGAGATTATTAATGAGGTTTAGAATTTTGCAATAGAACTCCATTTAAGAATTGTAATTTAATTTTTAAGTTTATAAAATAATTTTTTAAAGTTTATTTTAATTTAAATATTTTTTTATTCTTTTTTTCCGCCCCCGTGGTGTAATGGTAAGCGTGCTTAGCTACCGTGCTGGAGATCCCGGGGTCGATTCCCAGGGGGGGGTTGAAAATAAATATTGGTGATTTTACACTAATATTTAAGCGCAGGAGTGATCACCTTGCCTTCACATGAAGGCAAGGTGAAGGAAGGTGATCTTGATCGTTACATAAGTAACGATAAAGATAACACAGCGTCAATACGATGCAGTGCCCTATGCTCCATTGTATGCGGATAAAGGTAAGAAGAAGATTTTTTTTCAAATAATAAATAAAGTGCTGGGAGTTCAGATCTGTATTTACGCCTAAATACTACCAACTACATAACACGCTGAAAAAAAATGAGAAAAAAGTAGATAGGTACCTACTTTGCGAATCAGTCCCGTAAATAAAAGAGTCGCGAAGCTGACACACGTACAATGATGTGTACATAATACATGTCGAGAAGAGCAAACCAGTAAGTCAGTCAGTCACAGGTAGTTCGGTAGTTCAGTAACAGCCGATTGCAGTCAGTAGTCATCTGTCGGCCGCGGGACAACACTACTCGACCACAATTCGCGCTCGGCTTTTAAAACGGTACTTACTTACTTCAAACGCGGCGCGAATCATAAACAAGAGAATATTCCAAATTTGAAATTGATTACTTTTGTTTTAAAATATCGCCAGTGACAGTTATATTTTTTCTCGTTTGAGAAATTTCCCAATAGTTTAGAAATCTCGTCGAAAAGTTTTTGTGCTAACGGATTGGATACACGAAGTAAGTACGTGAGGTTTGCACAATATTCCATGATAATGTTTGGACGGTAGCGATATTTCGCAATAAATTATTCATTTTTATAACAGCTCAAAGAATTAAGAACAGCGTGTCGTTGAGTACCTACCCAATATAGATTTTTTTAAAAATAGAACATAGTTTAAAAATCCAAGTAATGCTGAAAAATTACTAGAAGGAATATAACAATTTTAAATTACAAATTTTGTAACATCCCACAATTTTTTACACCAAAATTTGATAAATCAATAATTTTTTTTTTAAAAAGTCTTTGCTTCTGTATTATTTCTTTGACGAGTTTCGAGCTAGATATACGCCATGGCGTAGTTGGGTAGACGCTCGACTGTAAAACTGGCGTCGTGGGTTCTATTCTCACCAATTGTAAAATTATTACAATAAATATTTATTTTCAATTTTCTGGGTGGTTGTATGTATTTTCCACATAAACCTTCCCTATCCTTACTAGCTTACGCATACACAAGTCTCTAAAATAGGGACTGCAGGTTATTCCTTAATTAAAAAAAAAATACAAAATATTTAAACAATATGCGTTATTAAATTATTATTATTGGAATACACACATTTATCTAGGTTAATTTCGTTTAACGAAATTATTCTCAATTCAAATTATTATTTATTAGTTACTAGAAATTATGTTGTCATCTCTAAAAGAGAATGTCATTAATCGGTGAATTGAAAAAGAAGAAAAACAGTAACACGTTGCTACCAAGTTTTCACACAGCCTTGTTTTTTATGGAAGTAATAAAATTTCAAGTTTAAATTAATGCGCAAAGGTGTTAATACACACAATTGTTAATACAAATAGTAATCTTTTATTGCTATCATTATTATCGAAAAGAATTATTGCATTCACATCGCAGTACACAAATGCGTTGTTTTTTCTTCAAATTTTATTTTTTCAAATATAACTATCGGCTAGTTACAAAAACAAGATTTTTCAATAAAATATGGATTTTGTGGAATGGAGACTATTTTTCTTTAATCTTGTATATATGTTTATTTAAATATAATAAAAATCTGGGTGCCAATAACTGGGAGCTACATACTCATATTTACTATATCGCTCACTCCTTTCAAGAGCGTCATAAATCAAAAATCGACAATTTTCAGTTGTGGATGTTTTCGCAATGCCCAGAAAATGTACTATATCCCAGCAAAAGCGGCATATTTTTAACTTAATATTTACCTGCTACAGGGCAGAAAGTATTGTTTTTGCATTTTGAAGAAAAGGTATCGTTTAATTATTTTTTTAAATATACTATATATTTTTCAAATGGAAAAAATTGTTCAGGTTTTACCTAAAGAGATCTGTTGCACAGTAAAAAGTTCAATAAGTGGCTTGATATTTATTTTTCATACATTGTACTACATTTTTAAACTTTAAAAACGTTCTCCTGAGAAATCAAGTTTTTTGATTTATGACGTTCTTGAAAGGAGTGAGCGATATGTTCTAAAATACAAATAATAAGTATTATCGTTACATATTCAATATTATATAGTTTTTTTTTAATTCTTAAACATTACGAAGTATTTTATTTAGAGATATCCGTTGTCATTTCATGAATTTTTTTAACATTCTTATATACATATATGATATGGAGTTTACGGATTTTATTTATTTGTTAACGGTAATATAATATTTTCAATACTCTAGATATTTGAGATGTAAATAACATTTTTTTTAAATTATAGAAATACTTTTCTTCTACTGTTTATTACTGATAGCGCTTAGCGTAACAAACAATTATTATGAAATAAAGAATGTAAACTTTTCACTGAAGACACAAAGGCGTTCCACTTCAAAACAAAAACGTATTCTCGGCATGTTGAATGTTATATGAGAATGTGTTAATGAATTTTCAACATCGTTATGATTATTATGAATAAAAATTGTTATTAATTAATATATTGAAACTGTTTACTAGTATTAAAGTGCTTTTATGTTATGTACTGTTATACTATATTTAAACTGTTAATTGATGAATGTAGTTTGAATTATTTTCTCCCCCATGAAAATATAAAAAATTTAAAAATAATTAAGAGAAATAAATCAAATGGAAAGTACATTGCTAGTAGGTTTAGTTTCACAATGCTTGTGGACCAATGAAAATATTGAAAAATCTGTTAAACAACAATGAAATTTAAAACATTGAAAATGCTTAGTAACAGCACAAGAAGCACGCTGTCTGCCATGAACAATATTTAATATTGCGTGTGCTGGTGTTACATTTAACAGATGGCGCTGCCATTGCGGTTAAAAATAAGTTTTTTTTCAAAAAATATGTTTTGACCTGTCACAGGAACATGAAACAGCGCATATTCGAATGCAACGATGTGTTATAATTTCAAAGCGATTGGGCTTATAACTTTAGGAGGCTTAAGATTTTGAACAAACGATATTTTATATTTGATTTATAAAGGTTGTATTGCTAGTTAGAACCTACTTATCTATACATGTGTGTATTACATATTATGTATGTGCATACATTATGTACTCGTTTGTTATTCTTTAAATTACTCATGGTAGATAAAAAAATAAAAATCTTGACATACGACAAAAAGTATTGAATATTTTTATGGGATTTTTTTGTCCGCGTACGCAGTGTACATCTCTATAATATTTATATAATTACAGGTATTTATATTACACAGTTACCATGCAGATGGAAGTGATCGTGTTCAGATAGCGACGTATCCTTGAATTGAGTTTGCCATTTTTGTTTCACAAAGACAATGCATGCACGTTTCGTAGTTTCATCGTACAACTATCAATTTATTATTGTCATTGTACAAGTGTTTAGCTACTGAATAGATAACGCACATTAAACATTTAAGTACGGGCAAATTGGTCAAATGATATAGCAAGTATCTAACAAAACACTTGAGTAGATATTTAGGTCCCTATATTTGCGGATGTTACTATTATATTTTTTTTAGTAAATACCAATAAACAATGACAATTCAATAAAAAGTAATATTCTTCTTCGTCTTAAGAGCTAGGAATGTGTCCTGTTATTCTCAGAGTCCGCTCCTGGGAGGTGGAAGACCGGCTGTCTTTCCATCGTTTAGGTGGTTTTCCTGCGGGTCTGTTACCTCTTATGCTGCTGTCTGCTGCTATCCTCACCGCTCGATACGAACTTACTCTTTCCACATGATCTCTCCAGAAACTCTTCTCTATCGTACAACATCTTCTACATCGCAGATTCTTCTTATTTGAGAGTTTCTTACTCTGTCGTGATGTGTTAGGCCTGCGATGGGTCGTAGAGTCTCCATTTCGGTGGTTCTGGGAAGGCTTTTCATTCTTGTTGTGTCGGCTCTAGTTTTTATGCCTTATATCATGATCAATTAAATAGATAAAAAAACTAGATTTTTCAGGAGATACGTTTTTAAAGTTTAAAAATATAATGCAATGTATTAAAAATAAATATCAAGCCACTTTTTGAACTTTTTACTGTGCAACAGGTCTTTTTAGGTAAAACCTGAATGTGTTTTCTCCATTTGAAAAATATTAATTACATTTAAAATAAAAATTAAGCATTACCTTTTCTTCAAAATGCAAAAACAGCACTTTCTGCCCTGTAGCGGATAAATATTATACTAAAAATATTCCGCTTTTGCTGGGATATGGGACATTCTCTGGGCATTCCGAAAACATGCAAAACTGAAAATTGACGATTTTTGATTTATGACATTCTTGAAAGGAGTAAACGATATGTGCTGTTGAATTGATTACATTCTGTATATTGTAGTATTCATTGATCTGGTGTGTATGATGCGAAAATCATAATCTTCTCACTTAAAAATGATATAACAAGGCAAAACAATTAGTTTTTTGTATTTATTTTTATTTTAAAAACAACTGTATAACCATTTTTAAAAAGTAGTTCATGATGACGTTTTGATTTGTCATAAAAATGCGATAAACCCGTTTATTTCTGACAAACGCAACAAATAATAGATAGACATTTGAAATATGAAAAAATTATAAAAATATTTTTTCTATTTATATATTCTAAAAAACAAAAAATATCCAATAAAAATACTTAAATATCCAATAAAAATATCCAATATTAAAAATCGGGCGTAAACACACATGTGACATCTCTACTACGGTTTTACATAAACTTATGCCAAAAGCGGCGCTTGAACGTTTTCTTTACTAGGAATTTGTTATCAATATGTCCAATATTTTTATCAATATTTATGGTACATAGAATATGTATATGTAAATTTATTTTATGAGAGTGAAATTGTATGATTGCTTACACCAGAAATTACATGTGGAAAATGTAAATCAAATACGATTAAATATGATAGTATGTAATAGAGTTTACCTATATACGTAATATAATATTATTGCTATATTTATGCACGTACGTACGTTATCATTATTTGCTCTTTATAGCCGTGATCATGAACGTGAATAAAATAATGTTTACGATTCAATTTCTCTTTTCGTTTTTGTTCTTTATAAGTTATTTATGTTTTTAATGGATTTTTAAATGTCAATAGTTAGAGGTGTATTTGAATTTCATTGTTTTATTTTTATTTAAAATTTCGTTAGTAAATGAATTTGTTTGGCACGAGTTTTACCCGGCCACGCGTTGTCATGGCTCAGTCTGGTTAAATGAGAAAGAAAGGAAATAGAAAGCACACATTTCTAATGCATTTCATTTCACAATGCTTGTGAAGCAATGAAAATATTAAAAATATGTGAAACAACGACGCGATTGAAAACATTGAAAATGCTAAACGGCAGCTGTCGAGAAGCACGCTGTCCGCCATAAGCGATGTTTAGTATTGCGTAAGTGTCTTACGTTCAACAGATGGCGCGGCCATTGTCAATAAAGGTATTTGAATACATGTTTTTACCTGTTACAGGTGTATAAAAACACTTGAGTATTCGAATGCGACGTTGCATTAAAATTCAAAACAATATATGGATAGATTTAGGAAAATTAAAGATTTCGAGGAAATGAATACTTACATTTGAATTTTTATAGGTATAATGATGAGCAATGCATTTAATTTAATCGATGCGATGTTATCTGAAAATATAAGTTTGATGCATCAAACAATCGCTGGTTTTAATTACGGGACTCGATGTTAAAATTACAACAGTGCCTTTCGCACCATTGAATATGGATGTTGATATATTACAGTCTGTTCACAGTTATTTTACCTCTGGGTTTTTATTATTTTTTTATTATTCATTTGGCAGAATAAATAATTAAAAACAAATAATAATAATAAAAAACCAGAGGTAAAATAACTGTGAACATTTTTTAAAATTATTTATTTGGCAGTATAAATAATTTTAAAAATATATATATACTTTTATAAAAAAAGGTAAAATAACTAAACATACTGTAGAGAATATGTCGTAATTTGTATTTACAGGTACATATCGGTATTAATGCCCGTAAACTGAGTAATTATTCATTCATATTTATTACTTAGACTGGAGTTATAAAACAGAGAGTTTAAAAGATTCCAGATGTTATGCAATTTCTTATGTTTTTATATCGTTCATTTTCTTTGTTTTTCAGTCAACATTTAAATCACAAACTCGACAAAGACGAATGATTGTATTAAATCAATTGAGTGAGCTTCGTTTCTTCATTACAACAGTCATTATAAATGTTTGATAAATGTATTGAAAATATTTAATCTAACGGCATTTGTACCACGTAAAGTTTATCCGGAAATGCATAGAACAATTGATGCGACGTGACGTGCATTCTTCTGGTAGGTGTATTCTCTAAACAAATATCAGCCTTCTAACCATTTTTAGATGAATCATTCAGAAATAAATCGCTCACTCCTTTCAACAACGTTATATATAAAAAAACTTGATTTTTCAGAAGATCGTTTTTAAAGTTTAAGAATATAATGAAATGTATTAAAAATAAATATCAAGCCACTTATTGAACATTTTACTATGCAACAGATGTTTTTAAGTAAAACCTAAATGTTTTTCTCCATCTGAAAAATATTTGGGATATTAAAAAAAATAATTAAACAATACCTATTCATCAAAATGCAAAAACAATACTTTCTGCCCTGTAGCGGGTAAATATTAAGTTAAAAGTATGCCGCTTTTGCTGGGATATAGTACACATTCTCTGGGCATTCCGAAAACATGCACAACTGAAAATTGACGATTTTTGGTATATATCGTTGTGCAAAGGAGTGAGCGAAATGTCGTTGCTATAAAGTCGAAAGTTTATTACTGCTAAATAATGATGTTTTGCCTTACAAAAAATAAATATTGCTAAATATTCACGATATTCTTACCAATCCATGTACCAAATGCAGTGAATCTTTTAATAGAACTAAGTGCGGATTTTAGACTGATATAGATATAGATATATAACAAAATACAGTGGAACCTCTCACGATCAAAATTCGTTTCAGAATCTTACTCGCTAAGCGATTTTTTTTTGTTTTGACTGGCGCGGAAGTCCCGGTTCACAAGTAAATGTCGTGAAAAAGGGACTTGCTCTTTCTCTTAACTTGTTATGCGAAATATCGCTCGTTAAAGGAGCAAAATTATCAATTTTTTTGCTCGCTATGCAAATTACTCGTTATGAGAAGCTCTACTGTATGCGTTAATAATGTATACCGAATACTTTTCAAATATAATCCTTTAAATGCACTAAATTTAATATTTAGTAGGCACGTGCTAATCAAAGTTTCAATAAAATATTTACTGAGATTACATTATGTATTTTCTTAAATAAATTTATTTTATTTACTACAACTGTAATCAATTTAAAAAAAGTATTAAAAAAATATCAGTTTGTAAAGTAATGGGCAACTTTAAGGTAAGGGATGGGGGGAGATGTCTACATACAAATTTTTCGAGCCTGTTACGGAAAAATTTTATATCAATATTTGTTATCATCTAGATTTTTTTAATATTCAGGTTTAGATTAAAAATATAATATTAATTAGAACAACCAAAGCTATTTTTGTATTCAATAATAATCGAGATAATTTCAATTGTCTTGAGTCGAAAAGTGTCCAAACGTTACAAAATTTTTACTACGGTACGCACATGAGCTATAGTTAAACTCATAAAGCTGATGAGTTAATGTTATTCAATCAATTAAAAATCGATAAAAATGATGTAATATTCTATTGCTAGAAAATCTAAAATGTGAAAATTTTAATACAGGTTTTCGATCTTCGCGATATTTATGAGAAGCATTCTGCAAAAAGATAAAATATTCATATATGAATCGAATTATCCACTTGACCGGTTATGTACCTTCCAATACGTCATTCGAACATTATTTTATAAAATATTCCATAATAAAACTATAACATACCATACCATAACTAAAATATATCTTTTCTATCAGGTTTTGCACGATATATCATATATTTTTTTTATTATCACACTTTTAACCATTTAACAAATATTAAGTGAGAATGTTAATTTCACAAACCGCCAAATCGTTGAGGTTATGGTAAAAATATTCCCAGTTTTTAATGGATTCCATTAAACCATTTTGAGCGGTTATTTTTTTTTTTAACCATATCCGCTCCCTAGGTGGAGCATATGGAGTCCACAAACTGTCTCCAGGCTTTTATGTCGACTGCCAGCTCCCTTGCATCCTCCCAAGTCAGATCCGCGTCCCGAAGTTCTGATAAGAACTGCCGACGAATTGTCAGCAGTGGTCGTCCTGGGCGGCGCGAACCTGATGCCTTGTAAAAGAGGCAAGCTTGATTAAGGCTCTCAGGAGGCATGCGGAGTACATGGCCAAGCCAACTGAATCGCCTTTTCTTAGCGACAGTTGTGACCAAGATTTGCTGCGTCCTACGCCTTATCTCTTCATTCCTCACAAAGTCAAACCAACGCACGCCTAAAATTCTCCGCAAACACCTATTCTCAAAGCTTAGTACACGGCTGCTTTGGGCCCTTGTAAGGTGCCATGTTTCACAGCCGTATAAGAGGACAGGAGCAACGCAGGCATTGTATAGGCGGCATTTGGTCTTCACCGAGTATAAATCCGATCTCCAGACAGCCTTCATACTGTTAAATGCGGACCCTGCGAGTCCTAATCGCACTCCCAGTTCCTTTTGAAGGCTGCCATTTTCAGTCGCGTACACTCCCAAGTACTTGAAACTCTCGACCCTTTCGATGCGCTGGTTACTCAACATCAAGGGTTGTTGGGCATCTAGGCAAATTTGAGTGCAAATACTTGTTCACAAATCCGGATTATCTCAAATTAGGAGTTATTTTAGTATTTAGAAGTAATTGGACACACAAAATGTTGTAAATAAATTAATTGGAGAAATTATAAGCTTAAATAAAAAATGAAAATGAATATGATTTCTAGCGTTTCTCAAGTCTGTGAATATAATCCAGGATTCGGATCTCACATACAAATAAAAAAGTTTCTGCTTAGTAAAAAGCTTGCCTCATCCCACCATAGATGAAGTCTATTGAATTTATCTAGTGAAGTCTATTGAATTTATGGGCTGTGTTTCGAGTTTAATCAATATATCTAGAAGTTTCGAGAAATTTAAATAGTGTGAATGTCAACCATGGGTAGAATTGGTGAATGTTACACGTGCGTAAAGTGATAACTTAAACCAGCATATGACGGTCGTAAGTCGTGTAAATGCCCAGACTTCCATGTTCTTCTTCATCTATGTTGAAATGTCAAAAAATAATGAAATATGTAAAATTCGTAAATGACCATGATTATAACGTGTGTTAAAATTGATTGGATATTGAGGTCCGTGAAAAACACAATATAGAAATCATCCCGCCTACACTGCTCCGTTAGTGGTGAACCCGTTTCTCTCGGGTTATGGCCAAGTGTCGGCTGTGGACGAGGTAGAAAGGGAGCCATTCACTGTATTATTTCTGCACTTCGATATATGAACACTTCTTTGTTCAATCAGTGTAACTACATGAAATACTGAATAGAAATAATTAGAGTTAGAGAAATATATAGCGACTGTTTAGACATGTACATTATAATCTTTTTGAAATACATAGTTTAATTGAACAATCGCGTATTTATTTAAAATGAAATGCGTTTTAAGCACAATAAATGGACATTCAACATATTTTTTTAAAATAATGATAAATACACAAGTACATGAACGACTTACAACATATTTTTATAATATACTCGTATTTTATGTAAGGGATATTTACGAGCATATTATCTCAGCCAGCCTAAATTAGTTTGAAGAATTTGTTGCCGACTCGTATAATTTTTATTGAATTTGACTAATTAACAAGAATTCACTTATTTATATTTCAATAACTTCAGAAAAAATGAGGATTTTTGTTGATTTTATTAGATCATAAGGATAAATAATTGCCTTTTTTGGTACTATTTTCATTTATCCACAGAAAGCATCATTGGGGAGGTAAACGTGACCAGATATAAACATTTAACCGATTAATTACTTACTAGGTGTAGATTTACAACAAATTAAAAAATAAAAAGGATATTTTTTAGCGTTTCTCGAGTATGTGAATATAATCCAGGATTCGGATCTCACATACAAGTGAAAGAGTTTCTGCTTATTAAAAAGCTTCTCTCATCCCACCATAAAAGTCTCTAGTGAAATTCTAGTGAATTCAAACACTATGTTTCGAGTTTGATATATCTAGAAGTTCCAAGAATTTGAGTAGGAACTGTGGTTGTCAATCATGGGTAGAATTGGTGAATATTACACGTGTGTAAAGTAATCACTTTAACTAGTCTATGGTGGTCGTAAGCCCCGTAAATGCCCAGACTTCCATATTCCTCTTTATCTATGTTGAGAAGTCAAAAAAAATATGTAAAAGATTAATTACTTATATTGATATTCAGAGTCTGAGTTTGAATATAATATAAAAAATAACATAGTTTTTAGGTATAATTGTGAAATAATCATTTACACACCTTTTGGCTACTGGATTTTTGTATGTCCGATGACATAAGTTGACTTACCAAGAAAAGTGACTTACATTAATTGACCCTCCATAGGTCTGACTAGTGGCTCGAATCGTTCGGCCAAATGTGGGCCAGGTGCCCATCCACGCGCAGTTCCGGCGCTGTTGCTGATCGGACGCACGACGCAACATTGAACCACGGCCACGGCTTGATTTGACAGTAATCTTTGTGTGTATGTGTGTATATATATATATTCATATCACAGTTATTTAAAAATATTCACGGTTCATTTTCCGTGCGATCGTTTGATTGAATATGTGTAACTTTATGGCAATCGATCAAACACTTAAGGTGCCATATACTGGTTAATTTTCTTCATTAAAAACAAAAAACCAACAAAAAAACAATTTAGGAATAAATTCATCGATTTTTTTTTACATTCGATAGATCACTAAATTTATTTGTTTCTCATTTTTGCGTTGGAGAAATGTCGTATTTTCTGTAAATTAATTTGAAAAATACATTTCGCTCACTCCTTTCAACAACGTCATATTTCAAAAATCGTCAATTTTCAGTTTTGTATGTTTTCGGAATGTCCTATAAAATGTACTATATGTACTATAATGTACGAAAATGTACTATATCCCAGCAAAAGCGGCATGTTTTTAACTTAATATTTACCAGCTACAGGGCAGAAAGTGTTGTTTTTGCATATTGAAGAAAAGGTAATGCTTAATTTTTATTTTAAATGTACTTAATATTTTTCAAATGGAGAAAAAACATTCACACATTTACCTAAAAAATCTGTTGCACGGTAAAAAGTTCAATAAGTGGATTGATATTTATTTTTAATACATTGTATTATATTTTTAAACTTTAAAAACGATCTCCTAAAAAATCAAGTTTTTTGATAAATGACGTTGTTGAAAGGAGTGAGCGATTTCTGGAGATGATAATTTTACCAGTATGTGTTATCTCATTTCTTTGTATTTTTAATTATTAATGTTATTGTATGTATAAGTTTGAAATAAAACATCGGATTTCAAAATGGTATTTTTTCCGTACTTGTTAAAGAACGATCTTGATCGTTCAACGATCGAATTTTATTATTTTAATGATTATGATTTATCGGTGCGATTATATCGAAAGAGACACAAATGAGGGGTTAATAATCAAGATGTGTAAACTTTACTAAGTGCATCGCCACTCCCTTGAAGTGTTTTAATTTATCTAAAATAAATTTATTATATCTGATTTTTCAATGAAGCAAATTAATTTTGTAAACGTTTTGCAGGTGTTGAATTTGAAATATGGTATTTGAAATATCATCTCCGATTCATTACGAGGCAGTGAAATATATTTGCTATGACATGACTTAATTATTTAATTACATTATTTCAATACAGCGAAACATATGAGTAATGATGATGTACATTATATTTTTTCAAGCTACAATAACACATCGAATACTAACAATTCTGAATTAGTCTGAAATTAAGTATTTCGCTGTAAAATTAAGCATCATTTTGTGCACCCGCATTGAAAAATCTATTAAATTTTAAGGTCGTGACATATCAATTTTAACCAGCTCCAAATTACATATCGCTCACTCCTTTGAACAACGTAATATTTCAAAAATCGTCAATTTTCAGTTTTGAGTGTTTTCGGAATGCCCAGAAAATGTACTATATCCCAGCAAAAGCGGCATATTTTTAACATAATATTTACATAGAAAGTGTTGTTTTTGCATTTGAAGAAAGGGTATTTTTATAAAAAGGTATTGGTATAAACTAAATATTTTTCAAATGGAGAAAAAACCTTCAGGTTTTACCTAAAAAGATCTGTTGCACAGTAAAAAGTTTAATAAGTGGCTTGATATTTATTTTTAATACATTTTATTATATTTTAAAACTTTAAAAACGATCTCCTGAAAATCGTGTTTTTTGATATTTGACGTTCTTGAAAGGATTGAGCGATATTGCAAAATCAGTATATTTTCATTTTTTATTTCAGGAGTAGGTAAACCGCGTCTTGTGAATTAAGTTGCTAGATTTTCTACTTCTATCAGAGTCTACAGTAACTTATACTGTCGTTTTGTATTCGACAAGCGAATTCACCGCAGAAAACTTTCCCTTTTCTGGTTTGTAGATTTGCTACGGTAATATAACCTACACCAGTAATTGGCCAGTTTATTAACCTTTATCATCTTCATATTATTATTTATAAGATCACTATTGAATGAGAAATGGCGAATGCATTATGTATTTAAAATGTATACATGATGAATGATAATGAGTTTTAAACATTCAGGCAAATGAGCGTGGGTGGAATATAGTATGAATCATTATGTGCAATATTTAGTATCATGACGTAGGATTTCATCGAAGGTTCGTTTGACCTCCTTAAATGTTTTCTTAAGATACTTTTTAAAGTTAATTATTAGACTCCTGAAATATATATATATTTATATTTTTTACTTTTTATTTCAGCTAGCTTAATTATATGCCAAAGTATTTAAAATATGTCGAAATATTTGCACACAAAAAAATCTTAGTCTCTGTTAATAAATCTATAATATTATTGATAAAAATTTTACTTCACTCTATACTCGATTTTCTGTTTCAACCCAAATATTTTTTCTTATTTAGACAAAAAAACTTTTTTTTTCACCAACGAGAGAAAAAATGGCTTAAAATGTAGCTTAATTTCTTTAACGTATCCTTAAAAATGTCTACATTGATTACCGTCGTTGGGTATGCAGTGCTATATGTAGAGCTCGCGGAATAAACGATAACATGTCCACACTCCGTATGCAAGCGATGCGTTTTTTTGTACTATTGTTTAATTATATACGTACTGTGGTATAAAAAATAAATATTACGTGGATTTAAAGGAAATTAAGTTGCGGGCTATCGATTATCCCGCCTTAAATCGATCACAACATAAAAACCTAGAAAATACGTATAGAATTAAGTCCTAGGTTTTTCCAGTCAGACGCTCCTCAATCAATCTTATTTTTGTTCACAGAATTGCAGTTTAGAAGTTGATACTGACGTCAATATTTATAAATAATGCTATGTACACATATTGTAGCTCGTTGAAAGTCTGGCAGGTAATTTTTCTAAAGGATGTGTCAATGTTTAATTAACTTGAATGCCAGTAGCACTATTGGAAAGTACAGTTGACTAAATATTGACATAATATGTGTTTTCATGATTTACAGAGTCACATTGATCAGGAATGTTGGCGTTTTATTATTTGATTTTTAGATGTTTATTCGTTTATACAACTCACCTAACATACGGTAAGGGCTAATTTTATTGGTCGGTTTCAATGTTAATTTTAATGCTATTTACACTATATCGTTCACGCGTTTGTAATTTTACCATGAGTGCAAATAATAATCTTTTGTTGCAATCATATTTCTTAATGGGTTCGTACATATTACTTATATATTATTTATTCAAACTTCATGTTACATGTACAGAAATAAAAAAGGTATATTGGCGAGCTTATTGGTAACAAAGCAATTCATTCCAAGCAACTAAAAACAGACTAATGATATTTGTCAAAACGTGTGATACTTTATATTATTGTTCCGCAAAACGTGTGCTGCGGCACGCTGGCGCTGGTGTACCCTGGTGATTAGTTGGTATGCCGCGGAAAAAAGTCTAGTTTTGTGAAAATAACACAATTGCTCAAAATTTTGATTGCCTGTGCTCAGTTAAGTAGGCTCACATTTCGCATTAAACATAATATGGTAAGTATGCTCCTCTTAATTAGGTAGGTGTACCTTGAATAGAAAAAGTTTGCGGAACACTGCCTTATATAGTTGTTCTTCTGAACTTCAACATTAAAAAAAAACATAAATTACAAATTGATGATAATAAGGAGGGCAAAGGAAAAAGGAGTTTAGGGAAGTAAGTAGCGGGAATAACTAAGGCACGAGGTTTGATAGATAGTTAGAATTCTAATGATAGATAGTAATGTCGCAGTAATGTATACATATTACTTGTAACTTGTTCAATTTATACACGGTTCACGCGTATGGGTATTCGATTCCTAGCCCTAGTCCTTTCTGCCTTTCCTTTCGGCGATCAAGTTATCAATGCGTCGATGTGGTGTCCTTTGCACTATTGGGAGAGAATTAGAGTTGGATTTACTGGTTTTTAAATAACTGTTTTAAAAAGCGACTTTTCACACTTTTCAAAATTTGTTATGATTAACTAAAAAATGTAACGAAACCACGTCAGTTCCTCAAAGCAGAATTTTTATTTTGAATCTTTTCGACGACGACTAACATCCTTAAAATAAAATAATCAAACATAATTAATAAATTTAGCTAATCCATCTTTAATAACTTGAAAAAACATTCGTTTTGATATTGCTGTTTCGCACAGCAAAATAACTGCTTTGAAGTACACACTGTATTAAAACAGAATGAAATAACAACTACATAATTTTTCCACATTCATTTTATTTGCCTAGTGACCGGGTTTCGTCGTTACCGACATAATCAAACTAGTGGGAGGTTAGACAAAATTCCATATTATATACATAACAAGGCAGGAGATCAAATCACGATTTTATCACACACATATTTTAAAATAATAATCTGACACAGCTTTTAAAATAATAATTTTACTTTAACCATCCCTACTACAACTAGGAAACAAATGCCGCCCCATGAGTTCATGGAAAAAATTACAATTGTAGTTATGTCAACAAAATTATAATTAACGGAGAATAGGTGATAAATTTGAAGAGTGGTCAAGTCCTGCCACTGGGTCTAGGTCATGTTTTAGCAAAGTGAAAGCCATTCTGTGGACAGCGCTCACCTACCGCGGATTCTGAATCACAAAGCCAGTAGATATCGGTGCAATTCTGTAAGAGTTCCATTAATGTTAAAAGTATTATTTTTTTTCATTCAAACCCTCATCCAAACCCGATGGTGTATAGGGCACTCATCACATAAACGCAGTGTTACCTTGATCGTTAACGCATGAAGGAAAGGTGATCAGCCTTCTGTTTCAGATACTAGTCTAGGATAAGATTGAATTATTAGAGTGAAAAAAATCACTTATATTTATTTGACCCCCCTCCTGGGAATCGAACCCGGGACCTCCAGTACGGTAGCTGAGCGTACTGACCACTACACTATAAAGGCAAAAAGTATAATATTATTTTGAAGTAACTTATTGTTCCATCCCTACCATATACGAGTATGTAGCATCTCAACCAATTTCTAATATGTGTTTTTAACACAATTTTATAAATTTAGGGGGGAAAATGGGAGGTTGACTTACAGATCTTCGTATATTTTGATAATAAAACAAAAATATGGTGAAAACATTGATTTTGGATAATAATCAAAAAATCTTTTGCTAAAATAAAAATTTAACTAAAATGTTTTTACTTTAAATATATAATACAATATATAAAAGGCAAAATAGTCGACGAGATGTGGGCAGAATGTAGAAGGACCGTCGAGGTGCTGTTTACAGCTGCCCAAGACAAGGACAATTACTCTCAAGTGATGGTCGATGTCAAGAGGATCTAACGTGACACGCACATAATAAAAGAATACCATATACTTTAATTATTTATTATTTTAACAGCGTACTCTCTTTAAAAAAAATAGTGTGCTGTTAGCTTCAAAATTACCTTTATTTGAGAATGAAGACAAACTAATCGAGAAGGTATGTATAACAATGATCGATTAGGAGGGCAACACTGTGACTAGATTGAGGGATACCTTTTTCTAATTATTTTTTTACAACATTTTTTTCACAACATCTGGATTATTTTCAATTACAGGAGTTATTTTCGTATTATTTTTTGACATCTCATCAAAGATGAAGAAGGATAAATTTGATGAGATGTCAAAAAAAAAAGAAAATAATTCCTGTAATTGGAGATAATCCAGATTTTGTGAACAAGTATTTGGACACACTCAAAATGTTGTAAATAAATTATCTGGTCAAATTATAAGCTTAAAAAATAAAAATGAAAATGGTATTTTCTGGCGTTTCTCGTGTGTGTGATTGTAATCCAAGATTCGGTCCTCACATACTAATATAAGAGTTTCTGCTTAGTAAAAAAGCTTCTTTACATCTCACCAGTAGATGTCTCTAGTGAAGTTATAGTGATTTGAGAACAAGGTTTCTAAATTGGTTCATATAAATAGAACTTCCAAGAATTTGAGTAGTGTGGTTGTCAATAATGGGTAGAATTGGTGAATGTTACACGTGTGTAAAGTAAACCAGCCTATGACGGTCGTCAGCCCTGTAAATGCCCAGACTTCCATATTCTTCTTCATCTTTGATGAGATGTTAAAAAAATAAGTATTTTTTAGTTTCTATTAGTAAGCACTAGTTAAAATAATGAAGCAGGTACAGAATAGGACTCAAAATTCTACATGTAGGTACTAAATTCTGACGTGATATTATCATGGGTGGGAGTAATGTAGTTCATTATAATACTCTCGACTGGAAAACCAAATGGATGATTTTAATTAAATTTATAATTAAAAAGAGCAACAGCTTTGCATGAAATGAATCTAACAAAATAAGGTAATCACCGTGTTTATATTTTGCAAGTAGTTTTAAGTACAGATATGGGGGCTTTTTTGGAATAATAATAGGATTGTACGATTAATGAAATATGATTTATTTTTAAAGCTCTATTGGGTTGAATAATAAGCATGGTTTTAGCTACACACATGGTAGAGATGAGACAGTAGGGTATTCAAAAAATAGATTTCATTATACAATACGTTTAAAATTAACTCTTACGAATAGGCGCTTATGTAATTAACGGATGATAAGTAAAATAACGATTTATTTGAAAGTATAAGAAATAGCACATTCGTCATTTTGTTGCATAATTCTGAATGTTACATAAACTGCATTCCAAATCAAATTTGGTATTTCGTGCTCATATTTTAGTAAATTTTAACAGGCACCGCGTTACAGATGAGTGGTACTTGACTGCAAATTACACTCGTATGTTAATGAATTTTATCTGCTCTCAAAGGTGCATGGGACACTGCATTATATCTCTGTCTTATGTCACTTAGTGCTTATATCGATTTACATATTTTTATTTGGCAGTTTTAATTAAATTCTATTGTGACACGTGCTTCAATATATTCAACATCATTATCAAACTTATCAAACACCGGTGTAAATATTTGAAATGATAATAGTGAAGGCAAGTGACATAATATCGTTTTTAAACTTGTATCAGGTCAATGGCATAGTATTTACCTAAGGATAAGTTCATCGATAGGTAAGATTCATCGGTAGGTATCAAGTTTAATAAAACTGATTAGTTTGGAGGTTATCTTTTCCATGAAACTGAAAATGTAAAATTTCTATGTCGAACGATGCGATTAAAGAAACTACTATGACTATTTTAAGGTAATTAGCGACGTTTTTTTAACAACGATTATTAAAAATATTATTTGTGGATTTTTTCACATGTATATTTATATTTTATTCTTTTTATTTCCATGTAGATTTGTATTGTATTATACCTATATACATACATATGTTGGTACGTGTATATCTTGGTGTTTAAAGAAGTAATGTAGTAACATAATATGTAGATTGATTAAAATATTTGCAGTAATTATTTCAACGTATTACTTCTACAGAACTTTATCCGCATCCAATTGCGCATAGGACACTCCGCCAAATTGATGCAATGATTATTTGATCATTTATTATATCGAGGCCAGGTGATCAGTATATATTTTTAATAAAATCATAAATTTTTATAAAAACAGTAAATTTATTTATATAACTTATCATAAATTGGCAGGCTCAAAGGTTATTGGCAGTTTCTACCAACCAAACAAAATAAAAAAAAAATCATAAAAATTAATATCTAAATTCGTGATAGAAAGGAAGGCAAAGGGAGTAGCATCACGTAGAATGTAGAGATTTGATTTGCCATCTACTTTTTCATTAAAACGTAAATGGTTGATCAATTTAAATCACGTAAATTTATTTTATATTCGGATGTAAGTTTTTTCGCTAATCGTTAGTTTTATTTCATTACACGTTTAAAACCACTCGTAGTTTTTTTAATATTACCTAGGAAGATAAAATGTCTGAAAACCCTGATCCTAGCTATTGATATTAATGTCCCATCTCATATGAAGTTGTTCAAATAGTCCTGGTTCCGACTCTAATGTATGGAAGTGAAACATGGAGTTGACAAAAGAAGGATGAAAGTAGACTGAATGCAGTCTAAATGCGATCTCTCATAAGAATGTGCGACAAAACGACGTATGATAGATGTGCGAATAGTGAAATAAGGAAGGAATGCAAAGCTGAGATAAGCATTATCGATAAAATTAAGAAAGGTGTGTTGAGATGGTTTGGGCATGTAGAACGAATGAATGAGGAAAGAACGGTAAAACAAATTTATGAGGCGAATGTTAGTGGAAAAAGAAGCAGAGGAAGACCGAGAAAAACATGGCACGATCAGGTATGCCAAATACTTGAAAGTGGTCAGGTTAGGAGTCGTAACAATCGGCGGGTATGTATGAGGAGATGCATGAACGTGGAAGAGGCGAAGAATGTTTGCAAGGACAGAGTGGTGTGGCGCTCTGTTCTCTCTGCCTACCCCTGCGGAGAAGCGGCGTGATGGTTAGTTAGTTAGTTAGTTAGTTAGTCAAATAGTACAAATAAGCGGTGTTGTAATAATTCTAATATTTTCCTTGTAATATCAAAAAATGTTTTTAATTTTATTACCTGAGCTGTGTGTCATTCCTTGTTGAATAAAATTAGCCGAAGCGAGATGTCTCTTGGCCGAAGCGGAACGTTGCAATTTGAAATAAATGTAGTTACTTTCGCCTACAAGGCTAGCAAACTCTCGACTTACGACACCCCACCATTGGCTCTGCGATCTGCGATGATTCAGACGCCTCTCGTGGGATCGTCAACCGTATTAGCATATTGCACCAATAAATTAAACATAAGGACAAAACATGCTCTTACTAACAAATGAAATTTCTCATTTGGAAGGGGCATTGTTTTTATGCAGATAGTAATAAATACCTAAGATTTAAAAAGAGAAGAGAAAGAAGACGTTTCTGGAGAGATCATGTGAGAAGAGCGAGTTCGGATCGAGTGGTGAGGGTGGCAGCGGACAGCAACATAGGCGGGATCAGACCCCCAGGAAGACCACCTAAACGATGGAAGGATAGCTGGTCCTCCACCTCCCAGGAGCGACCCGAGAATGACAGGACCTAGTCCTAAAAGAAGAAAAAGAAGAAGATTTAAAATTAAATAATTATTTGCAAAATTTTGAGTGTGTCCAAATACATGTTCACAAATCTGGATTTTCTCAAATTGTAGTTTTATTCATATTATTGACTCACTCAAAATGTCGTTGGGTGGATTATCTCCAATGAGGAGTTGTTTTTACATTATTTTTTGACATCTCAAAAGTTATGAAAGTCTAAGTATTTACAGGGCCTACGACCATCATAGGCTGGTTAAAGTGATCACTTTACACAAGTGTAACATTTACCAATTCAACCCATGATGGACAACCATGCTACTCAAATTTTTGAAACTTAAATTAGTTAAAATATATATTGATCAATCTCGAAAAACAATCTCGCATACTGTGTTTCGAGTTTGATTAATATATCTTGAAGTTTCAAGAATTTGAGTAGTGTGGTTGCCAATCATGATTAGAAAGGTAATGTTACACGTGTGTAAAGTGATCACTTAAACCAGCCTATGACGGTTGTAAGCTCTGTAAATGCTCAGACTTCCATATTCTTCTTCATCTGTGTTGAGATGTCAAAAATAATGTATGAAATAAACATATTTATTTCTAAATATCTTAACAGAGATGACGAAGTTATTGAGATGAGAATATGGAAGTATATGTATATAAAAGAACTTAGATCTGTTTTTGTCAGATTTATTTCGTAATCATCGAACAATGTTTAGTATTGCGTGTTACTATTAACTTCAACATATCGCTCACTCCTTTCAAGAACGTCATAAATAAAAAAACTTGATTTTTCAGGACAACGTTTTTAATGTTTAAAAATATAATACAATGTGTTAAAAATAAATATCAGGCCACTTATTGAACTTTTTACCGTGCAACAGATTTTTTAGGTAAATGTGTGAATGTTTTTTCTCCATTTGAAAAATATTAAGTAAATTTAAAATAAAAATTAAGCATTACCTTTTCTTCAAAATGCAAAAACAACACTTTCTGCCCTGTAGCGGGTAAATATTAAGTTAAAAATATACCGCTTTTTCTGGGATATAGTACATTTTCTGGGCATTACGAAAACATACACAGCTGAAAATTGACGATTTTTGATTTATGACGTTCTTGAAAGGAGTGAGCGATATGTCGCTTCTTTTATCAGTCACGTAAAATAGATTTAGCTATGTAACTATAGCAAAAATTGTTATTATGAGAACGTATATATTATGACGTCATTTGTACATAATAACATTTGTCATAATAAAATCAATCCTCTTAATTTTTAAATACATAATATGTATAATATATAATTAGATTAAAACCAATATTTTTAGCTTTTCCACTTTTTTATTTGACCAGCGACCGGGTTTCGTCGTTACCGACATCATCAGACTGGTGGGAGGCTATACAAATTGTTATGTTATATATAAAACAAGGCAGGAGTTGATAACCATGATTGAATATAATTTTATTGAGAAATTAATTTAATTTGATTGAATTTAAGTATTGTATGATATTAAAAATATTTTTAATAAAGGTTTTTTGTATTGAGAGCACGATTTTATATAAAGTTATATTAGATTTGCATTTTTTGTGAATGAATTTAAATTATGTAAAGAAGTATCAGGAACTGCTGGTTGACGGCTCCCTAGCGCAGCGTAGTGGAGGGAGCCGTCAACCAGCAGTTCCTGAAATTTCGTTACATAATTTAAATTAATTCACAAAAAATGCAAATCTAATATAACTTTATATAAAATCGTGCTCTCAATACAAAAAACCTTTATAAAAAAATATTTTTAATATCATACAATACTTAAATTCACTCAAATTAAATTAATTTCTCAATAAAATTATATCAAATCATGGTTATCAACTACTGCCTTGTTTTATATATAACATAACAATTTGTATAGCCTCCCACCAGTCTGATGATGTCGGATGTCAAATAAAAAAAGTGGAAAAGCTAAAAATATTGGTTTTAATCTAATAATATATTAAAAATGCAATTCCATCACGAAGTGTCAGTGGATAATATAAAACATAATATGTATATCTATTTAAGCACAGTGTTCAGACTGTTCGATAACAATACGCAAATTACCTTGGAAAAAAAACTTTAGATACCTATTTCCCGTCGTGAGGTGTATCCATTTCCAGTTTTCTACTAACCTTGTTAATCCTAAATAATAATAAAAAAACATCAAGGCTTTCGTTCGCCATTTTCGATTTCTATTAACACGTAGAAGTGCAAAAAATGTTTCCTTAAACTTGTGAAGCCTGAAACTTGAAATATTAAATATATATTTTTTTGACATCTCAACAAAGATGAACAAAAATATGAAAGTCTGGGCATTTACGGGACTAACGACCGTCATAGGCTGGTTTAAGTGATCACTTTACACACGTGTAACATTCACCAATTCTACCCATGATTGACAACCACACTACTCAAATTCTTGGAACTTCTATATACATATGTATATGGTTCAATTTCGAAACATAGTGCTTGAATCACTAGAATTTCCCTAGATACGTCTATTGGTGCGATGAAATAAGCTTTTTATGGAGCAGAACTTCTTTTATTTGTATGTGAGGTCCGAAGCCTGGATTATAATCACATATTTGATTATCCCCATTTTAAATCATTTGTATTTCTGTTCGCTTTTTTGTTGTTGAAAAAATCAATTCGACTACGCCAATAAAAACGTATTATGTAAGTTTTTCAATTGTGAAAATAATAAAAAAAAATAACAAATAAAATAATAAACCTACCTAATGTTTTAAAGCCAGCTGATGATCCTTAGTCATGAGCGACCGTTTTAGAAAAAGAAGATAAACATATCCTATTTTTTCATGGTTGTATAAATGTATTTGATCTTGACGTGCAATACTTGTATTTTTATTCTATTTTATTGGAAAACAGGATAATACTTTTTAAATTACGACAGTAATAATTATACGAAATTATGTATTTTTTAAAAAGATGGTTGAATTGAGTGGAGATCTTCTCAGAAGCAATACGTAATAGCATTATCGTTGTTTTATGAATCATAACATAATTTAGTTGGACATAAGTAGTTTTGTAATTATAGGTTTAAAACTTGTGGTGGAAATATTACAGGTTTTCCACTTCAAATTAGTTGTTGTTCAAATTGGTCGATTTACAAAAAAAGGCGTTATGTTGTATTCCATATATATATTTTTTAATTTTAAAAATATATTCATATTAGTACTTTATAAACTGTCAGTATGAAAACCTGCCCACATCTTTTATTCTTAAAACTAGCAAGAGCGTTTAGTCGTCAAGTTGACAAGCCTGCGCGGCGTGCTGTCATAGTCTGTGCGCGCGATGTGTACTAAGAAGTTTTAAGATAAATTTCAGTACTACTTTGAATTATGAGCACTTCTATGTATTCTTCAAACTTTAACTAAAAATAAATACAATATAACGTCCAATTTGTTTTGTAAAATATCCTTATTTTATTTGTTAAAAGTACTATTTTGTTTGTAAAACGTTCAATTTGAAGTGGAAAATCTGTGCTGATTAAAGGGACATTGATTACATTTCCCGACTTAAGTACTTATTTACATACACGCGTAAGTAGGGAGTTAGTATTTTATAATATAGTTAGCTACTTACAAGGTACATTACCCACTTTAGGTCACTTACGCAAGTCAGGACGAAGGGGATTTTCTATTCGAATCTGATTGAGCGAAGGGCTCACGGGCAAATTGTTCATAACAAAATTATACGATTGTTTGTCATCATTCAATTAAAGGAATCACTCTGCGATTTGGGATGCAGACACCAGTAGGAAGTCATTTTTCTTATGTACAGAAATGTATTATGTACATAATACATGTATTTGTACATAAAAATAAACATAGTTTGTTTTTATTTGCGGAACTGTTTGAAGAACAATAAAAACACACTTTTCCAACATTGGTCAAAGCAGCTAGCTATATCTTCAAATGATGATTCGGAAGAAACAGGTTTTTGTTTATACACGCTCAAACAGTAACAAGAGCGAAAAAAATGAAATTTTGTATTTTTTATATACTCAGAAGAATTTTGGAAATTTTAATGCAGAAAATATTACACATATGACGATACAACAAAATACCTAAACTAAGGCCCAATATACGATAAATCGCAACTATTTTTTTAAATCCAGGTAATGTTTGACGTAACTAACTAACTAACCATCACGTCGCTTCCCCGCAGGGGTAGACAGAGAGAATAGAACGCCACACCACTCTGTCTTTGTAAACATTCTTCGCCTCTTCCAAGTTCATGCATCTCCTCATACATACCAGCTGATTTGACGTTTGACGTGATTGAATTATTTTTTTAAAACATCGTTTTTGTGTTGGAAAATAAGTTTTTCTTCGAATTAAATATATGGTTTTGAAAATAAAGAGTTATTGAAAGGTAAAGAGTTTAAAAAACCTATATCTTTTATATGTATCGTTAAAAAAGGCCAATTTAAAAATACAGTTTTTTTTTTCAATTATCTGCAGAGATGACGACCGGTTTATAAGCGCTATCGATCGCATACTGATCGCGAGTTCCCCCTTATAGATGGGCTGGTTTAACAATGTAAGGACACATAAATCACATACTATGATGGAAACGGACCAAAAAAAAACAAAAACAAAAAAAAATCCGTCTTGAAATATAAATGTTTAAGTTATAAATCGTACTTTTAATTTTCCAAAGCCCTTAAAACTAAAATGTCAAAGAAATATTATAATTGAATTTGAGAGGCAAAATTACGAAGCTTACGGAGTTTTCAAGCATTTAAATATGCTGATTTCTACATCACGTGAAAGGTCTTAATTAGTTTTGGCAGTATACTCAGTACATGAGTGATATTGCATTAATATTAACTACTTACAGGGGATTTAATTTTTTAGAATTGGTAACTTCTAATAATATAACGGATAAAATGTTGCCACCCGGATAAAATCACAATCTTGTGGTGAAATTGCGTGATGGTCAGTTGGTTAGCAAGGCCCTTTATTATTATGCCGAGTACCTACTAAAGCATGCAGCCTTCATTTTACATACATACAAGTAAACACTCAAACTTTATGGTAACCTCATGTCAGTGATACTCAAGGGTCCTGGAGGCTGAAGTTTAGTGATGTGATGACCTTAGATGGATGTTGCAAAGCAACTATTGCATTATTGTGAACTGGTTTGTCTCTGGAGAGTTTGAGCATAGATATGTAAAATGATAAATTGATTGCTGTCGTATGAAAACGAACTTACATTAAATTTTAATATGTTTTTTTGGTAAATTAAACATAGACAGGTACTTTTTGCGTCAATTTGATACTTAATCAGAATACTTTTAAGCTTAAAAAATATTGCAATATTTTTTTTGTTTGTAAAATTTCTGCAACAAATGCATCATATATTTTTCATCAAATTTGAAATTCATTTTAATGTTTTATTCAAACAAAAAATAATTTTACAGATTTAATAGATATAATAATACGGCAAGTAAAGTAAATGTTAAAAATCATCCTTTTATATGAAATACATGATTGGCTGCAAAATTGAGAAATAAAAATACTTGGAACTACTGTCTGTAATACCATCTTTTCCTTGCTTCTTGCTAACTCCTTACCTTATGTTAATCACACAGTCATCATTGTTTTCATCAACGAACAGTTTCATAAAAAAACATTGTTTTAATAATTTGATAATTTACACTAAAAATTCAATATGTTACATAATTACAATTAAAGATATTTAATTATATATGCAAGAACTATCTTCCTACTCATTTGAACCAATTCAAAATGATAATATTTTCTGATTAGTTAGTAGATATTTTTTCCTAGCAAAACGCCCGCCAATGTACACAAATGTGTTTTGTACATAAAAATAAACACAGTTTATTTTTATTTTCAGAACTCTTCGTGTAACAATAAAAACACGCTTTCCCAACTTAGATTATATATATATATATATATATATATATATATATATATATATATATATATATATATATATATATATATATACATATATATATATATATACATATATATATATATATATATATATATATATATATATATATATATATATATATATATATATATATATATATATATATATATATATATATATATATATATATATTGTATATATATGTACATATAATATTATAACAAATTAAACCATAGTGATACGATCATTAAATTACCAAAGCGGATATTTTGTGGTTTAGCATATCAAGTTATGCAAAAACAAAGAGACTTTCTTGATTACTTGCAGTATATTTAAAAACGAAAATTTTGTTAAATTTGATATTAAAATGAAATAAATATTAATATAAACATATTTTTTTTACTGGATTTACAAAATTCAACAATTGTTTTGTTCTTCAGGATTAGATTCTATCCTGTCGAACATGAATGCAATTGCATTAAGCATTGATTTATCATGTATCATTTTATTGACAATAGAGGTAATGAATGGATAGTTTCCGCTTCCAAGTGACCTATAGACTAAAGCTTAATTATGTTGTATACAAATCTCCTGTGAAATTTCAATGCCAGACTCTTTTGACTGATTCATTAGCGAAGCACGATACAGAATAATAATGTTTGCTGTGCATTCAATTCGTTTATGCGATAAAAGCAATGTAATTATGGACACGATATGTATATCTTCTTTCAGATTCGGATTACGTAGGGATGAATCATCTTTATTGGAAAATGACATTTCTATTGTATTTAACATAGATTATTAGATATTTTGATCATTAAAAAATCGAATAATCAAAGTTTATAGGACTTTGAGTCAAAAGATCTCTGTGCATAGGTTTTTCACGGTTCTATTAGCATATTTTCCAAATGACTACACAAGTACCTAAAATAATATATATTTTTTCAAATTTCAAAGTACGATAAGCTCAAATAAAAATTCACCGCTAGAAAAAAGAGCATTTAAAAAGAATTCTCCATTATTTTAAAATGGAAAATGTTAGAAGATTTTCAGACACACTTTTACAGACGTAGGTATGTACATAATATATAAATATACCGTCAATTTATTTAGAATTTTAACCGCTGGACTTCGGAAAGTCTGTCGCTAGTGCTTTGTGGTCAGCATATTTGACTACTATGTTGGAGGTCCCGGAGTCGATTCTCAAAAGGTTGTCTAAATAAATACAAGTGTTTTTTCAGTACAATATCCCGGACTGCTACCTGAGGTGCAGGACTGATCACCTTACCTTCATATAATAAACGATCAAATTAACATAACATCAATTCGATACAGTGCCTTATACACCATAAGGATCAGTTGTAGTAAGACATTGTAAAGTTTGTTATAACTATGTGGTATGAATAATAATTATTGGCAAGATTATGATAAAGTATTTATCAACACTTCGCTAAGTTTCTCTCTGTTTAATTTTAATAATTCCCTATTTTCAAAGCTAGATATTGAAAATCAATAAATTCAATATAACACATATTGTGTGATTCATCAAAGCTACATTTGTTAAATTTTTTTAGTGAAAATTATTATAGTTAAGACTACAAATAATTAATAAATGTAAGCAATAAAACTAAAATAAATAGGTAAAATACCCGCCTATATCATCGAAATCCATATTGGGTTTTCAATAGTCATGCACGGCCATAAATTTTCATCGATGTAAATAAAGGTTGGATCGTCAAAAAATGTATGCGCAAGGTTGACACACGTTACACATAACAAATTACAAAGGACAGACATGTTCGATGACAAATATTTGTGGATTAAGTCCGTGGTATCCCATTTAAGGCCGATTGCTACACTAAACAAAATACAATAGGTAAAGCAGTTGTGTGCGAGGGCAAGTTCATTGTCAGTTACACATCTTGGTCGCGGTAACTGAAAATCTTATTCATAGGTGAAGATATAATATCTAAATAATATACATTAAAAATAATGGTAAAACAGTCTTTATGAAACCATTATGACGTATCTATTAAGTCATTATTCAATTATATTTAATACCACAAATTACTTTGTATAATAATGTATGGCAAATAGGTAAGAACATGTGATGTATGTATATTTTTTAAAACACAATAAAACATTTGTTTGGTTCCTAGATAAAAACCTTGTATATCAATTTAAAATATTTATCCAAAAATGTTTTTTTTGTCGTACTCTTTAAAAATACACTGTATCTCTGTTATTAGTATTACCAAAATATATATTTTAAAATAATTTAACAAAAACATGATTCCTTTTTTGCATTTGATATGTGTCGGTTTAATGTAAACTTGTGGGAACTAATACAGGCTATAGAGAGGAGGTTTTGTTTATTTTTTTGTACATTGATAAAGACAATGAACGAATCAGAATGAAGCTTTTGATTGTTTTTTTTTCTTACAGCCAATAAAAAAACTCTCAAGAAAAACAAAACTTTACATAACATAAGTTGTTATTTTCTACGTTTGTCTTTTTAAAAATGTGTTGAATTCTACGCTCATCTTCCAACTCACAATTCTATGCAGACAACATTTCTTTGGCCTGAAAAACCTTGAAAAACATATTTAAAAAAAAGTAAACATGGCGACAATATTGCTGTAAACGTTTAAGTAAAAAAAACTTTGGACGCGCCGAACTTATGGCCGACTTAGTTTCCAGTAAAATATATAACCATCAGTTCGGTAAATTGACCTGAATTCTCTATGCACATAATATTCGATCAATAACTATGTAAAAAGGAAATTGAGATTGCCTTTATAATTAAAAAAAAACATCAATTGATTGTCTCTGTTCAGTTGTTTACAATTGCCCTTAATTGTGTATTTAATCCCCAAAATTTTAGCTTTTAAAAACCTGATATTTTTATCCATTTTCAATTAAATTTTTACTTGGTAAACACCACTATTTCTTAAAATCTATCGTGACACGAGATTCGGTGACATAATAAATTTAGGGAAATAGGGGTATTTACCAAGTAAAACTGTAATTCAAAATGGATGGATAATAGATAAAACCACAAAGTAACAATAAATTAACGATTTTTTACTAACGCTGCGTGTATTTTTGTTTCAGATAAGAAGGCATCAAATCCTGAATAAGGATGAAACCAGGATAAAGAGATATCCGATTAACAATCGGAAATAAAAGAAGAAACTCAAGAAGAAAACCAACATATTTTTTATCAATTTGAAGAAGAAATACGAGTAGAGCAGCAAGATGAGGCTCGTCAAAGCATTTTTTAGGAGAATATCCAAAGATTTTAAACAAAAGGAATTATTCCCGCTTAAAATATTATTCTTCGTACATGCGTCAAGTAAGTTGAATAATTTTAAAATTTAATAACAAATTAGCATTAAAATTATGATATATAACGGTACCAGGTCAGGTGAGAAATTATGTCTCGACTAGATTTTTTTTGCATATGATAGATATGATAATTTTAGATAGAATATTGTAGAATATAAAAAAATTGTTACTACGATTGTATAGTAAATGTTCCGATTTTTATTAAATTTTGCAACAATAATTATCAGTCAGTTTAAAAAAAAAATGAGTTACATGATTTTAAAGATAAATAATTCATTGTTTTTTTAATAATCTCAATCCAAAGCCTACTTAAAATAATTTCTTAAATTTTAAGCGTTGGAATACATATTTAATAAAATAAGCAGAGTAACAATAATATAATTTATGTCAAATCGGAAAACAAAATAATTTAAAACATCATAAAGGCTATTAACATTTAAATAGTAAATTTTTATTAATTTTTATACTGGAAGTGGTTCTTAGTTGTTCCATCCACTTCCGCGACCTTATGGTCATCATATTTAATAGGATCGGCACGTGATGACGTTTAAACACTTTGCCTAAATGTAATTTACAATGAAGACGATACCACGTTATCTGATAATACTTTTAGAATGGGGATGATTTTTCAATGCTGAAGTTAGGAGACTTAGCATGAGATAAAACCTTCATTATATTATCAATATTTTAAATTTTAATTTTTACTTACTATAAGTATTAAAAATATTTCATAAATTTATTCGGCAGTCACTTTGTGGTAAAATTCATCCATTTTTATTTAAGTTTTACTAAGTATGTACCACTATTTCCTTAATCTATTGTGACACGTGTTTCGATGCATTCAGCATCATTTTCAATTGAAAATTATGCTGAATGCATCGAAAGACGTGTGACAATAATTTTTTTAAGAAATAGTGGTATGCACTAAGTATACTTTAAGTTAAAAATGAAAAGAAATTTACCACAAAGTAACTTTCGAATCAACTAATGAAATATTTTTAATATTTATAGCATTTACTTTGCAGGTACTCATTTTTAATTTCTTTTATTTTATTTAAAAAAAATGTTAGTTATGTTAGTATATAACAACTCTTTAAGATTTGTTGTACATGTTTCGAGCCGTACCCGTCTCTTCGTCGGGACAGTCAAATAATAGTACATGTCACTACCATAGTGTTATTCACACACTTGCAACTATACAAAATGTTAATCACATACGTTTTTGGTCGCTCCGATAATCGAAATGCACTGAAGATTACAGAACAACATCCACTCAAGGCCAAGGTCTGATATGCACTTAGGATGTTATTCAAAATAGGCCATTGTATAACTAATAGATCTGAACTTTCAGCTCTGTTTGTGCTGTACCCTTACCTGACCCTGCACATGCGGGAGTTGGGCATCAATGTGGAAGAGACGGCCATCATGTCCGCGGTCACTCCCGTGGTGGCCATCATCATGCCGCCGATAGCGGGAATGATCGCAGATAAGATCGGGAACTTCAAGGTAAGATGCTCTTGATAACACAACTTTCAGTTCTGTTCCGTGTCTGTCTGCTGTGCTGGTCGGAGTTGTGGGCGTCTGTGTACCGGCCAGCGTCCGATCGGAGTCGGATCTAGCTGACTAATTAAACTAAATACTAATCCCTTTCACTGCCTAAGCACCGGGGTACTTTTAGAAAATTTGGTGATAGATTTACAAACCTGTATTTATTTAGATTGGCAGTGAAAGGTATATTGAAAGCTTTTAAATGTAAATTCACAGTAAAATCGGGATACAATTTTTTATGTTGTTTAACATTTTCAAATATAAAAAAATATATTCGGAAGGCACTTAAAAATAATATTCCTTTAATTAACAACCAAACAAATTTTACTTATAGTCCATTATATGATTCAATATCGGTTAAGCAAGATTCGTCAATATCCATTTCAAAACCCGCCCATTCCTTTCAACCTACGAGTATATAAGCTGGTTCAATAATATTTTTTTAACCCTAGTGGATGTTTGACCTCGGCACTTAACGCATGTTTGTCCTGCAACCATTAGTGCATGTTGGTCTTCGGGTCAACCAAAAATCGCACGTGTTTAACAGTTTATGTAGTTTTAAGTGGGTAATTAGTGCTATGGTAGTGAAGGGTAGTATTGTTTGCATGCTGTGGTAGTGATTGTCCTGACGAAGAGACGGGCATGTCTCGAAACTGGTAGACATAAAAATCTCGGTGAGTGATTATATACTAATATTACAAACATTTTTGTAAAAAAATAAATAAGTAAAAATGACTAACCACAAAGTAAAAGCTTTAAATATTAATAAGGATTTGTATTTATTTATACAAACATACACATACATACAATATTTCCTCAATGAACTATATTTCTAATGACAGGGTAAGAACAAAACCTTTAATTTTACAAACAAATAACACACATCATATTTTAGGTATGTGTTTATTATTATTTATTCGCATTCGTTAGATAAAAGCGTCTCGGTATTAAAAACTCGCAGATTTTCAGTAATTTGTTGCCCAGTTATGGTTAAAAACTTAATGCGACAGCTACATCATTGTGTGGGATATTTGTTGAATGTTCATAATCAGATAAATTTCCTTTTTTTTTTACAAAAATCAAATAAAAAATGGCTATTTTTTCTTTGCATTACGTTCTAACACCGGAATGTGTCTGTCAAAAAATTAATATCTCATTATTTTACCATTATTACGGGCAAATTATCGTTCTTTGTTATTTTACCGATTATTTTTTTTGCAAAATTATTAATATCTGAATAAGCCACATTACTTTGTGTTCACGTGTAAAAACTGCAGCGTAATCGTTGTTACTTTGTTCTTAAGCGGTTAAAGGAACTCATAAATTATTATAATAGATTTTTGTCATGATGTTGGTTTATTGGCTAATAAATTAAATGAAAAATCACAAGACTATCGATAACATTCATATTGAAATCTGTATGGAACTAAGGGAGATATTAAGGTTTGAACTTTAGATATTGGAATAAAACGAAAAACGTGCGTTCGCATACGTCATTAAATTTCCGTCATCGAACGTTTTATGGCGTCATATGGTTTATTGTCTATGGTTTATGAAGCTGTAATAGCAGTAGTGTGGATTGTTTGTTTATCACTACACTACCATTTGTGTTGAGATGAGATGTCAAAAAATAGTAAGTACCTTAATATATTTTAACAGTTGAAGATATATAGGTACTATTAGTTCGAATAGGTACCTTTAATAAAGGTAGCGATGACCCTGACATAGTAATATATCATCCGTTCGACCTTTATTGTTATCCCGAGTTAAGATCCCGTACGGTCCACGGATTAATTGATGCGAGTTGATTCGTTTCGGATCCGAATGATTATGAATGGATTAGACCGGTTTTCTGTAATTCAGCACGACCAATGATCGGTCCGGAAGTTGTGTCAAGAGCATTTACCGATCCAATTTAGTGGGTCGCTGCTATGTGGGATAGTCTTGATTATTCGCGATGCCTCGTTTCATGGAAATCGCGATTGTGCTTTGCAAAATCACCACGATAATGGGCAGGATGCTATTCTGGCGGTGACGTGGTTCTTTTGTCGAAGTGTTATAATAATTGCATTCGGTATCATATCGCACACAGGCACATTATTATATCGGTGCCTCTATGACACAATGCTGGACGGCATGTGGAATGTTATTTTCAGAGTTTAACACAATATACCCGTACATATATCGCTCACTCCTTTCAACAACGTCATACATAAAAAAAACTTGATTTTTTAGGAGATCGTTTTTAAAGTTTGAAAATATAATACAATGTATTAAAAATAAATATCAAGCCACTTATTGAACTTTTTACTGTGCAACAGATCTTTTTAGGTAACACCTGAATATTTTTTCTCCATTTGAAAAATATTTAGAATACCAATTTAAAAAAATAATTAAACAATACTATATAATAAATTAAACAATAAATCTTCTAAATGCAAAAACAACACTTTTTGCCCTGTAGCGGGTAAATATTAAGTTTAAAAAATGCTGCTTTTGCTGGGATATAGTACATTTTCTGAGCATTCCGAAAACATGCACAACTGAAAATTGACGATTTTGATATATGACGTTGTTGAAAGGAGTGAGCGATATGTTCGATTCTTTTGATTCATATATCCACTAGAAATATTGCGTATGGATCCACGTAATAATTCGTATATTTTCCATTGATTAATTTATTCACTTAAGCTTTTAAACATTGTAATTAAAAACAATTATAACAATATTATATTTTTAATAATTACTATTATGCGTCCTTACTATTAAAATATTAAGGATGCACTCATCTTTTTCAATGTCAGTAAATAATGCTAATACCGAGAAATCATTATAAAAGAAATTCACATCAGTAAAGCCATGAATATATTGTTAGGATTTTAATCCTTTTCTACTCGCACTGAGAGTGAAAACACTCAAACCCTTATTTTATATTTATGTATATATATATATATATATATATATATATATATATATATATATATATATATATATATATATATATATATATATATATATATATATATATATATATATATATATATATATATATATATATATATATATATGTACATACATATATTTTTACACACATATATAGTTTCTGTAATACTTTCATCTTAATTTTAAACCGGTTAGATCATGATTTATGATGTACAAATGCAAAGAAACGTGGAAAGAATTTGCATGTTAATATAATTCATCCGATTCACATGATGGATGGTAATGGAAAAAATATCGCAGATATGCCGATAAAGTCAGCCCAGATGGTTCACGGCGGACAGACCAGGAGAACAGCTTTCTAAAGAAGTGTTGGTTGACGTTTCGATATCCCCGTCCCTTTCCAGTTGCTGCTGTCTCTGTTCTCGGCGCTGGGCGGGGGGGCGGCCCTGATGCTGCTGCTGGTGCCCGTGGGGAGGGTGACCGTCACCTTCCCGCCCCGCGTGGACCTGGCCATAGGGTGCCCATCCAACACTCCGGTCTTGGCGGCCGCCCAGTACACTTGCGACCCCGTTCATCCATATGCCTTCGACGTAGATATGAGGTATGAACATTTTTTTAAAAATAATTTTTTAAACATAAATATTTGTGTTTTTATTATTTATACGAATATTTCAATTTCATACTATTTCTGTGAGCCTAAACGGCTCATTATTATAAATAGGTATCAAATTTTGGTAGAGTGGGTTCGAACCGAGAAACTCTGACTTAAGAGTCCGCGACACGGGATCACAACCCGACACTTATTTTGATTCCCGATTTTTATTTTTCCCGATTTATTTTGGAAAGCAAAATGGATGATACGTAGTTTATTCGATGGCTTCGACGTAGATATGAGATATAAAATATTTCATTTATATTTTTCCCGATTTATTTTGCAATGTAAATGGGTGATACATAATTTATTCAATTGATATGTTTGTTTATAGTTAAGGCCCAGAAATCAATAGCCCGCAACTTAAAGAAAATTTTATTGATTTATTCGGCAGTCACTTTGTGGTAAAATCTATCCATTTTTAATTAGTGTTTTTCTTGGCAAATATCACAATTTCTTAAAATCAAATAGATTTAAATAAAATGAATTGTTACCCAGGTAACAAATAATATAATTGATTTTTTTTAAACTCCGTTTTTGCATAGGAAAACTGTTTGTTTTTCGAAATTAATGACTGGTTTTGAAAAGAAAAAAGATATTGTAAGGTGAGGAGTTACTATGTAGTAAATTATAAAAAATATGTTTGGAATATTGCAAATTATCTAAAAAAAAAACAAATTTCAATATATACTAAAAAAAATTGACGTGGCGAGACGTGTAGCCCTTCGCACTAAATTATATACGGTCATGTTATATACAGTTACTAACTAAATTATATGTTTGCAAATAAGGCCTTTAGTTAACACTCGATGGATTTTTACATTTTTGGATGACAATTATTTATTTACATACTATACAAATATGGATTTTTATGTTAATTATAGTTGATTTATTCATTTTCTTAAGTAAGTCCATACTCATTTTTCAAAGAGATTCGTGAGAATATGATCATTCATCATATATTTATCGATTATGTGTCTTACATGTATAATTTATTTACAATGTTGAAAAATACATTAATTTATTTGCATTAGAAAAAACACTTTACGCGACAATGATTTTTAAGATTATAAATAATATTATTTGAAGCAGTGATACGCAATTTAAACCAAACTACCGTTTTTCCTGCCAGATATGGATATATTTATGATTAAAATCGAGAAATACAAATATTTACTTATGGGTTTGCAACTTGAACATGGATGGTTATTACTGAAAGTGTTGTATAAACACCTTGGTGATCATTATTTTCATTTGTTTTCTGTTTATAATAACAGACGCAGCAAAAATTGTAAGATACAAAAATGATCTGAGACTAAATAAACTCAGGTAAATAAGTAAAAATGATGTTTTGATATTCGGTTAATCAAGTTTTATAGATTGAATTTGCTCGTCCTTAGTGTCGTCTTGAGTTTTGTCTATTTAAATATCTCACGGGGTTAGTCTCCATTAAGTTTACTATAAAACATCTTTCGGACGCTTTATTTAATATAATAATTATAAATTTCAATTCGTACGTAGCAGAATTCTAAAATGAAATTTAACGACGTTTTTTGAATAATGAAAAACGGTAATAATATGCGATCCTGTTATGTAATCCTGGTATGTATATGTTAGTATATTACGTTATATTTTAAAATTATGATATGACATGATTACTGAAAACCATCAAAGTTCGGTTATAATATGCCTTTTACAATATGCTTTCATATATATTTGCGAAAATAGCAAGATTTTTGCAAGATTTTTTTTGGTAATCAAAATTTAACTTTGTTTTAAAATCACTAAATATTTTATAATAACTTTACAACATTTTGAGTGTGTCCAAATACTTGTTCACAAAATCTGGATTATCTCCAATTACAGGAGTTATTTTCATATTATTTTTTGACATCTCATCAAAGATGAAGAATAATGGGTAGAATTGGTGAATGTTACACGTGTGTAAAGTTATCACTTAAACCAGCCTATGACGGTCGTCAGCCCCGTAAATGCCCAGACTTCCATATTCTTCTTCATCTTATTATAACTTTATTATAATGTCTTCCGGTTCGAAGCTAACCGCTTCATTTTCAAGACCGATTAATACTTGATAAAGAAGCGGTTAGCTTCCAAACCGGTAGACATTATAATTAAGTTATAATAAAATATTTATAGTGATTTTCAAACAAAGTTACATTTTAATTATAAAATGGAAAATCACAAGATTAGTGGTTTGACGCGTTTAAATAAAATACAAGTAGCAAGCTGCAAGCTGTTCTGGTGAAATAATGTTTTTGTATGTGTATTTTAATTGTGTATGTATTATGTAAATGAATAATAATAAAAATCAATGGAATAAATGAATGATAAAATAACAAAACGGTTATTTTGCGATAGTCATGTAACGTGGGTTATCGCGGGTATTTTAAATCTAAGCAGAACGTAACAACCAGCTTCCACAGAATAACAATGTTATAAAATCACTGCATTGATTTTATAACAAAGTAATTTTGTAAGTATAAAAAGAAAAATCACAAATATTAATTATTAGTTTACGCTGTATTTATATTCGGAAAAATAAATTCCCGGACGTAATTTTTTTAACGTTTATTTTTATTTTTAACGGAATAACTCACATAGCCTCTTTTAGAGGCTTATCTGGATGTAGGATATTAAGTTTAGGGAAGGTAAATTTGAAAAATACATTACAAATACCCAGACCAATTGAAAATAAATCATTATTGGATGTATTTTGCACTATGCGAAAATAAAACCCGCGACGCCCGTTTAGCAGTCAAGCGTCTGCCCAACTACGCTATGGCGCTTGTGCATGGTTGTTTTTCAATTGTATGAAAGTTTACTTGTGTCAAGTGTGGTCCCGTGGTTAGTGTCGCGGACTCTTAAGTCAGAGTTTCTCGGTTCGAACCCACTCTTCCACAATTTGATACCTTTTTCTTATAATGAGCCGCTTAGGCTCACAGAAATTGTATGAAATTGAAATATTTGTGTGAATAATATTTCTCTATTTAAAAATAAAAAATAAAAAAAATAAAAAATATTTAGTACTTAAAAATTGGTTAGGTACGTTAGAAATTGGAACAAAAACCGATATTTTTCGATATTGAAATGGCCCAATCAAAAAATAATGTCGCCACCGTTTAATTATGGGTAAAGTGCTATTCTTTAATACTGAGATGTACTATAATACGAGTTACAGGTGTACAAGTCTCGCTTAAATCGGTACAGTACACGAAGAACGCTAATTGCAGTAATAATTACTGTATTGGTGTAATTTAAGCCATTAAAGCAAAGTATAACAGGACTGTAGGTTATGTGAACCATGACTTCACAACTAGACTGTGGGAGATTTTTTTATGTGTCTTAAAGGCTCTAGGCAGAACCGTATAGCTGCCGAGAATTACACGCGTAGGCTACTTTGCACTAGTTATATTATAAAATACAATATGGTTAAAACTATAATAAAATACACATCTCAACATAGATGAAGAAGAATATAAAAACTCTGGTTAAGTGATCACTTTACACGCCTATCATATTACTACCTATGAAATTTCAATCACTATTCCAGGAGCTATCTTCAAGACTCTATGATACAATATCATCGTATATCGCTCACTCCTTTCAAGAACGTCATAAATCAAAAATCGTCAATTTTCAGCTGTGCATGTTTTCGGAATGCCCAGAATATGTACTATATCCCAGCAAAAGAGGCATATTTTCAACTTAATATTTACCCGCTACAGGGCAGAAAGTGTTGTTTTTGCGTTTTGAAGAAAATGTATTATTTAATTTAAAAATATATTTATCCTAGTTATTTTTCAAATGGAGAAAAAACCTTCAGGTTTAACCTAAAAAGATCTGTTGCACAGTAAAAAGTTTAATAAGTGGCTTGATATTTATTTTTAATAAATATCAAGCAAAAAACGTTCTCCTGAAAAATCAAGTTTTTTGATTTATGACGTTCTTGAAAGGAGTGAGCGATATACGATACGGCGACCTGATAATGTATGTTCAATCATCATTTTTCACATCTCCACATAGATAAAGAAGATTTTAGAAGTCTGGGAATTTACAGGGCTTACGACCGTTATTGGTTTGGTTAATTGATCACTTTAAATACGTGCAACATTCACCATTCTACCCATAATTGACAACCTCACTACTCAAATTTTGGGAACTGCAAGATATGTTGATCAATCTTGTGATACAGAACATACACGTGTTAAAGTGAACACTTAAACCAGCCCATGACAGATTAGACTTTTATATTCATGAGATGTCATAATATAAAAATAACTCTTAAGTGGAGAAATCCAGATTCGCGAACAAGGATTTGGACACATCAAAAATGTTGTGAACAATGACATACGATCAAGATAAAGAAAGGTGCATTGATAGTTCTGTAATACATGTCGCATTGTTTTATAAGGTTTGTTTATTTGTATCCTCATCACAGTGTTAAGTTGATTTATAAAAATTCATGAAACTTGCATTGAGCATTGAACATACTCGTTTTTCTTTGTTTCTTTCTCTCCTACTTCTAAATATTTGTTACGTTATATCATTACAGACTAGAGGTGTGTGGGGTGGTTTGTGACTGGCCACCAGAGAACGATTCCTTGACGATATCCCACGCAGAGAGCTACGTGGTCCAAATCCGGGACCCGCAGGAAGAGAGTTCAGAAGTCTTCAGGTACCCAGTCTCTCCAGAAGACCTCCCTAGGGACTCCTCCCTAGTGGATCAAAACAGCAAAAGGATAATCCACAACAGCGAACGGTATAAAACAACTATAAGAAGAATATCGCAAACGTCTTTATTTTTCCCAACATACGGAATGTATGGTTTAAATTGCCAGACGGACGACAACTCAACGGAAATAATGTGTGCATTTGGTCATAGCAACGCCACAAACGAAACTGACAAAGTAACAGATATGAAGCAGTTTAATTTCATGGCAAAGGTAATTCCGCTGTCTGAAACTTCAGACAGTATGGTCATGGCGCTTTCCGTAAAGTCTGAAAACAGGTTTATAAAGATGTTTAGTATCAAAGGACTTTCAGAAGATGAAGCGACAAAGCAAATAGCCAATATGACCAAGCAGGAAATCCTTGACATTAACCTTCCAGATGCAACGTGCACTAATTTTTACGCTCAGGTAAATTTTTAATCACTATTATAGATTGTTGAGTAAATATTTTAATCTGCAATACAACAGTTAAATATGAATATGAATTTTTACAAAATATACTTTTTATTTAGTACGTATGAAATAAAATCACAGATTACAATAAAAATCGATTTAAAATCACAGAACAGTAGAACTCCGATTATTTGAATCAATTGGGATCGGAGCACATTTGGATAATCAAAAATTCAGTAATTGAAAATTTTAAGCGTACAAGTACATTACATTAATTATGTAAGTATTGAACTGTAAACTAAAGTCATTACTTGCTGAACATCTCCGTCAAAGTAAGCTATTTGACTGTTATTATCCGTTTTCGGACAGCCAAATCCCACATCCGCTTGACAGTGAGAAGTTGTATGTGTTCATATATTTATTATTTTGCGAATTGCAATACGTTTTCGTCTTAATTTTTATTATCAGAAATTAAGTGATTAAGATAATCAAAAATCGGATAGTTGGAGATCGGATAAATGGAGTTCTACTGTAATTATTTTTATAGCAGATATCCAGCAGCAAAAAATACATAGGTTTACAGAACATAGAAAAAACATGCATCACTAAATTTCTTTCGTTTTTCAAACATTAATATAGAGTCCAATACATGAAACAAAAATGCTTATGTGGTTTGCTTTAGCAATAATCATTGCAATAGAAAAATGGACGATTTACACTGATGTGTGAGGGAGGCTTTCGTTGATGTATCCGACCATGATGCCAACAAGATTTAATTTATTTAATCTTAATACGTTTATTACATGCACCTGTTTGAAGACATATCGATGTGTAACCTTGTGTCTAGAACTGCAAACACTATGTAAATATATATTGCTAATGTATACTTACACATCATCTGTTTAATGCGAGCATAAAGGTCGTAGACCCTATAAAATCGTTTCATTAGTTACATTGTAAGATAAACAATAATATAAATATATATAAATGAGAAATGACAGCTTAACAAATTGCTTTAAACAGAATTTTAATATTTATCGCTTCAATTTTTTTTTGTTGGTTGCTTTATAAGATGTCCACCTCCATAGTTGTAATGGCCAGCACGCTCGGCTACCGTACTGGAGGCCCCATTCCAAAGGGGGGGTTAAATAATATAAGTATTTTTTTTCACTCCAGTATTTATATAATACTACTAGTACCTGAAGCGGAGGGCTGATCACCTTTCCTTCATGTGTTAACTATCAAGAAAACACTGCGTTTATATGATGCAGTGATAAGAGTTTGAAGAATATAATACGAATTAATATTTAATAATAGTTATTAAATTCTTATCCGTATAAAATAATGCATAGGGCACCAGATCAGATCAAAATGGTGTTAGATTGATTATCAATCATAAAAAAAGGCATGGTCCAATTCCTGATCTCCAGACACTTTAAGATCAAGATTTTTCACCTTGTCATCATCAATGATCAAGTTAACACCACGTTGATACGATGCGGTACCCTATGCACCATATGAGTGTGGACAGGGGTCAATAGATAATTTAAGGTAAAAAATTAAATTTGAAATCATTTCAGCAAGAGAAGGAAATATCCGTGGAGTTGGTATTCGGAACGAAGGTCAAAGGAAAAGAGAATACTGGAGAAAGTCAGAAGATGTCCGTGTCGTCATGCAGTCCGCAGTGTCTGGTGTCCAGTCCGCGCCATACTCTCTGCTCTAACATGAAGGAGGAGGTGGAACTGGACCCGGTCCTTACCTTTTGGACCTACATGGCTGTAAGTCAACATTGCATCAAACCATAAATCGATCCTACTATGGATGTAAGAAATCGGAGGCCTCACTTTGAAGTTGAAGGAAAAAAAATCTCCTTCTTCTGCTTGGTGTAAGCCAAGGCTGGCCAACCCGAGGTCCGCGGAGCAAATCACACATTTTTCCCTTAGTGTACACAAAACCACCAAAAGAACATTCCATCGTGCGTAGTTCGTATCATATCTCATATATGAGAGTCTTTCACTATCCTGACAATTTCAAGACCCATAATGGCGTCAAGTAGTAAAGACGTTGGACTAAAGAAGAGAAGAGTAACAGAAGAACTGAGAAGTATTTAAGACAGATGGACTATAAACTATTTTTTCGTGGAATTTAAAATAAAGCCAACATGCCTGATATGCAATGATTCTGTTTCTATCTTGAAAAAGTATGGCATTGCACAGAATTACGAGGCTAAACTTGCAAGTAAGTTAGAAAAACAACTAATAGTATATATATCTTGTTTGCTTTTTTTGTTTTACGGCCCGGTAGGATATATCATTTCTAAAATCCGGCCCGGCTTCTGAAAATGTACGCCTTGTGGCCAGTTTTTAAAGGGGATCAGCCTCCTGCAATGTTGATTCCCAGCTGTGAATCCATCTTTTTGGTGGTCTTGGGGTCTTGGGGTTGGCAGTGCAGTGCAATGTGGGAAGTCTGGATGGTTCCATTTTCCTCAAATGCGCATACCATTATCTTCGTCGTTGTCTTTCCCACCTAACGACGTCTTGGATCTCAAATATTTCTGTTATCCTGGTGTTCCAAATAAATTAATTTCATTAATTAATTCGGATGTCGGTATGTGGTAGTACATATCTGTCAATTTTAAAATTTACTTGGTAAATGTTACTAATTTTAAAAACATAATATGACACGTGTCTCTATACACTATAGAATGCATCGAAACACGTTTCATAACATACTTCAATAATTAGAGATACTTACAAAGTAAATGTTATGTTTTGAAATGAAATCTGACAAATTTATTTATTTTACGTATTTATTCAATATCACCCTGGACTGGTACCTGAAGCGGAAGGTTGATCACCTTTCCTTCATGTGTTAATGATCAAGATAACACGGCGTTTATACGATACAGTGCCCTATGCACCATTGGGTACGGATAAAGGTTTGAATCAGAAGGCATTTTAAAATTGTGAATGTTTTATTCAGAGAATACCGCGTCCTTCTTCTAACTTGACACTGAGAATTACCTGAAATATAATACATTTTATTGCAGTCGGTAATTCTTTTCTCGAACATTCCTTTACAGGACATCAGCTTGGTTATGGTCTCGGTATTTTACACGTAATTTGATCCTCCCGTCCCTCTTCCAGGTGTTTTCACTAACAAACAAATCGCTCACTCCTTTCATAAATAACGTCATAAAGAACGTCATAAATAAAAAAACTTGATTTTTCAGGAGAACGTTTTTAAAGTTTAAAAATATAATACAATGTATTAAAAATAAATATCAAGCCACTTGTTGAACTTTTTACTGTGCAACAGATCTTTTTAGGTAAAACCTGAAGGTTTTTTCTCCATTTGAAAAATATTTAGTATATTCAAAAAAATAATTTAACAATACCTTTTCTTCAAAATGCAAAAACAACACTTTCTGGCCTGTAGCGGGTAAATATTTAGTTAAAAATATGCCTCTTTTGCTGAGATATAGTACATTTTCCGGGCATTCCGAAAACATGCACAACTGAAATTTGTCGATTTTTCATTTATTACGTTCTTGAAAGGAGTGAGCGAAATGCGAAATTTTGTAACTGGAATAGTGTAAATGCCTGTTTTGTGTTACCCGTTGTTGTTAATTTTAATGAATTTATGTTACTGTTCTGTTAAATTTCCAAATAATATAAAATTTAAATTTAAATGAAATAATGGTAAGCCGTGTCATATTTCAGGTCCGCGTGTTCGTGGGAATAATCGGCGGAACGGCCTTCGCCATGTTCGAAGGGGCCGTGATCGCCATCTTGCGCGAGCACGAGGCTGACTACGGGCTGCAGAGGATCTATGGCAGCATCGGCGGCATGATCTCCTCACCCCTGTCCGGTCTGATGATCGACTATGCCAGCGGTGACAAGGGTTACACGGACTTCAGGTACTTAACTTAAAAATTAGGCTTAAAATCCGGCGCCAAACGGTGAAATCGATTGATGCACAAATTCTCTGATCCTAATATAACACTAAAGAACTCTGAAACCAATTTTTGAGGTACGATCTGCAAGTGCCTTAAAAAATAAAGCTGTTGAACTTTAGTTTCTATCAACTTTGTCATTTTTAAACCGGATCTTGGTCTATGTTTTCAGGATTTGAAATATATGAATTGAAAAAAATATATTTCACTATTACATGCTTAAGTTATCAAAACTACATGGTTAATACATTATCATTCGCTTAGAATCGATGGCTAGGTATTTATATTGTATATCTACATATATATATATAGATCTAAGAGGTGGTAAAATTACCACTACGAACCCTTATCCTTAACCAATGGTGCATAGGGCACTACATGAAATTGATGCAATGTTCACTTGATCGTTTATAATATGAAGACAAGGTGATCAGTCCTGGGCTTCAGGTACCAGAGTGAAACACTAATATTTATTTTTCCCCTCTATGGGTATCGAACCCGGGACCTCCAGCGTGCTAGCTAAATATGCAAACCACCACACTTTGGATGCGGACAAACAACATTATACCACTTGTAAATTTTACATTTCGTATACAAATGTATAATACTTATGTTGTATTATTTCTGGATCAACCCTTAAGAAAATGCCTAAAACTGTTAACTATCAATCACGATTGATTTCTTTTTATGTGCACTGCTACTTTGCATTCATTTACCATACGTATTATGTTCTTTCGACCCTTCTGTCTGAATTAACTCTTATTAAAAAAATATCTTATGATTCATTGTTTTCTACCATTTTTATCATGTGGCTATCAATAAATTCGTGAATTTGGTGGACAAGAATGTTTAACACATTGAGGAGCGGGTGCATAATGTTGAAATAATGCATCATTTATTCATGCATCGGTTTTGACTACCTGTCTTATTGCAGGCCCGCCTTCTATCTGTACGCCGTCCTGAAGATCGTCAGCGGAGTGATAATGCTGTCCATCAACCTGGAGTTCAAGACGCCGGCTTCTGACCTCATCAAGGACTTCGTGACCGTGCTGAGGAATGCGGAGATCGTGGCATTGTTCGTCGTTTGTTTCATGCTCGGTGAGTGTGTTTTGTTTTCTGGCATTGTTCGTTTTGTCAATATTTAATAGGCGTTATTAAATGACATGTGCATTGTTAATGATCACGGTTTACAGTTTATTTCCATATATAAAAAAAACATGTACGTGTATACTTATCGCGCTATTTGAAAATACTGGATGTGCATTTTTTTCAGATCTTCTGAAAATAAATAAATAATAAAACGTTTTTCATAATCGTTAACAGTTGTTACAATAAATGAACATATTATTAAAAAAAATAATAGTTTCACAGATATATTATAATACGTTTCTGTTTTAAAACTTAATATTTTACACAGTTTGACTCTTGCGTACCTACAAAAAAAAACACCATCGAATATTTTAAGGTATTTCAATATCATGAATATACATCGAATATTTCATGAAATAGATTTTTAAATGTATTATTTTTACAAAAATATTATATGTCAAATCACCAATACTTGATTGTATAGCACTTGCTGGATGGTTCAATTATGTAACCGATTATAAACTGATTTTTTTCTTGATTGTTTGACGATTATTTCTATTATTTGATTACCAAAGGCACCTATCTTTCATGTGATTGGCTGTATCTCGCAGTATTGTTAATTCTTAGTCTCTAACAGTGTGTTATGAATATGTTTCAGGATCCTTCTGGGGCTACATCGAGAGCTTCCTGTTCTGGCTGCTGCAAGATCTGGGCGGCTCTCGCAGCCTCATGGGGGTGACCATCACGGTGGGTGGCATCGCGGGCATCCCGCTCCTCGTGCTATCTGGACCCATCATCCAGCGCATCGGACACGCTAATGTACTCTTCATCGCCTTCATCTTCTACGCCATCAGACTTTTAGGTAAAAAAAAGGCTTTAGGAACAAACGTATATTTGGATTTTTTTATACAGTCCCAACTCCCTAATCCGAAAGCTCCGTAATCCACACACACTCACATACACACATACACTCACACACACCCACCCTCTCTTCTGTTTTTATTTTTAATCTTTTAATGTTCAACACTATTCAAAACATAAATGTGGAATTATTTAATTGGCTTTTATCATTTTCAATGTAAATATTAAAAAAAAAAAATTATGTACAAACTGTATAATTTCCAAACAAATAAAATCAAATAAAGTAATCCGAAACGCGCTGTAATCCGAACGATGCCATTTTAAAATATTTTACCTTCTGGAGCAGTGAAAGCTTTCAATATACAAAGCTATCAACTGAGCTGAAGAAGTCGTTCAGAACACTGGGAAATTGATGGTTTTTAGATGAATGCGTGATTTAGCCCTTGAACACCAATTCGTTGGTTCAAAAGAAAATGTCTGATTTTTTCAATCTTAAATAATTTAAAGTTTTTCTTAAAAGTACTAAAGTAAAAAAAAATTGGTAAAAAAAAATATTCTCATTTTACCAGGATAATATATTTTTTTGTTAATCAAAGCACATTGAGCAATGATCCATTTTATAAGAAGACGGTAGGTACTTATGTACATACGTAAACATATTATTTTATGACAGTTTATTGCTGAAGGTGGTTATCAGGTATCTATACATACATCTCTCTGTCTCTTTAGCTATGCAAAATGAATAATCGAGGCTGGCTATTCCGGTTTATTCTCTAACACTCCCAGAACGTGATTTTCTTCTTCCCTCTACATTAATTTTTTTCATACAATAATTATTTAATAATATCGTTCATGTCGTAGTTTGTGTTTAACGTGTCCCACAATCTTACTTGTAATAAAGACCATGATTGTACTACAAGTGATATCGTGGTCGTAAAGCAAATCCCTATCTGTCCAAAGCCAGGTTATATTTTTTAAGTATCTTAACATAGATGAAAAAGACTAGGTATTTACAGGGCTAATGACAGATTATAAGTCCTGTAAATACCCTGACTTCCATATTTTTCTTAATTTATATTGAGATGTCAAAAAATGTGAAGAATAACTCTCAAGTGGAGAAAACCCAGATTTAAGAACTGTTATTTGGACACAAATTTATGAGGCGAATGTAAGTGGAAAAAGGAGCAGAGGAAGACCGAAAAAAACATGTCACGATCAGGTATGCCAAATACTTGAAAGTGGTCAGGTGAGGAGTCGTAACAATCGGCGGGTATGTATGAGGAGATGCATGAACGTGGAAGAGGCGAGGAATGTTTGCAAAGACAGAGTGGTGTGGCGTTCTATTCTCTCTGCCTACCCCTGCGGGGAAGCGGCGTGATGGCAAGTTAGTTTTTTTATATTTTTTTTATTTGGACACACTCAAAACGTAGTATTATTCTATTCGACAGGATACCTATCTATTATTTTAGCAGTTCATTTCTACTTCACATTGATCGTATTCCTCCCCTCCCTTTTCCCTCTATTAGGCAGGTTATTAGGGTGCATATCGCGGAATGCATCATATTTTGTTCTTTACAGTCTCTGACAATGTTTGTTTTGCGTTATTTCTTCTATAGCCGCTTTATCTGCCCACCCAACTGAATGCGACGTAGTTTTGTATCATTATTACGTTTTCTTTTCTATAGTCTCGAACTAGTTTTTCGTTTACTCTTATCTAGTCACATTTCTGCCCAACTGAATGTGATGTAGTTTTGTATCATTACTACTTTTTGTTTCCTACAGTCTCCAATAATGTCTTTCGTTCAATCTTGTCTAGCCACTTTTCCTGCCCAACTGAGTATGACGTAGTTTTATACCATTACTACATTTTGTTTTCTACAGTCTTCAATAATGTCTTTCGTTCAATCATGCTTAGTCACTTTTCCTGCCCAACCTACTGAGTGTGACCTACTGAGTTTTCCATAGTCTCCAGCAATGTTTTTCGTTTACTCTTCTCTAGACACTTTTACTGTCCATCCAACTAAGTGTGGCGTAGTTTTGTATCATTACTACGTTTTATTTTCTAGAGTCTCCAATAATGTTTTTCGTTCACTCAGAGGAGTTGGCTGGGCAGTAAATGTGACTAGAGAACTAGCCACATTTTCTGCCCAGCCAACTGAGTATGTACAAGGTAGTTTTGTATCATTATTACTAACAAGTGAATACTCCCGTAGGATACTCCCTGATCTACAACCCGTGGATGTGCTTGATCTTCGAGTCGCTGGAGGGGGTGACGTCCTCGCTCGCCTTCACGGCGGCCGTGACGTACGCCGCACGCCTCTCTACTACCACTACGGACACCAGCATCCAGGGCCTGCTAGGAGGCATCTACTACGGAGTGGGTGAGTCGTCCATCACATTTGGCTATTTAACAAATATGCACATCGAAATATTGCATGATGTCGTTATTCGTCAGATAACGCAATCTAATAGTTTTCAAAAATCGATTTAATTTTTTTTCATATTATTTTTTGACATCTCAGCATGGATAAGATGTGGAAATCTGGGCATTTATGGGGCTTACAATTCTAGATAATCCATAATCCAGATTTGTGAACAAGTATTTGGACACACTCAAAATGTTGTATTTTTTCTTTCATTTTATTTAAGGTAAGGGTGCCGGCAGCTTAGTCGGCGGTTACCTGATGAAGGGCTTCGGAACAAGGCCCACCTACCAGATATTCTCCGGAGTCGCCGTGATCTCGGGCTGCTTCTACTACTTGTTCAACAAGCTGTTCCTCATGAAGAGGCCGCGAAGAGAGGCCAACGACATCTGCAAGAAGTCCTACAAGAACAAGGGCCCCGTCCCAGACCTGACCTTGAAGACAGGCAACGAAAAGTTGCCTCTGAAGGACAAGAACACCAATTTGTATTCTGAAAACGCTCCCGGTAAGAACGGGATGGGGAATATCTATAATATCAGCGATGATTTGGACGATAAGACCATTTTCACGCGGGAAAGTAGTCGCGCAGAATTGACGCAAGATGCCGTTAGTAGTTACGGCATGGACAATCCGACGTACCTGGATTCAGAGACGCCCTCTAGCGTAAAGAAGCGGAACAGCGTGGATGTGGAGCTCGAACGCGTGGACTGTAATATCGGTAATCCGTTTGAAGAAGAAAAAAATAGTAGAAATAGAGTAAAGTAGGGAATTTTTATTAAATATTGTTAATAAAAAATCTCTAGTTTACTCTATTTATGTCAAAAAGTATTACTAATTTGTATTGTAAATTCCCAATCAATAAATATTCCTGAAACTACTCATTTCGAGATACATAGGTTCGTATTTCGTTAATTAATAGTTTTTTATCTTCACTTATCCATACATTTTCATAATCAGTTTGTATGCAAACGAAAAAATTGTGAAATAAGGTGTTTTCTTTTAGAAAAAAAAATATATACTTATACTTACATGTAATAAAAGATTTATTTCATTGTTTTTTTGTTCAAAATGTGAAATTTCTTTATAAAAAAATTAATTTCATAATTTTTGAAGTTGGACATCTACTCCTAGATAGACCCAGAGTGGTCAAGACGTCTCCCAGTTCTCAATTCCTTATACTTCGTCTCGGGATATAGGACTCATACATCGTAATAAATAAATAATAAAAAAAATAGTGGGGATCATTGTACAAATCGTTTTAAATAAATTGACCATATGTATGATTTTAAAAATATTGATATTACTTACATTAGGTAGAGTTTAGCCACCCTTGAATGACAATAATTAATAACATTTTGATACATATCGCAGTCATACAGGAGAAAGTGACCAAGCGCATTTTTTACAAAAACGTGACCATTGACTCTTTGATATTTTACTAGCTTAATAATGCCCTGAAAAAATTCCAAAGGATTTTAAACTTGGAAGTATAATTATATTGACTTGTTAAAAATGACTAACTGAATTGATGTTTATTTTCTTGCCAAGCAAAAGTGACTTAAACGGCCCTCCTGAACATATTACGTTTTGTTAGTTGGTCACTTTCTCTCGTACGACTACGATATATTGATGAGATTTTTCATAACATTTAAAAATAGTAGAATATAACATTTATGACAATTATGAAATTTTCGCAATTGGAGAAACGTTCCATTAAAAAATTCTCAATATTGATATTACCTTGTTTTATATTTTTGTCTTGTCTTTTGTGTTATGCCTCGGTCACGATACGAGCGTCAAGTGTCAAGCAGCAAGCGGTGAGCGTCAATTATAAAAAGAAATGCGGAGGGTCCACGATGACTCCGACTATTGTTTTGTCCTTTGTGCTGCCGTTCGCCGCTCTGCCAGCTGACACTTGTATCGTGAGAAGTCCTTACAGATATAATTAAATAAATGTAATTTTATTCAATTATATTATTTTCTACTGATACCGTATTTCTTCAGTAAGAGTGAAATTCTAATATTAAAAAAAGATTTTGAATTTATTTATATGTTTATTTTAATTTAACAAAAAAGATAACTTTTGACAGCTCTCCAATTTTTTAACACGTCTGTAAGTAATTAATTATTTAGTTTTTATTAGTAAATGTAATCTAATTAGGTACTAAGAACTATGTTTAAATACGTTTAATATATTTGATGTATTGTAGCTTAAAGCAAAATGTGATTTTTTAATATATTTTATCTGATTTATTAAGTTTTTTAATGTTTAGAAAAATTCACTAGATTCACTTGAATTAATGCATACTTTTAAAAATGGTATGCAGCACTGAGAGTTTTAAATTAATGAAAAAATAGTCTTGTTATGTTACATTTGAATCGGTTCATAAATTTATAAATAAATTACAACTTTAGTTGAGTATAAACCAAAGCTTTGGAAACAAAGTTTTAAAAAAATATAGTTGAGAAATGAAATGTTTTTAATATAATTATAATCATTCTTGTTCCTACTCTGGTAGTAGTTATTTGTCAGACCCTAGACAAAATATAATAATAATAAAATAATAAAACCCTTATCCGCACCTCAATGGTGCATAGGGCACTGCGTCATATAAACGCAGTGTTATCTTGATCGTTTACACATGAAAGAAGGTGATCAGCCCTCCGCTTCAGGTACCAGTCCAGGGTAATATTGAATAAATACGACAGTGAAAAAATCACTAATATTTATTTTACCACCCTTGGGAATCGAACCCGGGACCTCCAGAACGGTAGTCGAGCATGCTGACCATTACACTACGGAGGCGGACAAATACTACTTATATTTTGTATATGACTTGAAAATTAGGTAATCATTACTTAAAAATTATTTGATGAATTTTCTCTAAACTTTGAAATTCATAGAATATATGCAGATCTGTGAAGCTAATCTTTGAGTACAAATTTATGCATTTTGTGCCATGAATTAAGTAAAAACAAATATATTTGAAAAAATATAAAATTCTTTGAATGTTTTTCTTATTATTTTTCAGTTAAATAAATATACAATCAGTTTCATTTGAAATTTTATACGTAATGTTTTAATATTTCAACTATTTTAATAAAAAAACGTCTCTTTTATAAAACATATTGCACTGTATCGTATGTATTTTTATTGGAATTTATCGTAATAACGTAATTTTTTCAAAAATAAAAATACGTTTTTCATTAAAAATAATATTAAATATATCCATGAATTTTCAAACACGCTGGTAATAATGGCATTATTTTATTGTTGTTGATGTTGTATTTTTCCTTCAGACTTTTCAGGCCCATTACAGAGGCTTTCTTCAGAGCGCTACGTCGCGTCGTTAAAATGAAATAACACACCCATGAACCCAAAAAAGATACATTTTTTAGAAATTTTATTTGTATTTTTTCTATTTGATTTCAAAGATAAAAAATAAAACATATGCAAATATACGAAAATAAATGTTTCTTGTACTAATGAAGAAAGGTTCATTACTTGGCAATATGAGGACAAAAAATATATATGATAAAGATAATGTCCACATAAAAATACCTCCTATGCGACGATTTTTCACACACATTTATTAGTTCAATTTTTTTCAAACTTTTTAGTGATAAGTGTCAACTCTCCAGTTCTTAACATCAACCAAATTAAAGTCTTTGATAAAAATAATCCTCCGACGTGATGATATCTCATTATTGTAGCATTTTAGATTTTTATTTCCCTGTGCGTTATTCAAATGCAAATAATGTTGTTATTTCCAAAGTTATTTGTAATTTAAAGTGTAAAAAATTTAAATTTAAATAAAAATAATTGAGATACGTCCCTTTATTTGTTCCTTTAAAAAGTTTTTTCATTTTTCTTTAAAATATGAATTTTTGACGATATGTAGATATCAAATAAGTAAAAAAAACTCTTTTTAAATAAGTTTTCGTTATATATTAACTGCAATAAAGTTTTACGTTATCTGAAAAAATTGTAGTTGGTTTTTTTAATCACGTCGTTGATATTTTTGTTAAGAAAAATATTTGAGATATTATAAGTATAAATTAGTAACTTAATAATAATAATAAAAATATTAGATATTGTTGTAAAACAAGTGTGTACAAAATACACATGCAGGGATTACTTACTAGTAAAGAGTAGAAAAAATAAAACAATGTATTTATTTAATATACCTTATTTGTAAATACTTAACTTTATGATATTTTATATTTATTTTATAAAATAGTAAATTTGACAAGTCAAATACAGTATATTTACATATAATGAATATTTTACTTATTATAAATACATGTGTAATAAAATCAACATTTACCTTTCATTCCATCCCTTGAAATCCATTGAAATATCAAAACATATTTATTATAATTAATAAAAATCAAAACACGATTTATGATTCGCCTGAATCAAATTATAATTTTAATAAAGAATCAACTTATTTTTAGTTAAAAGATTTGATCAAGAATAAACACTGGCACAGATTTTGTAAAATTTACTATTAGTTTGTTCATGTTGGATTCTGATATTAAAACTTAATCGTATACTAAATATTTGTGTCTTTAATATTTGTAGGATGGTTTCCGTCATCCAATTTTTATGGCTGTTTAAAAATTATTAAGTTTTAGATCCGAATAGGACCATAAGTATGTCCTAAAAATACACTCACTGTATAATAGAAATCCAAGTTTATTTACTAAATTTTAACGTAATTTTATTTCATCTGTTTTTTTTCGACACAGCTATAAAATGTCTTTATAAATCGTGGTTTGATTAATATAAATAATGATAAATTTAAAAAAAAACTACAAAATGAATACCAATTCAGTAAATAAATAAAAAATATTATTATTTATATGTTACTCTTTTTTATATAAATTACTACCTTTGTTCGTATAAAATAAGGAGTTTTCAAATGTTATTTATTAGATATTGAAATATGATTCGTTATCAAAATTAGCGATCTCCTAAAATATATAATTAGTCAGATTTATGACTATTATATGCAGTTAATATATTTCAAGAATAAACAAACCTTTAGATGATGCTAAGATGATAACAAATATAAAGTTTTACTTATGATTTGAGTGAAAAAACTAGGTATCTCGGCTCTATCTCGAATTATTTCTATTCACTAAGTACCTTTCAGTTCCCTCAAAAATGGCGTTAGTTGCCAATCTCGTCAAAGTGTGAAGATCTTCTTCCGACATTTTCCATCCTCCCAGAGATCTTCTGGCTTTGTAGTGCTGAGGGTACGTGATCTTGTGCCTCGCGATGGATTTAATAATCAACGCTCCCACATAAACTATAAAGTATACGCTGAAATACAGCGGCAAGTACCAGAGTTTCTTCCCTAAATAATAGTAACTGAAGCGGTTGGTAACTCGAGTGTCTTCTACTTCCGGAGCTGCTGTTGTGGTAGTAGTCGTTGTCGTATGATGGTGGTGATGGTGATGGTGATGATGGTAGTCGTGGTCGTCATGGAATTCTATCTCGTGGTGGTGGTGGTGGTCGTGGTCGTCAAATACCAGTTCTGGGTATTTGTCCGAATCCGGTGGACTGTCGTCAGATGGCGGAGCTTCGAACTTAAATCCGTCGGTATCTGAGGAACTGTATGAAGAAGGAGGGCCGTTGTCATCCGAGGAACTGTACGATGGCGGGGGGCCGCTGTCGTCTGGTGACGGATAGCTATAGGGTCCACTCGGAGGACCGGATGAATCGGAAGATTGATCGGGAGGGGAATAAGAAGGAACAGAGTCGTACGTTATGGAAGGTGCGTTCATATAGGGCTGCGGTGGTGCTGGTGGGGGAGGGGGTGGCATGGGGACCGGTGGAGGGGGCATTGACGGTTTAGCTGCAGGTTTACTCGGATGTGGGGGCAAGTACGGCTGCGCAGGGTTGTACCTGTCTTCTGCCTCTCCTGTGGCCGGTCTCAAGTTGGTGTCCATATTAGGGAAACCGGAGTCAGGTCTGCGATACGCGGAGTAATATTGATCCTTGTTCCCACTGGGATATACTGAGCCACCCCTGATTGTGCGTGGCTCATCCACTTTAATTTCGTATTCGGGTAGTTCTTTTCTAAAACACAAATAATCAATCATTTTGAATGAAATAAAGAGTCAATGATCTAAAAGGTACGATTCAAAAAGTATTCATAGCAAAAATAATAATTTAAATAACAAAGTTAATATTTCATAAAAACAATAAGGGAAATAAAATCTGATAATAAAATATAACGTATTGTTTTACTCACTTTGGCGTTGTTGCTAAATCGAGATCTCCCTTGAACCAGGCATTTTTATCTTCCACAGATATCGATGGAATATTCTCGATTTCTTCGACTCTGTAACGGTTTGGCGGAGATGGCGGTTTTGGTATTTTTCTTGAATCACTTGATAATTCTTCACTTCTAGATTTCGTAGTACTAGTTTCTAATGGTAACTCTGGATCGCCTTTCCACCACTGATCTTCTGAAGATATTGATGGGACAGTTTCAACGTTTTCAACTCTATTGCGGTCTAACGTAATAAGCGGAGCAGGCGGTTTTGGGGTTTGTCGCAAATCACTTAATTTTTCACTTTTTGTCTTCTTAGTATCCGCCTCTAATGCCTGGTTATATTTTATTAAATCCCAGACATCTTTTACGTCCATCACATTGTGTTTAAGAGGAGAACTTGTTGTGGTAGTTGTTTTTGGTGTAGTGTATACATAACCGGGAAACTTTTCTTTACTTAACATTTCTTTGACTGAAAGCATTCCTTCATTCTTGGTTCCATTTTTTGCTCCTCTAAACTCGGCTATGATTATATCTGGAGGTCCTTGGGTTGTAGTTCTTGTAAGTCTGACCGGATACCTGGTAGAATATTCTTGAAATTTTCGTATATCTTTTGGTAGTGGCGTCGGAAGAAAACCGGAAAAATCTCTAGCTTCGGACGACTCCGGTGGTTCCGGGGTTACAATGTAAACATCGGGTTTAAACTCTATCGCTGATTTTATAGAAGCGCCCGCCGAAAACTGAATGACACTCAAGAAAATAATTGCTACGATTGATTTGAATGAAACTCTCACTTTATGTGTAAAATAAGAATGATCCATCTTCGGTTGAAATTTCTTCACTTTCGAAGCGTGCGTGGGAAAAGCTGTCGAGGTAATGATGGAGACAAGTGCGCTCTGTCGAGGATGTGATGTTACCCCAATAACGAGTAGCGGTACTCGGAGCTGGCAGTCAATATCGGACGTTATTTTGTTTGATCACGACTCGTGTGTCCTAGTTTATGGGTGTTACGTATCGTTCCGATAGGACATTATGACATGTTACATTTTTTGTTAGAACTTTTATTATTTACTTATTCAATTGATTTCAATCTCGGTCACTGTTAATGAAAAAATAAAGAACACTAGCAGTAGTCATTCTATCAATTTGCACTTACATACATTAGGATTATTACTCTTCAATTTAAAAATAAATTAAATTATTTTATTTTGACGAGCTTCGTGCACGTTGGTTCTTTAATTAAAAAATATATCCACGTTCTCATTTCTTTATTTAAATAATATTTTTAAACCCATTTTTGTATGTTTAAGAATGTAAAAATACTGAAACAAATAGAATTGACTAGCAATGTCCTCTGACACTACTAGTGATAGTGTGTTACATATGAAATATTGATTTTAATTTTATCAGGGTGTGTGTGATGTATTTTTTCACTTATGCCCTAAGTGCGGACAAACTTCTAGAAATACATTACGAGATAGTCCTTAAATATAAAAAAAATACACCCAATAATACGTGCAATTGTATACTTAATTGTATGTTCAAAGGTAGGTACGTTTTTTAGGTATGTTTTATTCTCGTTATATTATTAAAGGTACTATTCATTATATTATATTTTTTGTTTAATGTCGTTGTACATGAAACATGGTATTTATCTGAAGGAGATAAGGATAGGCTGAATGCGATCGGGATGTGGAAGTATAGAAGAATAGTAGGGATATCCTGGAGAGATCATATCTCGAACGACAAGATACTACGAATAATCAAAGAAAGAAGGCACTTACTCTCGATTATCTCGAAGAGTCACATCAAATGGATCGGTCACGTGTTGAGATAGGAGGGTTTCCTGCACTTGGTAATAGAGGGTACGGTCGAGGGAACAAACGCCATAGGACCCTCACGCCGCGAATATCTTTGCGACTTGTACGAGGATGTGGGCTGTTCAACGTATGAGGAGCTCAAAAGTCCGAAATGGCGAAGAAGGTGTCATTTTTTGCTGCAAACCAATCTACAAGATTATGACCTCAGAAAAAGATCTTCTTCTTCTTTTCGTAGATCCTAGGGATCTGTTTGTGCCTCCGCATGTCGCTCTTGGGATGTTGACTCCCAGCTGTCTTTCCATCTTTTCGGAGGTCTGCCTTGGGGGTCTGCGTCCTTCAGGGATTCCTTGAAGGGCGATACGTGGAAGTCTGTTTTCTGTCATTCTATTTATATGTTCATTCCAGTATCGCCTTCGTTGTCGTCCCCACCTCACGATATCCTCCGTCATACACATGCTCCGGATATCGGTATTTTTCATAAAAAATATCATTATATTATTTTCTGTTTAAAATGACAATTTTGATTATCAAGGATTACAGTTTATCCTGAAAGATATGTGTTTAAATCGTGAAAAATATTAGGTAATTGGTACTAATGAGACCTAATTTAGGAATTCCAATTCCTAACAAAATGATCTGAGTGAAGAATAATTGTGATATTTGTCACTGTGAACGGTGGAGAATGAGGCTGTCTAAATAATACCATAGTTAAGTGAGGCGTCACGACGCCGGCTACGGGCGCCCGTTATGTGCCTACCATGTGTTATATGGGTCATAAGAGTAGGCAGACTAAACTAGACTAGATAATATTTATACGGTAAATTGGTATTATACCATATATGGTAATATAAATGTGTGGTAACCCTGCAAATAATAATTATTGGTGATTTTGTTGCGGATGTTGCATTAGTAAAAAAATGTTGTTAGCATATACTATGGAACGCAATATTATGGTAATTTTAATTCCTTAAAATGTTTTTGTTTTTAATGAAGGTATAGAAAAGATAAACATATAAAACTGAAATATATATTTTATAATATAATCAGTAGATCAAATAAGAATTTTTCAAATTTACCTAAATTTGTTGGTTCATATGTGGTTAAATATACGTAGGTAAATACTATAAATTGTGGTACATAATATTAAAAATGTATGCAATCAAAGTATTTTAAGATATATAAAATAATTTTATAAAAAAAAAATCGACTCCGCAGTCTAATAGTAAGCGTGTTTGGCTGCAGAGCTGAAGGAACCGGATTCGATTTCCAGGGAAGGTCAAAATAAATAGTGATTTTTATTCTGATATTTATTGAATACTGGTATCTGAAGACCTGGACTGATCACCTCTGCGGTATATAATTATCGGTCAAAACCATACTGTGTTTCTGGGATAAAAATCGTTGAGAAATTTCTCAATTAAAATTATTGGTTTAAGTATGTAGTTGCTATTTTTACTTTAAATATTAATCAATAAATTAGTTGCTATTTGATATTATGATTCCGATAATTTTTGAACTTCTGCTAGGTTAGAATGTTCATAAGATTTGCCGAGTTGTACAAATTGAAATTACTTATTTTAAACGTTAAAAAAAAGGACGAAAAAAGCCATTTTCCATTAATTCTATTGTTCATATTTTATTTGACAGAAAAAAAAAATTTTGACAACCCTAAATATCTACCCAGTTTGTTACCAATAACGACATGTGTAGGACTACGTAAAACTAGGGCAGAATTTAATGCTCATTACATTATACGTTATGTAAGTATGAGTGGTCATTTGAAGTGTGTAGTGGAGCTTCTCCACCTGATGCACGCAGTGAGGCTCCTGATGAACTGTGATTATTTAGCGCTTTCGTGAAATGTTTGCTTCACTCATTAACTCCATTACATGAACTCGATCACTTTGCAGACCATTCTGAACTTCAAATATATCAATCAGTTTCAATACAAACCTCAAACGCGACACCTCGAAAGGATACCGACATTTTGTCAGTTAAACTTGACCAAACCAAAGTATAGTTAAAAGCATTTATTTTCAAAACCCATCAAACGTTCAACAAATAATTTTCACATGTGGAAAAATTAAACAAAAATCTAATGGAACATTGAATGAGTTAATTTTTAAATCATTTTAAAAATAAAATATTTATATAATTTCTAAGGTCATGTCAATATCAAATCTGTCACATTTTATTCAAGACGTGGTTTTTTGTTGTTGATATTTTACAAGTAAAATAAAACTTTAAGTGGTTATTTTTTTATATTTTTACAAAGTGAATTAAAGTGAATAATAGCAATGAAAGCATTCTCATTTAAAATGTGGCTGCAGGTATTTTAAATATTGCCGATAAACTGTGTTATTTAAAACAAACATCATCTTTAAGGTAAATATTTATTATATTTAAATTTTGTACTGACATTTCTTGGTTGAACCACATTTTATGTAAAAAAACTATATAGTTTTTTTTCCATATATAATATTTATTATTTGGCTCGGTCTGATGGTTGTGGATAACTACGAAACCTGGTCGCTGGTCAAATAAAATATATGTGGAAAAATCTATATGGTTGTTATTTTATTATGTAAATGTTTATGATTAAAATATATTTTGATTTATTTACTTTACTTTTTTTCTAAATTACCATGTTCTCAAATATCAATATAAAAATCTGATTTTGTTATTTTAAAAGTATTTTAAAGTCAGTGCCTAAAATTTATGTTGACATAATTGTTAACTCAACCATTAGTTTACATAAAAATTATTTTCATTAATTTAATTCAATACTTTATAAATAATTTATACAGTTTTAAGATAATTTCATAATTTTCTTTTAGACCCAGTTGAAAATGGATAGAAAAATTACAGGGATAAGTAAAAAACAATTCATATTAATAAGCTTAGCGCTAATTCTACCTACATTACTACCTGTGGATAGTGCACCCCCTTCAACGGAGTCACCATTCCCTATTGCCACAGCCAACCCCTATATTCGAAAACCTCCAATAAGGTAAGAATTTCTTTCAAATGTTTACAAAAAATGTATATACTCAGGTTTCGTATAACACGGTTATATGGTTCCACAAAAACCTCGTGTAATACAAATCCGTGTTTTACAATGTTGAAGTTCATACAAAATTAAGATTTGCGTTCCACAAAAGTCAAAGATATTTTTTATGAATATGCACTTCTCTTTTATAATAAAAAATATATAAATTTATATATTTATTGAATTTTTAAAAAATAATAAATATAATTTAATTTCTCTTAATCGTAATCATGTATTTTATTTGTGGATATTTGTATAGTCTTCTTTATAATTTTTTTTTAAATAACCTTTTCTTTTTTATTATTTTTGATATAGTCATATTAAGAAAAGAAAAAATTTAAATAATGTAGCATTCATTCATCATCGCTATCACTTAATATAATAATTCTATATGTTTTACTCTTTTTTGAGATTGGATGTAAGTTTTTATTATCGGAGAAGTGCTCTGAATTTCTTGTGGTTTGCCTTAAAAAATTCGGTAATAAGCAATTGTCTGCTTTAAGCGTACAAATATTTACGTGTTTCCTTATAAGGTTCCAAAATCTGTTGTAATTCCGTCTTGAATTTCGAACTTCTTTCGATTAAAGGCTACTTTTCAATTAAAAATTCCAATTGAATAGCCAATTTCAAGCCCTCATTTATAGTTTTAAATGTGAAACATATAGCTACCTCGCTGCAACTGCTTTCTGAGTCATTAATTATGGCAGGTTTATTAAATTTTCTATTTATTCTTCCTCGTTCAACGAACGATCCTGCAATATTTCTTAAATATCATGGATATCCATGTCATTAAAACCACGACAAATTCAAAGTATTCATCTTTTATTGGTGGTAAAACATTTTCTCCACTTCTGACTACTTCTAGCCACAGCGTTTTCCGACAATAATTTAAAATTGATTGTTTTATTTCTTTAGTAGATGCTGAAACAATATCGACACAATTTCGAATAGATTTTTTAAATTAATTAATTTGTCATGAAACCGTGTTATAAAAAGCGTGTTGTACAAAAAATATGCCACAATTTATACATCCGTGTTATATAAAATAGTGTTATACGAGGTCCAAGTGTACCTATTTTAGCGCGCTCCTGTCGACCGCATTCATTCGAAATTTCATGCTGTGTGTTTTGCGTACAACAAGGCGTTTATTATATGTTAAAAATTTGAACACTTTTGGGAAGCTACGACTACAGTTCATTCATCTTTCATAATTTTACATGCGCTTGTATTTAATTTTTGTTATTTTCATTGAATTTTTCTTATGATTTAAATAATAGAAAGTAATTTATATTTACCTATTACTATTTTATTTTTCCGATACAGAGTCTAAAATAAAAATAGAATACAAAAATGAAGCTGTTGATACTAAAAAATGAGAATTAAGTCCAGTATTCGTTAAGTCGCAATTTAATTTTCTCTAAATGCTGGTAACATTTTACGTAAATTTTTTTTTTCTTAAAACACCGTTTTTGCACTGAAAAAATAAGTTTTTCTTCAAAATAATAATATGGTTTTAAAAAGAAAAGAGTAATTGAAGGGCAAAGAGTTATTTTTTTTATAAAAATATAGTTTTTATATATTCTAAAAAACGAAAACAAATTGCCAATATACTTTCAAAAACAAAATTCTTCAAAAAATTGGACGTGAACGGACATGTCACCTCTCCGGTAGAATGAATTCTGTGTTTGAGAATATCCCCTTGAAAGGTAGAATTGTGTTAAAGGGCAATATTCAAATCAGTATGAACAGTGTTACTTTTTGTACTGCCACTAACCAAAGTCTGATAAACATATGAAACGCCTTATAACAATTGTTATTATTTTTATGTGTATACACCAAACAAAAGTACAGCCAAGATGTGTTATGAGATATTTGATTACTATGCCGCATTAATGATCACCTTTAATAATCGATGTATTTTTATTAATTTCCTGTATTATAAATAATTTTGAAGCTGATTATATTCAATATTCATAAATTGATTATATTATATTCAATACTGATTAAAATAGCAAAAAAGGCAGTACGTTATTGAGATTTTTTTGTTTCATTACAGGCATAGTGAATCAGATTACTACGAGGATGATGACGACGAATCAACCCACCCTACGTCATCATTTCCAACCCTCAAAAACCCATTTTTTGCACCTCCACAGTTTCTCATTACCGTCATGAGAACACTTGTCGATGTTTTAAAAATCGTTAACCAAAAAAGAGCGGCGCACAATAATACGACAATCAGTTTAAATAGAGGGCTGAATATCACCGATAGTCACAAGAATCGCACTGAAGTTAGAAGAATATTCTCGAACGAAAGCAGTCACGAAGCAGCTCGAGGGATAGACCACGACGTGGTTTATGAAGATTACCATCATGACGTCACACCTCCGCCAGCGCCCACGACTGTCAAGCCAACTGAAGTCATGAAGCAGTCGAGATATTCAGATCCATGGGAAGGGTACTACGAGTTTATCATTACCGAAGGATCTTTCAAGTTTTGGAGCGCTTTTCAGGTATCCAGAATATTTATTCACATAAATTTGGTTACAATTGTCTTGGGATTTTAAAGGAATAATTGTAATATGAATAATTATAATTTCGAAAAACGACTACTTAAACTTTGATGTGTTACTTGAGCCCAGTACAAAAAAAATCTTTATTTGGTCTACAATAATGAACGTATCGACATGATTCATTGTTTCCCTGCAGGTGATACTTCGCTCACTTCTTTCAAGAACGTCATTAATCAAAAAAACATGATTTTTCAGGAGAACGTTTTCAAAGTTTAAAAGTGTAAAACAATGTATTAAAAATAAATATCAAGCCACTTATTTAACTTTTTACTGTGCAACAGTTCATTTTAGGTAAAACCCGAAGGTTTTTTCTCCATTTTAAAAATATTTAGTTATCTTTAAAAAATAATTAAACAATACCTTTTCTTTAAAATGCAAAAACAACACTTTCTGCCCTGTAGCGGGTAAATATTAAGTTAAAAATATGCCCCTATTTCTGGGATATAGTATATTTTCTGGGCATTCCGAAAACATACACAACTGTAAATTGACGATTTTTGATTTATGACGTTCTTGAAAGGAGTGAGCGACTTATTGTCTCGATACTTCGATCGATAACACGATCTATATATTTTTTTCTACTGGGCTTAAGTAACACATCACAGTTCAAGTAGCCCCTTTCTACGGTATTGGTATATCTGAGGTAAATCGAAGAGTGGCACAAGTCTGAAACATATACCACAGAGCTTGTGGCCCTCTTCGTGTCACCACAGATATAATACACTTTACTACTTTCATAATTTATATAAACGTGTTATTCAACAACAATATCAGATACCGTACAAAAATGCACATATCGCTCACTCCTTTCAACAACTTCAAATATCAAAAATCGTCAATTTTCAGTTGTGTATGTTTTCTGAATGCCCATAAAATGTACTACCCCAGCAAAAGCGGCATATTTTAATATAATATTTACCCGCTACAGGGCAGAGAGTGTTGTTTTTGCATTTTGAAGAATGGGTATTGTTTAATTATTTTGTTAAATATATCTGAGGATTCGGATCTCACATACTAATATAAGAGTTTCTGCTTAATAAAAAGCTTCTTTACATCTCACCAATAGATGTCTCTAGTGAAGTTCTAGTGATTCATGAACAAGGTTTCTAAATTGGTTTATGTATATAGAACTTTCAAGAATTAGAGTGGTGTCGTTGTCAATAATGGGTAGAATTGGTGAATGTTACACGTGTGTAAAGTGATCACTTAAACCAGCCTATGACGGTCGTAAGCCCCGTAAATGCCCATACTTCCATATTCTTCTTCATCTTTGATGAGATGTCAAAAAAAAAAATATACTAAATATTTTTCAAATGGAGAAAAAACTTTCAGATCTGTTGCACAGTAGGAAGTTCAATAAGTGGCTTGATATTTATTTTCAATACATTTTATTGTATGTTTAAACCATAAAAACGATCTCCTGAAAAATCAAGTTATTTGATATATGACGTTGGAAGGAGTGAGCGATATCTATTATGTATGATACAAAATTCTAAATGGTTTTTAGATAAAGAAATTGTCAATTTAGAATTAATAGTAAGGTAAGCCGCAAATATAGCAACGTAAGCCGTAAGTTGTAGTGTAAGAAATCGGGACAAATATAATTATCCTTCCCTACTATCAGTCCTTGAATCAAGTCGTGAATATGGTTATTTCCGTGGTTTTATTTTAAATTGCGTTTTCATACGATGAAGTTTCTTATTTGAAATTAATCGTTCACAATGGCATAGTCATATAAAATATGTAACTCAAAAAATGTCCATCTATATAAATCTATCTTTATAAATAAAATAAATAAATGAATCTATATTTATAAATAAAAAAAATAAATTAACGTTTGTGTAAAATCTTAAATCTTATGTAGTTAAATGTTGATTGCTTGGAAATTTTGTAACAATGTAGCATTCCTATACGTGCGTGGTTTTATCTGTGACATGTCTTTTTACTTATATTAGTTAAAAACATTCGTTTTTGTAAATGTTTTATTTATATTTATAATTGCAACGGCACCGCCATCTATTGGACGTAACAGCAAAACAAGCAATACAAATATTGTTCATGGCAAACAGCTTCTGCATAACTGCTGTCACTTTGCGTCATTGTTTCATGGATTTTTAATACTTTTGTTGCTTCACAAGGATTTGTGAAATGAAACAAATGGGTCCTTTCTATTTTATTCATTTTCCACTTAACCGGACTGAGCCACATAAACATGCAGTCAAGTACAGTTATTGTTGAATAGAAACATCAGTATTTTTTAAAGTTAGTACTATGACACTTAGTTCATTTCAAACAATTTTAAACACGCTAAACGCAAATTATCATGATGTGTTGTTCAATAAAATTGGAGGGATTTTCTGTGCTATGCCGTTATACAAATTTAATAATAATATTTTATATCATGTGTTTCCATGAATAACGGTCTTGAAACGATGATTCTTCTCGAGTAAATGATTTAATATATAACAATACGCCTTGAGCGGTGGCTATTCTGTTTGCAAATCGTGATACGTCAATCACAAGCATATTTCTTCGTATCCTATGTCCAAGGTGCTAAGTATTTTTCAACTCTTGTGTTATGACTCGCTTGCAAGGAAAAAATAGCGCATAACTGACCTACTTGTATGTTCAAACCTATTATTCTGCTGGTCATATAATGTACAACATATTGACACACCTTCAATTTTAGATGGGTACCTGAACACGGTTTTGGCGTATCATTTAATGTAATAACTATTCGTATTTAGCCACGCGTTGCTATGGCTCTGTCTGGTTGAATGAGAAAGAAAGAAAGAGATAACGCGCATTTATTGCATATTTTATTTTATTCAATATTTATTTAATATTTACAATGGAAATATAAAAAATATAAGTAATGGAAATATAAAAAAATCTATGAAACCACAATGCAATAGAAAACAATAAAAATTCAAATAAAAATAAAATAAAATTCAAATTCAAATTCAAATAAAAGTGACAGCAGCTGTTAAGAAGGTAGTTAGCCGCCATGAGCCATGAGAAAAACGATAAAAAAAAAATTGCAAATATTTGAATGCAACATTGTGTCAAAATTTCAAATAGGATTATATTCAAATTAGGAGATTTAAAAAATAACTAACTAACTAACCATCACGCCGCTTCCCCGCAGGGGTAGGCAGAGAGAATAGAGCGCCACACCACTCTGTCCTTGCAAGCATTCTTCGCCTCTTCCACGTTCATGCATATCCTCATACATACCCGCCGATTGTCCTCATAAGACGCAACAGTCAATATGAAAATATAATGTATAACAATGTAAAATGCGTGTTTTTATTATATTTTTATTTAAAAATATCTATTTGAATAGTAAGACCGTTTTCTCAAAATCTTAGGAGATTTAAGATTTTGAGAAAACGGTCTTACAATTCAAATAGATATTTTTAAATAAAAATATAATAAAAACACGCATTTTACATTGTTATACATTATATAAAACACGCATTTTACATTGTTATACATTATATAAAACACGCATTTTACATTGTTATACATTATATAAAACACGCATTTTACATTGTTATACATTATATAAAACACGCATTTTACATTGTTATACATTATATAAAACACGCATTTTACATTGTTATACATTATATAAAACACGCATTTTACATTGTTATACATTATATAAAACACGCATTTTACATTGTTATACATTATATAAAACACGCATTTTACATTGTTATACATTATATAAAACACGCATTTTACATTGTTATACATTATATAAAACACGCATTTTACATTGTTATACATTATATAAAACACGCATTTTACATTGTTATACATTATATAAAACACGCATTTTACATTGTTATACATTATATAAAACACGCATTTTACATTGTTATACATTATATAAAACACGCATTTTACATTGTTATACATTATATAAAACACGCATTTTACATTGTTATACATTATATAAAACACGCATTTTACATTTTTATACATTATATTTTCATATTGACTGTTGCGACTTATGAGGACTTTTTCACAAACAACGTGATTTGAAGTATACTTTTTGTAGGAAATGAAGCCAAAAAACTTGTGTAGCTACCTCATCATTAAATAATAATCCCTTTCCGCACCCCAATGGTGCATAGGGCACTGCTTCATATGAACGCAGTGTTATCTCGATCGATGATTACACATGAAGGAAAGGTGATCAGCCTCCACTTCAGGTACCAGTCCAGTGTAATATTGAATAAATATTAGAGTGAAAAAATCACTTACATTTTTATTAAACCCCCCTGGGAATCGAACCCGGGACCTCCAGAACGGTAGGCGAGCATGCTGACCATTACACTACGGAGGCGGACCTCATCATTACTCTTCAATTTATAGAAAAAAAAATTATCCATTGATCCAAAAATATTTTGTTACTCATACATATAAATATCTACATTGTTTTATATCAAATAAGGAAAATGTATGTAAAAAAATATATCTAAATCATAATTCGAAATAATTTATGTTCGGTTACGAGTTGGAAGTATATTTCAAATGTATATTGAGCACTCAATGTATTTCTAGTACCTGCTTCATTCTAAGCCATTGAATGAGATATAATACATTACCATAATTAATCTCTTCATCGTTTAAAACGCAATTAGGTTGTTAATGGAAACAGATCCATTTGTACTCGTACTGGTAGATAACCTTTTGCAGGCAAAACAAAACACAACAAAACAAAAACAAAGGCAACACAAACTACAAATAAAGTAGTTTGAAGATTGTTAATTATTTACTGCTGGCCACGTACTTTCAAAACCGTGTAAATTCCTTTTGGGGAATAATGATAAAAAATGCATCAAAAATTATCAAGACACTAAGAAAAATGTAGAACACTTTGATGAGTCCAAATTCTTGTTCACAGATCTGGATTATCTCCAATTAGGAGTTATTTTTTATTTAGTATTTTTTAATTCAAAAAGAGTAAAAAATATATCATTGTATCCACAACGTACAATTGTCTGTAGCATCATTTTAGTGGCGGTAAATGGCAGGATGTACTCGTTTTAATCATTGGTGTGTGCTTATATATAATATATCACTTACTCCTTTCAAGAACGTTATAAATCAAAAATCGTCAATTTTGAGTTGTGCATGTTTTCGTAATGCCTATAAAATGTACTATATCCCAGCAAAAGCGGCATATTTTTAACTTAATATTTACCCGCTACAGGCCGGAAAGTGTTATTTTTGCATTTTGAAGAAAAGGTAGTGTTTTATAATTTTTTTAAATTTACTAAATATTTTTCAAATGGAGAAAATTTTTCAAGTTTTACCTAAAAAGATCTGTTGCACAGTAAAAAGTTAAATAAGTGTCTTGATATTTATTTTTAATACATTGTATTTTATGTTTGAACTTTAAAAACGTTCTCCTGAAAAATCAAGTTTTTTGATTTATGACGTTCTTGAAAGAAGTGAGCGATATGTTTATATAAACGTAATGGTCAGCACGCTCGGCTACCATACGGAGGTCCCGGGTTCGATTCCCAGGGGGAGGTCAAATAAATATAAGTGATTTTTTCATTCTGATATTTATTCAATTGGACTGGTACCTGAAGCGGTAGGCTGATCACCTTCACGTGTTAACGATCAAGATAACACTGCGTTTATATGATGCAGTGCCCTATGTGCGGATTACGGTTTGAAGAATGAAGAGTGTATACATATATCAAAACGTCTGCATCATTAATTTTGTTTAAAAAATGAAACTTCCTGATTTTCAGCTTTAATGCAAAAGGTTGTCTGTTAATGTTGTTGTCATTAATGATCCAAATATCTATTTGGATCATTAATGGTGGCCACAATACATTTCGTGAGATTTATCAAAATGAGTTCAAGGTTATAACGACCATGTTCTTAGTCCAATAATGGCGAGAAAATGTAAAACTAATGTCGACTACGTATTTTTTTTATAAATAAACTGATCGCAAACGTGCCTAAATCCTCAGTAGATTTAATTATCTAAGTAAAGTATTGTCACATCGCATATTTCAAAAACAGGTCTTTGACCCTCAAAATCTCACGAATCTATTTTTTTTCTGTACGCAATGTGTATGACAAATATCTATTATTTTGGTTTTGTTATGGTTATGATTTCCTCAATGTCACAAAACTCGTTACTCATTGATTCTCATCGAAAACAAATTCATACATGACAATGATAAAATATTTCTATACTCTGTCCTAATGCCAATATTTTTTTATTTTTTATATACACACATAATATGTTCACAAGGGTTAGATTTTAAAACAATTCAAACAGATGATTGCGAATCTTAAATAAAATATAACAAAATAAAAATCGAAATCTGCTTCGAAAGGGAATATTTAATTCGGAAATAACACATTATTTTTCCAAAAAAAAAATATTCTAAAGTACATTCTTTTCAAGCTTATTAAATATTCTTTATAATCTTATCGAGTCTTAATCTTTATTGTATTGTTAGTTAATAATTCCTGCTAGCATAAAATATTTGAAATTATCGATGCATTTTTGAAAGTTTAAAAGGGTATTTTAGCAACGATTAAAAACAATAAATAATACTGAAAGTTATGCCGCCCACTTAAGGAATTTTCTTTATACATCTTTCTTATCTGATTTTTTCTTAGCCACTAAAAATATTCCATTCTTGAAAATTTTAAAACAATATATCATGTTTGGGATAATCCGCCTCCGTAGTGTAATGGTCAGCACGCTCGACTACTATACTGGAGGTTCCGGGTTCGGTTCCCAGGAGGGGTCAAATAAATATTAGTGATTTTTTCACTGTAATATTTATTCAATATTACCCTGGACTGGTACCTGAAGCGGAGGGCTGATCACCTTTCCTTCATGTGTTAATAATCAAGATAACACTGCGTTTATATGATGCAGTGCTCTATGCACCATAGGGTGCGGATAAGGGTCTGAATATCATGTTTGAGTTTTTGTAGAATAAAAATAAATTTTCTATTATATTTTTTCTTTTGAATTTGATTAATTGCTAATTTTAAGGTTTGTGATATTATTAATGCAATAATCCTTTATATGTTACTTATCTACATATTCAAGAGTGGGATAAATTTTAATTAAAGAACAGAAGAAAATTTATAATTTAATTTAAATATTTTTTCTCTTATTAGTCTTTAGAAAAAAAGGATAAAAGACACCAACACAATTTTTCAAAAATACAAATAAAATATTAAATAAATAATAATAATAATAATAAAACCCTTATCCGTACCCCAATGGTGCATAGGGCACTGCTTCATATGAACACAGTGTTATCTTGATCGTTTACACACGAAGGAAAGGTGATCAGCCCTCCACTTCAGGTACCAGTCCAGGGTAATATTGAATAAATATTACAGTGGAAAAAATCACTTATATTTATTTGACCCCCCCTGGGAATCGAACCCGGGACCTCCAGAACGGTAGCCGAGCGTGCTGACCATTACACTACAGATGCGGACAAATAAATAGAAAAATATATTATTCGTTAGATAAATAAACATATTTTGTATTTTTTATTTCGTCTAACTAGTTATAGATAGAGTTTGAAGGTATCCGTAGAATTTGACAGATGGTTGATTTCGTACATTGTAAGAAAGAGAATGAATACTTGTATTTAATTTTTCTTTTTAAAAATATTACCACCGTATTTAATTTTACGTTGGTTTTGTTTTGTGGTAAAGAGAGAGCTTCAATGGTAGTACAAGCTCTGAACTTTCAATGCGCCATCTCACCAACAGATGTCGGTAGTAGATAAGCGCATTACAGTGCAGACAATAATCGTAAAATTTTACGATTTTCCATAAAAATATTCTGCATGAAGCAAATTTTATTACTCTACGTAAACTTACCCGTGTTCTGAAGAGCTGACATGACTACGAATATGCTTAAATAAGCCCTAAATTGATTATGGATTTGCGGCTTTGCAGAATGGTTTTTGAGTATTATTCGGATTATGGTAAGATCTTCAACTTACTATCAAATTAATAAATTGAATTATTGTTTTATAATTTAGAAATATTTACGTTTTTAGTATTTACAAAAACACTCCAATTTCATACTATTTCTGTGAGCCTAAGCGGCTCATTAAAATTTTGTTCATTTTAATATTGTAAGTGAAGTTAAATTTGAACTACGACTACGAATTTTAATGGGATTTAAGTCTTAAACTCGACTTGAAAATTTAATACATTTATTTGATGTTGGGACCAAAACTAGAATTATCCGAAATAAAGTTACCAAAATAAGCTTTCAAATGTGTTCTAAAAAACTTAACGGACCCGCATATCTCCAGATAAGTATTTTCAACAACAAAAAACCTCCTCGTCTTTGTTGGGATTTTTAGTGTTAGATATTTTCTAATATTAATACCGATATATAAATATATATTTACCATAGGGACTTACGTTAGGTCGTGCGATCGGTACCGCCAGGGCGTTATTAGATTCTCCTATCATTTTTTTGTTCTCGAAGCTTCTTCCTGATTTTCCGTTTACCAACGGTAAAGTTTAGTTATTGGCAAAGATAAAAGATGATTACCGATGAAAAGATGACCGGATGCCATAATATTATATTACTACACGATGACGTGATAATATGGAACATTTTATGGAATGTGCACCATTACAATAGATGTTAAGATAATGTTTTTTGCAGATTAAGGCCCAGTAATCAATAGTCCGCAACTAAATTTTCTTTAAACCCAGGTAAGATTAAAGTAATCGAATTTTTTGCTTAAAATACTGTTTTTGTATAGAAATATTAAGTATAAATTTATGGTTTTGAGAAGAAAAGAGTTAATGAAAGGTAAGGAGCTTAGAAAAATGATAAATATATATTTTTTCAATGTACTAGTATGTTAAAAAAAAGTTAAATTCCAAAGTACAGATATTTTTAAAATTGTATGCAAGAATCAATCGGCTTCTTGCACAGCCGATCGCATACTGAATCATCCAGATTGCGGGTTACAACTTGAAAAAAAACATTATTTTCACTGAATTTTACCCAGATATTTTGCTTAAAGATAAAGTAATGGGATTTCTTAAAATTTCAGCTTGCCACCGCTGCATTATTGCTGTACTCCGCCCTGGCTGCCATATACTATGCTAAGTTCAACCCTATCCAGCCCGACTACGACACCACGTACGACGACTACTTCTTCGGGCGCTCGCTGGAGGGGGCCGCCCCGGCCGCCGCCCCCGACAGGGCCGCCCCCGCCCCCGGCTGGCTCAGCGGCCTCAGGGACATGGGGGCCACCGCCTTCCAGAGGGTAATGGATGCCATACACATGGGCGAAGATGCGTTCAAATGATCCCATAGACTGAAAGTGTTTATAGAAATTGACCAATGTACGATAAATCGCAACTTAATTGGCTTTAAACCGAGGTAACATTTGATGTAATTGAATTTTTTGGTTAAAATACTGTTTTTGTTTTGAAAACGTAGGTTTTTCTTATTTTGAAATAAATATCGCTCACTCCTTTCAAGAACGTCATAAATCAAAAATCGTCAATTTTCAGTTCTGTATGTTTTCGGAATGCCCAGAAAATGTACTATATCCCAGCAAAAACGGCATATTTTAAACATAATATTTACCCGTTACAGGGCAGAAAGTGTAGTTTTTGCATTTTGAAAAAAAGGCATGGTTTAATTACTTTTTTGAAATAAACTAAATATTTTTCAAATGGAGAAAAAACATTCAGGTTTTACCTAAAACGATCTGTTGCACAGTAAAAGTTCAATAAGTGGCTTGATATTTATTTTTAACACATTTTACTATATTTTTAAACATTAAAAACGATCTGAAAATCAAGTTTTTTTTTATATATGACGTTGTTGAAAGGAGTGAGCGATATATATTTTTAAGAATCATGCGCAAAGATATGTCCTGTTTCTAGCGCATCCGATTGCATACTGATTGCGAGTTCCCCCTTAAATACTCAGTTTGAGATTTGATGTAAATGTATATTATTAAAATATTAAAAGATATATAGTCGGCCATAACTTTTTCAAATTCTATGTCGTGTGTATTTGACATTTTTATAGAGAAAAAAGATTCTTTATTTTGACATCTCAACATAGATGAAGAAAATATGGAAATCTGGGTAATTACAGGGCTTATGACCTCTCATAGGCTGGTTAAGGATCACTACACACTTGTAACATTCACCATTTTACGCATGATTGCCAACCACACTACTAAATTTTTGGAACTTCTTTATATAGTTTACCATATACAGATTTAAAACTTTAAATATAAAAAATGATATTTTTGGGAAAAAATAAAAACAATTGTTAGATTTGATTTCATTTGGTGTTTTAAATGTTTTGAATGTACGGTATATAAGTATATCTTTTTATCATGTTAAACAAAATAGTTATTTTAACTTACTTTTCAAAAATTATATACTAAAATGAATTGGTTTAATTTAATTTTATTAATTGATTCATCAGTCACTTTGAGGATTTTTTATATTTTTTTATTAAATAATTGAAAGTTGCACCGTTTCTTAAATCTATTATGTCACGTGTTTCGATGCATTCCACATCATTTTTACGGTTTTCGAAAATGATGCGGAACACATCAAAGCAATAAACAGGTTTAAATAAATAGTGGTATTTTTAGGTATCAACATAGTAAAATAAAGATTAAAAATAGTTTCATTTCCTTTGTGGTTTTGATTTTATTTGATACTTTGTATTCAAACAAAGAACGGTTGGTATAAAGCCCTTTGAAATGAAGCAATTACAAATAATTTAAATTTAATTTTAAAGCTAATTTTATTTAAATAGAAAATAAGTTTGGTTTTATTTCATATAGTTGGGTATATTAAGAATTATGCGCTGGTTACACTCGTATTTCCAGCAAATAACTTTAAAACGTGTTCATATAATCTACGTTTAAAATAAGATATCATTAGGCATGAATATTATGTTTAAAATATATTTATAATAAAATTGTAAAATATGAAGTGAGGTTTGTGATGTTAGGTACAAAAATATTAATTATTTATTTTTAATTATTGGAGTGCGAATTGTTATTTTATTTATTTATTTCTGTTATAAATAGTAAATATTCAGACGGTCTATGTAAATTAGTAATTTCTATGTCTACACATGAGGTCCGAATTCTACTCCTAGTGGGATCAATATAAATAATATGTGATTTATGCTCTAATATTCTTTGTTACCCTGAACAAGCAACCGAACGGTAAAACTGGTCACCTTATCTTCATGTTAGTGACGATCAAGATAACAATATATCATTGTGATACTGTTGTATTATATTGTATAACTTTACATACTTATTTAGATTTTTGCATGAAGTCTTTGAACGCACAATAAGAAATCAGACACTTCTAATATTTTATTAATTGATAAAATATTATGATAAGCTTTATTATTTTTTGACATCTCATCAAAGATGAAGAAGAATATGGAAGTCTGGGCATTTACGGGGCTGACGACCATCATAGGCTGGTTTAAGTGATCACTTTACACACGTGTGACATTATATTTGTAACATACGTATAACATTGGACACACTCAAAATGTTGTAAGATAAGCTTTGTTGAACTAACTAATGATAAAGGGAATGCAAATATATATATATATATATATATATATATATATATATATATATATATATATATATATATATATATATATATATATATATATATATTTATATATATATATATATATAAATATATATATATATATATAAATATATATATATATATATATATATATATATATATATATATATATATATATATATATATATATATATATATATATATATATATATATATTATATATATATATATATATATATATATATATATATATATTTATATATATATTTTTTTTTACATGGAATATTTATTTAATATGTGACACATTCGATTATTTGATATTTATAAAGGCTTTTCCTTCAAGTATATTAAAGTAGAAAAGCTTTTTTAAATGTCGACTTTTACGTTTGAAACAAATTTATTTGGTTTTGTAACTATTTTAGATATACATATGTAGGTAGTCATATTATGTGTAATTTAAAAATATTATGTGTGGTTTAAATTGTTTCTAAATAAACAGAAATTTCAAAAAGGAAAAAAATGTTTATATTACTTATAAGTGGTTTAAACACAATAGAATACTAAACGGGAGATTGTTTTTTTTTGTAATAAATAAAAAATCTTAACTAATTTGTTTAAAATTTAAGAAATATCAGTTAATTAAATACATTTTTGATATGAAAAGGTTTAACGGAAAGACAAAATAAAATGAAGTTGTTGTATTTCTTTTTTAGGATAAAAAATAAAAAAAATTGAGAAATCGCTCACTCCTTTCAAGAACGTCATAAATCAAAAATCGTCAGTTTTCAGTTGTGCATGCTTTCGGAATGCCCAAAAAATGTACTATATCCCAGTAAAAGAGGCATATTTTTAACTTAATATTTACCCGCTACAGGGCAGAAAGTGTTGTTTTTGCATTTTGAATAAAATGTATTGTTTAATAATTTTTTGAAATTACTAAATATTTTCAAATGGAGAAAAAACCTTCAGGTTTTACCTAAAAAGATCTTTTGCATAGTAAAAAGTTCAATAAGTGGCTTGATATTTATTTTTAATACATTGTGTTATATTTTTAAACTTTAAAATTGTTCTCCTGAAAAATCAAGTATTTTGATTTATGACGTTCTTGAAAGGAGTGAGCGAAATGTGAAAATAAACACCATAAAAGACTTTTACTGTAACAAGTACGTTTGTATCCTTTTCATCGATATTCAAATTTTTACTTTTTACTAAATAAGGAGTGTACAACTTACATAAGCTAATATGACTAAGGATATACCATATCGAGTGCATCGCTGCTGTTCTCCTTTCTTACCTACGAATCCTCGTACATTTTGTTTCCCATAAAGCTCCTTCACTTACGGCATCTATATCCTATTAAATATATTACACTTCGGTATCCAAGAATTAAGAGAATGGAATCACCATGTGTTCATATTATTCATCATCAAGTTGACACACGTCGACCTACGGTATACGTCGACCATACGGTGCTCTTTTCACCATTGGGTGTGGATAGATATAAATTTAAAAAAAAACTTATTAGTATGTTTATTATAATATTTAATCAAAATTCAAAATCAAACCCTTATCCGCACCCCAATGGTGCATAGGGCACTGCATTATATAAATGCAGAGTAATCGTGATCGTTAACGCACGAAGGAAAGGTGATCAGCCCTCCGCTTCAGGTACCAGTCCAGGGTAAAATGGAATAATTATTAAAGTGAAAAAGTCACTTAAATTTATTTGACCCCCCCTGGAAATCGAGCCCGGGATCTCCAGAACGGTAGCCGAGCGTGCTGACCATTACACTACGGAGGCGGACAAAATAGGACAAATCAAATATACGACAAATTATTTTTAAATACCACGCAATAATTTTTTTATCGCATTTGGGTGATAGACAACAAAACAGTCAATGTATTCAGATTCCTGTAGAATTATTCTATTCACTAAATGTTGGTATTATGTAATATGCAAATGACTCGGTAACAGAACACCTTTATAAGTGGCACTCACTACGAGAGTCCAGGGTCCAGCTGTATTCATATCAAGACAATGAATCCATGGAACTGTAAAGCACGTGTGATGTGAACAGTCACACTCTATGCTGTGAACACTGGAGAGAACATATCATATGTAAATATAGGATCAAGCCATAGAGTCGATAACTTCCTTATATTGACAGTCGGTATATTGTAATATAAATTTATATTAAATATAAAAAATAATATAATTGTAACTATTTTCTTTTTGAATAATTTTGGTACATGTTTTCATGTTTTGTATGATTAAGAAGATTAAGCTGGTTTATATTTAGTTTATATTTTTGTCCACCTCCGTGGTGTTATGATTAACGTGTTTAGCTACCGTGCTGGAGGCCCGGGTTTGATTCCCAGGGGAGGGGTGAAAATAATATTAGTGATTTTACACTATGTTACCCTGGCTAGTCCCTGAAAGGCAGGAGTGATAACCTTGCCTTCATGTAAGTAACGATCAAGATAACACTACATCAATACGATGCAGTGCCCTATGCACCATTGGGTGCGGATAAGGCTTAGAATTTTTTAAATAACTTTATATATACTGGAAGCAGGTTGTACAACTAAATGTTTATGTTTAAAAAATTTAAATTCCAGATGAGTAATAATAGACTGAGTCAAAATGGCTACTCAAACAATAAAAAAATCTGGTGATTGGGGACTTTTATCGGTCTATTCTCATTGGAGGATAATATAACGCAGCATATGAGAGGACCCCTCTCACAATTTATACACTCTTTATTTACATCGTGTATTACTCCAAATATACTCGCAGAGGATCAATCCGTATAAACAATGGACAATTTTTCTTTTAATATAAGCCTAGATTTAATATTCAAAAGTATTGTACATATGTATATGTGAATCTTTTTGGAATCTAAATGGATGTCTACGCGTAACCCGATGGGTTTGAGGCATGGCATTAAAAGTTATTAATCCAACCAATTGAATTCTCCGCGTGTTCCATTAAAGGGAAGAGGCCTCTCCCTTAAAGAAGAAGGGACTCCAATTAGGGGCGTTTAATCATACCGTCGTCCATTAAAACACAACCGCTCCGGGCTGTAATTCGATAATCAGAGCTGGCCATCGACTGAACCGAATATCGCAGCTTTTGTCTTGGTTTTTTGTTTTGCTATCATACTCGACGCTTTTTGCTCGATCGCTTGTATTGCCGGCTCAGAATATTTCAACTCGCCCGGTCTAGATGAACTGTGCCTACCCATCGCAATCTTTCAATCTCTCCCGTACCAAGTTCAAATAAGAAAAACAAAGCGTTAACTGCCAGTCCATTGTTTACTAGTCTGGAAAGATACTAAAAAATACTATTTGGATAGTAATATGATCTTTTAAAGTCAAAAGGATAATGTATACTGTATCTGTTGTAATAGTTATAAACATAAAAAAAACATTGATCGTTAAAATCATTTGATTAATGTCGTCTCTGATACATAAATATCGAGTTGATCAAAATGAAAATTCTAACGCCGACTTCGTATTTTAAATCACTCGAGATCAAGCGCTTATGCCGTTTAAATATACGATCAAGTTCAATATAAAACGGTCATTTTCTTATGATATTCCGTAAAAAATATTATTAATAGTTCGTTATCCGTATTACAGGAGGTTTACAAAATACCCTTTTTGTTTTAACCGTTTGTTTTATCGGACGAATGGAATGCTTTTTTGCCAATCAAGTTATCACTAAGTTACCAGTTCACTTTTTTGTAGAGCCATCACGAAATCACGAGCATTTGTAATTCAACCGTCTATTGAAGCGGACGTTATGAACTCCGTTGGCATCTAGTCTTTCAAGCTTTTCGATCTCTTTTCAGGCTCAATTTGTCAACTATGTTCCGAGTTGAACCCTCGCGGATACAAAAGCTGCAATTGTGACGGATGTAGCGTGTCATAAATGGTTCGTGAGTGGGTTTTTAAACAGTTTTTGGCTGGACATAGGACGGTTGTCGATGAAAAGACACGTACACACGTATAAGTAAGACATACGAAACAAAAGATTGTTAAATTTTTATTAATTGTATCGCCAAATTTAAAAACTTGAAACAGAACTTTGTTAACTTGTTTTTACAATACAATAAACTGCAGGATATTTTGTTTTTAAGGTTTCGAAGAAATACAATTATGTTATGCAATATAGCTCTATCATACCTTAAATTTTTAATAGATATGTAGGTACATAAATAAAATATGTTATAAAAAACTTGGAATCTACCATTATCAATAAAGTTTAAAAAAAATACACGTATGAATTATACAATAGAACTTATTTAATATATGCATCAAACATGGGACACTGAAAAAAAAACTAATAAAATAATGACTTCTTTAAAAGAAATAGTAATTTAATTCGGTTTTTTTGGATACGATTACTTAAAGCTTGTCATTCCGATTAGTGAAAAAAACTTGGTTCCGCATGGCATATTTTAAACTCCTAGTACATGTAACAATTTTAAATAAAAAAACGTAATTTTTAATCAAAGTTATACTTAGTAAATACCACTATAAAAGTAATATTTACTAAGTAAAACTTAAATTAAAAATTGTTTGATTTTCCCGCAAAGTGACTGCCGAAACAATTAATGAAATTAAAAAAGTTAAGCTGGTAAAAATATATAAACCGAGAAAAAGTAACGAGTTCCATATCAATCGAGTAACCGAAAAAGTAACGGTTATCCATTAGTCACATCTATATCTTATTGCACAACTCTATGCATTTAGGGATTTTCGACAGACACTTCACCTACTAATTATAAGATATTGATCATTATGATGTTGCACATTCCTACAATTTTAATATTCTTTATGATCTTAATAACACGAGAATTGATATATTATTTTTACATAGTTGTTGTATTAGTAATTCTCAATAAAAACGATAAGTTTTAAAGTCCAATTATTTTGATAAAAAAATGAACGAGTAATCCTAACATTGTGGGCTCTTTTTTTATCACTCAGCGTTATTATAAATGATTCTTCTTTTTGTGCGTCTTCTATTATCAAAAAACCACAGCACGGGCAATTTGAATATTTGTAATATAATTATATAAATATACATATGTATGTGTGAAGGTAAAAAACGCTATTGTTGTCTCATCTGATCGAATCTATGGTGAGACTCAAAAGTCATGCAGCGAATCTGATGTGGTTTTTAAGAAACAACAATGCAAAAATGTTTTGTCTGTTATTTGCGTACAAGGGTTGCAGAAGAGGTGGCGGGTTACTAGAGCAAGGTGACATTGACATTGGTGTTATATAGCTTCGCTAGCATTCCGCATTATGAAACACTTGACGTTACGGGCCGAAAGAACCGGTTAATTAATACAATTACATAAAGCGGCGGCACCTCGCAGCAAGATGTATACAGCCTGTATGGACGGGGATGTCGGGAGGTCGCTTTACGGTCGAGTGCCTCGGTGCTTCACAGTAACGCTGGGCGGAGTGTGAACGGCAGTCGAGTTGCTGGTATACCGCTGCGTCGAAGTCTTCTCAGTGTAATCGGGCGATCGGAAGTGCGGACGTTACTGAAAGCGATCCTCGTCCAATCCCTAACTCGAAACAAAATATTTATTCTAAATATTTTATAATAAAAAAATATCAAGCATAAATCTTGCAATGATAAACTTGTCATAATTATTTTGAGCTGTCAAAGTTGGCATGAACAATATTTTTTCTTCCAAGAAACAATCATTGATTGACGGGTGTCATGTAGGGTTGCTTGTTGAAATATAACGATTTGTCAGACGATGTCACCAGTGTGTTGGCATCCTTAGTTCGAGTCTGAACGCGTTGGACAGTGTCGGATTATTGACAGTGATGGACGCTGAATGACAAGTGACAAGTGAAGAGTTAAGTTATCACGAGGACGATGGAGAGTGTCTACGGGCGCAGCAAGCATCGTCACACCCTCAGCTCCAACTATTACCAGCAGGCGTCGGTGCCTCACCCCCGATCAGGGACACTTCGACCTCAGGTAATATTTCAATTAAAACACATTTAGCATTAACTGACAAGATATTCGTAAGATTTCAATTAAAACACCTTAAGCATCAACTGACAAGATATTTGTAAGATTTTAACTAAAACACCTTTAGCATTAACTGACAAGATATTCGTAAGATTTCAATTAAAACACCTTAAGCATCAACTGACAAGCTATTTGTAAGATTTTAACTAAAACACCTTTAGCATTAACTGACAAGATATTCGTAAGATTTCAATTAAAGCACCTTTAGCATTAACTAACAAGATATTCGTAAGATTTCAATTAAAACACCTTAAGCATTAACTGACAAGATATTCGTGAGAATTCAATTAAAACACCTTAAGCATTAACTGACAAGATATTCGTAAGATTTCAATTAAAACGCCTTTAGCATTAACTGACAATATATTCGTAAGTTTTCAATTAAAACACCTTTAGCATTAACTGACAAGATATTTAACAATATTTTAAGTTAACCCCAATTTATGAATAAAAATACATACTAGATTTAACCTATAATAACTATCGCAAGATATATTAACAAATGCGTCAACGGAGATTAAGTATTTAAAAATATATATTATAATCGTCAGCAAATGCAGGGTAGGGTTTTGTTCGCCATCGATATCTTCAGACTGGTCTGACGTATAGTGGAAAAATCTGTTTTAAAAAGTGTTTTACTAGATTAAATAAATGAGTTTAACACATTATAAATACAAAAACACTCGAGGGTAAATAACCTTGACGGTATTTAAAATAGTTTTTAACCTGAGCTTTTGGTAGAATGTCGTATAAAAGACATATTGATTACCTGCACGCATATAATCAAAAATGTACATATAAATTTCTATGCTGTAACGCAGTATAGAAGTTTAAGATACCTAGCGTAATTTTTTGTTAATAACGATAATAACACGGTATTTCATAAGCTAAAATTACAACGAATTTATCTGCTGTTATTGAGATGGGGTATTTTTTTGTCAATAGATGTTACCGCAAAACAAATATGTATCTATTATTAAATTTACATAAATAATCAATAACATGTGTTCGACTAATTCACATAAAGGTACCTATCTACATATGATCGTATTGATAGTTACAGGGTGCTTTGAACTTTAATTTGTAGATAGATAAAAAAAATATATATATGAATAAATTGTTATAAATCATGTTAATAAAAGCTTATATGTTATAGTTATAAATTCTGAATTGAGAGAATATGAAATAATCAATATCATCTTCTGGGTATCCATAGTAAAGGCACTGCATCGAATCAACATAGTGTAAACTGAAAAATTTGTTATATCATGACGTTGTGATCAGTTCTGCTCTCCTGATATTTCAAAAAAGAAACTCAATATATATTATTTTTTACATCTCATCAAAGATGAAGAAGAATATGGAAGTCTGGGCATTTACGGGGCTGACGACCGTCATAGGCTGGTTTATGTGATCACTTTACACACGTGTAACATTCACCAATTCTACCCATTATTGACAACCACACTACTCAAATTCTTGGAAGTTCTATATGCATGAACCAATTTAGAAACCTTATTCTTGAATCACTAGAACTTCACTACAGACATCTATTGGTGAGATGGAAAGTAGCTTTTTATTGAGCAGAAGCTCTTTCATTAGTATGTGAGGTCCGAATTCTGGATTATAATCACGCACATGAGAAACGCCAGACAGTTTCATTTTTATCATTTAAGCTTATAATTTGACCAAATGATTTATTTAGAACATTTTTAGTGTGTCCAAATACTTGTTTACAAAATCTGGATTATCTCCAATTACAGGAGTTATGTTCATATTATTCTTCTTCATCTTTGATGAGATGTCAAAAAATAATATGAAAATAACTCCTGTAATTGGAGATAATCCAGATTTTGTGAACAAGTATTTGGACACACTCAAAATGTTGTAAACTCAATATACTTTATAAAATACTGATGGAGCATAGGGTTAAGGATATAAATACAATGAGTGTATGCGAATGGAGGAAGAATACTAGGTGAGAATACTAGGTAGAATAAAAGAAGAATAGAACCAATGACTTTGGCATTATGAAGCTCGTGTAAGTTAGACACGGCAATTGAGTGCAAATCTCTTAAAAGTGCTGAGCTTTATTTTATTCAGAAAGAAAAAACATTTTCTAGTCATTTAAAAAAAAATAATCCCATGTATTTTTATCGAAGACCGCACTATTAAATATCTTTCGATAACGAGATTCAAAATGTCTAAATTGTTTAAAATATTTTAAATTTAAGTGTGGTATAAATGTATTAACTTGGTGGTATTCAGCAAGTAAAACTTAAATTAAAAATGTATAGATTACATTTGCTACTGCTAAGTTAAATGATGAATTTATTTAAAATCAACCTAAAATTAAGATTTCGTATACGACACTTCTTCGTCTGAAGTTTGGCCCGTTCATTAAATTAATTTTTTTTTGGAAAATTTTTTAAACATAACATTTTTCACTTTTAAAAAAGCATTTCAAAAGTAAAATTTTAACTTATGCATGTCTCATTAATCATTAAAAATTGTGAATAGTGCTTTAAAAAATATAACCAACATTTTTGTCTAGATGGTCTATGTCTTGTCTTATTTATATCAATCCAATAATTAAAGACCCCTTGATATGATATTTGGTCACGTACATCCTTCAATATTATTCGTTTACTTAGATGTAGTCATTAGTATTGCCATAGTAATTACATACATTTTTAGTATAAAATTTTTAATATGTACATTAAACATTTTTTAATAAATACATACAGTCACTATTTCGTGACAAATCATATCGCTCACTCCTTTCAAGAATAAATCATAAATCAAAAATCGTCAACTTTCAGTTGTGCATGTTTTCAGAATGTCCAGAAAATGTACTATATCCCAGCAAAAGAGGCATATTTTTAACTTAATATTTACCCGCTACAGGGCAAAAAGTGATGTTTTTGCATTTTGAAGAAAAGGTATTGTTTAATATTTTTTTAATTATAGTAAATATTTTTCAAATGGAGAAAAAACCTTCAAGTTTTACCTAAAAAGACCTATTGCACAATAAAAATTCAAAAAGTGGCTTATTATATTGATATTAATTTTTAATATATTTTATTGTATTTTTAAACTTTAAAAACATTCTCCTGAAAAATCAAGTTTTTCGATTTATGACTTTGTTGAAAGGAGTGAGCGATATATGCAATACATAATAATAGCATTATATACAACTTTATATTGATAAGTAATGTTCTTATTCCCTACTAGGCAGGCAACGGAGGTATCTAGAATTCACTACTTCTACTACTACCATCACGCCGTTTCCCCGCAGGGGTAGGCAGAGAGGATGGAACGCCACACTCTTCTGTCCTGACATACACTCTTTGCCTCCTTCACATCCATACATCTAGTCATACATGCCCTCCGATTACGCAGACTTTTGACACCGCCAGATTTTAGGTTCTGATTGATCTGATCATGCCAAGTCTTTTTCGGTCGTCGTCTTTCTGTTTTCCCTCTCACATTCGCCACATATATTTTCTTAGTCATTCTCTCGTTATCCATTCGCTCCACATGTCCTACTTATATAAAAAAAATCTAACCCTTATCTCAACTAATTGTGTTTAAGAAATTGAATCACGTCGAATAAGAGTTATCTGTATCGTTAATTACATGAATGTAAAGTGACAAGTGCAACGCTTCGAGTCCATATCAATAATGGGTACGAGTCCATATCAATAATGAAAAATTACTTGTTTATATTTTGCCCCCCCCTGGGAAAAGACCTCTTTGCTTGGGAGACAAATGCGCTGAAAAGTGCACTCTAAAGCCACACTAAACAAATACTCGTACGTAATACACTTTGACAACATTTAAAACTGTCTAGATCTTAAGAGATACAAGTGAAATAATAAATCCGTGTTATGAAGCTCGTATGCACAATGGCCTATCGCAGTTTACCGTTATTATTCTTCGTGCGTGGTAAAAAATAGTTTTTAGCTTCAAGCCTGTCGGGGCTTGAGCCACCGCATTATGTAAGAACTCCATAAAGAAGAGGAAATGATAACAGTTAAGTTACCAGCGGCTGTGAGAACCGCCATTATATTGTTACAGGCCAGATGGAAACTGGTGGAATTATTATTACTGGTGAATCCACAGTACAAAGGTTGCTTCAATTAAACTATCATGTCTTTATCAACTTAACACTCGTCTATTAATGAAATTCTCGTATATCGCCGCGTAGAAAGACGCTAGTAATTTATTTTATCTGTGAAGTCGTTTTACCCAGAGATATCTCATTCTATTAATGTCTTCCTTCGAGCGCAGAAATGATTACCTTGCTCTGCATTAATCGTATGTGCGGACAGAGCCATTATAAGAAGTGTGCGACAAACTAGGCCGCACAGGGCTTCGCGATTTGTTAAAATTGACCAAAATTTTGGATAGTGACTTCACTTGGGGGGTTGATGCGAATATTTATTAGGAAAATAGGAAATCGTTAAGAAGTTTGAGAAAAAATTATGTTTCATGATAGCCAAATTTCAATTTTATTTAAAAAGATTTTTAATGATCTACCAAGCTGCTTTCTTTTCTTTTTTGGTTTGCTAGTCTCTCAACAGTATAAAATAAAATAAAATATGTTTAAAACAATAATTGTTGATAATTTATGTACCGTAGAATATTACCTCATATATATACACACACATATATATATATATATATATATATATATATATATATATATATATATATATATATATATATATATATATATATATATATATATATATATATATATATATATATATATATATATATATATATATAATGAATGAATAGATCATTATTATTTAAAACATTTCAAAATCTTATTGTTATGCATACAATTATCAATGTTCACCAATTCAAGTTATCAAACAATGCACACAAATATCAAGTCAAGTAAAACGAAAGTAAAAATCAAACAATAAGAATAGGGAACAATGATAATATATAAAACAAAGCAATGAAGAATTCGTGTCTAAAATTTAGTCATAAAGGGCAGCGTGAGTAAGGAACACGTGTAAGGGATTATTGAAATGACATCACATATATTATATTATATAAATAGGTCGGTAAAAATAGTTTTGTTCGCTAGATCACTCAGAACGAGTGTTTATTGTACAACGCTTTATAGAACCTGCTGCCTTTGAAAACCCCTAATGCCTTGATTGGGGTAAACAAAAAGGTGAACAACCTGCATGCCTTCCCTTGTCAAGAATCTGAGAACATAATAAGATATGTGGCTGAGGTTTTTACAATCAGAGAGTTTTTATACACTAACGTATGTACCATTGCCATACAAAAACCTCACGTATACTATGTAAAGTACACATGTTATACGTAGTTATACGAGAAAATGTGAGGAATATTTTGTGAAAACCATTAACATATTATTTTTTTTATTTTTTTTTTATTTTTATTTTTTTATTTTTTTTCCAAAAATACATTTTTGAAATACAAAATAGGTAAATATACAGAACATCTTATATATAACGTTTCTACCTCTCTAATAAAGTAGATACTTGTGTTTAGAGAGGGAGTTCGTTTCACATTTTTTTTTTTTTTTTTATAAACTAAGTAAATTAAAACAAAGTAAATTAAAATAAAAAATAAAAAATTAACAAGGTAAATTCAAAATTAAAAATAAACATTCTTTGGTATGGAGTCTAGGAAGGGGTGAGTCTTAAATATTTTTTAATTTTAGTTTTAAAAGTTTGATAATTTTTTATAGATTTTAAGTTTTCCGGAAGTTTATTATACCTATGTACGTATAATGGTTTAACGCTGCTGTTGTTTTACATCTGTGCAAAATTAAATTATTAGAATATCTAGAGTTACTTGAATTTTGCACTTCAATTGTTTTTTCTTTAAAAGTTTGTAAGATAGCGGCTTTATTAAAAATTTCTTCAATAGTTGGTATATTAAGTTCTTCGAATACTAGTTTTGATGGGTAAGTTCTGGGCTTTTTAAGAATTATTTTTTATTAAAAAAATAAGAATTGTCGCGTCAACCGCTAAGATAAGATATCGTAATTAACTAAAAGATATAATAATATTAGGACGGATGAATCTAATCATTTAACAAAAAATAAGCTGAAATACAAATTTAATCGAGTTGGATTTGCATTTCAGAAAAGTAAATAAAATCAACCGTCTTTCTTTATACGAAATCAAATAATTTATTTACATATTTCTAAAACTATCAGACATGTTTGCACTCTATGTATATAGGCACAAGCGTTGCGTCTGTGTTAGTGCCACATTTGTACTTACTCATGATGTAAGGTCTATTTGTTTTTAAAATTCCGTGAGTATTGATCACTGCAATAAATTGCAGTTATCAAGACTTCCTGAATGCACTGGAGGAACAAATTAATACCCAAAAAAACATTTACTAAACCAAATAATAAGTCTTCAAGGAAAAAAATAAAATCACTCGTCAACGACAGGAGGCTTTAAGAAAAAATATTTAAAAAATTATACAAAATATTAAATTAAATAAACTTGAGGAATCAAAAAAAAAATCAATAAACATTTAATCGATTAACGTTATTATACCCCAAAAATACACGATACTTTTAATAGATTGAATTAAACTGTATAAAGTATACAAATAATTTTATAAAGGAATGATACGTAAAAGAAGTATTATTTTTGATGAAGATAATGTGAGGAAAAGACTAAGAAATCGGTACAAAAAGAATATGCTTTTGAACGTAGTTTGATTCCTAGTTATATGCATCATTTTTCGGAATTTATCTTAGTATACTTACGTTTATAACGAGTTTGAAAATAAAATAACGCCATCTAATTTTAATTTTATACATTAAGGAAATTAGATTAATTAAATTCATAATTAACGTAATTAATTCATAATTAAGTTTCACCTCTGTAAATACGATTGGCTTTTGATAATACTGTATGAAAGTCTTAGAAAAGATATATCGATTAGTTTCCTTAAATTAGATACTGAACCTTGAAGTTTATCAATTAAAATATAACGGCAATACTGAAGACTTAGCTTCAACGGATGTCGTTAACCCGGAGATTGTACGAGTTGTGTATCTTTTGAAGTTACGAGTACTTTATTTTTTGCTTCTCTGCATCCGTAGAATAATATTTCAAGCTTACATTAGCTTATAACACGATTTCACTCAATGTTTTAGACAATTTTTCCATGGTAAATGATGAATGAGGGTGCTTAAAAACAAAATGAGACGAAAAATTATTTTATAGAAATTATTCTCTATGGGATGGATCACCAAAAAACCATTAAAAATAAGAATTCCACAAATTTATTCATATTGTTCTGACATATTTTCACCAAATTTTGAATCGTATGCAAAAACATATCTGTATACCTACAGCTTTTTAGTAAAAAAATAATTAATTATTACCAATATGAAATAAAATCATAAATTCAATTATAATATAAGTACAAGTTACTTCGGTTGTTTTTTTTTATTGTTTTATACAGATCGAAATCACATTCCAGGTACGTCCCTTAACAAATTATAAGTAAGTAATTTTATTTAAAAAAAACTTATTTTAAAAAAAGAGTTTTTTTTTCGGCATGGAATGCAATATTGTCTTTAACGTTTATTTAGATACCTACACGAAAAAATGTTTTGATTAACGAGTGTTTCATATAACGAGTAAGATTCTAGAACGAATAAATCTCGTTATAAAATACTGGTTCAAACCCCAAACGGAGTTTTATTTCAGGTAAATATTGAGCTGTGATTTTTCTGTTTACAAATTTAAAATAAATAGGATCCGTAAGGAGCTCATATGTATAATAAATTAATATATTTACCTACACAACACGCAAAGTGACTCATTCATATTTTTTCGTTACTCCATTTTATATATTTTTTATAAATCTTAAGACATAATATACTTAAGCCAGTAATTATTCACCAATGACGCTTCCCCGCCGAGTCTGAGCCTATCATCAGTTATCTCATAGCATGTCGTGACGACAAATCATCTTTTGTTTGCCGTATGCTTGTTAACATGAAATAAAAATCCTTTTGATTAATGCCATAAAGCCCATTACATCTTATTTGATACGAAGAAGTGACAAAAAAACATTGAAATTTTATAATATACCCGATATTTACTGGATTTTTTTTATTGTCACGTTTTATTATATTTTTTACAAAATTTGTCATCAGATCTAAACAGTTTTTTAAGCTGTTTAAAAAAATGTTCGTTCTACATGACGTTCATTGAATATGTTTTTTATTGTTCTTAAACCATCATTTAAAAAAGTCTTATAAGTATTTTTTTTAATGCAAGTTTATTATTTTATTTCATTTAATTATAAAATATGTATTGATAGAGCCACATAGAAATGTATGTGTAATTTATAGTTTATAGTAAGAGTTTAAAACAACTTTTTTACAATATCCATTGTTAGAATCACACTAGAAAGAGGAATTCACTAAAAAAATATTTGTTAAATTTATATATAAATTTTATACTAGTATGAATATGCTGTTTTTATTTAAAAATTCAATGGGATATATTTTTTAAAACTTGTATTACTCTATTTAAATCTATTTGGTGGATATGTAAATACGAAAAGTTAAATATTACAGACACCTATTATGATGATTGTTTTACTCACAACTTTGCGATTTTTTCAAATTGTAACTTATTTTTGAAATTATTTTTTTAAAAACGATTATTAAAATTAGCGCTATTGTTGATACACTAATCTATGTTTAAAATTCTGTTAACGATAAATATCCTGACAATATTCAACAAAAAAACATTAAGACTAACTCAACTAGAATTATCTCAGATGATAATAACAGTTATCATTTTATTTATCAGTTTATTGAACTTTGTTGTGTTTAAAATAAATGCATGACTATTACATTCTTTAAATATTGAAGTGGATTAATATATCATGCCCCAATTAAAATTAAAATATTAATCTGCGTTTTCGTTACCTTTAATAATCGGCTACAATAAAACAAATAAAAAACATGGTATAATGAATACACAATATATTTCATATGAACTGATATTAAGTACCATAGCAATGTTACTAATTGGTGGATGCTGTAACTGGTGAGCTATACACACCAAGATCCTTTGTACGCTGAGATAAAACGTTGTTCTCACCTGTCGTTTTACCGACGCATCTTCCCTCACAAGATCAAGGCATTGTACAAGTAATATAACTAGCTTATTCAGTTGTAACAAACCAGTTTATATTTCAATAAAAAAAACGTATACTCGTATTATTCAAGTGTTTTTTGTTTGTAAATGAGTGTGAACTTCAAAATAATTTAACACTCTGAACATTCTCATTTCAATCTTGTCGCGAATGTAATTAAATTATCTTGAATTTTAGTTAACTTTTATGGTAAAAAACGTCAATGAAAAATTATATTTCATAAATTGATTCAGCAATTCTATGTGGTTAAATCTATCCATTTTTAATCAATGTTTTACTTGGTAAATACCACTATTTCTTAAAATCTACTGTGACACGTGTTTCGATGCCGCATCATTTTACCGCATCACTTTTTTTTCATTCATCAAAAACATACGGTGTTGAAAATGATGCGGAATGCATCGAAACACGTCTCACAATAGATTTTTAGAAAAAGTTGTATTTACTAAGTAAAACTTAAATTAAATATATATATATAAATATATATTATTTTAAAATTGTAATAGGAAGATAATTTAGACACGTCACGACATATAATTTACGTTTTGTTACTTTTGATTTCATCTGCCGATGGTTACGAATACCTGAAGATGATCCGGCTCCCGCCCGACTATCGCTGATGCGATGTTCTTGCTTGGCTTTAATAGGCTACCAATCTCCTTGCTTTGGGAATGTTCCCAGATCCCGGGTACCGAGTTGTGAGTGCAGACTGCAGACAGCAAGAACTTGCACGTCTCCTAACTGCCTAGCGACAAGTGACTAGCGACTAGCAACTACATAGACGCAGCTAGCGAAAGAAAGGCCATTGCCATTTCTCAGTTCCGAGGGGGGTTCCGATAAATATTGCGTTTTTAATTAATTCATTTATTAAGTCTCCATTCGTTTACGAGTGTTTTCAAACTTACTTGGTACTAATAAATTACACATCAGGAAGTTTGTTTGAGTTTCAACGTTATTCAACGTATTTTTTCTGTATTATTAGATTAAAACCAATATTTTCAGCTTTTCCACTTTATTTTTATTTGATTTATTTATCATCAGACTGGTGTGATGATGTCGGTAAAGACGAAACCTGGTCGCTGGTCAAATAAAAATAAAGTGGAAAAGCTAAAAATATTGGTTTTAATCTAATAATATATTAAAATGCAATTCCATCACGAAGTGTCAGTGGATAGTATTTTTTCTTATAATTTTGTACTTAAACATAGTCAGATCTTATCTGGTTATGTTATGTTGAAATTATATACACATACTCGTATTTTTAAAAGTAAAAATTAGCATTATTTCACTTGGAAGCAGAATGCACAGGATATATAAATAAATATGTTATACATAACCTTTATTTTAACGATTTAATTGACCTTTAGTTAGTTTTATTTAATGATGAATTAATTTGGGGGGAGTAATTTTTTTTTTCAACAAAAAAATACACACGCAAACTCACATACACACATACACACACACACAAAAGATTAAAACGATTAAACATGCGTCAATACTGAATATGAATTTAAACATTTTTTTTACTGAATGGCATTTTCTTTTTTTTGGCATTGAGGTTTCGACGGATTTGGGAATCAAAGAAAAATAATGAACTAAAGCAGTTGCAATTTTATATTATTTGATAATCATGTATTGATTCTAAGAAGCATATCAGGTAAGAGTCTTCGACATAGAATAAGAAACGCCAGGATCAGGGAAATATGCGAGATCGAAGATGTCGTTAGGTGAGGAAGGCAACGAAGGAGACAAAGGTATGCGCATGTGAGGAGAATGGAACCATCCAGAATCTCCCACATCGCACTGTACGGCCAACCCCTTAGTAGACGACTCCTGGGCAGACCGCTAAAGAGATGGATCGACATGCAGAAGGTTAATCCTTCTTAAAAACAGGCCACAAGGCCTACACCAAGAAGAAGAAGATTAAAATATAAATCAGGTTGTAATTTGACTTCTCAATTAGTTCAAGCATTGAACGTTTCGAATATCTTCATGAATTTTTATTGGAGATCATTACCGAAGCACGCACTGTTATATTTGCAAGAAAAAAAATATATAGGCATTTTGAATCTGTGTCAAAAACATTTTTGAGCGTAAGAAGTGCAGTTGAGTATAAAGTAGCTACCAGCGAGCGGTAAAGTGACTCCAGAGAAGACAATAACCCAAATAAACAAGCTGTGTAAAGCGGTACTTTGACGTACTTAAGTAAGTACTAAAACAGTATCGTTATCATTATGTCAAAGTACGTAATAATACGTCATAGAAAGTAGAAAGTTGAAATATAAAGCCGGTAGGTGTAATACAAAGAATGATATGCCGTAATACAAATATACCAACATAGATGACGAATTGATTTGTAATATATAAGAGTACATTTGATTGGGTTTTCTACGTGAAAATGCTTACATACCTACATATATCACTCACTCCTTTCAACAACGTCACATATCAAAAATCGTCAATTTTCAGATGTGCATGTTTTCGGAATGTCTAGAAAATTTACTATATCCCAGCAAAAGTGGCATATTTTTAACTTAATATTTCACCGCTACAGGACAGAAAGTGTTGTTTTAGCATTTTGAATAAAATGTATTGTTTATTTATTTTTTTAAATAAACTAAATATTTTTCAAATGGAGAAAAAACTTTCAAGTTTTACCTAAAAAGATCTGTTGTACAACAAAAAGTTTAATACGTGGCTTGATATTTATTTTTAATACATTTGATTTTATTCTCAAACTTGAAAAAGGTTCACCTGAAAAATCAATTTTTTTTGATATATGACGTTGTTGAAAGGAGTGAGCGTTATACGTAATCCTCTTAACCATAAGGCGGGATAGTCGATAGCCCGCAACTTAAATTTCTTCAAACCCAGGTAACATTGAACTTAATTATTTTTTGTTGTTGCGTAAAACAGTTTGTGTATTGAAAAAATATGTGAAGAAATAAACATTTTGTTTTTAAAAAGAATAGAGTTATTCGAAGGTATGGAGTTAATTTTTTTTAAATATAAGATTAAAATATTAAATTATCAACAAAGAAAATGATTACCAATGATATTCTTTAAAAAATTGAGCGCGGATACACGTATGGCTATTCGCGTAGCCGATCGCTTACTGAATTGTATGTTAGCGAGTACCTACCCCCTTTAAGAAAAATATATCTGATTTTGATCAGTTTATCTTTGTATTTTTTTAGATACATTTTAAAGTGTGTAAATCAGTTGTTATTAATGAATAGTCGGAATGGACAATAAAAGTTAAATCAGCGGACCAAAATCTAATTCATAAAATATCAATCTTTTGTGCATTAAAATAATATTAAACATTTCATATTATGAATGAAAAAACCTATTTTCTCTTTCAAGGACAGGTATTTAGTATTAACAAAAGTATCGGTACATAGCATAATGACATTGACATTATTAATGCATTTGCTTTCACGTTCATTGCTCATGCCTTGAACTTGCGAGCACACAGACCGAGTTCCCATTTCCTATTGAAATATAATAATAATAATCTATTACAAATACCCAACACCGTTCGTCATCTTTTGATTACCGAGAATATTCAACAATGGCTATAATCTGAATCCATAATGATTGTATAATTTTAATCCGTTACATCAAAGGCGAGGGAAACTGTGTCAAAAGCTGACATATTTCCGTGTGCAAACACACGGTAAATAAATGGTGTATGCTAATAAATTGTAAACACGATCAATTACCGATTGTACTGCATTTACGAACGTCGCAAAAAATTTTGTTGGTGTGGTAAATGGAAATTTAATATTCATTTACTAAAAACTTATACATCCATAGATACTAAAATGTACAGGTATAATATTTTGTCAAAATATTTGAGAATTTTGCGAATATTTTCTCAGTACAATGAACTTTAACACTATAATTTGTACGATTTTAAATGGTTAGTATGTATTCATACATATTTTCACCAATTTAATCATTTAGCATAACGTACGCGTCGGCTGTCCAAACTCAAAACACAGTAAGGGACATTTTTTTTGCAGTACGTTTTTTTTTGCATTTTTGGACTGAGTAGATTCTACTTAGTCCGAAGATGCAAAAAAAACGTACTACAAAAAAATGTCCCTTACTGTGTTTTTAAGTTTGTTATTAAATTATTTCCTGAATGTTTTTCGAAAATACTTTGTGGCACATTTCATGAACTCTGTAAAATTAAACAGCTTTGTTTAAGCCACTTTTTTATTATAAGTACACTTTAACCTACCGGTTTCGACAAGAACCTTGTCATCATCAGGGTTTATTAAATTCTAAAACATTAAAATACTCATAATAAATCACATTCCCCTACCAAAATCTAAATACTTTTAGGATTAGCTTATAGTTTGACTAGATTATTTACTAACAACATTTTGAGAGTGTTCAAATACATATTCACAAATCCAATAACTTGTTATTTATCTATATTGAGATGTCAAAAAATAATATGATAAATAACTCCTATAATTGGAGATAATCCAGATTTGTGAACAAGTGTTTGGACACACTCAAAATGCTGTTAATATTAATATTGGTAGGAATATATCAATTGATCATCACTGCATTAACAAGGCTTTCATTATGTGCAGTTGCCAGAATACAATGATTGCAGAATGGCGACTTTGACAGCTAGTACCGTTAGCCTTGTGCACCTATTATTATCTTTACTTTGTAAATAGCTATCATACACTGAGATCTTAAAATAAATGACTGAGGCTCAAATTGTTTGAGACACACAGTTCTTGTCAGGTTTTAACTGTACATTGAATGCTCATATTATTATTAGTAATGACGGCTTTAACTACGACAATGTTACGATAGCATTTCTTTACCAAGTAACGCCCTTTTGCGTCATGTGAACACGTTGATTCAATATTATTTATCAAATCTTCACCGTTCTCACCCAAAGCCGTAGTAAAAAAGAGTTTTTTACACACACATATATATAGTATGTATGTGTTTATTTAAATATATATGTATATATATATATATATATATATATATATATATATATATATATATATATATATATATGTATATATATATATATATATATATATATATATATATATATATATATATATTTATTTATAAATAGCCACATATATATTTTTCTCAAAATATATTACAAACATAAGTCAAATTTACGTATAATATTCCCGATGAGTAATTTATATTTCTCATTTTGGGACATGGGATTAAGGTTAACAAGACTGGAACACAAATAGTAAAGTAACATTTTTTTTTAAACAACCAAAACTAATACATGGCAAAATATAAAAACAATAAACAGGTATAATAAATAGGCATTAGAAGTATATTTAAAAGAAATTAATGAGAAAAACATAATGAAAGAAGCATATTTAAAATAAACAAATGAGAAAATATAAAAAAACGTAAAGTAAAAACAAAATAAGAGAATTTGACTAATCACTACATACATGTATATATCTTTTCATAAAGTATTATTATAAATTACACTTCTTCATTACTAAATGTATTTACCTCAAGCCGGACTTCCTAATATGAGATTTTCAATATTTCTTAGGTTATTTTTGCCATTGCCGTGAATCAAACAGCAGAGTATGTTTAAAATATTTTATTATATAATATGGTATGACATGAAAAAATTTATCAACAGTTCCATCATTAAAAAAATAGTAAACAGCTATATGAAAATAAACATTAAGAATATTGAGATGAAGAAGAATATGGAAGTCTGGGCATTTACGGGGCTGACGACCGTCATAGGCTGGTTTAAGTGATCACTTTACACACGTGTAACATTTACCAATTCTACCCATTATTGACAACCACACTACTCAAATTCTTGGAAGTTCTATATATATGAACCAATTTAGAAACCTTGTTCATGAATCACTAGAACTTCACTAGAGACATCTATTGGTGAGATGTAAAGAAGCTCTTTATTAAGCAGAAACTCTTATATTAGTATGTGAGATCCGAATCCTGGATTATAATCACACACATGAGAAACGCCAGAAAATACCATTTTCATTTTTATTATTAAGCTTATAATTTGACCAGATAATTTATTTACAACATTTTGAGTGTGTCATATATATGCAATAACTCCTGTAATTGGAGATAATCCAGATTTTGTTAACAAGTATTTGGACACACTCAAAATGTTGTAAAAATTATGAATGATTAAGTGGTAAAAAAATAAACTAAAAAAAAAAATATTAGCAAAGAATTAAATTTTTAACTCATTAATTTTTTTATGTGTTCGAGTGAAACGGAAGAAATAAACCTTTAAAAAATGTTATTTTAATATATTCCTGACCCTCAATATTTAAGGATGGTTGAGAGTCTGATATAATAATAGGAAATCGTAAATCTCGACTTTTCACAGAACGCTGCATTAGTAAACAGACGTTAGAAATGATTATCATAATCTTGTTTTTGATTATTTATTCATCACGCATCACTAGTCTCGCGGACACGTACAACGCACAAAAGATAAATCTCTTTTTGGCCCACATAGGCCAACTCCCACCAGTAGCGAATCTGGGTTATTTTTGCCCGAAGCATTTGTTCATATATGGATGCCTTGAAATTAATTTTCCAGTAAAATGTATTGGGGGTGTACCAGTATATTAAATTATTCATTTTTATTGTTGACGGAATGTATAACGTGTCTATTGAATTTAGAACAGTGGTCTAGAGACTTTTCTACTCGCATGACACTAGTCTGCGATCAGTTTTGAATTTACGAATTCGATTGATTGCATAGAAAGATCAATGGCGCGCAACACTCAGACACAATGAAACACTTCAAACATCTAAGCGAGCAGCATTGTAATCACATACTATGTAATTATAATCCAGGATTCGGACCTCAAATACAAATGAAAGAGTTTTTGCTAAATAAAAAGCTTTTCATCTCACCAATAGAAGTATCTAGTGAAACTCTGGTGATTCAAGCACTATGTTTCAAAATGGAACCGTATATATAGAAATTCCAAGAATGTATCAATCATGGGAAAGAAGAGTGTTACGCGTATGTAAAGTGATCACTTAAACCAGCCTATGATGGTCGTAAGCCCCGTTAATACCCAGAATTCCTTATTCTCCTTCATCCATGTAGAGATGTCAAAAAAATAAAAGCAGCATTATGTTTGATTTGTCTGATTCAAAGTTTGTTGAGCAAGGAAATTCTATAATACATAGGTATTATTTAAATGAAAATATGCAAAGAAAATTTTTTATTTAATTTTATAATTATTATTTTATCATTAATTTCAAATTAGGAAACAATATTTATTTATGATAACAATATTAAATATTTAAGAAATATTAATGTTTTAATAGTAATTAAAACATAAATGTGGAATTGTTTAATTGGCTTTATTATTATTAATATGACTATTTTTGTTTATGTAATGTAATGTTTATTATTGTAAATGTAACTATTTTTTATTGTATATTTTTTTTATGTAAAGCTGTACAATTCCCGAACAAATAAAATAAATACATAAATTTCAAATGATTATATTCGTTTTGGGATCATTCTTTATCCGGGGTCCTGAAGGTACCGCTTCAATAACTTCTATCTAGATCCGCCACTGTTTTAATCATGGCAATATTATTTTCGTCAGACAGGCTGGCTGGTCTATTATTATTCCGTGAGCATTACTCTAAGCCCCAAGTCTCGATAGCTCTGATTTTATCGTTCAAAAATGTAGTCTCCTAAAAGTACCGTAACGGACAGCGTCCTTGACCGCCATCGTCCTACTTCTTATCCTGAGACTCTTGTCACATAAGTATCTCTTAATACTGGCCGGTAAAAGTCAAACCCGCCCATGTTCTGTATATTATTTTTAAATTGTCCTTTAATTCATATTCACGGTTAAACAAAGCATTAAAGTAAATATTACTAAAATCATGTATATTTTTCGATAAAAAAAATCAGTATATTATTTATTGATTCAACTAATGCTTTGAGTTAATACTTTGTGGAATACTATATCGATTATTGAAAAAAAAATAGACACTCGTATAATACCACTTATTAAGTTTTATTTCATCACACACTAGAAATGCATTATTATTGTTAGTTTTAGTGATTATTATTATAATTAGTTTTACTAATAGTCGATGAAAACAACTGTACTTTTCGAAACTAGTCGTGTTTAATGAAATAAAACTCAATAAGTGGTATTAAACAAGTGTTTTTTTTCCATAATAATATTCTAGCATTAAAAGAGTTCAAGCATTCGATTATAAATTATATGAATAGATCACATATGATGAAGTACAGATAATTATTGCTATATGGGAAATGAATTGGAAAAGGAGCAGCATGTATTATAAATTAAATAAAGGAATAGGAGAATTTTAGTAAGAGCTATGGCACTTGAGGTTGCATATTATTAGTCACAGAAGTATGCAGAAATCCTTTGAAGTAAAATTTATATGTACAATTGTATACGAGTATATAAACAAATTTATAAATTTAATAAAAAAAAATTATAGTTCAATGAAAACGTGTTTTTTTTGGACCAATGCAGTTTTAATATGAACTATATAGATATAAGCAGTTGATGTTAAAAAAATATTTTGGATTATTCATACATGGGACTCACAACGAGTCTTTTTCTGTAGCAAAAATATGGGTGTTAGTTCGTTTTGGCTCGTATAAAACATTTTTATTTATTTACTTATAATCCAAATCCCCCAACATTAAAAAAGGTTATGAGTGGACATAGGCGCATTTGATATTTACCGGCTCAAATTATTACCGGTTTAATCCAGAGCCAGGTCGCCTCTCCTTTTGGGACCCAAAAAACTTGACCAGTGTTGAGATTGTATTTTTTTATTGAATATAATTGATCCACTATTACGAATTAAGATATAGATATCTATTTTTTAAAGATTAATTAAAGGAGATATTTAGTATACACGTTAAATTTAAAAGATAGGCTTTTGTCTTTGCAGCAACTTATTGCCTCTTACAGATGAGAGATTTTTCTGCCTTCTCTTTTAACTGGTCCACGTCACTCCATCTTATTTTCCCTATGCTTTAAATATTATATTTTTCCCTTTATTATTGTTATCATTAGGTCATGTCTTATCATATTCCCTCTTGAGTGTATGATTATTATCATTAGATTTTTAATAGATTTATAATGCCAAGAAAGCAGGTACGTAGATGAGTACATCCATTGGAAAATGGTAAAAATCATCATGTTATACACAGAACTGTCTACTTATATGATCCGACGATTTAGTTAAATTGATTTGAATTATTATTATTAATACCTATATTGATTTTTTTCTTCTTTTTCTAACCCTTATCCACACTCAATGGCACATAGAAGCAATGTTATCTTGATCGTTAAATACACAAAGGAAAGGTGAACAGTTTTCCGCTGCAGGTGCCAGTCTAGGGTCATAATAAATAAAATATTATACCCTTTCGGGAATCGAACCCAGGACCTCCAGCATGGCAGCCTAGCGCGCTAACCACTACACTATGGAGGTGGACAATTTTTTTTTACAAATGGTTAATTGAGTTAGTATATAAGAGGGATATTATCTAATGATCAATAATTTCAAACGTTACATAGCTGTTTCTTATATGCTTACAAACATACAGATTTCTATACAAAATGTACTGCAGGTACTATAAGATATTACATTATCATATGTAATGTATGTTTTATCATAATAAAACCCATTAGAAATAAAATGCCTTAAATTCGAGTTTTTATTATTCACGCATTATTTATATGGGTTCCTCCCACACAAGCTGGTTTCTGTATATATACCTAAATCTAAAAACCCAACCTAAACCATTTTAAGTTTTGTTGAACCTTTGTTGTATGTTGTATGTAGCTGATGCAAATAACACGAATCTTCCTTTACGTATCCTCAATCCATTATCCAAACGACTCGTTAATGAACTAAATCCCGCGAGGTTCTGTGTATGCGCTTAGTCTTCTGCCAATATTTAGCCGAAGGGTAAGGAAGATATAAAATACATTTTGTTGCAATCAAAATAAAAGCAAAAAATAACAGGAACTTTTTTCAGCTGTTTGTTAACTCAAATAAGAAATGTGAGAGTAATGAGCATAAATTTGTGGCTCCCAAACTTTTATGTTGGACGAATAAGATGTTTTTTGTTTATTTTGAATAAATAATAATCGATTTATATTATCACACTTCGTGATGGAATTGCATTTTAATATATTATTAGATTAAAACTTTTCCACTTTATTTTTATTTGACCAGCGGCCGGGTTTCGTCGTTACCGACATCCCGGTACCCGACGAAACCCGGTCGCTGGTCAAATAAAAATGAAGTGGAAAAGCTAAAAATATTGGTTTTAATCTAATAATATATTAAATAATAATCATAATATAAATTTTATTTGAAGCTCTAACTTTGTGATTTTCCATTTTATAATTAAAATGTAACTTTAATCATTTAATCATTATAGTGATTTAAAAACGACGTTACAGTTTAATAATAAAATAATAATCAATAAGTATGGATTAAGTTATTATTTAAAAACATAATTTTTCACGGGAACAGTCCGAGGGTATATGTACATATCGTAGTCGTACAGGAGAAAGTGACTAACTAACAAATTGTAAAATGTTCAGGAGGGCCATTTAAGCCACTATTGCTTGGCAAGAAAATAAATATCAATGCATTTAGTCATTTAAACAAGTCAGTATATTATACTTCCAAGTTTAAAATCCTTTGGGATTTTTTCCAGGGCAATATTAATCCAGTAAGATATCAAATAGTCAAGACCACGTTTTTGTAAGAAATGCACTTGGTCACTTTCTCCTGTATGACTACGATATGTACATAGAAGTTAAAATTGTTAATTAGGTGTGTTTCAATGTTCAATTATTCATTTGGTCGATTAATTGAAATTGACGTATGTACCCCTAGATTAACAAATATATATCTATCCTAATTTGGTAAAATACTGGCGCGAAATAACTCCATTTCTAATAAACTATAATATACGAGTGTAATATGAGTCCTTCTACAAGAAACAATTGAGGAGTACTTTTGATACTGTGATATACTATTTTAGATTTTAAGGTAATTGATACCTAAAGTAAAAAAAGCACAAGGAAAAAATAAATTTAAAATCAGACGCTTGTTTATACTACTAGAGTTTTATATTTTAAACTATAAATAATTGTTTTGGAAGTTACAGCTGCTTCCATCTACAGTTATAAATATAAAGTTATATTTTATATTTATACCTGTTGACGGAAAGATCTATAGCTTCCTAAACTAGTTCTTATAAATTATAAAACTCAAGCAGTATGAAACAAGTGTTTTATTTTTAATTTCTTCAAGTCATACCAAATAGTGAAAATCGAAACAATAAATAGGAAAAAAATACATAATAATTTTGGAAATGAAAATGGAAATTAACAATAACTAAATATTAATCAAACAAATTTCAGAAATTTTGAATTAAGTAGGTACAACATATGTTGTATATAAAAGATAAATAGTATTTAGAGAGTATATTAAAATATGGTAAAACTGAGTAGAAATAAAAAGGAGTAAAAATTATGGACATAAAAATAGGGTAAAGTAGGAGAGAACTATATAAAAATAGGGTAAAGTAGGAGAAAACTGTATAAAAATAGGGTAAAGTAGGAGAGAATTACATAAAAATAGGGTAAAAACTATTTTACTCAAGCTTGGGCGGCAAGCCCGTGGGCGCAGTGGGTTAAGCGAACTGAGTCGCTTTCCTCAAACCCCACTATCGGGTCATTGTCACGGCCGACCGTGCCAACTACATAAATGTAAATGTACATGTAAATACCCAGGGCGAGGGCGGCTCTCGGGCGGCTCGTCCGTCTCCGTGGGAGGACTGGGTCATCAGGACCCTAGTATCGGGTCATTGTCGTCGTAAACCAGCTCAACAATTCGACGCGATAAAACTAATTTATGCACCCAAGTGGGTGGACAGGTTTCGCAGAGCATGCGAGTAATGGATGATCGATTTGGAATGCATTTTATTTATTAGAGATTTTAATATATAAATTAATTTCAAACATACAATTTTATTTGATTTTTTTTTATAATTTATGATTGAAGCACTATGATTAAGGTTTTGCATTTTATTTTTGTCTGACCCCTCTCCGCACCCAACCAAAGGGCATCACATCGGCTTAAGGCAGTGTTATCTTAATCGTTAATTTAAGTAATCGTAGAAAGGAGTGAAGTTAATTTTGATGGTGAAAATCAATCTTTTCGACTATTTAATTAACATTTATTTATAACATATCTAGTTTTTAAAGACATTCATATTAAATGGTGCACTCCTATTACATATATGAGGTATGAGTAAAACAATGGACTTATGATATGGCGAATGTAACTAACTAACTAACTAACTAACCATCACGCCGCTTCCCCGCAGGGGTAGGCAGAGAGAATAGAGCGCCACACCACTCTGTCCTTGCAAACATTCTTCGCCTCCTACACGTTCATGCATCTCCTCATACATACCCGCCGATTGTTACGACTCCTAACCTGACCACTTTCAAGTATTTGGCATACCTGATCGTGCCATGTTTTTCTCGGTCTTCCTCTGCTTCTTTTCCCGCTAACATTCGCCTCATAAATTTGTTTTACCGTTCTTTCCTCACTCATTCGTAACTTCCGAATATAATTATGATAAACATATATATTTTTGAACTAAAGATCGATACTCCATGTTTAAAAATATATAAAATTTTCAAAAATGTATTTCATTGACTAAGAATAAAATACAAGCATCTGCTACTAATCAGAGCTTTATAATGTTTTATTTTAATTTTATTATACATGGTTAGTAATATTAAAAGTAATTTATCCGTACTTATTTATTCCATTTGTTATATATCTATATGTAATATATACCACAGAACTTACATATACCCGTCTTCCGCGTCACCACAGATATTTAAACGTTTTTGTATACACAATTTTGGTAATGGATCTCTCTTAATGATGGAGACACTTGTAAAAATGTTTTAATATAGTATTATTAAGTTAGTCTAAAATGTCATCATATTTATTACGTCGATCGTAAATTAGGACAGTCCTCGATCGAGAAATTTGCAAAATGTGTGTGGGAGTTCTGAGCGGAGAAAAAGTTGTTTGAATAAACAAAACTAACCTGAAAACATCGTGAATTGGTGGTAGAATATAATACATGTAATTATTATAAATAATATAATTATCACTTTGAATAATACAATTTGAATATGAGTGAATTCTGATATTCGGAATTCTGGTAGAATAATACGCCTTCCTTATTATTGGCGTGAGTAACTGATCGTAAACTGAACGTTTATTGCACATAGGTGTGATTGGAAATTTAAAATCATTTCTCGGAACTCCTACACGGGATGAATAAGGAATAACTTTCCCTGAATATTTTTACAATTAAAAGTTGTACATATATATGCAGAGGAGAGATCTGATGCATAACACGTCGCTCACTCCTTTCAAGAACGTCATAAATAAAAAATCATCAATTTTCAGTTGAGTATGTTTTCGCAATGCCCAGAAAATGTACTATATCCCAGCAAAATAGGCATATTTTTAACTTAATATTTACCCGCCACAGGGAAGAAAGTGTTGTTTTACATTTTGAAGAGAATGTATTGTTTAATTATTTTTTGAAATAAACTAAATATATTTCAAATGGAGAAATAACCTTCAGGTTTCACCTAAAAAGATCTGTTGCACAGTAAAAAGTTCAATAAGTGGCTTGATATTTATTTTTAATACATTGTATTATATTTTTAAACTTTAAAAACGTTCTCCTGAAAAATTAAGTTTTTTGATTTATGACGTTCTTGAAAGGAGTGAGCGACGTGTGTACTAACTATTATTAACAACGAAAATTGTTGTACCCAAAATATTAAATACGCTCAGTTATTTTTTGATAGGAAATATAAGTAGCGAATATTTATAAGATTTAAGAGTGTTATTTTAATACAAATATTTTTTAAATATATGATTACATTTACCACATAGTATGAGTAAATTATTTACAATCATAAACATGTATAAAAAAATAAAAGCAATCATTGTCTTAAATCACCAGCTCGACAATGATTAATCTTTTCTTCAGGGATGCATACACTACAAATATGTATAACTAAAATAACGTGTTTAAATTTTTTTTTTTTTAAATATAGAAATATGCTTTATAAGTATCAGAATACTTTTTTTAAGACCAAACTTGTTGTATTTATTTAAAACAGCATCTGATCTTGACCTTACAATCAACTAAATTCAGTAAAATACAATAAATTAAAATTAATTAACATGGTAAAACATGAAAGAATGTAATTGTAAAATTAATCACCAACAAATATACATAAAAGTATACATAAGTATACGAAAATAACATACCAACCATCAAGTATGTAGGTCACTGCACATAGTAGTACAAACAAACTATTCTCTTTTAAATATATTTTAATTTATAATGAGAATTTAAGGTCGCTGTATTATCCTTGCATTTATCTCCATTTAACGTTGCTACAAAAGTAGAATTACTGTAACACCATGAATAAATTAACCCGTCTGTTGCCAATGTCACCCAGAGGTGTCTTAATTCTAACGTAAGCCACAAGTAAACTAAAAAAAATGAACTATCGTTATGCATCGAATTCGGTAATGTTTGTAGGAACACATTTTTAAATATTTTTTTTGCTGATGTAATTTAAACTACATTTCATCCAATGTCAATCAGTCCACAAACTTACTTATGTACTGAGACAGCCCATAGTGTATTGTCCGACTACATAGTGTAAGGGTTACCGCTACCGTGATGGAGACCCCGGGTTCAATTCACAGGGGGGTCAAAATAAATATTAAGTTTACAACATTTTGAGTGTGTCCAAATACTTGTTCACAAAATCTGGATTATCTCCAATTACAGGAGTTATTTTCATATTATTTTTTGACATCTCATCAAAGATGAAGAAGAATATGGAAGTCTGGGCATTTACGGGGCTGACGACCGTCATAGGCTGGTTTAAGTGATCACTTTGCACACGTGTAACATTCACCAATTCTACCCATTATTGACAACCACACTACTCAAATTCTTGGAAGAATTGGTGAATGTTACACGTGTGTAAAGTGATCACTTAAACCAGCCTATGACGGTCGTCAGCCCCGTAAATGCCCAGACATCAATATTCTTCTTCATCTTTGATGAGATGTCAAAAAATAATATAAATATTAAGTGTTTTTCACTCTGATATTTATTTGATATTACCCTCCACTGGAAGTTGATGCGTAAGACTATACGTAATTAATTTGCGGTCAGCCATCAATTGATTATTGCATCAATTTTATACAGTGCCCTATGCACCATTGAGTGCGGATGAGGGTAGGTAGAAGATTGAAATAGCACCTGATTACAATATATTTCATTGGTAAAAATTGTTTTGGTATTTTATTTATTAAAGGTATTATAAACATTACTGGGCATTATTTATAGACCCACAATATATTAAAACAAAATTAAGCTGTCGCCTAAAAGTGACGTTGTCAGTCACATACACAGAAAAAAATATGTTAGCCACACGACCTGATGGGTTAACTCTTAGTTGAATTCAACTAGTACTTGTGGATGTATCTAACAACATGAAATATTGAAGCTCACTTGATTTATTTACGAAAAATAACGTTTTTTCATTTAACTTCCTCATTGCCACTTTCCTGGGAGGAAGAAGAATAGCCTTCGAGTTAATTAATGTGGATTTCCACTAAAAAGACGAACCAGCAGCAGAATTTATCACAAATTGTTGTATCGTGAACGAGAAGAGTTTCCAAGGATTAGCTCGTCAAAACGCAAGGCCAATTGACTCACGCATCCTTTAGCAGCGGTTAGCAGATTTAACAGATATCAATTACTGAAACAGGTGTCTGCAGTTCTAACGTATTATTTTCATAATTCATAGTCATAATAATTACGTTGAAAATGTTTACGTAATATTTATCGTTAGATAAATAATAGTTTCATTAATTTATACGAAATAAACCAATGATTTTCATTGATTAACGCATCACACAAACAATTACAGAATCATAAAATAATTAACTTAATATGTCAAGTTGTCAAACAAAATCAACAATAGTGTATAAAAAAATATGTAATAAATAGTATATTCCACCATAAATAAATATAAATGTCTCACTTACCCATGGACTGGTAATCTTAACCTGAAAAATAAATTGTTTCAGATCAATTTAAGTGGAAATTGAACGTTTTTTTAACCCTAGATTCCGGGATATTCTTAAAATTTACTTAAAAGATACGATAACGGATATCCCATCTGTGGAGAGCACTGTGGCAACATATGTAAAGAATGTAGAGACAACTAGCATGTATCTTAGTTTTGTACAGATATTTTATGTTACTTTTATATATAAAGTTCTCAAAACCATGTTGCACTTATATTGAAACGTTTTTAGTAAACGTATTTCGTGAAGTGTGAGTTTTTGTTATCATCACACATTTTACGATAGTCCCACATTAAGGTACATTGGAAGTCTAGTGGTCTAGGGTTAAATGAAATAAAATAAACTTTATAAAATTAAACAATTTTGTTTAAACCACTTTTTTTAAAAGTGGTTAAAACAAAGTTGTTTAATTTTATAAAGTTTATGAAATGTGTCACAAAGTATCTGCGAAAAACATTCAAGAAATGAAATAAATTGTTCAATGCAAATTTTATCACAAATTTCTAATACAGTTATTTATTTAAAAACCACAATTTCCTTTATGTTGTGTTACATCGAAATAAGGCAATCATCAATAGATTTAAAGAATAAATAATTCTAAAAATTATAGCAAAAAGCCAACGATTGAACTGTAATTGTACCTTCTTAGTTGTAAAAAAACGAGTAAAATCACAGTTATGTATGTTTCTCGTAATGTGTTTGAAGTACGTGAGATTCAAAGGTATGCATCAGGCAAAACTTGTATACGTAAAAATGCCAAAGTAATTTTATTGTTGTGTTTTGCCAAAAAAGTTAACATGTACTTTACAGTGTGAAAATGGGTCATCACGTAGGCTAGCACGCAAAGAATTTTATTATTTTTAACCTGTTAGTTTATGCGAAATATAGTCTTTAACCTATGAACATAGTATTATAAACAGCTAAGGTTCACGATGAGAATGACGATAAAATTTAAACACCTCATCGTTGTCTTACTTATTTCTCGCTACATCTTTCTGGTAGACTAAAAAATGCAGTCAATCGGGAATCAAGGTTTGGTGGCTCATTCTCGCAGTTAAAAATTACAGACGAAAATTCTCAGAAATCATAACCTAACGGTCCTTTGTGCCACTTCAAGTTTCGACAAGTATTATTAATAATGATTTACACAATTTTTTTTCCAGGTTGATCATAATTTTTAAGTATACAGAGTTTTTTTAATGCCCAATAAGATAGGAGTTATTTAAAAAATATTTTCTTTGGATTAATGGAAAAAGTATTTTATGATATAATTTGATAAAAAATCACACAGGTGCAAAAAGAAACAGTTTTTTTTGTATTTTGAAATTGTTATGAGTAGTATATTTTATATTTTTTTTGGATCGATATTATGAACATATAAAATACTTTTACATAAGTATACCAAAGAGAGCGTTTAAAATAATAAATTAATATAAAACATAATATTTTCTTTATTCATTCATTCACAACCTTATCTGCACCTCAATGGTGCACAGGGCATTGCATTATATAAACGCAGTGTTTTCTTGATCGTTAACACATGAAGGAGAGGTGATCAACCTTCCACTTCAGGTACCAGTCCAGGGTAGTATTGAATAAATATTAGAGAGAAAAAATCACTTATCACCCCTGAGAATCGAACTCGGGACCTCCAGAACGGTAGCCGAGCGTGCTGACCTTTGCACTACGGAGGCAGATAAAATTACTTTTACATATCATTATACCAAAGAGAGCATTTAAAATAATTAATGAATATTAAACAAAATATTCTTTTATTTCCTTGAATATATTTTAGTGGTATTTAAAGTAACGTTTTTTATTCTTTTAGATTTTCTGAATAAAAAAAATTCCTCATATTGAAAAATTGGATTAAAATTGTCACAACAACGTCGCGTCGCAGTATTCTTAAGGCCGCGGTCACGATATCAGCGGTAAGCGTCCAGCGTCAGAGCGGTGCCGCTCACGTTTTATCCTGCACTAAATATTTACGATATTGGTAGCACGTGGAGAAAAGCAGTGATCTTGTAGTGGCATTTTTTCCAGCTTTGGCACGAAACGTCCCATGGTCACGAGTCCAGCAAAAACTTGGCATTAACCGCTACGCCACATAGACAGACGATCATTGGTCAATTTAAAAACGAAAAATCCACTAAGCGATTTTTTTTCAATCACTGTAATGGACTTTTTGGCAAAAAATCTGTTTTCTACTGTGTAAAATCGTATCGCCACATAATTATTACATCTTCATTTTTTGTTATAACCTGTCGATGAAAACATCTGTAGTCTTCAAAACTTCAAACTCTTATCCGCACCCCAATGGTGTATAGGGCACTGCTACATAAAACTGTCTAAGATATTTTCATTCAAACCCCTATCCGCATCTGATGGTGCATAGGGCACTGCATCATATAAACGCAGTGTTACCTTGATCGTTAACACATGAAGGAAAGGTGATGACCCCTCCTCTTCGGGTACCAGTCCAGGGTAATATTGAATAAATATTATAGAGTGTAAAAATCACATATATTCATTTGAGCTATCCCTGAATCGAATCCGGGACCTCCAGAACGGTAGCCAAAAGTGCTGACTATTACACTACGGAGGCGGACAAATGAAATGAAATAAATGGCAATTAGTGGTCCAATACAAGTGTAAAGTGTATTTTTAATAATTACATATTTGATTCAGATTACACGGTTTCTATAACGTATATAGCCTGTTTGTCAAATTGTATGTGCCTACCTAGATGTCTTCTCACCGTACATAATTCAAGCTTGATAAGTTCATTGAATCGTATTTTAGATATAGATCCAATTACCTCTCTAATTAATAAATCTTTCCAAGCAGTTTCTCATTATATTTTCAACCTTATTTATAATTTTTTTTTTCCAAAAAGCGCTGCGAATTCATTTATTAATTACTATTTCAAAATATATAAATCAGTATTTTATATATATATCTTGCAAGAGAAATATCATACAACAATAGAAAAAGAAATAAAGAATCCTAGGTACTTTTAGGATTATTCTACAATATATTTTTTTAACTCTGCTTGAAATTCGCCACATTTTGAGTGTGTCCAAATATGTTCAGATGTAAAAAAATAACTTGTAATTGGAGATAATCCAGAATTGTGAACAAGTGTTTGAACACACTCAAAATGTTGTAAATAAATTGACAGGTCAAATTATAGCTAAAATAAATTGAAAATCATGTTTTCATGCGTTTCTCAAGTAAATTAATATAATCCAGGATTATGACCTTACAAACAAATGGAAAGAGTCTCTGCCTAATGAAAGCTTTCATCATTCCAACAGAGACGGCTGTTGTAAACTCCCACATACTATGTTACGAGTTTTATCAGTTTATCTAAAAGTTCCAAACATTAAGTAGTGTGGTTGTCAATCATGGATAGAATTGATGAATGTTACACTTGTGTAAAGGGATCACTTAACTAAGCCTATGACGGTCGTAAGTCCTGTAAATGCCCAGACTTCCATATTCTTCTTCATCTATGTTAAGATTTAAAAAAATACTCTAATTAAGTTTCATATTATTTTTTGACATCTCATCCAAGATGGAGAAGAATATGGAAGTCTGGGCATTTACGGGGCTGACGACCGTCATAGGCTGGTTTAAGTGATCACTTTACACTCGTGTTACATTCACCAATTCTACCCATTATTGACAACCGTGTGGTTACTCAAATTCTTGAAAGTTCTATTTATATGAACCAATTTAGAAATATTGTTCTTGAATTACTAGAACTTCACTAGAGACATGTATTGGTGAGATGAAGTAAAGCTTTTTTAGCTGTCGTCAGCCCCGTAAATGCCCAGACTTCCATATTCTTCTTCATCTTTGATGAGATGTCAAAAAATAACTCCTGTAATTGGAGATAATCCAGATTTGTGAACAAGTATTTGAAAACACTCTAAATGTTCTAATTAAGTTAGTTTTGTTTAAAAAAATACTAAATAAACTTCGTCGGAGAATCTTTTCACCCGAACCAATTTACTTTGGATACCTACGAGTACTTTTTATCCATGGATATTGGTTCCGCATTACTCGATCCATCTCTACTGCGGGCCAATAACCCTTCTAAGATAGGTATGCTATGTATTTTCGCTAGTCCAATACTCGGACAATAAGCTGTGTTGTTTTCTTATTCATGTTTTCGTTACCTACTTTGTTTTTTTCCCTGAACTTTTTCACCGAGCCAATGTGCAAGAATTGGCTGACCTTGTATTTGAAACATGCCCTCCATTTGAATACTTGTTATTCCAATATTTATGTTTTCTTTGTTTTGTTTGTTTAAATGATGTACATATATTGAATACTCAATTTATCATTATTTATTATGTCGTGGATTCCATTGTTATTATTTCGACACGATCAATATCACTCATACTGGATTGGTGGATTCATTGATGTTTTAGCTACTAATAACACTTTTTTATTACTTGTCCGCCTCCGTAGTGTAATGGTCAGTACGCTCGGCTAACGTTCTGGAGGTCCCGGGTTCGATTCCCAGGGGAGGGATTAAATAAATATAAGTATTTTTTTTCACTCTAATATTCATTCAATTACCTTGGACTGGTACCTGAAGCGGAGGTCCTAATCACCTTTCCTTCATGTGTTAACGATCAAGATAACACTGCGTTTATATGATGCAGTGCCCTATGCACCATTGGGGTGCGGATAAGGGTTTGAAGACGAAGAAGAATATATTTTTTTATATGATACTTATGATTTACAATCGAATTGTAGTATAAAATGTTTTGTTCTAATGGTTAAAGAATTATTCAAAACTTAACGCTGATTTATTTCTTAATTATAATATAACTATGATTGGATCAAAACATGTTTAAAAAAAAACAGATAATACATTTTTATATTTGAGTTTATTTAAATTACATATTGTGCATATTATTAATGATATTTTTTATGTAAAAATTAAGAATATACTTGAAAAGAAAGGTTGCCTTTAATAAACATAAATAATGCATAAAATTGTTGTACCTTTTTTTTAAATTCCATTTTACTTTATAACGGAGGATTTTTTTTCCATTTTTTTCTTGAATAGTCAAAATTTAATTTAATGACAAAAAACAAAAACATACTTTACGATTTTTACTCAAATTTTCGGTGGATTTATCTTGAAGTTTCTTATTTGCACCAAAAAGTGCATAAGGTACAGGATCATATAGCAGCAGTGTTATTTCGTTCATTACATTAAGGAAAAATGATCAATCGTAAGTTTTAGGATCTTAAAAATATTTATATTTATTTCAATTATAATTACTTATATTTATTTCGATTCTTGTCAGAAACGAACCCGGGATTTCCAGCAAAGTAAATGCGCTTGCAACTACACCAATAAGACGATTTAGTTTTGAAGATCATAAAAAATAGGTTTAAATCTAACACTTATATATTAAAGATGTCTGGAGTCTTTTTGTTATGTGGAAAAGTGACATAAACTAGTTATTTAATGTTCTGACATGCTGTGTCTGTATTCTGTGTAGTGTGAAGCACTTAAGAGCAACGGATGTTTAACAACATCAAAAGCGTTCAAAATGATAAATAAAACTCGCCGAATCATAAATTGAGAATTTGTTGTGGGAAATTGCTGTTAAAACGGAAAAAATTGATGTTGTGAAACAACATTTTAAAGTACGTTCTATACTGCCTTCAATTTAGATTAAAAAATATGTGAAACACTAGTTTCGAGAATCACAGATGTTCCCATGAGTGAAAATAAAAACTAACGAACAATAAATAGTTTGGGTACTGTTAGAGGTGGGCGGTGCAGTTTAGGGCTGGGATATAGTTTAACCGGAACATAGAAACCAAGGGTGAGAAATTTTGGAAAAGTATTTTTATAATCAATGTTTTAACAGAATTTCAGACATAAAAGCAGCTTCACGATTTAATAAACGTAGTTTAAAGTATTATTAAATTTGACACAACTACGGGATAGCAGTCCTCCCATCGACAAGTGATCAAAACTAATAAATGTTTTAAAAATAGTTGTAATTTAAAATTCAACTCCGTAATACATTCGACTTATTTAAATCAGTCATAAATAATTATGAAGTATCAAAAATTAACGCTGCTGTTAATTTTTGATACTTCATAATTATTCATCGTTAATGAGTAGGTGAATGAGGTAATAAACAAGAGTATTAAAGATCATTTAAAATATAAGAAGAAAGATGGAGAACATAGTCTTACCCATACATATTGATTGCATTAGGTAAACTACTTATACGGAAATATTTCAAATATAATTATTTGTAAATATGTATACAAAATACGTAAATCGTTAACTGTAAACTCTTGGAGGGATTTTTACGGTAACGGCGCTGTATAAATTGGCCATTATTATTTTAGTTTCATCGATATTATAATTGGAATGGAAAAAGCACTGAAGGAAAAATTCGTGACAGGAAAAGCGAGCTAAGAAGAAATTACTTTAACAAAATCAAAGAAAATGTCGAGTTGTGCCAAATATCAAATGTGATGACTAGAAATTCCATCCCACACTTGCATAAGATTAAAAAAATAATGTATTTTAGAAAAATATGAAAATTATGATATGTATTTAATTTTTTTGAATACCAAGGTGAATGAATGAGAGAGTATTCTGCACAATAATGTATTAATCAATGGTTTCGTGATTATGTCATTATTTGTGTTGCGCATAATTAATTGATGTTTGTAATACTATATTTTTAGATACCATATGTAAGTTAATGAAAAATTACCTTGAATTAATTTTGATAAAGTTCCTTTAGATTGACTCATCGTTGTATCTTTTTTTCTTTAATTTTATTAGATAATTTATATCTTTACGATATAATCAAATTAAGTTAAAAATAATAATAAAGACTTATGTATTAACACATACATTCACATTTTTATTGTACTTTATGAATAATAATATTTGTATACATATAATAACGCTAAAAATTCTCACGGAGAACGAATGTTATAATTTAATTTGATATATCAGCACATGATAGCAATTCTAATAATTTTATGTATAAAATATATCGACACAAGCTAGAGCACTCAAGATGGGTGAAAAGCAAAAAGAAGAAGAAGAAGATCTTATGTTTAATTCTTAATGTTATTGATTCACAAACGTCATGAAGTGTCCTAAGCTGTGCGCTGAAATGTACCGACAGGATAAAGGAACAGTAGTATTATTTTATTGAAGAAGATAAGCAAAAATTGCTGGGATACTCGGGCTGCTTACCTGTAGTACAATTATTAAGGTTGGACAATTTGCTTCTAATGTGTTCAAAGCGCTTGAAGCATATCAAATTAAAAATGAATTAAAATTAAAAATTCAATTTGTTGATGAAAATTTATAGTAAATAACATTAAATTAAAATGAAGAAAACACTTTGATCCACTTATTGAGTTAAAGAATTTATATTAGTTTTTAATTAAGTTAAAAAAACTATGAAATTCATTATATTTTTCTCAATAAATAAGGCTAAATGTTCTCTAAAAATAGTTTATTAATTAAAATTAAATAATTAAAGAGCGCTGACCGCTGACCTTGCGACATCAATAAAACGTGTTTTACGTGAGTCAAAGACCTACTTTATACAGATTCTGGTGTTTCCCGAGAATTTAATAAATACTACTTCTCTCCAATCATTTTTGGTAATAATTTTAATGCTCCGGGTCAATTGTAACATTAATCATTAAAATATTCACAGTTATCGCCGTCTCTGAAGATATTTGAACTTACTAAACATACAAGACGTAATGATTTATTACTAATGAATTCAACGAGAAACATGTTAAATGTTTGATGTATTATGTACATATCGCTCGCTCCTTTCAAGAACGTCATAAATAAAAAAAACTTGATTTTTCAGGAGAACGTTTTTAAAGTTTGAAAATATAACACAATATATTAAAAATAAATATCAAGTCACTTTTTGAACTTTTTACTGTGCAACAGATCTTTTTAGGTAAAACCTGAAGGTTTTTTCTCCGTTTGAAAAATATTAAGTACATTTAAAAACATAAAGCCCTTATCCTCACCCCAATGGTGCATAGGGCACTGCTTCATATAAATGCAGTGTTATCTTGATCGTTTACGCATGAAATATTGCAGTGAAAAAATCCCTTATATTTATTTGACCCCCCCTGGGAATCGAACCCGGGACCTCCAGAATGGTAGCAGAGCGTGCTGACCATTACACTACGGAGGTGGACGAACATAATTACAGAAACATAATTAAACACTACCTCTTCTTCAAAATGCAATAACAACATTTTCTGCCCTGTAGCGGGTAAATATTAAGTTAAAAATATGCCTTTTTTGTTGGGATATAGTATATTTTCTGGGCATTCCGAAAATATGCACAACCGAAAATTGGCGATTTTTGATTTATGACGTTCTTGAAAGGAGCGAGCGATATATGGAAATTGGTTGAATTGGCCATACAGAATTTTGTTAGTAATATGAAACATACGAGGATTTAAAAAAAAAGATCAGTAAACAGTATTAAATAAAATACTTTTCTGTTTTTAATGGGGTGGATTCGATATTGAGCCGGATACAAGTTTGTACTGTTGATAATAAAATCTGTAGTTTTCGAAAGAAGTCGTGTTCACATAAATAAACTGGAAAGTCGTTTTTTGCTAGAGTTTTAATTTTTATATTCGATCTACTAATATTTATTTTTCATCTTGAGCGATTATTAGTAGAAGCCATATTATTTAATTATACTTATCAACATTCTTGTCAAGTAAATAAACTCGCTGAAAACAAATGATAAACATAATCTGGTTTTGATTAAAATTTTTAGTATTCTCATATCCTCACTAATAATCTCGCACAAAAACTGAGAGAGTTCAATATTATAAAATAACTTTATTTCTACCTCAATTATTTTTTATTCATAACAATTCGGTAAGGTTATTGCGGTCTCTTTTAATTTAGCTAAATACAATAAGTTACAAGTGCAAAAAATGAACTATTTTATGTATCATAATAAACCACAGAACGAATAATTGAATTCATACCGAATTTTTAAAATGCTGAAGATTGAAAAAAATCTTCATTCAAAATCAACGATGCATTAAACAGCGGTTAGCAACCTTTTGCGAACCCCTTACCACAATTCATGCCCTCGAATTACAACAGGGTTATTAATTTTTACTGTATTTTAGTCCGCCTCCGTAGTGTAATGGTCAGCATGCTCGGAGGTCCAAGGTTCGATTGCCAGGCGGGGGGTGGTCAAATAAATAAAGTGATTTTTTCACCTGAACTGGTACCTAAAGCAGAAGGCTGATCACCTTTCCTGTAAGTATTAAAGATACTTAACACTTAGTTTATATAATGCAGTGCCTTATGCACCATCACGATTTTATTTTCGGTTTGAGTGCTGCATATAAACGCAATTATGTATTTCCCACTCAACCTTAATAACCTAGTGTCTTTTCATTGTTTTTTTTAAAGTAAAATGTTTAAATATCACATATACGTAAACTGACGTCATTAAACAAAATGCATTTTATTTAGAAGTTACGTAGTTAAGTAGACGTCAATCTATATATGTATATACATATTGATCCTATTAGGAGTCAAACGGGGGGGCAAACGGGGATTCAAATTATTTCTGGGAAATATTGTTTATTATGCCAACCAAGGTAGAGTATGCTTAGATCTTGGGAATGATTTGTGTCTCAATTCCGATCTTCACCTCCACGCATGGTGTCCCCTGGTAACTTGGGAATTGTTGTTGAAGATTGGGTGAAAACCCCAGTGGGATATAATACTCTCAAGGCCAACGAAAACGGAAGACTCACCAACCCGCAAGGCAAGCGTGGTGTTTTAATGCCAAACCCCCCCCCCCCCCCCAAAACCATGAAAATACAAAATCAAAATCGACCCCGAGTTCCCAGCGTCCCGCCTATCCCTGACTACGGCGGCGGTCAGAACAGGAGACGGGACAGGGGTGCGACAAGGAATCCCTGGGTTACGGCCGGCTGCCATACCAGCATTGACCTGGCTACACTAAATGCAAGATCCCTTTCAACTGATGACAGAATGTTGGAACTAGAAGAAGAACTGTCTAAGATTAAATGGACTGTACTGGGCCTTTCAGAAGTAAGAAGGAAAGGAGAAGAATGTATTACTCTTAAATCAGGTCATTTATTCTACTTCAAAGGAAATACGCAGTCCAGAAATGGCGGTGTTGGCTTTCTCATTCATAAAGATATTAAATCCCGAGTTGTAGAGTTTAAAAGCATATCAGATAGAGTAATTTCTACCACAATAAAAATTAATAAAAGGTACAGCGTAAAAATTATACAAGTTTACGCCCCGACCAGCAGTCACGAAGACTGGGAAGTAGAAGAGTTCTATGAAGATATAAACACAGCCAAAACTAATTCTCCAACAAAATATAATTTTGTTATTGGAGACTTCAACTCAAAACTTGGAGTAAAGCAAGGAAACCAAGAAGTAGCAATCGGAAACTTCGGAACAGGGACCCGGAATAACAGAGGTACCATGCTCCTCAACTTTCTTCATCAGACCAGCCTGTTTGCTATGAATACTTTCTTTAAGAAAAAATCAAATAGGAAATGGACGTGGAGAAGCCCGGATGGAATTACGAAGAACGAGATTGACTTCATTCTAACAGACTGCAAATATATAGTTCAGGACGTTACTGTACTAAATCACTTTAACACCGGAAGTGATCATCGCCTCGTAAGAGCTAAAATAAAAATAAATATCAAAGGCGAAAGGCGAAAACTGACAATGAAGAAACCGAGTAGCAAAAATGACATTATTAATTCAATAAAGAGTAGACAAGAGGAATACATCAACAATGTGGACCAAAAACTGATATCCGGAAACTATGAAGATATGAACATAGAGACCTTAAACGATGAAATCAAGACTGCACTAACAGAAGGACTAAAAGAAATCCTAACAAATTCCCATACCACAGAGAAAAAACTCAGTCAAAACACTGTCAACATGATGGCCAAACGCCGAAACCTCGCGGGAAATTCAACAGTAAACCAACTTAGAGAAATAAACAAAGAAATTCGCAAAATGACACGTAAAGACTTAAGGCATTACAATCTACAAGTTATTGAAAAAACTATTCTAGAAAACAGTAGTAGAAAAGTACTTATGTCTAAACTGTCGAGCGGGAAAAATGAAATTTTCAAGTTGTTGGATGAGAATGGAGAGGTTGTAACAAACAGAGAAGAACTATTAAATATTGCTTTTAAATTTTACAAGGTTCTTTACCAATCAAAAATCCCGAGACCAGCTGAGTCTACCATCTACAGTTATAGGAGAAGAGGTCCAATCTGCAATGTCGGATCGGAGGATCTGCCTAACATAATTATGGATGAAATAGATAAAGCACTTAAGCAAATGAAAAACAGGAAGAGTCCAGGAGAAGATAACATAATTCCCGAAATGCTCAAATCAACCAGCCCACATTTTAGGGAAATCTTGGCTCTCCTATTCAACAAATGCCTAGAGGAGGGATCTATACCATTAGATTGGTGTAATGCAATAATCATTCTTCTTCATAAGAAAGGCGATGCCAGAAAGTTAGAGAACTATAGGCCTATCAGTCTCCTCTCACATCTTTACAAGCTTTTTACAAAAATCATAGTCAACAGAATCACAGCAAAGCTGGACCTCTACCAACCACGAGAACAAGCTGGGTTTCGCTCGGGATATAGCACAAGTGACCATCTGCAGACCCTTAAACTGGTGATAGAAAGGTATAACGAATACAAAAGACCACTTGTGGTGACTTTTGTTGACTATGAGAAGGCTTTCGATTCTGTAGAGATGTGGGCCATTTTGGACGCTTTGAAAGACAGTAGAATAGATGAGAGATATGCGACCCTCCTGAAAAACATATATGGCAACGCTACGTCAGTAATCCAATTACACGAAAATACGGACAAGTTCGCTATTCAGAGAGGCGTAAGACAAGGGGACACAATATCTCCAAAACTCTTTACACTCACTCTAGAAAATGTTTTTAAGCGTCTAGATTGGAACCAAAAAGGCCTGAATATCGATGGGGAGCGGCTTCACCACCTAAGATTCGCAGATGATATTGTCCTTATATCCGAGAGCCTTGATGAGATGACTGGGATGATTGAAGACCTAAAGGTAGAATCTGCCAAAATTGGACTCAAGATGAATATAGCAAAGACTAAATTGATGACAAACGTCAACATCAATGGGAATCTACCTATAGAAAAAGTCGAAAGCTATGTTTATCTTGGTCACAAAATCACCATCGGTAGAGACAACCAGACCAGCGAGGTGGATAGAAGAATAAATCTCTCTTGGGTAGCTTTTGGAAAGCTTAATTCCACATTCCGAAGCCCCATTCCCAACTCACTCAAGACAAGAGTGTTTAACCAATGCGTTCTACCCGTCCTAACCTATGGCGCGGAAACAATGACTCTGACCAAGCAATCCTCCCATAAGTTGCAAGTTGCACAGAGGAGCATGGAGCGAATTATGCTTGGAATAACATTAAGAGACAAAAAAAGGAACGATTGGATCCGACGCCAGACACAGGTCTGTGACGTGGTAGAGCGAATTGCTTGGCTGAAGTGGAAATGGGCCGGTCACATAGCCAGAATGACCGACGACAGATGGACGAAACGTGTTCTGGTGTGGAGACCGAGGAACCAGAGGCCTCAAGGACGTCCACCGATGAGATGGGTGGACGACATCAGGAAGTTTGCTGGAAGACAGTGGATGGGGACGGCGCAGGATCGGGAGGAGTGGAGGCGGAAGGGGGAGGCCTTTGTCCAGCAGTGGACCTCAACGGGCTGATATGATGATGATGAGGAGTCGTTACAGGAAGTCATGTTTTAAAATAAACATTGGACAAATAATTCAAAAACTAACATTGCAGAAAAAAGGACATCAAAAAATGTCATCAAAGACCAATTAAGTTATGCGTTAAAAACATTAAATGAATTTGAACTGTAATTATTCAGACGTTTGGTATTCCGTTTTGCGAAGAGTTGGAAGTTGCTCCCGTGTTGAAAGCTACAGCATATGGCAATCCAACATTCCTCTGATTAACATCAGCTTATTTAGAAGTACCTGTTCCCAAATCACTTGCTTGGCCTCTCCGTGACCTATTGTCCGCCATGAGGTACTTGGTAGTTGGATTGATGAGGTGCGGACAGAGACTAAATGTTACATGAGTGGGTATGTAATATGTATATAGGATACAAGAATACTGTATGCTGTCAAGAGATGGACATGGTGTTCTTGTGTTCAGCTAATTTATTCCCAGCACATTCCACTTCTGTAGCATTACATTGTACAATAAATAGGTTTATCCATTCAATAATAAATACTTATGCAGATGTACAAGTACACTCGAAGATATATCTGCATTATTAAGTAACAAATAACTTTTTGTTCATCGTTACATTGAGATATTTCATATTTGATATTACGATTATATCTTTGTAAAAATGGTCTTCGGGAAATTCACTGTTCAAATAATTTACAACCTAAAACTAATATTTATTTTTTAAATATAAGGTAAAAAATGTTGATGAAACAAAGTTATTTATTTATATGTAAAAAAATACCTATTTAAAAAAACTTTTGGTAAGAAATTGCATATATAAAATGTTGGTATAAAATATATACAAACATATGTTTATTATATTATATGGAAGGTTTATCAGCATTTTTTTATTGAAACTGTACAATTGATGTAAATTTATTATTTTTAGGATAACATCTACATATGGACCGCTTTATATGGTCTTTATTAAATGAAGAAAACAGATGCAAACGTACTGTAACTGTATTGCAAGTGAAAAATTCTTCCCAAGAAATTACTATTTCCATATTATATAGTACATATATAACGTGGTAATATTTTCCTTTTGAAAATTAAGTGTAAATAATATGTAAAGTGGGTGTATAATAATAAAATAAACAATGTGTTGCTTTGTAATTAAAGTTTATTCTTAATTTATCTTTATAATAACTTTATATCTATCTATCTATCTATCTATCTATCTGATTCTGACAGTTATTTTTTCCTATCGGATCTCTTTTGTTTAATTCTGTGCGACGCATGCGGCATCTGGTGGTAGAACTGTTTTATGTAGGTACTTTTTGTAAGTACTTAATAAAATGTATAGGTAGGTACCTAGGTATTTTATTACATCTCCCCCCTTGGGGATGAAAATTCATAGTAAAATTTTCACTCGTCCTCCGGATCATCTTCTTGTAGTGAAGGGACTGGTATAAGTTTAGTGATATGATAAAGTTTTTTTTTTTTTTTCCTCCTATCTTTTTTCCTTCTTTTTTTTTCTTTCTTTTTTTCTTTCGTGTTTTTTTTCTTTCTTTCTTTTTTTTTTCTTTTTTTTTGTATTTTTTTTTCTTCTTGACCCTTTTAAAGTAGACACAGTTTTTTTCAATCCATTTGTTTTTTTCTTTTGAATTCCTTCATTTTTATTCAGATCTCTTAAAGTATCTTCTAATATAACCAAATGTACAACTTTTAATTGTTCATCTGCATTTTCATTCGATTCTAAAACTGGATTCCTGCTTAGACAATCTACTTTTAAATTCTTCTTTCCTGGAGTATATTTTGTTTCATATTTTGTAGTATTTTTTTCTACTTTATTTTTATTTTCATTCTTCAAGCACTGTTTCTGTGTTATTTGCATGTCTTCATTTTTATTCTTATCTTTTAAAATATCTTCTAATTTAACCAAATTAACAACTTTTAATTGTTCATCTGCATTTTCATTCGATTTTAATACTGGATTCCTGCTTAGACAATCTACTTCTAAATTCTTCTTTCCTGGAGTATATTTTATTTTATCTTTCGTAGAAGTTTTTTCTACTTTATTTTTATTTTCATTTTTCAAGCACTGTTTCTGTGTTATTTGAATGTCTTCATTTTTATTCTGATCTTTTAAAATATCTTCTAATTTAACCAAATTTACAGCTTTTAATTGTTCATTTGCATTTTCCTTCGATTCTAATACTGGATTCCTGCTCATACAATCTGCTTCGAAATTTTTCTTTTCTGGAGTATATTTTATTTTATATTTTGTAGAAATTTTTTCCACATTATTTTTATTTTCATTCTTCAAGCACTGTTTCTGTGTAATTTGTAAATCTTCATTTTTATTATTAATCTTATCATCCTCTTTTGTTTTAAACCAGCACGTTGCTTCAGAGTGATATCGAGTTCCCTTATTTAAATTTTCACAAATCTTACATGGACTTTTATCTTTAATTTTATCACTAGTTCTTAGATTTCCACGTCTTCTTTGATTATCTTCTAATCGTTTTCTTTGATCATCTTCTAATTTTTCTCTCTCACTCCGAACATATTGTAGTAATTGTTTTAATACATCTAATGTTTCATCATCCATTTCCAATTAACAAAATTGTCGTTTTATAACGTGGTAATATTTTCCTTTTGAAAATTAAGTGTAAATAATATGTAAAGTGGGTGTATAATAATAAAATAAACAATGTGTTGCTTTGTAATTAAAGTTTATTCTTAATTTATCTTTATAATAACTTTATATCTATCTATCTATCTATCTATCTATCTGATTCTGACAGTTATTTTTTCCTATCGGATCTCTTTTGTTTAATTCTGTGCGACGCATGCGGCATCTGGTGGTAGAACTGTTTTATGTAGGTACTTTTTGTAAGTACTTAATAAAATGTATAGGTAGGTACCTAGGTATTTTATTACACATATATACACGTATTTTTTACAATAATATACATGTTTTATTTAACCATGTAAGAGTATCTATCAGTGACTCCACTTTCAAAATAAATCTGATCAAGAACAGTAAAATTACCTGCAATATAAAAAAAAGTATGAATTTATTACAAAATTACTAAACTTGGTCGATACCTTTCCTCCGCGATCGTACTCGATAGGGCGGGTACTCAGTCTTCGTCATATAGTGTTTGCAACGGCAATTTTCATCATTATCATATATAGGTGACAGAACGTTCATTTGCATAAATTGATACAAATACACATGCGAATGCCAACACTTAATCTGTCAGCCGTTTCCAAATACGTTAGCGAGGAGTAAACGACCCTGTTATTTATTTGTCAGTGATCGATTTAAAATGTAATTTGATTGATTGAAAGAAATTGTAGGATTTAAAAGAACTATGTATATTTGATATATAAAAAAGAAAAGTATATTACTGTTTTACTGGATTTATTAATATATGGCAATTTATAAACGACATTAAAAAGTAGGTATATTGTAAAGAGACTTTTATATCACTTGTTTCTATTCAAACAGAAAACTTTGTGTTTCCTAAATATGTTAAGTGTATAAAACATGGCATAATTTCTTCAATACCTCTAATATATTTCAATAATTGATTAGACAGTCATATTGGTATTATGATACGTATTTCGATGGACTCAACATTACGGTGTTTGATAATGATGTTGGGTAAATCAGTACAAGTGACATAAAAGGTTTTATTCATTATTAGTATTAACCAAGAGAAATCTAATGCTTCATACTCTTAAAAGAGCTTTTCTGATTTCATAATCTAAAGTTAGCATTAATTGTTGAAATTATACCCATATCAGAGATTTCAGAAATTTTTTGTAATGAAAAGTATTCTAACGAAATTACTGTCATTTTTACTCCATATAATGCATTATGTATAGTCATAACATTAAAAATAATAGCAGTAGCTTAATAATGCCCTAACAACGTGAAACAATTGTCACGAATTTTATTTTTATTGGTTTTAAAAATAAAAATATACAACTTAGTAGACTCTTGAAATAAGTGTTTGATTTTAATATTTAAAACATACGAAAAATACGAGTGAATAAAAAAAATCAATAACCTATTGAAGTATGAATTATGCACGCATCAATCGAAATAAAATATACTTAATTTGAAATATTGAAGGAAATCGCAATACACAAAAACGGCTTCAGAGTTTTAAATTCGTTCAAGTAATAAATAAAGAATCACGTATTATTTAACCTCGGGTATTCAATAAACTATACGCTACATTGATAATTATAACATTGTGCAGATTAATTAAACACTCCACAGTTTTACGTTCGATTAACAAAATTATTTTAGATTAGTATTATTATTTATACAAAATATAAACACTTCCGCGGACCCAAAAAATCCACTAAAATCATGTCTACATTACTCGTGTCGAATCTTTAAGGCTATTTAAGTATCTAGTATTGTCTTTAATATGGACATGTATTATCGTGAATGAGTTTATAATAGTATCCTTGTTTATTAGGATTGGTTTTAAACTGATGTTGAAATTACAGAGGAGCGTGTGAGATCTTTGAAAAATCAATCTAAAATATAAATTGATCATAAAAATGGTTTTTTTGTTTTTTTTTGTTTACCGATTTTATGATTTTATGCTTCAGATTATCGTAAAATAGTAAAACATTTAAGTAAAAAAGTATCCTCCAAGAACTATGGGTACCTACTTGCGATAAATATATACAGTTTTTGTGTATAATCTAACTACATGGAGAGAGGAAACATGTTTTAAAAGTTAAATTTATATTTATAGAAATACTGTAGGTAATCTGCTAGTAATTTATTTTTTAAAAATGAAAATAAAATATGGGTTTCTTATAAACAGATAAAAATTTTAGTCGTTCAAGCTACGAATGATCTTAAAATAAGTTAAGAATGCAATAATACTTGATTAATAAATAAAATATACTTAAAACCATAGGAAAGATTTGAGCGGAAAAGTGAATAACAAAAATTCAGGTAGCTTCGGATGGACAAACAAAAAACAATATTTAAAGAAACGAAGCAATTCTTGAAAAACCAAAATGTTAAATATAATCGTACCGTATTCAGATTTATGTAATATTTTTCTTGTTATGGGCGCCGAGGCGGTTGGATAGACGCTCAACTGCGAAACTGGCGTTGTGGGATCGATTCAAGCCAATTGCAAAATATATCAAGAAAAAAATATTATCTGGGTCTGGGAGTTTGTGATGTATTTTTTACATTTACCTTCCCTATCCATACTACCCCACCTGCAGACAAGCCTCTAAAAGCAGAGGTTTTGAGGGTTTTTCCTTTAGTAAAAAAAGCTAAACTAGCAGTGTAGTCCTGGTTCTAACCTTTGTGTATGGAAGTGAAGCTTGGAGTAGGGAAAGAAAGGATAAACTAGGGGCTTTGCGGGTTATTCCTTTAAAAATGTTATGATTTTTTCACACGTCGCTCATCGCAAGTCCGCGACACTCCCACGAGACAACTTCTCGATTCATTTACACCTAACATACACACGTCGATCTAGTATAATCTAGTTATAATAGTGAGAATTAATATTTTACGACCATCGACAATGATCCGGGGAAAGATAGCTCTACACGTAATGGTGGTAGATAAAAGAATACATGTTGCTAATGGCGCTTATCTGTGGACGGCTTCCCGCGGCCGTGTGGCTAATTGGGCGGACATGATGATATCAGGCGGGCGCTCTCAGTACAGTGCAGCCTCCGCAGCACAGACAGGCACATTGGCAATTACTATTTTAAGAGTGATGTCTATAAATCACAGACTTTGTACATTTGTGTTTTACAAAGCAAGCACTAAGGCCGAGATTTCAAATCATCTCAAACGCTCAAATTAAAAACGCTAACGCAGCTAGAAGTCAAACGTACTTTCGCCCGCGATTTCAAAAATATTGGAACATGACTTTTTATTGAAAAATTTTGTTAAATTATTTTTTAAAACCCAGTGATATCAATAACTCTATTTTTAAAACCATATAAGTACATATTCATTTCGAAAAACTTAATTTATAAATACAAAAACGGTATTTTAAGAGAAAAATAAAATTACGGAAAATGTTACCTGGGTTCAAAAAACTGATTTAACGGGATTTAACTGATTTAACGTATGATGTACCCTAACACCCCATATATTCCAATAATTCATTTTATTTTTCGTTTTGAATATCTTCTAGTTTTTCTTCAAATATTGAAATATTGTCCTGTTTTATACTTTTTAAAATAGGTTTTGACTCTCTCCACCTCAAAACATTTTTAAGAATGCTCGTGAAAACGTGCGAAGTGTTTACAAGTGTATTAATAATTTGGAAACCTGCCAATTATTACTATATGAATTTTTTCAATCAATTATGATTTAATAGTGGAACTCCACATATAGATTTCAATAAAAAGCATAAATTCACAAAATAAATATTTTAATTTAGCAGTAGGCGAGACATGCATTTAATTCAATTTTATAATTTGAAACCCTAAGAAATCCTGAAATTCTAGATATTCATAATCCTGGCGTCATACCACTCAGTACTATTGGGCTGTAATGTACTTGTAATATACTTGTAATATACATGTAATGTACTTGCAATATGGACAACGTAGACTCTCATCTTAATACTGAGAGACGATCAGGTGCTATTGACGGAGTATAATACTAAAGAGCTATGGGTAATTCATTCATCACAAAAAAGATAATCATCTTGTTTGTTCTAGGCTAAAAAATGATGTAACTACTTGAAGTTTCAATAGCACTGGTCCAACTTTTGATCTACCGCTTAAGAAGGGAATTTTTACATAACCATTTAATTATATGTTATAACAAATGACTTGTTTTTTGTCTTAGAATACTTATTAAATACAGTATTCGTTTGTCTTCTGAGTCTCTTTTCTTACTACTGAGGATTGTAACAATTCTCTATCTTTGTCCTTAAAATTATGTATTTTATATTGTTGTCCACACATCACCGTGCTCATTGCTTCAACGACTGATAATTTTGTGACATCCTTGATCTGGTCAGTCCATCTGGTTGGGAATCTTTCTCCTTTTCTACTATCTTGGACTCCATACATGAACATTAATAATTTAAGGTTGGCATGGTTTCTGTGACGAGTCCAAAAAATTTAAGTATTATATTGCTCACTCCTTTCAAGAACGTCATAAATCAAAAAACTAGATTTTTCAGGAGAACCTTTTTAAGTTTAAAAATATAATACAATGTATCAAAAATAAATATCAAGCCATTTATTGAACTTTTTACTGTGCAACAGATCTTTTTAGGTAAAACCTGAAGGTTTTTTCTCCATTTAAAAAAATTTATATTTAGTATATTTAAAAAAAATAATTAAACAATACCTTTTCTTCAAAATGCAAAACATCACTTTCTGCCCTGTACCGGGTATATATTAAATTAAAAATATGCCTCTTTTGCTGGGATATACTGTAGTACATTTTCTGGGCATTCCGAAAACATGCACAACTGAAAATTGACGATTTTTGATATATGACGTTCTTGAAAGGAGTGAGCGATACATGTTTAATATATTTCAATAAAATCATTGAATATAACAATATTTTTTTATATTTCATAATTTTATTAAACTTTTTACAGGAGATACACATTTGTTTCCTTTTGAAGATATTACTTGATAGCCTTATATAATTTAATACAAAATCATACGATTTTTAGTTCTTTCTAAATTCGAGACGAAAAGAAAAATAAATTTTTCTTTTCGTCTCGTATCCTTGATTTCGTTACGTATTTCTCCAAATTTCTGTTGTGAAAATTAATAGGTCTATTTTTTTTGTTACAGGTAAAAAATCTACATATTTCATTGGACTCTTTACGGCTGGAATAGAATCAGGTAGATATTGGTACTAGCCATTGCTTTTTCCATTTTTCTCTCCTCCATTTTCTCTCTCTTATATCAGTAAAGTCCTTTAATCCATGCTTCTTCTATTACTTCGTGTATTGTAATTCCATCAAATTTACTCTTCTCCTACATCCAATAATCCTTGACTAACCTTGTCTTCATGTAATACCATCAAGTTATATCAAGTTATATAAGTCGTATCGACTCGATGCTTTGCCCTATGCGCCATTGTATGAAGAAAGGGGTCAAAAGATGATGAAAATAATTACTTATATTAATAATTATCATAATACTTCTTTTTTCTGATGATGTTAGGTTAGGTTGGGTGCTGTTGGGGCTCAGAAAAAGTACATAATTCCTTATTTTAACATTTATTCTAAGACTTCGTTTTTCAGGATAGGTAAGGTTAGGTTACGTTAGGTTAGGTAAAGGCTTAGAAGAAGAAGTAGATAATTGCTTACAATAAAATAACACAAAACCTCGTTGGTCAGGTATCAGGTGATAATAGTTTTATTGTATTAATTCCGTGGATAGCAGTCACAGGTGGCCTTCACACAAAACGTTTTCATCTCTTCAACAATCTGATGAGTCGTTACAATGCATCACGTAATTAAATATCAATTAGTTCCGTCATATTATAACCAGCCTTATACGTAATTAAGGTCATATTTTTGTTTTGTGCGCATACCGATATTTTTTTTTAAACAACATTTTTTTATTCTTGAGTGTGGTGTAATAATAAGATGTGTGTTACATAAGTATGAGATTTTATTCACATATTGCCATCACCAATTCGTTAATACTTTTTTTTTATAATTTTTAAAGTAATAATTTTTCTGTGAAAAAAATAACTGGTCCAATTATAGGCTTAATAAAATTGAAAATCATGTTTTCAGGCGTCTCCAGAATATAAAATAATGTAAGATATTACGTCTTAGGAATAATTCTATCAATTTACACATATGTACAAGAAGTTTAAAAAACATTCATGAGATGACTTCGGCTGTCCAAATTTAAAACAGAGTAAAGGACATTTTTTTGTAGTACGTTTTTTTTTGCATTTATGGACTAAGTAGACTTAGTTCGAAAATTTGTAAATTTGGACAGCCGACTTTAGTTAGTTATGCGTCAACATTTTTTCAATACATAATATAATATAATTGCAGTTCTCAAACTTTGTTCAAAGATCAATTTCTGGTTTTGTTTAATTAGCTATCATTATACTTATATTTATTGATTCATATCTCTCGGTAAAATACTTAAGATATAATATTATTCTGGAATAAAATCGTGTAAATTATTAAGTATTTTACATCAAATCACAGTTTAGACAGTATTTAATATGAAAATGATGTGATTAATGTTAATTATATCGATTTAAATTTATAATGTGGATTGAAGAAATCATCTTTACGTTATAAAAGTCGAATTCAGACCACTCAATGGTGCATAGATCATCACATGCTCTCATCTCAAATAACATGAAGATCACTTTTGTCCCCTAGATTGTTTAATTTGGGAGCAGAATATATTTAATAGGAAAGTTGTGATGTAAGTGAAGGATAATACTGTTGTTTGGGAAAGGATATGTAGTCTTTTGACGAATAATTAATCGAATTATTCATATGATTTAACCATAAAATAAATATTTCAATCAACATTCAAAATTTAAAAAATAAATAAAACATTCATTGAAAGTTGCATTAAAAAACATCGTTACCATTTGACAGTTATTTATTAATGGGTCGTTTTATATCACGTAATGTAAAAAATCACTGTAGATTTTTCTCGAGTAACCGCTGGCATAGGTTCAAAATAATTATTGTATACATTGCTTATTGAGTATGTAATATTAGGTAATGTAAAAAATGCCGCTATTTTTTAATGATATTATTGAAAAAATATCAGTTTTTTTCCACTGATACATTTTCTTATTTTGTTCGTCTACCGGCTGTCAGTTATTGATTATCGATCATTAGAAATGCCTTATAAAACTGTGGAAGCAGTATGTTATCGTGGATATTAAATTATTTTTTCTTAAGATCCACCGTTCGATCAACCTACCAACTAAATCTTGATGGAATGCAAATAATACAAGTAGGAATGTTTTTAGTTTATCGATATAAACGATCGATACATTATATTTGGTAATGGCAGTAATATGAATGACGTTTCCTTCTTCAGAGTGATTTGGACATCTGAATACAGTTTCTGTGACCGCATGTAAGCCAATAATAGGGAACATTAAGATATTTTGATGTTAAATCTGCTATGTTAAATGTATTATTATACCAATTGTGGTCACACAACATTTATGATTTTTTTTTTACCAACATACATTATTATGTCATTATTATTTTCTCGAAATAGGGACAAGTACGGTTAGTTACCGAAACGAGATTACAGATCCAATTTTAAGCTAAATCGTCATAAAAATATGTGTTTTCATCTGTTTTATTTTATATCTTATTTCGAATATGCCACATTAATGGTTTCATATATGTAAATACCATTTACAATTCACCGTTCTGACTTCATGTAATTTTTTAATGGGAAAGTAATGACACAATCAAAAATACATTTATTTGAAATCACTTTGATTAATTTTTTAATTTAAATTATCAATTGAGAGTCACCCATCAAAAAGTCGCCACATGTTAAATTTAAGTTCTCATCAGTATTCATTATCATTATTGTAAGTTTGGTTTTAACCAGGTACACCAGGTTTCTGGAATACAGTTCACCTTCGTAGTTAACTGATAAATTTGTTTGGCTACGATCCCGGGTTCGATTCCCAGGGGGGGTGAAAAAAAAATTAGGCATTTTACACTCTAACTCTTATTACCCTGGACTGGTCCCTAAGGCGCAGGAGTAATCACCTTGTCATCATATATGTAACGATTTAGGTAACACTGCGCCAATAAGATACATTGTCCTATGCACCATTGGGTGTGGATAAGAGTTAGAATATTATTTTTTATATAATTTCTATCTTCATAAATTTCGTGAAAAAAAATCACGTAAAAAGTACCCACTCCCCAGAGGAAGTCAGACATCAATTATTGTACTCCTGGAAAGGTTAATTTATAAAAAAGTATATCAAGAATATTTCTATACCATGCGTTTAGTTATGTAAAAAACGGAGATGTACGTTGAACATTGTGATGTAAATTCAAAATGTATGCATGTTCCCTATTCCCAATCATACCGTCGCAGGATAGCCGGTTCGCGTCCGCCCGCGGTGTCATTGACCATTCACTCCGCTACGCAAGCACCTCGGTTCGGTACCGCCAGAAACAAGCGGTAAGAATGCACCACGCCAAAACATTCGAGTTCAAACAAGACTGGATTACAAGCAGAGTATAAAAACCTTATACATTTTAGGGAAACCCCTAATGGTGATCAATTTGATTTTAAACATTCGATCGAACTTTATTGTAGGACGTTCACAATATATTGATCAACGCTGCGCATCCAATTTATTTATACATAACTGGCAATTTTCTCGGATTAATTCTGCAGCATTAAAATTCTTTAAAAAACGTCAATAACTTACGTTAATTAATTTTAAAAGCCTTAAGAAGGATATTAAGCAATTAAGTTCTTAATTTCTCATTAAAAAATGATCGCCAAACATTGCATATAAAAATGCTTAAATTAAAACGGTAGTATTAATCTTATTATTTTCCTGATTTTTTTATGGACTGAACTATTGATCTTTTATTGATATTTTATTTTATTTTATTAAATTTTATTATTACAGAAATGAAAATGATTCTCAGATGAATATGAGGTAAAACGATGTATGCTGAATGTTCAAATGGTGATTGATATAGGTAACTAATGCAAAGGATAAGCACTATCGATAAAATTAAGAAAGGTGTGTTGAGATGTTGGGCACGTGAATCGCAAGAGTGAAGAGATGACAGTAAAACAAATTTATGAGGCGAATGTGGTTGGTAATAGAAACAGAGGAAGATTTAGGAAAACTTGACTGATCAAGTATTTCAAATCTTGAGCGTGAGGAGTCAGACAGGTCAGGAGTTGAAATAATTGGCGGTATGTATGAGATGGAACATATAATGATATATGTATATGGAAGAGGCGAAGATTGTTTGCAAATACAGATTAGTATGGCATTCTATTCTTTCTGATGTTATGTAATAGTTAGATAGTTAGTTAGTTAGTTTGCCGTATTTTCTTCGTCCTTTAATTTGATAGGTTCTCGCCATTCGGAATTTCTATAACAAATCCCGTACGCTTACAATTGTTAGTGATTACAGTAATAATTTTAGGACATGCACGTATTATAGAGTTATTTTTTCTCTCACGATACCCGTTAATTTGTAAAAGTATTCATACTGATCCAATTTTGAATTTAAAAATGGTTATTTTACTACGCAAAAGGTATAAATGTACTTACCTAATATTATTTTGTATCGATTCGGAAAGACGAGCATGCCTAAAACTCGTGAACACGTTCCGCTTGGCGGGAAAAGTTATAAATGGTGGGAAAAATGAGGATATGTTTACAAGTCTTAATGCTGCGCGACCCGTGAAGGGCTTTTACCTCCAGCAATTAGCCATGGCTGAACCCTCTCCGTTTGCTTCAATTGTTTTACTTTTTACTCAAAGAATGTAGTTAATTTTACAGCAAAGGCATTGTGCTGTAATGAAAAAGTTCAATGCTCTCGCGACTTATAAAAAAATATATTGCAGTTTGATCCTGCGATTATGTGCATTATGGACAACTAGATCACAAAAGTTGTATTTAAAAACGATATTTGGGAAGGATTTTACATACACACAAAAGTTATATTTAAAAATAATATTTGGGAAGGATTTTACATACACACAAAAGTTATACTTAAAAATGATATTTGGGAAGGATTTTACATACACACAAAAGTCATATTTAAAAATGATATTTGGGAGTATTTTACATACACACAAAAGTTATACTTAAATATGATATTTGGGAAGGATTTTACATACACACAAAAGTTATATTTCAAAATGATATTTGGGAAGGATTTTATATACACACAAGTCATATTTAAAAAATGATATTTGGAAGGATTTTACATACACACAAAAGTTATAGTTAAAAATGATATTTGGGAAGGATTTTATATACACACAAAAGTTATGTTTAAAAATGATATTTGGGAAGGATTTTACACACATTTAACCCTAGATTACTAACTATCCTACGAGTGACGTTGTTACTAAACTTTCTTTAAAAAAATATGACAAAGAAATAAAATGGGAATAATAAGAGAATCAAAAACTTTTATTATTTAAGAATTAATAGTAAAATTCTACAGGTTTAAGAGATCACGTAATAATAACAATAAAAAATCTTACCTTAGGAAAGTACCTACTGTTAAGCAGGGAGCGCAAGGCAAACATTGTTTTTTTTTCTAGAAATTGTCATTTTGCCATCGTAATTTTTACGTTAGTTTATTATTTAAGGGTTAAATGTAGATATTTGGGAAGGATTTTAAATACACACAAAAGTTATATTTAAAATGATATTTGAAAGTATTGTAAGATGTAAATTGATGCACCGCGCTATTAAAATAATTATACCAGTGAAATATGGTTGTTTTATGAACTGATTTTAAGAGCTTTACAACATATGTTATTTAAAAAAGGCTGTTGGTGTGGTGAGTCACTAAACGGTCTGATGTATCAAGTTTTATTTATCCTTTTTAAATATTTTACAAAAGGGCAGGAGGACATAAAGGATTCCGACGTTTGAAGGAATTTCTACGTATTCTTAGTTGTTGGCCTGTACAAATATTATTCTAAGTCACGATCGGTGTTTACTCCCGAGACAAAGCGCTTGTTTAAATACGATTACTTGTTCAATGGATGAAAATAACTTCCGCAAACAGTTTGAAATGGTAAAGGGTGAACTTATTATAGAAGTAGATCATACTGGGAACTAAGACAGAGCATCCACAAAAGACAATAGTCAATTACTGATAAGTTCGTAATTTAAGGCGAGTAATAGGAAATAACAAGGAAGAAAGAATGAAAAATATCGTCTTGTCTGAGTTCAATAATAAGTAAAAACATCGTACACATATTGCTATACTAAATGTAATATATACATATCGCACCCCTAGATCAAAAGAGTGTCAACTCAAAAAAAACTGTTTTTTCAGGAGAGACGAAAAACGTATAGTGATGTCGCCTTATGTAATGAAGTTTCCTGTTTTCTTTTTTGAATGGACAATGCATATTAAAGAATTTTTACATTAAAACATTTCATACAATTAACTAACTAACCATCACGCCGCTTCTCCGAAGGGGTAGGCAGAGAGAATCGAACTATTTTATTCACCAAAAGGAACATATAGTGCTATATTTTGAAGAATATTTGAGATATTGACAAATCGGATAAATTGATATATGCTTCTTCGTTTGTTGAATCCTAATAAGTGATTATCTAAAAAAATCTTTATTTTTGAATTGATACAGTTTAGATCTAGGTGTGCGATATGTTTTTGACATATCACCATAGATGACGAAGAATATGGAAGTGTCGGTATTTACAGGGCTTATGATCTGTCGTAGGCAGTGGCGTGCATAGAGTTTTAATCAGGGTAGGCAGTAGGGTTGGGCAAGGATAAGGCATAGTAGGCACTGGTCGTGTTTCTATATGGAAAGCGAGTAATCCAGGATAGGCACTGCTTTTCTGCTTGCATAGAACGCACGCCTCTGGTCATAGGCCGACTAAGCGATCACTTTACACACTTGCAACATTTACCATCCTACCCATTATTGACAAACACACTACTCACTTTTTTGGAACTCTTACATATACCATTAATCTCATGACACCGTACTTGTGAATTTACTAAAGTCATCTATGGTTGTACTGAGAAAGTTATCGGGGGGAAATTTGTAAGGGGTTTATGTTTTAAATTGTATTTTTACGCTTAAACTTGCGAGAATAACTGAAATTAAATTAAAAATAAAAATACAATTTAAAAACATCAACCCCCGATAAAGTTCTGTCCAATAACACAGTAACTATATAAACGTTATGGGGGGCTTATTGTATTGTCAAACCCCGATTAGCAGAAAAGTAAGAATATGATAAAATGTTTTAAAGATAATTTCGTCCATTTGTTCCGATCATTTCATTCTTGTAGCCAGGTTTGTATATCATATATTATATTATATTTACACCTGTTGATGGGTGATGATTCGCCTTCCATAACTACTATAACACTAAAAATTAATTCCAAAGATCGTAAACAAAGCATTAAGAAGATATATTTTTCACTTGTTCGTACTGTGTTCACAGGCAGAACGAATTCATAAAGACATTATAGTTTAAAACACATTATATTTGCGTAAAAAGATAATTACTGCCACAAAAAAAACCAACTAAATACAGTTTTATAACTCGAAGATTAAGGATCTCATTGTTTGAAGACTGAGACATTAACGATGTAACGGGAATGTGATACTAGAGAGGTTGTCTTATATTTCGATAAAATACCTTTAAGTACCTATTTCAAGATGTTAGACCAGTTTTGCGTTCCCGACCGGTCGTTAGATTACATACAACTTAGTATGAGTCTAATCAGTTGATAGTGAATTGAAATGGGAAATGGAAATAAAATGTAGTTTTATTGATATTCAAAAGCTAATTATAATAGCCTATTTTATACGGATCGTACGGATGCTTTACAGATTTTATTTTATTTTGAATAATGGTCAATCTCAAATTCCTGACAAATTATATTAATATTATATATATTTTTAATATTGAAAGCATTAAAATAGTATTATTTTTTGACGTCTCATCAAAGATGAAGAAGAATATGGAAGTCTGGGCATTTACGGGGCTGAAGACCGTCATAGGCTGGTTTAAGTGATCACTTTACACACGTGTAACATTCACCGATTCTACCCATTATTGACAACCACGCAACTCAAATTCTTGGAAGTTCTATAAATATGAACCAATTTTGAAACATTATTCTTGAATCACTAGAACTTCACTAAAAAAACCTATTGGTGAGATGAAAAGAAGCTTTTTATTGAGCAGAAACTCTTTTATTAGTATGTGAGGTCTAACTAATGGTCTAACTGAGGTCTAACTAAATAACTCCTGTAATTGGAGATAATCCAGATTTTGTGAACAAGTATTTGGACACACTTAAAATGTTTTACATTAAAATAGTGTTCAGTTATTATTTCAAAATATTTGTAATGTACCAAATTTCAGTTATTATTTCAAAATATTTGTAATATTTGTAATTTGGTATATAAACACTCACTAATATAGTCGTCAATAATTAAAGAAAACACTTCGTTTTTTACCACTTGAGTTTTATTATAGACTACATGTTCCAGAAGTTAAACTTCCATCATTCAGGTCTGTATAATAATATTATACAGACCTGAATGATGGAAGTTTAACTTCTGAAACATGTAGTCTATAATAAAACTCAAGTGGTAAAAAACGAAGTGTTTTCTTTAATTATTGTAACATGTCTTACCACAGAGTTAATGCCGAAACAATAAATAATATAGTCGTCACTGATATAGGACAATCACTTTAGTAGCATGAAAACAACACTATTACTACTACGAAAATTACTTTTATTTTGAGAGTTGTTCAGTTTATTTATGCCTTCAACATAATTTACTAGTGTTTAAGTATTTGAGACATCACCAGACTTCTAATAATGAATTTTTTGTACATAAACATATCCGAGTATATGTGGTTGAGATAGATATTTGCTAGGATTTTTTTTATTTTCGGTTGTTATTTGTATTTCTTTTTTATTCAGAACCTATTATTACTAAAAAATATTTTCCTCAAACATACGTCAAAATGTTTTAAATTCACAAAATGTATTTTTAATGAGGGTCCAAATTTCTTGGTATAGTTCGATGGACGGTTTCTAAATATATTTTCATATAAATTAAAAATAGAAATATTAATTTTGATAACCTCGTCATTCTTTTTGAAATATATTATTCGTAAGTAGTTTACATAAAATAAATATTTATGAAAATAATACGTTGTGATAGTCTTAACAGAAAAAATTAAGATAATATATCTCAATTGCTTATCATACCCAGCATTCTTCAAGTAAATATTGTAGTCATACATATCGCTCACTACTTTCAAGAACGTCATAAATCAAAAAACTTGATTTTTCAGGAGAACGTTTTTAAAGTTAAAAAATATAATTCAATATATTAAAAATGAATATCAAGCCACATATTGAACTTTTTACTGTGCAGCAAATCTTTTTAGGTAACACCTGAAGGTTTTTTTTCCATTTGAAATATATTTTTAAAAACTAATTAAACACTATATTTTCTTCAAAATCCAAAAACAACACTTTCTGCCCTGTAGCGGGTAAATATTAAGTTAAAATATGCCTCTTTTGCTGGGATATAGTACATTTTCTGGGCATTCCCAAAACATGCACAACTGAAAATTGACGATTTTTGATTTATGACGTTTTTGAAAGGAGTGAGTGATATTATAAGAGATCATGACTCATTTTTCCGGTTTAATTTTTTTAAATATTCTGGCACATCGAACGGTATTGATGCAATGAAAATGTTTTTTTTATGCCATGCTCTTTTGTTAAATTAGCGATGAATGAAAACTTTTATCATGTAGCATTTTAATTGGCGAGTAGGTACATAAAAAACAATCACTATTTAGTGAGAACGTAAATATTTATTTGACTCAAATATAAATTTCCGTTAGCCAACCATGCTTACTTCAGTTAAGTATTTAAAATGATATATTTCAAAACAATACGTCATACACGAGTGCTCGTAGCTGCTTCAACGGTCGCCTTAATAGCACCAAGGTAACATCGACATAAAATAACTAAACAGACTTCTTGACCAACTCATCATACCGACACTGACATACTAAATTGTCACACATTACAGATTACCGCAAAAAATGGCATAATAACCCCGAAATGCACCAGCGAGCGATCTGGAGGGACCTAATTAGAAATATTGCTCGTTCAAAGCACGTATCAAGGCTGCCAGTTTTTGCAGCAATAGATTACAATAGAAAATTTTTGATTCCTACCTCTATCATCAATGCATCATTAATTATGAAAAAAAAGATTTTTTTTAAATTTACAAATATCTAAAGGTACCTACCTATAATCTGAATAAAATGTATTGTAGGTATGTATATTCAAATTAAGTAAGGGAGCATAAATACTATATCAGAATATTAGTCATTATTATTTAAATGTCTCAAATAAATACATACGACGAAAAAGTCATAACTGTAATAAAAGCAAAAATAAGCTATATTCGGTTATATGGTATGACATGATAAAGGATAATTTTATTGATTTTTTTGCGACATCTCGATTACATTTTTTTCCTTTTAACCCTTATCCGCACCCAACGGTTGATATCTGAGCTGCATCGTATTTGCGTAGTGAAATCTTAATCGTTACTTACACGAAGCCAAGATCAATCAAAAGGGTAAATATTAAGTAAAAAAAATTGTAATATTTATTTCGACCCCTCTCTTAGCTAGAAATCGAATCTGGAGCCCCCAGTAAACGAACTAACCCTTACATTACGGAGGCGCAAGAATATTGTTTAATAAAACGCACCTCCAAAACAAAATGTGCAATGATTGCTGTGGTCAAAATATAGTTTTGTCTGCAAATATGATTTTTTTAAATAAATTTTTTGCTTGTTAAAAAGTACACCAATCGCTCTTCTGAGTATCTGATTAAAAACATAAGACAGGTCAAAACGTTTCTACGTAAAAATATTTCAATTTTTGTTTACCGCAATCTTATGGGATATCATTTTATTTTAGCTAACCTGACAGTTCTTTCTATCAAAATCCGCAGATTGAGTTGGGTTTTGAACGTCTAGTATAAGATGTCCATTTTGAAAAAAAGGTGACCCCTCTTCAAACATCGAAAAAGAAAAAAAACATATGTTGGAGCTCACAGAGATTAAAAATGTGATAAATTTCGAATATATGCATGAAATAATCGTTTTCTAAGCATAGGAATAGAATACACGTATGATTATTACCTTCTTGCATAAGGTGACGCAACAGTAGCAGTGATGAACTGAACACACAAATTCATAAATAAACAATACTTCACATTCACATTCAACAACATTATTGTATTTTTTTAATGAAACTTATTTGATTTTATTCAATTTTATCCAAAGTCTACCATTTATCATAGAGTAAAAAAATAATATAATTAAATATCAATTTCACAACAAACACAAAACCTTTGAAATGTAAACAGTCTGGTAAACACTACGCTGAAAAAATATTGTTGCGAAAATATTTTTCATTAACTCGTTTTTTTGTATTATTTTTATATTGGCATTGATGCGTTGCATCCATAGACTATAATTACAATGATTCACAGTGAAAACAGTCCGTTTTTGTTTATAGTACATTTTTATAACTGTATAATTTTTGCTGGCAGAAAAGTAGTCAAATTTACCTCCATAATATAAAACTTAATGTTTTGTGTATTTGTTGAAAGTTCGATGGCTATTTAATAACAGTGATCGCAAAATCGTAGTTGGTTTTAAAGAAGTTTTTGTTTAAAAACGAATCATTCATGTGTAATGTTGTATATTTTCAATGTTAAAACTCCTACAATTTAGTTCATATAATAGTAGCATTGTCCGTTAAATATATTGATTGAAGATTACGTCAACATCAGTAAGTAAATAATTTTGGAACTTTTAAGCTGTTTGGTCCAAAAAAATTATAATTCAGAATTACTTGCTATTTTCGATTTGTGTGCATTATTGAAAATAAATACACATTTGAATAGGCTTGCCAGACGTCCCGGTTTGACCGGGACAGTCCCGGTTTTAAGACGAAATCCCGGTGTCCTGGTAGGTTTACTTCACGTCCCGGTAAAAATTGAATATGATAATAGATGGCAAAAAACTCTAAATAATAAACTGTTAAGGATTATTTACTATAATTACTTTATCGTTTATTTCACTGTACTGTACGCTGGGGGCATTCCGGTGTCCTGGTTGAACATTTCGCTCACTCCTTTCAACAACGTCATATATCAAAAATCAACCATTTTCAGTTGTTCATGTTTTCGAAATGCCCAGAAAATGCACTATATCCCAGCAAAAGCGGCATATTTTTAACTTAATATTTACCCGCTACAGGGCAGAAAGTGTTGATTTTGCATTTTGAAGAAAAGGTATTGTTTAATTATTTTTTTAAATATGTATATTATAATAAATATTTTTCAAATGGAGAAAATACCTTCAGGTTTTACCTATAAAAGTCTATTGCATAGTAAAAAGTTCAATTAGTGGCTTGATATTTATTTTTAATACTTTTCATTATATTTTTTAACTTTAAAAACAATCTCCTGAAAAATCAAGTTTTTGATATATGACGTTGTTGAAAGGAGTGAGCGATTTCAGAAATCTGGCAAGCCTACATTTGAATCATTGTATATAATATTTTTTATGACTTCACTCGTTTGCGAGTGATTTTAGTGTCCACTAATGTATGTAAATATTATGTATCTTTATAATAATAGTGCGAGTTGTGTAAGTAGTATTTGTATACTGTACAATAAGATACCCATGCCCGTATTGTATTGTGTTTTCTAGAGCAATTTGTAACTGCAAACATAACTGACAGCTAAATTAACGTTAACAAACACAACCAATAATCGTCACAACTCAGAAAATATAATCAGATTATTGGAACGCTATCAGTTGTTTGGTATCAATATTTTATTATTAAGGTGTAACGGGTATTATGATGTGTTCATTTCTTTATACATCTTCTTCTTCTTTTTTATGGTTTTTCTCTCTTCAAGAGCTAGTGTTGAGTTATCTTTTATTTACATTTTTTACGTTTGAATTTTAAACATGTATATTCCTGTTAGTGGGGTTAGTTTTATTAGGAATGTTAGTTTAATTACAAATTTACAAAATTACAAATTGTTTTACATATAAACATTTTCTCAATAAATAAGCTGATTTAAAAAAGAACTGCAGATAAGTACTCGTACGTACATCACATCCGAGTCAGCAAGTGTGCATATTTATTCGCAGTATGAAAATTAATTGTGTGTAACACAAGGTTTACAAGTATTCACAGGGGAAGCAACGCCAAAATTAAGTAATAAATAAAGTTACATTGTAACAATATATATATATATATATATATATATATATATATATATATATATATATATATATATATATATATATATATATATATATATATATATATACATATATATAATATATATATATATATATATATATATATATATATATATATATATATATATATATATATATATATATATATATATATATATATATATATATATATATATATACAGATTCATGATAAATATTATTCTTATGCTCAATAATTTTTACGAATTGTAGAAAATACAAATCATTTGATAATTCATAAAGGTCATTTTCAATCACGACGAGGAAGAAAAAATAAGATTCGTGACAATTTTTAATCCATTGTTGGTAAAGTGTTTTTACAGACACCGCGTAACCACGGGACTTACATTACAAATTTTTCTTCACAAAATTCTGGATTTGCTCCACTCAAGAGTTATTCAACTCAAAATGTATTTTTATTGATATCTGAATATAGATTTTAAAATAGTCTGGGCATTTACAAGGCTCACGACCTGCCATTGGCTGGTTTGATCACTTAAATAAATCACGGATAGAAGGGTGAATGTTACACGGTGTATAAAATGACCACTTTAACCAGCCGATGATATGTCGTAAGTCCCTGGAAATACTCTGACTACATATTCTTCATCGTTGTTAAGATGAGATATCAATAAAAAAATCTTGATAAAATTTATTTTAATTTGTGAATTTGAAAAAAAATATTCATTTTGTTTACTTTATTTAGTCTCGAATTCAACTTTAAAACTAAATGGTATGTTTTTAGTGGACATAATAATTTGACCTTAGTCTGCATTACGTCATCATCTTAATAGAAAAAAACATATGACAATAGAGAAATATGTTCCTTATCCGGTGTAACCAACAAAAGACCATTTGAACCAACACTTTAAAGGGGAAATACTGCTATTACAATATCCCATAGAATAGACACAAATTATACAACGGTTTCTATGATAAATATAGGTAACGGAAGTTCATGGTGTTTATTTAATCCGTCTCGGAATTTTTTAAATACATAAAATAAAATTTAAATAAAGGAAAACATACTTTTATATTTAAATCATGCGTGGAAGAAAAACACCGGTAAATACAAATTTAAGAAATGGTTTTGGTTAAAAATACTGTTTGGCAGATACTATAGTACAGTAATATCATGTGATAGATATTGTATTGTAGATATGCATGTAAATCGCTATGACTATTTTTAACGAAGGTTTTTATTAAAAAAATGGTTTTGCATACATTTTATACATTATCACATTTTTTCCTTCATTTGAAAATAATGAAAAATTGCTAAAGAATAAATATACGTTTTGGTGTTTATAATGTAGTGAATTGTAAAATTAAAAACCATTAGAATAAAAACCTTTTATTTGTTCTTGTTTTCGGTGTCCACATATGTGTTTTTTAACTGTCAACATAATGCCTATTTGTTTCAATGTGTAGTTAAAGGTTAAAGTAAGGTATTTGTCAGTTAGCGATGTTATAGAGGGGAACTAATTTTTAGAGACAAAATCCTCCACAATGTTAACAATCACTGTTCATTCATGGTGATGATTTTTACGGCATTTTTGTGAGAAGTGAGAGAAACACGATGAAATTCAAAATTAAAAAAAAATCAATTTATCAAGGTTAGGTACATTCCAAATAAATAAAAATAAATGGAAACATCAAACTGCAATCACATTCCAATTAATATATTGTAAGTAACAATCCAGATATGGAAATGCAAGTAGAAAAGTTATCGACTATGGTATGAAGGAACCCAAAAAATGTTTTTTTATTAATCAAATCATGTCCTATTACGACAACGCGATATATTTAATACCGATTAGGTTTTAGTTGACTTTCTAATCGAACAACAATTATTGGGTATTTCAAAATCATTTAATATCTCTTCTCCAATTTTCATAGGGGTTAATAGAAATTTATACGGGCAAAATCCATTTTAATCCGTTATCAGCTATTTTTATCGAATTTCTCCCTTCATACTTAACACCTGCATTGAACTTTCACTATAACTCGGTTAAATTATACAATAGTTTCATTTTTGTTTAATTTTGAACGATTTCGCATTTTTTTATATGAATATTATGACTGGTAACAATAATCAAAAAAGTTTAGTTTTGGACGATTTACTTAGGAAAAAATAATTACTGTCTATGGAACATTTGTTTGAATGGATCATTTGCGGAGTTCTTGATAGTACTCAAGTTGATCTTGAATGGATCATTCAAGATCACTTGAGTACTATTATCAGCCAAAAGTTACACAAAGTATTGGGCAAGCTAACAATCGTAACACAAAAATTACTAGTTTACTAACTAATAAATTACTAATAATGTAACTTAGTTACAAACATATAAATTGCTGATAATCTATACAAAACAAATAAAACAATTGAAATAGTGGTATTTACCAAGTAAAACTGAAATTAAAAATTATAAAACTAAAAAATTATCTACTCTTGACTTTTTTGGAATTGGACCATTATGCATACCAGGAGAATAGAGATGTCTGTTTCAAATCTGTCTCATAATAAAAATGACCGGCTCTTACATTAACTACTGCATGTACACGAATCATTTTCCTATGAAAAACTAACACTGGCAATGTCATTACGAAACCAGTTACCGTGACCGCATGTGCCTCACGAGTCACTCGTAGCTAGTACTGTCTGCCCATAAAAAGATGGCAATGCCTTGAAGAGCTTGGAAATAATATTTTTGTATAAGGCATATAGTTTTAAATAAACAAAATTCAAAATGTGTAAAACCGCAAGTCTCTTCTGCTAAAATAAACGATGTAAGATTACAGTTAACCCTCACAAAATGTGTTTTTTTTTTGTTGTTGTTGGATTATTTAAAAAAAATCTGTTTTAATAATTAACATATTTTGGATATGTATTTAAACAATATACTTTTAGATACAAAATATTCAGTTTAATAATTATTTTTCTCTTTTGCAAGGGTTCAAATAAAAGTACATAATGGTTTAAATATTTTTTTAACGTAATATATAATATATATAATATATAAATCCCTTACCGCGCCCCAATGGTGCATAGGGCACTGCTTCATATAAACGCAGTGTTATCTCGATCGATTACACATGAAGGAAAGGTGATCAGCCCTCCACTTCAGGTACCAGTCCAGTGTAATATTGAATAAATATTACAGTGAAAAAATCACTTATATTTATTAAACCCCCTGGGAATCGAACCCGGGACCTCCAGAATGGTAGGCGAGTATGCTGACCATTACACTACGGAGGCGGAAGCATATATAATATGTTTAAGTAAATATTAAAATAAATTTTCTTAAAGTGATTGTGAAAAAAAAAATTGGTGCTTGAAAAATTATTATCTTTAGGTAAGTATCTATTTTTATAACAAAAGTTAATTTATATAATCTTAAATAATTCATATCGATCATTTTCGAAGCACTCCATGACTTGAGAAAAAATGGGGGACATTAATTCAAGGTATATTTATTTTACCTTAACGAATACGAACGAAATTCAATTGTGTCGCACTTTTTTTTATTTTTCAGTTATATTATGTCTTATTAACGTAAATATGATTTTTTTGTGTTTCATTACATGAATTGATATACATAGCTATCTCTTTATGTATATAATCCTTAATTAATTTTATTAGTAATTTCTCAATATTATTATCCAACACCATTATTTATTTATTACGAGTGCTAACTTTTTATGGGGACACAGTACAAGCGACTTACCAGTAACTTGTACCGGCAGATAGTAAAAATGGTCTTGAATTCACGAGTTCAACTATTGTATAACGCAGCTGGCGATAAGTGCCACGATATTACATGGTCTATTCTACTTGTACTTATATAATGTCAAAATAATATATAGGTTTTAAAAAAAACTTCATTTGTAAAATATGTATAATAATTATCATTTCATTTGATATCGGTTGTGAGATTAGGTTTTCAATTAAAAATTAATCGTATTATCCTTTAACATTAGTTATCTCTGGTATTAAGAGTAATGCGGTAGTGGTTGATTTAGTTTATATATAAATAATATAATATTTAAAAAAAGTTTTCTTCTTCTTCTTACCATTATCTATACCCAATGGCTCACCGGGCAATGCATCGTATTGAAGGCTTAAATGAAGGCAAGGTGATAAATTATACGCATCAGGTCCAGCATAATAGTAGAGTGTAATTACAGATGTAATAATACGTATCCAGCATGATAGCGTGAAAAATTATTGAAACTTATTTTTATCCTCCTGGAAATCGAACCTGGGGAATCCACGATGGTATCTAAACACGCTAACCATTACACTACTGAGACGATCAAAAGGATAAGAATAGAAAAATCTTTTGAATAACGTTTTATAATATAAGCAAACATATCGCTCACTCCTTTCGACAACGTCATATGTCAAAAAGCGTATTTTTTTTGTTTTCGCATTTTGAAGTAAAGGTATTGTTTAATTGTTTTTCTTAATATATTAAATATTTTTTAAATGGAGAAAAACTCTTCAGGTTTTACCTATAAAGATCTGTTGTACAGTAAAAAGTTCAATAAGTGGCTTAATATTTATTTTTAACACATTTTATTATATTTTAAAATTTTAAAAACGATCTCCTGAAAAATCAAGCTTTTTGATTTATGCCGTTGTTGAAAGGAGTGAGCGATATATAAAAAGGGCATTATTTAGCTTTGAGTTAAAACGTTCCAGCTTTTAAATTTTTTTAGTTTTATTTTTATTGATTACGTTTTGGATAGTAAATACTCACTAAGGATAAAAAAAAAACTGTACAAAAATATAAGAATATTGATGTGTAAGGACGTCCATCTTGCCTTATTTAGCTCTCACTTATTGGTCACTGAAGTCCAATAAAGTCCTGTATATGTAAGAATGAATAAAATTAACGGGTTTCATTAAGCTAAGACAAAAAAAATATTTTTTTGCGAAATAGGCCCGATTTAATATAACGAAATAGTTCAGATTTTATCGGCTAGTGTCAATGCGCTCAGGCCTCGAATATGCAAAGTTCAACTCACCCGACGTTAAAATGGATTATAATTGATTGCCTGATGTCTTCAAATATATTGACCATACATCTACTCAATGCTATTTACATTTATCAAGTCAAAACCACGTGTCGTTTGGTCATTGCGGAACACACCTGTTACTATTTAATTGAATTCTAGTTAATATATGAATAGTCCACTTGCAAACTACGTTATGTTAAAAAAACAGTTTTTTAGTCAACGGCAGCTTCTTCGAAACTCTTAAAGAGACTTTAAGAGAGCATATCTCTAAAAGAGTTCTTAAAATTAAAAATTCGCCTCTCGTTTTTTTTTTTAAATTATGGTACTACTTTTTTAACCTAAACTACCTTTACTCAACTTGGACTTGGCTTAAGTTTATCTAACTTTACTTTACTTCACATAATTAATTCTAAGTAGGTACTAACTCTTAAAGAGACTGTAAGAGAGGATACCTCTAAAAGAGTTGTCTTCTACCGATTTCAGATTTTTTCAGAGAGTTTTGAAAAAACTGTCGATTGGCATAGCGAGTTTTGCAAGGGTATTGATTTTAATTATGATGCCTAAATTAACGAATCTTTAAAGATTATGTTAAACACAGACGTTAATATTTTAAATCTTCTACCGATTGCCGCCTGTTGATGTGTCAAAATGTTATATATTAATATTTCTTTCTTCTTCTAACCCTCATCATGCAGTGTCTTATGCACCCGATGGTGCATAGGGCACTGCATGATATAAACGCAGTGTAATTTTGATAACAAGCCTTCCGCTTCAGGTCTAGGGTAATTGATTTATTATAGTAAAAAAAAAAAAAACAAAAAACTTCGGGAATCGAACCCGGGACCTCCAGTACGGCAGTACGGTAGTCGAGCGTACTGACCATTGCACTAAGGAGGAAGACAAAATTTTAATACTTACTGTATAATATTTTTAAATCTATAATTCATTGTTGCCGACACTTCATAATTTGTAATCAATAAAAGTACAACAAACATTGAATATTGTTTATTTTATGGTAATCAACCGTTACTTTTGTACATACATAGCATAGTAAGACAATAAAAACTACGTACGTTTTATGCCTTTAAGAATAGGTTGTATGTCCTATGATTTTTGACAATCGATTAAAAATTTTATCTCGTACATAAGCACGAGCTAAAAGTACGTGATATAAATTGTAATTTCCAACAAGTACATATTTTGTCATAAAAATTACAGCACCAAAAAATACTATATTTTTGATTTATTATTAGATTTAAATTTTGTGCTGACATTTTTTGGTGGAACTGCATAACAATTACAAATATACTTTTTCCATTTTTTTATCTGACCAGTGACCGGGTTTCATCGTTATCGAATTCATTTAACTAGTAGAAGGCTAGAAAATTATATGTTATATACACTATTATATCGCTCAATCCTTTCAAGAATGTCATATATCAAAAAACTTTCTTTCTGGAGATCGTTTTTAAAGTTTAAGAATACCATGAAATGTATTAAAAATAAATATCAAGCCACTTATTGAACTTTTTACTGTGCAACAGATCTTTTTAGGTAAAACCTGAAGGTTTTTACTCCATTTGAAAAATATTTGGTATTTTAAAAAAAATTATTAAACAATACCTTTTCTTCAAAATGCAAAAACAACACTTTCTGCCCTGTAGCGAGGAAATATAAAGTAAAAAATATGCCTTTTTTGCTGGGATATAGTACATTTCTGGGAATTCCTAAAACATGCACAATTGAAAATTAACGTTTTTTTTATCTATGACGTTGTTGAAAGGAGTGAGCGATATGTTATATACACAACAAGGCAGGGGTTGAACACCTTGATTTTATATAATTTTTTCTATAATTATAAATTTTTATTATTATTTGTGGTTTATTCACACTACGGATGATATATCAATATTTATTAAAGGTGTCTGAACTGAGACGGAGCATCTATCGTTTTTATACGAAAGAAGATGGAAGTCTGAAAATCCGAGGACTTACGACCTGGCATTTGGCTGGCTTGAGTAATCAGTTTATATACTTGTGTAACGTTCACCATTATGTCCGCTGTTATTGGATTCCTTTCGATAAATCAAATCAAATCTCAATTGCGGAACCTATATATAATACATATCGTAGTCATACAGGAGAAAGTGACCAACTTACAAAACGTAAAATGTTCACGAGGGCCATTTAAGTCACTTTTGGTTGGCAAGATAATGAACATCAATGCAGTTTTTCATTTTCAACAAGTCAATATATTATACTTCCGAGTTTAAAATCACGTTGGGATTTTTTCAGGGCAATATTAAAGCTAGTAAGATATCAAATAGTCAACAATCACGTTTTTTTAAAAACAAATTCACTTGGTCACTTTCTCCTGTATGACTACGATATTGACATGTCATCCGTAGGGTGAAAAATTGAATATTTGGTAATAAAAAAAGTAAAGATATTACAATTTAAAAAAATTGTTGACGACAAAGGATGTTTTATTGCATACTGTTAATTTATTTATGGTAATTTTATTCATCAGTGCAGGAATATACGCATTTAGGAAAATGTGCATTAAGCTATTGTTTACTTCTACAAAATATACATATGGTTTGCAAATATCGTGTATGTGTAGGTCATATGATTAGTATAATACCGGCCGAGACAGATGTCAAGGTTGTATCTTCTATCAACCTTGAAAGAATTATATATTTGTCGGATTATATTTCAACAATGAAGTAATATCGTAATTTTTCAAATTTTTAATCCGGCAATATTCTTTTTTCATCCGTTGAGTGATAGAACAGAAAAACAATGCTAAAAATTAAAACTATTTTTTTTTATATGAAGTTCAATAAAACAATCTTTATGATGTTAATTTAAATAAAATAATAATGATAAAATCTTTTTAATTCTCAAAAATATATAACTCAATAGAGCTATAACAATTTACATAAACTTGATAACATAAAATAAACTAAATCGTTGTTTTAAATACTATTTTTAAATAACGGACTTTCGGCTTTAAAGGACACCCCCTCCCCCTAATTCGTCCGTTATATTAAATTTTTACTGTAATTATAATAATAATGTGAAAACAAAGCAATTTATTGGTCGTTTTAATACAAGTTTTTTATTCATCCCAAGATTCATAGCTATCATGATGATTTTGTTATAAAACAGGACCACTTTTCGCTCACTCCTTTCAAGAACGTCATAAATCAAAAAACTTGATTTTTCAGGAAAACGTTTTTAAAGTTTAAAAGTATAACACAATGTATTAAAAATAAATATCAAGCCACTTATTGAACTTTTTACTGTGTAACAGATCTTTTTAGGTAAAACCTGAAGGTTTTTTGTCCATTTGAAAAATATTCAGTTTATTTAAAAAAAAATTTAAATAATACCTTTTTTTCAAAATGCAAAAACAACATTTTTTGCCCTGTAGCGGGTAAATATTAAGTTAAAAATATTTCTCTTTTGTTGGGATATAGTACATTTTCTTGGCATTCCGAAAACATGCACAACTGAAAATTGACGATTTTTGATTTATGACGTTCTTGAAAGGAGTGCGCGTTTTGTATACTCGCAGATACGCTATCCTCGCACTAATGACATCGCGGAATCCAAAGAACTTTCTAATTATTTTTGTATTTAATTAGGATGAGAAGAATTCGAAGTTACTTTGTTGACTAAAGAATTGAATAAATAATTAAAATCGCACGGTACATTTTTCTGTATCATTCTTGGAAGTCTTTTTATGCCAATTTAGTCCCATAGGCTGCCGAAACAATTATCCCTTCGCGTTCGGGGAAACGTTATCCTTTGTCCAGAGACTCCTGGCATCCTGGACTCCGTCGGATGGTCGCATTCGGCGGAAGGATTCCTGTCATCCGACAGATCGGTAACGATTCAATTAAAGTACGTCGGTTATGGCTGTGCGATTCGTATGAATCTGAAAATATGGCGCACTGGACCACCCAGATAATAACAATGGGCTACATGTGTGATACTTTCAATGCTTTAATCATTTAAAAAAATTATGAATGAGCAAAAAATAAATGTATTTTAAGTGTGAACAGTGGATGATAAGGAGAGTGTTTTATTACCACACTACAAGGATATCGATGCTTTTAATGTACAAAATAGAGAGAAAAAAAATCTTTTTTTTTATTTGATAGAGTTACAAGAGTTTTTTGGAATTTAATTCATTTTCTAAACATCTCTACTTAACAATATTAAAATTATTTTCGCAGTTCTCTCCAATACAGAGACTAAGTTCTTCTGTTTGGAGAGGGACTTACACTTATTATTTATTGTATTTGTTTGTGAGTGACATAATTAATTTTGTGTCTGATGTGTTTTTTTTTCTATCAACATGTACATACATATATAGGGAATTTTATTTATTTTTTAGCATTTTAATGTCTTAAATTTTTTTATTTCTGTAGGAAGAATTTGGTTTCATTTTTAAAATATGATTTTTCTTATTCCTATTGAAATATGTATGCCTTTTATGGAAGCATTAACGAAAATACATTTACAAAACTGCCTTATTTATTATTCCAAAAATATAGATGCAAAATCTTTTGGTAATGAGCTACAGACGTTTCCATCAGAGATGATTAGGATCAACTCTGATGAAAACGTCTGTAGGGCATAGTGCTTGTATACGGAGTGACTTGCTAGGCCAGCTCTGATGGCAATGCCTGTATCTCTTTAAGAGAGCACGCAATACACGAGTCCTTTGAGGTCATATATTTTAAGTGTGCTGTAAAATAATAAATAATATTAATAATGTTTTAATAATGAATTGATTTGAATGAGTACCCTTTTCGACTTAAAAAGTGTTTTGACACTATAGTGAAGTGCTCTTAGTAGTATTTTTTATAATTTAAATAAATGTTTTTGACTAAAATTGGCACATGTACCTCATTGTGATAGAAAATTATTCGAAGTTTTTTTTCAGCAATATTAGCCGGTTTTTTACGAGTTATATTTCAGTAATTTATTCATTATCTGGAACGAGTAATGTTAGCTTCTGTTTTTAACTGACCTCACCTAAATAAATGTTCCAATTTTCCGCTTTGTGCACATCTTCTATCGGAGCTGGGTTTGTATTCACGCACGAGTCATTTTATTGTGTTTAACGTCCGACATTTAGAGAAACAGGGAATATTTTACGCGGCACGTGATAATATTATAATTTCCCAAATTTGAATAAAAATATTACACAGCATTTAAGGAAAAATTGAATATATTTAAAATATAAAGCTAAAATTACCGATTTGTAGTTATCAAAAATATATTATATACTTATATAGGATGAGTTGATTTGTAGATTCTTACGTATTTTTTTTTCAAATATAAGAAAAATACATTTTTGACACCAAATGCGTGCGGATAGGGTCCAGAAGAAGACCTTTCTTCTTTAGCCTTTTCTCCTCCACTGGTGGATATAGGCATTTTCCGTATCCCTGCATATTCCCAGTGAATACATATGCACTAGAGACTATGGTTCTGACAAAAAGAAACGTATAGAAGCTCAAATGCACACAGCTATACATGGAAAGATCCATGCATAGTTAAGCCTTAGAAATAAAATAAAAAATGAAGAAATTAGCAACATAACCAGAACCTGATATCATGGATCGCGCACCAAGACTCAAGAGGCAATGGGCGACATGTTGCAAGATGGACCTATTGTATAATTTTTTAGATAAAGACCTTGAGAGAATAAACGAATCCATAAAATCACTGATAAAGAATAAAACAAAAAGACGCAGTTTTTTCTAATAAACCAACATGTTCAGAAATTCAGTCACATTTATATCGAATTTTCTTTTTTTCTCGTTTGAGATGTTATTTTTATAAGCATTAAAATATTAGACTCAAAATACTCGTGTTTCTCTGTACAACAAAGAAATGATACTTAAGTTTTAGTTTAAGTCTTTCTCAAAACTGACGTAACACCGCCATCTTAGTTTTTCTCTGTCGTACGCTGATTTATCGATGGATCACATTCAATTACAAAATTAAAGAAAAATATATAAATATATATATATATATATATATATATATATATATATATATATATATATATATATATATATATATATATATATATATATATATATATATATATATATATATATATATATATATATATATATATATATATATATATATATATATATATATATATATATATATATATAATATATATATATATATATATATATATATATATATATATATATATATATATATATATATATATATATATATACATTTAGATCACTTTTCCTGGTGATCTTCAAATAATGACCTTGGATACTCACCCCACCTTAAAGAAGGATCTTGAACTCGTGTTGAATTTTTGAGTTTTTTTTTAACACAATATAATACGATACAATAAAAACATATACGAATAACGAAATAAGTACCTACCTAGTGCTGATCCTTTTGTGTTCTCCGCAAGTGAGCATTAAAAGGACTTTGAACATCACGATCCTTATAAATTTATAATATTAATGTTTTGGAAGCTAAATCAATCTCGGGTTGGCCCGAGGCGTCGTGTATCAGGTGTTAATGACACACGAAACTTTAGCCACGCAATTTAATAATCAAGTCCCGATAATTGCAAGGTAATATCAATTAAAAACGCGTATTTCATCGCTCAATTATTCCTTTGAAAAACACATACTCAAATCGAATTATGGTCGTTTTAATAAAAACATAAATATCTACAAAAAATTACTACCGTAGAACGGGGCTACTTGAACTTTGATGTGTTACTTGAGCCCAGTACAAAAAAAATATGTATTTGGTCTACAATAATTGTCCGCCTCCGTAGTGTAATGGTCAGCACGCTCGGCTACCGTTCTGGAGGTCCCGGGTTTGATTCCCAAGGGGGGTAAAATAAATATTAGTGATTTTTTCACTTTAATATTTATACAAAATTACCATGGACTGGTACCTGAAGCGGAGGGCTGATCACCTTTCCTTCATGTATAAACGATCAAGATAACACTGGATAAGGGTCTTATATATATATATACATATATATATATATATATATATATATATATATATATATATATATATATATATATATATATATATATACATATATATATACATACATATATATATATATATATATATATATATATATATATATATATATATATATATATATATATATATATATATATATATATATATATATATAATGAACGTATCGACATGATTCATTGTTTCCCTGACAGGTGACACTTATTGTCACGATACCATGATCTAAATAAAAAAAAATTGGACTGGGCTCAAGTAACACAACAAAGTTCAAGTAGCCCCGTTCTACGGTATATTTTGATAGACATTGCAAAGCGTACATACGTGTTTGTATCTAAGATGTTTACCAGAATTATTTATAATGTTTTTTTAACAGTACGTGCAACATAGAAGATGAGATGTTTACAAGAATACTTTAAAAACCGCACACGTGATAGAAGTGAAACTTTTATGAAAATAAAAGAAGGAGAGGGATTCAGAAAATAAAGAGGCAATATCTTAAAACAAATAAAACAATACAAATAAATATCATGTTTATTCAATATTTACATTCTGTCATTGATTGATGATCCAATTGGTAATACTGATAATAATAATATGAGATATTTTTCTTCGTTCGTGATATCTATCTTTGTTCGTGATAACTTAAATATGAGATATTTTTCTGGGATTCGACATATCGAGTCAAAAATGCATTTATGATTTTTCCAGACTTGGTTATTGATTCCTTGGGTTTGTTTAAACACAGTGATAAATATTACTTACACAACGTGTGATACCTCACTGTTCACGCGTGACACTACCTTATTATATCGCTTTGGATTGTTGTCTATACATCGATCCCTTTATATACATATGTTTAGCTCACTTTCTCTTTTTCTCTACTTTATATCTTTCTTCTCTCTCACGTAACGAAATGTGCTTTTTATAAACGTGACGCATCCTTGAAATTTCATCCATAATTTTTGTCCAATTATCGATTATCGCATCGCTGTCTAAAAAGATTCACTTCAAAAACTGTTTTATAGACATACCATTGGTTCTCTCGAATCATATGAATATTTCACGAAAACAAACAAAAACTAGCTACCTATTAAAGTATTTGTTGATTATAGTATATGTAATTTTATTAAAATTAAACACTTGAATATGCCACTTCATCGAGTTTTATTTTTATTTACGACTAGTTTCGAAAACGACAGATGTTTTCATCTTCTGGTACAAATTAAAATTAAATTTAATTGAAATTATTAGTTTTAATTTGTACCAGAAGATGAAAACATCTGTCGTTTTCAAAACTAGTCGTAAATAAAAATAAAACTCGATAAAGTGGTATATTCAAGTGTTTAATTTTAATAAAATAATCATGTCATTCCACAAAGTTAATGCCGAATCAATAAATAATATAGTATATCGCTCACTCCTTTCAAGAACGTCATAAATAAAAAAAACTTGATTTTTCAGGAGAACGTTTTTAAAGTTTAAAAATATAAAACAATATTTTTAAAAAAAATATCAAGCCACTTATTTAACTTTTTACTGTGCAACAATTTTTTTTAGGTAAAACCTGAAGATTTTTTCTGCATTTGAAAAATATTTAGTATGTTTAAAAAAATAATTAAACAATACCTTTTTCTTAGAATGCAAAAACAATACTTTCTGCCCTGTAGAGGGTAAATTTTAAGTTAAAAATATGCCTCTTTTGCTGGGATATAGTACATTTTCTGGGCATTCCGAAAACATGCACGACTGAAAATTGACGATTTTTTATTTATGACGTTCTTGAAAGGAGTGGGCGATATGTTCCTCCACTCTTTATGAACATATGTATGTATGTATAAAAACATGTATATTATGGTATACTTCTCAGTATCGGATCGTTTTGATTTTATTGCTTGACCATCCAGAACACTATAAAAATAATACCTCCCCAGGCATTATCATAACTTGATAACAAAATAAAAGTATAAAAAATTTCAACAAAAAAAACTAAAAATATATATTATTAGACTGTATCGTAATACATTTTATTCAAGCTATGAATTTAATAATAAAAATCCGAAGATTCAAATGTATTTAATAAATAATTAGTAGATGTACCTACACATATATATGTAATTGATTCTTTAAAATGTATTAAGATCGTAAATTAATATGATTACGTTATCAATCTATGAATTAGTATTTTGAGATAACTTAATTGTTATAGAGATATATTGTAAACTATTTCACACCACTATCAAATAAATATGTAAATTATACTATTATGAGATTACATGGCGACAACATTATTTCAAACAAATAGTGATAAAGAAAACTCTAGCCAAAGTATAATAAATTACAGAGCATTCGTAAGAAGTACAAAAATATTATGATAAAATAACGTAAAAAAGATTAAAGTTGATTTTATTTCAATTCATCAGTTGGTATTTCATTGGTGTATTCGTTGGTGGACCCGTAGTAAAAAAGTTGGGTATTTGAGATAACTTGAGTTCCGAAGAAATATCAAGTTGAAAATATTTTGCATTTAAAAGATTTTTTAAGACTATTTTTCATTTTTTCATTATTCATCATATTTACTTGAAAATATACCTATATCGTAGTCGTATAGGAGAAAGTGACCAACTGACAAAACGTAAAATGTTCAGGAGGGCCTTTTAAATCACTTTTGCTTGTGAAGAAAATAAACATCAATGCAGTTAGTCATTTTTAACAAGTCAATATATTATACTTCCAAGTTTAAAATCCTTTAGGATTTTTTCAGGGCAATATTAAGCTAGTAAGATATCAAATAGTCAATGATCACATTTTTGTAAAAAATGCACTTGGTCACTTTTTTCCTATATGACTACGATATGTCAGTTCATAATAACACAATTTCATTAAAAAATTAAATTAATGTCATGTAAATAAATATTTCTCAACCATTTCTTATTTTTTATAGTAATGATTAATAAAAAACCCCTCACGGAAGAAATCGCAATTTTCGATTCAGTATCTGCTTCAAGCACCTGTTGTGCAGAAACAGGACTTCATTTTGTGAGGAGTTGAAGGATCTGACTCTCCCACTGGTATCTGTTCGCCGATCGGGGAATGCAGGGAGGAATAATTAGTCCCGGTTGCATTCCCGTCCGACATATTTCGGGCGCATTTTTCTGACCCTCTAACTTAATTGAACCTCGGACGTAAAAGGAAATGAACAGAAATTGTCCCCATCAGAGTCTCTCTTCTTCTTCTTCCCTTTCACCCTTCATGAGTATTCTAGCCAGTGACAGATTATTTTTTATTTAAACTTTTTACATATTTTTTTTAAATACAAGGGGATTAATGGGATTTATTACGTTTAGTTGATTAGTAAGTTCATTTACACATAATTTACCTTTACAAATTCATATATTTACCCATTTACAACATTTTGAGTGTGTCCAAATACTTGTTCACAAAATCTGGATTATCTCCAATTACAGGAGTTATTTTCATATTATTTTTTGACATCTCATCAAAGATGAAGAAGAATATGGAAGTCTGGGCATTTACGGGGCTTACGACCGTCATAGGCTGGTTTAAGTGATCACTTTACACACGTGTAACATTCACCAATTCTACCCATTATTGACAACCACACTACTCAAATTCTTGGAAGTTCTATATATATGAACCAATTTAGAAACTTTGTTCTTGAATCACTAGAACTTCACTAGAGACATCTATTGGTGAGATGTAAAGAAGCTTTTTTATTAAGCAGAAACTCTTATATTAGTATGTGAGATTTACCCATTTAATTTAATTTTTTAATTTACTTGAATATCAAATTATAAAAACCACTTTTTCTTAAAATCTATTATGGCACGTGTTTCGATGCATTCTGCATCATTTTCAAATACCGTATGTGAATTTAACTCTAAATTTTGTGAGTTGTGTCCTTGGAACGTTGAAGGATGAAAACCTAGGAGCTGTTTCTTAATTTTTTTTTTTCTTATTTTTTTTTTTTTTATCAGCGGGGACATAGACAATAGGCTTCAGTCATTGTTAATTCTGGGTTTATTATTATTTTTATTGTTTCAAAATGTTTCAACAGTTTATTATTTTTCGTATTAATTTCTTTTCAGTATTTTTATCTTTCAAAATTCTATCAGACAAAATGTAGAAACTCAGAGTTAAGGACATTTATACTATATGGGAAAGGTAATGGAGTAGAAGTAGTATGTAGGAAAAGAAGAACAGCAATCGTTAGTATAATAACGGTCGTATACTCAGACTCTTGCAAGCCTTTGTGTAACTTGGGTACGAATCCCATGAAGACTTATATTATATTTACTTATTCATTATATTACTAGTATTAATTACATATTATAGAAGGGACTATCTTTTATGGATGAAGTCATTAAAGTGAAGTCCTTTTCATTTTTATTTAGTTTTTAATAATTGAGGTCAATTTACTATATAAAAACAAAATTCAGGTCCCACCGAGATTTGAACTCGGATCGCTGGATTCAGAGTCCAGAGTGCTAACCGTTACACCATGGAACCTCCGACGTCCACCGTCATATTTTGATAACAATATTCGCTTGGTAATTTTCAACGATCGGCATAATTTACGACCGCTGTATCATTTTGTACTTGTATTTTAGAAAGTAATATTTAATGAGAGTGGCGCGAGATAAGAGGATTCACACTTCATCTCTTGTAAGGTCTAGTCGTCGGTTCCATGGTGTAATGGTTAGCACTCTGGACTTTGAATCCAGCGATCCGAGTTCAAATCTCGGTGGAACTTTGGTACAATATTTTTATTTATTTTATTTTTCTGACTGAAAATATAATGCGATGTCCTGAATTAAAAATGTTATTTCATTGTAAAAATTACATTTTAAACATACTTTTTTTAAAGATATTTTCTTTTTTCCCAAGTTTTTTTCATCAATATTGTATGTATATGTTTAGTGATTTGAAAAATGTTGTTTATTTTGAGAAATTTGATGATTAAAACACCGAGATGTTGTTTTAACTCATTTACTATTATTGTTATTCATATCTATCATTTATCCATTTTCTTATTCATTTCTACCATTTATCCACGGCTTAAAAATATTTTCATAAATACGGAGAGTAACTGGAAAAAATATGTTTTAAACAAATATAACAATTGGCTAAAATTTTCACGGGTATAGTTGTTTATAGAAAATACAGTTTTGTGTTTGAAAATATAGTTTCTGTATTATATTTTCTTCCTCACTTTTCAGCTCACATTATCAATGTTGAGGATTCTATGGTAAAATAGTGATGTTTAGTTGTTTATTCCACATTCAATCACTGTTGCGGTCATATAAATGATTTATTATTATCATTTTGGCTTTACATGGGCTGGTATGATGTTAATTATTAATTCATTAATGAAATATCATACGTTAAAAGTACAATATCGAAACCCGATATTATGTTGTCAATCCAATCACATATGAGTGTACATACACGTTCATAATATATTACGTGCGTATTCAGCAAAGCTCTAAAAAGTTTACAGTTTAATAGAAAATATATGATTTTTCGAATAACCCTCTAACCGGTTTACTGTTATTTTTCCCTAATAAAGTAACCCGTGTGCTAAAACCCGGTAAAAATGTTAAATATTCAATGAGATTTTCTGTAACACGTGGAAATTTGGAAAATAATCATTAATCACCGTTCCAATGAATTCATTCGTTCAAGACACATCAGTTTGAAAGTTGGATTTAACAAAAAGTCCTAATAATTTATACATATGTATTAACGTTTTTCTATTTCTAATCTACATTAGAATGGGCAGAAAGGTGAACGGGTCACTTAAGCCATCCAAAAGCCAGGTCGTAAGCCGCGGCATGCTCAGACTTCCATCTTCCTTCATTTGAAAAAAAAACATTGATGTTTTATCTCACACCTAAAATGAAATAAAAATAGTTTTATTTTATTAAAATGTAAAACACGCCATAATTATACGAAAAATCTTGAAAATTGACACAACAATGATAGTTGAAAATAAGAAACATATCAAGGAATAAGTTTTTAACAGATTTTTGTTATGTTTTAAATAAAATAGACTCAATAATCGTCTTCGTTTTATAATTTTTTTTTAAAATAAAATCCAGAGATTTAATGCATCAATAACTTATAAATATAGTTTGGGTAAATTTCGATACATTGCTTGAAGTGTCAGGCGGAGTGTATTTTCGTCTTTCGCACACGTTTTGAATCGGTCACCCGCTGAGGTCATTGTTCCACTTATTGTAACGAAATTCCTTTCACGCGACTCCGTGAAGCATATTATTATTCTTGACCTAAATGAACCAAGTTCAATGGCTAAACTTCTGCAAGGAAGTGATCGGTGCAGCGAGCGGTTAAAATGCAGTATGCACTTCAAAAGTTGTTCAGTAGTGTTAGTGATTCATATTTATTTATTTAAACATACAACATACATAAGTCGTATACAATTATAATACTCCCGATCAGTAATTTCCATTACTCGTTTTGGGACATGGGATTAAGGTTAACAAGACTGAAAAACAAATAAGAAAGTAACAAATAAGAAAACACAGGGCAAAATGTAAAATATAAAGCAGTAAAGGGTAAATATTTATATACAGCATTATTTCATAATATTTATATAATAAATAATGTATCGTTGAAAATGGCATTTTGTTTTAAATTTGATTTGGAAAATAAAAAAAAATAAAATAAAACCCCTATCCGCACCCCAATGATGCATAGGGCACTGCGTCATATAAACGCAGTGTTATCTTGATCGTTTACACATGAAGGAAAGGTGATCAGCCCTCCGCTTCAGGTACCAGTCCAGGGTAATAATATTGAAAAAATATTTGAGTGAAAAAATCACGTTTATATATTTTACCCCCCTTGGGAATCGAACCCGGGACCTCCAGAACGGTAGCCGAGCGTGCTGACCATTACACTACGGAGGCGAACAGGGATTGATTTGGAAAGTTATTAAAAATAAAATATTATTCATTACATACTTAGTTCGGCAGTCACTTTGTGGCAGCGACCTGTCCATTTTTAATTTAAGTTTTATTTGGAAAATACCACATTTTCTTAAAATCTATTGTGAAAATTGAGCACGTAAAATGATACGAATTGCATAGAAATATATGTCATAATAGATTTTAAGAAAAATTGGTATTCACCACGTAAAATTTAAATTTGAAGAAAAAAATCCTATGTTAATACTACGTCTTCTACTAGGTCTTGTTTACAAAAAAATAGGGTACCTACTTATCTGAAATAATGTAATTCCATTATCATGATAGTATTTATTACTTTTATTTTTATTGGGTATTATTTAATATAATTTAATATATCCAATTAATCAATCAAACAAAAAGATAAATATTTCAAATTAGAATCGTTTTTGTATTTTTTTTTATTGAAAATTATTCAGAATTGAGTAAGATATTAATTGATAAATAAAATATTATTCTTTTATAAATATACGACTAAAGTAAGAATTCTTTTATTTTTGATATACTGAAATAATTTTGATGGGAAATTCAAAAATTGAAACGTAATATTTGCTAAAAAAATAAAAAAACAAGGAATTAGTTTTTGACTTATCCCATTTCGCTAGAATATAGCTCTCGAATAATATTTCCTGGTTATAATACTGTAGAACGGAGCTATTGCACTTGTGCTCGTTGTGTTGACGTTTCCTAACAAGCAGAACGGGTTGCAAGCAACATGCAACAGGCATATTGAACTTTAATGGGCGTGCAAGGATAATCGGCTACCTTTACAATTATTTCATAAAGTGAACTTCCGTATCCCGTTAGCGAATAGCTCCACGCGTGATATTCAGGCGAGTCATTGACACTACTTGGCTATCCGTATCATTTCGCAAAAACATTCAAAATGACGGAACGAATATTGACCCGACATTTTGATTCCCGAATATGTCGAATGTGAATGAAAAAGTTTAGTGTATCAAATGACACAATCTTATTTTATCTCGTTGAGTTGTCGATTTAATGCTGCTTCCGGTTTTTACAAGCACGCAAGGGTGAACAACGCCATGTAAGATTTATGGATGACATAATATACAGCAAAAGGAACTTAGCCTTCATATATGTCACTGTATTTTTTTTACGTAGTGCAATTTTATAATTATTTTTGCACGTATTTTAGAGAAATGTCGCCTTAAAATTAAATGTTACCTTCCTGATATCGATTCTGATTATTTAATGAACACTTTATGAGAAAATCAAATTTCGCGTTTTATTACCTTTTCGAGTATATTGTTACTAATAATGGACCGTTTTATTTAGTTTTCTTTTTTCAAAAAAAACTTATTAAAAAAAACCTTTTTAAATTAACCATTAAATGTTGAAGGGAGATCGAGGCGAAGTATTTTCATACATGTTCATATAACTAAGTACATACTTTTTATTTAATTTATTTATTTATAATTTTTTACATGTTTAAAAGGTGTTTTCTCTCATTGTAGAAACATACATAACAAAACTTTGAAATGAAGTAAGAATTGTTTTTTTTCTTTCTCAAAGTAATATTATATATTATTATTATTTTTAATGATGTAATATTGTATATTTTATTTCGATCTGATTTTGTAAATATTTCAATCGTAAGCAAATACAATAGTTTGGTTAAAAAAAATGCGTGAAAATGCGAACTTCTTACGGGTAAACGATTAATTTTAAAAATAAGTTTATTTTTATGGAGCAATTCCATCTATTGCTTATAACTTATTCACCAATTAGAATATGATTTCGTAAAAATTATACCGTGTAAATTGCTTAAAAATTATTTCATAAAGTTAGAATTATGTGTGACATGTTTTTATTTTTAAACGAATGACAAGAAATGTAATCAAAGTATTTTAGCACTTTAGGAATTGAGTTCACAGTGGTTCGTACGAGTACTATAACTAAGTATCAACCAGTATATGTATAGTATAATATGCACTAGTATGTTGTACAGAGATGTGATTTGCTTATTCAGATATGCAGGTCATGAATGCAGGTCATTTAGTTATGTTATGTTACACGCAAATATGCACATTGTTTTTACTAAGGATACCATAAGCTTGTGTTGTGTACGTATACGTATAGCCAAAAGGCAAAATTTCTGCGTTAATTTTGTACCTACATTCAGAGCAAATCATTTTGGTTTGAATCCTGATAATTTACTCTAAGAAAAGCCACTTAATAACAATGGTACGTTTATTTAAGGAATGGGTATTGTTGCAATGCAATAAGTTTGGCGTTTTCGTCTCAGTTGCATTACTTGCAAACGAAGATAAAGTCTTGCATTGAACTTGTCTATATTATTTTAGTCTAGTATCTACTAACTATTTACCGTTATGTACGCTTTCTCTAGGAAGTTGTTTGAGGTTGTTGATAAGGGTTAGAAATTAAGGTCGATATTTGTATCCGATGCATTTAAAAACAATAATCGTAATTAGTGAATCAATAATGCAGGAATGCAGTTTAACACTTATAAGACGATGTTAAGTCATTTACGAGTAGATTCACATTATTTTCCTAATTTTGTCACAAGCTTAAATATGGACGCACACATTTCCTCAATGGACTTTCCATTGTGTGACAGAATTAAAAACGAAGATATAACAAAGGAATGTAAGGCTGAACGAGGAATAATTGAAAAGATTAGAAAGAGCTCTTTGCAGTGGTATGGACATGTGGAGCGAATGGATAGCGAGAGAATGACTAAGAAAATATATGTGGCGAACGTGAGAGGGAAAACAGAACGTGGACGACCGAAAAAGACTTGGCACGATCAGATCAATCAGAACCTAAAATCTGGCGGTGTCAAAAGTCTGCGTAATCGGAGGGCATGTATGACTAGATGTATGGATGTGAAGGAGGCGAGGAGTGTATGTCAGGACAGAAGAGTGTGGCGTTCCATCCTCTCTGCCTACCCCTGCGGGGAAACGGCGTGATGGTAGTAGTAGTAGTAGACTCGTGCACATCCTTATGCGCACACTCCTTAGTGTCCAAGCTAGTTCAGTACGGATATGCTACCACAGGTGCCCTATCCATTACTGCTATTATCGTTTCTGTTTTTAGCGACTGCGCAATATCTTATTGCACTTTTTACACTGTAACATTTACTATTTTACCCATGATTGATAACCATACTTCTCAAATATATGTATATATATATATATGTATATATATATATATATATATATATATATATATATATATATATATATATATATATATATATATATATATATATATATATACATAAAAATATCATGTAATTCACATGTCTTTTATATACGAGTCTCGGCAGCATCTATGATTGATTTGAGTACTTTTTATTTAGCAGAGACCCTTATTTTAAATGTATGCATTATCTTTCCCGAATTATTTCGCATACTTGGAGACACCTGAAAACATGATTTTCAATTATTTTATACTTGTAACACTTAGATATATACTAAACTTTTTCTACTCTATAACTGGTTAGCATCCGGGGGTAGTGTAGCGGTCAAGGGTTCGTTGGGGGTAGCTGGTCCGGCTGTGGGAGTCACGAATGGTGCAATGTAACTAGTATTTTAAAAGTTAATTAGTAATGAGTCACGTGTTCGTATTCATTCCTAAATACCTGCTAATGTACCTATTAACCGATGAAAAACCGGATTGAATCACGAATATTAATGTGTTGGAACTGTTGGGTCACGAAGGAGAATCTCTAATCGGCTTCAAATGTTCCAATTTGCTATTATAATATGTTATCTCTTGCAGAAGGCGGACCAAACCTTCGATTCTTGGATGTGAACACCCAGAACACTTATTCTGAAGCTTGGTTTCATTTTAACACCTATCTAATATGATGCATTAATTAATAAATGCTAATAATCAAATCATCAATTTAATTTTTTAATTTACAACATTTTGAGTGTGTCCAAATACTTGTTCACAAATCCTGATTATTTCCAATTATAGGAGTCATTTTTCATATTATTTTTTGACATCTCATCAAAGATGAAGAAGAATATGTAAGTCTGCGCATTTACGGGGCTGTTAATGCCCAGATTTCCATATTCTTCTTCATCTTTGATGAGATGTCAAAAAAAATATAAATTGTTAATATTTCAAGTGTTTTAGCAATCCTTAATATTATTACTGCGGTAAAATTTTATTCACTATCGTGTCTTATTCAATATACTTACCTTTACATCGTTTCCTGTAAAAATAATTTTCAGTTCACATTTACGTTTTAATATTCTAAAAAATCCTCCAATTTTTAAACACAGACTGGGTTACGCTAGAATACTATTTTATTGTTGTGGATAAAATATTTATTTGTGTAAAGTAGTTTGAACATTTGTTATGAGTAAATGAAAAAAGAATGGTAAAACAAATTTATGAGGTGAATGTAGTTGGAAATAGAAGTAGATAAGGACCAAAAAAAATTATCACTTTCAAGTATTTTAAATACTTGAAAATGGTCAGGTCAGAAGTTGAAATAATGCAGCGTAAAAACTATCAATTACAATAAACTAGGCCCTATATAATTCTATACAATTGACAATGTCGACGTCACTTTTACATCATTGATCTTCACTTACCTGTCACCAATAACCATTGGTTAGATAATACAGACGTTTTATGCACAAGAAAATCCACAAAAATAATAATCATCGACCATACGCGTACCTACAATTTTTTTGGTATGAAATACTCTTAGTGTCGATGAAAGCTAAAAACATTTTTTTTAAATACTACTTTTTAATGTTAAGTTAATTTAAATGTGGTCAAAGATATATGTATTTTTGCAAATTTAAAATATTTATAACGTTCGGTAAAAAATATTTTTCTCGGAATAAGTCAAGTTCAAGTAATTATATAAAATATACATTTATTACCTAGAATTAGATGTGACCTCGATAGTTCACGATGTTATGATGATTGATGGGTGGATCTTCGCGCGCCACACTATTTTTTTTTACCAACTCGAGAACCGAAGATTCGTGCAGAACAAAACCTATTTTGTTAGGCTAAATAATTATTATGTTAATTTTTCGGCTTATTACTGAATGTTTTACTGCCAGGCGGAATTTTTCAATAGAAAATCTGTCCAGATGGATCAAATACTTGAGATTATTTTAAAGTTATATGATTACGTAGCAATATGGTAAAAATGAAAAAAAATATCACGTGTGTTTATCGAAATTTGAATAAAATAATGCAATAACAGACATCACTTTTTTTTAAATCAGTACGTTTTTTTTAAAAAAAATACATACTTTAGTGTTAAAATTGGGTTGTATTAACATTATTGTTTATTTTCACGTAGCTTAATGTACATCTCATGTAATGTTTATTTTAAAACAATTTTTTGTCGTTAATAATATGTTAATTAATATATATTTTTTCTATTGTTTTAGGTAAATATTCAAATGCATTCCAGAGGCTGTAATTATTCACGATTTACCGGTAAACTCTATATTCCTGCAGTTTTTTGGAGTACATAAGGTAAATAAACCAAATAAAATTATTTCAAACCAAACAATTTCAATATACAAAAAAACACACAGACATTTGACTTCATTAACCCTTTTTTTATTATGGTACTTTTTTTCCAACCGGATGAATTAATACTATCCTGTCTATAGAAAGTATCTATCCATCCCTGAATAAGGATATACGTCGAAACCAGTAGTAAAAACAATATCAAAATAAAAACGGGTAAAAATTATTGTTTGTATTTTATATTATTTGTTTCGATGCACTTCGCGTCATTATCAACCACCGTATATGAAGCTACGTCTAAATTTTAAAGTTGTATCCTTGGGACGTTGAATCATGAAGAGGGGTAGAAGTTGTTTCTTATCTTTAGCTTCACAAACTTAGATTCACATACTTTATTATAATAAATATTGGTTTTTACCAAGTAAGAAAAATATTAAAAATAAATTATTTAAATATTTAATTAAAATATATTTGCAGTCGTTTTTATAAATACTTTTATGTATATTCGTTGCATCTCCAGTTTATTTTTATTATACTCCACCCACATTTAATTTATGTTTCCTTACAAGAGTATATTATTATATCTGGAAATAAAACCCAATGTAATGCATGTATATATATGGTACGTTGGCCGTACAAGCAATTATATCGCTTCAAGCGCTTTCACGTAATATATTCTAATCAATCACATGCTTGTCATGACCATATTTACATACATAAACAAGACAATGCATCCATTTGATGTTTCCCATACATCAATAAATAATTTTATCAAATTCCTCGTCTCAAGCTTCGTAGGAAATTTATTATAACAATAACATTGAGTTGAGGACCTGTTGAGATGGCCTCAGGGAGTGTTTGTTGTATGAATTAGATCCAACTATTTCTTTTCTCTACGACATATATTTTAATAAATCTTTTGTTTGATTTAATTCAATCGCAGGATCAATAACCTCTAAAATTATTATTGATTTATGATTGAACTCTTCTTACTCCGATCCAAGTTTAATAATATCCATTGTATTTTTTGCCGTAAATAAATTCAATAAATTTTAAGTTTTTTTGTTACCTTGTATGGTAAAGATTTTTTGGGAGCAAAACTGTATCCGAGGAGTGAGTATTTTTTTACAATAAAAAAATATAAAATCGCATTGTATATACATCCTTAAACGTTTTAAAATATGTTTTAAATCATTCTAAATAAAATAGAGTAGGGAATTATTTTTTGGTAAAAAGATTTTAATACATTCATACACTTTTTTGGTGTATCATATCGTTCTAACGCCAAGTATTACATTCAAACTAGTGGACTATGTTATACATATATGAAAAATTGAAAAAAAAAATTAAAAAATAATTTATCTCAAAAAAGTCGTTACTTTATTCGGTTCGATAATTTAAAGCTATTCCCGCCAATCAGGGCATAAATTTGCTTGCGTTTTTCGTATTTCTAGCTTCTAATACGTTTGAAAATTTGACTTCAAAAACTATTATATATCTGTAAAGAAATATTAATCGAGAAAAAGTAAAGAATGCCAACCCAATCGGGTAACTGGAAAAGTAACAGTCACACATTGGTCACATCTGTCCTTCGTAATGAATGAAAGCGCTTTTTTATTTCAATGAAAATTTATATACCTAATTTATAAGGAAAATAGTCATAAAAATGTAATTCTGCGCTAAAAATGATCACTTCGGAATAGAATTCTCAACTACATTTTGTAAAACTCTCATGTGGCCGTTTAATCAACAAAACAAGGGAGGGGGTAGATAGATATTTACTTTGGTTATTTAACAAGCCGAACAAATGAACTGTGGCATTGTTAAAATCCTCCTACAGATGCATTGTGTTCCCAGGAATGCAGAAAATTGCGCTCTGCAATGATACCATTAAGAAAATTACCTGCAATATGATTAATGACGTCGGATGGATGACCACACAGTACGCGGTACGTAGCCAACAGTTTTCAAAGTAGAAACCCACGAGTCGTAGATATGAACCAATTTTGCAGGACAAATAAACCATTTTCTCACAATATTTCATCATATCCTTGCGACATCTATTGGTGAAATAAAATTGGTACTAGAAATATGAAGAACAATATTGATACCTACTATACCTGACTAAGTATTATAATTTTATTTCATAAGCGCTTTAAACTTGCCGGCCGAATGGAAGAATGGAACACTTGAACGAAACGCGATAGTAAAATGCTTGTATTAACAATGAAACTATATATAAGATGTTATTTTATTGTTTAGTATAACAATAAGGAAAACCAGATAATAAACTTGCTCTAAAAATAAACTTAAGTATAATTTTTTGAATGCTCGCGAATTTGAATTAATGAATGAATTTATAATAGTAATTATAAATTTAAATCGATTTTTTTTATACCAATCCCTAATAAAGGGTGAATTTTAATGTTAATTCACAGAATTTTCAGCGAGTCCAATTTTTTGACATATTCTGGATTCACTCCACTTAGGAGTTATTAATATCAACATTTTTTATTCATATCTTAACATAGATGATTCATACAGGTCTCTTCTCATAAAAAAACTTAATTATTTCAACCATAGATGTTGCCGACGAAGTAACATATACAAAGTAGATCTTTTCAAGCATTAATATCACTTCCGAAAATTTGAGAAATGTGTTTGTCGATCATGGGTAGAATGGCGAATGTTACACAGTGCATAAAGTGATCACTTAAACCAACCAATGATGAATTGTAACCCCTATAAATGCCAAGACTTCTTTATTCTTCTTCATCTGTGTTGAGATATCAAAAAATAATATAATTTGTTAATATTTCAAATATTTTAATCAAGAATATTTCAAACGTATTAGCTTATTTTAATTCATTGAAAATTGCCAGCTTACGTATTGTAATATGACGATACACGACATTGTAAACCCTTATATTAACATGCTCCGCTCTGCCCACCCACATGCGTCAATCTGCGGTCAAACTAATGTTCGTAAGTTATATTCCTTTGTTGCGTTAAAAGTTCACGCTTTACCTTCCTCGTAATTCTCCAAAGCGCTTAAAATTTTGCACCATTGAACAAAATGCGCGACGCAAAACACTTCAAAGTAGTTCGAGACAATGACATCATTAACACGACCCTGTCAGAGCTCAACATGGCCAATATTCAATAGCGCAAGTCGCTAAAATGGACTCTCACGGTCTGTCAATCTGATGTATATCAAATCGTCGAGATTGGCAAACAAGCGCGTTTTATACATAATATTACGACGTAGGAAACTCGATAATTCAACCAAAAGGAACATGACTTCAAAATATTGCCAGGTGTTTGGAATCTATACTTAGTAAATTCAATACTGGAATAATCACCCATCAAAATATAGATTTCAACAGTTTTGTTTATATTATTTCCCAAAGCCAAAAAAAATCCGCTTCAAAAATGTCAATAGATTACAATTTTAACAACATTAAAAAAATACTTTTTTTTTACTAATTGATGATTCATCAACTTTATGAAATAAAACAACTTTGTTTTTAACTACTTTTTTGGTACTTTATTTCTCCGACCGGTTTCTACAAGAACCTTGTCATCATCAGGGTTAAGCATTTACATGTTTAACCTTGATTATTACAAGGTTCTTGTCGAAACTGATTGGAGAAATAAAGTACCAAAAAAGTGGTTAAAAATAAAGTTGTTTTATTTTGTAAAATGTGCCACAAAGTATCTGCGAAAAACATTTAAGAGATTAATCATAATTTTTGTCAAATAACTTATCACTCAATAAGTTCGTAGGATGACTGATAAAACTTCAACGAATGAAATTTGAATTTACAGTCAGCCAAAAAAGTTGATAAAGTAACGAATTGGTGTTTACCATTTTTCAAGATATTATTTAAGAATACCATGGTTTAAAAAATATTTATTTTTTTCGAAACTCATTCCAAACTTTAATCTCTAACAATTTAGTTTTCACATATGTATAACTTTAACATTACATTTGCGATATTGTTATATTGATTTTGATGATTATGTTAGATACTCCTTTCTGGTCAGAAATACAATTACGTTCGCGAATGGAATCGGGTATCGGAAAACGAATCATTCCGTTTTATTGCCGGAAGGATTCCAAAGAAGGATGTAATATTGTAATACTCGATCAACTTAATACCAAGCTATTGTTTTATGGCGGACATAAAATTTTATTTATGTTCAATATATTGTTATTTATTGTTGATGTAAACTAACTTCATTTTTCTTCCAAGTGCAATTTTTATTTTATTCAAATTTTACTTGATAAATACGACTATTTCTTAAAATATTTTTTGACACGTGTTTTAAACTCAGTATAAAAATGATGCGGAATGCATTAAAATATGTGTCACAGCATATTTTAAGAAAAAGCGGTATTAACCAAGTAAAATTTAAATTAATAATGAGTAGATATTACCACAAAGTGACTGTCGAATCAATTATTGAAACACTCTCCTTATCATTCATTCCTCACTTTGTGTGATGCCGCTTTTATAAACACTTATTCGTGACTACCGGTTTCGGAAAATCATTCCATAATCATCATACGATTTTCCGAAACCGGTAGTCACAAATAAGTGTTTATAAAAGTGGTATTACACAAAGTGAACAATGGATGATAAGGAGTGTTTTATTGCCATACCACAATGTAATCAATGCTTTTAACATACAAAATACAATTAATAAAATTCTAAAGTTGATATATAAACTTGATATTTCAAAATTACAATTGTTGGTTTAATATTTTATCCATCTATTTGAAAATAATTATGAGATAGTTTTTCTAGTGCAGTGTTTCCCAATAAGTGGTACGCGTACGCCCAGGGGTACATTTAATTGATCCGGTTCCTTTGACTAGATCACTTCCCTGATACAGATCAACTGCCGCGTATCATATGAATTGCCGGATCTTACCTACTTCTCCTCTGTACTACTACTGACTCGTATCCGCACCCAATGGTGCATAGGGCACTGCATCAAATAGATGCAATGTTAACTTTATCGTTTTTATTTCATGAAGGCAAAGTGATCAGGTACCAGTCCAGGGTAATATTGAATAAATACACAGGCCAACAAATGATTTTGTAACTGAAATTTTGATGACTGATTTGGACTAACTTTATTGTTCTTATTCAAAGTCTTTATGGTCACAAGCTTGTAGCACGTCAAGTTTTGATGTTACAGTCATATTGATGTTTGTATGGACCCCATACGTTGAAACTGTAATAGTGGTTGGTATCTAGACATGTTTTAGTCTAAGGTCTTTGGCTATTCTAGTGCGGCCTTTTGACTGATGCCAATTTTTGAAAATATGCATTTTTTCTATAATTTTGGAATTGCATTTTTAACAATTTATAATGTGATATAATCAAAATATTTAGTTTATTGGGAGGGTGTTATAGTTTTCTTTACCGCGGCCTCATGTTGAATCAGAAAAGTGAATGTGGCCTTTTGAAATAGAAAGGTTCCCCATGCCTGGTCTAAGGGATTAAAAAATATTGATAATTATGGAGTAACAGTGAAAATATATTAACTTGATTACGTATATTGATTACGATAGCATTATATGTTGATATATATTTATACATAAATAATATGATAAACTTTAGTGAAAATCAGAATTAAAAATATCCAAAACTAAAAAATCTGACGTGCTACATTTTTTTTGCTTTCGTTTTTTAATTCAGCTATGGAAAGTGCATAAAGATCATGCCAGTTACAAAATAAAAGTTGTAAATTGTTGGCCAGTAATATTATAGTGAAGAAACACTTATTTTGCCCCCACCCTGGGAATCGAAGCCGGGATCTTTAGCATGGTAGCCAAATGTGCTAACCACTACACTATGGAGGCGGACAAATCGCTCATTCCTTTCAAGAACGTCATAAATCAAAAAGGTTTTTTTTATTTATGACGTTCTTGAAAGGAGTGAGCGATATGTAACATATAACCATCACGTGACAACCCTTTTTTGTTTTTGTTTTCTTGTTTTTATGTAACAATTCAGAATAGATGTAATAATATTATAATATTCAATAATATATTATATTCACGTAACTACAGGAACAATGTTACCAAGGACACGTTTTTAGTCGAGTCTATTGATGGACGCTTTGGGTTGATTGATTACGGGCGAGACCGGCGAAGGATGACCTCATCCCTATTTACGACGCTTCACGAATTGAGATTCTATACGAATGTACCTGAACGTATTGAAACACGCTACGAATAATGTCCTATCTACACTGCCAACAAAGGCAGGAAAATAATCCCATGTTTCCATGCTAATCTTAATCATATTCTAGTTTAAATATCTTTAAAACTTTAAAGAATTTTAGTAGTGTGGTTGTCAATCATGGGTGAATATTACACGTGTGTAAAGTGATCATTTAAGCCAACCTGTAACGGACATTTTTGTCCGCCTCCGTAGTGTAATGGTCAGCACGCTCGGCTACCGTTCTGGAGGTCCCGGGTTCGATTCCCAAGGAGGGTAAAATAAATATAAGTGATTTTTTCACTGTAATATTTATTCAATATTACCATGGACTGGTACCTGAAGCGGAGGGCTGATCACCTTTCCTTCATGTGTAAACGATCAAGATAACACTGCGTTAATATGACACAGTGCCCTATGCACCATTGGGGTGCGGATAAGGGTTTTATTATTATTATTATAACGGACGTAAGCCCTGAAATGCCCAGACTTCTATATTTTTCTTCATCTACATATGTTGAGATAACAAAAATAATGTATTCAAAAAGTTTATTTTATAAAAAATAATATAAAAAAGTTTGAGATGTAACATATTAACTTATAAGTTTTTGGTTAACTTTTTTTTTGAGGTGGTTAAGTATTCACCGAGTCTATTTTTCGATTCTAATAACTTAAATATAATACTCTCCTTATCATTCATCGTTCACTTTGTGTAATACCACTTAAAACACTACTAACTACAGTGATAGGATGGTGATTCCAAAACCGGTAGTCATGAAGTCGTATTTTTGTGTGGTATTACTTGGGTAGTACCGCTTCCTAGTAATACCTCATGCTTTATCAAGTAGTGTCAATATATCGTTTGTTCATTTTTGTGATACATGTATCGCTCACTCCTTTCAAGAACGTCATAAATCAAAAATCGTTAATTTTCAGTTGTGCATGTTTTCGGAATGCTCAGAAAATGTACTATATCCCAGCAAAAGAGGCATATTTTAAACTTAATATTTACCCGCTACAGGGCAGAAAGTGTTGTTTTTGCATTTTGAAGAAAAGTTTTCATTAATTATTTTTTTAAATATACTAGATATTTTTCAAATGGAGAAAAAACCTTCAGGTTTTACCTAAAAAGATCTGTTGCACAGTAAAAAGGTCAAAAGTGGCTTGATATTTATTTTTAATACATTGTCTTATATTTTTAAACTTTAAAAACGTTCTCCTGAAAAATTTAGTTTTTTTGATTCATGATATTGATCTATTAAATGATTCAGCGATATCATTTAATAGATCATTTTTGTAGATCAGACAGTATTTGTATGCCAACGTAACGTAATTACATATGGGTATAAGAATGTTACAAACATTATTGATTATTCTGTTTTTCTTCAGGTCGGTAACCTAAAAATAGTTATTTTTTCTTCTAAATTCTTTTAACAAGTCAGTTTCTATTCAATTTGAACACCCATCAGTTTACTGAAAAAAAAAGAATATTTAAACACGTTAAAGCATTTGGTTAATAATAATAATAATAATATATATTTAGATATGCTTTGTTTAGAACAATGAAAAAAGTCGAGATTATTTAAATATGAAATAAATTTTTAAATATAATACAGCTATTGAAAAAACACAAAAACTTATGTAATGCAACCAAAGTTTTCCAAGCCATAAAACTTTGATGTTTATATTTTTATTTAATATATTTAAACATATCTTGATTTGCTTTATTATGTTATATTTTAAAGGAATATAAATACAGAAAACAGAAAACTTAAATATTTATATCAATGTTACTGTATTTACATTTGTTAATTCAATTATTGTTATTATTTTTTTTTTATTCATTTAATATATTTACATTTTTATTTATAACATAATAACATTTGAATCATTTATACATATGTAGAACTTTTATATTTCGATTCGCTGTGCCTCTCCATAAAAGAGTCTGTGCTCTTGTGCTTGGAAAGGGACTTACACTCGTGGTTTAATGTTATATAATAAAAGATATAATAGTTTTTTTATATATTTTTTTAAAGATTTAAATGTATAGAGCTTTAATTTTTTTCTTGAGGATTTTTATATCATCTATTTTTTTAATTTCTTTAAATTATATTCTGAAATATTTTTTTCGGTCTATGTATTCATTTTAAATAATATCTCACAATACAGGATTTATAAATTTATCAACCAATATTCCTTATAATATTCTATCAAAATTTTGTTTTGGTTTAGTAAGGTTTTTATAAGAGTCTTTTTTACCACAGTACAATTTAGATTGAAATTCATATAATGCTTATTCATTAATCACTAATAATATTTATAGCAGCAAAAATGCATCCTAGATATTTAAAAAAAAACACAAGGTTTATAGAACCTTTGGTGCAATGAAACCCCACTTATGGCAGTTTTAAAAGGACAATTGTGCATTTCAAAGGAATTTTAACCATTTATTTTATTGAATTGTTCAAGTTTACAAAGAATTTCCGTTTTTTCTATTACACAAGAATGACGTTAAATCACTGGGATAAACAAATAAAAATTCCGTGTATACTACACGTATTATAATGCTTTACTATACTTACAATTCTCATAGCATTCATTGGCCATAAGTCTCAATTACATGGCCATAAATTCAAACAATTCGTGCAGAGATATGTATGATTGCTGGACTCAGTATGTCGCTAAGGTCGGCTAGGCGTCAATTCCATGTTAACGTTTTTACAAGGTAGTTTAGATGACTTTAACTTAATTTCTGGACTTTGAGTTATGAAGATTTTGGTATTTTTAAACAAGTTTTCAATCCGTATCGTCCGAAGAGTCAAGTTACTGAACCCATTTTTATTTTACGTTTTATTGTATAGAAATATACCCAGAGATTAGGTTATCTACACAACGTGTAAAAAATGTTTGCTTCCGTGTGGAATCGATATCCTGCTATATGTAGCATATAGATAATAAATACATATGTTCATAATAACATCAAACGTATTTTATCTTCAAGTTAGAGGCGTGGGAATTATGCAGTGATGGATTATCTTTTGTACGGTTTATGGTATAATGTACGTACTCGTAGATGTCAGCGAATTCAGTTATTGATAGCCAAAGGATTTTTACAAAATATTTTCGTTGGATAACAGTATTATTTCTGCAACGGGTATCTTTGTAATCAACGTGGTGTTGTGAATAGCAGTAAAACTATTTTCAATTATATGTTTAAATTAAATTAAACATTGGAACACATATGTGGAGGTCCTCACCAAAACGTTCATTTCCAATATTGCACAAAAAATATTTTAAATGCAAGTTTGTTCTGTTTACTGTAGTCTCTAAATCTTAATTAAAGTTGCGACACAACGTGATCAATCCTGTGTTAAACCAATATGAAAACATTAAATCGCACCAAAACGTAACAATTTTACAAGCTAGAATTCCTGATTACTTAAAATCATTTATAATGGAATTGTAACGTTTTGGTGAGGACCTCCACATATGTAACCATACATATTTTATTACACAATTTTAATTGCGTATACGTAATATTTACTTTTAATTTGTAATTTTTTTTCAATGATTTAAAAAAAACTTCCCTCGTATATATTGAACTGTGCATATTGAATTAAAAAATGGATCTAATTGAACGTAGCCTAAGGCTAATAATCTTTTCTTTACATTATTTGATATTCAGTATCCTATTCATCATCGGATGGAGATTATAGACAAAAAAAAGAAGAAAAAATCATCCTGTAATAAAGTAATCGATTCGAGTAAAAACATCTATCCATATAAATTAGTATAATAATTGTAATTTTATTACATGCCACGTAATGGCTATCATATTGGTTGCGTAGCATCTTGTAATATTCAGGTATTACTCATTACAAAGGCCGTACATGGCATCGGTAGGGGTGGCTGCTGTGTACAAGTATTCGCACAGCACAGTACTCGCGGCGAGGGCGGCGCCCTGGCGTCCTTGGGAAGGTAGCTTGCACCCCGCTCTTCATCACTGCATTTTTTCTTATTTGGTTTATTTATAAACCGCCATAGACGAGTTTTATGTTACGATCGAAGATGCGCTTCTCAGAACATAAATAAGGGGTCGATAACATCGACAAACATTAATATTATTGTTATTATAGGTGTCTCAACTTGAGATGAAAGATCTATCGTTTTTATATGAAAGAAGATGAAGGTTTGAGCATTTTAGCGCTAACGACCTGGCGTTTAACTAGCTTAAGTGATCACTTTATATACTTTTAAATCGTTCACTATTCTGCCCATTATCACTGCTTTTCCCCCTTTTTAAATTAATTGAAATTTTATAACTATTTAATAAATGTCTAATTTAAGAGTTCATTTAAACTGACGATGAACCACTCAATTTCAATTTCACTCAACATTTCATTTAATATTTTTTTGTATAAAAGTATGTATATTATTTTTATAGAAACATACTCGTACAACGTTTCCATTCGTAAACTTAGTTCAAAAGGAAACACAATTTCCGTATTTCTTGATACTTCCGCATTTTCTTAATGCATTCAATTTTTATTTAGTGCAGATGAGTAACAAACATTTTTTTTATGAAATGATTTACGTCGATTTATGTTTAAATGTTTAAATATTAATACGATTATTTTGCGTCAAATTTCCCTAAACGTGACATCTCAATATTTGACGATAGCATGACCAACCTAATTGCCCAATTTGACACCCCTAAATTATGTGTTAGTGTAAAAATTTCAAAGCAATTAGTGAATAATTTTAATAGGTTGAAGATTTAATTTTTTTATTTACGTACATTTCATTATTGAAAAAAAACTTCAATATCATACTATTTATGTGACCCTAAGCGGCTCATTATTATAATAGGTATCAAATTGTGGTAGAGTGGGTTCAAACCTAGAACTCTGACTTCACGTCCACGACACTAACCACGGTTCCACAACCCGACACATTATTATAAAAATTGATAAAATTTAGCGTTTTAACCATTGCTGCACTCTCACATGAATATTAGATATAAAAATAAAAAATAAAATCTTTCCAATTGTTATCAACGGCTGATTCGATAGATTCCCAGGGTGAGTTGCAAACATCTCACTGAACCCGGCCAAGTACCGAGCCCTGAGCGGCGCACAACTCACCGGCAAGTCATATAAACACGTTGCGACACTGTTGGCCGTTGCCCGTTGGCTCGGGTAGCTGCAGCCGCATCGACCTGGCCGTACAATATTACCCTCCACGTCTGCTGGATATTATATTCCACCGATTTGTTAGCACATGGTGTGCTGTGGGTTGGCCGGCGAGAAATTAATGACCGAGATTAATTATACGACCTTAGCCATCAACTTGATCTTTATTACACCAATATAACAATACGACAATCCATTTATCTGTCCTATGATGGACCCCATGCTTGATTTTAAAATAATAATAAATTTCGCGTTTATTTTGTTGAACTCCATTTTAATTTTTATATTAAATATTAAAATCAAACACTGATTTTTAGATTCTACTAAAAAGAGGTGGATCTTTTTCTTTCAGGATACTCCGATCCAGGCAATTTCTCTTTGATTGTATTGACATGATTTATGTTGGTGGTTTGGTTCAGCCTTGTTAATGTTTATTTATTATATGTTAAATTAAACAAAATACACTTAACTAAAAATTCAACGCCAGAATTTCATTGAGCGATAACTAAAAATTACACATGAACTTCTGCCGTACCTCCAAAGAAACGATTCTATTACTTTACATAAAACAATGCTTTTTGTTTGTAAACATGTATGGATACAAGTATGTATACACAAAATTATTGAGGAACTAAGTACTAAAAAAAATACTTCAAATTCCCTATGCGTCAAAAGTGAATTTAAAAAAAAAAAAAAAAAATATATATATATATATATATATATATATATATATATATATATATATATATATATATATATATATATATATATACATATATATATGTATATATATATATATATATATGTATATATATATATATATATATATATATATATATATATATATATATATATATATATATATATATATATATATAAAACTAACTAACTAACCATCACGCCGCTTCCCCGCAGGGGTAGGCAGAGAGAATAGAGCGCCACACCACTCTGTCCTTGCAAACATTCTTCGCCTCTTCCACGTTCATGCATCTCCTCATACATACCCGCCGATTGTTACGACTCCTAACCTGACCACTTTCAAGTATTTGGCATACCTGATCGTGCCATGTTTTTCTCGGACTTCCTCTGGTTCTTTTCCCGCTAACATTCGCCTCATAAATTTGTTTTACCGTTCTTTCCCCACTCATTCGTTCTACATGTCCAAACCATCTCAACACACCTTTCTTAATTTTATCGATAATGCTTATCTCAGCTTTGCATTCCTTCCTTATTTCACTATTCGTACATCTATCATACATCGTTTTGTCGCACATTCTTCTGAGAGATCGCATTTCGACTGCATTTAGTCTACTTTCATCCTTCTTTTGCCAACTCCATGTTTCACTTCCATACAATAGAGTTGGAACCAGGACTCCGTTGTGCACTGCCAGTTTAGCTTCCGCTGATAGGTTTTTATTTGCTATATATATATATATATATATATATATATATATATATATATATATATATATATATATATATATATATATATATATATATATATATATATATATATATATATATATATATATATATATATATATATATATATATATATATATATATATATATTATAATTTACGTGTTCTATGTACATTGTACATGTATGTCATATATTATATGTCATAGCTGTAGTTTGCGTGTAAATTTAAAATTAATTTATTAATTTTACTGTTTTGGTTATGGAAATATTTTACATTTATCTAAAATACAGGTTAAAAATTGCATATAAACTTCTGCTCTACCTCCATAGATGTACAATTATGTCTGTATTTTTTTAACATAAATACAATAATTTTTTTCAAGTATGTTTACATCAAAATGTTGAGAAAATGAGTACGAGAAGTAATTATATTAACTTGCCCTTACGTCAAAAATATTTGAAAAATAAAAACAATGTTCTATTTTAATCCTCTCGTATATCGTGATTTTCAGACAGAATAAATCCTTGTGTGACTAGAACCTTCTTGCATGGCAGGTCTCGTACTACAAGTACACGGATTGTCCCTCATGATTCCAGTCATGCAAAAAGATGCACATAATAAAATTCTTAATGGTCATTGGCCCTCGTCTTTATTGTGTAACAGTCATGGCGACATATTTCCCGCCAAGCAGTAGCACCAACTCCAGCGGATGTAAACGGCCACAATAATATTTACGAGCATGTCAAATGCAACTTGTCAACTTTATTTTAAATGCAACATCTTTAAAAAAATAACATCTATGTTTTGGGTCATTAAAGAAAATAAATTGTGAAAATATTATACCTATATTAGTCTAACTGGTTTTTGAAAAAGAAAGATGTTGTTTCATGATTTTGAAATAAAAGAAAAAAATCATAAATGTATTTATATTTGTAGAGCTCCATTTAATTTATAGTTTAAATGTTAAAATCAAACACTGCTTTTTAGAGTCTACGTATGTAATTAATTTCAATTCGCGGCGAAACAATTGTCACAAATTTTATTTTTATGTATTTTTAGTAATAAAATACAATTTAGTACATTATAAAAAGCATTTTTTTTCAAATATTTAAAATATAATAGAAAAAAATCGTTATAATCTTTCGTTTATCAGTTTTTCGTTTAAAAAATATAAAGTTATTTAATTACAGAATATGTTTACCATTTTTATTATTAATAGTCCGTGTAAAACCACAACTGTTACAAATCCAAAAATATAAACATTGCTTTAATTTTTACACTTTTAATTTTATTCACAGCGAACGTCGCGAAAAAATCAACTGGTTAAATTATAAGCTGCATAAAAATTTAAAATCATGTTTTCAGGTGTCTCCCAATATTTAAAATAATCCGGTGAGGATCTTGCATATATTAATATAAAAGGGTCTCTGATTAATAAAAACATTCTCTAATCCACCATAGATGTTGCTACGAACTAAAACGTGAAACGACAATAATGTTTGGGAAGACATAGTGGTGTAGCCTTCGCTTGCCTTTGTCCACCCCTGCGGTGTGATGATTGTAATTACGTAATATGGAATTCGAAAAAGTTAATGCGGATTCATTCTAATGAGAAAAAAAGCCTTTTTTGTTTGATAGATGAGTATTACTATGACGTATTTTAATTCCTATGGAATTATTACATAATAATAAAGTAAAGATTTATCCTTGAAAGCAAACATAAGAATTTTATAGTGTCGGAAATATTCGGTCATGCCCATCAGCTTAATCGAAGATTGACATATATGAGGAAATATTTTTCCTATGTAGCGATAATTAGCAATATGTACATGATCGACACGCACTTTATGATGTCATGCTGAGGATTTTAAAAAAAAGTGTGCCACAATTCTTAATGTTTTTCATGAAGAAAAACAGGAAATTGTAAAACCATTGTAGACTCTATTTGTGTGACTGATAAATCTCCAATTCCCATTTAAATTTATATTTCTTATTACATTAATACATCTTTATAGGTATATCTAGTTTCCTATGTAAATTTCCACTGGAAAAGATAGATTCTCTTTCCACCAGATGTCCTGCTGAGTCGAATGTTCCGATCCACGATCCCAGATGCAATTATTTAGCGAGTAAAATACGCCATTTATAAAAAAGCTTTCTACGTAAGTTAATAAGACAAAATGCTTTGATACTAATTGTTTGTATTTTCTACATTACGCACGTATTTTATGTGTTTTTATTACTTGCGAACCGAGACGGAGATTTTATTTATGTAAAGAAAACGTGACTGTTTGAGATGAATCTTGTAGTTTCAATGAAGATAACCCTTTACAAAAAGGATAAACTGATGAGGTTCAGCGGTAGCAACCTTTAACACGGAGACTAAGAATATAATATTAAAAGTTAGAGAGAAATGTAAGATTGTATTATTTCATGTCAACGTTCTCTAGGCTTCTCGAATGATAATTGCTGTTAAACACGTCATCACAATATGTATGGATCTATTCAATTATTTCAGAATTTTCTTAATATTTTAACTCCCTTTATCGTTTCAAAATGTTGCTAGATTAATATGAAAAACCATTCGGAATTTTTTTTCACCATACTTGAGATTTAACGGATTTGTGAATACGATACTTTTTATTTCACCTTTCGATATTTTTATCGGTAAAACTTCCCATACAAATATCTCATATAAGTTGGCTCATTTGCTCCACGATCTTATTTCTTCGATGTAGTTTTCCAGTTAAGGATGTTATGGCTATAACAATTTATATTATCTCACAAGCAAAGGTATTAGCATAGACTTTACAAAAACTTTACTGCCAATACGAGCGTTTTCACATTTGTATACGTAAGTATATATGTTTTGAAAATGTGAAAAAACATTGAATTTCTGTTCAAAGGAGAAAATAGAAAGTTTTTTTTTACATACAAATAACTTTGTTTTTAACACTTATTTCACCTTATATTTAATGAAGTAATATTGGTTTTTTGTAATGATTTTTTTAAGCGTTAAACTTCAACAGTTCTCGCTATTTTTTAATAGTTCAAAGTATTAATAATGCTGTATCACTATTTAACTCTATCACGCATCGATATTTCAAGTTCAGAAATAAATTATCGCCTAATGAGTTTATTAAAATATATGGCCATGAACTCAATGCTTCAAGAAGAATAATTGAAGTCTAGTTTTGTGTATCACTCAATTTTAATTGAAATTTAATTAAAATATTATAAAACTCATCTTTTGTTATTAGTTATTTTAATAATTATCAACGCCCTCAGCTACATATATACAATACATATCTATATATCAACATACTAGAACAAAAGGGATGCGCCATTTGTGGAAGAAAAATATTATTTGTATATTTGTTGATTTTTTAGAGCACGGACACTTTTGTTGATGTTAAAAAATTATAAAAAAACATGGGTTAAAAGTAAATGAGAGTAGTTATTAAAAATACATAAAATATTATTCATTACATACTTTAATAAGAACATTTAAAAATATTAGTAAAAAAATATTTCCGTACCTAATTTATACTTAATTTTATACTTAAACGAAATATGTAAAGTGAAAAGTTTAAAACATAGCAAGTATCTACATAGGTTCCCTTTTTTCGTGAGCGAGTGATTTTGACATAGTTAATATAGGAAAATAATAATTTTAATGACATTAATTTAATATTCTTTTTTACATTCAAAGATATGGTTTAGTTTTTTCTCTGGAAGAATTACATAGATTTTGAAATTCATGTTAAATTATCGTTTGCATTGAAATAGAAGAACTCTATAATTTGATCATTATTTAATAAAATATTTATAAGTATTTGAGATTCAAAATATTCTAATACAATTAAAAAGGTTTTTTTTTTAAATTCGTTCGGCTCCGAATCAATAATTTTATAAAAATATTTATTCCTCCTTCAAGATTTCCGCAGTAGGTTGAAAGCTCCTATTGTGCTTGCTAGATTTGGTGTTACGGTCGTATCAAAAATAGGAAATAACGTTTTTGCTCGCGGTCTTTTATAGATACGTGAGATGACTTTCAAAATTGATTACGCAGCTGGACTGATTACGATAATCTTTTGTGATGAGATGACTATCGCGGATTTTTTCAGTAGACATTTAATTCGATATCTCGAATACTAGGAATCAGATTTGCAACAGTTATTCATAGGTAACTAAGACCTTAGAATGTTAATTATAATATTATCGATTAGCTTTGATCTATTAGATCGGTTACCCTTTCGTATTTTATTTTTTATTAAATGACGAAAAAAACTTGAATAATTGCAATTATATATTATTTTGAATTGTATATCAGTGTGTACTTGATTTAGGTTTCGTACTGACATTTCTTGGTGTAACATCATTTAATATAATAGAACAACAAGCACATAATTTTTTAAAAAAAAAAGATATTTTTTCTTTGAAATGTGAATTACAAACATTAACATACATTTTAACTTATTTTTATATTTATGATTGAGAATTATTTTACTCTCGATATTAATAATATTTAAAGCATTGTGGTTGGTCATTTTTACATATTTATTTTTTTAACAAAAATGTTAATTATATTAGTATATAACCACTCACCGTTGAGTGGTTATATAGAGAATTATTAATTTATATAAACTTCACTATGGAGACGGATATTTATATAATAACAATGGAGACGGATAATTATGATAATAACAATAATTTTATTCCGGCTTAACTAAGAAGTGAGTGCAAAACTCAGTCTGCCATATTTTATTTACATAGTATTATAGAATAAGAAATAATATTTCAAAATATATACGCAATTAACGCGTATTACAGTGAATGGGATAGGAAATGACAGATTAAATACTAGTAATAAAATGTGAAAAAAACGATTTTCCGAGTTGTAAGGCAGGATAATCAATAGCCCTTAATTTTCTTTGAACCCAGGTAACGTTTGACGTCATTGCATTTTTTTGCTTAAAATATCGTTTTTGCATTTAAAAATATATATATTACAAAATCATATATAATATTTATTTTGAAGAAAAAAGTTTTTTTTCGTAATTTCGTAGTTTCAAAAAAATATTAACCGCCCTACACATACGACGTAACGTACGTGATACGCGCGGGTTTTTTCACCATTCCGCGCTAACCCGTATGACCTACGCGTACGAGAAAAGATATCTGTTCCAAAAATATTTAATGTGTACCGGATACACTGACAATTTTTTGTCAGGTTTCATACCTGACAATATTTTGTGACAACAAACGTTGTTTTTTTTTTGCTTCTTTATAAAAAATATGTCTGAAAATAACCGGTAGTGTAATATGTAATAAAAGTAATAAAAGGTAAAAATAACAGAAATGTAATAAAAGGTAGGGTGGTTAATAATATTTATTTGCCAAATTCCAATACATGTATATTCTAAAAAAATGTGCGCGGACAGCACGTTTGTTAAAATTTACGTTAATTGGTGCAAATAGTCCACATATATGTAGTATTATATACATAATAATATATTTGCTATATTGGATTCATTATATGATTGAGTATAGGTTTCGCTGTAAGTTAGAATTCCAACAATAATAATCTCCTTTTGCTGTTGATCTGACGTAATAGCTTCGCGTCGCTTCACGCTATTCCTCGTTCTCCTCGACACATCGCCATAGGAATGGAATAATGATTGTCAAGATTATGGAGTCTGCCATTTCAGGGCGTGCACCGTGTACTTTGTGTGCCGACAGTGCTGACCGCGAAGGCGAGTCCCTTAGTGAAGCCACTCGGAACGATCGGTCACTATTGACTGTGAATGTTGAAGTGTTGTGTACAATCGGTAATGAAAGATAATTCGTACCAAATCGCCGAAGTAACTGTTGTTAAAGGCAACTTTGCCGACGGAGCCGTTCCGAGTATTATATGGTATTTATTATCCGACATAATAATGCAGTCATTACAATAATACTAAACCGATTCAAATACAATGTTTATTATTTTAATACGTGCGTGTGTGAATATGTAGGCCCTTAAAACAAATGTTATAGAAGAACCGACTACTGATTTATATCGACAAGTTTAACTAACTGTTGTTCAACGTCATTCGATTATTTGTTGGATTTAAATTTACAAAATATAAATAAATATTGGAACCCAGGAAAAAATTAAAACAAATGTACATAATATATAATATCCTGGCCTGACACTTAAATCAATAATCTAATTTTCTTATTGATTGATTCTGCAGTTACTTTGTGATAATATATGTCATGTGTGTATTGACACGTATTTCGATGCATTCAGCATCAGTTATTAAATACCGTATACTGTGTTTGATGATGCTGAATGGATCGAAATACGTGTTACAATTGATTTTAAGAAATAGTGGTCTTTATTTGCCTAGTAAAATTTTGAATAAAAATTAAAGGACTAATTATCTGATCTTATTAGCAAACAAAGTATTGTTTGAAAAATTTTTTAGGTATTTTGTTAACCTTAATCCTAAAAAATAAGTCATGGAAATTAGTCATCGGGAATATTTTATGTATGTTATATATGTAATATGTTTAAATAAAATACGCATTTAAATGAAAAGTGGACCTATCAAATAAAGCAACCTATTTGGTCCAGATAAAGTGTATATTCCGTAGATGTAATATATTTTTAAAAGCAATATCTGACAAACACATTTTTTAAAAGGCTTTGCAGGTGAAAGAGGATTTGCAGGAGAGAAATGATGGGGAATGAATGTATGAAATCAACATTTTAATACCTAGGCCAACTAGTGACAAATTTCACGATTTATTTTGGAATTGACGGTAATCGAACAGTGACGCCAGTTTAGCAGTCAAGCCTCTACCCAACTACATAGCAAAGCCTTTTCTATTTTAATATTTTGTGCTTTGATTTCCACAAAATTTTATTATTTTCAATTGTTGTAATATTACGGAAATTTGTAAATAATATTGTCATCTCATCTCTGTAGATAATTTAAGACTACATTTTTTAATGGGTTAAACATTTTTTCGATGGCGCTTTGTCGGTAAAAATCTATTAATATTATGTACTGTGAATATTCTTAGAAGCGAAGATAAATCAGCGTTTTCCTTATGTAACGGCGTTTTTTAATCGTGCGTTAGAGCGAAGTAATTATTATATAATTTTGATCCGATTTTAATCTGTTAAATCATATTCATTGAGCGTAAAATTAAAAGTATTCTGCAGAAGTAGCGTTTCGCATTATACTCTTAACTAAGCGCTTTAAAATGAATACATAATACATTTTAAATTAGTCTGATTAAATTCAACTTTCGACGGATAACTGTTAGTTTTGAATAATCAGAGAAATTAATGTGATTTTTTTGTTTCTTATGGAACAGTATATGCATAAATTAATACGTTAACTGTAGATATGTTGTGACTGTCGATTTATATGATCATTTTGGCGAAATAAAAAAAATCGTAGGGTAATATAAATCATCCCTTCAAATGCGATATACATAAGTTGTATCATGAGCTCGAATACCTTTTAGGCTCAAAGACGGAGCCTATCAGTCCTCCTACGATTTCGACTGTCTAGGGGTAATATTGAATAAATATTACAGCGATTTTTTTCACTGTAATATTTATTCGATATTACCCTGTACTGGTATTTGAAGCGGAGGGCCGATCACCTTTCCTTAATGAGTTAACGATTAAAATAACACTACGTTTATACGATGCAGTGCCCTATGCACCATCGGGTGCAGATAAGGGTTTAAAAAATGGTGTTGCATTCATGCCTAATGTAGTAAACTCTTCATATGTATGATTCAAACATTTTATTGATTATTGAGGTTAATTTCATAGATTTTTTTTTAATTTTCACGTTATAAAGTATAAGTATTTCTTGCACAAAAAGTAAATATTTTTTTTACCTTTTATCTTAGAAAAATTCCAAAATACTTAAATAAATCTAAAGCTTGGGTAGTCCAAATGTATATTAGTACATTTGTTTCCTAAGAAAATCCTGTTTACTAATTGTATTTATATTTCAGAAAAAGCTTTTAACGCCCGTTTCATTTTATTATTCGCCCTTTTTCATTTCGCTTTCGGTTTAAAACGACACTGGTTGTATGATGTATGACGTATATTGTATGGGAAACACTGGTATTACAGATAAATCATACAATAATTGAGACATAAAGGTAATCTACACCAGTAGCACGTAGCCTAGGGTCAGTAAACGTCGGATAAATCTCAATAAGATAGGAGTAATAACTTATATAATTTGAAGAAAATATTATTAGTTATAGTAATATCTGTCAGATTTAAATGATAAAATATCCTGGAATAACTAAGAATATCGGCATTTATTGTAGTTCATTATGTATCATGACATGAAGGAGGTTGTATGGACGTGTGCCTTATAATACGATCCACGATATATGTTATCTAAGGGCTCCTACTAGATACAAGTTTAATATAATTTGTTCTTAATTTCATCCTTAATTTTTAATAATTCGAGGCGAAAAGAGATATAACGCAACACAGAATTCATTCGCTGTAGAGGTAACACGTCTTTCCACGCCAGACTTTTTTTAAAATAATATAAATTTGATATTTTGTTTGTTTTCTAGAATAACTGTTAAAAAATATTTTCATAAATATTTAAGTCATAAGCTTTCAATAACTCCTTTCTTTTTGAAACCATACAATTATTTTAAAGAAAAATCTATTATTTCAATTCAAAAAGGGTGTTTAAAGAAAAAACTCAAAACATAAAAGGTTTTTATTTATTGATTTGGCGTTTAATTTGTAGAACTCCATTTTAATTTATGTATTAATTTTAAATCAAACACAGATTTTTTGAGTCTACTAAGTTGTATTTTATTTACAAAAACACATAAAAAATTCGTTTGATAATACCCTAACAAGGCGAAACAATTGTCACAATATAATTTTTTATGTGTTTTTGTTAATAAAATACAACTTAGTAGACTCAAAAAATCTGTGTTTGATTTAAAATTAATACATAAACGTAAAATGTACCTAGATTTAGAGAAAATTAAGTGGCGTCTTAACGAATACCGGGCTAAGATACTTCTATATTGCACTTTTCCCATATAAACTTACCTACTTTTTCTGTTTGATGAAGATAAAAATTTGATGTTAAAACAATTCATTCAGTTTTGTTTTACATATTTAAAGAATATACTTGTTCACAGTAAAATCGGGATACGATTTTGTTTTGCACATTTTTAACAAATTTCGCAACTTAATTTAAAAAAATGGTTTTACAAGAGGAGATCTATCAGGAAGCCTAAATGCTTCTGTATCAGATCTGGGAATGCGGTGGGACAGCTTTCAATGATAAATAAGAAGAAGAACATCAGCATATTCTAGTAAAAATATTTTTTCTGGTGTTCCTACTGGAATCCATTCGGGATTTCTCTTGTCACAGTCAAATGTGCTAATCACTACACTACGAAGCCGACTTATGATTAGTTAGAAATAAATTAATACCATATATCTGTCGTTAGAGCCTGCGGCGGTCGTTAGACGTTTCTAATTTTTATTGTATGTAGATGATGCGTAATTCCATAGAACTCAAAACATTGCGCTAATTGCGAGATCAATTATAGGCGAGCCGGTTGAATGGGAGCGCTAGTAACTAGTGACTAGTACTAGTAAGATGAGGCCTTAGCCCTGCAGAGATAATTGGCTGTGAGGAGTCGGGAGTAGCGAGCGTGCAGGTGGTACGGGGCGTGGGGTGACCTTGGCGGGAGCTTATTCTGAACGTGCTTTGTGCGCTTTATATACATACGTACGAGTAACATATCACATTAAATACGTACACTAGTATGAAGAAGTTAATACATCTTTTACAAGAATAATCTCATAAGAGGGTACAAGAAATACGTAATATTATATGGACTCCAGGGTTCATTAGGTACCGCTCATTCCGGTAAAAAAATATATATTTTGTTTTTGGTTCATATGTTTATTTATGTATTTAAACTTCATGTACAGAAAATAAATAAGTACATTGGCGGGCTTATTGCTAAAAAGATATATCTTCCAAACAACCAAAAACAGACCAGCGATATTGATCAAAACGTTTGATACCATATATAGCTGTTTGCAATCAGAGGGTAGATAGTTCTTGAACATTAAAAAAACCTAAATTAAAAAAGATGATAATAAGGAGGGCAAAGGAAAAAGGAAGTTTAAGGATAGGGTGGGAAAAACTAAGGAGGAGGAATGATGGACAGTTGGGATTCTAATGATAAATAGTAATGTCTCAGACGTTTCTTAAAAGTTATTAGAGAATGTGCATTTTTTACAAGGAGAGGTAATTCATTCCATAGTCATTGTCGTTCTTATATTATTAAAACTACTGTAAGTATTGACCTGGACTGGTAATATTATTACTATTACATATATGTACATACGCAGAGAAATATTTTACTATTTTACATATTTTTTAATGGTGGCATCAATTCAACAATGATTTGAAAGCTGTATTAATACCTCCATAGTAAATATTTTAAAAAAAACTCGAGGGAGCCTCAAAATACATTACAAAGCGAATATTTTCTAAGCCTTGAAAATTTGTCTAATTGCCCATAAAAATATTATATGCATTTTTCACATACTAAAAATATTCATGTGGAATTAGAATACATGTAAAGTGTAGATGAAAATGTGCATTTTACAAATATAGTACATATCGCTCACTCCTTTCAACAACGTCATATATCAAAAAACTGAATTTTTCGGGAGATCGTTTTTAAAGTTTTAAAATATAATAAAATGTATCAGAAATAAATATCAAGCCACTAATTGAACTTTTAACTGTGCAACAGATCTTTTTAGGTAAAACCTGAATGTTTTTTCTCCGTTTGAAAAATATTTAGTTTATTTTAAAAAATAATTAAACAATACCTTTTCTTCAAAATGCAAAAACAACACTTTCTGCCCTGTAGCGGGTAAATATTAAGTTAAAAATATGCCGCTTTTGCTGGGATATAGTACATTTTCTGGGCATTCCGTAAACATGCACAACTGAAAACTTACGATTTTTTATATATGACGTTGTTGAAAGGAGTGAGCGATATGTGCAAACTGTTACTGAAGTCGGGATAGAAGGAGCAAAGTCTACATACTTGTACGAATATGTATAATGTATAGTACAAGATACTATATGTCGTGGTTTCTCTTGCAGATTGCTGATAACGGCATTCCTGCTTTACTTATTACGTTTCCGAGTCTTCATAAAAGGGCACATAATTATCTTTGTATTGCATACAACCACAAGCAGATGGTACTTTAAATCAATTTAAAAAAAAATATTTTGCACCCAATTAACAATGCGTCTGAACTTGTTAGAGAAAATTTTAAGTTTAAAAAAATGTATATTTGTATGTATTGTACAAAATAAAGACACAACAATCTTTAAATTTACTAGTTTTTTGTCCTTATGAGTGGTGAAACTTAGGGTGAAAATCCAGTGTTTGATGGAAACAAATGTTGTTAGTAATTAACTCGTCAAATAAAAATACATAAATTGAACATTTTCATCATACTTATCCTACTATGTGAAAAAATCGGAAGAATTCTCTTTTTATTCATATGGAGAAAGGTGTATACTTCAATGAGTTCTCAACAGATGGCAGCACCATCTGTCAGCTCTCTTGAGACATCTATAATGTATATCTTGACATATAATTATAAGGGTGAAAAACCAGCGTTACCAGTGTAGAATTTTTAGAAAAAATACTGTAATTTAGACAATATTCCAAAATCCTGTAAGTCCACTAAAGGATAACCTATTTTATTACTTTTCTGACGTCGAATTTGGAGTTGTTACATTAGTTATTCCTCCATATTCTAAATTAAGTATTTAACCGGATTTGCGATACGTATCACTCGCGAAAAAATCCACGAATAAAAAATAAATGCAAATTGCGCTAAGACAATTAGTTCTCTCATATATTGGGCGATGGATTTTCCGCTTATAATTTTGCTGAAATAGAATCCGTTTACTTATTATAAGACACATTAATTAGAAAAAAAATGTTGGTTTCACTATAAAGTCAGTTTATAGAGTTACTTTGTAAGTATGATTATTCACTTTGTGCATTTATCTACTATCTTCTGATTTCCAAACAAAATAAGATTCCGTGTTTTGTATGAAGAAGATTATAATCGTCTTCCTAGACTGATTGGCTTCATCTTAATACACTATTCATTTTTATTTCCATTGTATGTAAAATTAGTAACGTACTAATCTTACAACACACGACCTGCGATGGAAAGTGACTCACACTATAATATAATATTAATAAAATTCTTAAGGGGGGAGTATTTTCACGCTGCATGCTTCACACGGCCTCGCCTCTGAGTAATCGTATATAAAAAAAAACAGCGTTCTATTAATGAATGAAAAAGGCGGCTTGAATTGTATGTAGTAAATGGATTTTCCTAAAATGACTTATCCTCTTACTACATCATCAACATACATACTCGTACATAAGTATTTTAATATTAGAATCTGTATTATTCGTCATTTTTTATATCCTTTTTCATGTATGTTGAGATATCCATAATCATAAAAATAACTCCTAAGCGGAGATAATCCAGATTTGTGAACATTTAGACACATTAAAAATAGCAGGTTAAAGTATAAGCTACATAAAAAAAATTAAATATGTTTTCAGGCGGGTCTCAAGTATGTGAACATAATACAAGATTTGGACCTTGCATACAAATAGAAAGAGTCTTTGCTTAACAAAAACTTTCCCTTTTTCAACATAGATGGCTGTTGTGAACTCACATTTGCTATGTCACGAGTTTGATCAATATATATAGAAGTTCCAAAAATTGAGTGGTGTGGTTGTCAATCGTGGGTAGAATTTGTGAATGTTACATTCACTTAACCAAGCCTATGACGGTCATAAACCCTGTAAATTCCCAGACTTCCATATTCTTCTTTATCTATGTTGAGATGTCAAAAATGTTCAGAAATTTGAGTCTGATCGATGTGAGAAATAAAGATAGGGGAAGTCGATCCAGACGGGGTTTTTCGACCGATAATATGCATACATACAAATATTATACAAAATTTTCAGGATTTAAGTATAAATATTTTGATTATGTAAAATAAATGTATGAAGAAATACTTTTTAAATAAAATAAAATGGGCTCTTATCTGAAATTCTGAAAAATGTCAGTTAAGTCAGTTAAAAGAGTAAAGCATAATATTATATGAACGTTTTTACATAGTTGTACGCCCCTCTTAACACGCAGTTCCCATGCGATTCTCTATCACGACTTGTTTGTGTCAATATTATTATAAACAATTAAATCTTGAAATATTATCCCAACCTTGTTAATGACTCATCAACTGTGAAGGCTATTAGTTAGGTTAGCTAGCTGTTCTAAGAAAATTACTTATGCACAAATAATAATTAATGCACAGTGATAAACACTTACGTTGGGTACATCGCGACAAAAAAGGAACAAAGAAATAAAGATGGTTGCGTAAACCCTAATCTGTCGAAAAAAATATGTTTCATCAATATGTTAAAACTAGATTGTAGGCAATACTGGCCATTGACAGGCGCCGTGGCGTAGTTGGATAGACGATCGACTGCGAAACAGGCGTTGCGGGTTCGATTCCCGCAAATTGTAAATTTAATTTAAGAAAGACTTATTTTCAATTGTTCTGGGTGTTTGTGATGTATTTTTCACATTTACCTTCCATATCCTCACTATCCTACCTGCAGACGAGCATTCAAAAATAGACGCTTTGCGGGTAATTTTTTTTTTAAATCATATTTCTCGGGCGCATGGTATTACATGTGTATCAGATTTGTACTTATTTAAGACCAAATGCCACCTAAATAATGCCAGCATCGTTCCTATTCTTTTATACGGCTGAGACATGGCACTTTACAAGGGCCCAGAGCAGCCACATACTCAGCTTTTAGTCGTTCAGAAGAACTTTAGTCGTGTGTTAGTTTGACTTCGTGAGAAACGAGAAAATACGGCGTAGGACGCACAACCTGTGGTTATAACTATCGTCAAGAAAAGGCTATTGAGTTAGCTAGCCATGTATGTACTTCACACACCTTCCGAGAGCTTTAAACTTGTCTCTTTTACAAGACATCAGGATCCCGCCGCCCAGGACGTCCACTGGTGATAATTCGTCGGCAATTCTCGTATAAACTTTGAGTAACTGACTTCGTTTCTTAATTTTCGTCTGACTTGGGATGATGCAAATAAGCTGGCAGCCAACAGAAAAGGCTAGAGATATTTTGTTGATATTTTGAGATGCTCGTACGGATGAATTAATGAATATGGGGAGTATATTAGTCTGAATAGCCTAGTAAGAGAGGTAAATCTATATATTTAATTTAGGTAATAAATTATAGTATTATTTAACTCAATAAGTGTTTGCAATATGACAAGTGATAACGGTCCATTATGTTTAACGAAATTTCCATTGATAATTTATGTACATACTTACCTGTGCAATATTGATATGCATCATTTGTGTTGTTTATTTATTTAATATTGTTTATTTGCTTTTTCTATTGATCATTTAAGATAATGCCACATTGTTTTGAATATTGAAAGCATTAACTTTGTGGATCATATTGATATATTATTTCGAGAAATAAAAATACTTTGTGTGCTGATCCACTCACATTTTTATTAACCAACTAGTATCGGCAACAACCTGTTGCCCTCTTTAGGGTTTCCGTAATAGATAAAAGCCTGAAGAGGGCAACAGGTTGTTGCCGAAACTAGTTGGTTAATAAAAATGTGAGTGTATCAGAACACAAAGTATTTTTATTTCTCGAAATAATATAATGTCACATTATTCATGACAAAACTATTACTTTGTTTGATGATTGATTTATGCTATCTGATGACAAAATGGATAGTTATTGTGTATTATATCGTGTAAAAGTATCAATAATTTGATAATAATATGATCATTTAATAACCTTTCTTTGATTCCTGACTAATATTCCTTAAAGATTGCTGCTATTTTATTTTCTCAATATATCGAGACATAAAAAATTACAGTAAACAGCCAAGATCAGCTGAATGATAGAATGAGGATGCTTTAGAAAGAATATCGTAGTGTTGAAAATCAATAATTATTCCAGTTTTTGTAATTGACCTATATCATATAAATGTTCCTTTATCTTATGTGTATTTTTTACATCGCTGAACTGTGCATGTATAATTAAAATTAAAAAAATATATGTATTATTTTTAAATCAAACACAGATTTTTTAAGTCTACTAAGCTGTATTTTATTAACAAAAACAGATAAAAAATTACATTGTGACAATTGTTTCGCCTTGTTAGGGCATTATCAAACGAATGTGAAGATCAAATGGACTACGGTCCTTATGTAGCTATATAATTCTAAGTGACAGTTTTAACACGTGCAGCAATAACAAGGCGAAACAATTGTCACAATATAATTTATTTATGTGTTTTTGTTAATAAAATACAACTTAGTAGACTCAAAAAATCTGTGTTTGATTTAAAATTAATACATAAATTAAAATGGAGTTCTACAAATTCAACGCCAAATCAATAAATAAAAAAAATATATTTATGCGTATGTATTTGTATATATTTACATACGTTAAAAAAATAGTATGGTAGCGCCAAAGTTACTAACTCAGGTGAGATGTTAAAAGATTATTTCCCTTTAGGAAGCGCTGAATGACCTCAGTGCTATTATGAATAATAAATTATAAATGATAAAATTCGTCCATGAAGAAATTCGTGATATAAACCAATTTCATTAACAAGGTCATCTTAATCAACATGTATTTGTTTTATTGTTAAACTTCCTTTTCTATTCGTAAGAATAAGTTCTTGTTTAGTTTTATTTTTTTTTTGAAAAATTAATTTTAAAAAAAAACACACATTTCTAATTGTATATTTTCACAACGGCTGTGAAGCAATGAAAATGTAGAAATTCTATGAAAGAATAATGTAATCGAAAACATTGAAGATGCTATTGACGGCAGCTGTCAAGAAGCACGCTGTCCGTCACGACCAATGTTTAGTATTGCGTGTGTTACTGATACGTTCAACAGATGGCACTGCCATTACGGCCAAAAAAGGTGCTTTGAAAAAAATTGTCCTAGATAAAAAAAAATAGTCGAAGGTGTAAAAAAACGCCGGTATTTAAATGCAACGTTGTCAAGAAAAAAATATTCGAAGATATTTAAGATTTTGAACAAATATTTACATTTCTACCATATTTATATAGATATAAATACGAACTGAAACCCATAAGGGTTCATTAATTCAGGAATTATCAGAAGCTAAGCTTTTTTTTCACCAATTATAATATAATGCATAGAGCTGCATTTAAAAGAAAATAAATCGCCATAAAAATATTGGTTTATTAGAAATACTTTTTGTTTAATTATTCGTATAAAAAACATAGTAAGCGTTATGATGAAATCGTTTAATTTGTATACTAAATATAATTTACAAACTCGAAAAAATCATGTTCAATTCCAATCCAATTTGTATTTTTTAAACCATGAAAAGGGCAGTCAGGAGACTACCACTACATCTACATTTAAAATACAGATAATATAAAGTGTGTACATGACCCACGGTACACTAAACGCAAGTTACATCAAGCCCGGGATAAGTAGTCGTCGGATAATGTTGCCCTCCCTTCACCTACTTACCCGTACATTGATCAAACTATCTGTGAACCGTTATCCAGACTCGCATATTGAAGTCTCGTCCACTGTTGCATGAACAGGATCGCTACGGTTGCATCATCTCATTTACCTTCATACTTCCTGTTCACTCGATCATTCACTTTCCACACAATGTTTCGAGCGATGATATTAAATATTCATATTAAAAAGTACCTACCTCAACGATTTCGTGATTAACCAAACAAGATGCATTTTTTGTAAACTGGCAGCACATGATTAAATTTTAACTTCGAATTTCAAAAACATCATTTATAATTTGAAAATATCGAATTTGCATTTCAAATAAAGAACTGAAATACTATCCCATTTTTTCTATTCGGAATTCTTAGTGAAATATTTTTCAAAAGCTTTTAAAAAAATATCTCTTGATAAAGTACCTACGTAAAAACTTATTCTTCAATACTCTATCGGCATCCAAGCAGGCATCATTGTGTCGGGTTGTGGTTCCGTGGTTAGTGTCGCGAACTCTTCAGTCAGACTTTATGAGTTCGAACTCACTCTACGTACTACAATTTGGCTCAGAGAAGTAGTATGAAATTGAAGTATTTTTGTAAATAATAAAACACAAATATTTCTCTCAATAAAAAATAATGCATAGGACACAGCATCGGAATAATGCGATGTTTACTACATCGTTGATGATATGAAGGCAGGGTGATAAGTCCTGTTTCATAGATTTTTGGATAAACGAGTGGAATATGTATAACGGAATGCAGATGACGTACGTGAAGAAGATTAGAGAGAAGGGCATTACTTTTTCATGGTAGGTAATAAATACTAGCCACAAATTCATGACTAACTATTTCATACGATTTTGGATTTGCATATGTGGAAATTTTCGAAGTACATAATCGAGGAACTATTTTTTGTTGTTATTGATATTGCTTGATTATACATATCGCTCACTCCTTTCAAGAACGTCATAAATCAAAAAACTTGATTTTTCAGGAGAACGTTTTTAAAGTTTAAAAATATAACACAATGTATTAAAAATAAATATCAAGCCAGTTATTGAACTTTTTACTGTGCAACAGATCTTTTTAGGTAAAACCTGAAGGTTTTTCCTCAATTTGAAAAATATTTAGTATATTTAAAAAAATAATCAAACAATACGTTTTCTTCAAAATGCAAAAGAACATTTTCTGCCCTGTAGCGGGTAAGTATTAAGTAAAAAATATGCCTCTTTTGCTGGGATATATTGTACATTTTCTGGGCATTCCGAAAACATGCACAACTGAAAATTGACAATTTTTTTTATTTATGACGTTCTTGAAAGGAGTGAGCGATATATCATCACCACTTGTAATGATTTTCGCTTCATTTATCGATTCTCGTATTCTAATTATTGTCCTATAAATGTCTGCCATAAATTAATATCAAAGTCAATATTGTTTACTGAAGCAAACACACAAGTATATCCTTGTGACTGTTTTATATATTTACGAAATAAAACATGTATAATCATTGGAATTCAAATTAACAATGCAGATGAGATAATAATAATTATATCAGCTGTTTGCAATAATTTTATCACCAACATCTTGTATTTGCACACTATTATGCATAATTTACATGTTAACAATGCAATACGCAGGAACGTACGGTCAATATTGTATAATACACGTTCTACCTACATTATGATACTAAAATTATTTGTTCTCAGGTTTGGACACGAGGAACGAATGTGTAGAAAAAGAACGAAAGAAAGTAGTTGGTAACTTGGCATACTTGAAAGTGATCAGGTCACGAGTCGGACTAATTTGAGGATATCGTAGTCATACAGGAGAAGTGACCAAGTGCATTGTTTTACAAAAACGTGATCATTGACTATTTGATATCTTACTAGCTTAATATTGCCCTGAAAAAATCCCAAAGGATTTTAAACATGGAAGTATAACATATTGACTAGTTAAAAATGACTAACTGCATTGGTGTTTATTTTGTTGCCAAGCAAAAGTGACTTAAATGGCCCTCCTGAACATTTTACGTTTTGGTAGTTGGTCACTTTCTCCTGTACGACTACGATATGTATGAGTGTGGAAGAAGCGAAGATTGTTTTGCAAAGAGAGATTGGTGTGGTGTTCTATTCTGCCTATCCCTGCAGAAGGCGGCGTGATGGTTAGTTAGTTAGTTAGTCTTTTTTAATAACAACAATATGTGCGAATAAATATTTATGATGCATCTCTTTTTACTGAAAAATTACAGTAGAAGTAGCGTTAGGTTGAATATTCAGTATATTCACTCCAGCATAATAAAAGGAAATTTTAAGATGAGAGTCATAACATCGTTCGTAACTACTTAATATACTATTCGGATAAATCACAATTTTCTATTTTTTGATAATATCTTTAAATTATAATGAAAAAGTAAAATGCGGATTATAAAAAGATAAATATTATATCCTTTATAAAATATTTATCCCAACTAGTTAGGATTTTTACGGAGTGTGTAAAAGTTTTTGGTGAGAGTATTTTAATGTTTTTGAATTAAATAAACCCTGATGATGACAAGGTTCTTGTCGAAACCGGTAGGTTAAATTGTATTAATAAAAAGTGATAAATATTTTATAAATATTTTATATCTTTATCGTCTCCTATTTCACACCTATTTCACCTACTTCAAAATTAATAGTTGAATTGTTAAAAAAAATCTGCAATAAATACGTGTAAAATGGAATACCATATCGCTCACTCCTTTCAAGAACGTCATAAATCAAAAATCGTCGATTTTCAGTTGTGCATGTTTTCGGAATGCCCAGAAAATGTACTATATCCCAGTAAAAGAGACATATTTGTAACTTAATATTTACCTGCTACAGGACAGAAAGTGTTGATTTTGCATTTTGAGGAAAAGGTATTGTTTAATTATTTTATAAATAAACTAAATATTTTTCAAATGGAGAAAAAACCTTCAGGTTTTACCTCAAAAGATCTGTTGCATAGTAAAAAGTTTAATAATAAGTGGCTTGATATTTATTTATAATACATTGCATTATATTTTTAAACTTTAAAAACGTTCTCCTGAAAAATCAAGTATTTTGATTTATGACGTTCTTGAAAGGAGTGAGCGATATGTATTAACAAACAATTTTCACTGTCTTTTTTTTATCTTGGATATATCTTATATTAGAGAAGGCTTATAAAAAATTAAAATAAAAAAAAATAAAAAACATTTACGTCATGAAATTCATTCATGGGTGCAAATTAGCGGTCGAAATATTTGTATTGCTATTTTCATATTTAACATTCGTTGAGTGAATTATTATACATATATTTTATTGAATCTAGCCAAATATGACATATAAACCTCTGCTACACGTAGCTTTTTCCAAAGCTTTCTCGCACAACGTTAAAAGAATAATAACATACCATATAGCTTTACAACAACTATACCATATAGCTTTACAACAACTATAGCATATACCTTTTTCAAGTTTTATTATATTTACCCGTGACCGGATTTCTTCGTGGTCTAAAAATCAAATTTCTTTTCATTAATTCTAATTTTTCCTTTTTAAAACAACGGCAACAAAAATACTAGAATACATTTTCAGTTAACCAAACAAAAAATCTATTGGATCATTTTTATGTAAAGAAATGTATGTTATTTGTTTAAAGAGGCATAAAAAACTTTAGAATAACAAATAAACGCAAAAAACGGGAATGGAAACGTGAACAGAAATATGCGCAAAACCATTTTCATATTATGACATTTGGAAACACAGAAGAATCTCACTTCGTTTGTCAGGTTTTTGTTCCAAATTCAAATTTTATAAAAATGTGTCCTGTTTGATAGATTTAAATATTCGTAGGTACCTTTACCACTTAACCTAGGTAGGTATAATTTATTCATGCGTTAATCAAACAGAACGCTATTATTTAAAATTTGAATTCGGAACAAAATTGAATTTAAAGCAAATGAAGTGAGATTCTACTGTTTTTTCAACTGTCAAAATGGTAAAATATCAAAAATGTGGTGTATATGGTTTTCAAGGGCAAATGAATAATAATTTCTGCAAAATACTTTAAGAGGAAAAGGTTAATGATTCTTAGGTGAGTGAAAATGTGCGCTTTATATGTCTTTTCCAGACTGAGCCATAGCAATGAGTGGCCGGGTTCAAGCTATGGTTTATTAAACTTGTGTACATATCGCTCATTTGGTGCAACAATAACGCAATTACTCTTTATTTTTTAAACAAGTTGAAAATGTCAAAATGTGCGGAAAGACTATTTACATCGGGAGAAACATCGACAGAATTGATTTTGTGGTGAAATGCTGCGAGATGGCGCGAGTGTCATTGTAGGATTGAGTAAAATGGCGCCATTTCTGTTGCTACAACGTCTGAATGGCATCTCCTGTAATGTTTCTAAAAGTGTAATTACGTCATCGATGCACCAATATGAGCGATATACATAGAATTGAAACAACGTAATATCGCGTACTTTAAAGCGAGGACTCGCACCTTAAGTCTTCAAAATAATTACGTAATATTCATTGAATTTTCACACAGTTATATGTAAAGTTGATAATGTGAAGACGGCTTCACGGTCAGTGGTGTCGCTGCGGTCAGTAGGTACCTACCTGCGTATTACATAAGATATTAATTATTAATTTACTCTTACTATGGAACAGTGTCCAGTTATGACATGGCGGCTGATCACGGGTGCGATTATTTATTTCCATTGCTAATAATTCATTTCCGCGTTTTTATTCCGAACAGATTTATTATGCACTGGACATGCAATTATAATCGAGTTAATTAACATTGACATGGTAATTTCCTGCGATTAGAGAAGCCGCAACAATATAATACCTGAAATGCTTCATAGTTAAAGATTTGCTGGCAGTGCACAACGGAGTCCTGGTTCCAACTCTAATGTATGGATGTGAAACGTGGAGTTGGCAAAAGAAGGATGAAAGTAGACTGAATGCAGTCGAAATGCGATCTCTCAGAAGAATGTGCGACAAAACGATGTATGATAGATGTACGAATAGTGAAATAAGGAAAGAATGCAAAGCTGAGATAAGCATTATCGATAAAATTAAGAAAGGTGTGTTGAGATGGTTTGGACATGTAGAACGAATGAGTGAGGAAAGAACGGTAAAACAAATTTATGAGGCGAATGTTATTGGGAAAAGAAGCAGAGGAAGACCGAGAAAAACATGGCACGATCAGGTATGCCAAATACTTGAAAGTGGTCAGGTTAGGAGTCGTAACAATCGGCGGGTATGTATGAGGAGATGCATGAACGTGGAAGAGGCGAAGAATGTTTGCAAGGACAGAGTGGTGTGGCGCTCTGTTCTCTCTGCCTACCCCTGCGGGGAAGCGGCGTGATGGTTAGTTAGTTAAATGCTTCATAGTTAAAGATTTAAGATTTACACTGCTATCATCACTTCGCTTCCTTGTAGGGTTAGGTAGAGAGAATGGAACGTCACACTCCTTTATTCTAACATACATACATTCCTAGATTTTCCTTCATCCACACATCTAGTCACACATCGCTCACTCCTTTCAGCAACATCATATATCATAAAACTAGATTTTTCAGGAGATCGTTATTAAAGTTTAAAAATATAATACAATGTTTTAAAAATAAATATCAAGCCACTTATTGCACTTTTTACTGTGCAACAGATCTTTTTAGGTAAAACCTGGATGTTTTTTCTCCATTTGAAAAATATTTAGTATATTTAAAAAAATAATTAAACAATACCTTTTCTTCAAAATGTAAAAACAACACTTTCTGCCCTGTAACGGGTAAATATTAAGTTAAAAATATGCCGCTTTTGCCGGGATATAGTACATTTTATGGGCATTCCGAAAACATGAACAACTGAAAAATTACGATTTTTGATTTACGACGTTCTTGAAAGGAGTGAGCGATATGCCAAATACATTCACGTCATCTTTTCTCTCCACATTTTCAAACCACCTCAAAGAACCTTTTTTTACTTATAGATATAAATATTACTTACAGTAACATTACATGGATTGTATATTTTACAAATTACTAACCTTTCCAAGAGTAAAATAATTAATGCCCGACTTTCTCTGGGGAGTGGTTTTTTTTTACATTAAATATGTATTTTTTTTTTAATAAAATTTTGTAATATGAAAATAGAAATTATGTAAAAATAATTTAAATAAAAAATATTGCTCACCATCTCCAAGTTTTATTTTATGACAAAGTTAAAAACAAATATCCACAGATGTCATTACTATACAAATTACATCATACTAACTGACAGATAGACTTCGACGTTCATCAACGTTGGTACTCCTTTGAGGAAAATTCCCACCGACGTTCATTCACGTCCATACTCCCGGAAAGGGTAGTGAATATGTATTTTTGTTAACGCTGTACCTTTCCAAATATGATGTAACTTGTATAGCAATGACATCTGTGGATATTTGTATGTAATTTTGTCATAATATAAAAATATTTCGAAGAAAAGTTTTTTTTTTTTTTACATAATTTCTGTTTTTATAATCATGTAAAATGAACCCACTCCCCAGAGAAAAACGGACAGCAATTATTGTACTCCCTGAAAGTTTAATGTATAGTAGTGAGTGACTTGTGAGGGACAAGTTTATATTTGATTACTAAAACAGCGAATGTTTCCTTCCTTAGAGCGAGTATGGGTTCGGCGGCATCGGGCCCCCCTACTCGGGGCGGTACTCACGCGGCGGAGGCGGGGGCGGCGGTGGCGGCGGGGGCAGCAGCGGCGGCAGCGGCGGCAGCGCGGACTGGCCGCTGTGGGGCGCGCCGCTCGGGCCGCTGAGCAGCAAGCCGCGCCGGGCGCGCCCCTGCTCCGCGCTGCTGGCCGCCGCGGCGCTGCTGGCTGCGCTGGCCGTGCTCGCTGTGGCCGGGCTGGCGCTCTACATGGGCGCCTTCAGGACCGACACGGAAGAACGTGAGTTGAACTAGTCTTTATCATTTCAGAATATGACTATTTAATACTTCCAATGCAGATCTGTCAGGAAGCCTAGATGCTTTTGTATCAGATCTGGGCATGCGGTGGGACAGCTTTCAATATTTAATACTTCCACGTATCGCCCTTCAAGGAAACCCTGAAGAACGTAGAACCCCAGGCAGACCTCCAAAAAGGTGAAGAGATAATAAATATACAGCTGGGAGTCAACATCCCAAGAGCGACAGGCGGAGGCACAAACAGATCCTGAAGATATATAATAAGAATAAGAAGAAGAAGAAGACTATTTGACAGTGTCGAGTTGTGGTCCGGTGGTTAGTGTCACGGACTCTTGAGTCAGAAACCCACTCTTACCACTATTTGATTCCTATTTCTAATAATGAGCCGCTTCGGCTCATAGAAATAGTCTGAAATTCAAGTATTTTTGTAAACAATAAAAACACAATTATTTCCCTTTTTTTACAAAAAATTATTGGTTAAGCATTGTTATTCGGACAAAAAACATACTGATTATTTAAAAAAAAAACAAGTGTCAGAAATTAAGACTCTAAGGAGGATATCTGGCAAGAATCTACGACATAGAATAAGGAACACCAGGATAAGAGAAATACATATGCGAAATCCAAGACGTCGTTAGTTGGGGAAAGCAACAAAGGAGACAATGGTATGCGCATGTGAGGAGAATGGAACCATCCACAGTCCACTGCTCGGCCAACCCCAAGGTAGACGACTCCCGGACAGACCACCAAAGAGATGCATTGACAAATGGGAATCAATATAGCAGTAGGCTATTCCCTGTTTAAAACAGGCCACAAGGCCAACACCAAGCAGAATTAGAGTATTATTAAAAAGTAAACACTTAATTATATAAAACTACTAATTGAGTTTTATTTCACACCACTAGTTTCGAAAACTACGGATGTTTTCATCGACAGGTGATCGTCTCTTGGGGGGGGTTAAAAATGTATATTAATGATTTTACGCTGTAAGATGTATTTAATATAACTACCCTGGACTGGTCCCTGAAGCACAGGAATGATCACCTTGCCTTCATGTAAGTAACGATCAAGATAACACTGCACCATTTGGTGCGGATAAGGGTTAGAAGAAGAAGACGAAGGTGATCTTAAAAAAAGTTTAAAATGTATCCTTATTTTCGAAATTTCGTAACAGAGAATTTAGAACAATCGATGAATCTAATTACTGTGTTAAAAGGCAAACAAAATCCCGACAGTCAACTAACCGACAAACCAACTGCCCAACAGTTCAATCGATCGGGATGTTGGTGAGTCAAAGAGTCGAGAATGTGACCCACACCCTGTTTTATCTATGGCTTGTGTGGCAATCGGCAGCAGTTGCACTGCATCATGTCTAGATTCTCGGCTAATTAACTGAACGTTCATTTTGATTCATCAGCAATCCTGGCGTACGAGGGCCGGTTCCGGCTGCGGCGCTCCGTGGCGGCGGGCTCCCTGGCGGGTGCGCCCCCCAGCGGGCCGCGCCTGGAGGCGGCCCTGCGCCGTGCCTGCGCGCCCCGACTGGGTCCGGCTCTGCTGGCCCTGCAGCTGCTGGACTTCAACGCGGACAAGCTGACCGCCTTCTTCAGGATATACTTGGACAGGAGAAAGCTGGATGTGTAAGTAACTAGACATATGTCCTTAACAAAATAACGATACAAATTGAAAACAGAATTCAATATTTTTTTAACAATCGAATTCGATGTTAATTAGTATCTCCTCCGTTTCCTTGCTCAGAAATATATTTTACCCTGGACTTACATCATCTGTACCATATCTAATATATTCCACTCCTAGATATAAAAATCAGGAGAGCAAGACTAGACAGTTTGCTATCATATAATAAATGATTATTTCAACATTATATCAATCCGGTATGGTATCCTATGCACTCTTGAATGGTATCGGAATTGTTAAAATTTCATATTTCTTAGTTTTATATAAGTAATTATTTTTTATTATCTCTCTCAAATGTATCATTTTGTAGGTTTTTTTTTACTAGATGAAAGTACTTTTTTCATGATGTGTTTATTATTATTGAAAAATAAATGTGCCTTTATGATCCGTTTCTAATTATTTCATTTTATACAAATTTCAGGCCTGTTGAAGAACTAGATGAAATTATAAGTAATATTTTAGTCGAGAACTCAATCACAAAGAATTCTCACCTCCGTCAACTGAATGTAGATCCTGCATCAATATCTATCAAGAGAGATAACGATCACACGTTCAAAGCCGACATGCTCAATGACACTCCACCAGACACCAAACCCCCTGTTCCGATGGCGCCCAACACCAAAGAGAAAGTTCTACAGACTCGGATGGGAGTCATAAGGAAGACTGCAGTCACACCCACTGTCAGTCCTACCCCTAGCACAAAAACAAAACCACAATCTGGCAACAACGAAGAACCGGATATCAATGTCGACGAATTGCCAGTTATTCAAGGATCCTTTCAAATTACCAAAACTGAAGCAGATATAACCGAAAATAAAAAGAAAGTTGAATCAGTTAGCAAAGAACCTACACGGCCATCACTGAAACCAACAACGAAGGAACCACACACTACTATAACGACAACCAAAAAACCCACAGTTACAGAATCAGCACCCACTACTATATCTACAACAAAAAGGCCGACAAGGATACGAACCTCTACCCCTTCAAGTACCACGCAACAAACAAACACAAAAGTTTTAAAAGACGACAATATTCAACTGACAACACAGAAAATTAACACACTGAACAGATCGGAAACTGAAAATCACGACAGCGAAAATATTTCCGAACTTCCTAAACTGGATACACTATTTGCAGTGCCGACTTATATTGATCAAGAACCATGGAAACCCATTCAGCCGGGTAATGCTTTCAGTACATCAAATCTTAATAACGCACCGATTTTACCTCAAATCGAAGCAGAAGACAGGATCGGCAATGACGAAATAATGGATGACATAACTACGACGGAAGAAATCAAAAATATTTATGAATATCCTGCTATTTATGGAATAGATCCACTCTCAACAGATTACTCGGAACAAGGATATGGAATTGATAAACAAAGACCACAAAGTAGTTTTAATCCATTTGATTACTCTTCAGCTCCAGTGTATACTAGCTTCCACCGACCAGAGTTTACAACAACCATGAAGGAGTCCGAAACTTTAGGGTCTAGATACCCAGTTCCTCATCCACTGCCAGTTAATAAATTAATATTCAACCCTGATGATGATAATATGGAACAAGTTGAACCGATCAATCCGATCATAAATATGCATGGCACCAAAAACACTACCAATAAACATAAAGAAATAAGTGTTCCCATCAAGGATAAGCTGTCTACGGTGTCTATAAATGTTAAACCATTCACTGATTCAGAAGATACGGAGTATGTTAATCTAAATGGCGGGGTCATAGTGAGAAAACATAATAATTACACCAACAATTTTAAACTCAAAACCAATGACAGCTTAGAAAAGTCAACTACCAAAGCTGATGAAATAAATGGAGAAGACGGCAATATTTCTGAAAAATTTACCCCTACTTTATTTCAAAATCATATGACATGGGAACTAGTCAATGAAACCCGAAATGATTTTTCGAAGGTAAAAAGTGATCCCACTAAAACATTCAATGAAACACTCCAAGCGGTGGTGACCAAAAATGAAGATCAAAAATATAATGTTTCAAATATGGATAGCGTCAATAATATTCTAAAGAATTTTACAACAATTTTTAGTAAATTTGCTGAATCTTTGAGAAATACGTCCACCGTAATACCTTCTTCTAGTAAAATTGATAAAAATAAAGGTCCTGAAAATCAGCTGAACAAAGGAATATTAAGTCATTTTGAAAATAAGGCACATGAACAAAACAAACCTGAGGAATCGGAGACCCAAACTCCAGAAAAAGATAAAGTAAAATTTTCTTCAAATGTAAAACCCGCATATGTAATTGAAGAAAAATCAAAAGACCTTTTAAATCCAATTTACAGTATTGATGACAAGAGTGATGAATCTTCTAGTGTTCACGGACAAGGTTCAATCGAGCCAATCGATATGACGATACAAGAATTACTTCTAAAAGAAAGTGCAATGGTTCAACAGAGCTCCACAGTCATTATTCCTACACTATTACCAGTGAAATCTAATTCGGGTATTGGTCGACCATTACGGCCGAGGCCCAAAACTCCTAGTCAACTTGATGAAAGTCGAGGCTTTTCCAATATAAAAGCATTTCCATTTATTAATGAAATGACCAGCTTTATTAACAATATTCAGTCCAACAATAAATCTTACATAGATAGAGTCAACAATGGTAACTATACTATTTTAGATAGAAATGTTCACGAAAAATATGCCACGAATAGCACCCTTCCTGCTAAACTTATTGAAACTAATATTCTAACATCTAATAGCTCTGCAAAAAATGATATGGATAATTTGACAAAAAACTATCCTAGTTCTTTAAATATTTCAAGTAATGCTGAAAAAAATAATTATACCGATCAACATTTTTTATACTCAAATAATAAAACACAGAACCGTTTCCATGTAATAAGAGATCAAACGAGAAAAATTGACATAAGTGAAAAATTTCGCTTACCAAAAACTCATCCGTCAGAGGAAACAAACACCCCTGATAAAATAGAAAAATTGTTTGACAACAACAACAAAAGCTTTGTATTACCAACTGCAACTGAGTTTTTTCTGACTCATCCATCGACACAAGCGATCAATCTTGCGGAAAAAGTGAAAACCATTGTGAAAGGTCTCGAAAATTCTAACACTCACGAAGTTATACCAACCGCACCTTCTTTTGTAGCGCCTATTGAAAGTTATAAAGATTTTTTACCAAAAAACAGTTCGCTAATTAATAATTACACTTCAACTGGATTATTACAAAATGACGTTGCGCTAAGTCATCTTCATGCGGAGCACATCAGTACAAGCGCTAGTACTAAGGAGGAACAAAAGAAAACGCCAGTGGTTTTGACAAATGAAGATATTTTAAATCTTATAAAAAACATATCCTTGATTAGATCGAATAATTCTACAAAAGAATCAGCTGGCGACTCGTTAACAAACCAAAAATTGAAAGATTTAGCCAATATAGCGACCATTACTGATTCACATAACAATACTTTTTTTGGGAGTGAAAATGTTCCAGATGAGACAGTGATTTCTACCAAAGCGGTATCTTCAAGTTACACGGTAAACAATGCTGGGTTTAAAATATTGACAAAAACTTTCAACAAGATTCCTGGAAATTTCAAAGATGATGAAAAGAAGATTAACAAGTTTCATAATGAACCAACATCACCGCTTTTACAGGAAATATTACAAACCAAGGAAATTGGTAAGCTAAATATTAATTATATATAAATAGGATAAAGACTCTAGAAAGAAATATTGTTATTTAGACACGGATAAGGGTTAGAAGAATATGAACAGTATTTCAAAGACATTAAAATGGAATATGAGTGTCATAACAGATAATATTCAAAAGTGAAAATCATCGATGCCAACAACTGGGGGCTACATACTCATATTTACCATATGTATTTATGAAGAAAAAAATCTTAATATCTTGCTATAAATAAATGTGAATATTTCAGATGACTGTGCCAGCAATAATCTGACTGTAAAGTGTTCCAACGGGCTGTGTTTACCAGAAACAGCCCGCTGTAACAGATTACTAGACTGCCCCGGGGGAGAAGATGAATCAGGGTGTACTTGTGCCGATTACTTGAAGTCTGATTGTTTGCTGAGGAAAATATGCGATGGGATCTTAGACTGCTGGGATTTGTCAGACGAACAGAACTGTGGTAAATACAATTAAAATATCTTAAAATATCAACACAATCTAATACATAAAAAATTTATCTCAATGTACCTATATTATCATGATTCCAATAGTCCAAGCATATATAATATGCATGAGTTGCTATGTGCACATATATGCACCATATACTTGTACTTTTGAAATGCAGTCAGTTAAAACTAGATCCAAAAGTTCAAGAATTATGCAATAAGACATGTATTACAAATGCCAAATGGAGAAGATAATGTATGTCTCACACAGAGGCAGTTAATTTTTTTTTATCTCCTGTCCTTCTATTTATTGACTTTATTGCATTGTTGATAGTCAAAAATCACACAAAGCCCAATCACTTAATTTTTACATTTCTAACACAATTAGTATCTGTATATTGTACATGTAATAAGCGGTTGTCTATTGTATTGTTTCTAGAATGGTGTTCTCCCGGACAACATATTTGTGCAAATTCCCGGAAATGCATTGACAAAGATAAGGTGTGTGATGGCTATAAAGACTGTCCACAAGGAGATGACGAAAGGCAATGCGTGACATTAGCCACATCACTAAAGGATGCAGAGGGATTCTCTTATAAGAAACAAGGTATGTATTATGCCAACGTTTACTGAACATCTTTACTTTCTGCATTTAACGAAATTATGCATGGAACTTACTGTTTTTACAGGATACATAATGGTACAGAAACAGGGGCGCTGGGGAAGGTTGTGTGTGCAGAATTTCGACAAAGTTATTGCTCGTTCTCAGAGCAACCTCCAATTTGCAGACCTCGGGAGAGCGGTTTGCAGAGCTATGACATACACGTAAGAAATGCATTCATTAATACTGCTCCTTATTGGGTTCTAGGGAGATCTTCTAGAGGTACTACAGGCCTTAGGTACTAGATACTAAAGCTACTAGTGTTCTAGATAGATCTTCTAGGGGGTACAGAGGCGAGGGCTGGGAAATAGGCCATATATTTTTATTCCTTTTCCTTCTCCATTAGCATGTTAATATTTTTTTTAACAGACATTGTTTTATATTAAAGTTAAATGATTTGATTTTTTACTTAATTACTGCCACTTCCAAATTACTCGTTATATTTTCATATTACTCTTTAGAAGAATTTCTATATCTGTAATCTTGTATTGAGTGTGAATATCTTATGATTTTGTGAGTGAATATCATAATTATCAAGTTACATTATTTGCATGTTATCATCATGTGTATTTAAATATGCAATTGAGAAACATGTTGGTATTGTGTATCTGTTTAATTGAGTTCACTTCACTTTATATACAATTGGCTATATGTTGTTTCCAGTGATTTTGAGAGCATCGATCGAGTGACAGAGGACAACCCTCTGGAGGACAAGCACTACTTCTCGGTCCACTACGGCAGTCGAGCTAACGGGGGCCGCGGGGGACTGGCCTTCCGCAAGTCGGGCTGCAGTCGCGGGCAGGTGGCGGGGGTGGTGTGCTCCAGCCTGCAGTGTGGAGTGCGTCTACAGGCCGCATCCCAACAGGCTAGGTAACATATAAATAACATTCAAATACATACTATTCTATTTCGAGAATTTTTAAATTGTCTAAATAGTCCTTATTTCCACTTATTTTGCTTATTCTCATTGGAGTTATGTTGATATAACATAAATCCCATTTACGGAATGCAATTCACTCTTAGAAAAAAGACCCAGAACGTACTTTGACGCATACGACACTGCAGTGTAATCTCAGTCATAAATTATGCTTCTTACTTTTACGTGGACTCCTCTACGGACTCCACTAATATATGCTTTTATACATAATCTATGATGAAATATGACACGTTTGACTAGTACGTTTACCCTCACTTTATGATTTACCACTGCTTTTACTACGAGGTGTTTGCACCATATTAATAATATAAACTCATCATACTTTTTTTATATTACATATGAAACGAAACTAGAAAAATATAAGTATTTGTCTTACGAAATTTGTCAGGGAGAGATGTCTAAATAACACATTAGAAAAACACTAAGATAACAATTTGGGTTTTTATAAATAGCTTACTTTAAAAATTCAATGTTAAGTGACAAATGTACTTGAGAACATTTAGATTGAGGGCTGAGATCAGTGTGTTGTCTCGGCATTCCAGAGTGGTGGGTGGTGCCAATGCGGCCGAGGGCTCCTGGCCGTGGCAGGCGGCGCTGTACAAGGAAGGGGACTTCCAGTGCGGAGCCAACCTCATCTCCGACAGGTGGCTCATCTCGGCGGGGCACTGCTTCTACCGGTAACACTATACTGCAATAATTCCAAATTATTTTTATTTCATCTTTAAAACTCTGCACTGTTAGTGAAATATTTTTTTTTGGATTATTTATGAAATGCTTCTGCATCATAAAGGAATTCCGTTAGTTTATTGAAGAAATTATATATCATAGAAAGGAACAAGTGTGTTGAAGAGGCGATTAATGATATGACTCCCTATTGTATTGTTTTTAAGTTATCATAATAAATTTTAAAATTTATTTAATAGATGTTCCTCAGATACAAAGTGACAGGTCATAAGCCGTAATAATGCTCAGTGACTGCCATAGAAATTGCTTGGCCTTTGTGATGTGTCACATGATAAAAATTGTCATGTGTCTATGATAAAAATTTTAGAAATGTTAAGTTGATTAAGGGAATTTAATTGCACCTCTTTCATTCTCAATTTGCCTGCAATTTTTTTTATGCTAAATTATTTGTTTTAAAAAAAATGCTTTAAAAATGTTTTTTCATAATTTCTGTAAAATAAGTTTTCAGAAAACAATAACTTTGTAAAGGTTTTTTTTCATACAAAATTATGATAGATTTAATAAAAAATCTTATTTAAAGCAACAGAGCATACTGAAATACGAAAGAGATCAGATCAGTAACAACTGTCAGAATTTTTATTTCTTTGTTTCCTTAAATTTTCACAATAAAAACTAGCTATATTTTCTTTTGTAGTTCCCAAGAAGATTTTTGGGTGGCAAGACTAGGAACATTCCGCCGCAGGACTTCATACGCCTCGCCGTACGAGCAGCTGCAGCCAATCTCCTCCGTCATCCTGCATCCGGGGTATATCAACAGCGGCTTTGTTAACGACATCGCTCTTCTGAAGACAGCCAACAAGGTGGTGTTCAGTGACTACGTAAGGCCGATATGCCTCCCCCCTCACGGGTACGAGGTGGAGAACAACAGGATGTGCACCGTCGTGGGGTGGGGACAACTATTTGAAGTTGGAAACATTTTCCGTGAGTATTAAAATATAAATTATTAGTAGATTTTCATATACCATGCTGTATTTTTTTCTGACACTACATGGGAAGTAAATCTTTAGGATGAATCTATGTATGTATGTTAACTCTAAATTACGGGACATTTGTAAAATCTGTCGAGAGTATGGAGGCAACAATTTAAAGAATGTCATTAGACAACTAGCATGAATCTTAATTTATTACAAATATTTTATGTTTATATTTTATATTTAGTTCTCAAAAAAAACTCTTGCATTTATTTTTAAATGTTTTTAGCAAACGTGTTTGGTAAAATTTGAGTTTTTTTTACAGTCATACATTTTACGATAGTCCGGTATTAATGTACATTGTAACAAGTCCCGTGGTAATTATGTAAATTTGTTTTTAACAAAACCAAATTTATACACTGATATGTATGATAAATTTAAAATCCAAAAACCGAATTAAGTAACAACTTCAACAACGACAAGTTATTATTTTATTTAATTACTCATGTATATTTGGCACAGAATTAATGATATTTTTTTGGGCATAGTGCCTAGAGGGCAATATTTTCTGAACAATTGCAGACACTTTATTACGTTACAAGTTCTTGTTGTTTTCTTAGCTGCTAATCCTTTTGAAATGTCATCTTAATTACGTTACAGCCGACACCCTGCAAGAGGTGGAGTTGCCGGTGATATCTACGGCGGAGTGCCGTAAGCGCACCCTGTTCCAGCCGCTGTACCGCCTCACGGAGGACATGCTGTGCGCCGGGTACGACCGCGGCGGGCGCGACGCTTGCCTCGGGGACTCGGGGGGGCCGCTCATGTGCCAGGTATGACATTACTACTGATTTGTGTGTATAGCCGATATCCTTCAGGAGCTGAAGTTGGTGGTGCCATTTTTTTTAGATTACCATTAACAATCAAATTATACAAATCATGTAGAATCAGCACACGGTATGGGATCTTTAGAAGGAGCAGCTATTGCAGTAAATGTTTTAGTCCACATGTTCTTGTATTTTGATTGTTAATACAGTAAAAAAATTATGGTTGCTTTTTTTTATAATGCAGCTTGCGGCTTGATGTATAATACTATACACGGGCAGTCTGAAAAGTTTCCGACCAACATGAAGATGGCACTCGTTGTCAATAAAAATTTGAGCATGTGTTTGGGCATGTATTAAAAGGTATTTAAAGGTTATTTTTTGACAGTCGTTTGAGTGAGTCAAAAAGGCAAAAACTGTTCCTCCGGCTGGGAAAGTGATGGCGACTGTTTTCTAGGATAGTCAAGGAGTTATTTTCATAGTTTACCTAGGAAAATGATAAAAACTATTACAGAAGCATACTACGCATCATTACTCGATAAGTTGAATACAGAAGTTAGGGAAAAACGGCCACATTTGCAGAAGAAAAAAATTATGTTTCATCAAGAAAATGCGCCTTCTCACACCTTGCTTGCTATGACAAAAATTCACGAATTACGGTTTGAATTACTTGACCACCCTCCTCCTTACTCACCAGATCTAGTCCCGAGCGACTTTTCTTTGTTCTCTAAGCTAAAAATTACGCTCAGAGGACAGAGATTTTCATTGAATAAGGAGGCCATCACCTTCAAAAATGACTATTTTGCAGGGAAAGACGCCAACTACTATTTGGACGGGTTGAAGAGATGTGAGCATCGCTGGGAGAAGTGTATATATGTAAAAGGTGTTAATGTAGAAAAATAAAAATAAATTTGATGAAAAAAACACTTGGATCATTTTAGGTCGGAAATTTTTCAGACAACCCTCGTACTTGTGGCCTTATTGGAAATAAGTTTGTTCCAAGTATTTTTAAGATTTTGTTAACAGGAATGTACATATGGATATATTATTATATTATTATGATTTGGCATAAGTTTTGTGGAATTGAATATTCTTTTCAAATAAAACTATTTTGAAAGACCATTATTGAGTTTATGAATGTAAACACTGAAGTTTTGATAACTACAGATGTTCTCAAAAGTGGTCTTATATAAGTATTAATTTTGTTATTTATGTTAAGATATAATATGAATTAATTGAACAGGAGCAAGACAACCAGTGGTACCTGCTGGGGGTAACGAGTAACGGCTACGGATGCGCCCGAGCAAACCGGCCCGGAGTGTACACCAAAGTGGCCAATTATGTCAACTGGATTCAGACGACGATGCAGATCTACGACGACCGGTCGTACGACCTCTCCAACGACATCCCGCCGTGGAGCAACCGCTCGAGCGCCGCGGACCTGGAGGTCGCGGAGACCCGCAGCTTGCACCGCCACGCGGACAAGTGCCGCGGCCACCGCTGCCCCCTGGGGGAGTGCCTGCCCCCCACCCGCGTCTGCAACGGCTTCATGGAGTGCTCCGACGGGAGCGACGAAAAAGACTGCTTAATAAATACTACCAATAAAACTGTCTAAAATATTTTCATTCAAACCCCTATCCGCACCCGATGGTGCATAGGGCACTGCATCATATAAACGCAGTGTTATCTTGATCGTTAACACACGAAGGAAAGGTGATCAGCCCTCCGCTTCAGGTAACAGTCCAGAGAAATATTGAATAAATATTACAGTGAAAAAATCACTTATATTTATTTGACCCCTCCCCCTGGTAATCGAACCCGGGATCTCCAGTTCGGTAGGCGAGTGTGCTGACCATTACACTACAGAGGCGGATAAAACTCTACGGAAGTGAATAAAGCCTATTCAAAAAAAGACAATCAGGCTTGTTATACGTATTATTGTGTGTATATTGAACAGTTTTGAGATATCGATCTATAGTTTTAATTTTTAAATTAAAACTATAGATTTTTTTAAATTAAAACCTGCAAAGTTTTAAACACTGATGATTCCTGTGATGCAGAGACCTGCATAAAATAATTTGTGAAACAAATGTTTTTATAATTTATAAGGAAATCCAGAAGATGTTCTACGGGAGGGTCGGAAAACACTTATGTGGCTTTAAAGATATAATATAATATATTATTTTTTTATGAGCCTTCTACAATTCGAAATAATGTAAATATAAAATTTTGAATTGGGTTCTCATAATTTAAATCGCCTGTACTTTTTGCACAAAATTTTGTGATATTTAAAAATTGTATAATTAATAAAGGTACATAAAATACCCCAACAAAGCATTATTTAAGTTATCATTATTTTTTATGAATAGAAAAAGGCTGAATGAATGTATAACATTTGAAATTTATTTGATATGTTAATTGTCAAATATTCCACTCAAATATGAATTGAAATAGAAACAAAAAAATCATGTTTTTTGTCTCAAAAATATTTTAATGGAGTTTATTTTATTTCCAATTTATGATTATTTTTATAATAAACAAATTACTTAATTATAAGTAGAATAATAGAACTTTTGTATATATTCCATTTAGTGTTAAGTATTTATTTCTTATGAAATAAGAAAATTGTATTTTGAATGACCGCCTTCTCCGTTCAATAAACTTCTGTTGTAACTATTTGTTACAATTGAATGGATAATGAAGGTCATTGTAATAAGGACTGATGTCACAATTATTTATTTCTACCTCTCATTTTCTTCTTGTGTCAAAAAAATGAAATAATTGTACTTTTGTTCTTTGACATAATAAAATGATTTTAAAAAAGAGATTTTCTTTATTTTCACTCTACTGAAGTGTCATATAAATTGTTTTATTTATTTATTTTATTATTATTATTAGCTTAACCCTTTGTTTACCAAGTGGGTCCAACAGACCCGTTCCGAAGTTAATGTTGAGTCTATTGAAACTTTTAATATTTTGGAAGGTTCACCGTTACTGGACATTGTTTATTTTCAGTTGTTTTCATAGTCTCTGTTAAAATATATTCATTACATTTATTAATTTTTCTAATATTAACTTTCCAGCGCCAACTACCGTCCGGGTCTACTGGACCCACATGTTTTGGCATAGCACATATGGCATTTAGGGGATTCCCTGACATTTTGATACTTGGGAGGTGGGGTATTCCTACTTTCTTGCAGAATTTATTTTATTGATGTAGCCAGTATAGATTGACTTCATGCATTGAAAGGATGTGTCTTTCAAATGAAAATAGTTTTTTTAGTTTTACACACTTTTTTATTCAGGGTATATTATAGTATACCTTTACTATAATATGACCCATGGTAGACGACTCCTGGGCAGACCACCAAAGAGATCGATCGATAGCTGGGAATCAACATCGCAGGAGGCTAATCCCTCTTAAAAACAGGCCACAAGGCCTACACCAAGAAGAAGAAGACTATAATATGAACTTTTGAAAAAATAAAATGAAACGAAACATGGATATTTTAAATTCTTTATTATTTTGTGATAAAAGCAAACACTTAGGTTCTTTGTGGCAAAAGCGACCATATTAGTAAAGCAAAATATAATTTAAACAATTTGACAAGGAATTTTTTTTTTAAATTTTACAATTGATAAATACATATTCGGAAATTGTTTTTAAATTTTACAATTAATAAAATATTCGGCATTTATATATCTGAAATTATTATTTGATTTATTTTTTTTTTTAAGTGAAACTGACATTTGAGAAGAATAGGTTCATCCAGAGTTGAGGTATTATTAATCTGAAATTGAGTTCCAAAATTTACAACTCATTGAATGTCTTCGTACTGTAAACACAAGTAATTGAACGGTTCAAGGGTTTAAATAACATTTTCGTAGAAGTAATAAATAATTAAAAAGAAAATTTAATAATAATTATGACGGATGCTTTATATTACTGTGTGCAGTGTTGATGTGCTGTGATATTATATTATTATTTTTTTAGAAAAATTTCACCATTAATGACATTTACTAATCCAACAAGAGTATCACACTTTCATGTAGGAAATACATAGTCAAAAAGGAAATATACATTTTACTAAATATAATGTCTATCTGTGACTTTTTGAGTTATTTTTTCAGATAAATTACATAGACATACCGCTCGATACCTTCCCAAAGTCCAGCTGGGCCCCTTACCCTACGTTACAATTACATTATACTTAAAATGACTGAGTTTACTAATGTCTCTAGCAAGGAACGGTGATGTGATCGACTTACAAGAGACTGCCCTAAAAGTTTAGCATCATATCACGCTTATTTAATATTTATCAAAAATAACGCCCTCCAAAATGTTTCTCGCTTTTGAGAGAATCATTTGATACATGAAGGGGCTTGTAATACGTAAATATCCGGTACTTTCAAAAACTCGTTAATTCGAAATATACAAGAACAAAATTCCAAAAATAATTTAAATCACAAATTAGCAAATAAAAATATCAATTAGTTTTTTGCAATAACTTTATTTATAATTTTAGGCGAAACATTCTGTTGAATTACGTATTATTGAAATTTTCCAAATTATCAGAAGTTTTGTGTGGAAACCAATCTGGTCTGATATTTTTTAAATTATAGAAAAATTAGAATTATCATTGTTTGAATTAACGAGCTTTTACAAAATGAAAAGAAAATGTCAAGTTTTCAAGAGATAAATATCAAAATTTTTCATTGAAAGCCAGTGCTTTAATATCGTCACCAGGGCGAAAAGTGACTAACATTTGTTTCAGCAATTTTTTCTTTTTTAGCAAGTTAAAGGGAGACAAAACAGTCACTTAACCTTTTTTGGCTTAGGTAAATCATAAGACACGATGCAGTTTGACACAATTATGTAACTCATTTTCATCCAATATATTGTTAGGTCACTTCCTCTATGATGACGATATGTTGGTACATAAAATATAGACTGTCAGAACTAATACTGTTTTCATTACATGTTTTTTCTTATAAACACACAATTATTATTAATAAAAAATTGAATATAAATCTATTTGATCTCGAACACAAAAATACAATCTGATATTTATTGCTTAATCACTACATAGAAATAGATACAAAATTGAAAATGTTGCACAGAAAATGTATGTACTTTTAATCTATATCATGATATAAAAACAGATGACATATTATAAATACAAATATCAAAACTATGTAAAAAAAAAAATGTTTAAAAAAAACTCAAAACATGAAAAGAAATTTTTACTAAAAAAACCTAATTTTGATTATTTTTAGTAGACGAGACTATTTATGTATATTTGCCACATAATGAATAGGTGTGTAGAGTAGAAGAGTTGTAAACTTAGCCCTTGTTTTCAACGGAGACAGTTACAAGACTAGTAGATGGTTTGTTAATAGTAGTTTTGAATTGCTCTGGAATGGGAAGTTCAGTCTGAAAATAAAACAACAAATATTATAGTATCAGTAGCGTCAGAAAAGGGCAGAATTAACTTGGCTGAAACCTACAAGTCACAAGGAAAAACACTAAGTAAGGTCGTTTGTCCACTACACGGAATTACACAGAATGTAATAATGGAAGTAAGTATAAAATGGTTCTTACATAATCTCCATTGCCTTTGGGCATCATAACGTTCATCTCGGATGACTTGGAGCTGACTATTTCCACGTCCAGGGAGTCGGGGCTGAGGTACATCTGGCAGCCGTCGGTCTTGTCGATGGACACGGTAGGCACCTTCCCCAGCACCTGCAGATTAACAGATTCAATAAACCCCGATGACTTCAAATTGCTTAAACATAATTACAAGTTTCTCCAGTTTGTATTTTTAGCCAAATAATTTATTTATCCGAGATCTTTAGTATTGAATACTTCAAATATTTCTACAAAAATTCATTTTTTTAGATGAATTAGAAACATTTTGTCAAAAATAAAAACATATTTTTATTTTATTGAAAGAATTATGAAATAAATTTTTAAATAATTTTTTTGAAAAAATAAAGCATATTCAGAGGTGATCGGTTCGGTGTGTTACATACTGATCTAATACAAGAGTGATAAAAGTCACTCTTTTGACCTCTTGGGAATTGAATTCAGAGCCTTATGCATTACATTACAGAGACGATTTCATTATGAAATTAATTGTGTCAGTATTAGACACGATTATCAAACTCAACTCAAGAAAGAGTTGCATTGTACCAATTTTCTCATATGGCTGTAAAACATGGAACATTACAAGGGCCCAAAACAGCTGAATACTTTGAGAATGGGTATGTACAATGAATTTTAAGCAAAATGAAAGTCATTTGAGTTTATGAGGAATGTGGAAATAAAGCATTGGACGCAGCAAGCCACGATAACAACTACTGCCGTGAAAATGTGGCTGGCTAGGCCAAAGGGTCTAAAGATTCCGCGTGTCTTCTGAGAGCCGATGTAAGGTTGCCAACAGCCGGGAAATCCACTGCTAATAAATCATTGCCAGTTCTCGTCTAGAATCAGACCAATCCGCAGGATTGAAACCAGAGAGAGAGATACAAGTAGTAAGGATAGACACAGACCTGCATCTGCACGGACTGGCAGTTGACAAACTCCACGCTGGCGACCAGAGACTCGAACACCACGGAGCACTTGGTGCAAGAGTCCAACACGATGCTGTTGATCTTCCCCTTGACGGTGAGGACGCTGTCCCGACACTTGAACATGTACACCACGTTGTTCATCTCGGCGTCTTCCACTATCAGCCCGGAGTTACCCTTCTGGTATTCCTGGAACAATTATACATATTACTCAATACACGCTCTATCATACCCTAGAGTTACACGGTGTTATTCAGTGGATTATCACTATGTGACTCTATATCCAATCGGTTTCAAAAACTTGTGTGGAAGGTGAAGTCTTATCACAATATGTATTGTAACACCTTAACGGCTAGTCACGCTGAAATAAGATGTATCTTATTAAGGACTGGTCTCATGTTATCGCGGTTTTACAAGTAGTCGTAACGCTGAGCAAAGCAAAACATGTGTTTATTCATACCACTTTGCCCGGGACTGATCCTTAAAGGTTGGATAAAATTGCTGCACCAGTCGTTAAGGTGTTAAAATAAAGCATATTAACACATTTCGGACTGCTATTTTTTTACACTGGCGATGGGATTTGATAATTGTGCATACATACATAGTTTAAACCTTAATGAAGAGATTTGTACATAATATTAATATAAAAACATGAAATAATTTCTGACTTAGCAATGAGGACAACGCAAAACGTAAAAAATACTTTTTCCGTCCTTAATCATAAATTGACCAAACAGGTAGAAATACCTTACCCGTCCTTAGTGTGTTTTATATTATTATAGAAAAACATTAACATTTAATACATTTATATTTTCATAGATGGAATATTAATTTTTAGACAGTTGTGCATTATTATATTTTTAATTATTTATTAAAAACCCGACAAACATTACATAAAACAGGGTAATGATTAAATTGACCACAAAGTGACTGCCGAATCAATTAATGAAATGATTTAAAAAAAGTCTAATTATAGATGTTTTTAAAATTATTAAGTATAAATTTTATTTAATTAAAATAAATAACATTTAAATAAAATAGTAAGGCTTAAAAAATATTTCTAAATAAAAAGGAAAACTGATTTTAAAAAAACAATTTTTTTATATAGCTATATACATATATATAAAAAAATAACTTGACACTGAGCATTCAAATTAACCGAATGCTACCTACTCAAACTTTGATTATAAAAATGAGGCATAACACAAATCAAAATATGAAAATCTGTAATTGAAAATAAAAAAACGGGACCCTATTTTTAGAAGTAAAAAATGAAGACCCTATTTTAAGAAGTAAAACATTAAAAATGTAAACTTACAATCAACCATTTCTTGCCGTCCCTGGAAAAGACAGGGGGCTTGTCAATCTGACCGACGCCCGGAGTGGGCAGGGCCTTGCTGAAGCCCTTGGGGCCCGCGGCGGGGGGCGCGCGGAAGGGGGCCGGCCCCTCGCGCAGCGTCGTGTTCTTGTGCGTCTGCATGTCCGACGTCACCTTCTTCAGACCTTCCCCCATCAAACAAAAAATATCCTCATAATATTGCAATAAAACAATATGTCGCCAATATTGCAAGAATATGAAACCCCTTTACCCAACTATAACTATTTATCTTTAATCTTAGTTTCACTTAGTAAATACTAATTAAAATTTCTCAAAATCTTTTATGACACGTGTTTTGATGCATTCAGCATGATTTTCAAACCCCGTATGTAAAGCCAAGTCTAAATTTTAGAGTTGTGTCCTATCTTAACGTCCCAAGGACACAATTATAAGATTTGGACTTGGCTTCACATACGGCGTTTGAAAATTATGCTGAATGCATCGAAACACGTATCACAATAGATTTTAAGAAATAGTGGTATTTACCGAGTAAAACTTAAATTAAAAATGGATAGATATTACTACAAAGTGACTGCCGAATCGATTAATGAAATCAAAACTATCCATTCTAGTTTTCGCAATCTCTTTTATCATTGATATATTTTATTATCTTTTTACCGACTGTTGCGATAATATAAAAATATGTCAATACAAAATTGGCAGAAGAGATCGCAAAAATAATATTGTCATTGTCAAGAATGTTCATGAGTTACATGTTCTTGCAACATTGTTGTCATTGATTGTTAATTACAATGCATTGTGCAAAAGTAAAAGATTAAATTATTTTGTATCTAATACACTATGAAAGCAAAAAATACACATTTTAGTACATATTAAAATTATCGTGTTCTTTATTAATGATAGTAATTAGTGTTGCAATTTTTATTTAATTATATTCAAATAGAACCAAATATTATATAAAACTCTCAGGGGTCAAATCCAATGTTTGTATAGGATCAAATTTTATAAGTAAGATATTAAGTATAAAATGCATTTAAGAAATATTTTACATTGCATTTTTTCTAATTAGTCTATTGAAGAAACAAACATTTATATAACAAAATGCATAATGATAATTCTAAGCAGAAACTGTTTTTTTTTTAATTTTTAAATTTTTTATTTATTATTCCATTATCAGGTTAATATAAAATGGCAGAGGTCAGGCAACGAGAACTCACTCTTGGTGATGTCTTCGCCCTTATTGATTTGGGCAAAGAGGGCGGACCTCTCGTCGGCCGATGGGTCGCTGGCAAAGTCCGCAACGGGCGGAGGGCACGGCGGCGGAGGGGGGCCGCAGGGCGGGGGAGGGGGGCAAGACCCACGGCCTAGCAACAACCACAGTTTACAGGTACCATTAGCCGTAAGCCGCTAGACACATATTCTACCCAACCCGTGATGTATACACAGAGACATAGAGCTCCTTGTGCTCTACACGGAATTTTACTGTCTGGCAGTCCGGTTAGCACGAAAAAATGGATAGTTGACTTGTGTAATTGTCCGTCTTTCTCCGCATTGGTGCACTCGATCGGTGCAATGGACTGCTAGACAGTAAAATTCCTTGTAGTGCACAAGCGCCCTTAAACTATCTTTACTGTGTATTTCGGTAGTCACATCTTGTTGTTTTTTTTCAACTTTATAAAATGAAACTAATTTGTTTATAACCACTTTTTATTGGTATTTTTTTTCAACTGGTTTCATCAAGAACCTTGTCATCATCGGGCAAAAACAAAGTTAGTCTTTGCCTGATGATGAAAAGATTCTTGTCGAAACCGGTTGGAAAAAAGTACCAATAAAAAGTGATTCAAAACAAAGTAGTTTAATTTTATAAAGTTTATAAAATGTATCACAAAGTTTCTGCGAAACACATTCTAGAAAAACATCTCATTGTGGATAAAATTTCAATCACTACTGGACAGGTTAGAAATAAAGCTCTGGTCACATTTGCATATTGCACAAATCATTTGTGTGTGTGTTGAGTGTTTGTTTTAAAACTAGATGGCACAAATGATTTGATAATCATTTTATATTGACCAAGCCAGGAATCGAACCTAAAACATTATGCATGGTAGTAAATTGTGCTAATAACTATACTAGGAGGCGAAAAAAGCTTGATTAATTCAAACTAAAATTATTACATATTTGTCAGTTTTTTTCTTTCAAAAAAATCGCAGTGCTCGTGGAAACACAAAGCGTGTATATATTTAATTGAAAATATGACACACAAAGTTACTACTAAATTTTTTCATAATCGAATTTCCCAATATGTATTAAAAAATAATTATTATTTACATTTTTTTTCACACAATATTTATGTATTAATGTTAATATCACTAAATAGCATGTTAATAAAACCTATTAAAATCAAAAGGTTTGAATTATATTATTAACAATATTAGTCATACTTCGGTTGGCAAGGTCTGAATCCTAAAATGTTTTGCTCATTATAATTTCTGTAGGAAAAATGCATATGGTTCCAATAGCTATTTGTGCCAACATATTCTTTTTACCATAGAAAAAATATGTTAGCGGCATTAGTTCTACAATTAACTATAATTATATACAATAATGATTTAAAATAATTATGTCCGCCTCCGTAGTGTAATGGTCAGCACGCTCAGCCACCGTTCTGGAGGTCCCGGGTTCGATTCCCAAGGGGGGTAAAATAAATATACGTGATTTTTTCACTGTAATATTTATTCAATATTACCATGGACTGGTACCTGAAGCGGAGGGCTGATCACCTTTCCATCATGTGTAAAACGATCAAGATAACACTGCGTTATATGACACAGTGCCCTATGCACCATTGGGGTGCGGATAAGGGTTTTAAAAATAAAAATAAAATGATTTAAAAATTATCATTCAGATAAAATAGATTTTTATATAAAATTACTTTTCTTATAAGAAATTTAGTGTGAAAAAAATAGTGCTTGGAAAGTGCTGAAAAGTAAATGAATAGTAATGTATCTATAATACGAACACCATAAATATAAATGATTTTTTTTAAATTTTGTGATTAATTATCAATGCCAAGTGTATATTATAGATCATAGATGTGTTAATAACTGATTCAGAATATCAAAAACCACATTTAAACTAGATTTCAGGCAATATAATATACGTGAAATGAGGATATATCACTAACTCCTTTCAAGAACGTCATAAATCAAAAAACTTGATTTTTCAGGAGAATGCTTTTAAAGTTTTAAAATATAATACAATGTATTAAAAATAAATATCAAGCCACTTATTGAACTTTTTACTGTGCAACAGATCTTTTTAGGTAAAACCTGAAGGTTTTTTCTCCATTTGAAAAATATTAAGTATATTTAAAAAAATAATTAAACAATACCTTTTTTTCAAAATGCAAAAACAACATTTTCTGCCCTGTAGCAGGTAAATGTAAGGTTAAAAATATGCCTCTTTTGCTGGGATTTAGTATATTTTCTGAGCATTCTGAAAACATGCACAATTGAAAATTGACGATTTTTGATTTATGACGTTCTTGAAAGGAGTGAGCGATATGTCATAATAAAATAACAAAGATATTGTTTATATAAATAAACGTTTCATTATATCCAAGATTTATATTCCAATAAAAAAAATTTCTAATACATATCTTTGAATTGTTTAAAATTTCATAATAATTATTATTATTATTTAATAAGATATAATTATAAAAGAGTCGAAGTATGGTTATCATGTTTTGTCAATATTCTGGGTTGCACTGAAGCGTCCATCATGTGGACAAATATAAAATTGAAATGTGGTACAGAAATCTTTTGATAGAGATTTCTTTCTAGAAATCCCTATCAAAATCCTGCAAATCAGCATCCACACAGCTGCGAAAATGTAAGGAATTTAGGCAACAATAGTTGTCTACATATTGAAACACAAATCACCAAATAGAAGTGCCTGGAAGTCCGAATCAGAGATTAAACTTAGTATTGACCTGCCCACACGAGGCCCGTGGTGTGGTGCTGCTTCACGAAGGCCTGCAGCTCCTGGAGGGTCTGCACCCAGGACTTGCACCACTCCACATGCTTCTTGTCCTTCTCCTTCCAGTCCTTGAGCACTCGGTTAGTGTAGAACTGCCCCGCGTCATTCATCTCCTTGACGTAAGGAGCAGGAGTCGGGCTCTGGGGAAAACCATTTCTATTTTACTCATACAAAAGAAAACTAAAGAAACTTTTTTGACACTAGACATATTTAAGACGACTCCCAGGCAGACCACCAAAAAGATGGATCGACAGCTGGGAATCGACAACGCAGAAGGCGTCCCCGTCGAAAGAATCCCTCCTAAAAACTGGCCACAAGGCCTATACCAAGAAGAAGATATATTTAACAGAAATGTTTTGTGCGGTAGTATATTGCGGCAGTGCTCTGCAACCTTTTCTCACCTATGGCACACCAGAATTCTTCCTAGAATTTCGCCGCACAGCAAAAGCCAAAATATATAGGTAAAATATACAGACCATTGAAAAATTATTTAGTTATAATAATTATTCTATACTAAATTAATATTATCCGCCTATATTGTTTGCCTCCGTAGTGTAATGGTCAGCACGCTCGGCTACCGTTCTGGAGGCCCCGGGATCGACCCCCCAGGGGGGTCAAATAAATATAAGTGATTTTTTTTCACTCAAATATTTATTCAATATTACCCTGGACTGGTACCTGAAGCGGAGGGCTGATCACCTTTCCTTCATGTGTTAACGATCAAGATAACACTGCGTTTGTATGATGCAGTGCCTTATGCACCATTGGGGTGCAGATAAGGGTTTGAAGAAGATAAAGTTTACGATTATCCTGTTTCATAACTTCCGAAATGTTCCCTCACTCCCTTAACACTAATTCGACCTTAACACTAATTCTTAACATTGATTCGAATTGAAATTAAAAAATAAAATTACGAAAAATCATTTATCATTACGTATTAAATACATAATGAAAAATTTTAAGATGTCAAATACATTGAATTTGACCGTGGTACACCTGTATTCGGCTGACAGCACACCAGTATGCCACGGCACACCAGTTGCAGACAACTGGTATACAGGACCAATGTTAGTATAGCGACGGGCATCATACTCGTCAATCCTCCAATAAGAGATGTGCAAGAGGGGACAAGAAGAAGTCGTGACAATACCGGACTATTCCATTATCCCGCTAAACGTACCACAGCCACCCAGCCCAGGGCGGGGATGCTCTCGGAGATGGCGGAGAGGTGGTTGAAGAGCGGCGACACGCGGTTCTTCTCGCGGAACTCCTGGATGGCCTGGATCTGCTGGCTGGTGGGCGCCAGCAGCGCCTGCAGCTGCGCGGCCGCCGGCTGCGCGGACTGCGTCGCCAGAGTCAGGTACTGCAGCTGGGCCCTGCAAAACAAACAAATCATTCCTCAAGACTGGATCATGATTACTGTGGAATCTCCACAAGATATTTATCCATCTCCGTCAGCAGCTAACAGTTCCGTGACCAAGGAAAAATTATACAAAAGCTAGGAGACATGCCTCTCTCCTTCACAGTGTCGACCACCAAAATAAGTCTTTCTAGATTATAATTTTTTTTTCAGAATGTGTGGACTACATCAATCAAGATCACTGAACAATAATGCACAAAATACAGTACTGTGAAATTATTTGTCCGCCTTGTACGTCTCCACAGTGTAATGGTTAGCGCGCTTACGTACTGTACTGGAGCTCCCGGATTATATTCCCAGGGTGGGGTGAAAATAAATGTAAGTGATTTTGCACTCTAAAATTTATTTCATTTTACCCTGGACTGGTCCTTGAAGTACAGGAGTGATCACCATGTCTTCATGTAAGTAACAATCAAGATAACACAGCGTCAATACAATGCAGTGCGCTATGCACCATTGGGTGAGGATAAGGGTAAGTAGTAGTGCGAAGCTAAGTTGAAAAACTATTATGCACACACAATTTATATGGGTTTGCATAGAATGAAGGAGAAATCCTTTCACTAAGATAAATAACTGGTGACATAATCTATGTATTTGAATATGTTATATAAATAATATAATTCTCCAATTGTTCAACACTCACTGGAAAGCTTTCTGCACCAGGGTAGCATGGGTGGCAACATCTCCTCCGATCTGGTTTGACAAGGAGATGTACTGCGCCAGGGGACCCTGAAATGAATTACAAATTAATTTTCCAAAATTTTCCACGCGTTCTCATTGAGAAATTACTGCAGCGGAATATCATGTTGGCTAAAGTTCAAATTTTGTAATAGAAACATGGAATGATTACTTTTGTTACAGGTAATAAAAGATTTCTTGATATTTTGCCATCAAAGAGTCCTAACACTATCACATCACGATCCGCAAATATCAGGGACTAAATAGAAGGAAAACACTTCGAGAGTCGTAGAAAAAAATGGTGGCGATCGGTTTGTACCTTTTATTTGCTGTCAGACTAGCAACTAGTTGCTTTTTACTAAATGGGAGTTGTAATATTTTTGTGCATTATTTATAACGTATAAGATTTACCACTCTCCGAACCATAACTGGAAACACATTGCGAGACCGAGTAAGAAATACCGACATCCGGAGCATGTGTAAGACAGAGGATATCGTGAGGTGGGGACGACAACGAAGGCGATACTGGAATGAACATATAAACTGAATGTCAGAAGACAGACTTCCACGTATCGCCCTTCAAGGTAACCCTGAAGGACGCAGACCCCCAGGCAGACCTCCGAAAAGATGGAAAGATAGCTGGAAGTCAACATCCCAAGAACGACATGCGGAGGCACAAACAGATCCCTAGGATCTACAAAAGAAGAAGAAGATTTACCAATATATTTTATTGAAGAAGTCTGATTCTCCATATTTTTTTTAAATGCAAGAATTGAGATACATTAATCGGTTGTAGCTAATCAATCAGTAAGTAAAAAACCTAAGAAAAGCATAGAAAACTAACCGACCGACCTTCCATTCCACTAGGGGAGTGTTTGGCATTTTGCACCAGTGATCATGTATGATCTCACCTCTTGTGATAATTCTTTATGCATTATCACCAATTTGACGTCGCGTTAGTCCTCGCCTAGTTTTGTGCATCACACCTCCGACTGCATTCTTTAGAAGCATCCGCAATCAATTTTTTTTTATTTTATTATAAGAGATCACGGTATCTTGCATTCCTTGTGTCACTGCGACCATATTAGGTCTATTGTGACCTCCCTCTATGTCATAGCTCACTCTCAAGACCTACGTGAGTCATGTAATTCACGACCTGTCTTGGCGTTAGGAGCTTCGCCTTCTCGAAGTCCAGTAGTGGCCTTCCAAGGATGTGACTTTGATTGCGAGCAAGTACGCGTCACAATTATAGAGAATTATAGTTTCTGCTAAATAAAAAGCTTCTTCTCATCTCACCAATAGATGTCTCTATTGAAGTTGTAGTGATGCAAGAACAATGTTACAAAATTGATTCATATATATAGAACTTCCAAGAATTTGAGTAGTGTGGTTGTCAATAATGGGTAGAATTGGTGAATGTTACACGTGTGTAAAGTGATCACTTAAACCAGCCTATGACGGTCGTCAGCCCCGTGAATGCCCAGACTTCCATATTCTTCTTTATGTTTGATGAGATGTCAAAAAATAATATAAAAATAAACATAATTCAAAAAATTACTAGGCAAATTTAATATCCTACACGAGCCACTGAAAGAGCCTCGGCGAACTACCGTGTGGGGATCACTGGTTTTAACCTTCCGTAGTAAGTTTCCGGGAGTACTCCGTGATCAGTTCCTTCGCGTGTTTCACCCGTATACTCTTGGACTGCAATCGCTCAGGTGCCGCAGTGCTGTGGACTACAAACCTGCACAATATCCTGGTAGCCCTGGACACTCATGGCTGGCTCCGAGTCGCTGGGCGGGGAGGCGGGCGGGGAGGGCGAGAGCGAGGGCGGTGGCGTGTCCTCGGGCGAGTCCGGCGGGGGCGCGGCGGGCGGCGGCGAGGGGGGCGGCGGGGGCAGCACTCCCGCGACTCTCTCCAGGCGGGACACCACTCGCTCCAGGCGCTCAAACAGGCGCTCTAGCTCGGCGGGGGACACCTGCGGGGACGCCTGACCTTCCGCACCTGCGAATGGACAAACAATATTGTCACAATTTGTATTTGGAGACAAGATATTATCAGTGAAGTCTCCAGATTCTCCCAGTTTACGAATTCAGGGTCACTAGGTAAGGTCCTCGGGTCAGTCGCTTGGTCAACGACGAGACCAAGGTCACTAGGTAAAGGTCTTCGAAGCAAAGTAGCTCGGTCAACGACGAGGCCAAGGTCACTAGGTAAAGGTCCTATGGTCAAAGGCGCTTGGTCAACGATGAGACCAAGGTCACTAGGTAAAGGTCTTTGAAGCAACGTAGCTCGGTCAACGACGAGACCGAGGTCACTAGATAAAGGTCCTCAGGGCAATGTCGCTCGATCAACGATGATAACGAGGTAAAGGTCACTCAAATCATTTAATTTTTCATACAAAACCGGTGTTTTAAGAAGAAAAAAATCAATTACGTTAAATGTTACCCGGGTTTAAAGAAAATTAAGTTGCAGGGTATCGAATATTCCGCCCTAATACAATTTGATATTTAAATATTTCAGCATCCCTTTATATATTGTGTATTGTTATCATGAAAATGTGTGCTGAAAAAATCGGCACGTACCATGTTTTCGTCACACTCGGTATGTCCAACTGCGAACAATAAAGTATAATTGATGCGAACAATTCGGCAACAACTTAATTAAGAAATAATCCAATTTTCCGTAGAAGTGTCAACATCAATATTTCCCCGGAATCCGCTGAAAACAACAAAGTGCCACCTTGTTTTCAGGCCTTTTGTTTTGAACGAGTTTATCGAATACTGAAAGTAAAAAAAAAGTTAAATATTCTAAGGGCATTTCTTTTTTGAATACACAAATCGCTCACTCCTTTCAAGAACGTCATAAATCAAAAATCGACAATTTTCAGTTGTGCATGTTTTCGGAATGCCCAGAAAATGTACTATATCCCAGCAAAAGCGGCATATTTTTAACATAATATTTACCCGCTACAGGGCAGAAAGTGTTGTTTTTGCATTTTGAAGAAAAGGTTTTTTTTATTTTTTTTTTTAAATATACTAAATATTTTTCAAATGGAGAAAAAACCTTCAGGTTTTACCTAAAAAGATCTGTTACACAGTAAAAAGTTCAGTAAGTGGCTTGATATTTATTTTTATTACATTGTATTATATTTCAAAACTTTAAAAACGTTCTACTGAAAAATCAAGTTTTTTGATTTATGACGTTCTTGAAAGGAGTGAGCGAAATATCGTCTTCGTGTGCATGCGAGCTATCGTATTCCTCAAGTTTAGCAACGTTCCGAGCGTTAAAATGTCGGAGTAGGAGGATAAAATACAGTTTGATTATTAATTTACCACTTTGACATATCAACATAGATGAAGAAGAAAATGTAAGTCTGGGTATTTACAGGGCTTATGACATCTCATAGGCTGGTTAAGGATCACTACACGCGTGTAAAATTCACCATTTCATCCATTATTGACAACCGCACTACACAATTTTTGGAACTCATACGAATGTCAAAAATCTTATAACGTCGTTTAAGTTCACGGGAGCCATCTATGATTGATTTTTAGAAAGCTTTTATTTAGCAGAGACCCTTTAATTTTTTATTTAAAAGTACGCAAGATCCTAGCCGGATTATTTAACATACTGAAGATCACTTAACTAGCCTATGACAGTTCATAAGCCCCGTAAATACTCAGGCTTTTAGGATTTGGACATATCCTAAAATGTTGAGATTATTAATTATTTATGGACAGTTGGAATAACAGAAAATGTCGTGTTTATTACCTGGTGACCCAATGAAAAATAAAACTTTTTATGAGAGATTGTAATAAAATACAATTTTTTTATTTCGAAATGAATCAATACAGAGTTTGTTTTGATATTATATATGAAAATCGTGAAACAATTTATGTAGTAATGAAAATATTTTTTAATTCAATTATTATAATGTTTAAAACGTTCATGAATGTTTTTTTTTTTCAAATAAAATTGTATATCAGGGACTTAAAACCACAGTCTCTTTATGTATTGTGCAATTTACGTATTGCACTGATACTAGCGTCACACCCATACAAATTGTGAGTATATTTGATCCTATATAATGATCCTAGTTAAATCTTAGTATTCGTCGAGAATAAAAACGCATTTATGAAAATGGATCGCAAATATCATACCGCTCAACCGTTGAAGGATAAACGTTAGAACAATGCGGAAAGTTGGTTTCATCGTAGAATTGAAATACGTAGAAATAGAATTTCCGCCAACCGGCGAGTTTATTTACGAAGCGGTAATTTTTCTTAACCCATTACGAATGGGATACGTAGCGTCTCCCGTTTCCAGATGTGAAACATAAATATTATCAATTTCACAAAGCAGCGAACAGACTAATCGATTAATGAAAATATTAGTTCACCGGTCTTGATACTGTACTCGTAGAGCACAGATGCGAGATAGCGCAAACGACCCAATAAACTCTGATCGCCAATATCTGTTGTCATTACAAGTCCGTCAGCAAACATGTTTATTACACCCCGGCCATTATCAGCGGAACGTTACTTCCTTTCACAAAAATATTATATCATACGAAGGTGAATTTCCGTAATTTATGACCCGTGACGCAATAAATATCAACCCTTCGTTCTCGAAAATACTACCCTCTGCATTGGCAGCCCTCGGAGGTCGGTTTGCAACTAAATTGCGAATACCATAATAAGATAACACGACCAATCCGACTGTCCAAAAGCAAAGTCAAATATTTTACATTCTGGGGAAAACGCATATGCATAAAACACTTAAAAAGTATATAAGTCATAAAGTGGAACGGGGCAGGTCATTTGGCACGTGTGTCTGAGGATTTATGGACGAAAAAGGTGCTTGATTGAAGGCCTAGAACAGGACGCAGAAGCGTGGGTAGGCTCCAGACAAGATGGTCCGATGACATTAAAAAAGTGACGAGCCTGCACTGGAAGAGAGTCGCGTCCAACAGACAACTGTGGATGTCCAAGAGGGTGGCATTTGTTCAATACTAGACATAAGAAGAAGGCTGTCATATTTTCCATATTTAGTGTCTTATACTGTCAATAACAGGTCGTGACACCCTAACTTATTGTGGCCGACCGAAATTCGAAACAAAACAACATAACACGAAGTATATAACCCCGCGGAATATTAAAATGATGTATAAGACACGTCTAACAATATACGCCGGTTATGTGCTTTTCTTTAATTTAGATAAAACAAAAAATTAAATCCATAATACGTTTTATGAGAAGCAATATTCGCTGCGTAGAAAACGAAACATGTATCAGTAATCTAAAAGTACATGGTGTAACCGAGGCATTAAGTTTTATAATAATACCAACGATAGTATTACTAGGCCGAATACTGACAACATGCAAACATAAAAAAGCAATTCTAACATTCTGTACCGAGACTTATTGAACAACGTGGAAACATCATTTTAACGGGATGTTCCACGAGAATTAAAAAAAAAAAAAAAAAAAAAAAAAAAAAAAAAAAAAAAAAAAAAAAAAAAAAAAAAAAAAAAAAAAAAAAAAAAAAAAAAAAAAAAAAAAAAAAAAAAAAAAAAAAAAAAAAAAAAAAAAAAAAAAAAAAAATTAAAAAAAAAAAATTAAAAAAAAAAAAAAAAAAAAAAAAAAAAAAAAAAAAAAAAAAAAAAAAAAAAAAAAAAAAAAAAAAAAAAAAAAAAAAAAAATAAAAAAAAAAAATAAAAAAAAAAAAAATATAAATATAAAACCTTCAGGTTTTACCTCATAGGATGTGTTGCACAGTAAAAAGTTTAATAAGTGGCTTGATATTTATTTTTAAAACATTGCATTATATTTTCAAACTTTAAAAACGCTCTCCTGAAAAATCATGTTTTTTATTTATGACGTTCTTGAAAGGAGTGAGCGATGTAATAATATATACTATACGAGTATGTGTACGTATGTTTACAAGTAAAACATTTTGTAACCGCGCGTCAAGTGAATTTTCCTGAAATGAGTCCTGAAATACATGACGGAGATAGAAATGCTATAGGCCTTTTATGTTGTGTCTGGTGACATGGATGCATGTATAAAATATTTCAAAGGTTTTATGTAATTGAAAATTATTTGTGCAAAAATAATTTTAAACTTGGAAATTGTATAGGCTAAACGTTTTTTTTCACTTAAGAAACAAATAATATCCATGCTCGTAATATAAATAATATTATTTAATCCTCGAGTGAGCTTGTACCACTTGTCTTATATGGTAAAATTTATTTAAATATTTATATTTATTTATTTATTTTAAAAAAATTATAATAATATGAAAATAACTCTTGTAATTGGAGATAATCCAGATTTTGTGAATCCAGTATTTGGACACACTCAAAATGTTGTAAATAAATTATTTGGTCAAATTATAAGCTTAATAATAAAAATGAAATGGTATTTTCTGGCGTTTCTCATGTGTGTGATTATAATCCAGGATTCGGACCTCACATACTAATATAAGAGTTTCTGCTTAATAAAAACCTTCTTTACATCTCATCAATAGATGTCTCTAGTGAAGTTCTAGTGATTCAAGAACAAGGTTTATAAATTGTTTCATATATATAGAACTTCCAAGAATTTGAGTAGTGTGGTCGTCAATAATGGGTGAATGTTACACGTGTGTAAAGTGATCACTTAAACCAGCCTATGACGGTCGTCAGCCCCGTAAATGCCCAGACTTCCATATTCTTCTTCATCTTTGATGAGATGTCAAAAAATAATGTGGAACAAGTTCATTTTGAAAGTTCAATCGAGTTTTTGTTACGTGGAACAAGTTCATTTTGAAACTGTTAGTCTTATGTAATATTAAGAGTGCATGTTTGTACATTATATATTTTGCCTAAATGAGTTTCATAAGAAGAGAAGCCCGCGAACTTTACTGGAAGGAGGAGCCAAAAAAATCCAACCATTTTAATGAGGCGTAGCTGCTCGGCAGTCGTGTAATTAAACCTCTAACCACAGGTAAGGCGTGTAGAAGTTAGTCAGAGCAACACAGCGATACGACACTTTATTCATGTTAGGGAAAATTCTACCGAATTACGGTTAACAAAAGTATCTGTATTTTAAGCGAACCGAATAAAGAAACATTTAGTCCTGCCGCTTGGAATAATTTCTTGCTTATATTATAAATAAGCTCCAGTATAGAGTTTCGAGCTTCAATTGAATGAGATAATAAAATTAAAAAAACTATGATACTCGGAGGCTCTTGGGAGATTTTGGAATTAAGGCTGAGATCTCAAATGTTCACATTCATACCGCGACCGGCCACGACGGGCCACAGACTATGGGCCAGACGTGTTTCCATTTTTTTTTAGAAAACATGTATATTGAAATTTGATTTAAAAAATTATTACAATCACAAAAACTGTGTTTTTAAGAAAAAAAATAATTACATTAAATGTTACCTGGGTTTAAAGAAAATTGAGTCGCGGGCTATTGATGACTAGGTATTAAATTAAATACATAAAAAGATATGTGTATAGTTTTGGACATTCGACAGTATTGCAGTGGACCTTCTTTACGTGGCTTCTTGAGAAATGTAAAGTACGACTGGTCGAGTAATGACTATCTTTTGTGGTACGACGCGAACTTTGCAGTAATTATAATCTAAACGAAATTCGGCAAAACTCGGAGAACAATACAAAATGATGAATTAGTTCCTGTTCCTGTTCCCGTTCCCTGCAAGATTCACACACATAACGGTGACAGTGTTTGAAGTTAGCTGAACCTACACGACTAATCGATCCACCGCCATCTGGCCCCGCGCCAAGCTGGAGGAATCGGTTCTGCATCCAATCAGCGCTACGTATAAGGAGTCCAATTTCCTGAACCGCGATGGGTACTATCCGTTCTATTCGAGTGTTGCAAGCGCGGCGAGGTCGCACGGCCAGACATATCCATTTATGGGAGAAAATAAATCGGAGATACGTCAGCTATAACAATAACAAAAAATGATTTCGAAAAATTAGAGAAAAAGAGAATAAAAAATATTTATTATGTGCTTTATCCTCAATATAATGGGAAACACCGCTGTTTTTTTTCTATTTGAATACATTTATTTAAATTACAATTTATACATATTTAGAACTTTTTTTTTGCAGAGACCCACCAAGGCACCTTGTGTGTCTTGTCGGTGAAGTTCTTTATTACTACATTTTTTATTGTTTTTACCGATTTTAACCTAATATACACACAAAAAAGAGAAAAAAATTAAGAATGTAAACATTTTACAATTTTGATAAAATTAACTCTTGATCATTTTTACCCATTCCTTTATTTTGCCTTTGTTCCATATTTTATTTTGACCTCTAACATCCGTCAACAACAAATTAAAAATGTTCGGAACGAAATATTAAATGCCAAAGGGCCACAACGCAAAGAAGGATTTGGACACACAAAATGTTGTGAATTGCTCAATAGGTATGATTTATCCATTTTTTCAATTCAACAACAGTAATATGTGACGTCGATTACTTCATTTCACTATTGCATTAACCTTTCCGGGAGTACAATAAATTATGTCGGACATTCTCTGGGGCTTGGGTTCTTTTTACATGATTTTATTTTTATTTTTCTATTTCACGAAATTTATGTACCGTAGAAAGGGGCTACTTAAACTTTGATGTGTTACTTGAGCCCAGTACAAAAAAATATTTAGATCGTGGTATCGATCGAAGTATCGTGACAATATGTGTCACCTGTCAGGGAAACAATGAATCATGTCGATACGTTCATTATTGTAGACCAAATACAGATTTATTTATTTTTTGTACTGGGCTCAAGTAACACGTCAAAGTTCAAGTAGCCCCGTTCTACGGTATGTATTATGAAGATAGAAATTATGTAAAATAATAATAAAATCCTCTAAAATATTTTAAAATTATGACTAAATTACATACAAATATCCACAGATATCATTGCTATACAAGTTACATCATACCGACTGATAGACGGACTTCGACGTTCATTAACGTCGATACTGCATTGAGGAAAATTCGCACCGACGCGCGACGTTTATTTACGTCCATACTCCCGGAAAGGTTAACAGGATCCAATACAAGCTAGTGACTGATGTGACAGTGAGCCAAGTTTATGCTTTACAAGTGATGGCAAATAAAAAAAATAAAAATAAAAACTATGAAATTACTATTTTTTTATTATTATAACTGTGCGCAATTTTTCATTTAATAAATAATACTATATCATTTATAGCAACGCCAAATTCCGTTATATGTGCTGTTTACTTTGATATGAAAAGCTCTATCATCCAGATAGGTGCTTTGTGACTACATATTTAATAAGCGGTCGTTGTAATTTGCCATAATATCAACGTTGTATAAATTATTTCTGAAAAGTAAATCCATTATGTGATACATTACTCGTAGCTCGACGTATTCTAATTAAATTCTGTTACGTCGCAATGTTACCGAATCCGGAAAAGTCTCCAGTAATACATCATCACATGTGCCAAATATATAGCTCAGGGGTGGTATGATGATCTCGTCGACTACGTAGCTAGATAAACTTAATATCGTTAATAATGTTTCAGTAAGATGAAATTCATTAAACAAAAAATAAGGCAAATGGGCGATAAATCTATGCTAGATGTTCGAATGGTGATAAAAGGAAAGTCTGCCAGGCATTTTTACACTTTCTTTTTGTTGTGGTTATTTTCCATTATTATATTATTATTATTCCATAATACTATGTTGATAAGAAATTATGATTGAAAAGCAAATAAAAGCCTAACAGTGGAAACTAAACTGGCAGTACAAAATGGAGTCCTGGCACCAACCCTAGTGAAAGTGGCGAAGAATGTTAGCAAAGACAGATTGATGTGGCGTTCTATTGCCTACCACTGCGAGAAGCGGCGTGGTGGTTAGTTACTTAGTATTTAATTTTTTTTAAAGTATATATATATATATATATATATATATATATATATATATATATATATATATATATATATATATATATATATATATATATACATATATATATATATATACATATAAATATATATATATATATATGTAATAAAATACCTAGGTACCTACCTATACATTTTATTAAGTACTTACAAATAGTACCTACATAAAACAGTTCTACCACTAGATGTCGCATGCGTCGCTCAGAATAAAACAAAAGACTTACAATAATATTGTTAACTGTCAGAATCAAATAGATAGATAGATAGATAGATAGAAACATATTATAAAGATAAATTAAGAATAAACTTTAATTATAAACTTTAATTACAAAGCAACACATTGTTTATTTTATTATTATACACCCACTTTACATATTATTTACACTTTTCAAAAGGAAAATATTACCACGTTATAAAACGACAATTTCGTTAATTGGAAATGGATTATGAAACATTAGATGTATTAAAACAATTACTACAATATGTTCGGAGTGAGAGAGAAAAATTAGAAGATGATCAAAGAAAACGATTAGAAGATAATCAAAGAAGACGTGGAAATTTAAGAACTAGTGATAAAATTAAAAATAAAAATCATGTGAAAAAAATTTCTACAAAATATAAAATAAAATATACTCCAGAAAAGAAGAATTTCGAAGCAGATTGTGTGAGCAGGAATCCAGTAATAGAATCGAAGGAAAATGCAAATGAACAATTAAAAGTTGTAAATTTGGTTAAATTAGAAGATATTTTAAAAGATCAGAATAAAAATGAAGACATACAAATAACACAGAAACAGTGCTTGAAAAATGAAAATAAAAATAAAGTAGAAAAAACTTCTACGAAAGATAAAATAAAATATACTCCAGGAAAGAAGAATTTAGAAGTAGATTGTCTAAGCAGGAATCCAGTATTAAAATCGAATGAAAATGCAGATGAACAATTAAAAGTTGTAAATTTGGTTAAATTAGAAGATATTTTAAAAGATCAGAATAAAAATGAAGACATACAAATAACACAGAAACAGTGCTTGAAAAATGAAAATAAAAATAAAGTAGAAAAAACTTCTACGAAAGATGAAATAAAATATACTCCAGGAAAGAAAAATTTAGAAGTAGATTGTCTAAGCCGGAACCCAGTTTTAGAATCGAATAAAAATGCAGATGAACAATTAAAAGTTGTTATATTAGAAGATACTTTAAGAGATCTGAATAAAAATGAAGGAATTCAAAAGAAAAAAACAAATGGATTGAGAAAAACTGTGTCTACTTTAAAAGGGTCAAGAAGAAAAAAAAAATACAAAAAAAAGAAAGAAAAAAAAGAACGGAAAAAAAGAAAAAAAAAGAAAGAAAGAAAAAAAAACAAGAAAGAAAAAAAGAAAGAAAAAAAAAGAAGGAAAAAAGATAGGAGGAAAAAATAAAAAAAAACTTTATCATATCACTAAACTTATACCAGTCCCTTCACTACAAGAAGATGATCCGGAGGACGAGTGAAAATTTTACTATGAATTTTCATCCCCAAGGGGGGAGATGTAATAAAATACCTAGGTACCTACCTATACATTTTATTAAGTACTTACAAATAGTACCTACATAAAACAGTTCTACCACTAGATGTCGCATGCGTCGCTCAGAATAAAACAAAAGACTTCCAATAATATTGTTAACTGTCAGAATCAAATAGATAGATAGATAGATAGATAGAAACATATTATAAAGATAAATTAAGAATGAACTTTAATTATAAACTTTAATTACAAAGCAACACATTGTTTATTTTATTATTATACACCCACTTTACATATTATTTACACTTTTCAAAAGGAAAATATTACCACGTTATATATATATATATATATATATATATATATATATATATATATATATATATATATATATATATATATATATATATATATATATATATATATATATATATATATATATATATATATATATATATATATATATATATATATATATATATATATATATATATATATATATATATATAAATATAAAAGCATACAATTTAAGTATATATCCTAAAAACAAAAAATATATATACAGTATCTATGGGTACAAAATACCAACACATCTTAAATAAACACATACTCAATCAAACTTTAATAGATATTTCGTGAAATATAATAGGTGTAAATAAACAATAATAAACAAAATTGGCGATTTGTAAATTTATTTCGGCATTGCGTGTTTTATCTCCTCAGAATTAGACAGATGTTCAGTACCGGAATAAACAACAAACCAAGTATTTTGTTTAGTTACGGTAATAACCCTCCCCCCATTTCGACCATTAACAGTCGGGTTATGAAATATTCGCTAATTTCGTAGCGAGTTAAACTGTGAAATTCGAAATTCCAACTCGAGAGACTTTATATCTATATCAAGATGGCGCCATTTCAATCAAAACGCAATTAACAAGTTACGAACTAATCGAAATATTGGTGTTACTCAAATATATACGTAATTCAATTATCAATACACCCAATTATAGGAATAATAAGGTAGAAGAAAATTACAAAACATTTGGTGAATATTTTATTTGTAACTGGTGTACCAGGCACTGCGTTGCTGTGGCCCAGTCTGGTCAATTGGAATAGAAAGTAAATAAAAAACACACATTTGTAATGTGTTTCATTCTTTTTATTTATTGTTTCAGCATTATTTCTTTAACCATTGTTTCATTCTTGTGAAGTAATGAAAATACACATCACATGAAATTTAAATCTATGAATTAACAATGCGATCGAAAACACTACACAGAAAACACAATGTTTAGTTTTGTGTGTTGCTGTAATAGCAATCTGTTGACGATGACGCTGCCATTGCGGTAAAAAAAAACAATCGATGCCGTAAAAAGCAATCGGTGAATAACTGTTGCAGATTAAAGATTTTTCAACAACCGAACATTTTATATATGTAGATAGATAAAAACATACGCGTATCGTAACTTTAAGAGATTTAAGATTTTGAACAAATGACATTTACATTTTTAAATAATATTGAATGATAACGAGAGTGTTATATAACCATACCACAAAGTTAACAGTGCTTTTAAAATACAAAATATATTTCCATTTTTATTTATATTTATATACTAATGCTAAGACTCTCGATTTCAAAAAGGATATTATGTTTTATGGGACAATGGTTAATAGTTTCTTTAGCCACTAATGGGCGATCAACCCCCTTTTGATTCTGGCGAAGGGATCGATTCATGTAACTATTTTTTTGCGAACACCTACAAAAAGTCGCAGTAAAACATTAAATATCTATCTTTTATTACGTCGAAAGTTTAGAAAATCATTTTAAAAGCAGCTTTTTGGGTTTAATGTACTATTGATGGCCCCAAATGTCCCATCGGGAAACAATGATATTGCGCAGTATATTTTTTTGGAATAAAATGCTATTTTATTTCAGACTAAGAGAGTACGTCCAACGATAATCTGTTACATTATTTAATGATTCGGCATTGGAACGACACGTTGTTTTTTTTTTAATCACACACTTTTGTATAACCACTTTATGAGTTGTATTTAATTTACAAAGTAAGGTCAAGTAACGAACAATTTAGAAAATTTAGAAATACATAAAAATTTTAATTCCGATAAAACGTTAATTAATAATATGCTTTTTCAAAATATGTCACCATTATTATCTATGTTTCCTTTTACAAAAAGTCTCGTTCCTTAACCCCCCCCCCCCGTCTATTTATTACCCTATCAACTTTATTATAAACTCAGTTATTGAAAATATATTTAATCTTATATATGTAGACAAATAAATACATTTTTGTCTTGTCTTAGTCTAGCTGGTTCACTGATTGAGATTTAAATTTAGACTAGATGTGTATGGAGGTTCTCAGTGTCGTCAACAGGATTTCAGATAAATCTTCGGGTAAAGTGTGGGAATTTTACATCTAATCTCTAAAGGTAAAGTGCACTAATTGTGTCCAGGTCCTGTTGGCTTTAGGGTGACTTGAAATGATCAGATCTCATGTTCCTGGATTGTATTATGGGTTTCAACAAATTAAAGTATGCTCAAGGTATAAATAAGCTGTGGACACGATTTGGACCGCGACCCGGAGTTTGCGTTGGCATGTCGGGTAGGATGTAAGACCTAAAGACCTCATTCAAATTTCATAAACTTGTGAAAGGTTTCTATGAACAAATGAACGCGTTCCCCGCCCCTTGCATAAGATATTCAACGAAAGGAACCCACCCTGGTACTACACGTGACCTCATTTTCCGCGATTCGCAATTTCAAACCAGAAAAGATGCATCGTACACAAATAGTAAACCGGAAAGTGAGCAATATAATTAGTGGTTTTACTACACTCAACCTAATAAAAAAATATGTAAGCTTCATGAAATTTTATGTTAAACAGTTGGAGGAGTAAAAGGCGTTTAAATGTTGATATACTCGTATTTCAAAGAATAAATACACATTAACAGTTATTCATACGAGCACGGATATGAATCCGAGAGGGCCCTAGTCATTGCTGATATTTTCCTAAATTGACTGAACCTATATTCCTTATTTCTTAACTATAGTATATAAAATAATACCTCCATTTCAATAATCTCTTTCACTCTTAGATCCTTTACTTTATGTGTATCCCTACAAATATACTACCATGGGAATGGTCACCCTATCTTCAAATACTAAACGATCAAAAACATCCCTCCGTTGATCCGAGGCAGTGCCCTATGCTTCACCGGGTACGGAAAGTAGTCAGAATATGTTAATATCATTCTACAAGGTTTTGGCACTATGAGTCGGAATGTACTACTCTTTTTTTGTATTATTTACAATGAGTTATTCTATATGCAACGAGATCCATGTGTAATGCACTACTGAATATCCTAACTCCTAAACGTATGCGCAGACTTTTGTCCCTGGAGCACGTCTGCTTGCCTCATGTGGAATAAACACCATAACGTAATTAATCTATGTAGAGTTACGCTAAACCGATACCTAATCTCACATCTAGCGATTATCTCTTCAACGTGTAGCAGAGGTATCTGAAAGGGTATAATTTGTAAGAGTAACAGCCTTCTTCGGTATGCAAAGTCGACGGCTACACACAATAGGACGGTGAATTCATAGGCACAAGTCCACTTCACCTTTAAAACTAGGACTGAAACAACGGAGATAGCAAGTCCCTGTTGATTCGGCGAAGTTAAATAATAGAACAACGTCTATGAATACTACAGTTTATCTATCCTCAAAGGATCAATTATGCAGAGTCACCGTTGAGATGGGACCGCCTGCCGCTGAACTCTGTACAGAAGCGATAATGGCACGAGATAAAGGGATTACCGCAAAAACCCCCGGCAAACATTCTGGCACTATCGGAAGAAAGGCAGATGACACGATAGCAAGATATTAGAAAGATAAGGGATATGTGATGACAAGCTTTTAGTGTCGCGACGATCACGACAGATGCGCATTGCGACACTTTTGATGACATACAGGTATGCAGAAATGTAACGCTAAAACGCACCTGACTAATAGAATTCTTTTTTTTTATTTTTTTATTTTTTTATTTTTTTTTTTTTTACAAAAATACATTTTTGAAATACAAAATAGGTAAATATACAGAACATCTTATATATAACGTTTCTACCTCTCTAATAAAGTAGATACTTGTGTTTAGAGAGGGAGTTCGTTTCACATTTATTTTTATTTTTTTTATAAACTAAGTAAATTAAAACAAAGTAAATTAAAATTAAAAATTAAAAATTAACAAGGTAAATTAAAAATTAAAAATAAACATTCTTTGGTATGGAGTCTAGGAAGGGGTGAGTCTTAAATATTTTTTAATTTTAGTTTTAAAAGTTTGATAATTTTTTATAGATTTTAAGTTTTCCGGAAGTTTATTAAAGTTTTTTTTACCTATGTACGTATAATGGTTTAACGCTGCTGTTGTTTTACATCTGCGCAAAATTAAATTATTAGAATATCTAGAGTTACTTGAATTTTGCACTTCAATTGTTTTTTCTTTAAAAGTTTGTAAGATAGCGGCTTTATTAAAAATTTCTGCAATAGTTGGTATACTACATAAATCCTTATAACGTAAAAAATAGATGAAATGTGAGAAATCCTACATGTTCATTATAAAATGTTCATTACGTAATAATATTTTTAATAAAAAAATCTAATAGACTTCTGGATTAGAAAAAATATTAATCTAAGTCATAAATATTTGACTCAATGATCACTGCGAATTTTTCTAAGCTAATGAATTTCTGGGACGCATTGATTTTGTGCCTTAGGTACTAATTTCCGGGAATTTCCTTTCTGTTTCGTTCATTTCATTAAAAGACAATGGGCGCGAATGGTTTTCTCCAATCAATATAAGAGTATACATATTAAATAATAATTTTTGTTTTTTTTTTAATATTTATATAATATGTCAATACCACTATTTCCTAAAATCTATTGTGACACGTGTTTCGCTGCATATGAAACCGTATGATGACCGTTACATTAGATTCGAATTACCAAGTAAAATTTAAAATTAAAAATGGATGGATATTACAAGGAACAAACTTATACTGAAACATGTGTTTTGAATAATCATTAAATTAGCAGAAACACATCCAGGTTAAACCAGAATACTTCAAAGTACAAGAAGGAATATAATAGTAAATACGATATCTAAAGTGAGTTTTCACATTTTATAAACTACCTCGCAGTCCCTTTTTAAAAGCATTCTATCACGATAAAAACATTTATCTTGAAAAGAAATAATGATAACGCAAACAGTAGCTATTAGCCCAACCCTCATTCTAACCCGATGGCGTTATAATTCCGACATTTAAATTTCTGAATTAATTAGAGATTAGTATTTTATGGTAAAGAATATGATAAAAATATTTTGATTGTTAGACTTCCTTAAAGAGCTCATATAAAGTTATGAATATTCATCAGAGACTGCTAAATTATCATATATACTCTAAGGACTAGTCATCATCTCAAAAGTTGGCGTATTCTTTTCCTAAATATTTACTAACAATACTAATGCTTAAATAAGTTTATATATATTTTTTTACACAGTCAAATGTAGGTACTTGAAGGGCGAAATGGCAGCCAAGAGATTTTTTTATTAAAATAGAATCAGAAATAGTGTGATTTTTTGAATGATGAATAATTCTGAGATAAAATCATGGCCGTACAAAATCAAATAACTGATTCGCAACGCTTTGAAAAAAAATACTAATACAACGCTATGAAAAATTTCTGAGATTTTTACGGCTGTTCATATGGTGACACATTTTTTTTCAGAAAATTCTAATTTCGCGCAATAAATTGATAGAGGCACCTGCCATGTGGCATGTTGTGCCATCTTGTTGAAACCACAGCTTTATCACATCAATGCCATTCAACTGAGGCACGAAGAAGTCAGTAATCATGGTTCTGTAGCTCTTCATGAACCGTAACATTCTAGCCGGCATCGTCTTAAAAAAAATATGGGCCAATGATTCCACCAGCCCATAAAGCACACCAAACAGTGACTTTTAATGGATGTAAGGGCGTCTCGACAAAGGCAAAAGTATGTATGAGGAGATGCATGAACGTGGAAGAGGCGAAGAATGTTTGCAAGGACAGAGTGGTGTGGCGCTCTATTCTCTCTGCCTACCCCTGCGGGGAAGCGGCGTGATGGTTAGTTAGTTAGTTAGTTTATATATATATATATATATATATATATATATATATATATATATATATATATATATATATATATATATATATATATATATATATATATATATATATATATATATATATATATATATATATATATATATATATATATATATATATATATATTATATATATATACACCGCTGGACAAAAAAATTTACGAGTTTACTTGCTACCGCACGCCTTGACTTTACTGAATTCTTTTCCTAAGAAATCCTTTATCGATACCTCTTTCTTTTGTTCAATAAATTAAAGACACTTTGTGTCACCTTTCTACAATATTTACATATTAAAATGTCTCAACAATTTTGTTTTACCCGCGTTTGAGGGAACATAACACAACAATCATGGAAAGTGCAAAGCAAATGTCGATTGCGATAAAATCCAAAATAATAACACTGTCGCAACAAAACATATCTAATTGTAAAATATCTCGTCGAGTTGGGTATTCAGAAGGTGCAGTGAGGTTTTTATTTAAAAAATTCCAAGAAACTGGATCCATAGAACGGCAAAAAGGAAGCGGATGGGGGCGCGCGACATCTGCCCGAGATGATCGCTTAATAAAAAAAATTGTTATGCGCGATCGATTTTTAACGGCACTTAAAATACACGCAGAGGTGCAGTCTACCAGCCAATCAACATTTTTAGTAAAAACAGTGTCCAGGCGGCTGTTGGAGCATGGTTTCCAAGCACGAAGTCCCGCAAAGAAACCATTACTGACGAACAAAATGCAGAAGGCTGGACTGGATTGGGCAAAGGAGCACCAGAATTGGACCTTGGAGGATTGGCAAAATGTTATTTTCTCCGATGAATCAAAATTCAACCTTTTTGGTCCAGACGGCAGAACGATAGTTCGACGAAAACTTGGGGAAAGATACCATCCGTCGTGCGTCACTCGAACCGTTAAACACTCACCCTACGTCATGATTTGGGGGTGCATGACAGCGTACGGTTTGGGACCTCTAAATTTTATACAGGGTACGATGAATGCCATCCAGTACAAAAAAGTGTTGAAAAACCATCTTATTCCAACAATCGAGGACATTACGCAGTATACCGCGGACCCGATTTTTCAAGATGATTTGGCACCGTGCCATAGAGCCCGCACTGTGAGTACAAATATTTATTTTTTAATGCACTTTGTAGACCATTTGATAAATAATTTATTGTTTTTCTTACAGATCATTGAATACAAGGATAATATTGGCTTAAAATCGTTGACGTGGCCCGGGAATAGTCCTGATTTGAACCCGATAGAAAATTTATGGGCGATTATGAAAATAAAAGTTGGGAAAAAATAAATAAAAAAACATTGAGGAATTAAAAAAAAACTTGTTTCAAGTTTAGGAAGAAGAAATAACATCAGAAATTTAAGATTCGCTTTACGCTTCGTTAAATAATAGAATTTTACGTGTTATAAAAAATAAAGGTGAATTCACTAAGTATTAAATATTTTTAAATGTTATAAATATGTTTAAATGTAAAATACCTTAATTTAAAATAAAGCGATTAGAACCTTTTTCTCAAATATGAATTAAAAAATTACATGTCTTTTATTACTCCATCACAAACACTCGACCATAAATGAACCGTTATGGGTCTCTAAGGTTCGGATAATCTGATACCTGGTATATAATGGCAATTTCTAAGTACAATTCATGAGTAAGATCTTTTATTTTAACCTTGAAGTAACGAGTAGTCATCACATATGTTAAACAATACAAAAAAAACTAATTTAATATCAAGAATAATTCATTATGTGTCAATATTAGTTTTTTTGAGGACTCGTAAATTTTTTTGTCCTGGGGTGTATATATATATACATATATATATATATAATATATATATATATATATATATATATATATATATATATATATATATATATATATATATATATATATATATATATATATATATATATTAATATATAAATATTTATATATATATAAATATATATATATATTTATATGTAATATATTTTATTTTGTGTATGCATATTTATGTGTATGCATGCGTATGTATATGTAGGCATGTATATTTATAAATATATTTTTAAACTTCTTACCTAGAAAAAAAAACCCTTTAACCACCCTTATTAATTCCTATCCTTTCCTTCTCCTTCCTGGTAAATCTATTATTTTATATAATACCCTTTTTTGTTTTTTTTTTGTTTTTTTGCTTAATCTCTGAATGTTTTTTTTTATACGTTTATAACATAAATGTGGAATTGTTTAATTGACTTTTTTTTAACGTAACTATTTTTTGTTAATGTAAGTAATGTTTATTATTGTTAATGTAACTATTGTTTATTATATAATTTTTTATATTTAAGCTGTACAATTCCTGAATAAATAAAATAAAATAAAATAAAAAAGTAATTCGGCAATTCTGCTTATTAACATAGCCATTTAACCAAAAATGTGGCTCATCGGTGAAAAAGAGGATCTAATTAAATATTGTTTTCGGCCCATTAAACGAATCTACGACGCGCATACTGGTCATTCAGTCCATTCATGGTGAAATGGCGAAACGTGCTGACTACGAATCAACTGTCAAATTGACAGTCTGTAGAAACCATGTTGCCAGTTTAAAAACAAAAGTTCTGAAAAACACCCTATATTAAGCAATCATTTACGCTGAATAGTAATCCTTCTACCTGGTAGCACGTAGAAGTAATTTATCAAGTGTCGGGTTTTCCTTACTTTATCCTATAAATGGGTTAGCAATATTATCATTAATTTAACCGACATCTACCGACACGTCTCGTGACATCCAATGTTGAAAGGAACGGTAAATAAAAGGTGAACATCAAGTTAAACACAGAGCACTGAAAGTACATTGTCATGTATTATGTAGGGACAGCTCACATTGCTAAACCAACCCTTCGCCTGTATTCAAAGAGTCTAGGAACGCCTAGAATTTAAATAAATGGAATGGGCTTAGATTTAAAGGCTTTTGATAAAAAAAAGGCATAAGAGAAAATATTTTTTATGTAAGTATTATACACCATACCTTCTTGTTATGAACGTATATATATTGAGTACCTCAAAACTAATGCAATTTTATTTAAATAACTTTTTTACTAAATAAAAAAAAGAGAAATGGAAATCTTTATTTGGACCTTTAGAATTTTTTTGTTAAGTGGAAAAGATGATATCCGTCAAGTGGCTGCCGCTAGTGTTAATACACATTTTTGCCCGTTTTATCAATCTGTTTGGATACTGAAGCTGTCTAGTTCACAAATCGCTCACTTTTTTCAAGAACGTCATAAATCAAAAAACATGATTTTTCAGGAGAACGTTTTTAAAGTTTAAAAATATAATACAATGTATTAAAAATAAAATCGAGCCACTTATTGAACTTTTTACTGTGCAACAGATTTTTTTAGGTGAAACCTGAAGGTTTTTTCTCCATTTGAAAAATATTTAGTATGTTTAAAAAAATAATTAAACAATACCTTTTCTTCAAAATGCAAAAAAAAAAACACTTTCTGCCCTGTAGCGGGTAAATATTAAGTTAAAAATATGCCTCTTTTGCTGGGATATAGTACATTTTCTGGGCATTCCGAAAACATGTACAACTTAAAATTTACGATTTTTGATTTATGACGTTCTTGAAAGGAGTGAGCGAAATTTCAAATATGATCGATTTATAACGCCTTTTTGCAAAAATTATAACATCTTCCGATAGAGTGATTAATGATTTGCCACCCAGGATATCACACGACCGGCCCATAAAAAAAATATGTATACAAAAATATTAATTTCTCTTGCAGGGGCTTGAATTTAAGGCATATTCCGTAAGAAGACTATGAATACTGGGGTTGGTTTTCACTCAAGAAACTAGAACAGTCAGACACTTCGCAGTGAGAGGCTGATTAGTTGAATGGTCATCCCGGAAAGGGGCCTAGAGTACAACACACGTAAACAAAACACAGACCTAGTCATAATATTCACAACACGTCATTTAATGTTATACGGAAAAACAGATAATGATATTTGCTTCTGGAATGAATGCTATCACAAGTTTTATGGTAGAAAAAAGTAAAAATAAATACATAAACAGTATTTACAAAACACGAGGTTCTAACTAGATATAATAGAAAAAGCTTAATATTTTTATAGAGATCAAACCAATAATTCCTTATCGTATAAATAAACTGATGTAGGTTTATTAAAATTTAAATAATATAAACCTTTATTCTTACATTACGATATCCAACAACGTAACTATCGGTTTTGAAAATCCATACGATAGCGCAAAGGCGTATTTTTATGTTTTATAAGAATAAAAAAAGAACACTAATACTTGTAGACTACATTATTTTATGCCATCTCTCTATTACTATTAATACTTCTTTATTTTACTTTTAATTTTAAAGTACTTATAAAATTAAAAGACTTTGATTTCAAGATGATATTTTTTACATTTTATAACTATAACCGTATTGTATTGGAAAATTTTCTAGGGCCTCTAGCTGTTAAATAAAATGAAAATCACGGAAACGTCGAGGGAATACGTGTCCTTTGAGGGAATATGTATACATTTACGCAATCCTTGTACTGAAAATTGAAATCCCTACGTGGCGTATTCAACGTTCTTTGTTTCCTTTGTAATAATGGAGTATAAGATTAGGAATATTATATTTAATTTATTATTTTAAGTACGGTATTAACGTAGTCAAAACAACGAATAAAACGATTATATTATTATCAGGATAAGGCTGTTTTAATACTGAAAATTTTCACTGTTGTTCTACGTAACTTATTAATGAGTTATCTTATTTAATATGCTTCCTTCTTGTACTTACGTGTGTTCTTGTTTAATCTGGAGGCGAAACTGTTAACTTAAAAAATATGTATATAATTTTATCTGAAGTTTCATTATAAATTAGTCTACAAGTTTACAACATTTTGAATGTGTCCAAATATATACTTCATAAATCTGGGTTATTTCCAATTAGGAGTTATTTTTTACATTATTTTTTGCCATCTCAACATAGATGAAGAAGAATATGATATGAATACGCGTCGACATCAAGTAGCAACGTCACTTCACGACGAGTGTCCAAAGGCAATAAATAGAATTTTCTATGTTTTGTATTGCTAATTTATATCTAAATACAGTGTATTGCTTATTGATATCCAAATAAATATTTTGAATATTTTTATTTTTTTTATTTTTAACCTATTTTTGTTTTACAGACTTTCGGCTTCAATGGCCACCCCCCTTCCCGTAATTAGTCCATTAATCCGAGGTTTTACTGTACTACATTAACCTCTTGAGTGATGTTATAATGTTTTTTTATACGAATTTACAATTTTTAAACAAAATTTTTAGATGGAATATCAACATTTTTAACAATTGCCACGCAAATAATCAATAAATATTGTCAATTTGAAAAAATTACTACGCCTCAAATATGGGTCTTTCGCTATCTGACCTGGTATTTTATGGTCCCACTGTTGGGGTGGTACGCATGGGGAGGTTAAAAAATTTAAATTATAATTAGTTAATCTGCTCAGTTCTTGAAGCATATTAATGATGCTTTTTTAATGAAAGAGGCCAAAAGAGTATCGGAACATAGCACCCAAAGGGACAGTGTTACCTGAAATCTTTAACAGGGAGAGGCTATCCCTAAAATAGAACATGACAAACTTGTATAAAATTAATGGTGCGTATGTGGAGGAAATTAAAATGCATCCCGAGTGCGGGCTTCCTGCTTACACAGTCGAGCAGTACTTGGGATGACATACAGTATCTACTCAATGAATTAGGGCCACCCATTATTTTTATGAATACTCTGAAATCCTTTGGATTATTATATTTATTTTACATAAATACTTTAAGTTTTCTATTGACATCTAATATCATGTATATTACCTTCAATAATATGTAAAATATACCTGGATTATTTAAGCCTTTACAAAATTTCAAACCCTTTTTCTGAAAAAGGTCCCTAATTAGCCCAGGTAGACAGATAGTTGAAAGTTCAAAAAATAGTCCTATCTCATTTATTAGTGAAGTTTCTTGAGTTCTGGTTGTTGTTTTGTTTAGAGAGGTTATATAGTTATCGTGTCTGGTGAAAAAAAATTAATTTTTAATTTTAGTTCGTAAAGTATAAAAAAAAATTGTAAACACAAGTGTTTTTTTTTGAAAAGGACAAAATGGGAAAAAGTAAAGACATTTCTGAGGAAAAAAAGTCTAGTGTTATAGTGCTACTGAAATTAGGAATACTATCTAATAGAGAAATTTCAAAAAAAGAAAACGTTTCTCGTCAAACAGTGGACAGAATTTCAAAATCAATAAAAAATCAGTCACCCGCCACCAGCAATCGGCGAAAGAACTGTCGTAGGATTAGAAAAACAACACCGAGGACTGATCGAAAAATCTTTCAAAGTGCCTTAGAAAACCGTAGTGCATCAGCAAAAACATTAAAAATAAAATTGGAAGAAGAGGGTATAAATATATCGGTATCAACACTGAGGCGACGTATTTACGAAGTAAATCTGAAATGCAGGCGCCCTGTAAAAGTACCAAAATTGACACCACGAATGAAAGCGGATCGATTAAAATGGGCCAGGCTACATCGAAATTACTCGGTAGATGATTGGAAAAAGGTATTTATTTAAATTGAATTTTCAACATATCATTTTAGTAAATAAACTTATATATTTGAATTAAACTTAAATTTTCATTATTTTTCAGGTCGTCATCTTTAGTGATGAGTGCCGGTTAGAAGCCGTGACAGAGAGCCGTCGATTCGTCAGGAGAACACCAATGGAACGTTACAATGAGGCCTGTGCGGTAAAAGTTATCAAACACCCCCCTGCAACAATGATATGGTCATGTATTATTAACAATTTACCTGGGCCGTTGTTTTTCGTGGAAGGAACAATGAACCAAAATTCCTATAATCAGGTCCTCGAACGAATTTCATTGCCCTTCTACCATACACTCGACCCAACAGAAGGTCCATACACCTTGCAGGATGGGGCACCTTGCCACCGTGCTAAATCAATAATAAAAATTTTGTCTAACAAAAATCTGCCTTTGCTCCCCTGGCCTGGAAATTCTCCGGACCTTAATCCTATAGAAAACGTATGGAGCATGTTAAAAAATAAGGTATACTCATTTCCAAATCCGACAGTAGACTGTCTAAAAAAAAATATTCAAAAAATTTGATCAGAAGACGAAGAAATAAAAAACATGATAAAACAGTGCATTTTAAGTATGCCAAAAAGAATTGAGGCAGTTATTTCTGCCAAAGGTGGAAATACTAAATACTAACTATATTTATATGAAAATATATGCATAATTTAAGCGTAATAAAGTGTTCATGTGTAAATAAAATTCAATGTTGTTTTATTCAAGGTTTTCTCTGAGTTATTCCTGTTTGAATTGAGAAATTGCGCGAAATTCTGCGTGGCCCTAATTCATTGAGTAGATACTGTACATAGTATCCACGCAAAGGATGGGCACTGCATAATAATAAAGTACACGTAACTAATTATTTTTTGCAAACGTATTTCTCTGATACATTGAAGGTTAGCTGTAAAAAATATTTCTGTGAATCGAGGGTTAGTTGTAAAAAATGTTTCTCTGATATATCGAGGGTAAGTTGTAAAAAATGTTTCTCTGATATATCGAAGGTTAGTTGTAAAAAATGTTTCTGTAATATATCGAAGGTAAGTTGTAAAAAATGTTTCTGTGATATATCGAAGGTTAGTTGTTAAAAATGTTTCTCTGATATATAGAAGGTAAAATTTGTAAAAAAAAGTTTATTATTTAGGTTAGGTGTTCATGTTTTGTAAATTTTAGATTAAGTTATGAATTTTCTTAAGGTTAAAAATGAAGGAACCAATACGATAACCAAAATTGAAATAAATATATAACAAGAAAATAAATTGCATTCAGAATATTACAAAAAAAAACAATTTCTTCGATGTTTTTTCATACTTAAGATATGTACATAAAATTAATTCAATCTGTGTTTGAGATCACGGACAAAAAGATAAAGAAGTAATTATCACCAAATTACAATTTTTATAATAATAACAATAAAAAGTATTAAATTGCCTACGCAGAGTAAAAATATCGGGCGCGGGTCATAACTTCAAATATACTGGTATATATGTTAATAAAAAAAGTTAACGCACATTAAAAAAAATGTCCACTCGTTCGCGTACGTGTCAGGGTGACAGTTGTGAAGATACCAGCTGGAGGCACTTCATTACTTTTGACACTGACGAGTTTTCCCGAGTTTACCGCTACTCTTCCAGCCAACCAACGCCGTGTCCGTATTCTATTTCTATTGCATTGTGTGTGTTAACACACACCACACATTCCCTGAGTAAATATGACTACTTTGCTGTTATACAGTGTTATCATCCCATTATTCTCACGAGATGATGCTTCGGGCATATCGTATTTCTGACCCTACTCTAGTCCCAATCGGTATCGCGTTGAATCGACGCGTCGCGACGCGGTATTAAGGCCCAGTATTCGTTAAGTCGCAACTTATTTTTATGTAAACCCAGGTGACGTAATTTACGTAATTTATTTTTTTTCTTAAAACACGTTTTTCATTGAAAAAATATGTTTTTTTTTTCGAAATACTCTTTTCTTTTCAAAACCATATGAAGAAAAACTTATGTTTTCAGTACAAAAAACTGTGTTTTAAGAAGAAAAGATCAAAAACAATTACGTTAATGTTACCTGGATTGAAAGAAAATAAAGTTGCGGGCTATTGATTACTGGGCCTTAAATATGTACAATTATTCAAAGTTAAAAATCAAACTGCTAATCGCGTATAATTTTGAATTTATTGATCTCTTATTTTGCTAAATGATTCGACAATCATCTTCCAAACGTTGATATCAATTTCAGTATGTTTCGCTTACTGGAGAAAACAATACTTTGCACAAGCTTTTTTAAAAATATATATTTACATTAATTGTATACATTTATTTAAAGAACAATTTTAACATATTTAAAATATTTTTGCAGAGACCCACCAAGCCACCTTGTGTGTCTTGTCGGTGCAGTTCTTGTTTTTATTGTTTTTATCCATTTTAACCTAAAATACACACAAAAAAGAGAGAAAAAATTAAGAATGTAAACTATTTTACAATTTTCATAGAATTAACTCTTGATCATTTAGCCATTCTTTTATTTTGCCTTTGTTCCATATAAGTGCAAAGTAATATCTCGTATATTTTATCCATATCCAATCCCCATGTGGAGCATTATAACAAAGTTCATTAATAATAATAAAACACGGACTAAATAAACGAACTTTAAAAGAAATAAAATTATCATTTCTTCAGAAAGTAATATAACGAAATTCAATTTTGAACTAACTTTTAAACAAAAATAATTATGACATAAAAATTTAAATAACAACGGAAAAAGAAAGAAATAATAATCCTTAAAGATAAAGAAATTAATAATGATGTTGAGTAATACGAAAGTTATAATAAATAAAATTGGGTAAAGAACCTGTAGAATTTTGAACAACCCACAGCAAAATTCAGTCGTAAAAGAGGGTACTTTCGTTATCCAATCACGTGCGATTTACGTGTCCAAAGTAAACACATTTGTGTACAAAGTAACTAAAAACATACGATAGCTTTTTATTTTGACACAAAAACAATCATTTTCAACACACGCAGGTACAACAACGAAGCACTAGAAAAGGTGATAGAAATAGAAGCCTGAGTTAAGTGCGGGCGAAGTATCGGGTAGATAAAAGGGAGTAATACTCATAAAGCTTCAATTATGAACTTTTCACCTTTATCCAGTGAAGCCGACACCACGTGCCGAGTAAACAGCGATCTAGTAAACATCGCGCATCGTGTTGAATATGGGATAAGCACATTATGAATGTTTGGCAACTCCTCGGAAATCGAGAGCTTCCGTTCAGTATAATGTAATTTATAAGCCAGCGTTTGTATGCTGTTATAATTGTATGTTTGTATAATGACTGACACGTGAGTGATGTCCACGTATAGTTGATTATTTGATTTCTACCAAAATAAATCAAAATGATAAATTGTAATCGGTACTTTTAGTTCTATAAATGACTTAAAATGACATCTATCGTATTATTTCCAGTGCCCTTTATTATAATAAAAAATAAAATGTATACCGACACAGGCCATGCCTTCGTGCGATATTTTTTGTATTAATATGATAATAATAAAATGTACTTGTAAGTATAATCTATTATGAAATGAAGAGAAAAAATTGAAATGACTATATATATATATATATATAATAATGATTTATCAATAAATAATAATAATAACATAAAATTAATTTTTAATAATGATTCATAAATTCATTTGATTAATTATTGTTCGTAAAAATTAATCAATGACGATTATTTATTTTAGTTTAAAAATGACTACTAATGATTAGTTTAAAAATTATTTATATTTTAATCAATGAATGATTTCGGTCACGCCTAGGGAAAACTGTTGATTTAGTGGGACAGGGGAAATTTTCATCGACAACGAATTTTATTATCAAAATGAATGACTAATAATTCATTATAATAATTAATGAACAATTTATGACAGAACATTTTTCTAAACAAATTATTAATTGAGTTATCAACAAAACAAAGTAATAACATTATATTGACAGGTTATTTGCATCACTAGAGTACACACAAAAATGCATATCTTACGAGTTTCATCATAATCCATAAGTTTAAAATAAAAATAAAATAATTATAAATATTAATACAATTAAGTAGATAGTTCATACGTACATTTTTTGTAGTATTAATAGTGACGTGTTTTTTTTTGTCTACGCGCAAAATATAGAGCTAATCTCAAAATATCGACTGGTAAACTTTTAATTTAAATTTCGATATGGGTAATTTTTATGGCGCTATTAACAACTTAATCGTGTTAAAATATTCCGATGAAACCATTATAGGGGCTTTAAAGGGCAATACGTAGAGTTTAAAGGGCAGTACATAGTAAAGAAATTACTAAAAACTTATATAGCACAAAAATATGCTTTAGGGTGTTCAGAAAAAAAATTATAGTATTTTTATAAAAGAATAAGAAGAACAAAGCAAAGAATGATTCATTGTTTTATATAATCCAAAGTTCACCAACTTGGGTTGCTCGGAAGTTTTGAAAGGTTTTGCGGAAAATTTAAAGCATAGGCGTAACTAAAAAGCTTGATCGAAACATTGGAAAAAGAACCGGATATAAAGTTCAAAGAGCACTGTTAACAAACTAGTCAAAGCTCGATTGAAACAATTCAGCTCTGAACAGCACATTTGAAACCAATTACACACTATTTTAGTCTGTATTTCCATTCAATACCATTTACAGTCACGAGAGTGGACGGTTTTACTGATTCGATAAATTCCAGGAATAGTCATGTATTGAAAGTACTCGTATTCTGCTATTCATCAGAAAACTAATCATGTTTCTGTGTGGACTAATTAAAGTTGTGTCAATGACGTCACGAGGAAATAGCTCTTTACCACAGATTATAGTATATGTTATATATATATATATATATATATATATATATATATATATATATATATATATATATATATATATATATATATATATATATATATATATATATATATATATATATATATAAATATATACACATATATGTAAAAACTCTAATATTAAAATTAACACCTTACTTATTGATTTCAGCGCATTTATCACGTTATAAGAAAAACGGTATAAAAGAGGCAACTATAAATCATTAAGTAAAAATTACAGTTTATTTTTGAGGAAATCGAATATTTGTATATGAATTAATTATTTAAAAAACAAACGATTTTTTGAACAATCAAAAAATTATTTAGTCCATATCGTATGGAGGATCTCCTACCCTTCGTTTAAATTAGTATTAAATAATGTTCCCTTAATTAATTACGGTGTCCTATGAAACATTAGGCGTGGTAGGGAAAAGTAATAAATCTAATAATGATTAAAAGTATTAATAGTCATGGAAATAAATTCATTTTCAATTTCATTTTATTAGGAGTCCAGACTCAAAGAAAAATCAATATTCAAAACAATTAAGTAATTAATCATGAACCTCGAGATGGAGACAAAAAAAAGGATTTTTCTTTTTTGTGAAAGACATTTAAGAGGAAAAGGACCATTTATTATTCAAGAAACAGAAGAGAATATTTTCACCTACCACCCGCCTTCACGTCGAATAGATCCTGAAACCGATTCATATTAATGTATTTCTGACAGATGAAATATGCGGGTGGTCAGATGAACGATTATGAGATTCTTCTCTCGTCAGACGAATCGCTGAAGGCAACATTATACTAACAACGAAAATAATATATTATGAACTAACGTAATCGATTCCATGAAAATTATATTACGCGTAGTTTAAATTCATCATGGCTAGATGTGTTTAAATTTAGCATATCGCGTATCGTATTGCTTTAAAATTTAACCACCAAGAGGAATTATAACACAATATCATTATGATATTTATTAATAAGAAGTCGTAAACTGCCACATTTAGAAACACCAGAAATTCATAAAAATATTATTAATAATAAATATCAACAGCAAAAATATTAATGATATAATAATACCTCTCGTCTATCGTCCCTCTAATAAAAAGTAGGAAACAGCTTATACACCCTCTTAACGTCCCCAGGAAACAACTCTAAAATTTAGACTTAGATTCGCATTCGTTAAAATATATACTATGATGGGGTCGGGTTACGATAGATTTGTTGAAATAAAATGCGTTTTTTACCCTTAAATTTAAATAAAAAATTAACAAATACAACCACAAAGTGACTGACGAATTGATTAATGAAAAAATAAATCAGCATGATTCGAAACATAAAAAAACGTATTCAATAAAATTGATTTTATTTTTACGCAAATCATTCGTCGAAATAAATAAAATGGTGCAAAATACGCTATGTTTATGTTTTGAAAATAACTTTGGTGACTTTTTATGTTTATTTTAAATTATCAAATTGTCGTGGAGTAGCTACGTGTTAAGAGGGAAAAACAAGCTGTACAAGTGTAACTATATTAAAAGCTGTTTAAAAAGGTGCCCAATAAAATCGTAAAAAAAGCTTAAACGAAGCGAAATAATAGGCAATATAATTTGTGTCTAATTGAATATTTATGTTAAAAAAGAAACAATTAATTTCCGACAAAAAAAAACATTCAATTTAAACGGTAATTAAAATATTTCTTTGGAGTACATGAAATTCATTCAGTGCAAAATAATGTATTTTATAATTTGACTGCAGCTACATAGATTTGTTTTTTTTTCACCATTACCAAAACCATCGAAAATAAGATAGTGATAAATGAATACAAAATGATTAATTACTGAAGACTTGAATAAATTATCGCATTTAAGAAATGAACTGAAATAAAATAATGAAATCGTTCATTAAAAATACAAAACTTTGTTAATTATCACGAACCGATATAATGAATTTTAATGAAAGCCTGTAGCTTTACCAGAATACGCGAATAATTATAGGAAAACGAGATAATTCTCCATTATACAAGACTGTCGCAATAGTACTTTTAGAAGGATTTTTATGTTCAAAGATGAAAGATTTAAAATATATATAAAAATATTAAAATTAATGCATAAATATTACAAGACTATTTCTTACTGGCAGTACACAATGGAGTTCTGGTTCCAACCCTTATGTATGGAAGCGAAGCATGGAGTTGGCAAAAGAAGGATGAAAGCAGACTGAATGCAGTCGAAATGCGATCCCTCAGACGAATGTGTGGCAAAACGATGTTTGATAGATGTTCGAATGATGAAATAAGGAAAAAAAATGTAAGGCTGAGATAAGCATTATCGATAAAATTAAGAAAGGTGTGTTGAGATGGTTTGGACATGTGGAGCGTATGAGTGAAGAAAGAACGGTTAAACAAATTTATGGAGCGAATGTAGTTGGAAAAAGAAGCAGAGGACGACCGAGGAAAACTTGGCACAATCAGGTATGTCAAATACTTGAAAGCGGCCGGGTCAGGAGTCGTAATAATCGTCGGGTATGTATGAGGAGATGCATGAATGTAGAAGAGGCAAAGAATGTTTGCAAAGACAGAGTGGTGTGGCGTTCGATTCTCTCTGCCTACCCCTGCGGGGAAGCGGCGTGATGGTTAGTTAGTTAGTTAGTTAGGGAAAAATAAATAAATATTTATATTACACTATGCAATATTAAGATTTAGGGATTTTCCGTCTTCACGACTATGACGCAGTGGTCAACGCATTATTATGAAATATTCAATTGCTTAATTATTTTTGATACATTCAAGATATGCGATTAAATGCAGTGATCGAGAATAAAGCATGGCAGTGAATCAAATTTACACTATTGAAAAGTTCTGTTTCACAAGTAATTCAATGCAGTAAAACTTAATCTATACAAAATACTATGTATACGCGAATTATAGACAGCAGATAATATAGTTTAATATTTTTTTATAAGAACTGTTAGATTTTTTTAATATAAACTTGGCATAAATATAAATGAATTACTGCGTGATATATATTACAGATAAACATATTGTATTAATAAAACATATGCATAAACATGTTGTATTGCCGAGGGAAGTATTGAATTAACTTGAGACATGCATATAATTTGTAATTGAACGTGATGGCTATATGCTAAATTTCTATGTATTATGAATACTTAGTGGCTTTTGGTGGAATTTGATATTCATGCTTCAAATTAGTATAACTACTATACACTCCATAGCCAAACTACAATGTTTAGAAAAACTCTCCTATCAAATTAAGAATATTCAGATTCGTATTGTATTATTTTATTAATGTGCACATACGATACAATTTAAAAACTAACTAACTAACTAACCATCACGCCGCTTCCCCGCAGGGGTAAGCAGAGAGAATCGAACGCCACACCACTCTGTCTTTGCAAACATTCTTTGCCTCTTCTACATTCATGCATCTCCTCATACATACCCGACGATTATTACGACTCCTGACCCGGCCGCTTTCAAGTATTTGATATACCTGATTGTGCCAAGTTTTCCTCGGTCGTCCTCTGCTTCTTTTTCCAACTACATTCGCCTCATAAATTTGTTTAACCGTTCTTTCTTCACTCATACGCTCCACATGTCCAAACCATCTCAACACACATTATATAAATATAAATATATATATATATATATATATATATATATATATATATATATATATATATATATATATATATATATATATATATATATATATATATATATATATACATATATATATATGTACATATATATAATATATATATATATATATTATATATATATATATATATATATATATATATATATATATATATATATATATATATATACATATATATATATGTACATATATATAATATATATATATATATATTATATATATATATATATATATATATATATATATATATATATATATATATATATATATATATATATATATATATATATATATATATAAATATATATATATAATCTGATGGAGCTGATTTCCATCTCTCCAAAAATATTTACTTTATTTTTTTTTTCCTTTCGCCGTTGTTTTCTTTATTTTATTATTTTTTTTTTTTTGTCAAATATTGTAATTTTAATTTTATTTCATAAATAAAACATTATTATTATAATTATTATTATTATAATTATGTAATCCTTCCATTTATTTTAAAAGTAAAATAAAACAGTCGAAAAAGCATTCTTTATCAAAAAGATAACTTTATCTGAAAGTCTAAGAAATATGTCAAATATAAAATCGGCGAATAAAAGACATCGGAAGAAAATTGGCGGAATGCCATTCGTTCGCAGCAGCTCTCTCGTAAAATAAGGAAAACGAATCACAACGTTGAAAACGGAAACAGCTTTTTTTTTCTTTCCCGACTTTTTGTTCTCCACAGCTTAATAAAATTTTACGTCAGTTACCAAACGAAACCTCCGAAGGTTTCACGAGCCATACAATCGAAATGTATTATTCCGCAAATGTACGTAGTCCTAAGTTTTACTATCGGAACGCTACAAAATGAAGTGGTTATAATAATTCGGTCAGGGAGAGTGCTACCCAACTAACCCCGGTTTATTTTACGAGATATTATAACCTCATGAGGAATAAGGGCGTCAAATTGACATCGCATAATTTTGATACTTGACACTGAATAATAATTCGGAACTCTGTTGCACGGGATGAAATGATACTCAATTTTATATGGAGAGTAAGCAGCCATGTACATCGTGAATTTATATGAGATTTTTCCCGGAAATGGATAAAAATAAAGTGGATTGGATTTAGATTTTTCCATGTGCCAGCTGATACTGAATTAAACTTGCCACATGTATGCGATCATACTGAGATTAACATAAATATGGGAGAAATCATTATTAAGATTTAGATCTCAAGCTTGTCTCACTCGTTCAACCGCGGTCATGTCAGGTCGTGACGCTCAATTTAAAAAAATATATATAGAATATTTTTTGTTTCTTAGAATATGTATGGAAAAAATATTTTTATATGTAATATTTTAACTCCTTACCTTCCAAAAACTCTTTTGTTTTCAAAACCGTACAATTATTTCAAAGAAAAACTAATTTTTTCAATGCAAAAACGATGTTTTAAGAAAAAAAAAACATTTACGAAAAATGTTACCTGGATTAGAGAAAATAAAATTGCGACTTCACGAATACTTGGCTACAAAGAATGTGATACAAAGAATAAAATTGAAAAATGTTTTATTTTTCATTTACAGGTAAAGACGAAGGAAACCGATTGAAGGACCGAAGGAAGGCATTAACAATTCAAAATGTCGACAAGAAAACCTACCTAAAGAGAAAATCTATCCACTGTTCGTTTCAATATTTACTGACAGATTTTTTCAAATTTACATTTCATCGAGATTTTGATTTGGCGACATTAAGTTTATTTAAAAGGAAACGGAATACTTTAATCTTCAGTCCATTTAATCTTCACATTCGTTTGAAAATGCCATAACTAGGCGAAACAATTGCCACAAAATTGATTTTTACGTGTTTTTTTATTAAACAATAAAATACAACTTAGTAGACTCAAACAATCTGTGTGTGATTTAAAATTTAATACATAAAATACTACTACTAATACGACTACCATCACGCCGTTTCCCCGCAGAGGTAGGCAGGAAGGATGGAACGCCACACTCTTCTGTCCTGACAAACACTCCTCGCCTCCTTCACATCCATACATCTAGTCATACATGCCCTCCGATTACGCAGACTTTTGACACCACGAGATTTTAGGTTCTGATCGATCGATCGAAGTCTTTTTCGGTCGTCCTCGTTCTGTTTTCCCATTCACATTCGCCACATATATTTTCTTAGTCATTTTATCGTTATCCATTCGCTCCACATGTTAATACCACCGTAAAGAACTCTGCCTAATCTTTTCAATTATTCCTTGTTCAGCCTTACATTCCTTTCTTATATCATCGTTTTTAATTCTAACTAACTAACCATCACGACGCTTCTCCGCAGGGGTAGGCAGAGAATCGAACGCAACACCATTCTGTCTTTGCAAACATTCTTCGCCTATTCTACATTCATGCATCTCCTCATACATACCCGACGATTAAAATAAATTATTATAATTAAAAGATGAGGTAGGAACTAAGAGGCAATTGGTGAGATAATGCCAAAAAATCGCTACAGTCTGTAAGGTTTCATTACAATTCAGATGAAACGGTCTTACTAGAGAAAAATAAGCGCGTGTTCAATCCAAAGTAGATACTTTAGCATATCCCCAAAGCGAGACGCTGAGTAGAGAGAGAGGGGGAGAGAGAAAGGGAGGGAGAGGTGTTACTCATACATATTAAATTGAATCTCATCAAACACCATATTCACGATTGGCCAAGTTACAAGTTATACAATTTAATAATGAATTAATCTACCGTTGTCAAAGTACCGGTATGGAGAAAAGCAATGTATTACTTTACACACACTGTAGGATGTTGTATTCATAAATGATGTTTGTACAAACTCGTGTAGAGGGTGTTGAACATGGCGAGAGCAGATATCGCCCACTCCTTTCAAGAACGTCATAAATCAAAAAACTTGATTTTTCAGGAGAACGAATTTAAAGTTTAAAAATATAATACAATGTATTAAAAATAAATATCAAGGCACTTATTGAACTTTTTACTGTGGAACAGATCTTTTTGGGTAAAACCTGAAGGTTTTTTCTCCATTTGAAAAATATTTAGTATATTTAAAAAAATAATTAAACAATACCTTTTCTTCAAAACGTAAAAATAACTTTTCTGCCCTGTAGCGGGTAAATATTAAGTTTAAAATATGCCTCTTTTGCTGGGATATAGTACATTCTCTGGGCATTCCGAAAACATGCACAACTGAAAATTGACGATTTTTGATTTATGACGTTCTTGAAAGGAGTGAGCGATATGGGGAGACTGTGCAGTACATATTAAAGGCAAATATTAAATAATAAATTCCGTTAATCTAATTTTTCTATAAACAGTATTAGTGCATCGTAAAAACTGACTGAAAAAATGATAACCCTTCAATAACTGATAAGGAAAGCGCTTTTTTAAAGAAAAAAATACATTACCGGCGCTTTTTTAAAAAAATTAAGAAATTACTTCGAAACATTTTATAATAAATATAGTAAAATTGACAAAAATCGGCAGTACTTTAATGAATTAAAATTCACTTTTCTTACTTAGGGCGTTTGTGCATTACACGGAATTTTACCGTCCCGCACTTCAGTTAGCGTGATAAAACGATGATTAGCATGAATTGGCTTGTGATTTTTTTTGTTCATCTTTCTTCGGATCGGTGCTCTTGGTCGGTGCGTGAACGCGTTGCGCGTAAATTCGATCACGCTAAACTGTCGTAGTCGCTTTTATTTTTCAAAACCGGACTGCCGGACGGTGAAATTCCGTGTAGTGCACACGCTCACTAAGTGTAGGAATTACATCATTTTTTATTTTCTTTTTCCTTTTAATCTTCTATCATCCCGATATTTTAGTACAGTTAAGATGTTTTTGGTCCCACCTGTGTATACAATTAACATTCTCTGGCAAAATTATTGTGATCATTTAAGAATGAATCCCATTTCGACTGCATTCAGTTTACGTTCATCCTTGTTTTGCCAACTCATTGCTTTATTTTTATACATTAGAGAATTTTTATAGTTCCATAAGCAATTTACAGATTTTGAGAGATAATGAACACTTCGTATATTTTAAATCGCAGTAAATTAAGAAGAAAAAAATATATTTTTACGTGTTTTAAAAAAAATACATTGAGTTTTTATTTTTCTTTTTCTACAAACATTTTTTTTAAAGATAATATTTGTGTTTTTATTATTTACACAAATATTTCAATTTCATACTATTTATGTGAGCCTAAACGGCTCATTATTAGAAATAGGTATCAAATTGTGGTAGAGTGGGTTCGAACCGAGTCTCTGACTTAAGAGTCCGCGACACTAACCGCGGGACCACAACCCGACACTTTTAAAATGCATAATACATGAAACATTTGTTGATTTTTTTAAATTCCCGTCATCATCATATTTTTTAGTAAATAACCATTATGAAAAGATACCAAAGCAAAAAAAGCAAGAATGAAAATATTTCAATTATTTGACTCAATAATAGTAATCTAATTATTACAACATTGAACGATTTATAAGATTTTCGAAGAGACCGTTAATCCTTAAGGATAATATTGTAAAAAAAAAACCTTGGGTTTATTAACAAAACAAAAGAGATAAACAAGGCAGGTATATTTTTTATTTGTTTTATAAGCAGAGGAAATATCTCAAATACTTGAATAATCGGTGTGTATCTATAAGATGTATGAATGTGGAAGAGGCGAAGATTGTGAGCAAAGACAGATTGGTGTGGGGTTCTATTCTCTCTGCCTACTCCTGCGGAGATGCTGAGTGATGGTTAGTTAGTTAATTTTATTCAAATACTTTTTATTCCAATAATTTAATCAAGTGATCATGATAATATGATCGTATTCTGTACAGTTTCACGTCTTATACGTACATGCAAATTGATAATTATGCAAGCACATAATAATTATCTAGAGGCCCCTTCGAACCGTCGAACTTGTCGTTTGCTTAGCGCCAACACTGATCTCAATGAGTTAATTACGATATACACATTTATAATTCAGAAAATTGGCAAGGGTTTTGAATCAATCAAATATTTACGCCTGAATTAATCGTCATAACAAGAGTAACGACGATTTGGCGTAAACAACGTAAAAGTTTTGTAGCTGAATTGGATTGTTTATGTTACTATAAAGTACAACTTTTACGTACTACATAATAGCCGTGAAAATTTTACCGCATCGTAAAACTGTTGAAAGATATTAGCAACTCGCTCGACGCAAAATAATGTAACAGATAGATCATGATAGCACTTATAGTGGGTACTTTATTAATATGTGCATACAAAATGAAGGCGTTATACATATCGCTCACTCCTTTCAAGAACGTCATAAATCAAATAACTTGATTTTTCAGGAGAACGTTTTCAAAGTTTAAAAATATAATACAATGTATTAAAAATAAATATCAAGCCACTTATTGAACTTTTTACCGTGCAACAGATCTTTTTAGGTAAAACCTGAAGGTTTTTTCTCCATTTGAAAAATATTTAGTTTATTAAAAAAAAATAAACAATACCTTTTCTTCAAAATGCAAAAAAAACACTTTCTGCCCTGTAGCGGGTAAATATTAAGTGAAAAATATGCCTCTTTTGCTGGGATATAGTACATTTTCTGGGCATTCCAAAAACATGCACAACTGAAAATTGACTATTTTTTATTTATGACGTTCTTGAAAGGAGTGGGCGATATGTAAAGTTAATTAAATTCGATTTTTGGGTGAAGACACAAAGACAGTTTAGTAAGAGAACCAGACATATAATTGTATTAGACCAATGGATAATAATACTTTTTCATGCTGTTTTCTTCTAATGCTTTTCCACAAACAGTGATTAATGTTACCGCAAAACGCAAGTCTTAAAATGTCTAAAATAATCCTACTCCGATTTGTACCAAGCTACAATAATTTAACAAACATTATGTTTTATACTTCTATCAGCTACCCAAAAGACAAAAACATTTCTTTCAACAAAATGTTGAAAGAAAATGATCGAGGCTTACCTTGAAAAAATTGCCGAAAAAAAGTATTCGTAAATTTAGAAATTGTATTTAATAATGAAGGGTCGCTTGTCCTGGCTCCAATTATTTCCAAGGTTCATTTAATTGCGATGCTTTGAATTTTTTTGATGTTTGACGATGTCTCCTAACGACGCTTCTTTAATTCCATCCTATCAATACCTCAAAAGTTCACATCTTTTGTTGTTTTTAAATATCGCGCAAATAAAAGACAAGTAATGAAAAGAAAATTAAAGACGAAACGAGGTAAAAATCATTGATATCGTTATTATTTTCAAACTTAATACAGTAGTAAAAAAATGTGAAATTATTTTTATACGACAGCTTAATCTTTATCTCGATTTTTTAGTACCTCGTTAAATATCGTAATAACGTATTGTTACGTCCCGTTTTCATACTAAAAATCGTAACATAAAATACCAGATGTGTTATAAAAACCTCAATATTAGTCGAATAAAACAACATTGGTTTATTTGCTAAATAATGTTTTAACGTACAAAGTTACTTTTGCTTTTTCCAGTCGACATCCTTTGTGTTCGTATCGGTATTAACTTAATAAATACATTTTAAAAATTAATTTTACATAGTAAATACCACAATCTATTTAAATCTATTGTGAGACGTCTTTTGGTGCATTCCGCATTATTTTCAAACACCGTATGTGAAACTAATTCTATATTTTAGAGTTGGGTCCTTGGGGCTTTGAAGGTAGAAACGCATCGAAATACGTGTCACAATTGATTTTAAGAAATAATGATATTTATTAAGTAAAACTTAAATTATAAATGGATAGATTTTACCGCAAAGTAATTGCCGAACCAATCAATGAAAATAATAAATACAATTCAAAAATTATACTAACTAGACGGATATATCGACGATGATGTTCATGTAGTAATTCTGAGTATATATTCCAGTTGAAAGATACACAGTTGTTCAAATTCATAAAATCACAAAATAGAGATACACTGTAATCTTAAATAGACACAATAGGATATAATAAGAGTAGTCAAAAAACTGTTTTTAAACACAGACCGAGCACATGATCGCCTGATCACCTGGACTGACTAACACACTACTGATAGCGAATGAATAAATGATGAAAAAAGAGATACATCGTTCCCGTTAATGACCGAGAATATGGTAACTTCTCGGTACCGTTTCGCTCGCAATGACTAAACGATTCGCAGAACACACCGACCTGTCTTCAAAACCAAATAAGGAAGGCTACTATACACTTTGATAGATAAATAACTAGCAGTAGAAAAAAAATAAAAAGAAGATTCACGAACTTTACAAAATTAAAGAACATTGTTTTAACCACTTTTTTATTATTAGTACACTTTAACCTACCGGTTTTGACAAGAACCTTGTCATCATCAGGGTTTATTAAATTCTTTAACATTAAAATACTCGTGATTAATTACATTCCCTTACCAAAAACTAAATCCTAAATGTTATTGTGCATTGCGTAGCAACTTTAAATAACAACTAATGAAATCACCCAAAAAAACAGTATGAAGCGGTAGGTTAAAGTGTACAAATAATATTTAAAAAATCGCTAAAACAAAGTTGATTAATTTCATAAAGTTCATAAAATGTGCCAAAGTATCTGCGAAAAATATTCAAGAAGAGTCTACGAGTCTTTTTTGTATTAATGTGAGTGATGTATCGGCTAGGGCATTTTCAATCACATCGCCCGAAACAGCTTCGATTAAAATACGTCTTAAACGATATTGAAGAGGCGAGCTAGGCTAGCGCAGCCTATAAATTCGCCCATAGTTTAAAAATGCTCGCATTTTACAAAATCCTCGCTACCATTCCTCGAGGAAAATGTAGAATTTGAAGGGCGACTGACTGACATTTGAAAAGCGATTTCGCCAAGCGAGATATTTACACAAGTAGATATTTGTCTGGCCGTTGCTTTTTTTTCTGGATTACTATGCCAGTGGTGGGTCGACAGTCGAAGTCCTACTTCTCTTTTTTGAAAAGTATTCGCTTATGATGCATATACGCATGCTGATAATGTTAAATGGACATAATGGTTGTCCAATCAATGTAAAACCGTTGCATGAAATATAAACAAATAATAATTAGTCAATATGAATTCTTATTTGGGCAGATATTTCGATTTTCATTTACTTTACTTTACTAGTTGAACACAATCATACATTTTAGATTATCGCTACTCAAAAATACACCTTAACCTTTGCGCTCGAATGCCGCCATAGAAGCGGCATGGATGTTTTGCAATACTACTCGAGTGTCGCCGCTTTGGCGCTCAGAAAATAGTCTTATTCCTCAATATTTTTAATATTTTGATTGTTTACTTTTCAATAGAATAAAACCAGAATCACATAAGTACCATTCAGTTAATTGAGTTGGCGGTATGGACATACCAAAATCTTTCGAGTGCAAAAGGTTAACTTACTTTCAATCATTCAAACCCTTGTCCGCACCCCAATGGTGCATAGGGCACTGCATCATATAAACGCAGTGTTATCTTGATCGTTAACTCATGAAGGAAAGGTGATCAGCCCTCCGCTTGAGGTACCAGTCCAGGGTAGTACTGAATAAATATTAGAGTGAAAAAATCCCCTATATTTATTTGACCCCCCCCTGGGATTCGAACCCGGTACCTCCAGAACGGTGGCCAAGCGTGCTGACCATCACACTACGGAGGCGAACTTACTTAACATTACGAAAATGAATGAAAAAGTTTAATAAGTTTTTAGCAACAATGTAGTTCTGTTTTTTTCCACAAATTCTCCTTAACTAATAATAGCCTCAATGATGTAAAAAAATGTGTTTCGAGTGACCTTTTTGTGTTAAAAGGTAGAGAGGTGATACGCGATAGTGAGGGCTTAATGTACTAAGGAAATGAATTTTACCCTCTTCCTTCGAAGTACACGGACGTATGCATATACGAGTATTAACAGTGTAAAGGGAGTGATACCAGAATGGGTATATTTTAAGTATTATATGCGAGAGGAAACACAAGTTTCCCATTAAACTTTGCTCACCACACACTTACAAAGGTAATATTATTCCGAAACTAGGTTTCCTCAAACCTTGACAACAATGTTCCCTCTATTTAACCAACAACAAACAACAGTCTCAAGAAAACTCATGTCAAATTACTCAAACCCTCAATAAATTAACTGAGTAACCGTTTTAAGGTGTTCTACTGATACGTTTTAGAAATACAAATTTAACAACAAAAAAATCTGTTACGAAGAAATTTTCGATGGCTTAAAATAAAATACATAATTTTTTAAACGATATTATTATTATAATAACCCTTATCCGCACCTAATGGTGCATAGGGCACTGCATCAATTGACGCAGTGTAATCTTGATCATTACTTACATGAAGGCAAGGTGATCACTCTTGCGCTTCAGGAACCAGTCCAGGGTAATATTAAATAAATATTACAGTGTTAAATCACTTATATTTATTTTCACCTCCCCCCCTGGGAATCGAACCCGGGACCTCCAGCACGGTAGCTAAACACGCTGACCATTACACCACGGAGGCGGTATTAAATCATATTTTGTATATTAAAAGTACCGTAGAACGGGGCTACTTGAACTTTGATGTGTTACTTGAGCCCAGTACAAAAAAAAATAGATAGTGGTATCGATCGAAGTATCGTGACAATAAGTGTCACCTGTCAGGGAAACAACGCATCATGTCGACACGTTCATTATTGTAGACCAAATACAGATTTATTTTTTTTTTGTACTGGGCTCAAGTAACACATCAAAGTTCAAGTAGCCCCGTTCTACGGTATTGTTACATACTTTGCGGTATGGTAATAAAACACTCTCCTTATCATTCATCGTTCACTTCGTGTAACACCACTTTAAAAAAACACTACTTCAGTTGACCTGATGATGGAATGATTATTCCGAAACCGGCAGTCATGAAGTAGTGTTTTTTAAAGTGGTATTACACAAAGTGAACGATGAATTATATGGAGAGTGTGATATAAAATCAGTTTAAACGTTTCCACGAAATAACGACATCACCACTTAGGGATATTCAAGTATGACCCTTGGTCACATATTATTATTTATCTGCCTTCCGTCACATGTGTTTATTTATAAATTTTGACCAAAAGTAGATAGCGTCCGAAGAAGTAACCGAGAGGATACGTCATAATTTAGCCCCAGCCGTGCTCGTCTTGTCACCAAACTGCTGTTTCCTACTATTCTAACGATTGGTTCATTGCTCTATACGTGGAAGCCTCCTCTCGGCATGCCTTCAAGAATGTCCCGGTAGCTTCCATGGCCATTTTCTAAAGTATCAATCTTACCGTTAAAGGTTTATTGAAAGGTCATTTCATTTTGCCAAGAAACATAAAAAAAAAGGAATAACCCTCAAAGCCTCTATTTTAGAGACTTGTCTACAGGTAGGATAGTGAGGATAGGGAGGGTAAATGTGAAAAATACATCCCAAACACCCAGCCCAATTGAAAATAAATGTATCTTAAATTATTTTTCCAATTGTCGGGAATAGAACCCGCGATGTCAGTTTCGCAGTCGAGGGTCTACTCAACTACGCCACAGCACCTGTCACAAATTCTTCATAATAATACAAAATAAAAGTAAACCCGCGTGATGTATCGCAGACTCTACAGAGCGGAGAGACAAAGGTACAATATAATAATATTATTAAGGTGAGATTTCCCAGCAGCGCACAGTGCGTTATTTTGGCAATCTAGGGGTACTTTATTATTACGCTTAAAGTATACCGGTTTTAGTAGGTTTTTGGATACTATCACTTATAAAATACATGATTGAGTGAACATTTTGTATTTATCTTATAGTATTTCTAGAAAGATATGATAAAATGGGTATTAAAACAACTTTCATGCTTTATGAAAAGAGGTCACAGTTAAATGTGTTTGTATTACACTTAAATGTTTTGGCAGATATTAACATTATTTAAATATTTGTTGTAGATGCATATATGCATAAAACGTCATCACCAATGTTTGTAAAAGAAAGGTATATATTCGTATATGAGGCCAGGAATTATTTGAAAATGGAGAATATTCAAGTTATGTTTTATTCAGAATCACTATTATTTAAATATTCTTCAAATTCATTAAACTCATATTTTAAGTTCTGTTTGAATAGATAAACATGATCACATGGCATCGGATACTTTACCGTCTATCATACAAAATTCATCGTAAGCTTCACGTGCATTTTTATTTCATTCACAAGTATTTTTGTTGGAGAAAGTGTCGTAATTTCATCCAAATTTTTTTCTTTCATCAACTTCTGTAGTCATTGTGTTCACCGTTTCTTTAATAAAAACCAATTAAATGGGGTGCCAATATCTAGTCGACAATGGTGCACGATTTTGCCAAATATATTTTTTGTTGTGTTTAACAGTTCCACTATAAGTATACATATTTGTATTGACATCATAGTAATACTAAACAATTTTTTGTCTGTATGATGGTCTTCTGAAAATTTTGTCGGTACCTATTTTGTCGGCACCATGACAGACCCACTTTAGAATTTTATTTTAACTAATGTTTTTCGAGTAACAAAGAGTTTCAAGCACTTCTTCTTGAACCTTGGATAATCGCGCCCCAGTATGATCGTTAACTGACTAAAGCGGAATTTCAGCTAAAATTTCATTGATGGTGATTGCTGGAGAATTTCACAGATTCTTTCGCTTAGTAAGGTGGATATTGTTTCCTATTTATATCTATCATTTGTTGCCTTATGATATCATACTGATGGGTTTTTAGATTATTTTAAAGGTAGTGCTTAATCCGCAGATAATTCGGCTTATTTTTTATTGAAATATTTTTTTATTGTTAGGAAGGCAGAAGATAACTCTCTGATGAAGGCGGCAGAATCTCTTTTTCCAGTTTTTCTCAGTTTGATTACTGTGGCCGAGGACAACTCTTGTTGGGTTGTTAATTTAACATGATTTTGTATTTTTCGTTTTTTGACCTTCGATGCACACGATTCAAAAACCTTTCAAGGCCTACAAGGCTTACAAATTGAGCTATTTTTTAAAGTACTTGATAGATCTTGAGTAAAAATGTTAGAAAACATAAGATTTCCTTGAATAATCTATAAAGAATTTGAACTCAAGAATTGTTTTCGAGATCTACCCGATTTATTCCACTTTTGCCCAATTTTTTGACAAACACTTCTGATTTTTGTTTTAAAACTAGTCAAAATCTTAAATAACACTGAAAACATATTAAATTGCTCCAAAATATATGCAATTATGGCTTCAACTCTCACGCGTTTCGAATCTACGACCCATATGTCAAAAATAGCCTGACGAGAAATTTACGTAGTCATTCTGAAATTGAGAAAAAAATGTATGGGTATGGCAAGTTAAGCAAAAAGTTATTATATATGCTAATAAGAATATAAGTTAAGCTTTTATAAAAATACTGTCATAGTACGGTATTTTAGGGTATGGCATACTAAAAGCCTAGTTATAATTGGAATAAACCAATTATAATTTATATTTACGAGCTATAAGTTCAACAAGACTTTGCAGGCTAATGAAATAATATTTACTCAAATAAAAACACGTACAGTATACCTTGATAAATTAATACTATAAAAATATAAACAAATATTACACATACATAACACAAATTTATAATATGATGACTCAAGCGACTGATGCGCATTCGTTTAAAACCGCTCACCCCCAACGGCGCGCTGAAGCTCGGGTTTCCGATACGATTATGTATTTTTCGGAATGACTTAATTTAAAAATAATTAAACAGTTTTGTAAAATGGTTTGTTTTCTATTGGAATAAAATATTTTTTTCAAAATATAAGCCATCGAAAAAAATAATAAAGTTCCGCTAGATTGCCAATATAACGCACCGTGCAGCGGACGGAAATGGAGGAAATGAATTTATCATCGAGCTGTCGCCGGGAACACAGGAAGGCGGGATGGGAAGTGATGAAGGGTCTGCGTTTATTGCAATTCACTCAAGAGAAAAGTATGCCACAATTTACTGAGTACATGAGAGAAATGTACCTATTTTATGAGGGAAACCAGCGGTTACAACACATCAATTCAATATCCGAAATTCAATACAGGTGAGAGAAAAAATAACAAAATATTTTGTCAAATATACAAAAGCAAAAAGGTTAACTGCCTTGTCGAATTCAGAGAAGATACATTAATTAAAAGTATCGCCTAATTTTAAAAAAATCCATTTTCTTCTTTCCGTCATATTTCCGTCAGTTCCGAAACTTTTTCAGTCTGGCGCCTCTCTATCAATATTTCTCATCAAAGGGGAAAATAAAATCGCCAGAATGTCCCATCATTGGTAGATCTTACTTCTTAGCACTACTATCTGTCTCTTTGGGCTTATTATGCCCTGTAGAAGTCTTCTAGAATGCCCACAAAGGGGCATTATACTTTGAGAAATACTGGTCAAAATTAATGACAAATTTTAGATGGCTGAAACATCGTCAAAACGGAAAGGTAAAATTGAGGCAGATAAACAATCCGATTAAATCTGTACAAATTGAGTTTCGCTTAACGTTACCATTTTCCATTCTCAATATTGTATCACAATTAGGAAATATAATGCCTGAATCCCTAAGGATTTTTAGTCCCGTTGGTCCCGGGATTAGGAGCTTCCAGTCCCGGAGTTTTTGGGATTGAGAGAAAATTTCTTACGTATTTAATACTTTAAATCAAAGGACTCTACAACAATTTTGAAAACGCAAAACCAATAAAAATATGATTTATAAAAATAAAACAAGAATATATATTACGAGCTAAATATCAAAAAATCATAGCAAAAGATCATCTGAATCTAAGATGACTCCAAACGCGTTAACAGAAATCTACCGATATACATGATAATTCTGATTTTCGACATTGTGTTTAATTTTTTTTGTAGTTGAATCGTATTGCTAATTCCTTTTAATTATTTATACACATAAAGAAATGCAAGTTCTCCTTACAGAACGCATTGAATGTTTAACTATGTTTCGCTAAATAAACATCTCATCTTAGCTTTTAAAACGAATTATATTTTTTTCGTTTGGAAATAAACAACAACAAAAATATCTACGTAAGATAAATTAATGATTTTTTTATGAAATGCTTTTTCATGAAAATCATATCCCTTGTTTAAATTTTGTAAAATGTGCCCTCGGCACGGGAAAAATCAGTAAGGGCACGTTACCGTAATCTGTAATTTGTAATTATGTGTATGATGATAATAACTAAAATATACGCAATAGTTAATGATTAATTTGACCTTCGAAACGCTAATCAGATTATTTAATAAAAATATTCAAGAAAGATCGGATTCTTAAAATATTCGTTTGTTCGGAAATAAATATTCCAGGGAAGTCGTTTCAACAAAAATATATGAGATCCAAAAAGAAGTTAAGATTTTAACCCGAGTAAATTCGACAACATTCAGGCGACTCGGAAATGAGGACATTAGTTGATTCGCGTCACGGAGCAGACGCCGCGCCGACCACGTCCGCGCACCGCGCAGTACGCGCCAGGAAAAAACAATTAACGCCCGTCGCAACGTATTTAGGTGGCCCTAATCGCGCGAGATTACAGATCCAATTACCCTCGTATTTTAACATGAATCGTAAACCAGCCTTCTAACCTGACTGATTATAATAGTACAGAAGAATTACTCCAGAGGCAGATACTCGATACCACCATACAAACAACATATTTGTGCATAATTATATATAATGACTTTGCATTAAGGGTTTACTTTTAAATATACAATTCAGTACGCGAGCGCCTGCGCGAGAAGCCACGCGTGTTGTTCGCGCACTTTTTTGTTAGAATATATATTAGAATTGGATATTTTTAGAATATATATTGAAAAAATATTTTGTATTTTTTTTTAACTCCTTACCAATCTTCTTTTCAAAACCATAGATTTATTTCAAAGACAAACTTATTTTTCAGATACAAAAAACGGCGTTTAAGTTTAAAAAATGAATTACGTTTAATGTTAAATGACGTGGGTGATGATGGGCTATCGATTAACCCGCCTTAGGTGTGCAAAAACAGTTAACATATTGTTATAACATTATTTGAAAATACAAATTTCATCATTTTCCAAAGGAGACAATTTAACTTTTGATAGTGAGTTATTTCAGTCGGCCGGTGGTATTTTTTATTGTTGAATATTTAAATTCATGATATTTGAATACCTGTTTATTTAAGTTAAGAATTTTCCGCACAACAAAATCAGCATAGAGAACACCAATACATGAATAAAAAAATGGCTTGACAAATTGATCACACTTATTATACTTTAACTTTAACGTGAAGCGAATAAACTAAAGTTTGTGCTCCTACTCCATATGAATACACAAAAAGATCAATCGCATACTTAAGTGCGAAGTGGACGGGTTTCACATAAATTGAAGAGACAAAAACGGCCTAATACAGTTTTGACCTTCTTGAACAAATCGTTGACCTTAAAGCGTCGACCTCTGACCTAGGAACGGGTGTAATATTTCAGTGTAGTTGGGCGTAGTTTACCGGTTAGCCACTATCCAATTACCGAGGGATGATAATCTCATGAGGACCCATTAAGGTCAGTTTCGGAATCTGCGAAGTAAACAGATTAAGTCAAAATATAATCGTGTACAACGGCCAGGCCAAAAGGGACGGCGATCACATATATATGCCACGTTTCAACCCAACAAGATAAAATTATGGGGGCAATTCTACCCGGATATTTAATCAAACGGAACAATCACTCTTACTAACTCATTGTTTTTTTTTTGTTGAATGTAAAATTAGAGTACAAAGCGGAAACTAAAATGTTTAAAAAAAATCTAGTTTGAAATTTAAATATTGCAAATTCGCAAATTCGACAGAACTTATTCGCCGGCAAACCGTCGAAGAGGTAAATGTCATTCCACGCCCGATATTTTTAAATAATGTATTTGGGATATTTTTTGTTTTTTAGAATATATTTAGAATAAATATTTTTAAGATTTTTTTTAATCCTTACCTTTCAATAACTCTATTCTTTTTTAAAAACTATAAAAATTATTTCGAAGAAAAACTTATTTTTTCGATACAAAAACAATGTTTTAAGAATAAAAAATAAATTACGTAAAATGTTGCCTAGGTTTAGAGAAAATTAAGTTGCGACTTATCGAATACTGGGCATAAATACGAAACGATAATGAATTTTTAACAAAATCGAACTCTTTAGTAAAGAATCCGTCGTGTACAGACATTGGCCAGTTTTACACGATTTTTCAGTTCTTTGGACACGTGGCGCGTGGCAATGAGGACAGCCTGTAACGACTGGTTGTGAAAAAATGGAGAGGAAGATCCCACACGATGGACCGAACGAGTTAAGACAGTAGCAGGCACCTCGGTGGTTGGAGCGCTACGTGCAGCGCAGTCAAGGGATAACTGGAGAAGAGTCATTGCTTCCACAAGGGCCACAACCCTCAGTAATGAAGACTAAGACGGAGAAGAAAACAATTAAAGGTAGTTATTTTTTAAATATTTTTACTAATATATATTTGTATATAATGTGTCTTGGTTAAAAATGAGTTAAAAATGTAATTATTGTTTTGACGTCCATTCCAACACGATGTTCAATAATGCGCGATGGATTTTTTCTCAATTTTATGCAACTACATACTTCCATAAAGTCAAATTTATTTGAGTCGGTTGTAATACAAATGTTAAATAAATCACCGATACTAAAAATGGCGCTTCAAGTGTTTCCGTTTTTTAGCTTCGATATATATTCTCACAAAGGATTTCAAAGTAATCACGGCCGAACCGGAAAGCTAGATGTAATAAAATGTCGGAAATTTAATACGGTTTGTTGGATTTGAATTTCGCAAATTTTTATCCACTCTCATTTACAAGTACTTGAATAAGAATTATATTCTCGGGGAAATCATTTCATTTCGTATATCAGGAAAAAAAAAAACAGAAAATAAATATAATTAATCTATACTTTCTCGCATCTGGTTATGCATATGAAACAAGGGTTAAATTAATGTAGCGATACAATGATGAAAAATTTATCATAACTTTTGATTGCTATAATGAGGACGTACGAGTATGTATCATAAGTACGTGAAAAATTATATTCCATAAATATGTATAATATTTCTTACGGCACGTTCAGATATTTAAGGCCCAACATACGTTAAATCGCGATTTTATTTTCTTTCAACCCAGGTAACATTTGACGAAATTGATTTTTTTCTTAAAACGCCGTTATGTTTTGAAAAAAAAATTCTCCGAAATAAATATATGGTTTTAAAAAGAATAGAGTTATCAAAAAATCTATTTAGCAGTCTTATTCTTCGTCTAACCATGATACACACCTAATGGTGCATAGGACACTGCATCTTATTGACGCAGTGTTATCTTGATCGTTAACAGATGAAGGTCAGGTGATCACTCCTGCGCTTCAGGGACCAGTCCAGGGTGGTATTAAATAAATAAATAATTTATTTTCACGGTAGCTAAACACGCTAACCATTACACCACGGGGGCAGACCAAAAAAGGAAGGAGTTAAAAATATATATGTATAAATATATTTTTTAAATATGCGTTCTAAAAAAATCGGGCGTGAAGTGAAGACCGGATCTCAGCGCAGCCGGACTGCATATGAATTATATTATTGCGAGTAAGGCCTTAATGGAATATGTCCCGCCTTAATCAATAGCGAGACCGTCTTCAAAGATCCATATTCTTATTTCTAGAAAATAATTCTCACATGACGGCTACAATTTTCTTATTTACGAACCCAAATTGAACGGAGTACAACAACGCGGTGGTAATGGAATATTGGGTATATTATGTTTTCAAACCCTTTTGTGTGGGGTGGAAAGTCGAAACATTCTACATATGATCCTTCCTATTTCAATGATATAAAAGGGATAAGGGTTAATACGTGGGAGTATTCAGAAGGAATTTCCACAAGAAACATAAGTACTTTTTGATTGAATTTATTTAAATATTTACAACATTTTGTACGTGTCCAAATACTTCTTCACAAATAAGGATTTTCTCCACTAAGGAGTTATTTTTACATTTTTGACATCTCAACATAGATGAAGAAGAATATGGAAGTCTTAGTAATTACAGGACTTATGATGTGTCAAAGGCTGGTTAAGATACACAAATCCAAATAAGGATCTCTGGGTCTCTGCTAAACAAAAGCGTTTCCTATCTATCCTAGATGGCTCCAGCGAACTCAAATGTACAGTTTCGTGAGATCAATGATATATACACGAGTTTCTAAAATTTTAGTAGTGTGGTTTGTAAAGTGATCACTCAAACAGCCTATGACACGCCATACGCCAGACGTTAATACCCACACTTCGATATTCTTCATCTTTGTTGAGAGGTCAAAAATGTAGTTGTTTAAATATTTTTGTTCGGAAAATTAGCAGGAACACAAACGGACTAGCTGTCGAGAACAGTAAGTAGCTTTCAATCAAAAGAAAATCATTTTTTGAAGGAACACTTCAGAGATTAGTCGTTAAACCATGCGATATAATATGAATCAGTTTTATTAATATGTGTTCCCGCTTACCTAATAGTTTAACCATTTTGAAAGTCGAATTGATTTATAAAAATGGTTGATTTTATGACGTTACGAATGAATATCATTAGTAGGGACATGGTGGAAACAGACCTAATTATTGTATTATATCTAATAATGTATTAATAATATAAAAAAAACCTAACTACCCATCACGCCGCTTCCCCGCAGGGGTAGGCAGAGAATAGAGCGCCACACCACTCTGTCCTTGCAAACATTCTTCGCCTCTTCCACGTTCATGCATACCCGCATCTCCTCATTCATACCCACCGATTGTTCCGACTCCTAACCTGACCACTTTCAAGTATTTGGCATACCTGATCGTGCCATGTTTTTCTCGGTAATGTATTAAATCTGGTAATTTAAAAAAAAACCTAAATTGTCATAACTATATTGTTAACCCCATATTGTATTAACATGTAAGTATTTTGGCTCAACACAGGCTATGCCCGAAGATTCATAAAATATATTATTAATAAAATATGAAAAATATTTCTATGTAACTAAAATAAAAAAAAAAACAAATAATTAAATCGCATAAAAAATGTTACTACGTACTGCCGTGAGACTGGTCGCCATGCCTTCACTATTTCACAAACAAGATAGCATTGCATATTTTATGTGCAACAAAGTGCCTATTATGTAGGGAGAGAAAACTGTGAACATATTTACAACCACAACAAAAAGGTAAATGCATTTCTCTTGTTCAAGGAGACAATTCATGGTATTTTAAAAATAAATTAATAATAAAAATCAAGAGTGCGTCGACGACATTCGAAAGCAAAGGTACTTTTAAGGCCCAACATACGATAAATCGCACCTTTTTTTTAAAGCCCAGGTAATATTTGACATATCATTCATTTGTTTCTTAAAACACCGTTTTTGTATTGAAAAAAATAGTTTTTCTTCGAAATAACTACATGATTTTGAAAAAAAACGGTAATTTATATTTATTTGAAAGAAGTTTTTAAAAATCAATATTATTTCTAGAAAAAAAATCAAATATATATTCTTAAAAAAATCGGGCGTGAAATGACATCCGGCTCTCAACGTAGCCGGACGCTTGATGAATTCTATTAGTGCGAGTAAAGCCTTAAGAAGAGAAACAACGAAATAAAATTTAAAAAGAGGTTAGGATTTGTTTTTTAAATGATGAGAACGTCGTACCCTTTATTTGGAGATGCGCCCCTGCTAAATATAATACAATGTATAACTTCTAGCCACCTAAATGGTGAGCTTAATTCCTAACTCATCTACGTCACATTAAACCTCTAGTAAAACGGGAGGTAATCCTATCCTATGGTAATATTATATGGAATATTCGCGTTTCGAGAATGAGCATCGGATTATGCCGATGATACGTTTACTTATCTTGTCATATGCTTGTAACAATAGACATGGTATACAACAATGATACTCAACCTTTTTTTCTTCGGGCCGCATACATATATTTGTAAAGCTACGCGGGCCGCAACACTATACTGGTATGACAAAAAATATCATGAAACCCACCACCCCCGTTTTTTTGGAAAACCATTTGAGATTTATAAAAATATGACCAAAACAGAATAATAATAGCGCGCATATTTGTCTGTCAAATGTTTGTTTTTTGGGAATAAATCTAACGTGTGCAGTAGCAACACTCTTATACCAGATCTGATGTTGACACGACAACGACCATCCTCTTCGGGTTTCCATGTCTGTACGTCAAAGTCGAAATAAATCTCAAGGTATACGATTCTATATTTATAGAATGCCAGATTATGTAAATCATGTTCCTGATAATAAATGTGTTGGGGGCCGAACAAAAAAGCTTGGCGGGCCGCAGGTTGAGTATGGCTGGTATACAATATCAAAAATGAAAATAAAACAGTTTTTCAGAAATTTATTGTAATGTTGGTACAAACTGAAAATCTTAAAATAAGGTCCTTATATTTTTTAACAAGAGATCAAAATCGTTTACTTAATATTTCATATATCATTTATGGCATATTATTAACATTCTATTTTATATTGAGTACAAAAGACATCTTTGTTCGCCTCCGTAGTGTAATGGTCTGCATGCTCGGTACCGTACTGGAGATGCCAGGTTCGATTCCCAGGGGGAGAGTCAAATAAATATGTGGTCTTTCACTCTCATATTTACCCTGGACTGGTACCTGAAGCGCAGGGCTGATTACCTTTCCTTCACGTGTTGACAATCAAGATTACACTACTTTTATATGTAATGCAGTGCCCTATGCACCACGGGGTGCGGTTATGCGGGTAAGAAGACAAAAGACATAAAAAATGGGAACAATCAACCTTTTCAGATGTTAGATGTCTACCGTTCTTCATTCAATTATATTCAGAAATAAAATCCAAGAAAATGATTATTTATTTATTACATTTACACGAAATTCGCATTTTAAGTCGGGGTTTTGGACGCTTAGCTCTTAAATACCAAAATATCGCAGGAAGTTCTCAATATAAAGGAGAGTGTTTCCAGACCTTCCCTTACCTTCGCACTCACCCTAGCGGGAGGAAGGGGGTTTCATCCTTGCGGCTACAGAATAAATAAACGCAAAGCCAGGTAATTTCCAACTCTCTTCCTGTTATAATGATCTTTTCTTCATCTTAAATTAAAACACCAAAATTTGCAATGAAATGGTTGACATGAGGAAGAATATAGAAGTCTGGATATTCACAGAGCTTCTAACCTGTCATAAACCGGCTTAATTGGTCACTTAATACACGTAAAACATTGACCATTCTACCCATGATTGACAGTTACACTACTCATTTCTACTACAACTATATATATGTTTACCGTATAAAGGTGGACACTGACCGGAGCATTTCGCGTAACGTAACACGTTACGATGCGAGCATTCAGGCAGTCAGTACAGCGAGCCGAGCGCTCCATCCATAGTTTCGGATGCTCGGTGATGCTCGCCGCGAGCGATGTTACGACGTTATGTTACGACGAAATGCTCCGGTCAGTCTCCACCTTAATTGACATGTTCATTCATATAGGAGTTCTCGGTATCATCTATGGTCGAGTTAATTAAACTTTTTACTAAGCAGGGGCCCTTATTTACGTGTATGCAAGATTCTTTATTTTTTATTATTAAGATTTTTAATTCTATAACATTTTTGTTGAAATCCGTGTTCCAGCTGATAATTGGAGTAAATCAACTAATTTTTCGAGAAAATTAATTACTTCAATCGCAAAAATTTTACATTTTTGTGCAACCGAAAAAAATATTTTTAAAATTTTATAAAACTTGTAGCATTGCAGGTTGACTGATGAAAGTATAGTCTAACAGCGACACTAAAATATATTTGTAGCGGAAAACAGTTTTACAGATAGCGGAATCTGCTATTTTGTAGTATTGATTTATTAGACCTGCAGTACGGATAATATATTCATTACGACGTGCAGCCTTCAAGCCCTCATTACTATAATATGTACAACATGCAGCGTATTCTGTCCCTACATACCGTTATAGTGAAGATATCGAAGGATCAGTTAGTCAAAATATTCTTACATAATATTTTTCTAATCCAAACGAAAATTGTAGGTGTCTCACCTTGACATGAACCATCTATCGTTATTTTTACATGAAAGCAGATGTAAGTCCCAGGGCTTACGACCTGGCATTTGGCTGGCTTAAGCAATCACTTTTAATTTTTTTAAAGGAATTAATTACCCGCAAAGTCTCTACTTTCAGAGGCTTGTCTGCAGGTCTGATAGTAAGGATAGGAAAGGTAAATGTGAAAAATACATCACAAGCACTCAGGCCAATTGAAAAAAAATCCTTGAATTTGTTTTGCAATAGGTGGGAATCGAACCCGCAACGCCAGTTTCGCAGTCGAACGTCTACACAACTACGCCACGGCGCCTGCCAACGCTTGTGTAACGTTCATACAAAAAGAACGATAGATGATTCATATCAAGTTGAGACACCTTTAATATTAATATTTCATCCGTAGGATGAATAATCCAGTGTCTGTTATAATAATCAATAAATAAATAAAAATAATAATAAGCGGATATGTTTGGGGAAAAAGCAGAACTGGTAAATGCGAAATAAAACTGTGCTGGCGGGTGATGGTTTGTTCATTTAGATTGAAGTTAAAACCACAAACAGAACCAAAATGAAATATTCTGGTTAATTTCCATAAATAATTTCCACGCCATGCTTCGTATCACGAAATCAGTTGGCTTATCAATTAGCGTTTTAAGGGTCAAAATTGCCGATAGTTAAGGAAAATAATTCATTTGCAGTGCTTTATTCGATAAATCTCGAAAACATTTATAGTTGATAAAATAACAATTAGTTTTTTTATTGATTTGTAGAACTCCATTTTAATTTATGAATTAATTTTCAAATCCAATACAGAATTTTTTGAGTCTACTAAGTTGTATTTTATTTAAAAAATACAACTTAGAAGACTCAAAAAAATCTGTGTTTGATTTAAAAATTAATTCATAAAATAACAATTTAGTTTCGAATTACAAACATTAAAGCGTAATTAACAGAAATTATAATATACAAAACGAAATAACTGAAATTGAAAAGGGCGCGTTATTACACAAAATTGCAGGCTGTTTACGAAGCAAATTTGAGTACTTATTTGTTTCTAAACAGATCAGAAATATTTTTTCACATTAAAAGCGGTCAAAAATTGCTTTGCTATATACGAGAATATGAAGGTAAGGGTTAATTGGTAATATGGTTCGGAAATTGGGTCCTCTTTGGTAATATCACGATATATTTACCCCTCCGTGAAGGTACTTAGTTTGAGGTGGGTAAAGGCTCTTCGCACTTCGGGGTGATATAATAAAAACTATTATTCATGACATCCCCATTGCGGGTTTATGATTTACTGAACGTAAATTCAAATATAAAAATCCAGTTTGGGATGTACTTGATCTCGTGAATTTAATTATTTCGTAAAATACTTAGTACAATAAAAAAATGTTCTCCCTATCTCTCGATTTCTAGGTGTATTTTGATAAACATGTTTTATTATAGTAGCTAACAATCAAATGCATTTATGCATTTAAAAACGGTACTTAGACTTTTTTTATTAAAATTTAACACTCGAATAATCCACTTTATGGAGTTTTATTTTTATTTACGACTAGTTTCGAAAACGACAATTGTTTTCATCTTCTGGTACAAATTAAAACTAACTAATAAAAATATATTAAGGTGTATATATAGGTTAATAAATATAGGTAGGGAGGTTTAAGGAACAACATTTTTTGTAAAAGGAAACATTGATAATAATGGTGACGTATTTTGAAACAGTATATTATTAATTATTGTTTTATCTGAATTTAAATTTTTATGTATTTCTAAATTTTCTAAATTATTCATGACTTGACCTTTATTTGTATGTATTTTTATGGTACTTAGACTAATCTGCCTAGCAGTTACAATGACCAGCATTTAGAGTTTTTAAAGCTTTTATTTATTAAATTACAATTCATATATAATATACCGTGGGTATGTATACTGGCAAAAAACTTTAACCCTAAAATCCCTGTTAGAATAATCCCCGTTATTTAATGAATAGCCTGAATATATTTTTACCCGCTATTAAACTATTTACTTTTAAAACCACATATATACGAAATTTCAAAGTACTTAGTGTATTTTGCCAGTTTATAGAACGTTGAAAACTTTATATTAAGCATAATTAAAACAAAATTGCATATTTTCGAGGTAACGTTTTTTGCTAGTCCACTCAAGATATATGACGTCATTTAGAAAGGTTAAAAGGTCATTTTTCATTACTCATTACGATATTATAGGTCTCAACTGAGGTGAAGCATCTAGCTCGCAAGTGATCACTTCATACGCTTGTGTAACGTTCACCGTTCTACCCATTTTCTAACATCCATATTGCATTAAGCCAGTCAAATGCCAGGTCGGAAGCCCTGGAATACTCAGACTTCCATCTTCTTTTGTATAAAAAAAAAACAATAGATACTTCTACTAGGCTGAAACACCCATAATAAACTTCTATATTTCTTGAGATTTCATCCGTGTGGTAGAAAATTCAGTATCTGATAAAATAAATGCAAATTATTAAAAAAAAAAACCTTTATTCAGATATTTCTGAAATTTTAGAACAGAACGAAAGACGGTTTTTTTATAAATGTTACTGCTGTTTTGAGATGCTCATAATTAAAAATCATTAAATATGTACAAGAGCATTGAAATTATGTTTCCAACAGTGTATGTATATTTCATAACAAACCTATAATTTATTTGTTTTCAAAATTACCAACTTGAAAAGATAATTCCGCAATGATCCGTAATACCTATTTAAGTATATTTTAATCCAGCCCTCACCTCCACATATACTGTATTCTTTTTAGTATTACTACTAAGAACTTAATGTACAAAATAAATAAAGTCAAATATGTGTAAAGAGTCGCGAGAAAAAAATATCTTTAACACGCTGAACCAACTTTGAAAGACGTTACACTAATTTACTGCCAACATACCACTACCTATTTACGCTGTCACGATAAAACCGTTATTCTTGTACACTTAATTATCATTTCCACATTATGTGAAATAAGTAAACAACGTGACAGATAACAATTTATGTTTGTTCACACAAAAGAAATTCAACAGATTTTTTACTTACTTATTAAACTACTTATACAGGGTGGCGCAACATTAATCACCCTATGGGAAGATATTATAATTTTTGCAAATGGCGTCGTACGTCAATCATATTTGACATTTATGAACTAAACAGCTTTATATATACAAACAGATTGATAAAACGGGAAAAAATGCATGGCGGCAGCTACTTGACGAAAATCATCTTTTCCAATGAAAAACATTGCAACGGTCCAAATAAAGATTTCCATCACTCAAAATCGTTTTTATTTTTATTTCGTAAAAAAGTTATATTAAAACAAAATTGGATGATTAACTTTGCGCCACTCTAAATATGTTTGTATACTGCAGCTGTCTAGTTCAAAAGTGTCAAATATGCAAAAATTATAACATCCTCCGAAAGGGTGATCAATTTTGCGCCACCTGCACAATCTACTTGTACATCGGCGGGTTTATTGCTTATCATATAAAGCAATATCTTCCAAACAACTAAAAGCAGACTAGCGATAGTGGTCGAGATTAGTGCTGTGTAAAATTGTCACATAATTGGCCCGAAGAAGACAACACCGTATTTTGCTGCACAGACAAGACGGCTGTCCAAACTTAAAACGCAGAAAGGGTAATTTTTTTGTAGTACGTTTTTTTGCATTTTTTGACTAAGTAGAATCTACTTAGTCCAAAAATAAAAATAAAAACGTACTACAAAAAAATGTCCCTTACTGTGTTTTGAGTTTGGACAGCCGAAGAGCGCAGCTTTTAAATTCATAATGATACAATATTTTTCAGAGTATAAAATTACTACATAGATTCATATATATTTATATTGTTGCACTTGTTTAATAATACCGTTCATCAACGTTCATTGAAATATAGAAGAAGAAAAATATTTACGAAATGTTGGATTCATAATGAGTTATGATTTGGACGTCGGATTTAAATGTGATATAATATAGTTTCCCGGTGCGGCACTTTGAGCTTTGAAGCTGAAGATTTGATCTTTGTACAGCAGCAAACAAGATAACTTAATTAACTTAAATTAATAATGACACGTTTGACTGATGCTATGGAATTCTCGCATAAACCAAAATAACCCAAAACACTAAATGAATATTTATTTTAATATCTTAAAAGAACTTTTTAATAGAACAGATAAAAGACGGATAAATTATTAAGACGGGAATGTGGAAGTGGATAAAGATATCACTTAAACCAGCCATTCAAAGCAATTTACGACTGTCAAAAAGATAAATCGGCAAAATAATTGGTACCTACAACAAATAAATTGAATCAAAGAAAAGTTTCTAGATTTATACTTCAACATCGAGCATCAAACTGAAAAAATCATTAGCATGGTGACTGACCGGAGTCATTTCGTCGTAACGTAACAATGCGTTACGATGCGAGCATTCGTATAGTCAGTACAGCGAGCCAAGCGCTCCATCCATAGTTTCGGATGCTCGCTGATGCTCGCCGCGATCGATGTTACGACGAAATGCTCCGGTCAGTCACCACCTTTACGTCTAACAAATATATAAAGAGAAGAAGCCGCAAATCTTCTACTTCTAGAGACTTGTTTCCAGATAATACGGTAATGTAGAGGTGAAAAATACTTCACTATCACCCAGACCAATTGAAAATAAATCTTTAATGAAATTTCACGGGCATTTGAGCGGGAATCGAACCCGCGATGCCAATCTCGGAGTAGAGCGTCTACTCACCTATGATGCCACGGCGCCTATCTACTGATAGATATAAAACTGACAAATACATCATTTACGCACATATGACATACATTATGAAAAGACTTAAATACCTTTCTACTTCTACTTTTCTTCCCACTTTTGCATCTCCTAATCACCTTTTAATTTAATTGTATTTATTTTAATTTTTATTTAACATAGTTACAAGAGTTTTTTTTATAATTCAATTCATTTTAAGACATTACTTTACAATCGTAAAATTAATTACGCTATTCTCACCAATAAAGGGACTTAAAGGGAGAAAGTTCTTGTGCTTGGAGAGGGACTTATATAATTTTTTATTATTATTATTGTGTTGTTTATTATTATTTTGTGTTTCATTATTAATATTACTTAATAATCTTTTTAATTACTGATACGATGTAATCATTCGTCTACTGCCCTAAACAAGCCGCTGAAAAAGAGCTCCCTCTTAAAAACCTCAAAAAGGTGACAAGCCGTGACCCCCCCTAGACTATACCGTAACCACCCAAAAGCAAGTAGAAACATATTTTTCATTGAAATCAGTTTCATGTTTTTGTGTCGTTAATTTGATCTCAGTAGCGGGATGACGAGGGTGTCGTATTAACCTGCGCAAAGGGTTAACGCAAAGCTTATTGGTCGGAAAATAGAATCACGCCGGAAAAGTTGATATCTTATCACAGTGAAAAATGTAAGGGAATTTTGTGAGATAAATTACGTCCCTTATATATGAAAATGAGCCAGGTCCACTCATTCTACAAAATAAATTAAAAATATTTTTAAAATTACTTTAGCCTAAATTTTAGTGAAAAATCTTATCTATTTAAATAATTAAATAAAATTTTAACTATCTTAGTACTTTGTTTTTAAAATGTGACAAAAGTCAGTTCGATGGCTATGCGACCCTAACGGACCCGAGCCAAATGCGACTAATTTGACCAGGCAATCTGACGCTGCACCCAAAGGAAAGTTAACCTTCGACTTGACATTTATTATTGTTTTATCCAAGAATACATAATGTTTTGTTTAATATCGCACCGAAGCGCCCTTGATGTAGTATACAAGTATTAAAAAAATAGGGGTACATAAATTAATAAAAATTATTTGTTATTAACGATACAATATCTGATCCAATAAGTACCCTTTGCACCATCGAGTATAAGTAAGGAGTGACTATGAAGGAATTAGATACTCCTTTTAATTAGAAACATACCTCACCGTCTATTTGTTTGTTGAACGATAATGCTTCTTAGCAAAAACAACACATACATTTATGTATTTGTCAACATTAAACTAAAATGCTTTCACACATATTTTTTTCAAAACACGATATTTTCAAGTGCTGATTTCAATTAATTCGCGACATTCGGACTTCTGAAAATACTTTTATAATATAAAAAAAGTGGAGCGTCTGCCGGGGTGTTTCTTTCAAATAAATTGTCAATTTATAAAACATTGATAACGGAATTTGAATTTTAAAAAGATGAAAAGACGACTGAACGGCACTCTCGACCTTGGCGACAGTTTCATGTTATTATATATTTCAGGAGCATACTTTCAGGAAAATGAATTCCAATAAAGATAGCCATTTTTAATGCTCATTCCTAAGGTACATCAATAAAGATGTAGAATTCTACTGCCAATTACCTATTTCTTGGAACCGTTGAAATATCTTTTTTATCAAGTCAAAAGTAAAACGTTCATATTTTAGAATTTCTTCTTAATCTAAAAAAAATAAAACTTAGTGAAACACTGGTGCTTAGTACACTGCATCTGATGACGCAAGTTGTTCCAGCGATCTATTTTTTTATTTCGCAGTGTAATGATCAGCACGCTCGGCTACCGTTCTGGAGGTCCCCGGTTCGATTCCCAAGGAGGGATCAAATAAATATACTCGTGATTTTTTCACTGTAATATTTATTCAATATTACCCTCGACAGATACCTGAAGCGGAGGACTTATCACCTTTCCTTCATGTGTTAACGATCAAGATTACACTGCTTTTATATTATATGATGCAGTGCTTAAGGCACCATCGGGTGCGGATGAGGGTTTTGAAGATTTGTTAGCATTTGGGATTAAAAATATATTCAGAAGAAAACAAATGACGTGAGTGAAAAAACGATATAAATGTAGAAGGAACAGTAACAATTTTAAAACTATGTAAAACGTAATGTGTCCTGAAGATGATACACCTTAATATCCAACTTTAGATACGGGATTCAAAAGTAAATCGCGCGGTGACTTATGCAACAAAATGTATATCGTAAAATTAGATCATCACTTCGAAACACGTTTATGTTTATCAAACGTACACTTCGCTTACGTTTATCAAATTATGCAAGAATTATTTTAAGTGTAAATTTTCAAATAATTCGTACTCTGCGTAAATTTAAACCACACTTGATGATTAAGTTTGTTTAACCTTTTAAGTAAATGGTAATGTATTATTATAACGTCTTTTCTGGCTCGATTTGTTATGTTAATAACATTAATACGAGATATCCGTAATGAAAATAAACATGTGTTTATCAAAACACAGATTGTTTGGTGATGCATTCATAAATAAGTCATATTTAGAAAGTAAACATTTATTTCCAAGATAAGTTGGCGTACTTGCGTGCAAACGTTTTAAAATAAAAGTTATCCGCAAAAAATACAAGCAGAAACTAAAAGGATATTTTGGTTTGCAAATTTGTTCGTAACATTTAGATCTCGGTTTATTTTCAATAGTAAAAAGATAAAAATAAAACTTGTAGAAAGATTTTTTTTCGCGTAGTACGTACCGCCGTGTTTTGGTTTTAAAATAAAAAGGTCTGAAGAAATTCATTATTTTTATTTCAGCCTATATACGAATGAAATTAGATGAGAATTTAAAATGATATAAATAAAATACGAGTAAGGTGAAATTCATCGGAATGTATTTTATTATGTAATTTTAGAATTTTTTCGAGAAGACGCGAAATAATAATCTAGAATAATTTATAGAGCGCTATTTTCGCAAAATACCGCCTCGAGTTTCAATATCAAAAGAATGAAGAAAAAAAAAACGCGAAAAATTAAAATAAAAATCTTGCTATATTTGACTTCAATTCAATAGGTTTAACCTATTGAGTCTATGTATATGTTTTACCTAATTAATGAACATGATAAAACAACATTTTGTGGAAAAATTGCATCTCAGACAAATGCAAATCATTTGAAAATAAACGAAAGAACCATTAAATGAATAATGTTACTGAAGAATACGTAAAACACACTGTTACGTAGTTTAGGTATAAAAGACACTACGCTTCATATTAGCGAATGGAGCGCTACGTGCGTAAGAATCGGACTTTTGGGAGTAATCTGATTAAGCTGCCGGTGGAAGCTTACCGGTGGCGACTAGCGGCCCGAGGGGGTCGAACCGCACGCGGTGCTCGGCGGCGGCGCGCGCGGCCCCCACCAGCTCCGAGAACACGCGGTGGCGGCGCAGCGCCAGCTCGTCGCGCCCCACGGCGCCCCCGCCCAGCCCGGCCGGCAGGGACTGCTTGCGGGCCGGGGGCGCCAGGAACACGTCGTCGTCCAGCGCCTCGGGCCGCTCGAGGGGCCGCGGCCGCTCCTCGGCGGGCCACGCGATGCTGGGCCGCTTGAGGATGCCGCCGCTGGACATGCGGCGCGCGGCTCGCTCCGAGTCCGGCTCCGCCCGCGCGGTGTCCGTGAGCTCCGAGTCCTCGTCGTCGCTGTCGTCCGCGGTGGCCTCGTTACTGAAAGCGACCGAGTTTTCTTTCTGTTCGCTTTTGCCATTGGAGTCTTCGTCTTCGCGCTTGGGATCGACCACCGTGACGCGGCCGCTCCGACACGCGCCGGCGACTCCGCTCCCGGCGAGGTCGCCGTCTCTTCCCGCGCCGGGGGAACTCCCTTCCAGTATGGTGCTCATCTGGCTCGCCGTATTGTGTTCCATATTGTTCCGCGTCAGAAACTTACTACTATCATCGGCAGCTTGCAACTTGCTTATTTCTTCTTTTATTTCGGCGCAGACGTCGAATTTCTTCTCGGTTTGTTTGAACTCAGAATCCGCACATTTGAGAGTATCCGGAGTGTCGCGTCTCCCGGTACCGTTGGCGCCGTGGGATTCGGACTCCGCTACTGCACGACCGAGATGCCCGTTGCCGGCATCCGCGTTTCGCTTATCATCGCCCCCCTGTGCCGGCGGAGGAACGTTATCGGAGTGGCTTTCGATTACCTTTTTACTCATGCACACGCAACAACTCTTGAACATTTCGTTAGAACATTTGACATACTTAATGGATCTTCGGCGAAACTTTTTAATGCTGATTATTCACAGTTAAGAACGTACGAGGAATAACAATAACACGCGGGTGTGATACGATGTCGCGGCAGTAAGGAGGTAAAAAAAACGGCGCCAAAATGCACAGCGCACTCCGAGTGACCGCTCGAATAAAATCAAACGTTGAACTGCAATGCACGTAAAATAGCGAAACAGAAAAAGCGTCACGTGAATACCGAAACTAGCGCCAGAATTACACTTGGCACATGCAATGCGGCACTTAGTTTTATACACGAGATAAAATCTTATCACAAACGCATAACCCCACAATTAACTTTATACGTTTTAAAACTCAACTCCACACAAAAAAACTAAATACTAAAACGCGTAAAATAACGAAAATTACCTCTATTAGGTAAAACGCGATACTTTAAAATCCGCCGGTAAGAGGACAGAAAGGATAATAAAGTTTGTTGTAAAGTAAAAGTTCCGCGTAAGTTAGGACCGAAATAGTCGGGAAGCGGCGGGAAGCGTGTCGCGCGAGGACTCGACGCGAACTCATCTCGCGCTGGAGTCAGGAGCCGCGCGAGGGCGGGAGGCGGCGCGGGGCGGGGCGGCCGCGGCGGCGCCCTGATCGATGTTGCGCCAGGGGCGGGGGGCAGAGGACTCCCAAGACCTGGAGGTATTGTGGAATAGCTCCCTTGCCGAAAGTAAAGTATTGAAATTCGGTAAGGTCGCATGCAGAAGGCATTCTGACCGGTCTTACATAAGGCTTACCGAAAGGTGTCCCTTAAGGCCCCGATGTGCCAGAAAACGTTTTATGTAAAACAATCAGGAAATATTTCCATTGAAGTTTTTTTATTTTTTATTTCACATATGAATAATTTCTAAACTTAAGTCAATTTAAAGCTAGCAGTGTGTAACTTAGAAAACTGGATTTAAATAAATCATACTAAAATTTTCGTATTTATTTTATTTTTTTTTGTAATTTCGTCATAACAGTTTTCCCATAAAATACTTTAATATCAACAACAAAAACCTTTAAATTACAGGCAGCATAACGTGCAAATGTATAAGGTGCAGATAAGCGATCAAAGATCTACATTTGTAGTATTTTTACTAATCGATTAAAAAAATAAAGATTGTGAATTTCCTTGTTACTTATTCTATAATATGATTTTCGTGATGTGACATGAAAATGTAACAAGAAACATTTGATAATTTTCTATCAAATGCTGAATCGAGGTCTCAGTTGAAAATTAACGCTAATTTTGCTGCCTATTATTATGAAATGCTAACATCACGACCAAACGACGCACAAGTAAACAAATACCATTCCGATTTACCCTTTTAAATCAAAACAGAAATTTATGAAAAACAATAAGTAAAATTAAATCAATAAAACTGTAATTTAATAATTTAATAAATAATCCGAATAAATAAAGCACAAAATTCGACTCCGAAAACTAAGAAAAACCTTAGATTAGCCACCATTAGTAAAATTTTGGAAAAAAATCTTACAAATATCAAATAAACGTTACTAATACGATTGTTAAAAAGCGATTTCAGTAATAAAACTATAGTTAAAAATGGCTTCAAAATATTAATAAACAAATATAATCGTTAATAAATGTATTACAATATAAAAATACACCTGTAGTTAATAAATAAATAAAATATTTGAATTTATTCATTTAATGAGGTAATTTAATACTGTAAACTTTTTATATTACTTTTCGAATACCTTCTTCGAGATTTCTTGTTCAAGTTACTTTGGGTCCTATCCTGTTGGGACTTCAACTTAAAATGTTATATTGCTTATTTTTTACAATATTATTTTCAGCGATCGTCGAATTTGTAAATTTGAATAAAGGCATAATTAAATAATCCAATAAGCCGTTTCATTAAGTTTCAATAGTCGAGGAAGAGAAGAGAAGAGAGGCAGAAATTATTTACACAAGAGTGATGAACAGGAAATAGATCTAAATCAATCTGATATTTTGCCAATACGGCGTAAATTATTAAAAATAAATTAAAACCCATATTCTTATATTTGTTTACTTATATCACGAAGGTATTTGGTCGTGTCAATACAGAAATGTGTATCTTTATCGAAAATTAAATAAAAAGCGAATAAGTATATAAAACCATGTATTATTTTAAAAGGTAATCACGATAATGTTTCAGAGGAGGTATTACAAAGGAAGGAGGTATTACAAGAAATTTCGGATTGAAAATAATAAATTCATCAACTGCGTTGTGTAAATATCATATATTGAACATTCCCTTTGGATTTTTATTTCTAACTATTTTGTCATTTGGATACTAGTTGTCGATTTATATTGCAAGGAACTTAAGATTAGAAAAAATATATTTCATGTTAGTAAAGTAATATATTTATTCACAGATAAGTTAAGATCTGTTAGATAAATTTACTTTACTTCTTGACTTATATTTCTAACGATTTCGGCAGTTTGAAACCGGCCGTGAACCCATATTGCCGGGGAAAAATATACTAATCTGCATTTTATTGATATACGCAGATGATTTGATTATAAAAGACCCCAGGATATAACAAAATAGAAAATATATTTAATTATAAAAAAAAGTTTGATTATAATATGCTAATGCGGAACGGTCTCAAGGGTCAAAACGGCTTGCCTCAGAAAAAGCTACCTTTCCTGAAATCCTTTAATATTTACTAAATACAGCTTTATAAATCTTCGGGCATGAAATCATTCGTATGATTATTAAATTAAGCAAGTTAGTATCACAGATTCCAATGAAGGCTTTGCGAAGTGAAAATAATCGTTATTATAGAATATACGTGATAGAGGAGAAATATTAATACTTGTATAATTTTAAGAAATAATATTTCTCAAAGGTTAGGTGAATTTGGGAATTTCAGAAAACGAAATGAAAGTTATGAAATAATTTATTGCGAAGGCAGATGTACATCTAATATAAATTTTATAGCGATAAGAATTATTTATGTATTCGGGTAAATGGATAATAAGTACTTTATGCGAATTATTACTTTCGCGTTTCACGTACAGGTAACAATTCAAGTCGACAGTTTCAAGTGAATCGAACCCGCTATGCCTGTTAGCATTAAATATTTACAGATAACATCAGGTATATATGGTACCCAAAGTTTAATTTGGTTATTTAGTCAAAAATTAGTATAGTCATAATAATATTGGTCCATAAAATACAAAGAAAATGGTAAAAATCAATCGATTAAATTAAAACTTCCTATTTCAAGCGTGGCATGAAAAATACTAGTTTTCATAGAAAAGTCCTGCTACTCCGAGATGAAATAGTATAGCTAATGACTTTTTCTGATCCATAGTATTGATGCAATATAACCGCAGACATGTTGACCCGGCGCGGTTTTATGCACTAATGAAAAACGATCCGATCAAATATTTTGCATTTCGAGTCAAGTAGAGGAAACATCTCTATACTTCCTAGGCCAACCCAATAAACTTTATGGATTGGGCCTTTACACTGGTAGGCCCTACTGCCTGGAACCGTTTGCCCTAATATTTGAGGATAATCCGAAATCCCCACCAATTTCTAGTACAACTGAAAACTCTTCTTCTTATATTATATCTGAAGATCTGTTTTGATCTGATTGAATCACTAACAAGAACAAGGTTTCTAAATTGGTTCATATTTAATATATAGAACTTCCAAGAATTTGAGTAGTGTGGTCGTCAATAATGGGTAGAATTGGTGAATGTTACACATGTGTAAAATGATCACTTAAACCAGCCTATGACGGTCATCAGCCCCGTAAATGCCCAGACTTCCATATTCTTCTTCATCTTTGATGAGATATCAAGAAATAATATATTATTATTTCATTTTCTTAAATAAGATTTAAATCTCCGGTTTATGTTCATAATTTAAATCCAAAAGGATAAACCTACTCACTGAAGTATGAACAGTATTGTATAGTTCCGTGTATCATTCTTCTGTAGTGTGCGTTGGATCTAAAATCCCTTTATGAGAACACAAACCCTCTCGAATGGTTACATAACCAAAGGTTTCCGTGATAAATGAAGTGCGGACACGCCAAGGGCTTGCTAAATGAGATGTGAACTCTACTTAGTCCGGATTAGTATCAAAATCCAACGTGAAATATGACTGGTAGAATCAAAGAAACTACGCATCAGACCATCAAAGCCTTGGGGACTGCACACTCTGTTTTCTGGTTTCAACCTAACCCTTACATAGTAGATTGGTAAAATGTTACATGGGTAAATCGTGAAAAAATAAAGTGAAATCGACGAACTATTATGAACATATAACATCTCAAATAGTAAGAGATATTAATGAAAGGTTGTACCCTTCAAAGTAAGTTTTTTAACTAAAAGGTAACTGTATTCGTTACCATGTTATATTTAATGTGTTAAAAGCGCGTTAGATGGCTATGCATCTATAACAGGCCCGTTGCGACAAACCTGACAAGGCAATCTGACTCTGTACCCAAAGGAAAATTAACCCTGGACTTAATTTTGTCATTGTTTTGTCCAAGAATAAACAATATAGCGTATAATATCAAAGCGAAGTGACTTGACATAGTATTTTACCAAAACGGAGCTACAATATATAAATTAAGCAAATATATTATTTTTATTATAATTAAATAGCGGGGAATAAAAATATATTCAATCAAATATTATACATTAACTTATATATATACCATAAACTATTATTTTAAAGTTTAATTAAAAGCTAATATGTAATATTGTATAAAAACAAATAAGCATTCGCTAGCAGTAAACGATTGCGATCCTCTCCGTACTGTCGTCCCGACGCCCCCGCACGTTTCGCGGACTTTTTAACGTTTAAGCAAAAAGGCGTTAACGTTAAAAGTGCGCGAAACGCACATTTCCGGCAGAAAGCATTGTTGGATTCCCTCCATCCGTTACATCTCACGATCCCCAACACCTCTCGTAACATATAAAGTGATCACTCAAACCGTTAAGTAGTCGATTTTGTGAATGCCCAGACTTTCGCATCTCCATCTTAATAACTTCTCCATCTCAGTCGAGTCCTCAAATAAACAAATTTATTTGACAATAAAATAGGCAGTACATTATTCAATGTGGTAACTACCAAATACGTCATTAAATTCAAAACGTTTCTCAAAAGGTATAGTAGCAATTTCCATTATGTGATGTCTAATTAACGTGACTGACGCAAGAGCCTCTAACGAAATTCAAAGTAAAACGAAATATTTGTTTTGGACATGAAAATATCACGGATCACGTAAGCTGTTGTTTCAGAATATAATAGATTTTTTAAATAAACCGACCACATAACCGATCTTAGCTGGAAACAAGGACAGAAACGTGAATTTCAAAACCAACCCGATTACCGTGTTCGTTTAATTGTACTAATAAATTTCATAAATCTATATATTAATTTCTTGATACAATAATTCTTCCCTTCTTCTTTCCCTCCTGTTTTTAAGAGGTATTAACATCCTGCGATGTTGATTCCCAGCTGTCTGTCCGGTATCTACCTTGGGGTTGACTGTGCAATGCGATGTGGGGAGTCTGGATGGTTACATTCTCCTCACATGCGCATACCACTGTCTTCTTCGTTGTCTTCCCCACCTAACGATCTCTTGGATCTCTTAATGAATAATTAATCAATTAATTCTCAAAATAATTCATTTACAATAACCATTCCCGTAGCATGAGGGACCTCGAATATTAATCGAATAATTAGATTATTTTCATTCGATTCGTTTAATCCCTAATAAAAATATGAAAGCATGGTAGTGAATTATTCAGATAACCGACCATTCCCAGGGTAACTCACAAACATACATTAATTAATTGAAGAAAAAAATAGTGAAGAATCAAACTCGGGACTTTGCTTTTGTTATAACAGTTGGTTTATCGATGCAAAACGCGGACCAATTTATAAAATACAAAATTCTGACATTATTTGGATCGGAAAAACCGAAACGGAAAATAGGCATGAGGCTGGTTTCGAAATTAGAGACCTCAAACCAAGAGAACTGTCACAAAAAGACGAGGATTAATGACGTCATGAACACTGTTACCACACAAAGTGTCTCATTGCTATTTTATGCTCATCCGTACAAATCAAAAGGAGTTTCACGTAACAACAAGTTAGCAATACGTCCCACTTTGCGTTAACACTTTCCAGACCAAATATTTTGAGACAAATGTCTTTTTTAAATGAATCAACAGGTTTTTGTACGCTTGGAGATAAGCATAATACATAAATATCATGAAGTGAACTCAAGCATAGTCACAATACCAGAGGAAAAACAGATTAGACTCGTTTATAAAATTTCATAATAGTATTATGTTTGCTTTCTTAAAACTGGTAGCGAAATACCATTATTAGTCTCTACTGAAAATTTGAAGTTTTAGATTTAATATTGTTTACCTCGTACCTAGATATTTTAAACAAAGACAAGATGCCAAAAACATATAATATTAATGAGTGAAAATTTAAAGCTATTTACGATTAAACTGAAGATTCCTTTGTAGTTTTAAGGTAAAGACTGACCGTAACGTAACGTCGTAACATCGCTCGCGGCGAGCATCAGCAAGCATCCGAAACTTTGGATGGAGCGCTCGGCTCGCTGTACTGACTATACGAATGCTCTCATCATAACGTGTTACGTTACGACGAAATGGCTCCGGTCAGTCTCCGCCCTTAAAAAAACTCATTAACACATTAAACATCGAAAATCAAAAGAATATTTGGCATTAAGAGAATAAAATCGATATTATTTTTGTAGTTGAGAGGATTGTGTCTTGAAATATATTTTTTTTAAATCTTCAACGGGTTAAATTAAACTCAATTTGTCTAATGCATACAGTCAAGCCATGCCTTGAAAATACATGTCAAGATCATGCAAATCAATGCTTTTTATGTTTCATCTGTAGTTTGAGTAAACTTTTCATAAAACTGAATCTTTAAGAATATTCATGATATGTAAGATTTAGCGATAATGACTGCATAAAACAAATTTAATGATTAATGTGTCTATTTCACATGCAAATAAATTATGCAATCTTTATTGACCTGAAACGTGTCTTCAAATATTACATTTAAAAAAATCTGTGAAATCCAACGTAAATTGGTACTGTATGTGCTAATGAAACCCCTGAATTTAATCACTACTGGAAATGAAAATAAATTGTTAGTTTGCAGAAAAAAACACTATTTGCAATAAATAGTAAGTAGACTAAATTCAGAATATGTGAAGAAAAATTTGGACACACTCAAAATATTTTTTCAGTGAAAAATAATAAAAATAATAGTATGTTAAAAATACGTTAATTGTTAGGTAATATATCGAAAATTAAACACAATTATTGGATTGAATTCCACTTTTATTTACATATATATGATAATATGTGACGCGTTTCGTCTTATTAAGACATTATCAAACACTACCAACTGTCTACAGTTACAATAAAAAAATACGTTAAATGAAAATTATATTATATACACATATATACAGTATGTAAAAACAATGCAGAATAGTATCTTACATACGTTTAATAAATGTCCCTATGTAAAACAATGCGGGAAAGAATCTTACATGCATTTAATGGAGATTCCAGCTAATATAAAAGTCATTTCAACCATAGATGTCACCGACAGAGTAACATGCAGTTGATCTTTTCAATTGACGCATTAATACAACTTCTCAATTTTGAGTAATGTGGTTGTCAAACATGGATAGAATTGTCAATGTTATACTATGTATAAACTGATTTATGTTAAGATATGAATAAAAAATCTTAATTATTAAAAAAGTAAACACTTGTATAATACCACTTAATGAGTATTATTTCATTACACACGACTAGTTTCGAAAAATACAGTTATTTTCATCTACAGTTGTTTTAAATATTGTTAGCTTGAAAGGTTAAATTATAAACAATATCAATATGACAATCACGATGTTAAAAATAATTAGGGAACGCACATATTTATTTTACATACAATTATAAATTTATTTATCCAGTTAGGATACAAATATAATATCATTTGAGCGCTTGTGCACTACACGGAATTTGACTGTCCGGCAGTCCGGTTAGCATGAAAAAACGGATGATTGACTTATGCACTTGTCCGTCTTTGCGCCATCGGTGCGCGATCACGGTGCGCGTGAACTCGACCACGCTAAACTGTCGTAGTCGTATTGATTTGACAAAAACGGACTGCCGGACAGTGAAGTTCCGTGTAAAGCACAAGCGCCATTTGTCTGAAGAAGTGGGATTCAAAATTGTTATTAGGTTGGGATATAGATTATCAGAAATTTCCTCATCTCGAAAACAATATTTAAAAATCTCCTCATGCACTGTGAGAATGAAAAAAAGTAACGATCGACGTAATTTATCAAAGCACCTAAGAGAATAATAAATCACATACTTAATAGTTGGCGTAATTCCAAAACTCAATAGCAATATCGAAATTACCAGTGCAAATATTTTCTTACAAACTTGATCGCGTTCCAAAACATTCCCAACAAATATGGCTCGAAACGATTAGATATATACTATAATAATCTTTGTTATAACTTATACAAGGTCTAGAATCATTATTATTACATAATGGAAGTGGAACATTATACATTTAAGGCGCGTTATACGTATACAGAATAAAATAGGATGTGAGCATGATACATGAGAGGTGTTCTTTTAATTTTGCTACAAGATTCATAATGCATTTCAGAGTACAGAAATAAAATGAGAGAAACAGCCAACCTCGAATTTATTGTAAACAGGCGAAGAAACTCGAATAGAACAAATAGTTTAATGAGCTCGTTGATAAGAAAATTATAATGTTATTATACGGTTGAAATGCTTCGGTCAGTAAAGTTAGTTGGAAGTTGGGTCACTTCTGTACTTGGACGGCCTCCAGGGATATATTTAATTATTTACAATATACATCTACATTGAATAAACAAGTAAATTTACAATCTACATTGAATAAACAAGTAAAAACGGACGTAATGTTAGTTAGCTCTCTTTAAAGATTAGTCAATATATAAATGATTTTTTTTTCTTTCATCTGATAATAATATCAGTAAATTTACTTTGGCCTGGACTGAAGAAATATAAAATAATGCAAGGGACAATATTAAGAAAATGAGATTAACACAGTTCGAGATGTATTTCTGCTCTATCCATCGGTGTACTTAAAGCGTGAATACTTATATCTTTTTTAACATGTTTCTTAGATCACCTAAATTTAACAATATTGTGAGAAGTCACCTGGAAAAAATTATAAGGGACATTTAATAAGCAACAATTATGTAATCGAACTATTTGATACGATAACTGTGTTGTAAATGTAAATAATGGAATATTTAAAAACATTCAACATAATAGTAGGGTAAGAGCCATTTTGAAAAATACAAAGGATACAAAAATTTGTAAAAGCCTAAATCTATCAATTGATAGGTTTAATCTTTAAAGAAAATATTAATATAAGAAAACATTTTATAATTTTTTTAAAATAAAAATAGCTTAAAAGACAGTTTATCTTTAAAACCCACAAAAATTGCCTTAATTATGTTAAAATAATACTCCAGAGACCAAAATTTTAAATACTGTTACCGTAGATGTCATTTGAACAAAATTCAGAATAAGAAAAGATAAAACGCCTTCTCCAAAATAAAAATAAAACTTTTGCGTCTCCTTATGTTCGCTCCTTTATTAATTCGTGTTCCGGAGACGATATTAGAATCTGGAGAACGATTTAAAAAGGCGGGGTGGGAGTAATATTACGCTTTATTTCATTTCAATCTGCTCACAGTTTGATAATACCGCGATCCCCTTCGGTGAGTGTATGTATTCTCCATTTTCTTGCTAACATGTAGTGAATGTAAGCAAGAAAATGGTGAAATCATATTTATTATTGGTCGAGGGTTCGGGTGAAGTTTCCTCTACGTACTCTGGGAGGGAATTCCCTTGGGGTTAGAAAGAAATTACTTAGCCGGGAGTTGATTCGCTTCGCAAACCTTTACTCGATATTTCAAAAGCGGGGTTAAAATAAGACAAGCCGCCTGTATAGCGGCTAGTTCAAATACCGACAACAATTTTATTGAATGGGATTATCTGTAAAAGAAGCTTCATTACCGCCAGATTAAAACTAATTATCCGAGAGAAGCGCGAAGGCAACGAGGCTCGAAGATAATCATATTGAAGAAAGAGGATTATAAATTATAAGACGGCGGTACTAGAGAATTTCACCAAAATATTTGTAGATAATACAGCAGCTGCTAAGGTCTTAAAATAATCATTGATTGATCACTCTTTTTGAGAATACAAAAAAGGCATTTTCAACATTCGAGTTATCGTTTACCAATTATAAAATGAGAGCTTTTATTTCGCACCAATACTCAAACGAAAGAAATTGCATGCTTACAGTATGTTGTCATCGCTAAATGCAATGTTTACGCCTAAAAAGATAAGACACGAAGTATAGAACGAGAGAACAATGGAGAATTGAAAGAATAAAGAAAAATTATGAAAAACAGATGTACGTCAAGTACATATAAGCGAAATATTACTAAATAATCGGCCCAATTTATACGACGTAAATAACATTGAAATAATTCATAGAAGATGTAATAGAATATATAGACTTTTGCGTTTTATAGCGAATATATTTTTATTTTTTATTAAGAAAATAAAAGGTACGAAAATGAAAAGTAAATAGCCACAGAAGTGTGAAAATGCTACGATCTAATAAAAAAATTAAGCCTTCATGAAGAATAATTACGGTCGATAAGTTGTTTGCCGAGGGATTCAATTTATTTCATTGCCCGCAACGCGAGGAAATTTCTCTTCTAGAATTTAGGAAATGAAAAATAAGGTATTAGTATAATAAGGATTTATTGAATGAATATCAAGGGATTAGATGTTAAACTGGGTTACGATTTATTTACAAATAATTTTTCATCGGTGTACATTAACATTTTTTTTACATATAAAAAACGTTAGGATAGGGACGGTAGGTTTTGGTACGGTAGTCGCTGCGAGCTGCGTACTACGATGTCCATACAAATATGAACTGGAATATTTTTGTACCCCATTCGGAACATGTGTAATTTTGAGATGGTAAAGGTAAATAATAAATGACTGAGTATCGGATTCTTAAATATTGTTTTTAAGGCTTAGATCTCAAGGTTGTCTCGAGCGTTCAAATCAGAATGCACTCAGCTGCGCTCAGGGCAGCACGTGTGTTCACGCTCAATTAAAAAAAATGTATATTGATTTTTTTTTATAAACGAGTAAGATATGTATATAAACAATTATTTTTAAAATCCTTACCTTTCATTAACCATTTTCTTATAAAAACCGTAAAACTTATTTTTCCAATGCAAAAAACGGTGTTTTAAGTAAAATGTTACCTAGATATATAGAAAATTAAGTTGCGACTTAACGAATACTCGGTTGTCCAAACTCAAAACGCAGTAAGGAACATTTTTTTGTAGTACGTTTTTTTTTTGCATTTTTGGACTAAGTAGATTCTACTTAGTCCAAAAATGCAAAAAAAAACGTACTACAAAATAAATGTCCCTGTGTTTTATGTTTGGACAGCCGTACTTTGCCTAAACGTAAATTATGGGGTTTTTTTTTAAATTGTTTATTATACTTTCAAAAGCATCTTCCAGGGGATTAAGAATTAAAAATGACGACAAAAATAATTATTACAAATCAATATAGCGAGCGACCAAACTCCCCGGTGCGGAAAAGTGTGCTCGGAGCGTGACGCCTCCGGACCACAGATGAAAAGCGAAGGTGAATGTAGCGCAGCGGTTACGGGGGGAATACAACATCAAATAAGACGAGCATTCAAAACGGGACGGCGGACTTTGAACAGAGCTATTCCGAGAATTAAATTCCTCCAGCAGAGCGAAACCTGAAAACTCTCAGCGGGTTACTGAAATCCGATTTATGTGATGACAAAATAATCACACGAAAAATTCCGTATTCTTTTTCCCGTCTTTGATAAATGGTATTTAGTAACTTTAGTAAAAATAATTTCTTATACAACAATGTTGTTTGCATACTTTTAATCAAATGATCATGTACAACACATCATAAAATGTCAGCGACGTTTTCGTCAAAGTTATACTTATTTGCATGACACATGAATGTTTCAATGTAATTTAAAATGCATACCAATATCCCAATATGATTAATATGCAAGTATTATTATTTAATTTGTTTCATTTTATAATTTATTTTTTATTTGGGAATTTGACATATCGCTCACTCCTTTCAACAACGTCATAAATCAAAAATCGTCAATTTTCAGTTGTGCATGTTTTCGGAATGCCCAAAAAATGTACTATATCCCACAGCGAAAGAGGCATATTTTTAACTTAATATTTACCAGCTACAGGGCAGAAAGTATTGTTTTTGCATTTTGAAGAAAAGTAATTTGCATTGTTTAATTTTTTTTTAAATATACTAAATATTTTTCAAATGGAGAAAAAACATTCGGGTTTTACCTAAAAAGATCTGTTGCACAGTAAAAAGTTCAATAAGTGGCTTGATATTTATTTTCAATACATTTTTTCAAATGGAGAAAAAACATTCAGGTTTTACCTAAAAAGATCTGTTGCACAGTAAAAAGTTCAATAAGTGGCTTGATATTTATTTTCAATACATTTAATTATATTCTTAAACTTTGAAAATGATCTCCTGATCAAGTTTTTTGATATATGACGTTGTTGAAAGGAGTCAGCGATATATGAGTATTACAAAACAAGTACTCGTACTGTTTCAATTATGAAATTCCACATTTGTAAAAAAAAATACCTGGAACAAGGACGGGTGAAAAAAGGGGAAAGATCAAAGATCAAGACGAATTGTACGAAACGGGGGACTCACCACGAATTCAATGTCGACTGACAATGTCAAATGATCTCAACGCTGGCAATCTCGAGTTGAACATATCAAAATATTCATCGTTTACAAAGAGCAAACAACTCATACATTTAATTTTTTTAAAATCATAAGGATGTTCTTTTCAGTACAATACATACCAAACGATAATTTTATGTTTTTATTACCTCATTCATATCGCTCATCTTTTAATTGTTATCCGCATTCAATGGTGCATATAGCATTGCATCGTATCAACGCAGTGTTACCTTGATCGCCAATTGCATGAAGGCAATGCGATCAGTCCAGCGCTTCTTGTAGCAGTCCTGGGTGATGTTAAATTAATGTGAGTGAAAATCATCATATCAAACCCCCTAAGAATCGAATCCGAGACCTTATAGCACGGTAGTCAAATGCGTTGACCACTAAACTACGAAGGCGAGGCATATCGCTCATAAGTTAGAAAAAGCTTTTGTCTATCTCTTAAATTTCCCTGTCACCAACCGCTATGATTGTTTATTGTTTAATTATAATAGTATTATAGTTGATAGTTATCATTTAAAATTCACAATCAACGCCTTTCGGTAAAAGATTTCTAAGTCCAAGAGAAAAAAGCGGGGAAAGATGTGGAATGGCGTCGAATTACGCAGACGGTTCAACAAATTGAAATGATGCACATATGTAGTAGCTATCGGCAAATGAAGCGGTAAGTTTTTGTCGTAAAGGCATTAGCGCGATATTTTTAGACGAAAACATTTTGCCTCTTCCGACCCCAAAGGCTTCCGAAGTAAAAAGCGGAAAACATATATCAGGAAAACGCCAACTCTTGCACTAAAGGGAAAACTCCGGTCGAAACACGAGTGGAAGTAATAAAGCCGCGAGCAAAAACTCACTTTTTATTATTAACATATAAACGTGGAGTATAGTGGTTGTTACGGAAAACTCAACTAACCCGGGTAACATTTTAGTATAATATTTTGTTTAATAAATCGAGTATTCAAAATGAAGGAGAAAAAAATGGATATATTACACAAAACATTTCAGATGGGTATTTTTTAAGCCTGCGTAACGCCGGCTGTATTTGATAATTATGTATATTTAGTTAAGACCTTAACAAAGAGATTGGTATATAAAATACATATGAAAACATTGGCAACTTAATTCTTTTCTGACATTAAAATGAGGTCGACGCAGAGGGTAAAAATACCCTTCCCGTCCTTAAACATCAATCGACCGAACGGGTAGATATACCTTTCTCGTCCGAAGCGTGTTAAGTGTACCAACTACGAAGAAACCAGTTTTTTTTAACGATATAAAAATCAAAATGTTATTTATAATTCCAACAAACCATTTTTGTCAGTCATCCTTTTAAAACTCCTTCGGCTGTTATTTTATTAAATAAATTTTCTTAAAGAATGTTTTGTGAACTTTGTTTTCCAATTTTTTCTAATCATTATAAATGTTTTCTTTAAAAAAACATGTGGGAAAATAGTCTCTGAACCAAAACAACATAAAAAGATGTACCCATCATTAAAATAACCCAGCGATTTAATATTGCAAACACGTTGTTTGAAAGGCTTTTTAAATTGTTTTACCATTGTTAACGATTGAAACTGAACAAAAAAGAACGAGAGCCAAATGAGATAAAACTGAGATCTATTTTCTCGAATTCTTTGATCTTTCCAAGCATTGTGCGCAAAATAAAAAATAAAATTCAAGCATGAAATTCAATCAAGAGATTACCGCAAACTTTTTTTGTTATCAGTTAAAACAAATCTCTACCCTAAAAATGCCTCAAAGAGCAAACCTAGTACTATATTTTGCAGTTAAGAATTATAGGCATACGAGTAGTTAAACCAATTATCCATACAATCGGGGTTAATTGAGATGGTTAAATGCAATAAGCAAAATCTAGCTAAGCAACAACTTAATCATATTTAATGGGTCCGATACAAATGTTAATTCTATAATTGTAGCACGATAGTCGTGGATTTTCATTTTAAATAAAAACTTCATATTGGGTTGATGCAAAAGTAATGACCGTTTTTTATGATCCCAGGTAAATTTTTTTTTTCATAAATTATGAAAAGTATCTTCTTTTTTTATGATTCCATTGTATAAAGGATGCTTTCCCTCTACTTTCTATTTAGTTTTGGCCTGGCCAGAGTACAGTAATAACCCCTTGTATTTTTTCAAAATGTCGTTCGAAAAAGTGCATTTACGTCATTGTTTACTTTATGAATTCCGTAAAGACAATACCGCGAGTGTGGCAACCAAAAACATTTGTGAAGTGTATGGAGCAGATGTCATCAAAGTTCGACAGGTACGAACATGGTTTGCAAAATTCCGATCTAGAGATTTTTCACTCATTGATAAACCACGTACCGGGCGGCCATTGAAGTCTGATGACGACGAATTAAAAGTCATAATTGACACCAATCCACGTCTAACCATCAGGGAGATTGTGTCAATGATGGGAGTCAATCAAAAAATCGCATTAAGACATTTGAAGCGTATGGAAATGGTTTCGCGGTACGACGTTTGGATACCTCATCAATTGTTGTCTGCCAATTTATTGGATCGTGTTTCAACGCGCGTTGCTTTGAGTGCGAGACAAAAACATGAACCTTTTTTGCATCGTTTGGTGACGGGAGATGAGAAATGGGTCGTGTACAACAACGTGACAAGAAAAAGACATTGGACTATACCTGGACAAGCCCCATTAACAACTTCGAAGGCCGAAATCCATAAAAAAAGTTATACTTTGTGTTTGGTGGAATAATAAGGGTATTGTGTATTTTGAACTCTTGGAACACGATAAGACAAGTACAGCAGAACGATATTGTCAGCAATTATCCAAATTGAACATGGTCCTTCAAAAGGATAGACCAGAATTGGTAAACAGAAAAGGGGCAGTGTTTCATCACGACAACGCGCGACCACATGTGGCTATGATGACCCAACACAAGCTAAATGAGTTAAATTGGGATGTTATCAAGCATCCACTGTATTCTCCAGATCTTGCTCTTTCTGATTTTTATTTATTCCGATCACTGCAAAAAAAATTGAATGATAAAAAAAATTATTCAATAGAGCAGGTAAAAACACCCCTTACTTCATTTTTCGCATTAAAATCCACGGAATTTTATACAACTGGTATTAATAAGTTGATAGAAAGATGGGAGAAGGTTATAAGAACTGATGGAAATTATATAATTTATTAAATAAATAATACACAAGAAAAAAAAAATTAAAAAAATATATGTAAAAAACGGTCAAAACTTTTGCATCAACCCAATATAATATGGTAAGTAGTAGTAGTATAACCTAGTTTAAAAACATTTGAGAATTTGAAGTTTAATAATATAAAGAGTGAAAAAAAATAAAGGAAAATTATGATTTTTGTTCCAATAAATTATGTATCAAGCATATGTACATACCTAGATGGAGAGTAAATATTGCAAGCTTTTATCGGAGATATATTTTTAAAATAAAATTCTTAATTTTTATCCGCCTCCGTAGTGTAATGGTCAGCACGCTCGGCTACCGTTCTGGATGTCCCGGGTTAGATTCCCAGGGGGGGGGGTCAAATAAATATAAGTGATTTTTTCACTCTAATATTTATTCAATATTACCCTGGGCTGGTACCTGAAGCGGAAGGCTGATCGCCTTTCGTGCATGAGTTAAAAATCAAGATAACACTGCGTTTATATGATACAGTGCCCTATGCACCATTGGGGTGCGGATAAGGGGTTTTTTGATTTTTATCAATCATCTTTCTTTTAAAATTCTTATTAAAGTATATTTTTGCATAGTAAGTATTTTCTGGAGCATAGGTACTTATTTTTACCATTAATATAGTAATTTTAAGGTACTTATATCGATTTCCGTAAATGAATTATTTGAATAACCAACCCTCCCACGTTTGATTTTAAAAGAGGAGCTTGTTGTTATCGAAGCAACCAAAGTTTACTTGGTAAATCTGTGAAATTGCGCAGGGGAGTGCGATGGAGAGGGGTGTGCTTTACCGATAGTATTATAATTGATGGCCAGAGATCAAAAGAACAAAGGACACGATTGATATTGGAACAGTGCTTAGTCATGAACCAGTCACACACATTTGTAGACTAGACAAAGGGTGGAGCGGTTTATTCGTTATAAATCCTCTAAATAGTGAAAATGTTTGAGTAAAATGTACGTATTCGTACGAATAGGCGGGTTCGAAAAGCAGAAAGACAAACAAATACAAGTACTATCTACCCTCTGATTGCAAACAGCTATAAGTATATGGGATCAAACGTTTCGATCAATATCACTAGTCTGTTTTTGGTTGGTTGGAAGATATTGCTTTTTTAGCAATAAGCCCGGAAATGTACTTTTTTCTGTACATGACCTACTCGTATATAATATAATACGTATAATTCTCGAAAACTTCACACCAGTACGAATACTTTTTATTTTAGAGTGAAAGGAGTTTCCATAGAACTGCTTACAAAACTATGGTTGTGGCAGTAAGAAAACTCACAACGCATTTTTTTTTGTGAAAAGCGGATGTTCCCAATTATTGTTTATATTATAAGTTTTATTGGGTTGTGGTCCCGTGGTTAGTGTCGCGGACTCTTAAGTCAGAGTTTCTCAGTTCAAACCCACTCTACCACAATTTGATACCTATTTCTAATAATGAGCCGCTCAGGCTCACAGAAATAGTATGAAATTGAAATATTTGTGTAAATAGTAAAAACACAAATATTTCTCTTCATTAAAAAAATAAAAAAATAAACTCTTACAAAGCTACGATTTTAATCGTCAACATCAAGAAAACCGAACTTAACGTCAATTTAAAAAAAGGACAAAATATAAGAATGAACAAATTATTAAATAATATCATATGAATAACGAATAACAGAATAACATTTACAAAATTCCCGAGAAAATCTCATTATTCTCCCCTTTGCATATAGAAATAAAAACGGTTTGTAAGTAATCTACAAAAAAAAACATTCTATTGATATTTCAAAAATAAAATTGTACACCATACATCTGTGTAAATAAAAGGCACTAGGCAATCCGATCACTAAAGTTCCTAATGGAGATGGATTCGCGAATGATTTTTTAAACAAATAAAATGTATTTTCACTAATCTCCCGGGAAAAAGGAAAAACGACACATGAGAACTCGGATAGACGTGCGAATACAGGGAAATGTCAATGCGTCAAATCGGCAAGCCTAAAATGTTTACAAACATACCAGTGAGGTATTCAAACGCAATATTGATATTCAGTCAAGAAATGGAAATGCTGACGTATATTTTGCTGAATAGTGATTTACGTTTTACGATATTCAGTTTTGAATATTTTACCGACATAAGCGGACGAGTGGTGAAATAATAAAATAACATCGAATTTTATACTACAACATACAAGAAACCAAGGAAAAATTAAGACACTATATTAAAAATTAATTAATTTATTGATTTGGCGTTTAATTTGTAGAACTCCATTTTCATTTGTGTATTAATTTTAAATCAAACACAGATTTTTTGAGTCTACTAAGTTGCATGTGATCTTCACATTCGTTTGAAAATGTCATAACTGGGCGAAACAATTGTCACAATATTAATTTATGTGTTTTTGTTAACAAAATACAACTTAGTAGAGTCAAAAAATCTGTGTTTGATTTAAAATTAATACATAAATTAAAAATTCATTACATTTTAAGTTCAGTTAAAAGATCTTCAGGGATCAGACATTTCTTATTGAAATAATACTTGCTCAATGTGGGAGAATCTTTGGATATAAGGACCAAATCACTCTCACTTCATTAAAAATTCAATATAAACATCTTCAATGTTCAGACACCATAAGATATTTACTAGTATTTATAAATTCAGTTTGAATCGTCTTCTATTAGACACTCAGAGATAGACCTAATAAATATATTAGAGGATAGTTATACCAAGTACCGAGAGCAATTGAATAGATAAGCTTGATTAATTTATGTAAGATAATATTTCGATTGAAATAAATGATATAAGGAATACGTCAAATAATGTTGTAATATAATATGGAAGGGTTGTAAACATAATTGCGCGATAATTATTTACATAAAGCACGACTCTTTGAAGATTATTAAATTAAATTTTGCATAATACTAACTTAATTTAGCCGGGAAAGTTGATATACGGGGTTACGCATTTTCATAAAATAATAACGTGGGTGTATATGAAAACAAAAGTTCGTAATATAATATTTGAAGAAATTGGCATTATTAAGCTCAATGCATGAGATCGAATTATAATGCTGATGTTTAAACATTGTTAGATAATAATTAGGAAGTCTTATTTACCTAAATTTTGGGTAAATTATATTAAAATCAACATTGTATCACATAATACCATAATCATATCTTTAATTGATTAGGTAGTCACTTTATGGTAACATCTATCCATTTTAAATTCAATTCTCACTAGATAAATACCACTATTTCTTAAAATCTACCATGACACGTGTTCCGATGCATTCCGCATCATTTGCGAACACCGTGTTACGGTATTTAAATTAAAAGTAATTTTAAAAAATCTATATAATCTATATGAGTGTCCGCCTCCGTAGTGTAATGGTCAGCACGCTCGGCTACCGTTCTGGAGGTCCCGGGTTCGATTCCCAAGGGGGGTAAAATAAATATAAGTGATTTTTTCTCTGTCATATTTATTCAATATTACCCTGGACTGGTACCTGAAGCGGAGGGCTGATCACCTTTCCTTCATGTGTAAACGATCAAGATAACACTGCGTTTATATGACGCAGTGCCCTATGCACCATTGGGGTGCGGATAAGGGTTTTATTATTATTATTATTATTAAATAATTACTTATTATTTAATTCCGCTGAAGGGCGCATTTGCCAAAATAATACGAAAAAAATTGATTTCAACTCATATACTGAATATTTCGTACTATGCAAGTAGAGCTTTTTAGAGAGTAAGTTTCTACTCTGATTGAACAATGAAATTGTAACATAAACATGGAAAAATTAAGAAAAAAACTTGGATATTAGGGAAATACGATATTAAAAGTTGCTTCGCGGATTGAGTTTTTAAATTAAGGGTATTAATGTCCTAGTTATGGAATAAGATTGATGACAATGAAATACAGGAATAGAATATGTTCAGAAACAAGATTTTAAACAAAGGAATACATTAATTGTATCCATGTTATTAAAATTAATTGTAGGATGTGTTTAGATGTGTTATTCTTAGTATTACAACATTATGAGTGTGTCCAAATACTTGTTCACAAAATCAGGATTATCTCCAATTACATGAGTTATTTTCATATTATTTTTTAACATCTCATCAAAGATGAAGAAGAATATAGAAGTCTGGGCATTACGGGGCTGACGACCGTCATAGGCTGGTTTAAGTGATCACTTTACAACTTTTATAGAACTTCCAAGAATTTGAGTAGTGTGGTTGTCAATAATGGGTAGAATTGGTGAATGTTACACGTGTGTAAAGTGATCACTTAAACCAGCCTATGACGGTCGTCAGCCCCGTAAATGCCCAGACTTCCATATTCTTCTTCATCTTTGACGAGATGTTAAAAAAATAAAATAAAAAAATAATATTCTTAGTATTCACGCAAGATTATTTAAAGGGATTTAAGTGAACGTCTATCATAGCTATATATCCAAAAACTCTAGTAGAAAAACGGGAATAACTTAATACAACAGGGAAAGGAAGCCTATTAATTCTACCTCAAACTCCTTCGGGAGTGATTATATACCTTAATGTGCCGTAGAAATGCGAAGAAAACAAACGTATACACTCAAACAGAGAGGGTGAAGTAATAAGGAAACAAAACAGAAATAACAATATCCACACGTAAAATACTGATTTAATTTAATTACGTAATATATAAAACAATAAAATCAAGAAAAGATGTTCAATTTTATCAAAAAAATGTCTTATCTGAAACAATAAAAAATATTATTTATTGATTCGGCATTAACTTTGTGGAATGACATGATTATTTTATTAAAATTAAACACTTGAATATACCACTTTAATAAGTTTTATTTTTATTTACGACTTGTTTCGAAAACGACAGTTGTTTTCATATTCTGGTACAAATTAAAACTGTTTTAATTTGTACCAGAATATGAAAACAACTGTCGTTTTCGAAACTAGTCGTAAATAGAAATAAAACTCATTAAAGTGGAACATTCAAGTGTTTAATTTTAATAAAAAAATAAAAAAATATTAATTCTGACTTATATATAAAAGAAACATTCAGGTAGCCAAATAGTCAAAGTTTGAGTCGTTGTGAGTTTTTGCACACCAGCACAAAAAAAAAATATTTGGCAAAAAATTATTGTAAATAAATACTGTCATTAGAAATAAATATTTGCTGGATACATCATTTTACAAGAAACAATTGGAAATTATCGGGGATTTTTTCAAAAAGCGATTTTCCGTGTGGTTGCAAAATGGCAAAAACAGCAAGAGATTTTTCTCACTCGAGTGTTGGTTGGGATTGGGGACGAGTAAGAAACAATAAAATATCGCAATAAAATAAAAACTTAGTTTTCAAAATCACAAAAACGATGTAAACAAGATGAAAAAGTACTCAAAAAATGGCAAAACACTTTTCTTATCCCCCAATCCCTCTACTTTACCATATTTTTTGAACGAAACGAATGACTGATACCTTTTTTTCCAAGAATGAATTTCATTTGTTTTTGGTAAGGGAATGTAATTCATTATGAGTATTTCAATGTTTTAGAATTTAAAAAACCCTGATGATGACAAGGTTCTTATCGAAACCGGTAGGTTTAAGTGTACTAATAATAAAAAAAAGTGGTTAAAACAAAGTTGTTTAATTTTATAAAGTTCATAAAATGTGCCACAAAGTATCTGCGAAAAACATACAAGAAAAATATCATTTTCCTTTAAGAAAGAAAAAAATATTATGTACCCTACCTACATAATCCTGTCCCAAAAACAGCACTTAAAAAAACCTATTTAAACCCCTTTGAGTCATGTTTTTTACATATTCTTTTTAACCAAGAGAAGCCATTCCAAATCAGAAATTGGGACCATTTTCTTTTCTATGTTTAACGTATCTACATATTATTACGTATGTACAACTTATTACGTATGTATATCTTAAAAGATTTATGTTACTTTGTAGTTCCGTGATTGTTATCGTGCGGTATACTTTTTTTTCAATTTCTTTTTCAATAACATGTTTTCCCGATAAAACTTCGAAAAAGGTCGCAAAATATGTTTCAGAAAATTGAATAACAATAATATTGTATTATAATACACACACTGTAGTAGTCACAACAAGCAGTACTTGAGTAAACAAAAGACCTTTGTCAAACGAGATTTATTCTAGCTGAAGAAACAATATTCTGAATAAATATTACACACTACACACTCGACCCTTTCATGGCAAATTACGGCATGCAACAGAAAAATATTTAACAAATTATGTTTTTTAAGAATTAACAAAAAAAGATTTAAAAAAAAATAACTAACCATCACGCCGCTTCCCCGCAGAGGTAGGCAGAGAGAATAGAACGCCACACCACTCTGTCTTTGCAAACATTCTTCGCCTCTTCCACGTTCATGCATCTCTTCATATGTACATACCCGCCGATTATTTCAACTCCTAACCTGACCACTTTCAAGTATTTGGCAGACCTGATCGTGCTAAGTTTTTCTCGGTCTTCCTCTGCTCCTTTTCCAATAACATTTGCCTCATAAATTTGTTTTACCGTTCTTTCCTCACTCATTCGTTCTACATGTCCAAACCATCTCAACACAATAATGGTTATCTTTAGCTTTGCCATCCTTCCTTATTTCACTATTCGAACATCTATCATACATCGTTTTGTCGCACATTCTTCTGAGAGTTCGCATTTCGACTGCATTCCACTGAATGCAGTCGAAATGTGAAAGTACACTTACTTTCATCCTTCTTTTTAGTATTGTCTACCTTGTAATTAAGGATTTAAGATTTGAAAAGATCTGTTCATATTATTGTTTTCCCATACAATACTATAATACCACAAAAATATCGATGGTAAATATGCTTGTAAGTTATTTTATCCTCGATTTTTATGACGCGACAAGGAAAACATGTTAGTTTCTATTGAATAAAATTTTTATTTTCATTATTATTTTACCTCATCAAATTCACTTATATATGGCTTCGCAATCTACGATAAATTATTTAAATATAAACTTGACAAATTTCATCAAATACAAATTTTTGGTACTATTATTCCGACCGGTTTCGACAAATACCTTGTCTTCTTCAAAATAGATACGTAGGAATTTTTACTAATTTCCACTTTTTAATTGCCAGTATTTTTTTAATATAATATTTAATTAGTACAATTTCAAAAATAAAAATAAAAAACTATTAAATTAAACCGTCTCGTTAAGAATCCGTACCTCTTAATATGTGCAACTTAAATCGGAAAGATGGATTGTTTCGATTGTCCTCATATCACGCGATGCGTAATATTCCAATGTCAGCTCAAGGAGTACTTACTTACATTTTTAAAACCTAAAAAATACGAAAACATTCATTGCCCTCCTCCCTAACATGAAATACATCGGCTTGAAGCATGGGTCGGCAAAGTGCGACTCCGGAGCCGCATGCGTAAACTGACCATTTATTATTGTCCTCAAAACGGGACATGTGCCATTTTTTACGTAATAGCATTTATATTCAAGAAAACACGTATTTTTTCATAGTTTTTTTTGTATTAATAAAAAGAAAAGGAATGTTGATAAAGAAAATAAGAGGAATAAATAATAAATATGAAAAATTATGTTGTTTTATTATTTACATAAAGAGCCGGCGGTCTTTATATAAATTAGTTAGTCTTTGCACATGACTCACCAGCAGATAAACACCGAAATCAAGTTAGGATTTATTCAGCAAACTTATATGAAACGGCTATTTTACAAATTATCGTCGATTTTTTCCATTTTTTTATTGTTACCGCGTGTTGCTCTTTTTTGAAAACGGGACATTTCGACGTCCCGAAAAATTACTTGGGGACAACGGGACAGGCTATCTAAAAACGGGACGGTCCCGTTGAAAACGGGACGAATGGTCACTTTACGCATGCGCCTCTTTGACCTTTTAAGTGCGGCTCCGGTATAAATATCCACGGGAAACCTCTTCGACTCCTTTTTGAAGCATGAACCTTATGAAAAGCGAACTAAGAAATAATCTTATTAACGAAAACCTGAAAACGTGCTAAAAATACTGACATACAAACCTGACTTGATGAAGCTTTCTAAGGAGAAGCAAGAACATTATTCTTAATAATATTCCATAATCATTTTTTTTTACCCAGTCATATAATATATAATATAATCAGAGGGACAATCCAATCTTGATATACAAACATTTAAAATTACTGCCGGTACGTGGAATATTGTGGATGAGTATCATCGTTGAAACACAAACTAGACAAAAATATCGAAATCTTTTAGTACACAACCATGATACACGATTTACACACAACGAAGGTTTGATAGTCCCAAGAATAAACAATAAATATGGGAGACGAACACTGCAATATATAGTTTCGAGCGTTTTTAATTTGTTGCCGACGGATGTTAGAGGTCAAAATAAAATATGGAACAAAGGAGTTAATTTTATGAAAGTTGTAAAATGTATATATTCTTAATTTTTCTCTCTTTTTTTTGTGTGTATATAAGGTTAAAATGGTTTGAAAAAATATAAAATGTATTAAAAAAGAACTCTACCGACAAGACACACAAGGTGGCTTGGTGGGTCTTTGCAATTTTTTTTTAATATGTTTAAAATTGTAATTTAAATAAATGTATACAATTTATGTTACTAAAAAAAGGTGTTCTTATGGATACATTACTTTCAAAAGATTTTTTGTCGATGAATAAAACCCTAATTTGTGTAAAATCGTGTAAAAAAAGTTTTATTGAATGTACCCGTAATTTCATACAGGTCTAAAAATGTAATTAAAGTGTAGGTATTAGAATTGTGAAAAGATTTGGATCTCATGAAAAATTTTGATTGTTGTAATGTGCATATTTGGCTTATTGGCTAATAAGTTTGCCGACCACGGGCTTAAAGCAATGCCTTATACAGGATTAGTCGCGGATATTGGGTGGAAAAGGATTATGAACACTAAACCTCTAAACAATTCGTACATTTAATAATACTCTTCCCACGAAAGATCGCTAAAATATTCTTGAAACTTCAGGTGAAAATGTTTAGTGGCGTGAAACGGTTCGTAAAATTTATTTAACTTTGGATCGTCCGGTTTAAATTTATCCGAGAAGGGTGGCGCTAGTAACGTTAGAAAAAGTTTTACTTACGCTGTTATTCACGGGAAAGTTTTCACAAGTTGCGGCTGGGACCTGGAAAGAAAATTTACAAAAAAATGTTAAAATATTAAGAACTCAACCTTAAAGAAAATAAATAAATAAACCAGTTGGAAAGGCTAATGGTAAGAAGTATTATTTTTTGACATCTCATCAAAGATGAAGAAGTATATGGAAGTCTGGGCATTTACGGGCTCACGACCGTCATAGGCTGGTTTAAGTGATCACTTTACACACGTGTAACATTCACCAATTCTACCCATTATTGACAACCACACTACTCAAATTCTTGGAAGTTCTATATATATGAACCAATTTAGAAACCTTGTTCTTGAATCACTAGAACTTCACTAGAGACATCTATTGGTTAGATGTAAAGAAGCTTTTTATTAAGCAGAAACTCTTATATTATGCCCAGACTTCCATATACTTCTTCATCTTTGATGAGATGTCAAGAAATAATACGAAAAAAACTCCTGTAATTGGAGATAATCCAGATTTAGTGAACAAGTATTTGGACACACTCAAAATGTTGGAAAGGCTAATGGTAAGAAGTGCCCATTTTTTATTCAACCATTTAACATAATGATAAAAACAAATAACGAGTATTTCTTCTTTTTCTTTCTTTTAGACCTTATCTGCACCCAACGGTTCAAAGGGCACTGCATCGTATCTACCCGGTGTTCTCTTGATCGGTAATTGCATTAAGGCAAGGTGATCAGTCCTACGCTTCCTATATTAGTGCAGGGTGACATCAAATAAATATGAGAGTTAAAATCACTTATGTTTATTTTGATCCCCCCTGGAAATCAAATCTCAGACCTCTGGCACAGAAGCCAAACACGCTTACCATCACACTACGGAGACGGGCACGAGTATTTAAGACTATTGTAGCGATGGAAATCTTTATTTGGACTATTACAATTTTTTTCTATAAAGCGGAAAAGATGATATCCTTCAAGCAGCTGCCGCTAGTGTTGATACATATTTATCCCGTTTTATCAATCTGTTTGTATACTGCAGCTGTCTAGTTCACGTATTTTAAATATGATTGACGTACGACGCTATTTGCAAAATGTGTGTGTGTGTGTGCGTGTATATAATAAATTTACAATATTATGACCAAAAAGGCGAAGGTTAGTTTTAAAACCAAAAGTTAATTACAAATCGGCGGGTGGAATATTCACAGGCCCTTTATGCCTTCGGATTGTCATTGCCAAGAACTTTATGCGTGTAAGCCTCCATTCAAGCATAGAATTGGAGAGGAAACAAATAATAGAAAACGACGGCTCGTTGAGTTTCGAGCCTAAAGGGAACTCTTTCAGAGTTCACCATTCAACGCACAATCGAAGCTAATTTAGTGACTATCGCACGTGGATAATCACTTTTCATATAAATAGAATCCAAATCGATTATTAGTAAAGAAGTGAAAATCGCTTCTTATTGTGTCAAGTTTCGCTTTTTTATTCATCATATTAATTTACAAATATTTTATTTCATTTTATTTATTTCATAGATACGTATTTTTTTCCTATATCACTCACTCCTTTCAACGTCATATATCAAAAATCGTAAATTTTCAGTTGTGCAGATTTTCGGGATGCCCAGAAAATGTACTATATCCCAGAAAAAGAGGCATATTTTTAACTTAATATTTACCCGCTACAGGGCAGAAAGTATTGTTTTTGCATTTTGAAGAAAGGTTATGGTTTAATTATTTTTTTATATATACTAAATATTTTTCAATCGGATAAAAAACATTCAGGTTTTACCTAAAAATATCTGTTGCACAGTAAAAAGTTCAATAAGTGGCTTGATATTTATTTTTAACACGTTATATTTTATTTTTAAACTTTAAAAACAATCTCCTGAAAAATCAAGTTTTTTGATAAATGACGTTGTTGAAAGGAGTGAGCGATGTGTATTACAGCTCTTTAGCAACTAAAGTTGATTTGCATTCCACTGCGCTTCGTTTCGGTTGAGGCAGTAACTAAAGGTAGAAATCGTATTACCACCAATTATTTTGCACTTGGCGGGAATCGAGCCCGCGACGCCTGTTTCGCAGTTGAGCGTCTACCCAACTACGCCACAGCGCCACGGCACCTAAATTTAACTTAGATTATTCCCGTGAGTTTTTTTTGGGTAAGCACGTATTAGGAGACAAAAAGAATCTCCTTTTTGATGTATTATTCGACCGTTTTTAGAATACGAATTTTCAAGGGTACAAGGGAAAATAATTCGTCTGCGGGCTGGAGTAATAAATCTTTACGAACATCATCCTAACGCTCGTCTGAGTCGGTTCCCTTTCTGGCGGAGTAGCGGATAATGGAGTGAGGCTTAGTCTGAAGACCCTTTCATAAGACGCTCACAATGGGGTACTGCATAATTTGTCAGCAATTCGGGCGGATTAAGGGTTAAACGGCGCGAAATGGAAAACGGACCGGATAAACAAATACGCCACGGTGCCAATTAAAAACACCTGAATTCACAAAGTGATAGCTCGTGAAAGCACTCGATGAGGAATACCTGATTTAATCCTATTATTTTTAACATCTCAAAGATGAAGAAGAATATGGAAGTCTGGGCATTTACGGGGCTGGCGACCGTCATAGGCCGGTTTAAGTGATCACTTTACACACGTGTAACATTCACCAATTTTACCCATTATTGACAACCACACCACTCAAATTCTTGGAAGTTCTATATTTATGAACCAATTTAGTGGTGTGGTTGTCAATATTAGGTAGAATTTGTGAATGTTGCACGTGTGTAAAGTGATCACTTAAACCAGCCTATGACGGTCGTCAGCCCCGTAAATGCCCAGACTTCCATATTCTTCTTCATCTTTGATGAGATATTAAAAATAATATGAAAATAACTCCTGTAATTGGAGATAATCCAGATTTTGTGAACAAGTATTTGGACACACTCAAAATGTTGTAATTTAATCTTATTTAATTATGATATTTATGGCCGAGGCCAATTTAATAAAACAATATAACATGGCTACATACTACTACTATCATACATCATACATGCTACTATCATACATCGCTCACACCTTTCAACAACGTTATATATCAAAAATCGTCAATTTTCAGTTGTGCATGTTTTCGGAATGCCCAGAAAATGTACTATGTCCCAGCAAAAGCGGCATATTTTTAACTTAATATTTACCCGCCATAGGGCAGAAAGTGTTGTTTTTGCATTTTAAAGAAAAGGTATTGTTTAATTTTTTTTTTAATATACTAAATATTTTTCAAATGGAGAAAAAACTTTCAGGTTTTACCTAAAAAGATCTTTGCACGCTAAAAAGATCAATGAGTGGCTTGATATTTATTTCAATGCATTTTATTATATTCTTAAACTTTAAAAACGATGAAACTCCTGAAAAATCAAGTTTTTTAATATATTACGTTGTTAAAAGGAGTGAGCGACATAGAAAATAGAACTAAAAGATTGGAATACTCATAGTTAGGTTTTAATTTTTTTATATCAATGTATTTGAATTTAGTACATAACCCCTGATAATGACAAGGTTCTTGTCGAAACCGGTTGGATAAAGTATACGAATAAAAAAAAAGTGGTTAAAACAAAGTTGTTTTATTTTAAAAAGTTAATAAATAAAGCATTATCGTGAAGCAGATAATAATCGAAACAAATCAAATAACCATTCCTAAACCAATTGATCAATCAATGATCGGTTTAATCCAAGAAATCGATACGCATCGATTTTATACTAAAAAATCGGTTAGAGCTCATTCTATCTTTTTTTAATCAGATAAGGCACTGAAATATATATCAAATCAAATATCAATGATAACGCATCACATATATTTTTTTTTAAATAATATTTTATTTGAATTCTAAATGTACATCAAATTTTAAATACAAATTCTCCATCAAATGTCTAGACGAGGTTCGAATCTACGATTTACCAGACAATAAAGCAACGTCGCCAACGTTTGTAATATTTCAGAGTACAAAAATAAATTGTGTACGAAGAATTTCCACACCGCAGAAACGGCATACATTGCGACACCTGTATATTTTCCAACAAAGCTTTTCAATAATTTAAACATACAGCGAACGAACTGATTAAAATACTTACTTATTCATTCAAGTACGTTGAGTAATGGGCGAGGATTATAATTAAATGAACATTATTGTATGGGAACGATGAATCGCGGATTGATTTTGCATTTACAAGTGGAAATACAATAATCGATGAAAACTAATCAAAACTCATTTAAAAATAAATATATAAGCTAAGAATATTTAAGATAAAAAAATAAATACATCAGGGTTAAAAATGGTAAACAAAAAACTACGAGTTTTTTAAGTGAACAACTGTTTGAACCACGACGGAAAAAGCTAGGGGCACTTTTAGAGGAGCAAACTGCACAAATACCAAACCGGCATACTAATTTGGGTGGCTTAAATCAAAAGAGAAGAGTTCCTAGTGGGGCAGCTTAAAATGAGCTTATATTTTACCGTCAAATTTAACTCTGGGCCTCCTAAATAGTAGGTACTGACATTTGGTATGCGAATGGGACGACCGACGATAATATTTTCACGCCTCGATAAAGTTGAGTTAGGGTAAATCCATTCTGACAAGGTTGTGTTTAGTGAAACAACCATAACATAAATTAATTTAATGTAACCATGAAACATATTATGAGCCTTAATATTATGATTGAGCGTGAAGAGGTTAGAGGCACATTGGTTGGTAGCTTTGTGGATTCTGTGTTTGCAAGTTCGTTACCTCACTGTCGTTACTTGATTATGATATTCAAACGGAATGCGCTAGTTACTGTGAGGTGAATCAACATTACAATGCATGGCTTAGCCCTCAACATTTTCAGTGTATTGCCTTCGGCAGGGTGCATTTCTCGACTCATTACCTTAACGTTAAGATAGTAATATCTTGTGTTTCGTGGAACTCTAAGGTCCCGCTAAAGATTTTAGTGTGTCCGCAAAGAAGGATGTTTCAACACACCCCTATCAACAAAGGAACTACCATACGTACTCGTATACTTCTATAACACTTAAAATATCTCGCGATTAAAATGACGAAGAGTTAAATAAAAGAATAATTTTGGATGATTTATATAGCGCCATTTTCGTAAAAAAAATATACATCAAGGGCGCTTATAAAGTTCTCTATTATAAAAATAAATATTTTCTTCTAACCCGTATCCGCACCCCAATGGTGCATAGGGCACTGCATCATATTAACGCAGTGTTATCTTGATTTTCACTTACATGAAGGCAAGGTTATCACTCCTGGACTTCAGGGAGCAGTCCAGGGTAATATTAAATAAATACTCGAGAGTAAAATCACTTATATTTATTTTCACCCCCCTCCCCCTCGGGAATCGAACCCGGGAGCTCCAGCACGGTAGCTAAACACGCTAACCATTACGCCACAGAGGTGGTGGTTATAAAAAAAAACAGGAATGTTAAAATTAGGCGTTACATTTTACTTGTCATACTTCCTAGAAAATAAAATCCCCTCTTGCCGATAAGATATTTATAACTTGGCTAGATAATGGCTGATAAATAAAAAATCGACAAGATTATTAATTTATTAATTGAAGTTATTAAATGGACTAAAATAGTGAGAAAAATACATATTTAGTGAGATATATTATTATATGAGGTACGGAGTATACAGAAGAGAAGAACTCGTAAGAAGAGAAACAAGAACAAATCATCCTTATTAGAATGGAAAAAAGAGAAACAGAGTTCAATTCTCTACTGTAATATTTTATTAATTGATTTTCAATTTAAGTTTTACTTAGTAAATACTACTATTTCTTAAAATCTACTGCGACACGTGTTTCGATGCATTCCGCGTTATTTTCAAACACCATGATGCGGAATGCATCGAAACACGTGTCAAAGTAGATTTTAAGAAATAGTGGTATTTCCTAAGTAAAACTGAAATTAAAAATGGATAGATTTTACCACAAAGTGACTGCCGAATCAATTAATGAAATTATATCAATTGATTTGGCAGTCACTTTGTGGTAAAATCTGTTAATTTTTAATTTGAGTTTTACTTAGAAGCATAATTATGCACCAAATGATATAATTGTAAGAATATTTTCTCATAGAATTTACTTTATTTATTAATTAAATTTTAGAAACTTCGAAACACAATACAGTCGAACTCGGTTATAACGAGGATGAAGGGACCGAGTATTACATTGTTAGAAAGATAAAATCTGAAGCGAAAATTGTTAAAATAACAAAACCAACTGGTATTTAATTTTGAATATAAAGCGTAGGGTTTCTGAAGCGAGTTGATTCTCGCAAACTGTATTGAAATAGTCAAATTAAGGTGTACTTAAGGTATAGAAGAGTATACTTAATGCAGAAACAACAAATCTGATTAAGGATTATTTTGGCAAAGATCCGTCAAGAAACCGCAAGATGGGCTCCTGAAAAGGATATCCTGTTAACTTAAATATCATTTCCGCCCTAAAGGACTAAATGAAAAGTAATCATAAAGTTCTAAAGGTATAATAATTATGAAAATCACGGGATTTCATCCGGTAGTTCGTGATCTGATTTATATTTAAATTTAGAAAATACCTTTATAATCATAATGGGACTTCTAAGTGCGCAATCAATTTGTATAAATGTATATAAGTTAATGTATGTATATGTGTATATGTATGTATATATATGTATGTATGTGTGTAAGTATGTGTATGTATATTTATAAATATATTCATATTTTCAATATTTTTACCTAGAAAAAAAATCCTTTAACCATTCTCATTAATTCCTCTCCTTTCCTTCTTCTTCCTGCAAAATCTATTTTTTTTATACCATACCCTTTTTATCTCTTAATGTTTTCAATAGTTATTATAACATAAATGTGGAATTGTTAAATTGGCTTTATTTTTATTTTTATTAATGTACCTATTTTTGTTAATGTAATGTAATGTTTATTATTGTTAATGTAACTATTGTTTATTATATACTTTTTTAATGTAAAGCTGTACAATTCCCGAACAAATAAAAAAATTATTTAAAAAAAAAATTTCAAAACGGACATTTTAAAAAGCTTTTGGGTATTTTATCCTCTTTTTCTGACCCTCATCCTCACCTCACCCTACACGGCTGTCCAAATTTAAAACACAGAAAGGGACATTTTTTTGTAGTAGGTTTATTTTTTGCATTTTTGGACTAAGTAGAGTCTACTTAGTCCATAAATGCAAAAAAAACTACTACAAAAAAATGTCCCTTACTGTGTTTTAAATTTGGACAGCCGTACACTGGTTGAGGATGAGGTTCAGAAGGAAAAGAAGAAGAAAAGAAAAAAATTATATACCTAGATAGTTTTGTAACGATAAGCAAAAGGAAATTATTTATTGATTCGGCATTAACTTTGTGGAATGACATGTTGATTATTTTAAAAATTAAACAATTGTATAATACCACTTATTGAGTTTTATTTCATTACACACGACTAGTTTCTAAAACAACTGTAGTTTTCGAAACTAGTCATGTGTAATGAAATAAAACTTAATAAGTGGTATTAAAACTAAAGCTTTCTCAATCCAACATAGATGGCTCTTGTGAACTCATATGTACTGTGACATGTAAATAATGAAACATTTATGTAGGAGATCCAATAATTTTATAGGCGTGGTTGTCAATCATAGGTAGAATAGTAAATGTTGCACGTGTGTGATGTGATGATGAAGTGATCACTTAACCCGCCTATGACAGGTCATAAGGCCTGAAAATACAGAGACTCCCATATTCTTCTTCATCCATGTTGAAACATTCGTAGATAAAAACTTAACTGACTAATGAATTAGTATGGGAAATTAAAAGGTTCAAAAAGTTTTTTCTTAACCTTGTCTTCATTACTCATCGTGATTTTCCCAAGTAGAGAATTCATTGTAATGAAAACCAAAACTTGAAAGTTATGAAAATTATGAAAGACAGAGGAAAAGTTAAAAGGGTTGGAAAAAGAAAATTAATTTCTAGCACTTGACAGTGGTCGAATTAGTGTTAAGGGAGTGAGGGAACATTTCGGAAGTTATGAAACAGGATAATCGTAAACTTTATCTTCTTCCAACCCTTATCTGCACCAAATGATGCATAGGGCGCTGCATCATATAAACGCAGTGTTATCTTGATCGTTAACACATGAAAGGAAGGTGACCAGTCTTCCACTTCAGGTACCAGTCCAGAGTGATATTGAATTAATATTTAGAGTGAAAAAACCACTTATATTTATTTGAACCCCCCCCTCTGGGAATCTTTATACATATTATAAAACCTTAAGAAATGTCATTTAAAAGCAAGCAAAAAATAATTCATTCAAATGTCATATCAATCGATGAAGAAACCTCACTTCAATAATCCAATAACTAAAAATTAAAATACCTCGGATGGGAAGAACCCGCAAAATGTAAATACATGTTTTTAAAATTGTTTGGAAAAGGTAAACATACAATATAAAACCATTTAACCCTTAATAACTAAACATTCGTCTGGCGGACTAATCAATTAAAAACGTGAAACTTAGTCAAAAGTATTTATTAAAAATAGGAACCGCTTACACAGCATTTAACTTTGGTTTTTAGTAATGTGAGAGACATTTAACAATGAATCACTATTCAGAATAGCTACTACATATCGCTCACTCCTTTCAACAACATCAAATATCAAAAATCGTCGATTTTCAGTTGTGCGTGTTTTCGGAATGCCCAGGAAATGTACTTTATCCCAGCAAAAGCGGCATATTTTTAACTTAATATTTACCCGCTACAGGGCAGAAAGTGTTGTTTTTGCATTTTAAAGAAAAGGTATTGTTTTTATTATTTTTGTAAATTTACTAAATTTTTTTCAAATGGAGAAAACACATTCAGGTTTTACCTAAAAAGATCTGTTGCATAGTAAAAAGTTCAATAAGTGGCTTGATATTCTTTTTTAATACATGTCATTATATGTTTAAACTTTAAAAACGATCTCCTGAAAAATCAAGTTTTTTTTTTAATATATGACGTTGTTGAAAGGAGTGAGCGATATGTCAATATTGTGCGATCCACAAATGACATTGTATCTACAAATATTGTGTAGTTATCTAAGGTTAATATTAAAATCGTTGGGAATCAAACTCCCAACACCAGTTTAGCAGTCAACCGCCTGCCCAAGTACGCAATGGCATCGGTAAATTATTTTTATTTTTATTTCTTATTCAGTCCCTTATAAAGATATTCAAAAGTTTAGCAGCAAATTTAAAATGTTGATTCCGGTTCACTAGCTAAATAAAATAAAAAGCCACGAACATTGATTCCCGAATGTATTATGGGCTTCCGTAAGTGAAAAATATAAAAATTAATGGGTCGTTAAATTGTACATTTCATCACGTTCATTTGAATATGCTAATTTTATTTTTAATTCCAAACAAATCAAACACAATTTATTTCCAGTACCGTATTAAATGATGTAGTAAAAATCATTTGCCGAGATAAGAATTGATTTGTACTTTATCTACTCGGCTGTCCAAATTCAAAACACAGTAAGGGACATTTTTTTTGTAGTACGTTTTTTTTGCATTTTGGACTAAGTAGGTTCTACTTAGTCCAAAAATGCAAAAAAACGTACAACAAAAAAATGTCCCTTACTGTGTTTTAAGTTTGGATAACCGTACTGTGACTGAAATAGGGAAACAGTCTTTTTGGAAATGAGTTAAAAGGACTATTTTCCCATTATGGTCCGAGTGGCAAGGGTAGAAAATGATCATCATCCAGTAATATATAGCTGGTACTTAAAATCAAATCAGTATTTCATAACTTTATCAAAACATATATTTTAAGTCCGCAATCAATGAAAAAATTTCAATGTCGGGTTGTGGACCCGTGGTTAGTGTCGCGGACTCTTAAGTCAGAGTTTCTCGGTTCTGACCCACTCTACCACAATTTCATACCTATTTCTAATAATGAGCCGCTTAGGCTCACAGAAATAGTATGAAATTGAAATATTTGCGTAAATAATAAAAACACAGCTATTTTTTTTTTAATTGTTAAAATGGTTAGGTACTTATTGTTTTTTTTGACATCTCCACATAGATGAAAAAGAATATGGAAGTGTGGGCATTTACAGGGCTTACGATCTGTCATAGGCTTGGTTTAGTCATCACACACGTGTAACATTCACAACTAAATTCAGTATTGCTGAAGCCAATATAAGATGCATCATTATTTGTGTAGGCCAGGGAAATAATGACCATATAGGTACCAAAAATAAACTCAATTAAAGATAAGTATATATAGAACGAAAAGCGGTTTCCAACTTCCGCCCATTATATTCTGATTTACGATATTTTTGAAGGACATTCAAACTTTCTAACAAAGTTTTTTTTTTAAATTTCGGGGAAGACATCGGTGATCGTTTTGAGACTGCTTGATATATTATCCATTGGATTTCGCCAAGCAAAACCGACTCCAAAGAAATTAGAATAATGGTATTTCTCAAGCCGGGGGGAGCTAACGCTACAACAAGAAGAAATGGATTTTGCTATTTAATCAATTTAATTTAATAAAAACCTTCAATTTCCCACTTAATATTGCAATGCACACATGCTCGTATATTCGTAATGTCCGCCTCCGTAACGTAATGGTCAGAACGCTCGGCTACCTTACTGGAGGTCCCGGGATCGGTTCCCAGGAAGGGGGGGTGAAAATAAATTTGAGTGATTTTACATTCTAATATTTTACATTACCCTGGACTGGTCCCTGAAGCGCGGGAGTGATCATCTTGCCTTCATGTAAGAAACTATCAAGATAACACTGCGTCAATACAATGCAGTGTCCTATGCACCATTGGGCGCGGATAAGGGTTAGAAGAAGAAGAAGAATATATATATATATATATATATATATATATATATATATATATATATATATATATATATATATATATATATATATATATATATATATATATATATATATATATATATATATATATATATATATATATATATATATATATATATATATATATATATATATATATATATATATATATATATATATATATATATATATATATATATATATATATATATATATATATATATATATATATATATATATATATATATATATATATATATATATATATATATATATATATATATATATATATATATATATATATATATATATATATATATATATATATATATATATATATATATATATATGTGTGATTTTAAGGATTTTTGTTTGATTAACGATACATATAATTGTAATTATTGCGCTATGAATAATTCTGTTTCACTTTATGAGATTATTCATTTTGAAATTAAATATTCATTAATCTCTCGGTGAGCTCGACCGCGGTAATGCTTGTTAATACCGTAGTGAAGTTTTCACATCTTTGCGGATATAAAACCGCAATTATTTATAACGTTTCCACTCCCCACAAACCCGTACCTAGCTAGCTATCGGACATTTTGACTAAACTGCGGGAAACGTTTGGCGCAGAGGCGGTACAGTCGAGGACTAAAGTTCCTCACCCATCTCAGGGGCTTATTCAAGACGTTTACAAAAAAATGGTTCATTCTTAAAGCCCAGTCTTCGTTAAGTCGCAACATAATTTTCTATAAATCGAGGTAACATTTTACGTAATTGATTTTTTTCTTAAAACACACTTTTGGAATTGAAAAAATAAGTTTTTTATTCGAAATAATTATATCGTTTTGAAAAGAAAAGAGCTATTGAACGGTAAGGGGTAAAAAATTAAACGCCATAGAACTCTGTCTCCGCAAACAGTCTTCACTTCTTCCACATTCAAGCATCTCCTCATACATACTCGCCGATTATTTCAACTCTTGACCTGACCGCTTTCAAGTATTCGATAAACCTGATCATGCCAAGTTTTCCAAGGTCTTCCTTTTCTCCTTTTTTCCAATTACATTCGCCTCGTCTTTTTTTACAATTTTCAATATGTCCAAACCATCTCAACACACCTTTCCTTATTTTATTAATAATGCTTGTCTCAGCCTTGCATTCCTTCCTTATTCGAACATATTCGTCATGTTTTCTTATTTTAAACAACTTAATTTAAAATTTACTAAATTTTACGAACACCGGTTACAAATTTTACCCCTCGACAGTTTAGAACCCGTATCTAACCTTCCCTAATTATCTTACTTGTCTCCAAGATAAAAAGGATAGGACCTAAATTTATCAAAAATAAAACATTTAATTAGCTAACAGCTTCTCCGTCGCCCAATTATTTTGAAAAACAAACAATTAATTATAACGAAACGTTCTGACATGATGAAGATAACCGGACTTGATTGTGAAGTTAATTTGAATTAAATTAAAAAAAAATTTTCAGATTATCCAGTGCTGAATATAAAATGATAAAATCAAAAGTTGATTGCACCCAATAATGATGTGAAAATAATGAAATCAGGATGATAACCTTATCAGTAAAATAATTCAAACGACACGAAAAACTTAAACAAATGCGATGATTTCGTAAAGTTTAAAAAGTATTTGGAGTTATCACATAGTTCTTAACCACTTACCTGTTAAATTTTGGCGAGGAAATTCGACAAGACTGTCCGATCACTGCTCGGGTTATTCGATAAAAACAAATGGGTAAATATTTGACTCTAGCAAAGGATTGACGAGTGGGAATTCGATTTACCCAAGCAGTGCTCAGGCTCGTCAAATGTACAGTCTGTTCAGTTATTTTACCTCTAGTTTTTTTTTATATTTATACTGCCAAATAAATCATTTAAAAAAAACTAGAGGTAAAATAACTGTGAACAGACTGTAACACAAACTCTTAGCTGGAGGCGCGTTACAGGAGCCTGGGTGAGGACCTATCCAACATCGAATCCGTGATGGTTCATAAGGAACTGTCACGAGAGGTAGTATCATACATGATAAAAATAGTGAAGGACATTGGTAACATAAACCAAAGTAGGACACAAAATGCCGAACCCTCTTCTAGTGGAACGGAAGGTCTACTGATGACAGTCAACAGTCCGCCTTCTCCTGAGGAGTTTTACGTGGTTTCCTCCCAGCAATGAGCAAATGCTGAGAAGTTCCTATTTAACCCACACTAGATTATCCCTCCTGTTCCCAACACAGATTCAAATAAAAACATATTTAATTAGCTAGAAGAAACAAAAATCCACTAAATGATCTATAAACCTTGTACATACATAATAAGCAAGGTAAATAATAAATGCAATTCCCATCTAAAAAAAAAAAAAAAACACCAGCTCTTTCCCCGAGTCACGCTCGGGTTAGTCAGGGAACTGGTTAATTATTGCCATTTCCATCACATATCGCTCACTCCTTTCAAGAACGTCATAAATAAAAAATCGACAATTTTCTGTTGTGCATGTTTTCGCCCAAAAATGTACTATATCCCAGCAAAAGAGGCATATTTTTAACTTAATATTTACCCGCTACAGGGCGGAAAGTGTGGTTTTTGGATTTTGAAGATAAGGTATCGTTTAATTATTTTTTTTTTTATATACTAAATATTTCTCAAACGGAGATTTCCTTCAGATTTCACATAAAAAGATCTGTTGCACAGTAAAAAAGTTCAATAACTGAAGTGCCGGACGGTAAAATACCGTGAAGTGCACAAACGCCCTAATACTGGAAGAAAAAAACTCCACTAACAACCTCAATAAACACATAACAAAAGTCGTAACATACAAACGGGCGATTGGAATAGAGCTCGCGATTGTCGATTTGTAAATAAATTTTGCGGTTGAAAAGAAACCGAAAATGATGTAACGGAGGCGAACAACGTGTGGGGCTTGAAAAAAGCTAACTAGTTTAAGGTACAAAGTCTACGGAGGGTGGATTCCAAGGGAGGAAGTAAAAGTGGGTGGCAGGAAGGTGACAAGAACTAATGGAATCTAAACATGTTATTCACACATTCCCGAGAGGAAAGGCATTCAAATGGATTAGCTACGTAAGACGAGTTTCAAAATAGTGAGTTCTAAAACAACAATAATACATCATTTACCGAGTGTGTATGTATATGCGTGTACTGCTACTACTAATACTACTACCGTTTACCCGCAGGGGTAGGCAGAGAGGATGGAATGCTACACTCTTCTGTCCTGACATAGATTCCTCGCTTCCTTCACATCGATACATCTAGTCATACATGCCCTCCGATTACGCAGACTTTTGACACTACAAGATTTTAGGTTCCGATTGATCTGATCGTGCCAAGTCTTTTTCGGCCGTCCTCGTTCTGTTTTCCCGCTCACATTCGCTATATATATTGTCTTAATCATTCTCTCGTTACCTATTTGCTCCACATGTCCATACCACCTTAAAGAACCTTTCTTAATCTTTTCAATTATCCCTTGTTCAGCCTTACATTCCTTTCTTATATCTTCGTTCTTAATTCTGTCATACAATGATTTTCCATACATTCATCTGAGGGAGCCCATTTCAACAGCATTCACTCTGCTACATACGTACATACATACATGTATGTCATATAGAAACGGAAATGTGAGTGCAATAGCAGGTAGGAAAAGGAGACTGACCAGCAAAAGTTACTTTTTAACAACTTTATTTTTAATTCATCACACTGGTTTCCGCAATACCTTGCCATCCTCAGGGAAACTTATAAAGTTAACAACTCAGACAAGTTAGAAGTGTCCCTATGGAAGGCAAGGTGTTAGATATGCAATCGAAATAAAAGATGAAAAACAAAGTTATATACTTATTTATAAACTTAAAGTTTTTTTTGTATCATTTTTTTTTTATATTTCAACAAAGATGAAGAAAAATATGGAAGTTTATGCATTTACGGGGCTTGCAACCCTCATAGGCTGGTTTAAGGGATCACATTAAAAACGTGTAACATTGTTACGGGCGCCGTGGCGTAGTTAGGTACACGCTCGACTGCGAAACTGTCGTCGCGGGTTCGATTCCCGCCAATTACAAAATCAATTCAAAAAATATTTATTTTCAATTGGTCTGGGTGTTTGTGATGTATTTTTCACATTTACCTTCCCTATCTTTACTATCCTACCTGCAGACAAGCATCTTAAATAAACGCTTTGCGGGTTATTCCTTAAAAAAAAAACAAAAAAAAAACACTTAAACCAGCCTATGACGGTCGCAAGCTCCATAAATGCCCAGGTTTATATTCTTCTTCATCTTTGTTGAGATTTCAAAAAAATATATATGAAAAATAACTCCTATAATTGGAGATAATCCAGATTTGTGAACACACAAAATGTTGTAAAGTTTTTTTTGCACTAATATTACCAATGAGATTGGGCAATTGAGATTAATGATACCAAAAAATAATGAAATAAGAATGATGATGAATGATATCCAAAAACCACGAAATAAGAAAGAGAATGAATGGTACTAGATCGGGGGCGTTACAGAGCAATCATCGGATTGGGATTCCACATTTCGCTCACTACTTTCAAGAACGTCATAAATCAAAAATCGACAATTTTCAATTGTAATGTTTTCGGAATGCCCAGATAATGTACTATATCCCAGCAAAAGAGGCATATTTCTAACTTTATATTTACCCGCTACAGGGCAGAAAGTGTTGTTTTTGCATTTTGAAGAAAAGGTATTGTTTGATTATTTTTTTAAATATACTAAATATTTTTCAAATGGAGAAAAAAACCTTCAGGTTTTACCTCAAAAGGTCTGTTGCACAGTAAAAAGTTCAATAAGTGGCTTTATATTTATTTTTAATACATTATATTATATTTTAAAAACTTTAAAAACGTTCTCCTGAAAAATCAAGTTTTTTGATTTATGACGTTCTTGAAAGGAGTGAGCGATATGTAATGAAAGACGGAGTTATATATCCCTTCTTTTATATCAAATTAATTAAGTGACGAGGGTGTGATAACAGCCCATCCCAAGTCAGTTCTTACCCATACATTATGTACATTATACTCGGCAAGAAGGCAATCGAAAGACACGAACTGCGTATAATTTCAATAGAAAGACGTGTATAATTATTATTTTCTGCATAACAACATTTTGAGTGTGTCCAAATAATACTTGTTCACAAATCTGGATTATATGCAATCATAGGAGTATTATTTTTTGACATCTCAACATAGATGAAGAAAAATATGTAAGTCTGGGCATTCTAGTGATTCTTGTACAATGTTTCGAAATTGAATCATATATATATATAGAAGTTCCAAAAATTTGAGTAGTGTGGTTGTCAATCATGGGTAGAATTGGTGTATGTTACAAGTGTGTAAAGTGATAACTTAAACTAGACTATGACGGTCGTAAGCCCCGTAAATGCCCAGACTTCCATATTCTTCTTCATCTATGTTGAGATGTCAAAAAATAATATCAAGAAGTAGAACAATTAATTACTCTATCAACAGATCGTACTCTAGAGATGAAATTCTCAGAAATAACTGTGCATTAATTTTGGATTTGTGTTCAAGGCGAATACCCAGCTCTCTCCATACGTGCACTGAAAATTTTATCAGTTCTCAGCCTCATATTTGTGTAAGCTAGGCTTCCCGACATTAACCAATATTAAAACCGACCGACTCCACCGACAAGACACACAAGGCGTCTTGGTGGGTCTCTGCAAAAAAATATATGGTTAAAATTGTGTCTTAAATAAATGTACAATATATATTATTAGATTTAAAAAATATTTTTAGCTTTTCCACTTTATTTTTATTTGACCAGCGACCGGGTTTCGTCGTTACCGACATCATCAGACTGGTGGGAGGCTATACAAATTGTTATGTTATACATAAAACAAGGCAGGAGTTGATAACCATGATTTGATATAATTTTATTGAGAAATTAATTTAATTTGAGTGAATTTAAGTATTGTATGATATTAAAAATATTTTTTATAAAGGTTTTTTTTTCGTGCTCTCAATACAAAAAAAACTTTATAAAAAATATTTTTAATATCATACAATACTTAAATTCACTCAAATTAAATTAATTTCTCAATAAAATTATATCAAATCATGGTTATCAACTCCTGCCTTGTTTTATATATAACATAACAATTTGTATAGCCTCCCACCAGTCTGATGATGTCGGTAACGACGAAACCCGGTCGCTGGTCAAATACAGTATCTACTCAATGAATTAGGGCCACCCATTATTTTTTTGAATACTCTGAAATCTTTTGGATTATTATATTTATTTTACATAAATACTTTAAGTTTTCTATTGACATCTAATATCATGTATATTACCTTCAATAATATGTAAAATATACCTAGATTATTTAAGCCTTTACAAAATTTCAAACCCTTTTTCTGAGAAAGGTCCTTAATTAGCACAGGTAGACAGATAGTTGAAAGTTCAAAAAATAGTCTTATCTCATTTATTAGTGAAGTTTCTTGAGTTCTGGTTGTTGTTTTGTTCAGAGAGGTTATATAGTTATCGTGTCTTATGAAAAAAACTTAATTTTTAATTTCAGTTCATAAAGTATAAATTTTTTTGTAAACACAAGTGTTTTTTTTTGAAAAGGACAAAATGGGAAAAAGTAAAGACATTTCTGAGGAAAAAAAGTCTAGTGTTATATTGCCACTGGAATTAGGAATACTAGCTAATAGAGAAATTTCAAAAAAAGAAAACGTTTCTCGTCAAACGGTGGACAGAATTTCAAAATCAATAAAAAATCAGTCACCCGCCACCAGCAATCGGCGAAAGAACTGTCGTAGGATTAGAAAAACAACACCGAGGACTGATCGAAAAATCGTTTAAAGTGCCTTAGAAAACCGTAGTGCATCAGCAAAAACATTAAAAATAAAATTGGAAGAAGAGGATATAAATATATCGGTATCAACACTGAGGCGACGTCTTTACGAAGTAAATCTGAAATGCAGGCGCCCTGTAAAAGTACCAAAATTGACACCACGAATGAAAGCGGATCGATTAAAATGGGCCAGGCTACATCGAAATTACTCGGTAGATGATTGGAAAAAGGTATTTATTTAAATTGAATTTTCAACATATCATTTTAGTAAATAAACTTATATATTTGAATTAAACTTAAATTTTCATTATTTTTCAGGTCATCTTTAGTGATCAGTGCCGGTTAGAAGCCGTGACAGAGAGCCGTCGATTCGTCAAAAGAACACCAATGGAACGTTACAATGAGGCCTGTGTGGTAAAAGTTATCAAACACCCCCCTGCAACAATGATATGGTCATGTATTATTAACAATTTACCTGGGCCGTTGTTTTTCGTAGAAGGAACAATGAACCAAAATTCCTATAAGCAGGTCCTCGAACGAATTTTATTGCCCTTCTACCATACACTCGACCCAACAGAAGGTCCATACACCTTCATGCAGGATGGGGCACCTTGCCACCGGGGTAAATCAATAATAAAATTTTTGTCTAACAAAAATCTGCTTTTGCTCCCCTGGCCTGGAAATTCTCCGGACCTTAATCCTATAGAAAACGTATGGAGCATGTTAAAAATAAGGTATACTCATTTCCAAATCCGACAGTAGACTGTCTAAAAAAAAATATTCAAAAAATTTGGTCAGAAGACGAAGAAATAAAAAACATGATAAAACAGTGCATTTTAAGTATGCCAAAAAGAATTGAGGCAGTTATTTCTGCCAAAGGTGGAAATACTAAATACTAACTATATTTATATGAAAATATATGCATAATTTAAGCGTAATAAAGTGTTCATATGTATATAAAATTCAATGTTGTTTTATTCAAGGTTTTCTCTGAGTTATTCCTGTTTGAATTGAGAAATTGCGCGAAATTCTGCGTGGCCCTAATTCATTGAGTAGATACTGTAAAAATAAAGTGGAAAAGCTAAAAATATTGGTTTTAATCTAATAATATATTAAAAATGCAATTCCATCACGAAGTGTCAGTGGATAAAATAAATCTATTAAATGTGTAATAATTTATGTTAATAATAAAATAAAATTATTTAAATATTTTTGCAAAGATCTGCTGACACAAAAAAAAAGAGCTTCAACATCATCATAAAAAAAATACACTTTCTCTGATAACTTTTAAAAAAACTTCTAAGACATTACTATCTATCGTTAGAATCCTAACTGTCCATCAAACCTCATCCCTTAGCTTTTTCCTCTACCTCCTTCCCTAAACTCATTTTTCCTTTGCCTTCATTATTATCACCCCATTGGGATGATGATGATGATGGTGAAATTGTTTTTTATTGTCACATATCGCTCGCTCCTTTCAAGAACGTCATAAATCAAAAAACTTGATTTTTCAGGAGAGCGTTTTTTAAGTTTAAAAATATAACACAATGTATTAAAAATAAATGTCAAGCCACTTATTGAATTTTTTACTGTGCAACACATCTTTTTAGGTAAAACCTGAAGGTTTTTTCTCCATTTGTAAAATATTTAGTTTATTTAAAAAATAATTATAAAATACCTTTTCTTCAAAATGCAAAAACAACATTTTCTGCCCTGTAGTAGGTAAATATTAAGTTTAAAATATGCCGCTTTTGCTGGGATACAGTACATTTTCTGGGCAATCCGAAAACATGCATAGCTGAAAATTGACGATTTTTGATTTATGACGTTCTAGAAAGGAGTGAGCGATATATGTTCTAATAGAAGTAATGTACCCTCGGCACGGGAAAATCCAGTGAGAGCATAGTATTGTATTTGTAATTTATAATTATGTGTATTATGAAAAAAAAAAAAAATGTTAAAGTTATCGACACTACGTAGATAAGCCGCTATATCTCTCCATTGTAATGTCACCACAGACTTAGTAGTTGTTCATAGTAGATACACGTCATTATGACATAATAATAGCATAACCCTGCAGCAGAAGAAATGTGAGCCACGATTGAATCACTCACGGAATTTAGTTACAAATTAATATCGTTACCTTTGCCAAATAAAATTTGAATTACGCAATCGAAATGCCAGAATCAACATCGAATTTAATTTTTTTTTTTAATTCCGGTTTTAAAAATACATACCGTACAAACCGTGTTTGGAAAAGCTTTTTTTTTCGTTATTTTGTAAATAAAAAATATAAAAATAGATAGAAAGTCCGCATAAACTGCTAATCAAACAGTTTGCCATCGGGTTCTTTAGTAATCAATCTAAGTACTCTTAAACATACTTTTGAAAAAGCTGTCTTAAGAATAAGTATTTTCAATATGTTATGTTTGTTTACTATATGTTTTTGTAACTTCAAGAATACAAAATGAACATATCCAGCGTTTTTCAAAAGGTCATAAAAGAATTCTTCTAGGTCGTCTAAAAATCTAACGAAACCGTTCATTCCGTGTTTTATTTTTTTTCACGGAACTCAAATAACATATCGCTCACTCCTTTCAAGAACGTCATAAATCAAAAAACTTGATTTTTCAGGAGAACAATTTTAAAGTTTAAAAATATAATACAGTGTATCAAAAATAAATATCAAGCCACTTATTGAACTTTTTACTGTGCAACAGATCTTTTTAGGTAAAACCTGAAGGTTATTTGTCCATTTGAAAAATATTTAGTATATTTTTAAAAAATAATTAAACAATACCTTTTCTTCAAAATGCAAAAACAACATTTTCTGCCCTGTAGCGGGTAAATATTAAGTTTAAAATATGCCTCTTTTGCTGGGATATAGTACATTTTATGGGCATTCCGAAAACATGCACAGCTGAAAATTGACGATTTTTGATTTATGACGTTCTTGAAAGGAGTGAGCGATATAAGAAAGTAACGATGAATTGGGATTATTTATATAAATAAATACATCATTGGTTTAATCGATACATAAACGAGATGTACGAGTATATCCAAAATAGGCTTATAGCACAATTTTTTCCCTAAAAAATAATAAATATGGAAATGCTTTCAGTTTACATTTAAAAAAAATCATAGTTATAATTACATTAATGAATATCGTTTGATTTCTTTAGTTTATTCTATGTGTAGCCAACATTATATGAAATAAAGGATTACTCTCCCATCAATAATCGTAATGACACAGGAGTCTATATTTTCAGTATTTTGGTTGCCCAAAATACTGAAAATATAGTTTTAATATTGTTTCCTTGGGATCTTTAAAAAGATTTCCCTGTAAAAAATCCATGATGACATTTGCTCGGATACTTAAAAATTTCCCCGTGATTTAATATTTTTCATAGTTTTTTTTATTACATACGTATATCCATGTATATTAGATGTTCATTACCATAATTATATGCAAAAACTAAACAAAAATAGCCCCTTAACATTATTTATCAATGAATTATATTATTATAAAAATCGCAGTTTATTAGAAGTGTGTAATAAATATAGATTCCGATGACAATATTTTAAAGAAAAAAAGTGTTATTTATCAGTTTATAAGTTTGATTATAATATGTGATAACTAAGTATGTTATAACGACATTGATTACTTAGAATATCATATTACATTTGCAACGACAGATTATACATGTTGTAGCTACATTGCTATTGAGAACATAGATAAAATGCACCTACCGCAGATAAAAATCGATAAACAGCTTATTCTACATTTTATACTTCTTTTCGGGTTTTTATTTTCATCTTTTGATGTTTTAAATAGTTATTTATTCATAACTCAATGTAGATTAGTAAACAGATGCGCAGGTATGACATACGTGTATTTTAAAAGGATTATAGCTTGATTAAAGATACGTTGGCAAAGTATACAAATTATGATTTAATTTGATTGCACACTCTATAGCATGAATAAACATTTCCAGAAACATCAGTTGCCACGCTGGTTAGTGGTGGATAGTGAAATACATATTAATTATAACTCTGATTTAGCTTCCTAATGACAGAAATAGAACCGAGTAGGCGTGCTTGCCGGCTTTTACATAAATCGTTGAATTACACAATGCATCAGTACTACGTAATAAGATACAAAATAGGAAATTACGAGATAAATTGTCGAAATATCGCGAGTCTAGGGGGCTGATTTAGGGGTAAATGAACTAGGGGAGACATAGGATGCTCATTAGAATGCGAACCGGTAAACAATGTCTGTTTGTCTATGTGATTAAAGATAAACATTGAAACTTACCGTTGACGAAGAAACGGAAACTTGTTTAATCACAAAATGAAAGAAAGCTAGCAAACAAAGTTGGAATAAACAAAAATATTCACAAATGAACAATTAGAGGTTACTTGTCATTCGGCTTTGGGCGTTTGCGAACTTCCACAATGACTGTTTTGACAACACGACGAAAGAGTATCGCTGCCTAGCGGAAATTTTTAGAACTATTCCGGTTTCAAAAATTGTTGAACATAGTACATTTTAATAGGCTCTTTTGAATATTAAAAAATATATTTTTGAGTAGATTTACGATGATGGAATATATTTTGTTTCATAATTAAAATATGGAATATATTACGTAATTATGTTTTCATTTAGAATAAAAAATCTTTTTTGACAGCCGACAATGTACATGTGTGGTTTCATATTGTATTTCACGTCGCTAGATGGCAGTATTTAATTTTTATATTAACATTTATGAATTTTGGAGGGAACAGCAAATAAAATGATTATTTAGAATTTAAAAAAAGTATAAATACATCAAAAAAATGTATAATTATTTCATAAGTAAAATAAAATAAAATAAAAAAGTATAATTATATCATAAGTAAAATAAAATAAATAAAACTCCAAATTTTATTTTGAATAGAGATAATTTATTAAAAAGCGAATTAGCTGAAAAAAAAACACATTTATAATTTTCATTGATGAGATTTTATGAAAGCACTGTGTCCATCTCTGATCTAGATTATCATCACATAAAAAAATTGATTCCATAATTTTGATTTCAGAAAGTTAAATCAGGTAGCATGCTCAAAATGAGCATGCTTATTTCTAGCGAAGTATGTACAAATGCTACTAAGTAGCAATTGCTCAATAATACCATGCTTATGCGCTTATAATGAGCATGGTATACCTTCAGTTTTGTATAAGCAGGTCCAAAAACTTTTTTAAAAGCTCATTCCAAACATTCATAAAACATAGACAGTGACACATCGCTCACTCCTTTCAAGAACGTCATAAATCAAAATACTTGATTTTTCAGGATATCGATTTTAAAGCTTAAGAATATAATGAAATGTATTAAAAATAAATAACAAGCCACTTATTGAACTTTTTACTGTGAACAGATCTTTTTAGGTAAAACCAGAAGGTTTTTTCTCCATTTGAAAAATAATTAGTTTTTTTTTTTAAATAATTAAACAAGACCTTTTCACAAAATGCAAAAACAACACTTTCTGCCCTGTAGCGGGTAAATATTATGTTAAAAATATGCCTGTTTTGCTGGGATATAGTACATTTTCTGGGCATTCCGAAAACATGCAAAACTGAAAATGAACGATTTTTGATTTATGACGTTCTTGAAAGGAGTGAGCGACATAAAAAAAACAAAACTGTTCATTAATATACTGGTATAGAAATAATGCTTTTAAAAATGCATACACTGTTATAATGTCTGGTATAAATCAAAGGATGGTAAAAGGTAAAATAAGGGAATCACATTATTTAAAGTGCATTGAGCGTTTAGTTTTGTCATAAAATTAGGTTTGCTAAAGAAACTGAATTTTTTTACCATTTTAAAATTCACCAAAACTGTGGACATGGACCTGCAAAAAAAGTGATTAGCTTTGATAATGGATATATTGTGAGCAGTTCATAAAATCTCAACTCGATTATGTTGTTAAAACAGTTCCAAGAAGCTGAATGAAAAAAAATCTACAAATTAAAGTCAACTAACTGATTAGGATTCCTTTGGCTAACTAAAGCTTAGCAACAAAAAACATGGCACATGTTAATTATGTAAAACCCAACAGTATATGTATTAAGTTCAAAAGATCAACGGAGTATCCCATACAAATAGAGTTTAAAATTAAAAACATTAATATAATTCCATAACCGATTCATTCATCGCAAAAATTTATTATTTTACTTTTTCCAAATAAGTAATGAATCACTAAAATAATTTTACAGGAATTTCTTTATATAAAATAACAAAGAACATATTTATATAAAACAAATGATTTTTTTCAAAAGTGAAACAACTTTTATTTAGTCACACAACATTGTAAGTTAGTCCCACATATGGCATTCAAATAAAAACAATATTTTTATCAGAGTTAAAAATATTTAAACAGAGTATGCATTTAATATTTAACAATATCTGAGCTTACATAAAAAAAATTTGTTCTGTTTTAATGCCGCTCTATTAATGCAAAATATGCTTAAATCGTGCAACTTAGTAAGAATAAGACACAATAACTAAGTACATATTTTTCAAATATTTTTTTAATGCTTCTAGAACGGAAAGATCCTATCTTCAATTATATTACTGGTGGCCAATCTTAAAATACTATCGTCGCATGATCCTTCAATAAACTAAATAAAAATATACAATGTAGACAACATTAAAAAAATATAAAAAGTTTAAACATAATCTAATTTTATAAAAGTACATACCACGCCTATTTATCTAGGTAGTTTATAACAAATAACTATGTACTAATGACAACAACAAAAAAATTAAAAAATCTTAACATCAGTTTAACTTGTCCTGGAGTATAGTTGTATAGGGTCGTTGATAATTTTCCTCAAAGGAGTATGAGCATATATGAATGGCTGCACTTGAAACTAAAGCCCGGTGACATATTTTCTAAAATGGGGCTTCATCGTACTGTCATCTAAGGTTGTATTTAAAAACTAAAACCACACACCAGATTATTTTTCCCTTTTACGCACAATATTTTACTTAAAACAAAATTTGTTTGAAGTCATAGTAATGAAACTGTCAAAGAAATCCCACGAAATAATACATTGATAATTTTAAAACAAATTATTTTTACAGGTTTAAATAAAATAAAAATCATTTAAGCAAATATGTTGCTTATAACATTGACCATCATACAAAACTATAATAGTGCAAAAAAAAAGTGCAGTTTGTTTGCAGAAACTCCAGGACAGATTAATAAAAAAGCAGTATGTAGAAGCGTTGTTATTTTACACATAGTTAATAAATGTTGTACACATTTTTTTCTTGTACTTCAAAAACAGTAATGTTAAAATAAACTTATCATATATAGGCTGTACGAAGGAGCTCTCTGTTATCTAGTAGCCTTGGCATCTATGTGCAAATATAGTATTAATAACAAAATGACTTTTTCTGGCATGAATCGAAGTGATTACAAATCAATTTGCCAAAATTATTGCAGAAATTTTAAAAGCCACAAATTTATTTATATTAAATTTATACACAATAGAAAGAGATCCATAATGTAACTCCAAATTTTTTTGAGAAATACTTTTTCATACTAATAAAACAGTTTAACTGATTCGGTGCCACGAGCGCATTAACGCGCTCTCCAATTCTGTACTCGCCAGTCCGACCATACTAAATGAGCGCATAAATGCGCTCACGTTCGAACTTGTCGCAAGCCAATATCAAATCCAATAGCAATATTTTTTAATTAGAATAGATAAAGACATCTATTAGAAAAATAAAGAAATACTAAAATATTACAATTTACCGACATTATCAAAGTTACAGTCATCTTTCTAAGCTTTCACATTTTTGTTAAAAAAATTCTGCCTGCTGGGCACGGCTATATTAATACTTTCCGGCATTGAAAGGGTTAAACAGATGCCTATTTTTTTTCAAAAAAGTGGCACGAGAAGGCTCTATATAATATTAAAGATGGTAACAAAAACAAAGGAAGGAAAGAATAATTTTAAAATACATCACAATACTACGAGCAACATTTAGAAAAAATATATATTTGTAAATAAAACTAACTTGGTAAATACATACCACTAAATCTTGTAATCTATTGTGACACCATTCGTGAAACTATTTGGTTTAGATGTTTGATAATGATGCTGAGTGTATTAAAACAATAGATTTTATTAATTAGTAGTACATATTTACGTAATAACTGATAAATTTAAAAATGTATAGCTTTAATTAGTACCGTAAAGTGACTGTCAAATGAAATATATAAAAAAATATTAAATTTTATTAGGAATAGGTGGAAACAAAAGCAAAAACAGTAAAACACGCTCAGCTACGTTACACCGCCTGTAAACTCTACTGTTTTTGCATATTATAATAAAATTGTACTTTACTCTAATAATAAAATAATCACTTTGACCAATTTGTACTGTTTGGGGCACTCAAAATACAACTTTAGTACTCATATCTGCACCTAATAGATAATACAGTAGTCTCTCTTTATAACAATTCTCCCTATAACAACCATATGTATATAATGATAAAATGAACAAGGGTTGTTTGGTTTTGATAATATTTATTATTTTTGTTCTTCGTCTTTATAACTACGGTATTTTAGTCGTTCAAGTGCCCCTTTTGTCTTTATTATAACCTTCCTCACTTGAAGTATAAGTATACGGAGGTTGTGGAACAGAAGATGCCTCGCATCAGGACAAAGATAGGTCAGGGGATAAGGAGGCAAACTAGGATCACGGAATAAAAAATATTTACATGTACATATATACTACATACATTAAAAAAAAATCAATTGAATGTTAGAAATATTATTTAATTAACATAATACACCGTAACTGGTAACTGGTTTTGCATACTATTGTATATTTTTTTACATTATTTTATCAAATATTGTTATCTCTCTATATGACAATCTCTGTCTATAATGACAATAATGCCCAGTCTCTTGGACACTATTATAAAGGGAGACTACAGCATAATCAGACTGACAAAGATTTACTATTAATCTTTCTATAAAGGTTTGGAAATCAATCTAATGCTTCAGTGGTTGACTTATACAGAGTGAATAAACACTACCACACTGTAAAGGAGCAGTCTACAATTGAAACTAATGTTCTTATTTTATTCTCAGCACAAAAAAAATAGGTTACCGAATTCCCATTTTTTTGGTCCATCCTGCAGATACAATAAATGCCGGAATATTTATTCTGACGCTTGTAAGTTAATTGAAAATATTTACTTATACTGTAATAAATCACCCAAATAATGAAGAACTTTTAAAAATACATTAAAACATTATTATTATTTGTGATTTGAGTCACTGCTTTTTGCGTAAATTAACCAAATGATTTTCCTTGATTCAATATTATCGGTTTTGTTGATTTCTTATCACACCAAAATAATGGGTACAATTTATATAATATACATGTTTTCTTTTTAAGATTTATATATAAGAACCTTATACAGATTCATGTAACTTTCTACAAGTACGTAAATACATCCTACAGCTTCTTAAATATAAATCATCTTTGTGCTGCAATAAAAATTAATAACATTTATATATATTATGCTTACATATCATTTTTGATCTACAATAATTTTCGAATATCTTAAGGTAGAATAAACTTACTATCTAAACATTTAGAAAAATTACACTATAGACTACACATTTAGTGAAATATAAAATTATTCATAAGGTCGTTCAATAATAAATTCCTTGAGCAGCACTTAATTTCACATAATCTATTTTTCCTTTTAATTTCTGTTGATATCTAGTCTTTTCTTGACAGTTCTAGTATATAAACAATCTCACAATGGAGAAGTAAAGATAGTTACCTTCATTTACTCATGTGTTGACACATCCTGTTATAACCATGTTACATATATAGTGTCGGTCAATTCCTCCCAAATTCAGATGGTACGATCAAAATGGTATCACACAAGTAAACAAAGTTAATGCTAGCATTCTTGAAAAATCGACAAGGGAATGTAAACAGATTTTATGCCCTTGCCCTAAAAATCATTAGTGAATATCTCGTGAAAACAGTTCAAAAAATATTAAGTATAAAATATTTTAATAATTTTTATAAATATGTAGTGGCTTAAATTGTGTCTTTTGTTAAATGCATATAATCTGTGTTTAGGTGTATAAAAGGCACAATATGTATTACCTAAGCTACGTCTGAGGAATAAAATCCAAAAAAAAAATCACTGTCAAAGTATGTATAAAGATATTGTAAAAAAAGAAACCCTTTAGTATTACTTTAGGCGAGGCATTTGATTTCACAACAAAAAATACTAAATGATTGTGCCCACAAAAATATTTTCTATTTTTTTTAAAGGTGTAATTAATATGTATGTGATTTATCAAACCATTTAATAACAAGCTCTAGTATTCAATTTAATTGAATTTACTTATTTGGTAACATTTTTATTTAAAAATAGCATTTGCATCCAACAAAATATTGTTATATTAATCATACAAACATGATTAAATGCGTAATTCCAATTACTCACTAGGAATATTACATCTGTAGATGTATAATTAACAGAATTACCATAAGTACATCGTAAGTACGCACATCAACATAATTTAAACAATCATACATGTATGATTTAGCAAACAATAAAGATGTTCATGTAATAAAATATAACAAAGATACATAGTATGTATTATAAAACTCCAATAATATTTATCATAAACTAAACCGATCAGAATTAATTAATATTTTAATGTAAAAAAATTTATAATATATACGAACATAGTAAACAATAAAAGTAATTAAGAATTGAATAATTTAGCTTCTCACTTATCATCGGCTGACTGGCAGCCGTTGCGTTGTAGTAATGAAGAAGACAATATATGTATAATGAAATCCAAGCATTAGGGATATGCATACAATTTGCATGTCTCTTCCGACACTGGTAATTTGTTCAAGTCCATGGGAGAATGTTACATTATTCAGCTCTTCAATCTATGGCCAAGTCTCAAGACAGTTCTCCGATGGGAGCATTCTGAAGCCACAGGTCATGGATGAAGTTGTACAGATCATCGCTCACAGCGACCTAGAATCAAATCACTCACTGCATTATTATAATCATAACAGCCAAATATTTGTAAATAATATATCCAATTACAGCCCAAAAAAGCTTCATATCGTCATCTGAATCAAGAAGCTTGCAAGATTGAAGAATTTCATACAAGTCAATGTCATTTTTATTTATGCATTGCTTTCTTTATGCTTCTGATTTTGTAGTGCAGACATTCTTAACCCTTCCGGGTGGGGGGTATGGACGTAAATGAACGTTGGTATGAATTTTCATCAAAGGAGTATCAACGTTAATAAACGTCGAAGTCCATCTGTCAGGTAGTATGATGTAACTTGTATAAAAATTACATCCGTGGATATTTGTATAATGGTGAGTTTTATCTATCTATTTCTATCTTCATAATACGAAGATTTCATGAAAAAAATTCATGTAAAAAGAACCCATTCACCAGAGAAAGTGAGACAACAATTATTGTACTCTCGAAAAGGTAAATTTAATAAAAAGACATTGAAACACTATGAATCTAAATATTCAACAGAAACTACTACTAAATTATTGAGAAAATTTACTTTAGAAAATTTTAAAGTTTGATTTCCTTATACGCAGTTAGGATAGTTCTATATTCAGGTGACGATTTTATAATGTTGCAATTTTAAAAACATAACTACATATCTTGGGTATACTGGCAAAAAACGTTAACTCTAAAATCCCTGTTTGAATAATCCCTGTTATTTAAAGCTTTTAGCCTGAATAAAATAACCGCTATTAAACTTAAAGTTGAATTAACTTTTAAAACCACACAAATATGACATTTCAAACTACTTATTGTATTTTGCCAGTTTATAGAATGTTGAAAACTTTATAATACTGCATCATTAAGTCAAAATTGCATATTTTCGAGTTTAGGTTTTTTGCCAGTACACCCATGATAAGTCATATTATTATATTGTTACATGTGTAGAGTGTGTTCAAATGACATAAATATCGTAATAGATGCAAACAATGTGAACACTGTGAACAAGCACTGATAAAGAAACAATATTACCTTGTAAGGAGTCGGATTGAGGTTTCTCTTAATATCTTGGCGTAAAGTCCTCAGTGAGTTTTGTACACGCTCACGGACATAGGACAGGGGCGGAGGAGGGATGCAAATAGCACCATCTTTCCAATAAACCTGAAACATGATTGGATCAACACACTTGCCTTACTGAGAATCAAAATAATTGTACCGATCAGATAAAAATTATTAATATTTTTCTTGGGCCCCATGAAATCAAGCCCAATACCTCCAGAACAATATCAATAAATAATAGCCAATGCACTATAAAGGCAGGAAATATAAAAATACAACATACTTAACAATTTTATAATACTGAATTTGTTAGAGTTTGAAGTTGTAATACTTATCGACACGATGTTTGATCTCACCGATATTGATGTATGGAAACGAAACATGGAACTGGTAAAGGATGAAAGCAGAGTGAAAGCTGTGGAAATACGCTCCCTCAGACAAATTTGTGGAAAATCTAATTGTAAGGCTGAACAAGGGATAATTGAAAAGAATTAAAGGAGCTCTTTAAGGTGGTATGGACATGTGGAGCGAGTGGGTAACGAGAGAATGACTAAAGAAAATATATGTGGCAAATGTAAGCGGGAGAACAGAATGAGGGCGGCCGAAAAAGACTTGGCACAATCAGATCAATCAGAACCTGAAATCTGGTGGTGTCAAACATCTGCTTAATTGGAGGGCACGTATGACTAGAAGTATGGATGTGAAGGAAGCTAGAAGTGTATGCCAAAACAGAAAAGTGTGGCGTTCCATCCTCTATGCCTTCTGCCTTGCAGGGAAACGGCGTAATGGTAGTAGTAGTAGTAGTAGTTCAATACTTATGGCATTATTGCAGATTAATACACTGGCTTTTCGCACCTTGTATAGCTTCTCAACGCGTGTAGGAATCACGTACGCCCTCTTGGATTCTTGGAATGGGTGACGGCAGAGTACCTTCTGGCCGACTCCGGGAGCTTCCTCGGAAGACCGCTGGAGTAGATCGATCAGGGCGTGGCCGTCGGCACCAAATAGTCGGTAGGCCTGTAATGATATCAATACATATATATCTGACAAAACAAAAAATAAAAATAATTGAGATATAATGTGTCTTCTTTGTCTCTATAGAAATACTTACCTATAATATATTTGTAACAATTGCTCGAGGGTTTGATCGAGTATTTGTGTACATATAAGGATTTAGACATATGGAAAACATTGTTACAAAAATATTCAATTTTTAGTTTTAAATCATCATATATTAGCAACATGTAATTTTATGGAAATTATTAAATTACAATGAAAAAAATTATTTAAAAAAACCGAGTTTGTGCCTCTAAATTAATTCAAGTTTTTTTTTCTCTACATTATTTCAATGGAAAAACATATCTCTTATTTGAAATGGATATTCTTTGTGTTTCAAAATTATTCTTTGTTTATTTTTTTTTAAATAATTTTTAGCTGCAATATGGTCAAAAATTATCGCTCACAATATGAATAAAAACCCATTTTTCGTTTTTTTTACTTTTTTTTCTTTTAACCCTTATCCCTATGCACCCAGTGGTGCATAGGGCACTGCATCGTAGTGACGCAGTGTTATCTTGATCGTTAATTGCATGAAGGCAAGGTAATCAGCCCTGCGCTTCTTGTACCAGTCCAGGGTGATATGAAATATGTAAATATGAGAGCGAAAATCACCCACATTTATTTTGACATTTTTTTTTTAAACTAACCGCCATATAACATATATCAACCAACTTCAATCTTATTTCAATTTCTTCCCATAATCTAATTTCGGGAATTGAATACAAAATTTTAATTCATCAAAAAATAAAAATGCTTAAAACCACTACGCAAGTAATCCCAAGTAAATATCACCCATCAGAATGATGATGTCAGTCAAGTTGAAATTAAAATAAAATAAAAGTAGAAAAAGCTTTTTAGTTGTTGTTTTATTGTTAGAAATGTTTACCTCTTTGTTACCGGGGATTGTAACTTTACCAACGTCTTGGCTCAGCTTGATCCGAGGTTGGCCATTTATTTCAACCAGTTTGTAAACACAACCCAGAGCCGGCTGCCGTTGGCATGTCACTAAAATAAAACAAAAAACGTATTATATTTATTTATTGAACGGCTAATGCCTTTAACATAATACATATGTACAGTATCGAATATAAAAATACACTAATAGAGAAACAAAAAGACTTGAAATAAAATACTTAATAAAATTACAAATAGTAAGTCCGCCTCCGTAGTGTAATAGTCAGCACGCTTGGCTACCGTTCTGGAGGTCCCGGGTTCGATTCCCAAGGGGGGTAAAATAAATATAAGTGATTTTTTCACTGTAATATTTATTTAATATTACCCTGGACTGGTACCTGAAGCGGAAGGCTGATCACCTTTCCTTCATGTGTAAACGATCAAGATAACACTGCGTTTATATGACGCAGTGCCCTATGCACCATTGGGTGCGGATAAGGGTTTTATAATTATTATTAAGCACACGTCTCCTTCACACACTATCAGCGAGCAGCGAGAGAGAGTGAAACACAATGTTTAAATTTATCCATTATAATATGGAGAAGAAATGCTGAGAAAGTACAGACTTTAACCCTTAGAGAGCGAACCGTCGATAGATCAAGTCTCTATTAATGCGTATAAAGTGCGGAGTGTCGGAATACCGACTATTGCGCAATTTGATTTAGGTATTGACCTGTACGGACGTGTCTTAGCGCGCGCATGTATAAAGTTTTTAATGAGTTAATAACATTTATAAATAACCATTTAAAATTATTTTGCTGTGAATTTAACATTGATTTTTGTATTTTTTTAAGTAAAAGTTTTTTTATTTCTACCTACAAAATGTCAAATTCGTCAAGTAGTGATGATGAAAAGCAATTAGCAATTTATGCAAAATATGTGAAAATAAGCTCAGCACTATAAGGGTTAAGGTGGATAACAATATATTAAATAAATCTATGCTTTCAAAAGCATTGGCTAACATGTGAAGCCGTGGAATCGGAGAGAACATTGCATAGTTTGTACATACATATTATGTAAAAATACTGCGAATATAGATTTTTGCCTAGTACCTTTTCGACGCACGCTAAGCTTTATTTGATTTATATGTATATATTTATTTATTTATAGGGAGTATGCATTAATTCGTGCAGTTTTATAAGAGAGGGCGTTACTAGTATTATTTCGCGTCGTGTTCATCCGTGACTATATTAATTTAAAAGCTACTGTCAATGGGCATCTTTTTCAGTATATATCATTTGGTTGAAGCGTAAACAACATTTTTTTTCTATTTATTTGAAAATGTCAAACTTTGTGCCAGATAAAGTGTTTTTGCGGGGAATTCTTCTTTATTACTTTAACATGAAGAAAAGTACTACCGAAAGTCATAGTATTTTGGAGGTTTATGGTGACCATACTACAGCTGATCAAACGTGCCAGAAGTGGTTTGCACGGTTTAAAAGTGGCAATTCTGACGTTCAGGTATTTTAAAAACTAACGTTGAATAAATTACCTAGATGCTGGTAGAGTAGAGCGGCTGAGCTGCACTGCTCTATCCTTTGTTTTTCTATACAATATGTCTTTGAAAGCACTGTAGTAAATTTGTAAAAATCTCTTATCCGTAAATTTACCTTGTATTTATAAGCAGGGTACAATCACTTAAGGAATTTTTTTCTAACCCTTATCCCCAGCCAATGGTACATAGGGCACTGCATCATATAGAAGCATGTGTTATATTGAAAGCGAAATACACGAAGGAAAGGTGATCAGACTTCCGCTTCAGGTACCAGTCCAGAGTCAAGTTAAATAAATATTAGAATGAAAAATTCTTCTTCTTATTCTAACCCTTATCCGCACCCAATGGTGCATAGGGCACTGCATCGTATTGACGCAGTGTTATCTTGATTGTTAACAGATGAAGGCAAGGTGATCACTCCTGCGCTTCAGTGACCAGTCCAGGGTAATATTAAATAAATATTAGTGTTACATAACTAATACTTATTTTCACCCCCCCTGGGAATCGAACCCGGGACCTCCAGCACGGCAGCTAAACAAGCTAACGATTACACCACGGAGGTGGACAAAGAATGAAAAATTACTAATATTTATTTTGACTCTCTCGGGAATCGAATCCGGGACCTCCAGCATGGCAGTCTAATGCGCTAACCACTACACTATGGAGGCGGACACTATGGAAAGGAAATTTTTTTAAATAAAAAAAATTACCCAGATGCGTGCCAATCCCAAAGCTGTCAATCTTGTGGCCTTGCTCATTCAGGCTGAGGATGGTTTCCTCGTTGATGTCGTTAGACGCGACTATGGTCAGCTTGGCGAACCAGGGGATGTTCAGCTTGGTGGCGATGGTCTCGAAGGTGTTGCGGCACAGCACGGACAGGTAGGCCAGGTCTCCGCTGTCGATCCGCACCCCCACGGCTCTGTACCCGATGTCATTCAACGCCAAGGCGACGGCGCAGAAGTTTAGCAATCCACTCCTGAGAATGTGACACAAGCAAATCACTTCTAAATTTTGATAAAGGTTAGTAATTTCTTTTAATTATGTACAAGGGTAAACTAAAACAAAAATTATACTCATTTTTGACATCTCAACATAGATGAAGAACAATATGGAATTTCATTAATTGATTCGGCAATCACTTGAAGATGAAATCTATGCATTTTTAATTGTTTTTTTAGTAATTACTCAATAAAAGTTTTACTTAGTAAATATGTACCACTTTTTCTTAAAATCTACTGTAATACATGTTTCAATGCATTCCACACCATTTTCAAACACCGTATGAAAATATGGGGTTTGAAAATGATGCGGAATGCATCGAAACACGTATCACAGTAGATTTGAAGAAATAGTGGTATGTATTTACTAAGTAAAATTTAAATTTAATAAAATACAAATCTGGACATTTACAGGGCTTACGACCATCATTGGCTAGTTTAAATGATCACTTTACACACGTGTAACATTCACCAATTCCACCCATGATTGACAACAACACTACTCAAATTCTTGAAACTTTTAGATATATATTGATCAAATTCGAAACACGGTGTGCGAGAGTCCATGTTGAGATGTCAAAAATAACTCCTAATTGGACTATTTAGACACATTCAAAATGTTGTAAGTAAGTTTGTGACAGATCCAAGCTAAAAGTTTGAATGACTAAAGACGTAATGTCAGGGGATGTCAGAATCCAATAAAATCTGATAATAATAATAATAATAAATTTAGATAATTTATAAAGCGCCATTTTTGCAAAATACTACCTCAAGGGCGCTTATCCATATGGCATAGAAGAAAAATAAACGATACACATTACTCATGTGTCAACAATGCTTTTTTTGGCTTTCTGGCATTGACACGGATATAAATTAATTAATAAATTATAATACATAATTTGACAAGATAAGAAATTTAATAAAATGAAAAATCAATAGCTATTTTCATAGCAATGACAAAGTTGCAAATACAGGCATATCAAAACAAACATACTGTTGAAAAACTGTTTGTTCTTTTAAATTTTTTAATAAAATATATCTAAACATTTAAAATCGCCCTTCATTAGAGGAAAGTCAGTTGCAACGGTATTTTAAGCATATTAATTTAGGTTTCGGTGACTATCTTTTTTTTTTCATAACTTTTTTTGTTTACTAACTTTTTTTGCCACAAACAGAAATATTTGTTTCATTTAAATAGAGAATAGGTTTATTATATTCCTGGTAGTACACAATTGAAATGTATTTCTTAGAGTTTTTTTTTTTCGATCTATCAGTTGGATAATCAAAATGAATATATTTTATTCATATAGATACATGCAAAAAATTAGAAAGTTGAAAATTATAAGCATTTCCTAATTATACTTTTACTCAAATAATCAAAAGAAGGTAAAATATTGCAAGTGAAAATAATAATAAAAACACATGAATACTTAAAAGTCCGGAGGGCAATTCATTTAAAATTTATATTGGAATATTAAGCGACTCATAAGTTGAGAAAGGCTAATACAATAACAAAAAAATATTGTATTGGTTGCCACATTTAAATGTTATTTGATATGTAAAATAGGAGAATGCCTATATTTTCAACACTTTCAAATCGACCCATTTTATATACAGTAAGGATTCATGCACCCATCAAAACATTTTGGAGTATGTTCAATAGATGAAACTACAACACCAACATGGGCTATGAGAATGTTGTACACCCAATAATGTCGGCCTTATTGAGATAATGAGGTTCAGGGGACAATGGCATTATACAATGATCAGGTTATGTACAGATGGACTCTGAGAACCCTGGAACAACGGTTAGCAGAAAAAATGACAACCTACCTACCGACAATGACGCATTCCAAATTAATATATACAAGAGTCAATATTATTAAAGATGATTCTCCGTGGTTCTCTGTGAAGGAGCCACTGACGTATGGCAGCATGCAGTCGCGAAACCACTTGCCTCGATGGAGTACAAATTAGAAGCAAAGACACTTAAAGCATTATGTAATAAATGCGCAACATTTAAGCCTCTATAACACTAACATAACCAAATTTCTAATTATCCACTGGGTTTTGTTAAAAATAGACATTTTATGACCAGACACTGAAGCAAAGTGAGGATATTTGACATATTGTAAAAAATCAACGCTGCACCATACAAAATTACTCGGCTATTAAACCGAGTCAAACAAACAATTACCGTTTCTGTATTATTATTAATCTGAATATATTTTTTTGATAATACTTGCATATGACATTTAGTCATATTTTGGGACAGTATTATTCAACTTTTAGGGAGAATAATTACATTACCACAGATGAAAATAGAGAAAGATCGAATAATATAAAAACAGTTATTATTGTTATTTAGAAATATATATATGCCTGCTTGATTTATTTATCATAATATGTAAATGGTAAAAGCAATTGCTTGGCAAACATATTCATGTAAGTGAAGTTAATGATTACATTATCACTTGCTTTCAAAAATTAAACCAATATTTAAGAAATATAAATTTAAAATGGAATAAAAATGGGAAAAAAATGAGTGCTGTCCCATTCAAAAACAGATTCGTTTTATTGTCTGGATAGGAGCTAAAAACGTAATTCCAAAAAGAAGTCTTTGTAATAAAAATCTATCATTACAAAAAGAGGCAAGACCATTAAAAATAAATGTAATTATCACGTTGACTGCCAGTGTCAGGCACTGGTGACCAACACAAGTCATTTCAATTGCGTCTCGTCGGCAACCGGAGGCTGACACATTGTACCTTATATTGTCGTATAAAGTCAATATAAGGTACAAAATGTTAGCCTGATACTTTGTACCTTATATTGTCATATAAAGTCAATATGAGGTACAAAATGTTAGCCTGATACTTTGTACCTTATATTGTCATATAAAGTCAATATGAGGTACAAAATGTTAGCCTGATACTTTGTACCTTATATTGTCATATAAAGTCAATATGAGGTACAGAATGTGAGCCTGATATGTACTTTGTACCTTATATAGTCATATAAAGTCAACATGAGGTACAAAATGTTAGCTTGATACTTTGTACCTTATATTGTCATATAAAGTCAATATGAGGCACAAAATGTTAGCCTGATACTTTGTACTTTATATTGTCATATAAAGTCAATATGAGGTACAAAATGTTAGCCTGATACTTTGTACCTTATAAAGTCAATATGAGGTACAAAATGTTAGCCTGATACTTTGTACCTTATATTGTCATATAAAGTCAATATGAGGTACAAAATGTTAGCCTGATACTTTGTTAATGTATACGCCTTAAATGTTTGTTTGTAATGTATATATTAATTATTGAATAAATTGAATTGAATTGAATACTTTATATTGTCAAATTAAGTCAATATGAGATACAAAATATTAGCCTGATACTTTTTACCTTATATTGTCATATAAAGTCAATATGAGGTACAAAATTTTAGCCTGATACTTTGTACCTCATATTGTCATATAAAGTCAATATGAGGTACAAAATATTAGCCTTCGGTGGCCGACGAGACACAATTGAAATGGCAGTCAACGTGTTATTATCTATTTTGAGTACTACATGATGAAATGGATGAAGGTTGCATGAGGTAACAAGACAAATGGAGAACTAATAAAAGAGAAACTTAATTAAGGAAACGGGCAAGCAATAATGTAATCGTAAATCAGCCAGTAAGAAAGTTAGGACCGGGAAGGTTGCTCACTTTACCTCAGGGTCCGGTCCACCGACGGGACTGAGGAGCAATTACTAAGATTCCGACAGTGGCACTTGAAGAGGTAGCACCTCCGGGACTTGTGGTCATGTTGGTGCTGAGACATAGTGCATCGCTGCCGGGTCGTGCCATTAAAGGGATACCTCTTCACATCATACGTGTCCACGAGGGCTATGAATCCGTCGGGGAAGGCGGCGGCGTAGGAGATGAGGGCCGCGAACTCGCCGTCGTTGGCCTCCTCGCTGCAGATGTCGACGAGCGCGGAGATCTGGCGCCGCCACTCCAGCGCCAGCTGCAGCAGGTCGCAGGGCTGCTTGCTCTCGCAGTGTGCCAGCACGGTGCTCGTGCGGTGTAGGTCCTCCAGGTTGGAAAAGGACGTGATGAACGCGTGCGCGTGCGTCCCCTTCACCGGGATGTTGAACAGTTTTCCCGCTAGCACGTTACTTGTCCCGTCAAACCCGCCTGAAATTTGTACACACAAACCTGATACAATGTGGGTACTTAAAGAAACATTTAAAAAAAAAATTATTAGTAACATGGTGTACATTTTTTTTTGTTTGTTGTTGCTGTGTTGGATTTTTTGTTTTATGTTTGGTTTTCCTATTAATGAACAGTTTTCCCACTAGAACGTTACTTGTCCCGTCAAACCCTCCTGAAAATTGTACACACAAACCTGATACCGTGTGGATACTTTCATAATCATGCATATTTCTAATTAATTAATGATCAGCACGCTTGGCTACCGTACTGGAGGTTTTGGGTTCGATTCCCAGGGGGGGGTCGAATAAAATATAAGTGATTTTTCACTCTAAAATTTTTTTGTTTTTTTTTTAATTTGTTTTATATAGTTAAAATAATTTTTAATAATTTTATTGTTTTTCTAGACATGTCTGCTTTACTTTAATCTTAAAATTAATAATACACTCTCCAATAACGAGACTAAGCTCTTGTGCTTGGAGAGGGACTTACACTTATTATTTAATGTGTATGTTTGTGGGTGATATAATTTTTTTTGTACTATAATTATTTTTTATTGTGTTTTTTTCACTCTAATATTTATTCAATATTACCCTGGACGATAACGATCAAAATAACACTGCCTTTATGATGCAGTGCCTTATGCACCATCGGGTGTGGATAATGGTTTGAATGAATGAATGATTTTTGCCTTTATATCCATGAAATCAATATCTCCAGTAACATTTTTTAAGTAATTCAAGGCAGTAAGAACAAGAACCGATAATGAGTATGAGCTCTTCTAGTAGACTTGATGAGGGGGGGAGAGAGACATTATGTTGTTGTGTTGGATTTTTCATTTTATGTTTGGTTTTCCTTTTATTATTTTTTTATTTGTTTATGTTTACTTTTTTGCAATTCAAATTATTGGTATTTGTTGATTGACGTTTTCTGTGAACTTATTTTAGAAGTAGTAAATAAATACCAGTCAAACTGTCAGAAAACAGTTAATATGACACTAAAAATAAAAATCAATTAACTTGTTTAATTTTTATGAATTAATCATTTGACAAAATGTACTTATCAATATATTTTACTCTTAAATTTATATTACATACAACAAAATATTTTGTTCATGAAGTTTTGTATAAAAATACAAACATGACGCATGGAGTAGATAATATATTGACAATGTTTATCAGATTCGGTAAGGAAATATTTTTATGAAATACTTCAAGGATCACTGAACCAAACATAAAACATAACTGCAAATTTTTATCACACTCCTGATGTCTAAAATTACAAGATAATATTTATCAGTACATATTGCTTGTGATTAGCACAACTGTTTACATTATCAGAGTTAAAAAAATAATGCAAGGGATTTTTGCAATATTGCCACTTGTCATACTTGAATATAAGAAAAATTTCAAAACGAATATACAGTTAAAATCTCTTTGTAGCGAATACCGAATTAACAAAATTTCCAGTATAACGAATCTGCAATTCGTCCCCGGAAAAGTTCCATATAAAATGTACTGAACAAAATTCAATGTAGCGAAGCCGATCTCAGAATAACAAACTTTTTTTTCCAAAATTTTATAATGATGTTACAATTCATTTTAAAACATTTAGAAGTCCAAATGAAAATTTACAATTTTTTTTATCAAAAATTAAAAATCTATTTGAACTTGCTTTTTAATTCACTTTTCTTTCATTGCTTTTAAATTTCTTTTTTCCAATAAAGTCTCACAGTTTGAAAATCATAGTTTCATTTCTGTTATGTCCTGTAGTAGGTAGGTAGGTACCTATAATGTATTAATCACTGGCCGGAAGATTGGGTGTAGTATAACAGTAATAACTAATTTTAATTTTCTATTAAGAGTGGGTATAATATAGCGATAAAATAAATTTGAAATGTGTCATATCCTATACATCAAGTGTAATGAATTTTCATTATGGCGAAATATTTTTTTGGTCCCGTGAAGTTTGTGATAACGAGATTTGACCTGTATTTGTACTGAATATTAAAAGGCATAATTATGTAAATTATGTTTCAGGGTAAAATGAATCATCCACACAAATTTGATTAAAAAAAAGACCAACACACCTACAATTTTATTTTTATCATAATTAAGGTGCCATATTTATAGTAAAAACATGTAGGTTGCATATTAAATTGGAATTTCATTTTACACGGTTGAATGGCTTTAGATTAGCGTTATATGAGAAATCAATTAGTTACCCTGTTGCTAGGCTACATTTTAGAGTGTGTATTCAAATCAATTTCAATGTGAATGAGGGGTCAAACCAATAATAGATTCTTTAATTAATTCTAATATGTCTTTAAAACACACATTATATAAGAGAAACTCTTATTGTCTAGTAAATTAGTCTACTTCAACAAGGAAAAAAAATCATCGCTTATTATAAAATTCAATAAAAAAACTGAATTTATAAAACGATAATAATTATATCATTTAGTGGTCATATTGAATATAAATATTATCACAATGGAAAGAAATACCATTTTATATTGGCAGTATATTCAAAATTTAGGTCACAGCAAAATAAATTTGCAAAAAAAAAGTAATTTATTAGGTATAAAAGAACAATCGGTAACGTGACTCGTATCATTGCATCGAGAATATGGGTGGCGTCGTGTAAGGAAATAAACGGAGCGAAAAAGCACTTAAAGTTGATAGGCTAACGGGTATGAATCGGTGCCTGGTACTGACGGCACCCGATAGAAACTAATCTACCACAGTCAATAGGAGTGGGATTTCACCCTAAAGTTTTATTGCGTGCCTGAGGTTATAGGGTATAATTCATGTCCTACTAAAGCTGGTGTCAAACTTTACTTTTACCTGCCAGCGTTTAATCTGTATGCCAAACTTTTACTATGCTGAGCTTTTGTGAACAATGTAAATTACTAAACTTTTTATAAAAAACACATTTTCTTTATAATAATTTTTCATAATAAAAAACACCGCAATACGGAATGTGAAAACTTTTATGAAACCAAGATTTACAATTTTAAATCAGCATGCTCTTTATGCGCAAAATTAAACAAATATTTAAGTATTTTATTGCAAAGGATACATATTTTAAAATTGTCAATCGTAAGTCTTGAAATCTTGATCTAAATGTATTTGTTAAAATACAAAGTTTTGTCATAACTTCCAAAGGCATAATTATGTTCAGGGGCTATTACTTTTCTATGCCAATTTGATAACACAAACTAAAATTGCCTATTTTAGTATGGCAGATCGATTGAGACATTTCTGATTACACTTTCAAATTGAATTAAATGCATACGTACATGTAATAGATAAAAAAAAACTTTGTTTTTTCACCGATGAGACAAAAATTTTAATTATGGAGTCATTCGTCAAAAAATCGTTGTTTTTATTTACCAAACTGATGAAATTTACGATACTAAATATTGTGCAAAACTAACTAGGCTGGTGTAGAAATGTTATACACATATTTTTAATAGATTCAATTAATTTAAATTAGAATGGATGATTAGCATTGTTATTAACTGTAAATGCTAATAAACTCAACCTTGACAGTGTGTTCACATGGACATTGCGTCTGATTCAATAGTTTCATTCACAATCTACCCACAATAACAATCCGACTAATCAATTACGTTTTACGATGATCTCAACAATATATGATGTACTGATTATAATTAGGGAAGAGTTTCAACAACTATTCTATACAGAGTTGCAAAACGATTTTAAGGAACACTTTCAATAAATAGGCATTTTTAGCAATTGATAATCCAAGGAATAAGTTAATTGGAAACAATCCAAAAAAATATATAAAAATGGCTAACATATTTTATGTTTTATATTTAAATTTATACATTTTATAACCTAAATAAATTTATATTTGTAAATATAACCTCAGTTTCTTTTTGAAATCCTAAGTTTAAAAATTTTACAAAATTCATAATTTAGTAAAAAAAAAAGCTTTCTTCTTGCTCTACACAGTAAAAATATGTAGATGTTGAATAATGAGCAAAAGGAGAATATTAAATGGTATATATGTATCTTGACAAACCACTCGAGCCAGCAAATGCCAGCTCATAAGCCCTGTTAATACCCAGGCATCTAATATATCTTGATATATAACTCCGAAGGGTTATATCTAGTATTTTAAAGTAATTCAATATTTGAATGTACTGTTAACTGTTGTTTTTTTTCACCTAGCACTACTTACTGAATTGATCCACAAAACAGATTTAAAAATGGGAGGTTTCACATTAGTTTAGTAGTGGAACATTGTAGAATATGTATTAATATATATATATATATATATATATATATATATATATATATATATATATATATATATATATATATATATATATATATATATATATATATATATATATATATATATATATATATATATATATATATATATATATATATATATATATATATATATATACATATATATTTTTAATTACAAAGTCAAGTCATACTCGATAGTAAAAGTACAAGAAATATTCATAAATTATTTGACATTTGTCTTAAATACATCCTGTATAACAACTGCATAAAGCTTGCAGATAGTGTTTACAATTCACAGAAGTGAATCATTTAATATTCAGCACCTGAGATTTATCTTGCAATTTTATATATTCTTTACATTTAAACCTACAATAAAGACATTTGGTAAAGATTCCATAAAAACCATAGGTATAAAATTACGGCAAATAACATAGCTTAGTATTTTAAGATATTCTTATGACAAATGAGAAAATAAGTTTTCTTAAGGCTTACAGCATAATAAACACAGCTTAAAAAATATTTTAAATTTCACTTGGTAAATATTACGATTTCTTAAAATCCATGCACTGTCGCATCATTTTCAAATACCATATGAAAAAGATACGGAATGCAGCACAACATGTCGCTCACCCCTTTCAACAACGTCATATATCAAAAAACTTGATTTTTCAGATCGTTTTTAAGGTTTAAAAATAAAATAAAATGCTATAAAAATAAATATCAAGCAACTTATTGAACATGTTACTGTGCAACAGATCTTTTTAGGTAAAACCTGAATGTTTTATCTCCATTTGAAAAATATTTAGTATATTTTAAGAAATAATTAAACAACACCTTTTCTTCAAAATGCAAAAAAACACTTTCTGCCCTATGGCGGGTAAACATTAAGTTAAAAATATGCCGCTTTTGCTGGGATATAGTACATATTTTAGCCATTCCGAAAACATGCACAGCTGAAAATTTACGATTTTTGAAATATGTAGTTGAAAGGAGTGAGCGATGTGTCACAAGATTTAGATTTCCAAAATTCAAAACCCTTTCAGATACGATAAATGTCAAACAAACACAACTACTTATCCCACGGTACAAATTACGTTTTAAGTATTTTATTTTTTATACGACATGTCGTGGCTTTAACTGTTTAAATAGAGTATTTTTTTGGGTATTTCCTGTATCATTGCATCTACTATTGCATCAATTGGGTGCAGTGCCCTATGCTCCATTGGGTGTGAATAAGGGTCAGTAGTGATTAACAATTAGTAGAAATAATAAAATGTAAACAAAATTTTAAACCAAAGTGTAGCTAGGCAATGAGTGTTGTATGCCAACCAATGAATGATAACAGAGGATATATCACACAAAATTATGACATCATCATTGAAATGGTATGTATTCCTATAAGCCAAAAAGCATATTTGAGTAAATTTTTATACTCGGTTTAATGCTTCATGGTTCAAGTTTAAAGTCACAGCAATTAAAAGATAACTTTGTAAAGATAATGGCAATGAAGTCACAATGACTCTCTCATCTGCAAACTATTTATATAAAAAAATACAACTTGGGTACAAAAGTGTTATTGTTTTCTTATCTACACTCAGCGCTTTTTTTTTTCATGCTATGTGGTGGAATGGCATTCCAGCACCTTTTGTTGTGGAAAATTTTTTAAATTTTCATAATTAATTAGACGAAATGTTTGCGCTTAAGTAATTACAATCTATATTTATATCATTCATCAAAATGATAAAATATGGTATTGTAATAAATATTTAAATGACATTTAAATATACAGTGGAACCTTTCATAACCAGTAATTCGCATGATGAGCAAAAAAAGTGAAAAAGTTGCTCCCTTAACAGAGAAAAGTCAAGTCCCCTTTTCACGACATTAACTTATGAACCGGGACTTCCGCGCCAGTCAAAACGAAAATTTTCACTTAACGAGTACGATTCAGGCATGAATTATGCTCGTTTTGAGAGGTTTCACTGTAATTTGTTTTACTAAAAAGCTTGACATGAAGTGAGTTCCGGGACCATTTTTGTTCAGTAAAAAAGCCCTGTCTATACTTAAGGTACAAAGCGCTGATTTAGTGTCGTTATGATTATTAATTGAATGGCAGCAAGTCCTGCACTTCAGATGCCATGTCAGAACAAAATATTTATTGAATATTAAAGTAAAAAACTAACAATAAATTTATTTGAACCATGTTAGGATATGGAGCATAAATCAAACACAACTGTTAAACACGCTAACTGCTACACTATGAAGGTGAATGAAAAAATTTTATAGGTTTAAATATTTTGCAATCTTTGTATCTTATAAACATATTAATAGAACACAATTTTACATAGAGAAGTTTTGTATATTTTATTTATTATGAATGTTAACCTTTCCCTTCCGGTGCTAAAATAAAAATGCGCGTTCCGGTGTTGGGTAGTAACTAAACAATCAAAATTTAGCAATTTAAAATCGGAAAAATACGGACATTCATAGCTAATCCCCTTAATCAATTATAAATGAAGTCAAAAATTGTAATAATTTAGATTTATTTGTTGAAAACATTAAAAAACCATCTGGCAACGCTTACGGAACAAGCATAGGTCTAGTTGAAAGCCCAAGAGCACAGACTAACTAATTTATATACCCAAGAGCAACTGCCGACTGCCGCTAGCTGCTAGCCGGAGGAAAAAAAACACGACTGACAATATTTAGCTTTGAGCTTCTCGCGCTTGCACAGTGCAAGTATACAAGAGTGAGATGCGAATACAGGGTCGCGCTTCCCACACACTGTTCACGCGCTGTTTATACGCGAATTTGTTTCCGATATTCACAAAATATAAATAAATTCTGATTATTATTTTTTAAATCAATGAGTAAATATATTATGGAGGAATACATAAAATCTTAGCCTTGTATTTATTATATTTATAGAGATATTAATGGTTATTAGAAGCAATATGTACAAGGTACATAACACCGGGAAGGAAGGGTTAATCACATAAAATTAAATAATGTATTAATGTAACCTACGAATCATAAACATTTAGCTACATATTATATTTTATTCAAAACTGAATCAAATTTTTTTTTTTAAAAGTGTTTTTCTATATCAATTCAATGCATTTCCAAAGGAAACAAACTTTACAACTAATTAAACCCTAGAGTAGGGAGGTTTTTTTGTAGACTTTGAATAAGAATGATTAACTTAGTCCAAATCAGTCATCAAAATTTCAGTTAAAAAATCATTGTTGGCCAGTGTTATTATTTTACAGCTTTAAAGAACTCAGCAGCATAGTGGTTAGTATGTTTAGCGACCGTGCTGGAGGTCCCCGGTTCGTTTCCCAGGTTGGTGAAAATAAATATTACCGATTTTTTACTAAAATATTTATTTAATACTAGCAGTACTAGGCCTTGCATTGCTGTAAATTACTCTGTTTAAATTTAATTCTATTCCAAATTCAAATAACAATTTTTAAAAAAGCATTCTGTTTGATGGACATATGAATAAATTCTACCTACCTAGGTATAGGTAGGTATGCATATTCAAATCTATCAAACAGGACACATTTTTATAAAATTTGAATTTGGAGCAAAAACCTCACAAAGGAAATGAGATTCTTCTGTTGTTTTTTTTTTTAAATTAAACACTTGTAATAAACCACTTAATGAGTTTTATTTTTTTATACACAACTAGTTTCGAAAACATCTGTTAGTTTTCGAAACTAGTCGTGTATAAAAAAATAAAACTCATTAAGTGGTTTATTACAAGTGTTTAATGTTTTTTTTAAATAATCAACATGTCATTCCACAAAGTTAATGCCGAATCGATAAATAATATAGATTCTTATGTATTTCCAAATGTCAATTTCAATTATTATCAATTATATTTTTGGCATATATGTACTTAAAATACAAAGCTGAACAGAACCAAAAAAAAATTAAAGTTCATTTGCGTTGTAAATAATCTGTGATCGACATTTGTTTTTTTACTGTTTTATTTCCAAGTCAACAGTATAAGTAAAGTCAAATGTATATTATTCGTTATTGAATGTGCGTAGTAGAAAGCTTTTAATCTTTCATAGAGTGCTTCTGAAAATGAAAGTACAGGCAGAGGCTCCTCTTCATCAACATCGACATCTTCTGCTGTATCCATCAACCTTGCGTCACACAAGCTTTCGATAGTTTCTATCCTACACATTGGAATATTGTCGTCGAATGTAAGAAAATTTATGAAATATCCAGCGTAATTAAAATGACGAATGTGGTAAAATGGTGATAGAGAAACGATCAATGGAACCCATTTTTATATGAAAAGAATTCGGGGTAGGAGAAATAAACGACACATCCGGGAAAAGCAATTATTTGAGGAACGATAGATAAAGGTTTCACTGTATGTAGATTTTTTTTTAATATACTTTTATCAAATAAAATAATGACACCACTTTTACTTTCCGAAGTATGATTATTTTTTTATGTATTTATAAAACAACATTCCCAAGAGATTTTTTAATTGTAGACCAAAGTGCAAAAAAAGAAGAGTTATTTTGCTTGCTAAAGGAATTATTATCAATTTGTTGATACAGCAAAAGTGCTGTAAAACTGTTGATAATATTGTGAAAAATTTGTACGTTCTTGGAATTCTATAAATGTGAGGGATTATTAAATAACTTATTAGTGATTTTTATCATTTCTCAGAAGAAAAAAGCAAACAATCAGGAGAATTGTAAAAAAAAGATAAAGAAAATACTGAAATAGAATTTGTTGAATAAGATGATATCTATAATAGTTAATGCATTAAGGGGATTTTTGCAAACACAGAATTCATTCCACCGGAGAGGTCAATGTCTGTTCACACCTGATTTTTTAAAAGAATGTATTCACCAACAATTCAGTTTGGAAAAAAATATATAATTATTTTTAATTCCTTACCTTTCAATAACTCTTTTCTTTTCAAAACCATATAATTATTCCAAAGAAAAACTTATTTTTTCATTGCGAAAACGGTGTTTGGAGAAAAAATCAGCTGTATGTAAAATGTTACCTGGATTTAGATAAAATTGCGACTTAACGAACACTGGTATTATTTGTCGTTATAAATGTTTAACTCCTTATCATACAGTTTTGTTCTTAAATTTTATGCTAATAACAAAAATTATTTGTGACAATTGAAATGAGCAATATAACTCACCTATGTAAGAGTACTTAGAAGCAGAAAGACCTCCATCGGGACCTTGTGCTCTGCGTAGCCCAAATTCAAGCAGTGAAATATTCTTTCCAGCTACCATCCGGTAACGGGCAGCATTTGTAGCCATCAAACTGAAAAAAACAAATTATGTATTAGGTACAACATTTTCTTTCCTACTAACCCATTGCAACAAAGCCAGCGAATCGCCAGCCAAAGTCAATTTGTCACCGACTCACAAAGACAATAACTTTATTTGTAAAGATGATATAAATAAGTATATTTCAGTTAAATAAGTATATCTAGATTACGAACAATAAAAATATGTTTTTCCATTTTTATTTTATGTGTAATAATTTTATTGCAATAAAAAATTGAATAGTGTTGTATGAACAAATTATGTCTTTATAACAGTAGAACAAGTATACTTTATTAGTGATGCAATAGGTTAAGCGATTATCGAAGCATAATTCTCTTTTTCAATATTCAATATAGCTTATTTTTATGCGCTAAAATGAATGCTACAATTAAATAATAATATTTAAATAATAACAGATTAAAAATTCATACATTTAATCATAGTTTTGATAATATACGACGACTAAAAGACTGTCTAAACACAATAATTATTATAAGTGATCAATAAAAAATTATAAACAATGATAAGGTACTATTTTAAATCTTTATTTTTTTTTAAATAAAAGAAATATTTGTGTTTTTATTATTGACATAATATTTCAATTTACTATTTCTGTGAGGCTAAGCGGCTCATAATTAGAAATAGGTATCAAATTGTGGTTAGAGTGGGTTCGAACCGAGAAACTCTGACTTAAGAGTCCGCGACACTAACCACTAGACCACAACCCGACACTGACAAATCTGTTTTACTTATGGTAGAATGATACTTAAATACAGTATATCAAACACATCGTCATTAAAATATTAGGCTCCGGTTATGCGCGGTTAAAGTAAATAATATTCTCATTGTAGACGTCAGACAAAGTATGAAATGTGAGATTTCATATTGGATTTTTTGACGTTCTATGATAATGAAATATTTTTTTGAGATTTTTTAAATGATTCTTGATTAATAAAGGGAACATTATTTACACGTAATTATAATAAGGGGCTTACGCGAGCCCCTTCAGCCCACAGCTGCCTGAAGGCATAGGAAAATTCATTATTATTATTTTTAAGGTTTAATTGATAAGTCAGCATTAGTCTGGGCATTTACAGGTCTTACAACCCGCAATTGGCAAGTGTAAGTGATCACTTTATACATTTACCATTCTCAACACGTTTTTTGAACATCCATATTGTTATTATATTACTATCAAGCTTGAGTCACATTTTTGAAAAATGTATAAATTTAGTATGTTAATATCTAAACGTAACCTAATTGTAGAATTGCATACGTGAAAAGTTTGAATTGCACCAGAAATTTAAAAAAAATAAGTTTATATTTTACCAGTTTAAATAAGCACTGAAATATTTGGACATACTTAAAATATTATATACATGTTTGTAATGAATACTGTATAAATAGTAATAATGATCAGCTTAAATCTCACCCATTTGACAATGTGTTTGTAAATTCGATAAAAGTTTTAAACCCACCAATCCACATACATTTATTCAGTTCAGAAGTTAAGTAAAATAAATTAAATAATTTTTACCTGGCATAGTTCACTAACGTGAGAAGAGTGGTTTCGAGAATTTGGGTAATAATTAATGGACCCTCTACTCTCAAAAGTGGGACTCTGAAAATTAAAGGATATATGTTTAAATTAAATATTTTTTACACGTAATTCATGTTCTAAAACAAAAATCTTTCTAGTGTAGCGGCTACTAAATTTAGCTACTATAAACTCTTTTGTTTTATTTTTAAATTCTTTTAATGCGTGTTGTTTTTAAGATTGTATGAATCAGCATTTAATTCCTTACTATGCCAATAAACGTATCCCTATTGTAAAGGAATTTTTTTTTTTTTTTTGTACATTTTGATGAATATTGAGAAAAATATTAAATTTTTGATTTAGTAGTAGGTACCTGACCATTTTGCTGTAACTTTTATTTTTTTAAAAATGGCTTCACTTATTATTTATGGTTTTGTATTAAGATGTCCGCCTCAGGAGTGCAATGGTCAGCACGCTCGGCTACTATACTGGAGGTCCTGGGTTCGATTCCCAGGGGGCGGTCAAATAAATTTAAGTGATTTTTTCAATCAAATATTAACTCAATATTACCCTGGACTGGTACTTGAAGCGGAGGGCTGATCACCTTTCCTTCGTGTGTTAACGATCAAGGAAACACTATATTTATATGATGCAATGCCCTATGCACCATTGGGTGCGGATAAAGATTTAAAGAAGATGAAGATTATGATCTCCAAACATAATATAAACACATAACGCATATATTTATCACCATGGTATATAGTGCCAGATATAAAAAATATGAAAATTTCTTCAGTAAAAAAAAATTGCTTTGATCAAGGTTATGGTCAAAATAAACTGTACATTAAATTTGCATCTGAATTAAAGAGCAGTCGCTATGATCCTAATGTCGGAGTTAATAAAATATGAGTTTAAATTTTAAATTAACTTGTTTTTTTTTGTATAACAATAATAACACATTGCTGGAGATCAGAAATAAATTCATGACATCACAATAAAAGTGTTGTAATACATAGTCACATTCTCTTGCACAATCTAAGCTGTTTTCATATGTTCTACACTAAAAAATGGTGAATACACGAAATATACTTGTATAAAAGTAAGATGGCCTGTTAAATATGACAGTTGGGCAACAAATTAACAAAGCGTAATTAGAAAAAAGCAAATTTAAATATAATATTTTATTACAAAACAAATAAATACCTTGGGAAAGCAACAGAACCTTCTTCTATCGCGCTGACTGTCACATCTTTGCAAGTTAAATCTCTCAAGAAAGCAAAGAATTCGGGTTCAATTGAAGGTGGCAAAGTTTGAGTGAGATATGTAATATCTATAATTTGAAATAATATACTTAGATTCATATAACAGTTTCTCCTATTGTTGTAAACAAGAAACAAGAAACAAAAAAGACTTACCACTGTCAGAATAACGAAAGTTGTCCAAGAACTTTAAAACTTCTTCTAAGCCAGCAAATATTGTAAATTCTCCATGGAATGGATTATTACGAAAGAATAAGTCAAACACGGCAACATCTCCGATCTTTCCTGATTTCCAGTAGGCATAGGCCATGGTTATTTGATAAAGATCTAAAAAAATTAAAATTACATAGGTGAACAACAACGCGAGTCTTATTGGAATACGATCTTGACATTCTTATTTCAAAATTCCCTCGTTCCTGAATGTCAGATATGTACCAACTTTGAGAAACGTAAAAAAATACCTGTCAAAAGTGGCTGAACTATCCCGTTTTGGCGTGCCATTTTTTGTTCACAATTTAAAAAGACTTCTTTTTGGCATGACATGATTTAATACAATTTCAAACACCGACTTGTGTTAGACGTCGCGTGCAACGCGTTTAATCTCACAAATGAAACTGCTGTCATTACAAATCGTCACCCCGCGCTCACAGCGCGGGAAGTACGTTCACACTGCTTAACGTCATGCGCAAATGCTAAATATCGACCACACATTTGACTAAGGTCAAAATTTGAAGGGCAAGTTTTATCGATATAACAGTATTGATAAAACTTTTTTAAATTAAAAAAATCCCTTTGAATACGTTCGTCTGAAGAAAAATCTATTTCTTATAAATTTGCATCATATTAAATTCCTATTCGAATGTCTCAGGCGGCATTATCGCATTATCTCGCAGTAGGTAATCTGAGGTAATCATTATCAGCTCCTACGTAATCTTCCGCGTCTTTTTGCATATTATAAAAAAATCTATTTTTATTTTCATTCCAACTGACATAATACATAGTGACCTCATTATAAAAATATGCATAGGTACCTACCAAACTACGATTTAATAAATACCTACCTTTAACATATATATATTTTTTTATATTATTTTTGCTCTCGGTATAAGAAAATCCAAAGGTTTTTTTAGAATTAATTGTACTCATATAACGTGTAAATTTATTGCTTTAAGAAAAAAATAAGGCATACTGACTTTTTTATTATTAGTAGATTAGCAGGGCTGGCTTAGGTTCAATTTTGTATTTCAAAAATTTACCAGTTTTGTACTACTATAGATTAAATATGTTAACGATCAAGATAACACTGCGTTTATGTAATGCAGTGCCCCATGAACCTTTGAGGTACGGATAACGGTTTGAAGATAGATTAAAATATATTATCTCAGACCTGTGGGTATTATTTTCTGTCAGTATAGATATTCAAAATAATAATTAAATAAATACAAATTAATTGATGTTGGCGATTAAAATGCATCTTGTCTATATAAAAACAAACGATAAGTATGTATTCAAATACCTTTTATTTTCAAATAATTTAAATATATAAATATATATATATATATATATATATATATATATATATATATATATATATATATATATATATATATATATATATATATATATATATATATATATATATATATATATATATATATATATATATATATATATATATATATATATATATATATATATATATATATATTATTATATATATATATATATATATATATATATATATATATATAAATATATATATATATTCGATTCAACTTTCAATTCAAACCCTTATCCTCACCACTTGAAGGAAACCCTCCGCTTCAGGTACCACTCCAGGGTAATATTGAATAAAAATTACAGTGAAAAAATCACTTATATTTATTTGAAACCCCCTGGGAATCGAACCTGGGACCTCCAGAGCGGTAGCCGAGCGTGCTGACCATCACACTACTGAGGCGGACCATATATATATATATATATATATATATATATATATATATATATATATATATATATATTTATAATTATGTATATTACTCATTACAATACTAACATAAGTTGCAACCCTGCCAGCATATATTTTGCGGTAGCCGAGCGTGCTGACCATCACACTACTGAGGCGGACCATATATATATATATATATATATATATATATATATATATATATATATATATATATATATATATATATATATATATATATATATATATATATATATATATATATATATGTATATTACTCATTACAATACTAACATAAGTTGCAACCCTGCCAGCATATATTTTGTAATGTACATAGTGCTATTTTGCATAAACACTGAATTATTTAACATTTCATTACTTTTGTTTTGATCATTAAAATTTATTATATGTGGTTTGAAGGACAAAATATTACATTTGATGTACACATATGCACATAATATCAATACATTGAATAATCCTTACCTGTATTCATTACTGAAACATACGAGCAAAAGATTTAGATGGTCAAATATTAAGAGGGGTGGAGAATAGAACCAGCACTCTGTTTTCAAATTGTCTGGAAATTGTAGAACACAATTCGCTCACTCCTTTTAACAACGTCATACATATATCAAAAATCGTAAATTTTCAGTTGTGCATGTTTTCGGAATGCCCAGAAAATGTACTATATTCCAGCAAAAGTGGCTTATTTTTATCTTAATATTTACCAGCTACAGGGCAGAAAGTGTTTTTTGCATTTTGAAGAAAAGGTATTGTTTTTAAATATATATTTTTCAAATGGAGAAAAAACATTCAGGTTTTAACTAAGTAGATCTGTTGCACAGTAAAAAGTTCAATAAGTGGCTTGATATTTATTTTAATACATTTTATTATATTTTTAAACTTTAAAAACGATCTGATAAATCAAGTTTTTTGATTTATGACGTTCTTGAAAGGAGTGAGCGAATTGTGTAATGACTTTCAAAGAAAGTTAGTTTACAAAGATGAGAATTGTATGAAATAGCTGGAAAAGATTTCATCATTCATGAGCAAGTCAAATGGATACAAATTTGTTAGCAAATTAAATTATTAGTGATCTTTTTTTCTTATTTTTTCCATACAGTGAGCACTTTGGAAACAACTTACCAGTATAATCTCAAATGGAGTTAAATTATATAAATGTAGGGGGACTAATTGAAAAAATGTATTGTTTGTTAAATATTTTCATAATTTATTTTCTAAAATTTATTTCTTTTACATAACAATGATCATTTTTTTAAATACATAATACTGACTTGCCAGAAAAGTTGCCAGACTTATCGCAATGAGAAAGGTCAGTGTTTTGTTGAATTTTATTATTTATTATTCGTAATTAGAAACATACGACATTTTTCACCAATACAGCTTAAGTAGTATTAAGCTGTATTGGTAAAAAATTACCAATACAGCTTAAAACCACTAATTAATAAAGCTATAATATTTGTAAAGTTGCAAATCATATAGACAATGATGAACAAATGGCCAGTGAGCTAGTGGCTGAATCAAGAGATTTGCTCATCAAACTGGTTAATGACTCCTCGATCACATCATCAAGATCTGTTTCACAAGTTGTTTCACAAGTTATCTATGTCTTAAGTTAGCTAGCTATTAAGGCAATTAATCATATAAAATTAAGATAAACAGCAATTATTCCTGAGCCAAACGGATTTATACTACTGTCAAATGTTTTGAATAATACATATTATATTGACTTTAAGGCAATGTACCTTAGTGGTTGAGTTAATGTAAACTATGTATGCCAGGCATCAACATACAAAATCAATAAAACTCTGCAAACTAGTTACTTAAAAAACTAAAGAATGTCACGTTTCATAACACAATTAAATTCTCATTTTTTTTACCAAGCATAATTACATACTTTTTAAAACTATTTTATGTATCACTGAACTTCCTCATTACAGAAAATTAATTTTTCAGTGACATTTAATTTTATCAGCGATACAAAACCACTGTGAAAAAATAATTCAATTATTTAGTATACGTACCATCATACACTATGATATTCCAAACAGAGACAATTTAGCAAAGAATGATGAGAATGTGTTTGAGAAAAGTTATTTAAAACTTACATTCACATTATATTAAAGTGTTTTCTCAGCAAAATGGACTCTTATGTTGAACAATTATTACACCCACATTAGAATTTGTTGCCAATTGAATATTGTAGTCGCTGTTTAAAATACTAACAATATATGCATTATTATATTTTAGGAAATTTTTGGTTAAAAATTGGATTATTATGGAGTGTAAGAAAGTAACAAAATTAAACTATATAAACTATATATATACATATATATATATATATATATATATATATATATATATATATATATATATATATATATATATATATATATATATATATATATATATATATATATATATATATATATATATATATATATATATATATATATATATATATATATATATATATATATATATATATATATATATATATATATATATATATATATATATATATATATATATATATATATATATATATATATATCTGGGCATCGTAATACACCACTTAATGCAAAATTACCACATCTGCATTTTTGTTATTTTCTAGACATGCAAGGATAAAAAAATGTTTTTGATTAAGTTTTTTTTATATATTTATAATATGTGAAACAATTTTGAAAAATTCTACTACTTTCAAATCGAATTCAAATCTTTGACTAAGGATATCTCTTGGTGATAAAAATTATTACGTGGTCCTTTGCATTGAGGGATTAGTATAAACAATTGTTTGAAGAATGAGTACCCGCACTTACTTAAATTCAAACACATAGCACCTCTAAAAATAAAAAATAAAAAATAAAAAAATCACAAAAATACAATTGTCCTCAATTTGCATTGATACCACGATAATTATAAATAAATTTTAGTGTTTAATTAATTCTCATATCGCTCACTGCTTTCGACAATGTCATCTATCAAAAATCGTGAATTTTCAGTTGTGCATGTTTTCGGAATGCCCAGAAAATGTACTATATCCCAGCAAAAGCGGCATATTTTTAAATAATATGTACCCGCTACAGGGCTTAAGTGTTATTTTTGCATTTTGAAGAAAAGGTATTGTTTAATTTTTTTTTAATATCCTAAATATTTGTCAAATGGAGAAAAAACATTCAGGTTGTGCCTAAAAAGATCTGTTGCACAGTAAAAAGTTCAAATATATTACATGATACATGATTGTTGTTGATTGGAGTGAGCGATATGTGAAATTTAATATGGTAAATCACCATGTAATTTTTAAAATACACTTTGTATAAAATTTGTTACAATTTTATTCTACAATTGAAAAGGCATGTATTTGAAAAAAATTAACATCACGGCGACCACACAAAAAAACCTTACTTTCAAGGAGATACTTACAACATCTATCTAAAAATATATAGGCCTGTTTAAATATAACAAACTTCAACATTACTTATAATCTAAAGATTGTACAAGGACAAACAATAATTCACTATATACGAATTTTATAGTATACTTACAAATCACAGAATGAAACATAAACACCGGAAATAAAAACTATGAATGTCATTTTAGTTCTACATTAGCTGTAACAGTCTTCCAAAATGGCACACAAATTCAATACCCTAAATTTCTACACTTTAAAATACAATTAAAGACTTTGGGACAAAAATCAATGCCAAAAAATCTATTTTTTACAAAGGACAGTGAAAATTAAATCATTGTTAACATATTAAATAATGTAGCACATTTTCAATCTAACTAACCACTATGCAGCTTCTCTGCAGATGTAGGCAGAGAGAATAGAACACCCCTATCTGTCTTTGCAAACAATCTTCCCCTCTTTCACATTCATGCATCTCGTCATACATATCAGCCGATTATTCCGACTCCTGACCTCATCACTTTCAAGTATTTTAAATGCTTGATCGTGACAAATTTTTCTCATTCTTTCTCTGCTTCTATTTCCAACTACATTCGCCTCATAAACTAGTTAGCATATTTGCACACATAATATACATTTTTTTGAACTTCATTTTTTCAACTGTATGTAATAATAGAAAAAGGACTATAAAAAAAAAGAAAAAAAGAGACTTCTTGATCTTGGCCCAAAGTCTTAAATTATATAGCTTAATAATGACTAAATATATTGTGTAAGATTATTCTATAATATTACTTTTCACATTTCTCTAACCCGTGACTATGAATAGAGTAAAGTTATACTCAGTAATACTATTCTAAGATATATGAACAATATTATATGGGCATTTCTCACTTGACGACCGAGATCTCTTCCGTTAGACTGATCGTAGTCTTCTGACCCTTATTAACACTCAATGGTGCATAGATTGTCCTGTGCTCCAGATTCTTGGATCTAAGAGTGAAATCTAATTGATTATTTACGAAACGGACGGTGGAAGGGGGTCCGAGTGGAAGCCTGGAGTCAATCAACAGGACCCGAGAATGTGGCGGGAGTTTTCGGAGACGACGTGAGTGTAAAAACACGAGGTGGAGGACATTACTGGCACATGGTAATGAAATGAAAAAGAAGGTACCAATAATAGCTAGGGCACTCGGGATTGTATACCCATATTTGCACAATATAGTAAAGTAAATAGGGCTTTTTCACAAAGTAGGGATAACGTTTCAAATATTCATAAAATTTTAAGTATATTACAAGTAAGAATTATAATTCTGATTGTTTTTGATACAACGATGATGTCATAGACAAACGGAAATGCGGCAAGTTTTATTACAGTAAACATTTATATGTTTTGACCATTTCTTATTCCAGCCCCATTTTCTAGTTTTGCAAGACATTTCAAATAACTATATTTCAAACCGTATAACGAAATAAAATTAAAATTTAAAATAAAAATAAAAAATAGTTGTCATCACAGTTTTTACTTTATCTATTAAAAATATATATCAATGTATTAAAATATTAGATAAGACCATGATCACATATCGCTCACTCCTTTCAAGAACGTCAAAAATTTGATTTATGACGTTCTTGAAAGGAGTGAGCGATATGTAATTGGACATTTATTTGGTACTTAAGGTAAATGTCATGCCACATATAATAATGTATAGTGTCTTATCCTTATTAAAAAATGTAAAATGCAGAGATTTTAAAGTAGATTGATTTTTACAGTGTTGACAGATGTACAATATTGGTTGAGGACTATGAGAACTATCCATATAACAAAGAAATATATGTGTTTAGAAAATAGAGTTAATTTGGTTACATTAATTCCTTCACAAATAAGCATGATGCACTCCTTCAATTGTTCTGTTAATAAAAAAATGAGAAATTGAAAAATAAATATTTTAAATATATTATTAGATTAAAACCAATATTTTTAGCTTTTTCACTTTATTTCACTTAAAAAATAATAATAATATTAAAAAAAAGTGGAAAGGCTAAAAATATTGGTTTTAATCTAATAATATATTAAAATGCAATTCCATCACGAAGTGTCAGTGGATAATATAAATCTATTGAAACATCTTTGTTATAAGGAAATGCATTAGTTTTAAGTGTACTCTAGGAATAAACAAAAAATACAAAAATGTTAAGAGATTTTATAAGAAAGAAAAGTTTTAAATTTCATTTGTTATACTATGGTGAAATAACATTTATTTCATTTTTCATTCAAACCCTTACCCGCACCGCAATGGTGCATAGGGCACTGCGTCATATAAACGCAGTGTTATCTTGATCATTAACAAATGAAGGAAAGGTGATCAGCCCTCCGCTTTAGGTACCAGTCCAGGGTAATATTGAATAAATATTACCGTGAAAAAATCACTTATATTTATTCGACCCTCCCTGGGAATCGAACCCGGGACCTCCAGTACGGTAGCCGAGCGTGCTGACCATTACACTACGGAGGCGGACGGAATATTTATACCATACCTAATAAATCAACAAAACAAATGCCAAAATTCCGAATAAGGTTTAATGCAGACACATATTATTACTACATACTATTACTACAGTATCTTCTAAACAAAGTAAACCCTATAAAGTGTCTGTAAAATTGACAAAATATACGTTTTAATACTACACTTTAAAAGTTTAATGTATTGAATGAAGTCAGTCTACAGAAAATATTATCTCTCTCAAAAATACTATTATATACTTAAATTTGAAACAAATTTCTATATGGGTATAAAAGACAAACAGTTTCCATTTTTTGTAAATATCTATGTAAAATACCAGATCTGCTAAAAACACCAAAACCAGTTTGCATTTCATTCGTTATGCATCATAATAATTAAGTCGTAGAAAACTGTATGTGTGTAATATGAATGTATGTAATTATATAAACTGTTCCCAGTCAAAAGGGTGTACAAATAGCAGAAAAATGGGTACTATTTCAGGAGACGAATTTTAAGTGATTTAACTTTGTCAAGTATGTAGTATCTTTTGTCTGGGAACAGTCAATAAAACTTTTGACATATCTTTTTTCAAAGTAACAGCACCATTTGGTAGAAATAAATCTTCCATCAGAATTAGTTTAAAAGTATCATTGCGCATTGAAAAAAAGAATTAAAATTATTATTTGTTAGATACAGCTTTAAATCGCGCATCCACTTTATTCGCAAACAAGTAGCACTCCACGCAACATCAAACATCTCCATCAGAGATGTGTTCTGCAGCGTTGATTAGAATATTTGCCACGGAGTTGGATTTGGAATAGATCGTGGTCGATGAAGAGAAAACTGCTGCTTGTTTTGAGTGTATGAAACAATCCACTAGAACCAATCAAGTACGGCTACTTGTTCCATAACAAGGTGAATAAGCACCTATAGATTTAAGCATGAAAGTGTTTAGATTTATATTTATTTATTTCGGCCTACTATTTTCATGTTCAGTTAAATTACAGATTTTGTTATCTATTTTCATTACATTGTGATTAATGATAGAATATGTTTAAAAATACAAAACTGGAAAATAAGTATTAGTTTTCTACCAGCGTGAACATGTCACCGAAACGATTTTTTTTCAATGGTTATTTAATAGACGTGCGGATTTATCTCTGTCCCTTTCCACCTCCGCAGAATGCATTCTTTTCCTATGTGAAAAGCAATTTCCTGAACTGGCAAACGCTTTGGGACAATATGGACAACGGTATGGACGGGCTCCAGTATGTTGATTGATATGAAACTGAAATCACATATAATCATTTATAAAAACATTATATGTATATAACATTGAACACTATAAATGAAAAGATTTTGCACCTATTAAAATGTTATTATTGATGAAGTAACCCAAAATGTTTATGCTAATGGCTTGTCTGCTGGTAAGAAAGAATAGAGAAATTCGATGATTAAATATAACACAATATATGGCCATATTAAAAGAAAATCTTTCGTAAATTTAGTTTCCAACTGATGAGAATTGAAACCACAATGGAGATGGCTTGAATTAAAATATAGATAATTTCATGATATGTAATAAATTAATATATTTCAGTTTGTCGTGATTTAATAGAGAATATTAGTTATAAAACTCAGTACCTTTAAATCCTGATTTCTTTTGAATGTTTTCTTACATAATGGACAGTTGTGAGGCCGAGCATCAGAGTGGGTAATGCTGTGGGCTCGGAGAGTGCTGTTGGTCGGGTAGACTCGACCGCACACATTACACGAGTGAACCTCTCCTCCGTGATATTCTTTATGCCGAACCAAATTAGAATTTGTTTTGAAACTAAAACATATTTGGTAAATTATTATTGCATATTTTGTCAGAGCTAAACATCATTAAATACAACAAAATATATTATAAGATATACTTCTTACATTCTGCCACAAATTTCACAACCATATTTTCCCTTAGGGCGGTGAGTCTCCAAATGAACTTTTAAATTTCCTTTTGTAGAAATTTCTTTTTGGCATATTGGACAAGCGACCTTATCGTTATATCCTTCTTTATATTTATTCTTTAAATGTAACCAAGAGTGATTCTGTAGAGCGATACTCGTCACAAAACTTCTGGGACATAAATTACAAATATAGGGCTTTATTCCATCAGCATCATCTTTCTTTTTACTGAATTGTATCGGTTTCAAGTCGGGTATTGATTTCGTTTTCTTCTCGTATTCTTTTTTTATTGAATCTTCTTTATTCACCAGCTCGATTGTCAAGGAATCATCAACATTAGATGGATTTGAGTCTTCTGCATTGCATGAATAATCTTTAGTTGAAGTATTGCTAAAATTAGAGGTATCATTTGTCTGACTGTCATCTTCGCAATCCAAAAACATCATGGGATCAATTGTCACTTCCATTTCTGTTACATCTGATTGTGCATCCAAAGAACTGTCTTGATTTGACTCCTTACTAATGTTAGCATTATACCCATTTTGCATTATTACAGATCTTGAAAAATGATTACTCTCGTTTGGAACTACAAAGTCTCTTATAACATGGTTATTTAATCTGATTTGCGATTGGCATGCCATTTCAGCAAACACCCTAAACGCATCTAGTCTGGTACAACAACTAATGCAAATCATTTTTGGTAATCTATCATCAGCAGTTATCTGAAAAAATAATTAAATAAAGCGAGATAAATATGGGTGGAAGTAATATTAATATTCATAGATTATTATGGTCGTGAAAATATTGTACGAATGCGCCTCAACAGTGTAAATAAATAAAATAAATTTAAAGCCATATTCTATATGTGAGCAAATAATTATAATGAAATCATAAAAAACATGAATTGCAAATCATTTCGTATAAGGAAATATTATATAAACAAACCAATAAATCAAAGTTCAGATCAAATCGTCAGTATAATCCTGTTATATCAAATTCATTTTACAATCATCAAAATATGAATTTTGACAGATCAGAGGGGTGGAAATGGATGCACATCCCCCTTCTCATAAACAAAATGCTATGGGGTAAAATCATACAAATGTAACTATCGTAAATGTTTACAAACTGTATATATCGGCTTACCTGGATGTGGAGATATTTTGTTATCTTATCACGCAGCATCATTTTTTCTCCCTCTTCACTGAAAATCATTATACCAACTTCTTGTTCAATAGTACAAATACGGCAAAAGTGTTCGAAATTCGGCTTATTTTCCATGTTTTTTAAGTATAACTTGCGCTACTATACAAAGTTCATGTCGACCCATCGCTTGAAATATAAATATTACGAAATATTTGGTTGATTACTGTAACGATCCCCTAACTTACTACCCTGTCAAACGACGCTGTCGTAAAAACAGCGCCGTCATTTGACGTTTGGGGTAATTACAACTTACAACATGCGCCCTGAAAAACGCCAATAAAAAATATGAGAAAAATTGTCCTTGGAACTTCTTCTAAGTATTTTATTGTTTTACATAATTACAAAGAAATAAAATGTTACTTTTTTCAACACATTATTGCTATAAATCTATAAGATTTTATGGATATTTTGAATAATTACTTCTGGAAGCAGAAGTAGACCCTAAAATCGTGAAAACTCGAAAATGTATCATTGGATCAATACAAAAATTATTGATTATAGAATTGTTAAATTATGAGCCAAGAAAGATGTTAATTATAAGTAGAAAGAATATTTTTTTACGGGAGAAAAAATTATTGACAAATTCACAAAAATCTAATAAAGTTGTTTGAATATAAGACGACAAATTCTTATTGGGTATCTTCATAAAAACAAAGAATGCCTTAGTAAACAAAAGTATATGTTTAGATCGAGTGAATTATTTTGTATTATTTGAATTTAATAAAACATAAAAATACCACCTAAGAATTTTTTCAATGTTGAACATAAATGGGTAATAACATCGTTAAAAAATATTTATTGTTTTCTTCAAAAGATGGCGGTAATAAGCGTGTCTCTAGTCATCGACTGAGTTTTAATAACCCGCTAATTTATATTCAATGATCGAATTGATTCAAATTTTGAGTAAATCTCGTTTACTAACGCTGACTCGGACACTGATTTACTGAATCACAGTTTCACTGATTTATGGTCGCCAAAAATATTTTGGGGAAAAAAGTATGAATTTTCCTTATACCCATCGTTCAATGGATCCGGTCTTAGTGAACGGATCACGTAAATAACATAGATCCACTGATGTGGATCTTCTGAATGATTCCATCGGGGAGGACGGATCTCAAGCGAATGTTTTTATTATCCAGATTAGTACAAATATATAATATATCCAGTCATATACAGAGAACCGCTGCGAAAAGGATTCGAGTATCGCTTAGATTTATGTTTTATAAAATTGTCACTTTTCAATCTGAAGTCAAAACATTTTAATAAACCTGATCCAGCCCCGTCGTTACTGAAGTATGAGGTATGTTAAAAAAATAATATGAATTTTTCAAATTTCATGGGCGTACGTACATTTGATTTTCGTTTTTTTTCCGTTGGTTCACATGTCCACAACATATGATGACGTTAAGTTCCATCTTATATTTTCAATTTGTTTTTGACAGATACAATGCTTTGCGATTTTTACCATCGAAAAAAAAATGTGTATAAAATTGTGTGTTCAAAATAAAATTAAGACCTCCAACGTACTTAAAATGCTAACTGTGGCATTTGGGAAGCCTACTTTGAGCAACAAAAAAAAGTAAAAGGGAAAGAGTATGGTATAAAATGGAATATACAGGAAGGAAAAGGAGAAGAGAGGAATCAATAAGAGAGTGGTTATAGGATTTGTTCTTCACCTTTGAAAGGGACAAAATAGATTGATGAAAATTTTTTTTTCGAAAACTAGTCACATTTTTTTGAGCACACCTCGCATGTTCCTTGGTAAAATGCTGCGTTATTTATTTACTATCCTCATCTCTCTCTCACTACGGTTGTTCCTTACTTCTCTCTCTACAGCAATGGGGCGTGGACTAAACTGGACTGAGACTGGAGCGGGGACAGGACCCGGCGCACAGTGAACAAACCTAGCCTAGAACAAACCAGGTGGACAAAGGTCATTTGTAAAGAATCGACTAATTGATGATTACATGACAATAATAACCCCCATTAGTTACGATTCGATTATATCATGTAAAAATTTAGTTTTACGTACGTGACTTCTGATTGACAGAGATATTTACGGATAAAAATATTGAGTTTTTTTTGTCAAAATTCTCTGAAAAGTGGGCTGCAGCCCATATGAAGATGGAGCGTTTTTACTTGGCTTCTGACAGTGCCACTTTAATTGTATTTCGTGATAAAAATTGCAAAAATTATACACTGACACAGGCAAATAATTATTTGTCTAGCGCAGGTTTAATTTAATCGATTATTATTTAAGAATCACGGCGATTTTGGTCATAAAATAAATGCCTTTGATGTGTGGCTGTCAGATCCCATTATATGTTTATTCTATAGTAGTATGAGAAAAAATATTATTTGATTGCCCACATAATTTTCTTGTTATAACAATACCGATACATATTTTTTAATTAGATTTTTAATTCCATACTTGAGTTTTTTTTAATAAAAAAAATATTCCCAAACCTTTTAAATTATCAATATTGCATAATTGTTAAAAAAAATAACAAAATATTATTTATCAAAACTAGAACAATCAAATCGTAGAATGAAATGTTTTTGTCCACCTAGCTTGTTCTGGGTGAATCACTGTGCGGCGGCTTGAGGCGCCGGACCGGTCCGCCGGGAGCCGAGGGGGGCGTGCGTGGGTCGAGCGTTCCTCTGTGCGACACCGTATTCTATAACCACTCGTGCTCAACTCGTACGCGGGATACATATTATTTTATTTGAGAATTTCACTGAATAGTTATATAAATTTATGTGAATAAGTCATTCACATAAATGAGTTATACAAAATAAGTACGTGTACTATTTCAAGTACAATATTCCACATTTGTTAATTTATGAAATTACCCAAAAGAGGGAAAAGGGAAGGGAGGGGGGAAAATGGTAAAAGTGAAAGATCAAAGCTCAAGTCAAAGACTAATTGTATGATACTAGGGACATACCACGATAAAAACGTCGAGTTACAATGTTGGTGATCTCAGCGCTTACAATAACGAGTATAACATATCAAAATCCTCATATTCAAAAAACTAACTAACTAACCATCACGCCGCTTCCCCGCAGGGGTAGGCAGAGAGAGTCGAACGCCACACCACTCTGTCTTTGCAAACATTCTTTGCCTCTTCTACATTCATGCATCTCCTCATACATACCCGACGATTATTACGACTCCTGACCCGGCCGCTTTCAAGTATTTGACATACCTGATTGTGCCAAGTTTTCCTCGGTCGTCCTATGCTTCTTTTTCCAACTACATTCGCCCCATAAATTTGTTTAACCGTTCTTTCTTCACTCATACGCTCCACATGTCCAAACCATCTCAACACACCTTTCTTAATTTTATCGATAATGCTTATCTCAGCCTTACATTCTTTCCTTATTTCATCATTCGAACATCTATCAAACATCGTTTTGCCACACATTCATCTGAGGGTCCTCATATTCATCGTTAACCAATTGATATGAACAATAAATTATAGGAAATTTGTTATATAACGGGACATTAATTGTAAGTAACTTAAAATATATGCAGTATATTGCACTCAACCTAGGAACGCTGTCTCCATTTCACTATTAATTTAATAGTTCAAAATAATATAAAATATATAAATTTATCATTCGTTAAACATTTTATTTACTTACATTTTCAAAAATAATTTAATATAAAAATACCTTGCATCTAACTGGCCGCTACCTCATAGGGATAGGCACAGAGAATAAAACGCCACACCAATCTGTCTTTGCAAACAATCTGTGTTCTCCCACATTCATGCATCTTCTAATATATCATACCCGATACGTTTGATATTTCTATGTTTCACACTTAGTTTCAAACATAGAAAATATAGCGATACATGGTAAGTACAACGCTGCTTTAGTTTATTAGTATTTACATAACACAATCACGAAAATGTTTCATTGTGAATAGCAAATGATTTTTAGGATAAATATTTGTAAAAAATAGCCAAAATGTGACTTAAGATGACCCTTGACTCGCACGATTCGCTATTTTGCATATTTGTACTACACATTTCATTGTGACGTCAGTTGTGTACTAGGTCAGTGGCAGGGTGTCGAATTTCAAATACAAAAAATGTTATAGCCTACCCGCGCACACAGATATGTTCGCTGTCATTTTCGACTCGAATTATATTATTCAGGAATTCCAAATGCATAAATTCAATAAAAAAACTACACTTAAAGCACACTCGCGTTTTTTCGAGTGGAAAACAATCCGAAATGGTAATTTTTATTTGTAATTTACGCATTCGGAATTCCGCAAGAAGAAAACCCTGTCGGAAAAATCTCGTGTGCCGGCTGCTTTTAAAAACTTTAAGCTATTTTCTTACTTTCAACATTCGCACATATTTTCGGGAACCTAAGTGCGAAAGTAGAGAGCCGAGTGTATTTGGTTCGAGCATAGGTCCCTCGGTACCGTCTTTTCCTGGGACACACTACACAACCGTTGCGATGGCCACATTCCGTGATCCGTTGTGACGGCTTCGTGGCTTACAGCACACCGCACCGCACCCAGCGTACCGCACTACTCAACCAGGAAAGTAGAGATCCGCATGTATTTGGTTCGAGCATAGGTCCCCGGTATCACCTTTTCCCGGGACACAACTACACAACGTCGCGTCGCGATGACCACAATCCGTGATTCGTGGATTACAGCAGTAGCGGTAGAGTACTTACTGCTCAACCAGGAAAGTAAAGAGCCGCACGTATTTGGTTCGAGCATAGATCCCCGGTATCGCCTTTTTCTGACACAACTACACAACCGTCGCGACGGCACATAATCCGTGATCCGTGGTGACGGTCTCGTGGCTCACAGCAGTGGCGGTAGCGCACTGTGGCATCTATGCAACCAGTCAGTCGGTAAGTGTGCGCGGTGGCGGCCGCTTTGCGAGTGAGTGTTGTGTCGGCTCGGAGGTTGCTTTTTTAGTTTGTTTTTGTTTATTTTTTTGACGATTTATTAATATAAACGATCGCGAAGATGGCTCTCAACTCCGAAGTGGAACAGAAGTCGAACAATCTCGTGCTGCGAGTCGGCCAGGATTCCGAGTCGGATCTGCAGGCGTTGTTCGACAGTGTTTTGAAGCCGGACTCGAACAGGCCGCTGCAGGTGCCCCTGCGGATGAGGCAGCTGCCCAAGTCGTTCTTCAACCCGCCCTCCACGGGCTCCAAGTCGCCGTCCGTGTCCCACTCGCGGGAGAACTCGGCCGACTCGGCCTTCGGGTCCGCGGGCGGCGGGGGCCCGGCCGTGTCGCACTCGCGGGCGCACAGCTCGCCCGCCTCCCTGCAGCAGACATACGCGGCGGGCCCCTCGGGCTCCGCGGGCGCGGGGGCCCCGCCCGCGGCGCACCGCCACGCCAAGCAGCGCTCCTACGACGTGACGAGCAGCGCGCTGCTCACCGAGGAGCTGGGCCCGCTGCCGCTGGGCTGGGAGAAGGCGCGCAGTCCCGAGGGCCAGATCTACTACCTCAAGTGAGTACCGCTTCTCCTTCCTTCTGCAGCCCGGTTACGTAACGCGCCGGCGGATAGAAAGGCACCTGTTGCCGCCGCGGACGCCATGGCGGGCGGCACCAAATTTAGGCTCGGATTCGTTGCACTTGTAGCGCTGCATCTCTCGGCCCTACCTGTCCGGGTCCCGCTCCCCCTCCCCGCCCCCGCCCCGTGCCTCCCCGCCCCACGCCGTGGAACTGGAACTCCGTGTTTATTTACTTTTCGAGAGGACAAGTCAAAAGCGATGGATACTACTTTTGGCTGTATCCAATAGCGAGTGTTTTTGCCTAGATTTTTCACTCATGAATTACACGAAATCAAAGTAACTTTAAACATAAAGAGTAAATCCACTCACGAGTAGGCATAGGCTATAAAACTTAAAAAAGAAGACTGAGTAGGGTGTTGCTTAAGCCGTAGCTAGATTTCAGAGAGATTGCTTAGAAACATTGTACACCTACATTTTTCACATTTTCTTAATCAATTTATTAATAATATTCACAACATTTTGAGTGTGTCCAAATACTCGTTCACAAATCTGGATTATCTCCAATTAGCAATCATGTATTTGGACACACTCAAAATGTTGTAAATAAATAAACTGGTCAAATTATAAGCTAAAATAAAAAAAAATGGAAAGGATATTTTCTTGCGTTTCTCAAGTATGTGAGAATAATCCAGGACTCGGACATCACATACTAATGAAAGAGTTTCTGCTTAGTAAAATCTTCTATCATCCCACCAAAGATTTCTCTAGTAAAGTTCTAGTGGAGTCGTGTTTCGAGTTTGATCAATATATCTAGAGGTTTCAATAATTTGAGTAGTGTGGTTGTCAATCATGGGTAGAATTGGTGAATTTTACACGTGTATAAAGTGATCACTTAAATCAGCTATGATGGTCGTAAGCCCCGTAAATGCCCAGACTTCCATATTCTTCTTCATCTATGTTGAGATGTTAAAGAAATAAGATCATATTCATTACAGAAATTTAGTAGAAATTGTTTTGAATCACAAAAACCCCCTTGATATCTCAAACGCTCCACAATCTTATCTTTAACTCGGCACATTTAAAACATATGCATATAATTTATACCGAGCAAACATCATAAAGTATATCAAGATTATGTGCACAACTGTTTTTATACCTACATAGCCAACGCATTGTTCTTCAGTCGTATCTATAAATAAGTATGTTTTGAAAATAGCAAAAAAGGCACGATAACTCATTTCCACACCGGCTGTGCACAGTTTTAATAGAATGCCCGACAGAATTAGAAGGCCTTTCAATTTAAAGGTTTTGTTCGAAATACTATAATATTTATCACCCCCTTGGCTGCTTTCACAGGGATTATAATGTGATAAAAATCGAAAACTAGCGAATTTTCCGAAATGGAAATCAGGAACCAATATACCAACAGTAAAATATATCTTGTTTTGCAGTTAAACTTGTCAAGATTAATTTGCTCGTAGATCATTTTGTGACAGCTTCAATAGTTTTTCAGTAAATTGAGTGCAAAGGATATACGGTATATGTATATATCGCTGGTTAAATGCCACAACGCAAATCAAAACAAAAACAAAAAAGAACAAAGTCATCCTCCAAGCAATCTTTTTTGGAGAGACTCAGCGTAACTAAAATCATAAGATTGTATTAAGTATAAATGTACAGAAATTGTATTAAATTGTTTTTAAATGTAACTATATTAAATAAATAAAAAATAATAAAAATAAATCTAAAATATACAACAATCAATGTCTCTCCTCAGCGGGCCGAGATAAAATTATCAAACGTTGACCGATAAAAATGTCGGAGACCATTGTTTTAAGAAATACTCATGCCAAAAAACAAAACTATTTAAAAATATATTCTTAAATTACCTGTACAACACAACATTGTCCAGATCACATTGTGAGTCACAATTTGTGACGCCCCTCGTTGGTTACCGATGCTTACAAATAAATTAAAATGTGTTTACGTGTTTCAAGCATTTTATCGTAAATCTTTTCTACGGCTACCAGAGTAATTTTCTTATAGTATTAATAGCATTAGTAGGTAGCTCTGTCAGGCTGTAAGCTGTGGAGGTTTGGATTATTGTTATAACGCGAAGAGAGCCATGTTTTTTTGTTTACTATCCATATTCAATCCGCATCCAGTCTCCATCTCGCTCAAAGACATCGCGAGGAGGAAAGAGATAGCAGTTTTAGAATTATTATTGGTGGTAGCAGACAACAACTTGTACACAACCTGTTGAGCTTCGGGTTTCTCCGCCATCCTTCGTCTGCTATGATTCGTACACATGAACTCGGTAGATTTTTTATCGGCTTGTATAAAATATATATGATGAAGCGTTCCTTGGCATTGAAAATCGCAACCATTATACTGAGGTAGCGTATGTACGAATTCTACCAATTCATTAAGCAGAAATGGTTCTTTGTTAATCAAATTCTTTTATTGCAAACAAATTAAGAACCTTTTGCAGTGCTTGAGTATGAATGTGCCAATTCAGGGCATACATATTATTATTTTCTCCTTCCACATTTGGAATTCTTTAAGCTGATGACATTTTCTTAAAAACTCAATTTTTTTCTTATCGGCATTAAAGCATGGACATCTTTCAAACCTTCTATGAATTACTTACATCCAAACCAAGTGGAAATATCAACAAAAAAAATGTCTTTGTAGATTGTTTACTTAGTAGGAAGCCATAAATTAGTAATGATGTCCACAGATCATCATAGACGTGTTTCATTCGTCAACGACCGGTTCTTAACGACCCGTTCATTTACATTGATCGAGTGACCGGACGCTGACTCGTTCTCTGATTCACTTCTAACTGAGAACCGAGGAGATGAAATGGTCATTAAGATTTTTTAAAAGGTCGTCATGAAAAATTAGAGAAAGAGTGAGGTTTCGCGATAGCAAAAATTCTCAGCCAGTTTGGTTTTAGCTCCTCAATATCTCTGTGAATACATTAATCTTTCCTATAATTCTTCCTCCACTTCCGACAAAAGATCCATCGTTCAATTGATCCGGTGACCCGATCTTATCCACCGGAATAATCAATCCTGCGAGAAAAAGATGATTTCATATTTTCTAGATACCTACATTGCTTCCACTTTTTGTCAGAGAAACATACACTAAAAATGCAGTTGTTGTTGTGATCAGAATTTGGTTTGGTGGAGTAAAGATGGAATTTCTCGCCTCGTTCTTCGCTACCTTGGTCGCTCGCCGCGACTGAACGATTCCACGATTGTTTGTTTTTCCTTCACAAATATACACCGAAGGAGACGCCATCAAGGCTGGTCGCCTGGCGACTGGACTGGACTCGGGATGAGTCGGGAACTGTCGGGAGTGGTCGCGTCTAGAGAAAACAACAGAATTCGCCTGTCCTGTTGCTCCCAGAGCTGTATGTATTTACATTCAATGAAACATAAGTAAGGTCAGCTAGATGCGTGTAAAAATAGATACTCTTATTTACTACCGAGCTTTCTAAACTACCTTCAAAATGGATTTATTAGTTTACTCTGTGAAATTGCATGCATCCTGCTGATTCTGTGCGTTTTCTTTCTTCTTTTTTCAATTGTTTCGATGTCTTCCATCTTACATCTTTTGCATTATTTTTCGTCGTTGCTATGTACAATTTAAGTTCAATTTATATTTCTCTACTTTTTTACTAGGCAAATTAGTACTTTCATCCATTAACAGACATCTCGATCTGGCACATTTTAATTTTATATTGACTAGTGAGCAGTCTGAAGACGACAAAAGTAGGAGAAAACTGGAAATTTACCTTAAAAAAAGTGTCCGGAATTAGAAAGAAAAGTAAATATGAAATGTTTACGTCCAACAAAGTACGTGTATGTATTCCGGATGGGGGGGTCACTGTGGTTGTAAGTGTGTTTTTCATCTTACCATATACCATTGGTTATAGAAATTGTGAAGTTTATATCATTTAGTTTTTCGTCAGCTCATGATAAGTTTACTATAGTGTAAACTTTTCTCCTGCCGTACTGCCCCTCCTAGCCGAGCAACAAGGTCGCCGGCCTATATAACATTATATTCTATTTCTGCATTCCCGGCGTTCGGATAAACGATTCTCGCCGCCTTCCGATCAAACTAGTAAACTTTATGCATCGAGTCCTCTCGAAAATCCTATAGTTAATATGCAATGCATAAAAACTTCTATAAAGCATAACGCGGCGCTGATTGCCGGTGATTACGCGTAGGTGTGACCTGTAGGTAGTTCCTGTTGAATTACGCAAATGTAAATATTATGTACCGCAAATAACACGCAATCGCTAATAACGAATCATTATCAGAGTCTCGCATAATATTGTGCATTGTCTGTCCCTAAAATTATGTCTAAAGTCTATTCTCTGTCCGATAAAACTACCTGTCCTGACTTGCGTAACTTATTTTTATTGCGCTCTTGATAACGTTTTAACGCAATATTGTAAATAATCTATATAAAATGATATATTCGTAGAAAATGATGGTTTTTTACTAATTTATCAGAAATCTAAGAGTACTATTACAACTTTCGCTGATAAGGCTACATAATATAAGTAAGTTATGTTGAAGGTGTTTTGATTTCGATATATGTAATAACACCTCAGTGTTGACCCCTGTGAAAAAGGTGGATACTGATGGGTGAGAAGGATTAATTCTTCATAGGGACATAGGTCCGAATATGATAGTAACAAGCTTGGCACTCATAAATTGTTAGTAATTTTTCGTTTCACCGAGCGAGGCTGAATGAAAACAATAAAATGTTTTAGAAAAATATCGCAGAAGAAGAAAGATGCGCACAGCCCGACTTAATCTTGTTTGCCCACATTACTGCTACCGCCATTTGTGTTCGTACTGATTCAATTCCATTAGCGCGGTTCCTTGGCTCGTCTCCAACTCCGCGACCGTAACAACACAACCATCCGAATGACCTCCGCCGTGCTCCGCACTCTACACTCCGCAGACTCCCGTACAAAGTGGTCCTGCAAACGGCGGCAGAGTCGTGCATCCAGTTTTAACCTTCGATTTTGCGACTCTTGGCTGCTGGCTACCTTTCGTCCGGCTCGCCCTTTGGCTGGTCTTTTCAATTATTGCGGTTTCGCTCGAATTCATTCTCTCAAATGTTTAATGTGGTGCCGATTCTAATTACACACTACTCGTGTTACGTTTATTATACACTGCCAAAATCAAAGTCTGTATCGCTTCTTGGCATCGTGAATTTTCTCAATTTGCAATTAAACTCGCTTTGGAGTAAGCAATACGTTAAATGGATAATATTTTCCATCGTTTTGTATAACATGGTTTGTAAATGTTAAGAGACAACAAGGAAACTCAGTTTTGGTATTATCGCAATCATTTGCAAATGTTTTTGGTAAATTCCCCTTACCAATCTCTACATGTCGCTCACTCCTTTCAAGAACGTCATAAATCAAAAATCGTCAATTTTCAGTTGTGCATGTTTTCGGAATGCCCAGAAAATATACTATATCCCAGCAAAAGCGGCATATTTTAAACTTAACATTTACCCGCTACAGAGCAGAAAGTGTTGTTTTTGCATTTTGAAGAAAAGGTATTGTTTAATTATTTTTTAAATATACTAAATATTTTTCAAATGGAGAAAAAACCTTCAGGTTTTACCTAAAAAGATCTGTTGCACAGTAAAAAGTTCAATAACTGGCTTGATATTTATTTTTAATACATTGTATTATATTTTTTAACATTAAAAACGTTCTCCTGAAAAATCAAGTATTTTGATTTATGACGTTCTTGAAAGGAGCGAGCGATGTATGGTATTTTATATCACATCTGTTTTTTGTTTTTTGTTTTATTATTTATTAGGGGTGTCTTAATTAATTTCTACTCTACGAATTTGACTAAACATATTATCATACATAAATATATTAGTCAAACGAGTATTTGACGTTTACGTTAATTTTCATAACAGTGATGCAGTATTAACATTGACCATTACCTGAAAAGGTTGATCAATTTATATCAAAATACACGTGTACCAACGTTCGTTTTGTGACGAATATTGTTTTTTTTAACAATCGACATGGATGATGCCCCACGACATTGGGTGATAAGTGTTATATCGCTCACTCCTTTCAAGAACGTCATAAATCAAAAAACTTGATTTTTCAGGAGAACGTTTTTAAAGTTTAAAAATATAACACAATGTTTTAAAAATAAATATCAAGCCACTTATTGAACTTTTTACTGTGCAACAGATCTTTTTAGGTAAAACTTGAAGGTTTTTTCTCCATTTGAAAAATATTTAATACATTTAAAAAAATAATTAAACAATACCTTTTCTTCAAAATGCAAAAACAACATTTTCTGCCCTTTAGCGGGTAAATATTGAGTTAAAAATATGCCTCTTTTGCTGGGATTTAGTACATTTTCTGGGAATTCCGAAAACGTGCACAACTGAAAATTAACGATTTTTGATTTATGACGTTCTTGAAAGGAGTGAGCGATATATGAATAATTGTTTTCATAAACATAATTTGTATCTAGTGTTCATTGGTTATTGTACTATACGAGTAAATGAACTGCATTCACAAACCAGCCCAGACTAGTCCTCAGTCCTGTCGCTCCTGACCCTCATATCGCACACAGGACGCCTTGACATTCAATATGTCCCTCGGCGCCGTGAGACATGAATTCAAGATATTCCCAGGAACGTAGCTGGTATAAGATAGTGTACACACGCACGCCGACCATTTCGTAAATTGAACATCTTTGTTCTGCGCAGTATCCTTATCAAATTCTGATAAGATAGCACTCTATCGTTTCATTTCGATCTGCACATTTTTCAAGGTTAAAAAAGGTATGTTCTAACTTCTAACGAATAAAGCATTGTATTCCCACGTAAAAAATATATCAGGAGATTGACCGTATAATTAAATTGGTCAAATCCTTCTCTACAGATTCATGACAGCCTCGAGCAAGGTTCCGAAACTTCAAAGCAGAGAGCCCGTATTAAAATTACGCTTTATTTAAAAAATATGTAATTAAGAAGATGGCTCGCGAGTATCCGTTCTGACCTCGTCGAGCAATCTGTCTGGCATCACTATACTACTTATCACTATTAAGTATAATAGTCACAGTTGATTCACACGGATGTCTGGATGAAATTATGCTGTTGCGTGTTGTTTGGTGTTGTTATCCAATTGATGCAAGAAAAACCGCATATGTTTACAAAACGGTTTAACTTCGGTAAATTGCCGAGTCTCCCACACAATTTTCGAGTCATACAAAACGTACAGTAATACAGTTCAATTAAGTCGCGTAAAAGTTATTACGTCACGATTTCGCTCAAGTCGTTTCGGATTGTGATTATACAACTGCTTCCCGCTACCCGGTAATCAAGAACCATCGCGTTTTTGGTCATAGGCTGCATTATAATGCGAAGGAGAGCCGTTACTTCCTGCGGCCTTGCGGGGCCCCGCCTTCCGGAAGTCAGGGCCGGGTCGTTGTCTGCAAAGTCCACAATGTTTGCCGGCCGCCCACCATCGCCATAATGCCGGAGACGGTAAAGATCGAGGCAATTGTCTATCCCTCCTCTTTCTCTCACCAGACTCGACCTTCCTGACGAATTGCGAAAGTCTAGTGTCTAGTCACGCATAAGCGCTAACGCAACAACTATGAAACAGAATTCACCAAGTACCGAGTACTAGTTTATTATATCGTCGGTATTTTGGTTGTTTTCAAGTTGTCGTAGTCGCGACAGTTCCGTGTTCAGAGTAAAATTAGAATTGGATGTTCAGACAGAATACAATGTGGGAATTCAGACTTGGATTGCTGTGTAATAAGATTCAAGAAGCGTCTCGAGAGAATCTTACATGTTGACTGAGAATTGGGATGCGGTTAGGGAGATTTTCGATAAATTACTTTTAACGAAACAGTTATTTTTTTTAGAAAAGCCATAGATTGTGGATCAACAAACTTAATTTAAAAAATGTTATTAGTCACCATCGCATCGCCGATGTGATTTGCAATGAAACTTCAGCGCTTTAAAAATTTAAAATGCTCAATTCGCAACATTTGCAAGATTGGGCGTAACGGTTGCACGTTTTGAAACTTGCTTTTCAGACAGTTTTATTCTACTCATATGAAACTGAAGCTGTTGCAACGGTTTTATTATAACCATGCAATCCCTTTCTATTGCCACGGATTTTTGGTTCATGATCTAGGTTTGAACCTAACTAACTAACTAACTAACTAACCATCACGCCGCTTCCCCGCAGGGGTAGGCAGAGAGAATCGAACGCCACACCACTCTGTCCTTGCAAACATTCTTTGCCTCTTCTACATTCATGCATCTCCTCATACATACCCGACGATTATTACGACTCCTGACCCGGCCGCTTTCAAGTATTTGACATACCTGATTGTGCCAAGTTTTCCTCGGTCGTCCTCTGCTTCTTTTTCCAACTACATTCGCCTCATAAATTTGTTTAACCGTTCTTTCTTCACTCATACGCTCCACATGTCCAAACCATCTCAACACACCTTTCTTAATTTTATCGATAATGCTTATCTCAGCCTTACATTCTTTCCTTATTTTATCATTCGAACATCTATCAAACATCGTTTTGCCACACATTCGTCTGAGCGACATTTTGCAAATTAATTCCTATTTATAAGACGCCTAGCTAGGCCCAGGAATAAGAACACATACTGGTTTTCTTAATGTAAATATAATAATAAAATAATGTGTAATAATTAATCCAGATAATACATACTTTTATTCTATGAGAACAAGACAAGCAGTACCGAAGTAGCCGTAGCCAAATTTCAGTTACTTAAAAGAGTAGCTGTTGCCAAACTTAACACTCATGGAATCCTTGGAAAATCGCTACCCAAAGGAAAATGGAACCCCAATACAATATTTTAACCAATTTTTGTTAGTCATTTAACGAGTAAAGATTTGTAGCTTAAAAACATTTGAAACATATCAATATGTTAAAATATTTTCAACCGCGTAAACAAAAATCTGCTCTTCGATCTGTTTCTGTAAAATCCTCAAACTTCCCGTCATAAATTAAATTGTTGTCGAAATTCCCAGAATCCTGGTGACACTTCTTAGGCTCTTGGTAACACAGATTGGCATTCATAGATAATTCCATTTCCCTAGTCGGTTAGACATGGCAATCGAATTAAAAACCGAATTTAATAACGACTTCCTCAAAATAAGTCGTTAATTAATTCCGTCTTTTGATTCGATCATTTAAATGTAATTACGCGAGTCAGTTCCCGAATTTGGTTGCGTATTTCTAGCTCCTTACATATTTGACTATTTGACAATTATAATGACAAAAATTATAAACAGAGGAAAAGTAATAAACAGGTAAATACCATCCCAACCGAAGAACAGTTACTCATTGTCATACCTCTAATCAGTGATGGCATGAGTCGTAAATAAGAATAACGATGTTACTATCTTCTTCTTCAAATCCTTATCCGCACCCTGATGGTGCATAGGGTACTGCATTATATAAACGCAGTGTCATATTGATCGGTAACACATGAAGGAAAGGTGACCGGCCCTCCGCTTCAGTCCAGGGTAATATTGAATTAACATTAGAGAAAAAAATCACTTACTTTTATTTTATAGAATAAAATAACTATGTAGTTTTTTTCCACATTAATTTTATTTGACAGCATCCTTATATTATCATTTATTTACAACATTTTGAGTGTCTCCAAATACTTGTTCACAAAATCTGGATTATCTCCAGTTACAGGAGCTATTTGAGTAGTGTGGTTGTCAATAATGGGTAGAATTGGTGAATGTTACACGTGTGTAAAGTGATCATTTAAACCAGCCTATGACGGTCGTCAGCCCCGTAAATGCCCAGACTTCCATATTCTTCTTCATCTGTGATGAGATGTCAAAAAATTTATCATTTATATTTATTTGACCCCCCCCTGGAAATCGAACCCGGGACCTCCAGAACGGTAGCCGAGAGTGCTGGCTATTACACTACAGAGGTGGACAAAGTGATGTTACTATAGAAATTAGTTACTATATGAAATCACAAGTAATTCGCCAGTACGACTAGAGAAGTTTACATCGTCCATAGTGTGCGTGTGTCCGAGTACTATTAAGTAGGCACCTCAGTAGGTAGTAGTAGTGCCTGCGTAGTACACAGTAATGAATGAAATTTGGGGTTGAAGTTATGGCCACGTGTTACGCGTATGTGCATCGGGGTCACCGAGTATGAATGAACCAACAGCCCATTCATGATTTATCGGTGCTTCTCGTTTTGTGTTTACCGTTATTATCTAAATCCAAATATTGTACTAGTTTATTATTCAGTGCACTATCGAAACGTCATATCGGTGAATCTGTACGTAAAAGGTGTGTACTTTTTGTATCGCACGAACATTATAGCTACAACTTGCACAAGTTGTACTATTTTTTGACATCTCAACGTAGATTTTTTTTTATTTATTTATTCATTGGAAAACCAACAGAATATTTAACAAAAATAACATAATATAATAAAAATTTTAAAAATAACATTCCAATTAGAGGGTTTCACTTAAAATAAATAAAATAAAAATATGTAAAGATGGGATGACATAAAAAATAATAGATTTAAAATAGATCTGTCAGGACACCATGAATTTGAAAAGGCCGAATTATATTAAAAGCACAAGAGCTTAATCTCTTTATCGGAGAGAACTTCGTTATTAATTTTAAGATATTAAAATTAGAAATGTCTAGAAAATGAATTAAAATAATAATAAAAAACTTTTGTAACCATATTAAATAATAATAAATGACAGAGCTGAAGATTCAACATGTTGGAGCAACATGCACACGGAGGGTGCCACCATCAATTTATTGCGGGAAATTTGAATTTGAACCTCTAAAAACAACACTCTATACTACGTTACGATGCCCTTAAGTAATCCTTTATGCAATATCAGACCTTATCTAAGATATCGACACGACGACGAAGTCGTAAAACTATCTATGAAAGTATTGTTTTCGTTCGTTGAGCAAGAAATAAAAGGAAGAGGCGAGCGACGTTCAACGCAACACTCGAGTGACTTTCACATCACTTCGTAGCGAGAATTATCGGAATAAATGTTTTATTTGCGCGTGATAATAATGAGGCAGAAATGTTGGTGGACAGGGGCGGGAGACTGCAATATGGAAGAGTAACTCCACCCCATGTCTAATTGACGTCTAGCGCAGTGGTTCTGGACCTTTTTGTAGCCGGGGAGCACTTTTGATCGTAAGGGTGAAGACTGACCGGAGCATTTCGTCGTAACGTAACATGTTACGATGCGAGCATTCAGACAGTCAGTACAGCGAACCGAGCGCTCCATCCATAGTTTCGGTGCTCGCTGATGCTCGCCGCGAGCGATGTTACGACGTTATGTTACGACGAAATGTTCCGGTCAGTCTCCACCTCAAGGAAAATTTGCGGTATACCAAAACTAAAGATTCAAAAAACATACATAGATAACTTTTATTAAAACATAAAACTGATTATTGTATTACGGACAAGTTAAAATTACATTATTATTATGCAATTATGTATTATAATTATGTGACACCTGAGCTTTTGCAAATTTTATAAAGTCTAATATTTGATAAAGCTATTCTCGTTTACAACATTTTGAGTGTGTCCAAATACTTATCTTTTTATTCAAAAAATAATATGAAAATAACTCCTGTAATTGGAGATAATCCAGATTTTGTGAACAAGTATTTGCACACACTAAAAATGTTGTCAGTAATTAATTGTTCTTCTTGATACTTGGAACTCAAATCGCACAGTAAATGAACCAACATTAAATTTTGGTTTTCATAATTTTGCAGAGCACTTGCTAAAAGCTCGCGGAGCACCAGTTCAGAACCACTGTACTGGCATGTTGATGAAGCATTATTACCCATAATTATGAATGTATGAATGAATAAACCACGCCATTTCATTATTTCTCTGTTTAAAGCTCCTGCTTAAATTTACTAAACTGGCAGTGCACAACGGAGTCCTGGTTCCAACTCTGATGTATGGAAGTGAAACATGGAGTTGGCAAAAGAAGGATGAAAGTAGACTGAATGCAGTCGAAATGCGATCTCTCAGAAGAATGTGGGACAAAACGATGTATGATAGATGTACGAATAGTGAAATAAGGAAGGAATGCAAAGCTGAGATAAGCATTATCGATAAAATTAAGAAAGGTGTGTTGAGATGGTTTGGACATGTAGAACGAATGAGTGAGGAAAGAACGGTAAAACAAATTTATGAGGTGAATGTTAGCGGGAAAAGAAGCAGAGGAAGACCGAGAAAAACATGGCACGATCAGGTATGCCAAGAAAGTGGTCAGGTTAGGAGTCGTAACAATCGGCGGGTATGTATGAGGAGATGCATGAACGTGGAAGAGGCGAAGAATGTTTGCAAGGACAGAGTGGTGTGGCGTTGTATTCTCTCTGCCTATCCCTGCGGGGAAGCGGCGTGAAAGTTAGTTACTTAGTTAGTTAAATATTTGTTGTTCGAAATATACTTCACACAGACCCGATTACGCAAAACAGCATAAAACTTACGTTTCCTTTGTCGACGAATTTGTGCCATTCGAATTGATAATTGATAGAACTTTACATAAAATATCAAACATTATTTTTCTCAACGTCCCTTTAGGGTTGCTAATGTGTAGATAATGTAAATTGGACAGAAGAGAGCTGATGGCCGTCAGTGGAGCAGACGGCTCGCTCTGATTGGTGGGCGGTCAATGCTCGCAGTCGCCAGCGTACCACGCTAATCATCTGCTGATTGTATGCGTATATTATGATTATAAAAAATAATAAATCTTCCTTCTGTCGTCACCATTCGAACCCGCATCAGCCGAACGGCCGTCTCACCCTTTGAACAATAGAAAGACATCAAAGCATTCGTGACGCTGTTAAGGAGTGATTACTCAGCTATTGTTGGCATATATTAGTGCACGTCAACAAATTGCTCTCAAAGCAAGGAATACATAAAAAAGCCAGCTTTATATTTGAACTTAAAAACAGTAGCTGATCAAAAATGGCAATAATTTGTTATCACATATCGACGTGCCCTACATAAAGTGCTCTATATACATTTTTGTCAATTTTGAGATATTTGGTGTATGTTATCAACTGACCGTTATCTACGAATATAAAAAAAAAAACAAAAAAAAAACAAAATAAATTACGCCTAGTTTTCAGGCGTATAAGACGCTATCTACATCGAATTATAGAAATGAACTAAAAAAAAAAACTAACTAACCATCACCCCGCTTCCCCGCAGGGGTAGGCAGAGAGAATAGAGCGCCACACCACTCTGTCTTTGCAAACATTCTTCGCCTCTTCCACGTTCATGCATCTCCTCATACATACCCGCCGATTGTTACGACTCCTAACCTGACCACTTTCAAGTATTTGGCATACCTGATCGTGCCATGTTTTTCTCGGTCTTCCTCTGCTTCTTTTCCCGCTAACATTCGCCTCATAAATTTGTTTTACCGTTCGTTCCTCACTCATTCGTTCTACATGTCCAAACCATCTTAGCACACCTTTCTTAATTTTATCGATAATGCTTATCTCAGCTTTGCATTCCTTCCTTATTTCACTATTCGTACATCTATCATACATCGTTTTAAAACGCTAACTAATTAATTTTAACAAAGCATTAAGTTTTAAAACTATTTAATACATTATTTTATCGTGTTTTTGAATGAATAGTACTAGTTTAGAATTTCAGATAAAACCGTTCATTAGTAAAAAAGAATACATTGAAAAAATCTTCTAAATTCTCTCCTATAAAGTAACAGATTTGCAGATAGAGTAGTTTACGTAGGGGCCGTCGATATTATCCTAAAGTATCGTCACAAATTACACTGTTTTATTATTACAAACTATATTATGGTTATTAAAGACAGCGAATCGGGTACAGATTCGTGGAGCGAGAAAGATGATTATCCTTTATTCGCCTTACGTTTCCTTTTGTTTATCTGTATCAGTGTCGCATTATAACGATGCATTTTGCAATGCGAGACTGGAACGCGACCCTTCGATATATAAAGCTGACGTATTTCATATTTATCTACCTACTTTCTGTTCATCCACTACTAAAATGTTATGTATTGGTATATGTTCGCTCATCGGGATTGCTGCATATAATAAATTTGAATCCAAAACGTCTGCCGTGTCATATTCATACAATGCAGCGTCTAATATTGGCATGTTTTGGTGATACATTCAGACAGACTGCTATAAATACTCAAAGGCCCTGTTGTAAACCAGAATTCCTATACACGCCCAAAATTACTTTTGTGTTTCTAAAGCAATTAGACTGATTCCTAAACCAAACTTATACTATGTAAATTGGGCAAGTAAGACCGAATGGTATGGACTATCAATAGTGATATCTGATCTTGGCAGTAAGTCCGTATCAAATTGATTTTTTTCAACGTACTTCAATATCGATCGATTGAGAAATGTATTCTGAGTAAGTATTAGTTATAGGTTAAAAGGGTTAACTGATCTCCTTTAGGGAGACTAGTCTGTTGTGGGTCCCACATGACCCAATCAATGATCAATGATGATCGTAGTTCGGGCGTCTTCGAAACTAATCATTTTAATTTTTCAGGCTGAGCCTCGTCCAGATGAACATATCGTACGAAAATCTTATTCATTTTGATTGAATCATTAAAATGGTGTTTTATTTCTTTTCAGGTAAGTGTGCAAACATCTTCCTAATGAAAAACTCCAGATTTCGGACTCAGACAGTACCTACGGAGAAACAGGTAAGTTTGGCGGATGAACCACAAAACCGATACAGGCTTTTGATTAAATTTAGATGTTGTTTACATGATGTTTCTGAATAAACTGAAAATATTCTTATACTTATTAACGAAATCGAAGTGCATGTCTTTTGATAGTTTGCACCTTTAACACTTAACGAACCTTTTACTGATAGTTCATATTGTGTGCTTTAGAATTCTTGCGTAACCAAGAAATTTTAAACGTAAACATTCTCGCATAACTACATCACGGTCCAAGTGGACTAACTTCACTATACCGAGTACCGCTTCACCGCGCGACCGGTTCCGAATGCTCGCTTTCTTCTATTTCTGAGAACAATCTAACATTTTATTTGCCTTCAAAACTAACACGGGTACCGGCAATATTCATTCATTGTTAATATTGTCACCACTACGTGCAGTTCTACGGCAAGTGATTCCCTAGATGTAATCACTTCTCGGAAGACGTCTTCCTATCTTAAAGAGATAAGTATTGTAGATACATAACAACCTTTTTTCCCTAGGGAATGTATCACTCGGAACTTTACCTGAAATGCTTCTTGCTTACGGCGAGCAAAGCTCGAATACAGATAATTGAAATAAATATTTTTGGTGTTTCAATCTCAATTCTCTCTAGACAGAATGCATACCTACAGTTTATGAATCAACTTCTCCAGACATTAACAGCGTCGCACTAACGAAAAGCCCTTTTCTATTATTACAACTCATAAAGTCGCAGTCGGTTGTACAGGCATTTGTTTACAAAATAATTTCCATAATTTTCTTTTCCCCATTTTAAAAACAGTGAAACCCCCTTTACGTAAATGGCGCTATGTAAATTATACAAAATTACTATTATTAATATTTTCGTTGATGAGTCGTTGTTCATCTCGCACAATATCCGTTTTGTTCGTTGCTTTTTATTAATACGTATTTTGCCGTCCGCTTTCTACATAGAACATATCTCGTGTAAACGGTTTACGTAACATATGTCTGTAACACTTATTTACTACATTAAGCATGTACCGGTTACTTGGCCAGCTTTATTACCAAACTCCCGGTAACGATATCGCTGGAATCGCCTGTAATTTTGAATCGAACCACCACCACCGCTTGGAAGTTAGTACAGTTGTGAAAGCCGAATGGGAACATTCTGTTTTGTTTTCCTTTCATTTTTGATAGTCCATGCCGGCTCACACTATTAGTTATCATCGAGCAAGGTCGAAGGGGGCGGGTGGTTTGGATATCACATTCAATATGAAAATATATCGCTTTTTTAGTTAATCAGTCGCTACTGAACTTAACAACCTATTTGACATTTGGTCGATGCATCGTTAAATTATGATACAACATACCTACTCACGGGCGATGGGTGAAGCTCGAGTTCTCTAATAGTTCTGGGAAAAGAGTTCTCGAGCGATTCTCACAACATTTTTCAAGATGTTTGTGTTAAAAGAATATATTATGCGACGTATTTCATATTCTAGTTGTCAGAACTAACATTCTCCAGGCAGTATAATTTCTATCCCACTTTGCGCTATTGTGCCTCTTGCATCATATTATCCAGTGTTTTGAAAAAGAAAAAGCATTTAGTAAATTACGTATTGTCCATTATGCATTCAGCCAGCTTAGAGGCCCGATATTGTAATGGCTTCATTCCGGCATTCCAGGTGGAGAGAAGTCAGCTTTGAAGTGTAGCAAACTGATTAGTGTCGCGTGCGACCTGGCGCCAGTAGCTCGACTCCTCGCGATCTAGACCGAGGAGACACTTACCTAGAGGAGTCTCAAAGTTTTAACGATTCAGAGTAAGAACGAGACTTTGACTCCGTCTTTTTACTCGATTGTACCATTTTAGACAAAGCCGCTCTTTAATCCGGCGGTGTGTAGTTAGACAGAGCCCGATTTGCACGGACCGACATTTGAGTACATCGCTAATTTGAGCAACGTCCACAGTAACTTAATTGTATTTACTGGCGAGTATCGCTCTCCGCGTACGCCGGGAGCCGGATCTTTCTTCTCCAGCGTCTTGCTCGGATCCCGAGTCTACCCGCACAAACGCGCCAGTTCATTCTTCTCGGTGGCAAACCTAAAAATGAAGAGTTCTAAATCAAAGCGGCCAACCGTGCAGCGCGCGTACACGGACCGGTATGTATGGGCGCGTTCTAAATGTGCGAAACAATACGGCATTCTGTCTGCATTATTGCAACGAGTTACGGAAAGCCGCCTGGCGCCTGCGTCTGGGAGGAAGTTGTATTTAAAACAATTCTTTGTCTTGTAAGAGAATGTTGTTGTATTTGTAAACAGGCGCTTATTTTTCTAAAGGAGCAATAAATTACGAAGCAGATACGTATTCACTTAGTAACGGAAGTCCGCACTCCTTGCTGGATTTCCGGGAACATTTATGGGTATCGGTTACTTATCTCTCCGGGTAAGAAAAAATGGAGATTGTTTCCTAATCTATTTTCGTACAACACTAATTTAGTTGCCCTCGCTTCACGTATCGACTTGAAGAACTTCTATCGTAGTATATGTTATATTATATTTACCATACAACCGATTTGTTGTATTCTTTTGTTGAGTCATATCATAATAATTCTATAAACAAAACATATCTATTGGCGCCAGTATCGCAGTGTGGTAAGCGTTTTTTTCGCACACGTCAGCTATATATGCGGCTTCTTGATTACCAATCGTTCAGTTTTACTTCACGACTATGTTTTATATTTTTAAACACATAATTAATGAATGGTATCTTATCAGTTTTTCACAATTTTGCGATAGCCACGTTGATAGCGAATTGCCGAGTTGTCCGATAGCGAGGGGCCCAGCCTACACACAGTCTGTGTGGTCGTCTGGCCTTGGCTCTGTATCTTTTTGCTCTGCCTTCTCGGAAGCGATCTCCCTCATCTCCGTACCATCCCTTGTTCCCCATCAACCCATGAATCACGCTATTCGGATTGTCACCCACGGTGCCAATCCCAATAACGTAAGCTAAATGGAAAACCTATAAAGCTGGTGTTTTATTAATTTAACACAAAATTAAGTTCCATCGAGTAATTTTAGTAAAAAAGTAATTTACTGAACATAGAAAAAAGGATATTTTCAGAATTCGCGAATCACATAATAGAAGCTAACAACTCATTTGACTTATATAAACATAAATTAATACACTCAGTTACAAACAAAGATCAAGTCATAAACAATTTAGAAAATTTTGAAATACATACATAAAAATTTCAATTCTGATAAAACGTTAATTAATAGTTCTTTTTCAAAATACGTCACCATTATTATCTATGTTTTCTTTTATTTTCCTCTATTTATTACCCCACAAACCTCTATATGTACCTGCAATTTTTTTTTGCTCGTTATTTTTGCTTTTCACCTGTCGATGAAAGCAACTGTTGTTTTCGAACTTAGTCGTGGGTAATGAAATAAAACTCAAAAAGTGGTATTATACAAGTGTTTTTTTAATAAAAGAAAAAAACAGGGATAATATATTTCAATATTATTATTAAAAAATATAATTGAAAATATTTTATATGTGAAACAAACTACGAAAAACTGTTTTTAAATTATGTTAAGAAATCGAACATACCCAATAAAAAAAATTAATATAGATAAATAAAAATGATCCATTTTTAATTAATGTTTTACTTATTCCGAAATCGTGGTATTTACTAATTGAGTAAAACATTAATTAAAAATGGATAGATTTTACCACAAAGTGACTGCCGAATCAATTAATGAAAAAATTATCCAGTTGAGAACCCCTTAACCCAAGTTACCGCCGACACAATAACTTCGAAGAAAAAAACACGACTTTTGAAATCAAAAATCGTTTATCACAAGTTAACGATGAATATGGGGATTTCTATGTGTTGAACTCAACATCGTCAGCGCTGAGATCATTTAACATTGTAACTCGACATTTATATCGCGGTGTCGTGGTGTGTCCCTCGTTTCGTACAATTTGTCTTTGACTCTAGCTTTGATCTTTCCCTTTCCTCTTTTCATCCCTACCGTTCCTCTTCCATATATATTTTGTAAAAATGTGGATTTAAAAAAAATAAATAAAAAGATAAATATTTGTATTTTTTTTATGTACAAAAATACTTCAATTTCATACTATTTCATTGAGCCTAAGCGGCTCATCATTAAAAATACTTATCAAATTGTGGTAGGGTGCGTTCGAACCGAGAAACTCTGACTCGAGAGTCCGCGACACAAACCACGAGACCACAACCCGACACAATTTTGTAATTGGAACAGTACAAGTACTTTTTTTATATAATACATTGACAAATATAATAAATAAAATGAAAGAAAACCATCTAAAATATAAATTCATTAAAAGGTTATGGACCACTGATGTAAATATTCGTTATACCTTCATGCATATCTGTATATCATAATTATTACGTAAATTTAAATAATGCCTTTGCACGTAAAATATATATTCACTTTTAATTCCCCTCCAATCACAAAAGCACAGTCTCGTTTTTGGAGAGGCTCAGCGCAACTAAAATTACAAATAGAAATGTATAGAAATTTTATAAAATTGTATTAAAAAAATTTAACTATATTAAGGATACATTTTTTTAAAAATATGTATACTAAACGTCAAATGTCATTTTCCCCTTACAACTAGTTAGTCAGTGAGCGAATCCAAGAGGGATCCAAAAATCATCACCGAGAATCCTCAGACGCAGCTCAACGCATCACGTTCGCGAACGAGATTCATTCGATACTGGGATCATTAAAACCCGGTCGTTTACAGACGACCCGTGTCTATTCTACTCGCGTTATTAGAGTTCATCGCATAAGAACTGACCGGCCTTAGTGATGTAGTTCCAGTCAGGAGTAACATAAAGACCCAGACATCGTCAGCATCCGCGAACGGGAATGAATACTTGCATACCTCGCCTCTATTTGAACCATTCCAGTATAGATGTGTTGGCCCGATTGTGCAATTTATTTATTATTTCTTTATTTATTTCAAAACATTACATACATAAGTTACATATATATGTATATATAGAACTTCCAAGAATTTGAGTAGTGTGGTTGTCAATAATGGGTAGAATTGGTGAATGTTACACGTGTGTAAAGTGATCACTTAAACCAGCCTATGACGGTCGTCAGCCCCGTAAATGCCCAGACTTCCATATTCTTCTTCATCTTTGATGAGATGTCAAAGAATAATATGAAAAAATAAGTTCTCTAGTAACGGTGTGGACGCCGGTTGGCGACCCCCGACCACCGACCACTGCTTCGCAGCTCGAGAGGTCCTTTGTTCGCCGTACATGGAGGACCATTACATTGCTAACATTCTCACGCTTAGTTCAAATCGGAAATGAATACTCGTTTATATTGAGAAATTCTATTTTATTATGTTTACAATATTACTTAACCAAATAACTAATTATCACGCCCTTTCGCCGCTGGGGTAGGCAGAGAGAATAGAACGCCACACCACTTTGTCTTTGCAAACAATCTTCACCTCTTCCACATTCAAGCATCTTCTCACACAAACCTGACGATTATTCCGACTCCTGACTTGACCGCTTTTCTTAATTTTCCAAATTCTACGCTCATTTCCATGCATAAGAGTTGGTACCAGGACAACTACAGTTCTGTGCTGCCAGATTAGCTTTCACTCATAGGTTTTTATTAGAATTACATACACATGAAAGAGTTTCTGCTCAATAAAAAGCTTCTTTCATCTCATCAATAGATGTCGCTAGTGAAATTATAGTGAGTCAAGCACAATGTTTCGATATTGGATCATATATTGTAAATAGAACTTCCAAGAATTTGAGTAGTGTGGTTGTCAATCGTGGGTAGAATTGGTGAATGTTACACGTGTGTAAAGTTACCACTTACGCCCCGTAAATGCCCAGACATCCATATTCTTCTTCATCTATGTTGAGATGTCAAAAAATAAGAGAAGGAATTACTGAAGAATTATGTGTTATGTTCATTATTCTTTATATATAACGAATAAAACGATATAACAGCACAACAGGATTACTGCAATGTCCAAGAAATGTGAAATTGTTAAGTTGGTTGAATTGGGGTTCAAACACCCTCGTAATTAGGTAGAAATATAAACTCTCGCAATTTGACTAAGGTAATCATCCTTCTGAAGTAAGTTGAAACTTCCTGGGTTTCTGCGGAGCTGTGCCCTGTTATATGTAGGAAGAGTAGCCCCGGGACTTATCTCCATAGCACGAAAGTGTTGCTATTTTGCATACAAATAGCACAAACCCTCTGATCTTGCCCGAAGACATTTATTTTTCTTTCTCGACAAAAATGTTAATATTTTTCGTCAATGACCATATAATCTTTTAACTACAGTATACTGGAACATAAAGGTTTATTGATGTGTCTTTTATTAAAATGTATAATAACGCTTCAAAAACGTATACTTTTATAATGAAAATAATCACGCAAAGGAAACTAAAGTAAAACATACTGTCAAACTTTGTGGATTATTATATCGTATAACGTGTGAACGGAAAAATACCTTTGGCTCAAAATTCTTGAGTTATTATTGCTTTGCATTTTTGTCTGACCATTTTGTATCGATAAATATTTGGATTTGTAGCTCTTGGTGCTTGGCGCGATCGGATATCGCTCACTCCTTTCAACAACATCATATATCAAAAATCGTCAATTTTCAGTTGTGCATGTTTTCGGAGTGCCCATAAAATGTACTATATCCCAGCAAAAGCGGCATATTTTAAACTTAATATTTACCCGGTACAGGGCAGAAAGTGTTGTTTTTGCATTTTGAAGAAAAGGTATTGATTGTTTAATTATATTTTTTAAATATATTAAATATTTTTCAAATGGAGAAAACACCTTCAGGTTTTACCTAAAAGGAGCTGTTGCACAGTAAAAAGTTCAATAAGTGGCTTCATATTTATTTTTAATACATTTTACTATATTTTTAATCTTTAAAAACGATCTCCTGAAAAATCAAGTTTTTTTTATATGACGTTGTTGAAAGGAGTGAGCGATATGTAAAATATTATACTTGAAAGTGGTCAGGTTAGGAGTCGAAATAGTCTGCGGGTATGTTTGAGGAGATGCATGTATGTGGAAGAGGCGAAGAAGAGGCATGTATGTGTTTGCACAGACAGAGCGCGGTGGCGTTCTATTCTCTCTGCCTACCCCTGTGGAGAGCGGCGTGATGGTTAGTTAGAAATGAAACGATTGCGGGTCGAGATGCGGTTATAGACTCAGGTGAACCGAACCTACTTCTTACACTACATATCTTGGCCAGTGATGGAAATGGAGTTATGTCTTAACATATTGTGTTAATAAACTTCAGCTAAGTATCTTTCGCTCTAAAATTACGTATTTTAAAATTATTCATTTATCAGTTTGAATTTATGATATAAGTTGAATTTTGTATTTCTAAGTCATCAATATGTATTTTAGGCCTCTTTAAGTAAAATGGTATTTTAGAAATCACAGTAACTTGAGATCATGTTTTGAAAATAATGCATACGAGGGTATTAGATGTAATAGAATAATTTTCTATTAACAAAATCTCAGGGATATTTACGGGAAACTATAAACAATTTGTTTAAAAAATACTCTGAATTTCGCTGAAAATTTAACTCCGTTTTTAAATTATCTGCAGATATTCTTAAACAGCTTTTTTTTTGTTATTATGTTCGTTTATTTTTATTTTAGAATGATTTATTTTAGCACTTAGTTTCCTTCTAACCCCTTCATATAAATGTTTTAATTTTTTCCCAATTTCACTTCATGAAATATGTATAATAAAATCTAAAATATTATATAACGTAACATAATCAGTTTAGAAGTAAGTTTCGAAAAAAAAACTGTATTCTTCTGACCTCAAATGGATCCATTGTTAATTTACTAACTTACTTCAGCCTTCTTCTTGTGTCCAGTATTGAACAAGTGCCCCTCCCTCTTAGACTTCCACAGTTCTCTGTTGGACACGACTCTTTTGCAGTGCAGGCTCGCTACTTTTTTTAATGTCATCGGACCATTTTATCCACGCTTCTGCGTCCTGTTCTAGGCCTCCAGTCAAGCACCTTTTTCGTCCATCTATTCTCAGACATGTGTGCCACTTGTTAAGTTGATCATTAATAATATGAAGGCAAGGTGATCAGTCTTACGACAATCCGGCACTACATTCTGGAAAAAGAAACGTGCGTTATATACATATATTTTTTTGGGTAATATATCCAAAATTAAACAAGGTTATTGGATTGAATTCTACTTTTATTTACATATATAATGAAAATATGTGACGCGTTTCGTCTTTATTAAGACACTATCCAACTGCGTTATATTGCCATGTGAATTTTGAATCTTCACTCACCTGTTTAGAATCACGATTTTTCAAGGTTAAATTAAAAAATATCGTTTTTTAATGTACATTTTGAGCACTGGTTTACAGTGAATAGCCGCAGGCTGTTCAGGTAGAGGAGATTCCTGGAAGGATGCTATCTACCTGCGTCCTTCGAGCAGGATCATTATCCTTTGATGATTCAGATCCTCTCTGGATAAGGTCCTTTGGACCAACATTAAAAAACTCTTTCGGTTTGAGGCAAGCCGCTTGCGCCGCGCTATAAATATATATTTTTTAAAGATTAACATCGAAAATCATAAAAAAAAACCTATATTATTAATTCAATGGCTCTGCATTCACCGTCAAAACTCGCTTTTTGGATTTAATTATTTTAGATAAAGAAATATATATATATATATATATATATATATATATATATATATATATATATATATATATATATATATATATATATATATATATATATATATATATATATATATATTTCTGTCTCTTATTCGCACCCGATGGTCCATAGGGCACTGCATGGGTTACTTACATGAAGCCAATGTGATCACTCATGCTCTTCAGGGTCCAGTGCCAGGTAATATTTTGTACGTATGTGTGTATGTGTGTATCAGGTATGTAAATAAATAACATGCATAAATGTTTACAGAATTTAAATTATTCTCAACCAAGTGTTATCTCTTTTCTTGTGGCAACCACGTGATTAGAGTACACATTGCTTTATTTAGTGTATGTATGGTGTTACGTCATTCCCCATGATACAACGCTCCGACTTCTGACTCGAGAGCACTTCTCCGAATCGAACTTACATACAATATTTATGTACCTGCGATGGTGGTTGCTGACGCCACGCGTACGTTGATTCAAATTTGTATTTGATCGTCATGAAAATAAAAATAAACTCCTTGCAACGACTTTTTGAACTTTGTAAATAATCGTGGCCCCGGTCTTCGGTTATCACATCTCATAAATTGACTCTTCTAAAATAATACTTTAATGAAGATTTAAAATATTTTTTCATTGAAGAAATTCACTTAATTTTCAAGTAACTCGCGTTATAAACTAGAGTCACTAGATTAAAAAAAACTACTTATGAAAATTATTAATAATAAAACCCTTACAGCACCCCAATGGTGCATAGGGCACTGCTTCTTATAAACGCAGTGTTATCTCGTTCGTTTACACATGAAGGAAAGGTGATCAGCCCTCCACTTCAGGTACCAGTCCAGTGTAATATTGAATAAATATTAGAGTGAAAAAATCACTTATATTTATTAAACCCCCCTGGGAATCGAACCAGGGACCTCCAGAACGGTAGCCGAGCATGCTGACCATTACACTAATGAATTACGCACCCATAAATGTATATTTATACAAATCCTCATATGCGCAGGCTATTTAAATTGGATCAAAACAGATTACTGATTTACCGATTTCCAATGAACAAATGGTAAAGCGTCTGTGACGTGATTTCTCACAAAAAAAGCATTATATAAATTGGCCATATATATATATTATTAATATTAACCTGACCGGGAGTATGGCCGTACATGTACGGCCTATAAAAAACATGTTTTATGACATAATTTATATCAAAATTATCGAAACATCGATATTTTTTCTAAATATTTTTTTTATATTATTTTTTGACATCTCATCAAAGGTGAAGAAGAATATGGAAGTCTGGGCATTTAAGGGACTGGCGACCGTCATAGGTTGGTTTAAGTGATCACTTTACACACGTGTAACATTCACCAATTACAACCCATTATTGACAACCACACTACTCAAATTCTTGGAAGTTCTATATAATATATGAACACACTCAAAATGTTGTAATTTTTTTATTTATTCAAAAAAATATATTGCTTATAACAAAATAGCAAAAAAAAACTCAGGTTGAATTTGTAATATTCCTATTATTCTTGAAAAAACCCTGTTTTAAAATGACTTTATAGCTATTCAGTTGATCGATAGCAGTTCGGCGCAGTGGGCGCCGAGTACTGTAGCGGGCTGGCAGGCTCCGGTACCCGTCCTGGTAGGTATCGGTAGGTATCGCTGAGCAGCGAGCAGGGTCCACCTCCTCGCTCAGCAAGCTCGCCGGAGTGAGAAACCAGTTAGGGAACTAGGCATACTCCGAGCGAGCGGGAGATCCTTTCGTAAGGCGTCTGTCTCACCGCCTCGCGTCTCAGCCGTGTTGCTTTGTTGGACCAGTATAGTAGGCATTGGTAATTGGTAGAGACCTGATGATTTGGACGATATTTTTAGGAAAAGATGGTGCTAATCATACTATCAATTGTATAAGTATTATTCAAATAATAGTATGAATATTACCATACATATATTGTTACTTAATGCCAGGGCTTTTTTTTAAACAAAAATTTCCCGGAACTCACTCCATATCAAGCTTTTTACTAAAAAATATATATTTTAATATTCATTTCTACACCATATTTTTATCATTTTTAGACAAATGATATATATTTAAATTGTAATTACGCAAACGCAAAAATTGTTTCGTATAATTGATTTTGAAAAATTAAAAAAAAATCTGTTTAAAAAGGTGCCGGAACGCCATTTCGTTACATGAAAAAAAACCCTGCTTAATGCTAATCAAATATCATCCAAATTTTATACGATATATCATTCTGAATATTTTTTTCGCACTCAGTGGGCATGGAAAAAATTGGCACATACCAAATAGATATATTATTTACATCGTGGAGTAAATACTATAACTAGTCAACTTCAAAAATCCATTTTTCGAGTTACCCACAAAAATGATACTCAATTTTCAGGTTTTTAATAATATGATTTCTTTCATTGTTTTTTCCTTCACTTTTCTTAGAACATTTGTCACTTTTTTCTTTCGGCTGAAGCTTTCCGTTTCTTATTATAGACTATTCAAATTTCTATACAAAAGCTTTTCGGTTATTCGTGTTTATAATACTTTAAAACATTTTAGTTTCGGGAAAACACCGTACTTTTCTCAATTGATACTGAAAGAAAAACACTCGCTAGCTCCGAAAGTCTCATGTTATTAAATCCTCGCTCTAGTCGTGAAACGGTTATTATTAATTTCTGGCTTGGGATTTTTATAAATGGCCTCAACCTCCACCGCCGCTTACCTAGCGACTAGCCTCACGTGGATTGGAGTCGAGTGCACTTGTACCGAGTTTGCACCGAACGAACTCTTTACCCGTGCATTTTTTTTATCAAACGGAAGTTTTGTTCAACTTCATTTTAACATTTTAACAAACCGTGTTCCACATACATTGATATTACTCTCGTATTTTTTGTTATATAATATCACATTGAAGCTTTATATGCACGTATATAATTCGTGTGAATTCATATAAAATATTGTTTTGATCTTTTAGTAAGCTTTTCACAAATATTGGGGTGGTTTCGGTCAACATAAACTTTGAAGTGACTAGAAAACATTAAACATACCTACTTAACTTATTTAACCATACTCGTTAGGAACTGTCGCTCTGAGTAAGCTGACGAAATCGGACTAACGAGGTGTTCGTTTAGCGATAACAGCTTTTATACCTGTTATAAATAAATGACTAACATGGAAAAGCGGTAATTTATGTTAGAAATCCATATTACTTTTGTGTTTCTATAAATATTAATTATATTATATACATGTCCTTTGTTCGTAGTATGCATCAAACGTTTTCTCACGTTGCTATGACTGGGTAAACACATCGCTCACTCCTTTCAAGAACGTTATAAACCAAAAATCGTAAATTTTCAGCTGTGCATGTTTTCGGAATGCCCAGAAAATGTACTATATCCCAGCAAACGAGGCATATTTTTAACTTAATATTTACCCGCTACAGGGCAGTACGTGTTGTTTTTGCATTTTCAAGAAAAGGTATTGTTTAATTATTTTTTCAATATCCTAATTATTTTTCAAATGGAGAAAAGACCTTCAGGTTTTACCTAAAAAGATCCGTTGCATAGTAAAAAGTTCAATGAGTGGCTTGATATTTATGTTTAATACATTGTATTATATTTTTAAACTTTAAAAACGTTCTCCTGAAAAATCAAGTTTTTTGATTTATGACGTTCTTGAAAGGAGTGAGCGATATAAACTGTCCATATTCCATATACTGTGTCATGTTATCAGTTCCGGACTTCTATATCTACTTCCGTATCCATACCCTTCTGAAACTGACTAGACACCGTTTATGGTTTGCACTTCCTTTTCCAACAATTACACCGGGATTTCGCTTAGTTCCTAAGACTGCTTCCTGTTCTTGCATCCGTTTTCCTAAAGCCATGTTGAGTTTTCATTTCCTTCAAAAAGAGTAAACAAAATTAATACTTTTTCTTATGCTCGAGCGTAGTCGAATCGACCGCATAGGCGAGAGATTGTTTGGCTAAATGAAGAGCGCAAAACAGCTTAATCCTAGAGGAAATTCAAGGATTTATCAGTTTGTTTGTTTAACACATCGGCTAAAACTAAAACCACATCGGTAAAATCATTAACTATAAGGCGTTTAGCACTCTAATAATTATATCAAAGTACATTGCAATATGTTTACATACTTGTATTACACAGAGTATCGTTCTTACCCAATAAACAAAAGGCTTATTTGAAATAACTAAGATGCATGAACGTGGAAGAGGCGAAGAATGTTTGCAAGAACAGAGTGGTGTGGCGCTCTATTCTCTCTGCCTACCCCTGCGGAGAAGCGGCGTGATGGTTAGTTAGTTAGTTAGTTAGTCTTATTTGAAATCGAACATGCTGTTCATAGAAATAAATTTATCATGAAAACGGACTCTTGAAAAATTAATTATAGAAATGTTTTTTTTCTTCTAACCCTTATCCATACCCAATGGTAAATAGGGCACTGCATCGTATTCACACAGTGTTATCGTGATCGTTACTTACATGAAGGCAAGGTGATCGATCACTCCCGCGCGTTACCCTGGGACCAGTCCAGGGTAATATTAAATCAATATTAGAGTGTAAAATCACTAATATTTATTTTCAGTCCCCCCCCTAAGAATCGAACCCGGGACCTCCAGTACGGTAGCCGAGTGTGCTGACTATTACACTACGGAGGCGAACAAAATCTTTTTTTTCACCAAGCAAATTTTAAACAAAATTCTTATATTTTTCCCCATACTTATATTTTTTTTATTCTTACATTTTCTCATTCTTACATTCTTGTATATTTGATTACAATACTTCTTCTTCTTCTTATTCTTATTATAGGCCTTGTGGCCTGTTTTTAAGAGGGATTAGCCTCCTGCGACATCAATTCCCAGCTATCGACCCATCTCTTTGGTGGTCTGCCTGGGAGTTGTCTACCAGGGGGTTGGCCGTACAGTGCGATGTAAGGGAGTCTGGATGGTTCCATCCTATTCACATGCGCATACCATTGTCTCCTTCGTTGCCTTCCCCACCTAACGACATCTTCGATCACGCATATTTCCCTGATCCTGGCATTTCTGATCTCGAAGACTCTTGCCTGTTATGCTTCTCAGAGTCTTCATTTCTTACACTCTAAGCGTAATAATAATTACAATCTCTAGTAATTACAATACAATACATATTATTCCGGATCAAGTGTTGGGTTTTTCGACTGTCAAATAATTAAATATATCCTGATTGCATATAATGAAATCACGTATTTCGATTTTACGTAAATTCTGTGCGGAGCTCGTAGAGTGACAAGTCGTAAGTAGCGATGTCGAATAATTTAGTTTTATATTGACGTTACGTGAACCGGTCTCCATTTTATTACTCTCTTCCCACCGGTGTTGGTGGTCTTCGTAAGTTGTTTAAAATTATGTATTACTTATTTTAATAAGGTAATATTGTATACAATTTAAACATTCTTAGCCTAGCGCTCGCTCAAATGAGAGGTTTTCAACTTGGAATTCGCTAAACAAATCAAATATTTGAACGGCTTAATTCGAAATTGGATGATATGTTTTTTTCTTCTACATCCTACACATTTGACGTCGAGAGCTGTTCAGAATCAAGTTCTTTATTGCATAATTTTAACCCCGCCCCTTTAAAAAAATACGTAAACACGAAGATGCCAGCGATCGCCAGGAAACGTCATTTTCCAATGGCATACCAATTTGACCATGAACAATAAGTATGTTTCTACGACAATGGATCTTTGTAGACGGGGGTCTTTGTATCTAATTTAACATACTCAACCTAAAAAGGATTGTATTAGACTCGTTTTGTGTTTATAACAGCCGATATAATTGATATTTTCATTCATCATTTTCTTTTGGAAAATTCGCCTTCGTAAAAACGTTATTTTCGTAAGTTGGCAATGAGTGACGTCACAGAAACGATGGTGTTATTTTAATGTTGGTGTCATTGCTAATTTAGTGTCTATGGTCCACCCTCCCACCCCACCCCCTCCCCTCATATTTGTATAACACAAACGGTAGTGTAGTGGTAAACAAACAATCCACACTACTACTATTACAGCTCTATTAACCATAGACAATTAAACATATGACGTCATAAAACGTTCGATGACGGAAATTTGATTTCCGTTTTTGAAACGCACGTTTTTCGTTTTATTCAAGTATCTAAACTTTAAACTTTAATATCTCCCTTAGTTCACTACAGATTTCAATAAGAATGTGATCGACAGTCTTGTGATTTTTTATATTTATTTATTAGCCAATTATCCAACATCGTGACAAAAGCCTATTATGTTCTCGTTCATTAATCAATTTGCTATCGACTGTTAAAATGTCGCCATGTATGAATCCGTTTAATGTTAGTACGTGGTTAACGGCATGCAAATTTACTACATTTACTACGTTCGATTTTACTAAGTGAAGGTATGATACCAAAAGGTGTATCGCTAAATTTAAACCCTTTTGTATGTACATATCGCTCACTCCTTTCAAGAACGTCATAAATCAAAAAACTTGATTTTTTAGGAGAACGTTTCTAAAGTTTAAAAATATACCACAATGTATTAAAAATAAATACCAAGTCACTTATTAAACTTTTTACTGTGCAACAGATCTTTTTAGGTAAAACTTGACGGTTTTTTCTTCATTTGAAAAATATTTAGGATATTTAAAAAAATAATTAAACAATACCTTTTCTTCATAATGCAAAAACAACATTTTCTGCCCTATAGCGTGTAAATATTATGTTAAAAATATGCCTCTTTTGCTGGGATACAGTACATTTTCTGGGCATTCCGAAAACATGCACAACTGAAAATTGACGATCTTTGATTTATGACGTTCTTGAAAGGAGTGAGCGATATGTACTTTCATTATATTTTTAACAGTATCGCAAGACAGGATTTAATTATTGATCTTACTACCTTTTTAGGTCTTTCTCGGTCTTCTGTTTTATACTTAACGGTTACGATTTTCCTCCGCCTTTTCCCAGGTTTTAAAGGAACGTCAGTAATGATTTTCAACCATTAAATCACCCTTACGAGTATTTGTGATCTATTATTACTGCGAATCCAAAGGTTACATTTAGTTAAAAGGACAGAAAATTACTATAGACAATGATTATCATTTCATTAATTAATACCGCAGTCACTTTGTGATAAAATCTATCCATTTTTAATTTAAGTTTTACTTAGTCAATACCACTATTTCTTAAAATCTATTGTGAGACGTGTTTCGATGCACTCCGCATCATTTTAAACGTTGGTGTTATCGGTATTTACTAAGTAAAACTTAAATTTTAAAAGTTTATTATACCTAGGCTGGTATAACAGTGAAAAGATAACGCGTTAGCGACGTAATGTAGATACTTTTATGAATAAATATTTGTTTTTTCATAATAGACGTAATTTTTACAAGTTTTCTACACTGTAAAGTTAAAACGCCAACTTTCGTACGTAATCGAAGCCCTGATATCGGAAGTACTTAAACGACCTTCATATCACTATCCAAATTCGTAGAAAATACTAACAAGTCCGTCTAAATACCGGTTCTTGAAAATAATTATGTATAAGTGTTATTTACTTGTACGTGCCGTTTGACAAGTTTTGGCGACTTTTTCCGTATTGCACAAGTAATGTAAGCGTAAATTGAATGAAACAAAACATCTCTGCTGCATAAATGTGGCTCTTATATGTAATGTATGTCTTCTTATCTTCTCCCTAAAAATAATTAAAAAAAAAACACGCTTTTTGTGCTTTTTACGATACTTTTCTTTGGAAAATGACGGAGTAATCAATCGAAAGTTCGTCATTTCTAATGACAATACTTGACTAGTTTACCTGTAAGCGGAAGGTGGAATCCTGCATATATGAGCATGATAAAATGTATTTATGGTAGAATCGACGATAAATTATTTTTCGTGTTTATTTTGAATCTAACTTATAAGTGTGACCTCCCAATGATAAATCCTTTTCGCATTATTATGTTTTTTCCTAATTTATGACTTTATTTTGATCGAGAAATTATTTATGGATAATTATGAGTATTATTTAGCTATTAAATTTGTATTATTTAATGCCTACCTATTTCTAAAGACACTATGTAAGGCTAGACACTACTGGTTTATGTCAAATAAACAAGTAAATGCGGTAATTATAAACAGTTTTTGTGAAGAAAAAAAAACATTTTCTGTACGATAGATGTGTCGGGAAACTGCGGACAGGGGGACGTCATCGTCTTTTCCTTTGTGGATAAAAAAGTACTCTCATTTATTTCAGTTCTTTAAATAGCCTAAATTCGTTTTAGTTTTTACTTAATATGTTTTGTCCTTAACCTTGGCGTACCTGTATAATGTAATGTACATAATTACCATTTCATCAAATCAGCGGTGGGCTGCAGGGGACTCGGAGGGGCTCGTGCGAGCCCCTTCTTAAATGAAGAGAAATCAATATTCTCTGATAAAATCAGTATTCTACCATAAAAAATGTCATATCTTTAATTTGTCGTTTGATGAGCATATTAAGTATTTTTTATTTATGTATTTTAGTTAGTTAAAACAAAATTATACACCTTCCCCCTTCTCCTTACTTATTCCCCCACCACCCACGAGCCTCTTGTTAAAAAAATGGCAGTCCACCCCTGCATCAAAGACAACGAGCTGTACTTAATATTGAATAAATTAATGAAACAAACTTATATTATTGGTTTGCAATATTCTCAACGAATTTTCTTAATTATTCACTCGGAAATATATTCTTATACCGAGGACATTTTGGACTAATTGTCTACCAACAATTATTTCTTCCCATCGACGTAATTATAAGTTGATTCGCTTTTTGATTTAGTCTGTTTCTTGCTTTAACTGCGGCTTACTTTTTTTGTGGTACAAGAAAATACATAATTACTCTTGAATATTTGCTCAGCCGCAGATGAAATTTCAATGTCATATAAAAAACGTTTTATTCGGTTTAACAAGCTTATATTTATTTGATTTTCATGCCCATGTGAGTTTTGAACAAGTGGTTAACTGAAGATTCTACGTTTATGATTATGATGGATTCTCAATCATGAACGTATCGGCTTGAATTCGTATAAAAAATGATATAGACTGGCATTGGAAAAGTTTTTCGTGACATTGATTTATGTCCATTTTCCAACACTTTTTATCGCACTTATATTTATGACACATTTTCTGTAGTGCTAATAATAATAACAACAGGTCGGAAAATCCGTGCATCACTCATTTTGTGGTTGAATGAAACGCCAGGGGAGTATTGTGTTACGGACAGCAGAAGAACACCTGTCCAATTATTTTCCGCACTCCTGAGAATAATTTATTTCTCTCACCCGTGTCGAATTGCATTTTTATAACGTTGACCTCGTGCGAATTTCAAATGAGAATGCGTTTTCTCAAGTAGGCATGTCATATTTTACTACCTAATTAAATTCAACCTTTATGTATTACAAGCGGGTTTGCGGTCGAAACGACCTCTGCGAAAAGAGCACGAATCCCGCCCGAAAACCAATTACAGGATGAGCGCGAGATAACAGATCTGTTCGGGTAGATACTGATTGGTTACCGAAATGCACCATCGCCATCGCTGAGCGCATGTACGGAGAGCAGTCTCGTATTCTTGTAGCGCGTATCGAGTTGCCGATACCGAAGAGAAAGGATAGGTCTACCGAAGGCCGTCTAGCATGGAGGAAATGATCCGCGGCTACAATGCTTCATTCTTATTACTTACTGCGGCTCTCGACTGGTGACAGAACCGGTGTTACGATTTAGGTTGAAAAGGTTACCGACCCAAACGCTCCTCTTAGAGTCTTAGAGCGTCGTAGTGTATTATTACTTACTTTACTTATAACCCTTATCCTCACCCAATGGTGCATAGGGCACTGCATCGAATTGACGCAGTGTTATCTTGATCATTACTTACATGAAGGCAAGGTGATCACTCTTGCGTTTCAGGAACCAGTCCAGGATAATATTAAATAAATATTAGTGTTAAATCAAATGGTGTATAATAGATATTTATTGTAACTACAGACAGTTGGCGTGTTTGATAATGTCCTAAGAAGACGAAACGCGTCACGTATTAAGATATACATAAATAAATGTAGAATTCAATCCAACGAAAACCTGGTTTTATTTTGGATATATTACCCAACAATATAATAGATGTTCCGGAGGCGAAACGTACGGAAGAGCATCATTTCCCTTTGGAATGATCTGATCCTTTGATCAGTTCACAAGGATTAAAATTAAAATGTACGCGTCTCTGTTCCGTTCAATAGTCCCTTTTTTCTCGCACGTACGAGTGTTTGGATTATTTCCGGGTTAGTAATCTTTTTGTTTCGGAATATATCAGAATCAGTTCCATTCACCTCGCGCGGCCCTGGGCGAGCACTCACCTCGCAAGGCCGACCGCTCCCACAACCTCATCCAACGGCAAACCCGATCAAAATAGTCATACTATGAGAAACTTACCACTGCCGCACTCTTGCTTGAGGATAATATGTGTCGTTATTTATCCACGACGTTCTTATTACTAATTAAAAGAGTTATTTTACGTATTAAATGTAAAATCAAACACTGATTTTTTGAGTCTACTTAATTGTATTTTTTTGTTTAAAAAACACAAAAATAAATTTTGTGACAATTGTTTCGTCTAGTTATGACATTTTCACGAATGAAAGATATTCGTTTTAAAACGACGTAACTAGGCTAAACGATTGTCACAAAAATGTATTTTTATGTGTTTTTTTTAAACAATAAAATACAACTTAGTAGACTCAAAAAATCAGTGTTTGATTGAACATTTAATACATAAATGAAAATGGAGTTCTACAAATTAAACGATAAATATATAAATTGAAGAGTTATAATTGCGTTCGACTTAAACGGAATAATCCATTTATAGACGTGCAGGTTTTCATTTATACGGACATATTGTGTAACTGTACGCTGTTATTTGTTGTTTTATTTTTATTACATATTACTATTTGTGTTTATTTACTAATTAACCCATATCATGTATAAATATGCTTTCTATTTATAAATGATATGTCGTTTGTTACGTTTATTTTCAACGTTAGAAAAATATCAAAGTACTAATGTGTGAAGGCAACTAGCAGTAACTCAAGTTGCGGCTGTTTGGGGTAACACGGCTCAAAGTATTCTTATAATTGGCCTCTATCATATACAGTCGCAGATTTTGCTCTATCTCTTTTCTTTACCGAGATATTCATTATCCGAACAGCCGCAAAATTGTATTAATTTGATACATGTTTTGCCAAAAAGCATAATTTTAAGTTTCTCGTTTATTTCAAAACTACTGTTTTGAAGTTGCGGCTCTTTGGCTTTGCACATTAGAGTAGATAAAGTGACTAGTGGTATGTGTGATGCTTGATTCTCCTGTCCGTCTGCAAACATTTAAATCATGAAGCACGGAAACAATAAAAGCAATTTGCTGTATAGTCTTGGAAATCAGATACGAACCCGGATACAGCATAGAGTAGTGATCGCGCTTATGGCTGATGGCGTGTTCTTTATGGTCCATGACATTGTCCGGAGATTTCTTAGTAATTGGATTTAATTTCCTCGCTCACTTTGACAAAATTGATTCTTGTACTCGGACTATATTATACACCTTTTTTTTCAATCTTTGTATTTACGTAGTATTTTTTGGTCGCAGTTTTTTTAAATATTATTTTTTGTAGCAGATTTTATGACCCGTTTCTTCATAAACATTTGTAATTGGCGTCAATCAAACATCGTTGTATAATATCAAGATATTTTTCAAGGAAATTTTGGAATTGTAGCTTTGATTCATGTTGGAGATTCGCCAATGTTGGTACTCAATTATCGCGATTGCTTTCAAGAGTTATATATACTGGGTAAAAAGGTTTCTTTTAATTTTTATTCATTTCGTTCACCCGCTAATCCAAGAACTTTTCCCCATTAAGTTTTGCGACTCAATGGTGATTCATCGATTCCGAGTATTGACTTAGTAGCGCCAAATACTAATAATAATATTACGTTTCCTTTACCTGGAACAACGTGTGGAAACATTTGGCTCGTAAATATCGGTTGCGTGTTTAGTAATATTCAAATTGTTTCTTGTATTTCAACTCTCGTGTTGAGCTCAGATCAGCGGTCTTTACCCGAACGCCGTGGAACTGTTCTGGTGGAAGCGTTCCGAGGCCGCTTCTGTATCCGGAGCCATTCAACCGATAATCGGGGTAAATCAGACGCAACAACTGCTGCACATGAACATATTCCCTGTCACGGACCTCACACGCGATGGATCGATACTGCACGCCGTATACTGCACACACCATACTGCACACACCATACACCATACACCACAATACCTACGCCTCGCGTGATGTGTGATCATTCTCCAAGGTGGTATCACGAATGTCTTGCATCAATAAATAATTATGGTTGATGGGTGGAAGACTTTTTGCATTTCAACCGAAGAAATGCATTGCAAATTTAGCTCCATAGACCCCTTATTAGCTCAACCCCTTCAAACGAGGCATTGTAATTAGAAATGGGTGGAAGACTTTTTGCATTTCAACCGAAGAAATGCATTGCAAATTAAGCTTCATAGACCTCCTATTAGCTAAACCCCTTCAAAACGAGGCATTGTAATTAGAAAACCTTTTATGTCTGACAAATTTTGACCTTTGCTTTGTCATCCAAATGAATCGTTAACATTCAAAACCAAAACGATTTGCTGCAATGCTTATTATTTCTTCTCAGAAAGGCTTTTAATTGATCACCTCGAGTATAGATTTATTTCTCACAAGGATCAAGGATAATAATATCGAAGGTATGTAATTTGAGTCCTTCACGTTTGATAACATATTTTAGCTGTCATTTTCAATGTCTTTGTTTTAATTATGCATTCAATGCATACGTAAATGTATGTACGTGAGATCGCCTTGCAGTATCCTCAATAAACGTTGAATAGAAATTTAGGAAATGATTTTCTAATAGAGTCATAACCATAATATAGTAAAACCTTGATATAACGGGCCTCTATTTAACGGACAAAAATCCGGTCAAAAGTTTAAAAAAATTGACACGCCCTATAAAAATTATACATGCTTAAATTCAAGTGCCGTCGCATGTAAACAATTTTGAGCGGCCATGATAATAATGTCATACATCTAGCACTAGAATTTGAGACATACTACCATCCTGCTCATAGACTGCACCTAGCCGGAGCAACAACAACACTGCCAAAAATGAAGTTATCAGCCGATCTAATAATGTTTATTCACCTTTCGTCAGATAACGATGTTCAAGTATATTATACGCATTTTCATAATTTTAGAATGTTGATTATAATAAAACAACAAAATTCAAAACCCTTTTTCATAGCAGGTTTACCGAAAGCAAGCGAGTTCAGCATTAAACAGCAACGACACTTCACAACGAGTGTCCGAAAACGATAAATAGAATTTTGTTTGTGTTTTGTATTGTTTATTTATATCTTTTTTTATTTATTCAATAATTAATATATGCATTACAAACTAACATTTAAGGCATATTTTAACATTTAAAAAAAAAAACAAATTAAAAAGTAAGCAAGAAGACTTTTGTTAAATGTCTAAATATTGTCTATATTAAAAAAAAAAGTTTTTAGTTTTATTTTGTGCCTGTTTTTATTATATAACGGACTTTCGGCTTTAACGGACACTCTCCCCCCAATCAGTCTGTTATATCGAGGTTTTACTGTAGCCTTGTTATTATAGCAACACGGACTCGAGGTTTTTTCTAGTTTTTTTCATTATGAAATTATCGTTAGATCATGTATTTTCTATCTCTCGTTATTCAGCACTGATTTTATTGATAGTAATTGGATAATATAATGTTTGTTTACCGCTACAGCCGCTAAAATGCAATAAATAATGTCAACGCTATCGAATCTAAGCGTTTTTTTTGTAAAATCAAGTGGGAAAGTGCGGAGCGGGCTGTGTGAATAACCGGTATACGGTGTACCGCACCCACAGCATGAGCCATAAGAGTTGCAGTATGCCAACAACAACAAAGCATTATCATGCGCGTTTTATTATCATTTTCAACGAGTAAACACACCGAAATTATGATGCTGTCTTAAATTACACATACTCGTATTGTATACAGTTATAAATATACTTTTATATTATTTTTTGTGACATCTCATCAAAGATGCAAATATGGAATTCTTGGCATTTACGGGGCTGACGACCGTCATAGGCTGGTTTAAGTGATCACTTTACACACGTGTAACATTCACCAATTCTACCCATTATTGACAACCGCACTACTCAAATTCTTGAAAGTTCTATATATCGCTCACTCCTTTCAAGAACGTCATAAATCAAAAATCGTCAATTTTCAGTTGTGCATGTTTTCGGAATGCCCAGAAAACGTACTATATCCCAGCAAAAGAGCCATATTTTTAACTTAATATTTACCCGCTACAGGGCAAAAAATTTTGTTTTTGCATTTTGAATAAAATTTACTGTTTAATTTTTTTTTAAACACCAAATATTTTTCAAATGGAGAAAAAACCTTCAGGTTTTTTCTCCATTTGATTAGATTTTTTAGAAAGATCTGTTGCACAGTAAAAAGTTCAATAAGTGGCTTGATATTTATTTTTAATACATTGTGTTATATTCTTAAACTTTAAAAACGTTCTCCTGAAAAATCAAGTTTTTTGATTTATGACGTTCTAGAAAGGAGTGAGCGATATATGAACCAATTTTGAAACTTTGTTCTCGAATCACTAGAACTTCATTAGAGACAAGTATTTGGACACACTCAAAATGTTGTAAATATACTTTTAGTTTTGAACTATCTAGTTGATGAACATCATTTACATTATTTATACATAGATTTGGCGTTTAATTTGTAAAACTACGTTTTGATTTATACATTGAATGTTAAAATGAAACACTGATTTTTAGTCTACTAAATTGTATTTCATTGTTAAAAACACATAATAATATTTTTTTTCACAATAGCTTCGCCTTTACATGGCATTTTCAAAGTTTATAAATGCCATAACAATGTGTTTTTAACAATAAAATACAATTTAGTAGATTCTAAAAATCAGTGTTTGATTTTAACATTATTTAATCAATAAACAATTTACTTATATGTTTTTTCTAATCTTACGTATGGAATTAAAGCACAGAGTTGGCAAAAGAAGGATGAAAGTAGACTGAATGCAGTCGAAATGCGTTCTCTAAGACGAATGCGCCAAAAAACGTTTTATGATAGATGCGATTATTAAGGCTGACATATGCATTATCTATAAAATTCAAAAAGGTATGTTGAGATTGTTTGGACATCTGAATCGAATAAGTGAAGAAAGAATAGTAAAAAAAATATGAGGCAAAATAATAGAAGCGAAGGAAGACCGAGGAAATCTTGATTAAGTATTCCAAATACTTGAAAGTATTTGTTGCACTTTCTATGACATATAGCTCACTCCTTTCAACGTCATATATCAAAAATTGACAATTTTCAGTTGTGCATGTTATGCATGCAATGCCCAGAAAATGTACAAAAATCCCAGCAAAAGCGGCATATTTCAACTTAATATTTACCCGCTACATGGCCGAAAGTGTTGTTATTGAATTTTGAAGAAAATGTATTTTTTATTTATTTAAAAAAAATATATTTAATATTTTTCAAATGGAGTAAAAACATTCAGATTTTACCTAAAAAGATCTGTTGCGTAGTAAAAAGTTCAATAAGTGGCTTGATACTTATTTTGAATACATTTTATTATATTTTTAAACTTTAAAAACGATCTCCTGAAAAATTAAGTTTTTTGATATATGACGTTGTTGAAAGGAGTGAGCGATATTTGTTATTTGCGCCTGCAGTTTTGAAACCATAATCTGTAAGCAGCATTAAGTCGACTTGAAAATTAAAAGTATTTATAATTTTTATTTCCACCAGAGAAAGTAGCACATGCAAGATGGTAGTACCTACCTCACCTCGCGGTATAAGGCAACTCTTGGTAATTTCCAAGAGTCCGTTTATCTTACAGTACGCGATGCACAATACTTATATGTACCATATATCGCTCACTCCTTTCAAGAACGTCATAAATCAAAATACTTGATTTTTCAGGAGAACGATTTTAAAGTTTAAAAATATAACACAATGTATTAAAAATAAATAACAAGCCACTTATTGAACTATTTACTGTGCAACAGATATTTTTAGGTAAAACCTGAAGGTTTTTTCTACATTTGAAAAATATTTAATTTATTTATAAAAATAATTAAACAACACATTTTGTTCAAAATGCAAAAACAACATTTTCTGCCCTGTAGCGGGTAAATATTAAGTTAAAAATATGCCTCTTTTGCTGGGATATAGTACATTTTCTTGGCATTCCGAAAACATGTACAACTGAAAATTTACGATTTTTGATTTATGACGTTCTTGAAAGGAGTGAGCGATATGTACCCATAGCAGGATGTAAACTCATCAACACACTTCACTCTCCTCTTATGGCGGATGTTGGGATGGTAGACAGTAAACATTACAATTTTGTTAGTATTTATACATCTCGAGTTAAATGCAACGGATGATTAATTTAGAAAAAAATCTTAATACTCTGGTATGTTGGCATCACTGGAGTCCAGTGGTTAGTAGGTACATCGCAACATCAACAAATACCAAAGTATATATTATCCGATCGCTACACTTTTTTGTATAGTAAATATTTTACTTAAATTAATATTAATTTTTTATAATTAAAATGTAACTTTGTTTTAAAATCACTATAAAGTGATTTATAGTGATTTAAAAACAAAGTTACATTTTAAATATAAAATGGAAAATCACAAAGTTAGTGCTTCAAATATAAATTATATTAATATTTTTCCTCGACACGCAGTATGTCTTACATTATTTTTGACATTGATGAAGAAGAATATTGAAGTCTGGGCTTTTACAGGGCTTACAACCGTTATGGGCTTTAATTAAAAACGTTCCTCGTCCCACCATAGATGTCTCTAGTGAACTCTCTCGTACTGTGTTTCGAGTTTCATCAATATATCTAGATATTTAAGAATTTCAGTAGTGTGGTCGGCAATCGTGGGTCAATTGTCTATCTTTGTTTCGAGTTTGATTGATATATCTAGAAGTTCCAAGAATTTGAGTAGTGTGATTGTCAATCATGAGTAGAATAGGTGAATGTTACACGTGTGTAAAGTGATCAATAAAACCACCCTATGACGGTCTTGATCCCTGTAAATGTCCAAACTTCCGTATTTTTCTTCACTATGTTAAGATGTCAAAAATAATGTTAAAAAAATAACTCCTGATTGGAGATAATCTAGCTTTGTGAACAAGTATTTGGACACACTCAAAATGTTGTACGCAGTATTTCTGTTGAAAATATAGTCGTATTTCGTATTCACGAGTTCGAGGTGTGGATTTTTAGATTATTTTTAACAACCGCGCCGTATTTTTAGCTCCGTTGAGATTGGACGTCAGACTTGAAGTATTTTAGCGAAAAGTTCTATCATTATATCGTGTACAATTTCTATTTTGAATTGAGTTATTTGCCAGTCCGATGTATTTTGGCCGATATCGCGTTGGCGGGCTGTGTTTTCCAAATACATTCCACTTCCTGTCATACCTCACACTGCTCCGATCCGTGATTCAGCCACACCTAATGGATCATTCTCATGATGTGTTATTATTGGCTAATAATTTAATATGAAAAATCACAAGACTATCGGTACGATTCTTATTGAAATCTGTAGATAAATAAGGGAGATATGACCGTTTTACTTTAGATATTTGAATAAAATGAAAAACGGACAGCGCTATACGTCATCAAATTTTACGTCGTAGGGTGTGTTATGGGGCGTATCCCTTTATGTATCTGTTTTATAGAGCTGTAATAGTAGTAGTGTGGATTCGTTTCTGTGACGTCATTCTTTAACAGCTGACGAAAACGGCGTTTTTACGAAGGCGAATTTTGCAAAAGAAAATGATGAATGAAAATATTGATTATATTGGCTGTTATAAAACAAAACGAATCTTACACAATCCCATAAAGTATTGTGTAAGACTCACCTATAAAGGTTGAGTATGTTAAATTAGATATTCCTCCTGAGTTAAACTCCCATTCTAGCCGGGGTTGTCTACTGTCACACTTTATATTATACGTGTTTTTACCAGATAGATAGTTTAACATTTCTATATACAGGACCAACCTGCCTGTAGGAAGAGCTACCGCTATGTTGAGCAATACCACACTGGATATGATATATCTGTTCTATGTGTCTGAAGGAGTATTCCGAAGCGCGATTCTTCTACATCTTTAACAAGAGTCTTCTTGCTGACTTTTTAATTTATGTTTTTAATATATGCCTTAAATGTTTGTTTGGGATATATATTATTTTTGAATAAATTGAATTGAAACCAAGGGACAAGGTGTATGACTACCGTCAAATACAAAATCGTTTAACTTTCACATATAACTTATCTTTCGTACACATTTCACCCTAGAAAGTAAGAAAGGGTCTAATCACCTAATATCGTTAACAGTCATTGTAAGGCAGCATTTCCAGAAACATTAATTTTACCATAAACTCTTAGAATTACACATGTGCATATAAAATTAGACTCAACAATGCATAATGTGTAATGCGTGGATGAATCATTGTATGTATTGTATTGTACATGAATATTTACACGTTTTACTGTTCTGTTTTATTTACATCTATAAACAATCATGACATGTAAATAATTTATATTATGGCCCAAAATCACCTGTGAATGCAGTTTTATGAAGAAATAATTGTATTTTTAGGTCCAATTATATTAAAAATAAAATAATAACAAGAAAAAATTATTTATTAATTTGGAAAGTATGTTACTTAAAAATACAAACATAACTTTTAGGCTCTAAAATGTATGAAAAAAGTATTGATACAGAAGTACCGATATAAAGGCCGAAAAAGTAACATACTCGTACAAGTCATAATTTAAGTGGGGAAAAAAAATGAATTTCATATCCCGTTATATGTATTTTTAATTATTTTTTTTTTCAAATTACAAACGCTGAAACATTGAAAACATTCAGGGCTTTGTTCAGAGGATATTCGTAAGCACAGAATTTATTCCACCGGAGAGGTCACATCGCTCACTCCTTTCAAGAACGTCATAAATCAAAAAACTTGATTTTTCAGGAGAACGTTATTAAAGTTTAAAAATATAACACTATGTATTAAAAATAAATATCAAGCCACTTATTGAACTTTTTACTGTGCAACACATATTTTTAGGTAAAACTTGAAGGTTTTTTCTCCATTTGAAAAATATTTAATATATTTTAAAAAATAATTAAACTATACCTTTTCTTCAAAATGCAAAAACAACATTTTTTGTCCTGTAGCGGGTAAATATTAAGTTAAAAATATGCCTCTTTTGCTGGGATATAGTACATTTTCTGGGCATTCCGAAAACACGCATAACTCAAAATTCACGATTTTTGATTTATGACGTTCTTGAAAGGAGTGAGCGACATGTTTGTCTACGCCCAATTTTTTTAAAGAATGTTGTTTGGATATTCTTTTGTTTTTTAGAATATACGTAAATTGATAAAAATATTTTATATAAGTATTTCTTAACTCCTTATCTTTTAACAACTCTTTTCTTTTCAAAACCATATATATAATTATTTCGAAGAAAAACTTAACTTGTAAGAAAAAAGTCAATTACGTAAACTGTTACCTGGATATAGAGAAAATCAAGTTGCGACTTAACGAATTACTGGGCCTAGAGAGTATTGTAGCTTGGTTTGGAAATAAGCCGTATATTTATGTGCGTAATAGCGGAGCGAGTCACGTGTTTCTCGTGCCTGCGTGGGTAAAGCCTAGTAATTTGACCTGAACGGGGATAGATGATCAACAGTCGGCTTGTCGGTGGTGACCAGTGGACCAGTGGACCAGTGCAGAGCTGCCAGCGGCCGCGTGACGCGCGAGGAGGTTCTCCACACCGATGCTGTTCAGCGGCGGTTATTTCTGAACCGCCGCGTAGTGTACACACGTACGCTGTACATGTAGTCCCAATGTGTACACAACTGGATAAACCATTACACCTCATACGTGGCAAAGCGACTACACGATACACATCTATGTCTCTGAAGTTTGATCACAAAAGTATGTTAAGCCCTTATTTATTTTTGTCGACCAAAATATGTAATTTTTAGATTCGGCATTAGCTTTGTAGAATTACAAGTTGATTATTTTTTTTAATACCACTTGTATAATATCACTTTTTGAGTTTTATTTCATTACACACGACTAGTTTCGAAAACAACTGTAGTTTTTGAAACTATTCGTGTGTCTTCTTCAAACCCTCATCTACACTTGATGGTGCATAGGGCACTGCATCATATAAACGCAGTGTTATCTTGATCGTTAACACATGAAGGAAAGGTGATCAGCCCTTCGCTTCAGGTACCAGTCCGGGTGAAAAAATAACTTATATTTATTTGACCCTCCCCTGGGAATCGAACCCGGGACCTCCAGCACGGTAGCCAAGCGTGCTGAATATTACACTACGGAGGCGGACATTTGTGTTATGAAATAAAACAGTCGTGTGGAATGAAATAAAACTCAATAAGTGGTTTTATACAAAAAAATAATAATTATCAAAATATGCACCATTGACGTTTGCGTTGTGCTGTGCCGTTCCTGCTCAAATGCGCGTGTTCTTATTCGCATTAAAGATTCTGCCATGTTGCAAAAACTCGCTACAAAATAAGATTAGACCGGTCCTTGCCTCCTGTAACCTACCTTCATCTGACCGTGGAGTATGATAAAATATCGAAATACGTATGATAAAATATCGAAATACGTGTGATAAAATATCGAAGTGCGTAACAAAGACGTGAACTATATATTCGGGTGTCCAAACTTAAAACACAGTAAGGGACATGTTTTCTGAAAAATTTTTGTTTTTCATTTTTGGACTAAGCAGATTCTACTTAGTCCAAAAATGCAAAAAAAAAAAAACACGCAAAAAAAGTTTTAAAAAAAGCCCCTTACTGTGTTTTAAGTTTGGACAGCCGTATAACCTTAGTTGTGTCACTGATATATTATAACTGTAGTTGTGTCATTGAGAGATCAATTCTTTTCTAATCGTACCATATCTAACTGAAAATGCATGGATGTGAAAATTATTTGATTTTTTAATTTGCAACTTTAAGCCGAAAAGTAGCAAGATCAGTAATAGCGCGCAACACGGAGAGCATAAAAACACTCAAACCCTTCACCCCGTGGGTGCATGCCTGCGACATCACATAACATCTCTCAAAAAAATATATTATGGATAATACTGTGTAACTTCTCATAATGAGCACCTCTCATAACGACCATAACGACGATAAAGAGCAAAAAAAAAAATTTGGTCCCTTAACGAGCGACATTTCCCATAACGAGTTACAGAGAAAAAAAATGTCAAGCCCCCTTTCACGACATTAATTGTGAGCAGGGACTTCCGCGCCAGTCAAAACGAAAAATGTTTCGCTTAACGAGTAAGATTCTGGAACGAATTATGCTCGTTATTAGAGGTTTCACTATACAATACTTCACATTCTCTCATACCCCCCTGTACTATAAAATCATATCTTCAACTGACCTTTGTTTATTTGTTGTATATTTATATTTATAATTCTTTATCGCCTGTTTAATTATTTTTTTGCCAATACACCTAAGCCACTACATCAATGAATGTTCATATAATTATTTGGTTACGAATGATAAGTGAAATACTTGGAAATAATTCTAATTATAATCATTATCGATTTTATTTAATGGTTCTGGATAAAAATGGCACAAGGCTTTTACATAATAATAATTTATTTAGTACATACATACAAACAGAGGCGTGCATTCTATATAGGCAGAAAAGCAGTGCCTACCCTGGATTACTCTCGTTCCATATAGAAACACGACCAGTGCCTTCTATGCCTTATCCTTAACCAACCCATACCACTGCATAAAAGTAGTATTTGTTATAAAATGTTAGTATAAAATTCATACTACGACGACAGTCTTTCAATCTGTTGTACAAACCCGCACACGCTTTCGCTTACGATATCGACCAAAAGGTTTTCAAAACCAATTAAATGAGATCGTTGAGAGTTTAAAAAAAATGTTTTTTTAATGTTTAAAATATCCATTTGTAAATAGGTTACACCCTCTCCGTAACGGTCTGTGGATTACTTGAGTATAATCTCCCTTTAAAAAATCCTCAGATGTGTCTAATCGTGTCCCATGATCTTGTTGGCCATTCGCTTCACCCGGTGCGAGCCAACACGCCCAGGAAACTTCGTTTGCAATAACTGCATTGTTAGCCGCGTGTGACAGGTTGCAGCGCCTTGGTGGAAAAACACGTCATCCATTCCGTACAGTTCTGGTCATAAAAACTTGATTGGCGAAGACCCATGGCGATAACTGCATTGCCGACTGCATTCTTGAAGAACTATGGACCAATGACGCAGCCAGCCCAAAATCCACATACCACAGTAATTTTTGGTGGATCCATGGGTTCCTGATGGACGCATCGTGGGTTCTCGGTTTCCTAGATCCTTCTTCTTTTCCCTTTTTATGGGTCACCCTTCTAGAGTGTTCTAGCCAGTGTCAAGTTATAGTTACCTATAACTTGACAGTTCTCTTTACATTAATGTAGCTGTCAAGTTGAAAATGCACCTCATCGTTGAAGACGATTTTCTTAGTAAACATTCCATTGACTGCTTCACAATCCGATATCATTTCGGTGAATATCCGGCGCTGGCTATGGTCCATAGTACTATAGAGAACATCTCTCTTTTGTTAAAATTTGCATACACACAAAAACATGCATATCTGCTGTTATCTGCCAGTTATTAACGTACACGTGATACTTACGCATGACAAAGCCAGTGACCAGCAGTTGTATTATAATATTATGTCCGTGTAATACAATATTATGTGGATGCGCACCAATGTACAGTTTGTATGTAGGCATAGGTAGTAAGGTAAAGAAACCTTATGTGCGAAGTAACTGACCACAATATCTTTTGGTGTAGAGTGCACTGGGCAACATTCATTTAAATATCCAAGGGGTGATGCTATTTTTCACCGTTGATATTAAAAAATAGCCTTCCTCATTGCATCATATTTGATCGATGTGTTATATCATTATTAGACGATCGTTGTTCATGGAAATTTCGCTAACTTAATTGATTGGTAAACATATTCCAAAAATTATTGCGGTTATTATTAAAGCGGTATTACTGAAAATTATATAACTTGATATGCGAGCGGGCTGAGTTGTGCATTACTCAGTTTTGTTTCCACATATGAGTGAGTCCATTCTATTGCAATATTACTGCTTTTATTTGACTATAAAGCGCAATTTCAAGCATTACTTGCCGCAAACATTTATACTCGACGATTAGACAAAAAGTTTTAACGTTTACATCTAAATACTCAAATTTAATTATTAAAAATAATCACATTCGTTTGAAAATGCCAGAACTAGGCGAAACAATTGTCACAATATTAATTTTCATGTGTTTTTTAACAATAAAAAAAACTTAGTAGACTCAAAAAATCTGTGTTTGATTTAACAATACATAAATTAAAATGGAGTTCTACAAATTAAACGCCAAATCAATAAATAAATACTCAAACGTTGAATGTAAAATGGTTGACAAATGAAGCGCCACAATTCATCAGAATTTCACAAAACTAGTGCATTTCTACATAGGGTAATAATTTGTAACATGCTCTATAGATGACCCCTCTTCATCTAAAACGATTCTTGCCTTCTTCAGGTCTTCGAGGACATTTACTCCATCCACAAGATAAAACTCGTTTCATATAAAATATCAATTTATTCAAGACTCGCTATAGCTAATTATTTATTTTATGATCGGTTGACGGTAATGACAAATATATTTTATACATAGTTATTTTCGTCGTGTGATTGATGTACCAGATCGGCATGTAGCACATATATGTGCGTGTAAATATCGCGAACTCATCAACTTCTATACGTAGTCCGTGAAAATAAGCCGCGATTTGCGATGGCGTCGTGACGCCCGGCTCCCTCAATCGACGTCATAAATTCCACCAAGCACGGCTAATGTTGTACTCGAGATTGTAAATAGATCGACCCATCGATTGATTTGCTTCAAATGATATTCATTGCTAACGGTTTTACTTTGGGCAATTTACTTTACTGACGTATAGAACTTGTGGGCACGTTAAAAGAACGTTACAACAAATTTACTATGCGAATGTTTTTAGACTAAGTAAAAGTCCATAATATGGACTTTTACTTAGTATGTAATTATGTATTATGTATCACTCAATTTTGGGTGCTTTGCCGAAAAAAAGTAAAAAGCCCGGGAAGGCCAGAAAAGGCATTGCGCGGTCTTGTTCACTTACTTCTTGAAATTTACGTAATTAAAACTTTACATGATCCAAATAAGAAAAAAAAAATGTATTTCTACTTAAAATTATGTAAGTAAGTTGGGAAATGAATTAAAAGATTTGATTTAAAGAAATTTGTAAATTATGATGAATCCACTATGTATACAAAATACTATGATATTATACACCGAATAATACCATGACATGCATTGAAGGGTTAACGTCTCGCCGTCTTATTTAGTTTGTCCTGTTTACCGAGTCATTCCAGTTTATTATTTGATTATAAAGATCCGTGTAATACTAGTGTGGGCAGCTGTCTAGCGTTGCCAAAGCTTTCCCACACCATTTCATGGCGAGCTAAAATTAGTTGGACAATAATAATTACTGCGGAGTCTTCAATTAGCGTCTTATCCGTTTAATTGCTCTCGCGAGGGAACAATGGACCCGGTACTACTCACGTCTGGGCCTTGTGCATCTTGCGATCTATTCGTCTTTTTAGTTTTATTATGTTTGGATTTATCGAGAAAAATGACGATCGAATCTGATTTCTGCATACATGACTAGTTGTCGTAGTAGAGTTGGTTCGAATCGCCTTCAATGCTAGTCACTTATGTACCAAAATTTAGTCGAGCGTCTATTCTAGGTCCTACATATGAGTGAGCTGGGTGACGGTTTTTGGGAATTAAATATTAGAGTCTCCTAATGTGAGGCTATAGCTAGCTCCCAATGATTATCACCTGGGTCACTCCCATGCCACGACTTTAAATACAATCCCAACTTTGGTCCACGAGTGACTTGATTACTACGCGCCATCTCCACTAATAGATCAATACTACGATGACGTAGTATCCAAGCACGGTCGCTGGAAGAGGTATAATATTAATACGAAGCAATTTACTGTAACAAATAGTTTTCTAATAACTACACATGCTCTGATGGGAAGCTAAATGTTTGTTCGTAACTGAGTCGCGAGAATACCGAAACAATATTTCTGTACAGTTTTGATTTAAGTTCGATTAATTAATTCTAAATCATCAAATGAAGGTTCATCTTCAACACTTTGCAGTCAATAAATAATTATAGCATTGATAATTATACGAAGGAGTCAACATTAATTCTGGGACATGAATCGTTAGGTACGAAGGAGACGATATTTAGCATCGTATCTAGTAATGGGTATGATTCATGTTTGCTACCGCTACCTAAATACAATAATATAGCTACTGAATGGAGCCGAGTTTACTATGTACCTATGCTACTATAAATAATAACATTTCGCCTGCTTTGCATCCCACGTGAAAATGTAAATTTATAAATAAAAAGACGTGTAACATCCTGTTTAGCACGAGGCACTATACAAATCTTTACACTATACTCGTCCTACGTTTTGTTGGATGTTGAATGCGACCATCAATTTCTCGGAAGCTCCGCTCGACATGAAGTTACGGCTGTTTTCAGTAATTCGCCGGCTTAGCGTACTTTGACCATACCTCACGATTCGCACAATCAAAACAATAGGTGCATCATATATTATGCGTTGACTCCTAAGGTACCTGTATTCCTGGCGCGAGTATCCGTCCTACAGGTTGCATACTGCAGAACGAGGAAGAAGATAAATACTCTCCACAATAACATACAATAGAAACAAATTTTCGTGAAATTATTTTCAATATTTTGATAATTTATTTGCATTATTTTTGTATAATTTCTAATATTGAGATCGAGTAAATTGGAAGGTCTTTCGTGGACATTTTTTTATGTTGATTATATTTTTAAAATAAAACTACTTAAATAATTGTATTCCAAAATCCATTTAGTCTCCCCTCTAGTTTTTTTTATTAATAAGATTTATATTTTCTATATTAAAAGCGTTGATAACTTTGTGGTATGGTAATAAAACACTCCTTATCATCCATTGTTCACTTTGTGTATTACCACTTATAAAAGTGGTATTACACAAAGTGGAAAATGGATGATGAGGAGAGCGTTTTAATAAGACTAAAATTAAATTCATTTTGATTTTGGGGAAAATGAGAGCGTAACGTGTAGAACTTTGCATAATTTGGTGCGTGAAGCTTTTGCCATTATTATCCATAAGTAAAAGACGAGGAATCATCTCCTTCCTTTGTACGAAGGTACTCCTCTTGCTTTGCTGCTTGAAGTGATGTCACTTCTACTAAGATAAGTCTTGTTTTATTGATATTGTCTCGTGTGACCATAAATAGATGTGCTCGATGGTCAGTACTTACTACCATTAACCAGAACAATTCATTCAACAGTTCAACACATTATGAGTTGGTGAGTTTATTACACTTAATAAGATTCGTATGTGTCTGTCTTCTGTTGAAAACACACAAACATCAACTAATATACTACACGAAACAATGTGTAACAGCTAAGAATGACACGCTGATTCAACGATCGTTTTCGAGTTCAAACCGGTATCATTTTATTAAATAATTCCAGACTTACTCAAAGTCTATAATTAATTATTTATTAGTTTGATTTTTCCGTCGAAACGTTTTTAGATGTACCAACTCAACATCCGATGTTCTGAAAATTCTATAATGTGTTGTTAAAAGATTTCCACTTAAAAGTAACATGTTTCTGCATTTTCTCTTTATGTGTTTCTCTCCGAGTCTATTTCCGTACGTTGTTGCTTCACACGTGACAACTGCTTTACATTGGGTGGACCGAGGCAGATACATATTCGAGCATAAGAAAAACAGCAAGAAAAACAAAAATAATAACACGATATAAAAATAATAATATAAAAATTATAAGGTACGCACGATGAAATATAGTACTGTTTTTGGTATTGAATATAAAGGGAAATTTTCCTTTCGTCACTACATTTTTCAACCGTGCGTTTTATTTGCGTAATTGCGATAGCTTTTAAATATTCTTCGAATAATAATGTATTGAAAATAAATATCAAGCCACTTATTGAATTTTTTACTGTGTAACAGATCTTTTTAGGTAAAACCTGAAGGTTTTTCTCCATTTCAAACATATTTAGTCTACAGTATTTAAAAAAATTAAACAATACATTTTCTTTTAAATGCAAAACAACACTTTCTTCCCTGTAGCGGGTAAATATTAAGTAAAAAATATGACGCTTTGGCTTGTACATTTTCTGGGCATTCCAAAAACATGCACAACTGAAAATTTATGATTTTTCATATATGACGTTGTTGAAAGGAGTGAGCGATATGTAATAAATAAAAACAATCGTACTAATGCTGCTTGCGTCATTTTCATTATTTTTATATATTTACGTATATTTTTTGTTTGGTTTACATTTATTTTTTTTATGATTAAATGACACATAACAATAATAATAATAAATTTAAATAATTTATATGGCACCATTTTAGTAAAATACTACCTCAAGGGCGCTTCGTTCATTTATACAGTCTAAGTGTCACAGGTGTGGATTAATACCTATCCTCGTCTCTTTTATCACCGGCACAACTAATTATAAAAAAATTATGTATAATGTCTGGAGACAGTATGGGTGCGGAAAGTGATGATGCCATGACTTGTTCCATTCGGTCGTGATATCAATCTTCTGTAATGGATTTTATTTACTTTTTACTGTCAATAAAATGACCAAATTAGTTAGTATATAATTTATATTCTGGAAGAAGTATAAATAAGGCAGGCCCTGCTTCACAGGGCGCCAGATTCGTGGTTCGCTTTTTGTGTCTGGTCTCTGGCTGGAGCAGTAAGGAGCAAACCAGACTGTACTTATCTTATACTCGCCGACAAGGGCGTCGAACGGCGGACTCCCGATCACATCCATCGCAATAATGATGCCAACGCTGCCAAAACAATACCACTAGCCACTACATCAATTAAACCCAGAGACGAATCTAACAACTAGCTAATATATCGTAGTCATACAGAAGAAAGTGACCAAGTGCATTTTTTACAAAAACGTGATCGTTGATTATTTGATATCTTGCTAGCTTAATATTGCTCTAAAAAAATCCCAAAGGTTTTTAATCTTGGGAGTAAAATATATTAACTTGTTAAAAATGACTAACTGGATTGATGTTTATTTTCTTGCCAGGCAAAAGTAACATAAATAGCCCTCCTGAACATTTTACGTTTTGTTAGTTGGTCACTTTCTCCTGTATGACTACGATATGCGAACAATGTACGACAATGTTTAAAAATAACGCATTTTGTATGGGCATAAGTCGGGTTGTGGTCGCGTGGTTAGTGTCGCGGACTCTTAAGTCAGAGTTTCTCGGTTCGGACCCACTCTACCACAATTTGATACCTATTTCTAAATAATGAGCCGCTTAGGCTCACAGAAATAGTATGGAATTGAAATATTTGCGTAAATAATAAAAACACAAATATTTACCTTTCTTTTTTTAAAAAAAAAAAGGACAATTTAATCGGAATGATTTTAAAACATTTTATGATTATTTTATGCGGAAATTTAACAGTACAGTTACATAAATTCATTGACATTAATGAGTAACACAAAACATGTTTGTACCATTCCAGTTAATAAATACATTTGTAAGTTAGTGAAAATACCTGGAAGAGGGACGGGAGGGAGAAAAAGGGGCAAAGGGAAAGATTGAAGCTCAAGTCAAATACAAACTGCATGACAATAGGGACACACCACGATATTTAAATCATAAGAATATACCATAAAGTAATTTTTTAATCAACTTAATTTAAATAGAACGCGTGATATCTGTATTTTATACAAAATACAGATAAGTATTGTGAATGATCATAAATCGATATATTTACTGTAATGTTATGACGGACGCGTCGCGTGCGCTACGTGCGCGAAGACACTTTGTGATCAGCGTACGCGTGCACTTGATGACGTCCACATTAAACAGGACACTTTAGTCCCCTTTTTGTCAGGAGGCAGGTTGAACTGAAGCGAGTATTAAATAATAACACGGTATCGACTATTTATATTTATGTTTATTTAAAAACAAACAATACGACAGTCAATACTCATGTGCTTCCAAACAGCTCTGTTAAGTTATGTTACACCCGACTCTCACGAAGTACCAAATTAGACTATGTTAAAAACCCTCTTGCTTTAGGGTAGAGAATCATAAAATGCTGTACCGATTTATGGTCATGGGAACGCATACTAAAGCCGGACAACATATTGCAAGCAAATGACGAGTCCCTAGACTTTCTAAAAAAGGACAATAAAAGTGCGAATGAGAAATGGCAGGGCCATTACATTACTTACCAAAAGACTTTTGTCTAAAGAAATATTTTACTTTTATAATTCACCTGCCAAATTTACAAATTTATATTTTTTTCTCTCGAGAAAATTTTGACAAAGTCCATTTTAATGTTTGTAGGTACCTATGCTGAAATTGTAGGTCCTATTTATTGTTAAGTAATTGTTGTCTTTATTAAAAATTATGCTAGATCGGTTTGCATTGGGTACTGATAAAAATAATAAATAAAATAAATTTGGATAACTTATATAGCGCCATTTTCGTAAAAAAAATACCTCAGGGCGCTGATGTTTACTTAGCCTTTCGCCAGCCCTGTTTTCGATTTATTTACAAGAGTAGATCTCTGCGTTTTATTCATCCGGGAAATTGAATAATTTTCATTTTGTCGTTTGCCGTTTTATGTCATTAAACTCCGCTTTCATCCAGCGACATTTTCATTCTTAACAGCAATAATTACCTATTTGACATTTAAATTCTAAAATGTAATCATTCTCAATAGCTAAACAAATGAAACATTAAAAAAGATAGCAATACATAAAAGTAAAATATAATACCATTTTACTCGGTTTGTTTATCTCTTTTTATAAATCTAAAATATTCTACAATCATTAATGACATATTAATATGACATCTTTGCCTCGCAATTTGTAATTGATTTTGCATCCCGGTTTCAAATGCTCGCGACACGAAGAAGTGAAAACAATGCTGTTTTCATGGCGTCATAATATTGGCCCTTATCCCAACGTAACATCGTAAGCGCCAAGCTGAAAATATATTTTTGTTTTTTTGTAAATTAGCTCAAAATAAATACACGCATCATCTCGCAAAGAACTGTGAGCTTTTATTAAGGCATTTTGAAAATTTGAAACCTTTCTGCGATAAAAGTTGTACTGGCTGTGAGGGTTTTACCGACTGAAAACGAACACACTTTGTCGAATTGACCACACATTTTTAATTAGACCAGTGTAAATCCTTATAGTATGTTTGTTGTATGGGCCGGGCCGTGTTCCTCTCGTTCTATTTTCGTCTCTTACGTCTGCTCTGATAATATCATCAAACTCTCTATAATGATGGTGTGGTTGTATGTAGTATTGTGTGCCGGCAGTCGGCAGTGTGGCGTCATGACTCGTAGCTCGCTTCTCGCCGCTCATGGCTTCATTCATCAGCCGAATGTTAGTGTAGAGTAGAACCGGGAATGGCGTTTGACCTTAACATTACGTCGGTATTGTTTCCAGTTAAAACAAATACCACCACCACTGCTGGTTTATCAGCAGGAAACTGGTGACCCCGAATTAGTCTTCCCCGGCCACGTGCTCACTCTGTTTATACAGAACACAAAACCATCGCCAGCCCGATATAGCTCGCCCAGTCATCAAAATATATTTGTCCATTGGCACATGTGCAAAATGTATGATCTTAGGACTTTTGTTCATACATTTGTCCATTGGTACATGCGCAAAATGGTACTTCTATTTATACGTTTAATAGACAAACTTAAAATTTCAATTAACGGCTACCGAATCTTTTTCGGTTATATTTCTCCTTAATAGTTATATTATGTAAGTGTTTATTCTTTGATTCATCAAATTTCTTGAGAGTAACATTGTAATATCCACATTTTAAAACCCAACGTGTTAAAGCTGTTAAATTACTCTGAAAAATGAAAATACCTTATTGTGATTAAGGATGACACGTTAGACACACAGGTTCTAACCAAAGCCACAAAATTTCGTCGATGGGGGAAGGGAATTGTCAGAATGTCTCCTCATGAAGAGGAGCGGGAGATACAATAGGTATATTGCTCGCTTCCCAGCTCTCCCTTCTGTCTCCTCGGGCCTCTAGTGACTCCTGGAAGATCTCTTCAACACCCACAGAGGGACAGTACTGCCCTGCCGAGAATCTGTGATCAAGTAGAATTGATTTCGAAGCACACGAAGTAAATTAAACAAAATTAATTAGTGCATCTGTACATATATATGTAAACTCGCTTTAAAAGTGAATTGACTGACAGACATCGTAACAATCTCATGTTTCGATGTATTCTTTATTTTTTTTTATTATGTCGTTCTAAGTTTGTATAATCTGAGTTTCGTCTTATTTCTGTTCCCATAATCAAAATCTTAAACTGCTCCTAGCGCACAGATAAGACCAGCTTAATCAAGGTGTTTTCGTTCCAAACACGATGTGAGTCAGTTAGCCAGTACTTTATTTACATGTGTATTATCAGCTGCGTTATCAAAATTATGAGTCATGGTTTCATAATGTACTGGAGATTATTGCGAGATATGTACATCGCATGATGAAGGCATTTTATAAATCCACTGAATATGTGGATCGTCATTTAACAAACTTGTTATCAAAGAACTATAAATTGGAATATCAACAAAGAAAAACCTGTTTAAAACAATGTAAGATAACGTCATAAAAAAAACGTAAAGGAAGATACGACAAGGATATTTTAGTTTGAGACATGCTTGGGAGACGCGATCAATTCTTACAGAGGAGGGAACCTGATGATGAAGAAAAAGATATTTATTACATTAAAAAATCTTCCATCTTTCTTACTTCCTTTTTTTAATGATTACCTCCATTATTAGACCGTACATTAAATTATTTATTAAGTTTGTATGTATTGAATACATCGAATTGCATATTGCCTGAAGACACGTTGAACATGATACGTCAATCAGCGATGAACTAAATAATTGCACCCAAGCAACTAACCGCTCCAAATTTTCTCAGACTTAAAGTAGAAATTAAACAAAAGCAAGCTAAATAAGCAGTTGAACAAAAACCTTCGAAAAAAATAACAAGACTATCGACTGACTCAGAAGATGCTACGAAGAAGCACAGGACTGGAGAAAATTAAAGAATTTGCAACTTGTATCCAGCAGCAGTAAAACTGGGCTGAAGAAACGTAAATAAATTGTTCTCGTAAACTTTTTTTATTTTTATCATTTTTTTTGGCAGTGAGAGGATCTTTCTGCCAGTGTCAAGTCTTGTTGTTATTTACAAACAAAAAAATAATAATAATTAATTAAAAAATCATAGTTTAAATGCGTTTAGCTTTATCATTTTCAAAATTATGACCTCAATTCTAGAATTAGGTTCAAGAAGAAGGGTGGATATTTGGGTGGGGAGTTTGATTCCTGCCTGTGTTAAGCTATTTAGACTGTTCTCCTTCTCTGTTGTGAGCGAACACTGGAAAACGTATGGTTTGCATCCCCTATATCTTGTCCATTTTCGCAATATGGTGATGTAACGCACTTATTTGATAGATTAATAAAAAATACTATCCGAAAATTATTTCGGAATATCTCATAATATTGTTATTCTTTGCTCTAGACTTTTCGCTGTTACCGCCGTCGACTTTCCACAGACGTTGGCTCCGCTCGTCTAGTTTATAATCCTCTTCAGTATTTTGGGAACATCCACGTGCCTACCTACTATAATCTAGCTATCACCTTGAAAGCGATTTATATCGGACGGGACAACGCAGCGCCCATACATTTCCCTTTTGAACGCACCGAACAGCTTGAAAACACTTCCAAGAATATTGTATTTTGTGGAGTATCCCACGTTATCTTGGATTTGTTTTTTTTTTATAACGCGCTCGTTAAAATGCTTTTCCGATAAAATTATTTTGCGTCATTCGTGACTTGATTACATCGCTAATAATGCGCTTTCTCGGAACTATAAGGAAATTACCTACTTTATAATAATAATGTTGTGTACAGTTTTGTCGCGCCGCTTCCTTCACAGCTGGCGCCGGTGCTCAGTCCATCATTCGCCTATTCGTCACTATTCCCGCTGACACTGTACATTCACCAGCAGTGCCAACCTTTTGACAAAATAATACTAACAAATACAAATTACTCACTTTCAATATGTTAAAATAAAAAGCACATATATTCAGAAATGTTGGCTGGTACATCATTTCTGGCTTGATGCTGCTTTTATGTACAGGAGGCCTAAAAATGGTCACACTGTTTGTCCGTAACATTCATTTGAACTATTTATAGGAATTCGCAATGTCGTTTGGGATGAAAAGGACTTTTGTAATATATACAGTAAGATTCGAGGAAAACTTGGCATGATTAAGTATTTTAAATACATACTTAACCAAGAAAAATCTGCGATGTTGAAGATGTTGTGCGATGGGGAAGAGAAAGAAGACGTTTCTGGAGAGATCATGTGAGAAGAGCGAGTTCGGATCGAGTGGTGAGGGTGGCAGCGGACAGCAGCATAGGCGGGATCAGACCCCCAGGAAGACCACCTAAACGATGGAAGGATAGCTGGTCTTCCACCTCCCAGGAGCGACCCGAGAATGACAGGACCTAGTCCTAAAAGAAGAAGAAGAAGAAGACTTAACCATTAAAATGGTCAGGTCAGGAGTCGGAATAATCGGCGGGTATGTATGAGGATATGGATGAGTGTGGAAGTTGTTTTCAAAGACAGATGGTGTGGCGTTCTGTTCTCTCTGCTTACTGCTTGCTGGGGAAGCGGCGTGATGGTTAGTTTGTTACATTTATGTTATGGTGCGGTGGCGGTTATAGTATCGCGAATCCCAGGTCAAGAGTTTCTAGATAGGTTGGACCTTCATTCAGCCATAACTTAATTCCTGTTTTCAAAATTTCCTTAGGCTACGTGAAAATAGTATGGAATTGAAGTACATATTTGTGAATATCATAAGATCGTAAATATTAAGCTTTAATATAACTATAGTTATTGAAAAACCCAATTCAACGTTTGATTTAGTTTAACGTCATTCATTTTTAGGAAATTCTACCGCCCACTGTTTATAGTATAGATAAAATCTTGACGCGTTGTCAAAACCGCAGTGTGGTTTAATTACTGACTTTATTTACTTTCAGATTTATAAACCTATTTATTAGATTTGCACTGACTTTACTTGGTGGAACTGCATTTTATATAATAACGACGAAATCCGGTAACTGCTCAAATAAAATAAAAATTGAAAACAACTATGTATTTTTTGTTCTATTATATGTACAAATACCTGTATTATAAATATTTTTTCGTATTTAGAATATCGCTCACTCCTTTCAAGAACGTCATAAATCAAAAAACGTAAATTTTCAGTTGTGCATGTTTTCGGAATGCCCAGAAAATGTACTATATCCAGCAAAAGAGGCATATTTTTAACTAAATATTTACCCGCTACAGAGCATAAAGTGTTGTTTTTGCATTTTGAAGAAAAGGTATCGTTGAATTATTTTTTTAAACATATTAAACATTTTTCAAATGGAGAAAAAAACCTTCAGGTTTTACCTAAAAAGATCTGGTGCTGGTAAAAAGTTCAATAGGTGGCTTGATAATTTTTTCAATACATTGTGTTATATTTTGAAACTTTAAACACGTTTTCCTGAAAAATCAAGTTTTTTTTATTCATGACGTTCTTGAAAGGAGTGAGCGATATATATACTAATTATGACTGAAAAATATATTCATATATTTTTTTAACTCCTTTCCTTTCAATAACTCTTTTCTTTTCAAAACCATATAATTATTTCGTAAAAAAATTACTTTTTCAATGCAAAAATCATGTTTTAAGAAAAAAATCAATTACGTAAAATGTTACCTGGATTTATAGAAAATTATGTTGCGACTTACGAATACTGGGCCCTAACGTTTCCAATATTCTTATATTGATGTGTTTGTATGTACATAATACATAAGTATGCAGGTCGTTCATTGTGCAAAGGTGTAATGCGAGCGTATACAGTTTGTAGGCGTTGTTGGACACTTGTGATGTGACTTAGTACTTATCATCGTCATCGGTGCCAGACACTCGAAGATCTCCGTACTAACACCAGGTATCAATGTTATTGTCAAGTGTAGGTACAGAACGTCAAACAATGATAACATTCTGTTCGTCTCATTATCAACGCGGCTCGATGCAACGTGTTTCTCGAACTACGAGGCATTTATAAATATAAATAAATAAAAGTAAAATTGTTCGCTCCCGTAGTGTAATTAATGGTCAGCACGCTCTGTAACAATTTACAACAAAATATTTATTTATCTGCTAATATATTTTTTAAATGTTCATTTGAAATATGTAATGAATTTATATAACTTTTTTGTTTTTGTTTTCTTAAGTTTGAAAGTCGTTACATTTTTCTCTCTTGTTTTACCTAATTTTCTATTGGCAGGATTCCGAAAGTAAAGATTTTTTTTATATTCCTATTGTAATTTTTGAATGCGTGCGCTGTTGTATTTGTTGCATATTTTAATATTTTTGACGTTTGTATTTATATGACACTAACTTCTGTTCATTTATTTACATAATTATATTAAAATAGCAACAAAAATATCCATTATTGTGATGAGCAACCTAATCAGAACCGATATTCTTGTTTTCCGCTTCACCGTAGGTCGTTAGGTTTAGACTCTACTTCGAGCGAATATACACCACACTACACATACACACTATTCAAGAATAATAATAATTTTGAATTATTTTATGCAGCGCCATTTTCTTAAAATAATACCTCAAAGGATACAGATATAGATTATAATATGAACATGATAATGATAGATTAAAAAAATATTATTGAGTCTGAAGGGGGAAAGTGGAGCCGACTTGTTATTGCGCCTTCTTGTCGGTTTTCTCTCTCGAATTGTTAAAAAAAAAATTGTATCCCCAAACATTTGGAAAAATTTAGGCTTGTGTTGGTGGTGGGGTGGTCACGAGGTGGTCAAGATGTGGTCATGTGTGGTCGCGATGTCCAGCCGCTTCCGAGCGAGTTCTTCATGAATCACAACCCAAATAACAAGGTCGTTAAACACATCTGTTGGTACGCATTACGCTTTTGGCTCCTCGCTCCGAGCACTTAGCAGCCGGTCCACCGTTCGGCGCCCTCCACTTCTAGGAAGGCGACCATTTTGTGTGAATGAAAACCTGTGACGCATCGACCTTCCGCTCCTCGGTTCTCGGTAAGACGTGGAACTGTGTCAGATGAGTTTGCTCGTTTTTTCTCGCGGCGACAAGAAAACCATATGTGATGTGGTGATCTTTGAACAGATCTAAGCGGCTTATACTTGGCGACAAACAAGACGCCGGCCTGGGATTAGTCACTAGGCCATTCATTATATCACATCGAAACAAACAGCACGCAATATAAACTACTAAAACATACCGAGAAAACAATAATATATGTACATGCATCGTCTTATGTAAAGATAATAAGCTTTTCTTTACTACGCAGCAGGGAAATATAGGGAATAAGAACTTTCCATCGAAATTGTTTCCTGTACTAATATACAATATAAAACATTCAGAACGATTTATTACGACACAAACAACATTATTTTCACATGTCCTATAATTTCTTTTGGTTAAACCCCTTTTAAATGAATATTATTTTTCTAAAACATTTAAAACCTAAATCGTAAAAAAATATGGTAATACCTTTTTTAAAATCTGGCTAGTAAAAACATTGATGATTTAATAACTAGATAATCCCTCCTGCTGCCAGCACAGATTAAAATAAAATATATTTTTTTACTTAGGAGAAACAAAAATACATTGGATGATTTATAAACCTTGTACATAGGTAGGTAAATAATAAATGAAATTACCATCTTAAAAAAAAACAACTATAGACTGATCAAGAAAGATCGCGGAACTATGGACTAAAGACTATCGTTTAGCGCCAATACTTGCCACTTTTACAATCGCTCTTCGGTTTCTGCACAATCGTGTATTCTGCACGGAATAGGAATGAATGTCGGCATAAATCAGTTGAAAAACGGCAAATGTGGTCCATCGGTACCTGTTGGTGACAGTTTATTTGGCAGAAGTATTAAAGTGTCCCATAAAGCTATCGAGGGTGTGAGTGTGAGGTGTGAGGTGTGAGAGCGTGATAATGTTATGTTTACGTCTCGAGGGCGACATGGCGCCAGCACCCACACCGCCATTGCCGAATCACGCGCCCGATGCATCAAAAAACGCCATAAACCCACAATCTTACATTCGTGTCGCCTACATTCGAAATCCACCAGATCCAATTTTATAAGATTTTAAAATAAATACTCTATCGGGATGCCAATTATGGGTTTTATTGTTTAAAATATTTATATACTTGAAAACCCTGGTAAAAAGTACTTAAAAACAGCGTTGTATTTCAAATTCCGCTATATTCATGGAACTTGACCTATATCGGCCAATCAGAGAGCGGGGATCTGTCAAAAATTAAGTAATAATTAACGTCATTATCAGTTTGTGTCTCGTGTTTTTTTTTAATTACTGAATAATTTTCTAAAAAAATGGGAAAATTCTCTATTTGATAATATTCTATATAAAAATAGACAAAATCTTTTAAACATAAATGTTACCCGGAGAATTTTGCATTTTTTGTAAAATCGACTTACACGGATCTGGCGGATTTTGAAAGTAGGCGACACATACGTTATAGGAAATACAACTTTATGTTTCTGGTTTAATGGCGTGTGTAGTATTAAAATGCTAATTGACTTAAAATTTGGTCGAATTCAGCTATTAAAACAATTCATAAAAGTTGTACCGAACGTAATAACTCGTTACGTAATATTTTGTCCGCCTCCATCTCTAGTGCAGTAATAAGCTTTGTTCGATTCTCTTTTACATAGATTATTTTCATATTATTTTTTGACATCGCATCAAAGATGAAGAAGAATATGGAAGTCTGGGCATTTACGGGGCTGACGACCGTCATAGGCTTGTTTAAGTGATCACTTTACACACGTGTAACATTCACCAATTCTACCCATTATTGACAACCACGCTACTCAAATTCTTGGAAGTTCTGTATATATGAACCAATTTAGAAACCTTGTTCTTGAATCACTAGAACTTCACTAGAGACATCTATTGGTGAGATGTAAGGAAGCTTTTTATTAAGCAGAAACTCTTATATTAGTATGTGAGGTCCGAATCCTGGATTATAATCACACACATGAGAAACGCCAGAAAATACCATTTTCATTTTTATTATTTAAACTTATAATTTGACCAAAATATAAATGTAAATGTAAATGCCCAGACTTCCATTTTCTTCTTCATCTTTGATGAGATGTCAAAAAATAATATGAAAATAACTCCTGTAATTGTAGAGAATCCAGATTTTGTGAACAAGTATTTGGACACACTCAAAATGTTGTAGATTATTTTCACTGTTATGAAGCGTCAAACAGGTGGCCTTACCGTCATAAGATTAAAGATCGAGATAAGATCAAGATGCTCCATACGGATGCAGTGCAGTACCTACCCATTGAGCGCGGATAACAATAGAAATAGTAAATTTGAATTATTTTCGTAGTATTTTTGTTTTTTTTTTCATCTTAATGATCATTTTAAGATAATGGATATTGAAAATAATATAGCAATGTCATCAGGTCTATAAATAATAGGATTTTTTTAAATCCTTATATTTGCCCCTCATTCATGAGCAAAAATGTGAACGTACTGAGTTTTACATTCATTATGAACACATTTCGGACGGGTGTTTTTTACGCCTGCGGCCCGTAGCGACGGGATTTGATAATTCGCTCACTCCTTTCAAGAACGTCATAAATCAAAAATCGTCAATTTTCAGTTGTGCATGTTTTTGAAATGCCCAGAAAATGTACTTTATCCCAGCAAAAGGGGCATATTTTTAACTTAATATTTACCCGCTACAGGGCAGAAAGAATTGTTTTTGTATTTTGAAGAAAAGGTATTGTTTAATTATTTTTTAAAATATACTAAATATTTTTCAAATGGAGAAAAAACCTTCAGGTTTTACCTAAAAAGATATGTTGCAGAGTAAAAAGTTCAATAAGTGGCTTGATATTTATTTTTAATACATTGTATTATATTTTTAAACTTTAAAAACGTTCTCCTGAAAAATCAAGTTTTTTGATTTATGACGTTCTTGAAAGGAGTGAGCGAATTATGCACATATAGTTTAGACCTTGACAAAGAGATTAGTACATTATATTCATTATGTTCATCTCTTTGTTAAGGTCTAAACCGCATGTTCATAATCATTAAATATGTAATTCCTTCTTTACTGATTTAAGACCTTGATCTGAAATGAGGCCGGCGCAGAAGGTAAAAATACTCTTCCCGTCCTTAAGAATCAATCGACCGAACGGGTAAAAATACCTTTCCTGTTCATAGTCTGTTCAAATAATACAATTATGAGAGCTAATGGTATTTTTTAAGGAATAATCCGCAAAGCGTCTGTTTTAGATGCTTGTCTGCAGGTAGGATAGTAAGGATAGGGAAGGTAAATGTGAAAAATACATCTATAAATAAATAAATTAGACAGCGTCGTCATAGATTGTTTCACATTCCTATATACAGGACCAACCTGCCAATGGTTTTACCTGTAGGAAGAGCTACCGCTATGTTGAACATTATCACATTGGATATTGATCTGTTCCATGTGTCCGAAGGAGTTTTCCGAAGCGGGATTCTTCTACACCTTTAAGCCTTCTTGCTTACTTTTAATATACACGCCTTGAATATTGTTTGCTATGTGTATATAAATATATATATATATATATATATATATATATATATATATATATATATATATATATATATATATATATATATATATATATATATAACGTGGTAATATTTTCCTTTTGAAAATTAAGTGTAAATAATATGTAAAGTGGGTGTATAATAATAAAATAAACAATGTGTTGCTTTGTAATTAAAGTTTATAATTAAAGTTTATTCTTAATTTATCTTTATAATAATTTTTATATCTATCTATCTATCTATCTATCTGATTCTGACAGTTAACAATATTATCGGAAGTCTTTTGTTTAATTCTGAGCGACGCATGCGGCATCTGGTGGTAGAACTGTTTTATGTAGGTACTTTTTGTAAGTACTTAATAAAATGTATAGGTAGGTACCTAGGTATTTTATTACATCTCCCCCCTTGGGGATGAAAATTCATAGTAAAATTTTCACTCGTCCTCCGGATCATCTTCTTGTAGTGAAGGGACTGGTATAAGTTTAGTGATATGATAACGTTTTTATTTTTATTTTTTCCTCCTATCTTTTTTCCTTCTTTTTTTTCTTTCTTTTTTTCTTTCTTGTTTTTTTTTTCTTTCTTTCTTTTTTTTTTCTTTTTTTTCCGTTCTTTTTTTTCTTTCTTTTTTTTGTATTTTTTTTTCTTCTTGACCCTTTTAAAGTAGACACAGTTTTTCTCAATCCATTTTTTTTTCTTTTGAATTCCTTCATTTTTATTCAGATCTCTTAAAGTATCTTCTAATATAACCAAATGTACAACTTTTAATTGTTCATCTGCATTTTTATTCGATTCTAAAACTGGGTTCCGGCTTAGACAATCTACTTCTAAATTTTTCTTTCCTGGAGTATATTTTATTTCATCTTTCGTAGAAGTTTTTTCTACTTTATTTTTATTTTCATTTTTCAAGCACTGTTTCTGTGTTATTTGTATGTCTTCATTTTTATTCTGATCTTTTAAAATATCTTCTAATTTAACCAAATTTACAACTTTTAATTGTCCATCTGCATTTTCATTCGATTTTAATACTGGATTCCTGCTTAGACAATCTACTTCTAAATTCTTCTTTCCTGGAGTATATTTTGTTTTATCTTTCGTAGAAGTTTTTTCTACTTTATTTTTATTTTCATTTTTCAAGCACTGTTTCTGTGTTATTTGTATGTCTTCATTTTTATTCTGATCTTTTAAAATATCTTCTAATTTAACCAAATTTACAACTTTTAATTGTTCATTTGCATTTTCCTTCGATTCTAATACTGGATTCCTGCTCATACAATCTGCTTCGAAATTCTTCTTTTCTGGAGTATATTTTATTTTATATTTTGTAGAAATTTTTTTCACATGATTTTTATTTTTAATTTTATCACTAGTTCTTAAATTTCCACGTCTTCTTTGATTATCTTCTAATCGTTTTCTTTGATCATCTTCTAATTTTTCTCTCTCACTCCGAACATATTGTAGTAATTGTTTTAATACATCTAATGTTTCATAATCCATTTCCAATTAACAAAATTGTCGTTTTATAACGTGGTAATATTTTCCTTTTGAAAATTAAGTGTAAATAATATGTAAAGTGGGTGTATAATAATAAAATAAACAATGTGTTGCTTTGTAATTAAAGTTTATAATTAAAGTTTATTCTTAATTTATCTTTATAATAATTTTTATATCTATCTATCTATCTATCTATCTGATTCTGACAGTTAACAATATTATCGGAAGTCTTTTGTTTAATTCTGAGCGACGCATGCGGCATCTGGTGGTAGAACTGTTTTATGTAGGTACTTTTTGTAAGTACTTAATAAAATGTATAGGTAGGTACCTAGGTATTTTATTACATATATATATATATATATATATATATATATATATATATATATATATATATATATATATATATATTTTGTTTGTTGAATAAAATTGAATTGGATTGAATTAAATCATAAACGCCCAGACCAATTGAAAATAAATCTTTCTTGAATTCATTTTGCAATTTGTGGGAATCGAACCCGCGACGCCAGTTTCGCAGTCGAACGTCTACCCAACTACGCCACGGCGCCATCTACTTACTACCTACAGTATTTTCATCTCGTTTGAAGAGACATTACGTTGGTATTGGTTTTCTCTCGAGTTTTCAGTGTCTCGGGAGACAAGAGTAATCTATTGCGTTTAGGTACTCGGAGCTCGGCTGAGTAATGTCCGCTTCTCTGTTCCCCGCCCGGCGCTGCGCTGGGCGGCGCCGCAACAGAAATAAGAGGCGCTTGGCTCCCGTCCAGGGCGCCCCGCCCTCCCCTGCCTCCCCCGCCCTCCCGGCGCTCCCTGCTGCCATTCAGCTCATCAATATCTCCTCTCATTCAATCCCATCAGATCCGAATACTTCCAGGCTTGTTGTATGTTGACATACCAGCAAACTGAACTAGCAGTCGTGATCTTTTTATTAGAATAATAAATTCTATCGATTCTTGGTGAGTGGAACTTGCATCGACAATAAAAACGGCAGTCTTTGCAAACAATTGGACATTAATAATTAGCAAAATAGAGGGTCGACGAGGTGTGGGCAGAAAACAGATTTCCTGGCTCCGGAATACTATATACGAGATTGGACGAGTATCAGGACCGTCGAGGCGCTGTTTAGAGCTGCCCAAGACAAGGACGATTACTCTCAAGATTACTCTAATAGTTGACGTCAGGGAGACCTGAGATGATTTTTTTTTAATATCTCAAATTATACAGGTTGAATTCTCAAATTCCCAATACCTGTACCCGACGGATTCTCCAGTTCTTTGGACACGTTGCGCGTGGCAACGAGGATAGCCTGAAACGACTAGTTGTGATCGGTAGCTTGGAGGGAAAGAGAGGAAGAGGAAGATCCCCACACGATGGACCGATCAAATTAAGGCAGCAGCAGGCACCTCAGTAGTTGGAGCGCTACGTGCAGCGCAGTCAAGGGATAACTGGAGAAGAGTCATTGCTTCTGCAAGGGTCACAACCCTTAGCAATGAGGAATAAGACGGAGAAGAAGAATTCTCAAAATAATCAAAAGTTGTTAAATAGAAAACATAACATAACTGTTTAAATCAACGTGTCTCTTAATCTATATGGTGAAATAAAGATCTAGACTTTTCAGTTGTCTTATTTTTTTGCCATGAGCGATGGCTGAATAACCAATAATAGCCTGATGAACCCTCGTGACAAACTCTATATATATCATAAAAATGTTGTGATAAGTTTGATTTTACTAAAATTCGTTCACTTGTATTGTAGTCGTAGAACATAAGAGTAAACTATGGGGAGTGCAATTTAGATATCAAAAGAATTCACGCATCATTTTTAGAACATTTAGAACGGGTCGTCCTCGGAATATATTTCTAATGTGATTTGAATGCGTTAACCTTACGTTTCTTTGCTATTTTAGAATCAAATACCCCCATTCCAGTCCTAACAAGCAATAGTTTGTGATGAGACGTTTTGTGAAACGCATAGGTTTTTTTTTCTCTTTCATTTTTTGCACCCTGCTTATATATGCAAGGTCATGCTACGAGTAAGGGATTCTTACACTTTTCTATAGTGCTTCCAGTATGCATTATGTGGGAAAAAAAAGAGGGAGAGCAGCGTTCACCGGCTCCACTCCGCTACACTTTAGCTGACGACTTAGCATCTTAGCATCTCCTGCGGGTTCAGGGAGTCGATGTTGTGAGCATCACACTCCAGTCGGAGAATCCACCTGTTTCGCTCAAACATTGGGAAAGATCTCAATACGTGTTCCACAGACTTAGCAGTAGTGCCATCACACGGGCAGCATAAGTTATTGAGTATTTTGTTGCGTGATCAGTAGCTCTGCAAGAAAAAGTAACATATTTGATGTATTAACTTGTTATTTATATTTGTTTCAGTCACAATTCATGCACCACGACTTGGGAAGACCCTCGGAAGACCCTTCGAGCTGAACTCCTAGGTGCCCGGGTCGTTCCCGTTCCACAGGCCACACAAACTCCACAGACCCCACAAACTCCTCAGCCGGCTACTGCAGGTGAGAAATCATAATCTTTACAATATCGACTCGGTTATCAAGTAATTACGTTTTGTTATTTGTTTAGTCATGTTTGTGTTCGCTATATTAACTCGTTTGTTCAGCTAGTAATGGAAGAACAAGAAAAATATGTACATACAGTAGTTACACTGATATTTCAAGAGCCGTATGACCGAGTACGTAGTTTAGTGTATGTTTTGTTTTAAAACGTAAAATATACTTGCGTAAACGAAAAATGTTTTATATTTATTTAAATACAATACATTGTCTACAATACAATGTGTTGTCTACTCAAGAAAATTGGTCACTTTTAGACTAGAACTAAATAAAATAATATCATGTCAAGGTCAATGGATTTAAAGATTCAATGTTACATAGTAATCCTTTGAATATGTTTGATATATATCCTAAGGATTACTACGGTGCTCATTGTGAATGCTATTGAATTATTTCGATAATATCTTCAAGTTAGTTCATTTTATAGTAAAACACAACTAGTTTCAAAGATGTATAAATTTAAAATTCATACAACCATAATAGCCAGCTAGGGTGATACTTCTTTCGGTGATCCTGAAATTGACAATGTGTGAGGGCCAGGTTGCGGGATTCAGGATTCAGGATTCAGGGGCAAGCAAAGTGAAGCAGAGGAAATAAGTTCGTCCAAGGAAAGGTGTCCGAAAAGTTAACAGGAAGGACCTACAACCTGAGGACGAGGAGACCAGTCCCCAACAGTCTACAAAGATGATGAGTTGGGATGGAGCGATATCTTTTTTTAGTATTGGCATGATATTCTTAATTTTTTCATGATTTGTAGTAAAAAGTGGAGATGCGGTAATAATTCTTACACTCTTGTAGTTGCATTAGAATATAATGATGATACACGGTCTTGTTATGAATCTACAAATGAATATTACGTAATTCATGTCTACCTCTTACGTATTATCTTATATGAATGCAACTACAAGTAGACCAGTGATGTACATATATCTCCCATGGATCTAACATACCTAAAGCTAATACTTGATATGAATATTGAATTTAAGTGTATACTACCGAGGCCGAGTGGTCCCCTTCTGCCTTCATTCTATTATCTTACCTTCCTTTGCTGTCGATCATCGTGGAACAATGCCTGGAACCAGTCCTGCGTCAGTTCGGTCATCTTAATTCAACTACCGACTTAGTTTTACCCTGTACTATTAGGAAAATTACAGTGACACATTAATATCAAATTGACGGTTATCTTCGAGTTTCCAATTCTCAGTTAGACCCTTGAAGTTGAAAGTATGCTTTCATTGACTGAAATGGCGTTTATTTTGTAGAAGTGAGTAGTAGCATTATTTGCGTAGGTTTCGGATTCTAGAGGGTTTTTTTCCTTAAGTTTCATATTTAGGCTTCCATTCGATTGATATTTTTGTTTTAGTTGGTCCGTTAGTATTTATCTGATTTGACTTAGAAGTATGTTGGTATATTCGCAGCGAGCAAGAATAGTGACGCGGGGGATCCTCACGGCCCGCTGCCCGAGGGCTGGGAACAGGGCACCAATCCGGAAGGGGAGATCTACTTCATCAACCACACCGAGCGCATCACCACGTGGTTCGATCCTAGGATACGTGAGTGCACTTTCTTTCTTTCTCCGGTAGTGGCGTGCTACGATCTCGTACGTTCCCTTACCTGACCGTAGACGCCACCTGCTCGTGCTTTCAGCGTAAGTGAGTGTTTCTTCCTTTCTTCTTTAGCTAGTTTACGTCTGTCTACATGTTGGATAACATGTGACATTTAGATGTATTTATTTTATCCTTCCCAGTTGAGATATTTTTGTTCGTAATTCATGGGTACGTAGTATACACTTCTTTACTTTATGCCATATTAAAATTTTTCATGGCTTTCTTTTCATCAAACAGATCAATTGTTTGTGAAGAGAAAGATTTTTTTATATGTATTTATGTATATTTTATTTAATGTTGGATATTTTACTTATCGATTTCGTCTTCCACACCATTGAAATTCAAATTAAAAGTATATTTCGTTGTAAACCATTTTTACATGTCGCTCACTCCTTTCAACAACGTCATATATCAAAAAACTTGATTTTTCAGGAGATCGTTTTTAAAGTTTAAGAGTATAATAAAATGTATTAAAAATAAATATAAAGCCACTTATTGAACTTTTTACTGTGCAACAGATCTTTTTAGTTAAAACCTGAAGGTTTTTTCTCCATTTGGTAAATATTTAGTATATTTAAAAAATAATTAAACAATACATTTTCTTCAAAATACAAAAACAATACTTCTGCCCTGTAGCGTGTAAATATTAAGTTAAAAATATGCTACTTTTGCTGGGATATAGTACATTTTCTGGGCTTTCCGAAAACATGCACAACTGAAAATTGGCGATTTTTGATATATGACGTTGTTGAAAGAAGTGAGCGATGTATGGTATTTCTGTGTTGAAACGGAAGAGGGGTACAAGTCTGTGTCATATATTAACGCTACAGGTGAATAGTAAAACTATTTTACTATTCACCTGTAGGTGAAAACAGCTCTAGTTTTCGAAACTAGTTGTGTGTAATGAAATAAAACTCAGTAAGTGGTATTATACAAGTGTTTAATTTCTTTTAACAATCGCTATATTTATCGATATGAATAAAACATACCATACTTACAAGTTTCAAGAGGCTTTTCGCTTATTAAAAAACCTCTTCATCCAATCTCCAAGCTCTGATTCGCCATTGTTCGTATTGACAATGAGATCAGACAGATTCGCGCCGAGTTCTCCGCGCGTGTCCTTATCTCGGCGAAGAGTGAATGCAGAGGCAGTTTCCTGCGGTTGTGGAGATTCGTCCGAGGCGCTGGAGGCGCTGGAGTCGCTACGCCGGCCGCCGGGTTCATTCACCCGCTCATTACACGTCTGCTTGTGTCAAATTGAAATTCACCTGCGACAGCGGCGCGGACATGGCAGATTACCGTTAATTATTTCTATACGGTTATTATGCCCAGCGTGTGCTTCTCTCTTCACTCTGCGCTCGGCGGCCCTCTCATTCATAACTGCAGAGAGGCTGATGTACGCGATACTCGACTGTTCAAACTCAAAACACAGTAAGGGACATGTTTTTCGTAGTACATTTTTTTGCATTTTTGGACTAAGTAGATTCTACCTAGTCCAAAAATGCAAAAAACGTACTACAAAAAATGTCCCTTACTGTGTTTTAAGTTTGGACAGCCATACTACACGGCTCGTCCATATAACATTCTTCGTATTATTGAATGATAGAAAAACGGTTTTGTTCAAAAACAGTACCTAGATGGTATCGTGATAGGTGTGTAACTATCATATATTATTTTGAGAAATAAAAAGACTTTGTGTTTTGATCCACTCACATTTTTACTAACCAACTAGTCATAAATTAAACCCTGAAGATGGCAACAGGTTGTTGCCGAAACTAGTTGGTTAATAAAAATGCGAGTGGATCAAAACACAGTTTTTTTTATTTCTCAAAATAATATATCAATATGATCCACAAAGTTAATGCTTTCAATATTCAAAAGTGTAACTATCAAATTATTTTAATGGTTTCATCTACCGACAGGACATTTTTCTTAAGAAAGTACTCTCAAATATACCATTCAGTCGGTTGCGTACTGAATGGTATATTTGAGAGTACACCCTTAAGAAAAATATTCTGTTGGAAGATGAAACTTGAAAGCTGTCCCACCGCACTCTCAGATCTGATACAGAAGCATTTAGGCTTTCTGACAGACCTTCTCTTGCAAAGCAATTTTTTAAAACTTTGTTGCGAAATTTATTGAAAATGTGAAACAAAATTGTATCCTGATTTAACTGTGAATTTGAATTTGAATGTTTTCAATATTCCTGTCACTTCTAATCTAAATAAGTACAAGTTTGTAAATCCACCGCCAAATTTTCTAGAAGTACCCCGGTAGATAAAATGATTAAAAATGATTTGATAGTAACACTGAAAGGCCTGAAATATACACGGTGCCATCCTTTTTTAAAATTATCTAACGTCCAAGTGACTCTGAAATCTAGCTACGACTTATGCAACACCGCTTATCATGACCCTACTCAGGCTTCAACTTTTTAAGTTTCATAGGCTATGCCTACTCGTGAATGGATTTACTCTTTATGTTTAAAGTTACTATAGTTTCATGTAATTCATGAATGTATTGTTTTTGAATAAGTACATTAGGCTGCCGAAAATTACCTATCATTCAATAATGCAAAGAAAGATGTACAAGCCGTGTACATAAACAATATACAATAAAAAAATGGAAACAATAAAATGGCGTCGTTATGTCACAAGTGTTGATTAGTAGGACTGACATGGCAACGATTGCGTACAAAGTTGCCAAAATTATTTTTCAGCATGGTATCCAGCTCTTGGCCCGCGCAGCCACCGAGTGAGGCGGCCGCGCGGCGTGTTCCCACGGCCGCCCTCAGTCCCTGCCGTGTGAACTCGCGCCACTTGACCCCACTCTTACTTTGTGTATGCTTTTCGAGAATACTGGAAGTTTTTACGATATAAATATAAAAGTGGAGGTCCTCACCAAAACGTTACATTTCCATTATAAATGATTTTAAGTAATCAGGAATTCTAGCTTGTAAAATTGTTACGTTTTGGTGCGATTTAATGATTTCATATAGGTTTAACACAGGATTGGTTACGTTTTCGATTTCGATAGAATACAGTAAACAGAACAGATTCGCTTTTAAAGGATTTTTTGTGCAATATTGGAAATGTAACTTTTTTGTGAAGACCTCCACAAATATTTCGCTATATTTTTAACTCCTACCGAATTCAACTGGGAACATGGATACAGAACGCAGCACCAAGTTCTTCAAACTTGTCTATTAATGAGTTGTCGATTGATTCGGGTTGTGTAGGTACCTGCCTGCAAATATAAATTTGGCTGTATTTGTGGGTAGGTCTAGGTACCTACCTTCAAATATCAAATATACATTTGCTATATTTGTGGGTAGGTCTATATAGGTATAGGTACCTACCTTCAAATATCAAATATACATTCGCTGTATTTGTAGGTAGGCCTAGGTACCTATCTGCAAATAAAGATTTTACTGTATTTGAGATGTGCCCACCCAGAGGTTTTTACGTCGTAGATCGTCTTTTTTGGGTTTTATCCATTTTTAACTGTGTTTTTTACATTTTATTAATTCCCTGCGTATTTATCATTTTGCAATGTACATTTATTTTAATGCTTTTTTCGGTTTACGTTTCTTCTTCCTGTTTTCGTAATTACACATCTAACTTTCATAACAAATTACTTATTTCGTCTATTCATAAAAAAAAATACGATTGTTTTGTTAGTACTAAATAAACAATAGAATATATATTCCCGATTATCCGATTATTAATGAAATATAAAACAAAAAACCAACCAACTTTTTGCTACTCGCTTATTCCGCAACTCAATAATTAATGTGACCCACACGTGACCTCATACACTTGGGAGTCTGGCGAAAGAAGCGTATTCTTAGTTGATTCAAATAATTTTATATTGATTTATAATATAAATATAAGTATCTACTGCATAATATTAACAACAAAAGTCCGTTTAGGTCTTTACTGATCTTGTATGTTATACACTAAATAAATTTTTCTACCAACGCGTCTCGTCAGACCTTTAGAATTAATGACGCCGTAACTTTCAGTTACGACGTAGAATGTTTTAAATGTTACTAAATTTAAATTCTATACGTGGAGCGTAAAGGAGACATGTTTTAATCAAAATATTAAATAATTTTATTGGTTCACCACGACTTTTCACCACCAAAAAACCTTCATTTAGTCGCGCGTCATCGAAACGATACCAACTTGGAATTGCTGCGCGTACAGCGCAATCGCCTTTGATTAATCGTCAATCGAAACTACGCGACATAGGTTAATCATCACTCGTTCATGAAGTGTCGGCGCTGAACGCGGAGAAACAACATAACCTCAACATTTATTCGCATTACTGTTACACCTGTTTCGGATGAATCGCCTATGGCAACTTTTTAGATTTGCGAACAAATGTTTGTAGAAAGCTTACTGCATACATAGCCTTTTTTATTCCTGCAAATGTACCGCAGCGATGAATCATATTGGAAAACTCCATGAGTAATAAGGCGAAAGGGGGTTAACAGTTGAATGTTTAATAGAGAAACCTCCCTGTAGCCATGACACATACTTGTATGATAATAAATCAATGTTTTTCTTTTACCCCTTCATCATTCCATCTGATAGTATTACATACGTGTATTGACAAACTGGTCATTAATCTTTGTTCTTTAAACCGAAGATACCTAGTGCGGGTTACCACAGGTATGTGCAAATGGCTCAATTTTGGAATCGTTGATAGGATCATTTATTGACATAATTTGGTTTGGAGTATTAATTTACGCAAGCAGATATTTCTAGATTTCGGACAATATAAGCTGTCTGAATTTCTTTGTTGGACCTTTGGTTTAAAAAAGGATGTAGGATAATATAGGTAACACCTCCTTCTTCTTGGTGTGGGCCTGTTTTTAAGAGGGATTAGCCTTCTGCGATCGATTCATCTCTTTGGTGGTCTGCCATGGGGTTGGCCATACAGTACGATTTGGGGGAGTCTGGATGGTTCCATTCCCCTCATATTTCCTTCGTTGCCTTCCCCACCTAATGACATCTTCGATCTCGCATATTTCCCTGAGGTAACACCTTGCTTGAGCAAAAGTAAACCCTTGGCGTGAGCAGTAAGCCTTTTGGACTGTATAGATGTGATATGGTGCAGATGTATTTTAATAATTAATTTTTACTTTCCAAATCGATTGTTTTATTTTGGTATTGTTTAACCTTTCCAACCGTGGGGCTATAGGTCGGGATTTGGAATACCAACAAAGTCTATTGATGATACAATACAATTAAATCATTTATCGGTTAGTTACATGTTTTATACCAACTGAGCAAATGATATATTAAAATGTTACTAATATCTTATTACTTTGTCTTTGTATTGATTTTGAATTTGTGGATACATATACCTATATTACAGAGAAATAACATGAACTGAACTGTGTACATTTGACTGCTGGAATATGGAGTAGTAAGCTTGCTTATTTATCTTGCAGCCCAGCATCTACAGCGTACACTGCCTGCGAGGGAAGCTCTGCCGACCGGAGGAGGTGGTGGGGGAGGCGAAGCACTGCCGACCGGGGGCGGTGGGGCAGGCAGCTGGGGCTTCGGGCCCTCGCTCCTGGCTAGCCAGAAGCTGCGTCTCCAGACCCTGCATTTGGAGCGAGAACGTCTCAAACAGCGCCGACTATGCCTCCAGGTATATAAATATTGTTAACAATTTCATTAATTGATTCGGCAGTCACTTTGTGGTAAAATCTATCCATTTTTAATTAATGTTTTTCTTAGTAAATACCACTATTTCTTAAAATCTACTGTGACACGTGTTTCGATGCATTCCGCATCATTTTCACACACCGTATCGTACGGTGTTTGAAAAATATTGTTAACAATTAGAAATTACTATAAAATATTACTTCCTCAATCTCAGTACTAATCTCAAATATGGATTTATTTTTCTTTACAAGGGGCATAAAAGCGGGAAAACAACTTGGCAATTAAAATTTTGCAGTTGCCAAAATACTATCCATTTATTTTTTGACAATCTATACGTAAATGTTTACACCTTTCTTATTTCCACCTGTGCATTTTTGTTTAACTTATTATAATTAATCATTAACCGTGAAATATGAATTATTTCAATGAAGCATTTTAAGTTTTATAACCCTGATATACATGTATTGTAATTTCCTCTAGTCCAATATCATTAGCTCACAAATATGTTTACATATTTGTGAGCTATTTTCTCACAGTTTTTATGGGTTCCTTTTAAACCAATGGGAGATTTCACTGCGTCATATTTTCGACATGTTATTGTATAGCACAGGGTGACTCTCAGAATTGAAGCTATTGAACACAATCCTAGGTATGGTAAGGTTAAAAGTTTATCAGAAGGAGCTTCCAAAGTCCCGCTAATGACCCTATTCCTGAATATGAATTCTAAAAGGATAAATATTATTTACAATTATTCCCTCCTCCATTAATATATTTCACAACATATTTTCAGTTACATTTCTATTTTTGTACTGTACGGAGTATAATGATGTGTGTTGGCATTACAGAAAGAGCTGGTGGGACGCCACAACCCAGTGTTGGACGATCCTTTCATGCCCGGGCTATCGGAGCACTCCCGCACGGAGTCGGGAGACAGCGGGCTGGGCATGGGCCCCGCGCACTCCTACTCTATGCCCCACACTCCCGAGGACTTCTTGGCCAATATTGACGACAGCATGGACTGCGCTAGCGAGAGTGGAGGTATCACCATGGATGCCAATGACATTGAGGTATTATTTTATGAAAATGGCGCTATATAAATTATCCAAATTTATTATTATTATTATTATTATTATTGGGTCAAATAAAAAGTCTATGAGGTTTTTTGGTACATTTTTGTTCCAACAGTCGAGCTGTGTACAGTATAGGACTGAATTGACGGTTTCGCCAGGTTTCAGCAGCTTCAAATGGACAATTCCCTTCCAATCCCACCAAACACTCAACATAACCTTGTTTGCCGACATTCCAGAATTTGAAGTCGTTTGTAGAGGGTCACCAGTCTTTGACCGTGATTGCTTGCGTTTGATATTCTTATATTTCACCAACTTTAAGTCGCCTGTAATGATTCGCTTAAAATTTTTTATTGTTGTTATTTTTTTTCATTCAAAAGTTACCATAAAATCTGCAATTTTGAGTTAAAACGTCTGCAAGTCCCTTTTGTAAGAGATGATCTATCATATTATTCTATCTATGTTAATATTTTCTATTATAAATACATTAGGTACATTTTATTTTATGTTTTGTTTTCAGCTGCCAGAATTTACTAGAGACATTTTGGATGATGTGGAATTACTTATAAATCCAACAAACAACCAAGATAACGTATTAACTTGGTAAAGCTAGTGCTCGAAGTAGTGAAATACTCAGTGTGCAATAACAATACAAATTGATATGCCCGTTCTCTCACAAGTGATGTGACCAGGTACGGGGCCCGGGTCCTGAAACACGACTATTTAGGAACGTGGAAGAGACTTTTTAATCTTCATACGGGGCATTCTATTATGAGATTTACTATTTTTAAGAACTTACATTATTTTCCAGAGAAAAAAGTGATTCTAAACGTGGTGCTGAAAGAAAAGAGCATATTTTGAGGACAATAATATGATCTTAGTGTTCTTTTTCTATGAAATATTTGACACGGCATCTATTTTATGTGATGCATATTTTTATTTTATTGATAAAAACATTATGATGAAATTTGGTGCCTTCTGTTTGTGCCTGAATATTTTTCACTGTTTATAATAAATATAATGTTTTTGTAGTCATTTAAATGTTGAAAATATTTGAGATGTATGTAGAATTAATGTACTGAATAATTAGAATATTTTACTTTACTTTTTAACCAATAAGATGTAAACAAATTATTTAGTTAGCTTTTACATACAAATACGAATACACCATCTCCCTTTCAGCAAAGTTTTCAAACCATGTGAAGGCATATTATTTTTAAGCATTCTCTTTATATTTCATATATTGGTTAATAATTATTTATATCTTTTAAAAATTAATTAATTAAAAAAGTAATATTGCAGGTTTAATATAGAGGAGATCTCTTTTATGTATTGCAAGTAAAATATTATTGTGCTACATATGTATACGCATTTATATCTTTCATTCATTGGTAAATTCAAAAAATCAATATTTCTGAGCTATAAAAATTGTACTTTATTAATTTTAATTTTTATGCTGACAAAGATTACATGTAAACGTTTAAAAAAATCATTACAACCATTTTGTGAAGATTTTCAATTTCATTCTGTTCAATTTAAATTTATGTTATACAGATTATGTTACAAAATTTACGAAATATTTATATAATATGTAATTCATTTTTAATTAATTTTGTCAATTGATATATCGTCAGTAAGTGTGTATTGCCGCCAATCTACATTTTGGATAAATATAATATTCCTTATGTGGTCCGTATCTCTTATTGATACTCTATAAAATTCCCACACACCTGGGCCCTGGGCTCAATTTGTATAAAATATATTTAAATTTAAAGAAGTAGCTGATATATTCCATCTGTAAAAATATATACGTATTTGCGTGTCCTTTGGAATAAATTTACCTTGTAGATAGGCGGAAATGTACATTAACTAGCGATATTATTATTGTTAATATGGCCGTTAGGTGTGAATAGTTAAATTAATTTGTTTAAAAAAGTTTGCAAGCAAGATGATTTGTGTCAGTTAAAAGTTTTTTTTTGTATCCTAAAAAGTTTGTTATCAAAATGGTTAATAACAAAATATAATTTGGGTGCATTTGAGCTTAATTTGATTTTGAATTTTGTAAGATATTTTTGGGAATATTAATGAACATATTTTTTGCCCCATTTGTATTTTTTCTATAATTTATTGACATCTAACCTAAATACATTTATAAGATTTTACATACATATATATATTATTTAAAAATTGTTCTGATTGTATTATCAATTATTTTGATTCGGGATTTATATTTTAGAGGTAACTTTTGTATTTAGTGTATTTTTACATATACATATACATGTGGTATCATTTACTTGAAAATTAATTATTTACATATTATATTTATCATATTATCATCTTAAATGATTGAGTTTATTAAACTTATATACCATTTGTAGTATATTTGTATTTCTCTACAATAACTCGGCTTTACAACAAATTGTCAAGTTTTCAGATATGATTACATTTATCACTGTATGAAAGATTTCTTCTTATACTGAAGTATATATTATAAATGTGTTAAACTAATGATATTTGCAATGTGTCAATAATATTTATAAACTCCTTACGCATTTTGTAACAAAATATATAAAACATTACAACTGATAAGACTACTTTTCCCACCCCTATATGCTAAAACTACAATCTAAAATTATATAATTGTGTATGTACATATATCTAAATTTTTATTATGTATAAAATAATTATAAATATCACTATTGTGATCGATTGTAGGATAAATAAGAGCAATAATAAAGTATATAATGAATGCCGTCCATTGGAAACCAAATGCCTTGCGAGATATTATTATATAGAAATAATGTTTTTTTACAAAATTTAACTTTAAAAGCATGTACATATATTAATATTTACAAGCGCAGATAAATCTATTTTGAAATCTTTACTACGAATATAAGTAAAATTAATTCAGTAATGTTTTATACTGAATAGAAAATATGATATCGCAGAAGTATTGAGTATTAGGTCTAAAGGATTTTTCAAATGTATAAATTCCGAACTAAGTAAAGCGGATAAGTGAGCTCAAGTATTTTGTTATATTATAAAAACTGATTTTCTTTCGTAATGTTTGATTGTAACTGCATTTAATTGTGTAATAAAAGGTCAATTATATGAAATAACTTTATCACTTATCTGGTTCACAAAGCAAGGGTTACTTTTGTACAACAGATATAAATGTATATGTGAAAGTGATTTTTTAGGTTGAATCAATCATACAGCAATTATAAAGGTTCGTAATAAAACAATGTCTGGTCAATCCGGTTGATTTTTGTTTTGTTTGTTTTATTTATTGAGATAATGGCGAAATTCTTTTTGTACTCGATATTAAAACTGTGCACACTTCAACTCTGCAAAGAGTGATGGTTCGTGGCACACAGATGAGTATATTAAGTTGATGTTTTCTGGCAAGTATAAATGCTTTAACAGTTCCTCTGTTTATGCTGAGGTACATTCAAAGCTACAATGTCGTACATTAAATATTAGTCTCATTCTTTAAATTTTGTGATCTATACATTTTAATGATGTAATAAAGTAACACGTATATTGTGTGTTACAGAAGGACGTTTAAAAAATATATTGCTTGCCTAAATTTATTTTCAGTAGAATATGGAAAAAAATTAAACATCTTAGTCAAACCTAAATTGATTGCTATATAATATTCAAGGCTACCAGTATAATAGCAACTTTGCCCAAATGCTTTGTGGATATAAATTATGCACTAGAAAATATGTATTAATATCGGGCAATAAAGAAGGTACCATCCATCAAATATTTTTTTATAATATCAGTAGAAAGTTAATATAATAAATGTTAAATTCAAATTTGTGTGCAACTGGTAGCCTAGTTTATCCTTATATGTATTATCATTTTATTCATTGTGAATGCTACTGAATTTTTTTGGTAATATCTTCATGTTAGTTCATTTTATTGATAAAATACATTTTAATTTACAAAATCTATTAACACAAATAATTTCGAATATATATAAATTTCAAATCGCCATAATCATAATTTACATATTTGCATTGCATTGAGAAAAATAGATCAAAAGTGTTTGGCTTGAACATAAAAATTGGCGTATAATTTTATCAATTATTTAGACCAGATACTTTATTCACAATCTTTTGGTGCAAATCTTTCTTCACAGAATTCCGAGCTATTCCTTATCTAATTTCTGCAAGATTTTTTTTTTTAATCAAGATTTCATTCTGGGGAACCCAGAATTTGGGAACAAAGATTTGGACACATTAAAAATATTGACTATGATAATTTGCTAGGAAGGGTTGCTATAGATGCTCGATATCAATAGACGAAGAGAGCGAAGTTTATAAATATTTTTTATTTGATGAAATGACCTACAATGGAACATCAATTATTATTTACGATTTGTACATGTTATGCCTACTTGATTAAAATTTTGTGAAATATACATATCATTTAGTGGTTTTACAAACGTAAATGAGTACTGGAAACTGGAATGGTGTTGCATACAAGTACATAGATATTTATAATGAATTTTATTTGATTTTCATTTGTATGATTTACCCAAGGTAATTTTCAAACAGAATGTCTTTGTAAAATAAAATACACGAGATTTATGTAGTGGAATCTTGATATAATAAATCTTATGAGGTTTTGAAAAAAAGGTATATAGGGTGATTTTGATTAAGATTTGGATGCCTAAAAACCACTAAATAACAAATTCTATGGAATAAAGCCTCTTTAAAACTATTAATATGTGTGGTATGAAAAATATTACAGTAACAAATTATAATAGAAATATCAAATAATTACATTCAATTGCAGCAAACTTCCGTTAGGTCACAACAACATGTACAATGTACCCAACTAAACACGATTGAAGAGGAGAGTTGACGAAGAATTTGCAAAACATTTATATCATGAACATTCGTACATAATACCGTTAGTGGCATCGAGGTTTGTGTACATGCTCTATTCACTATGTAAAGGTGGGGACTGACGGGAGGAATTCGTTGTAACGTCGCTCACGGCGAGCACTCTGGCTATGGATGGAGCATTCGGCTCCCTGTACTGACTATACAAATGCTCGCATCGCAACGTGTTACGTTACGATGAAAAGGCTCCGGTCAGTCCCCACCATAAGAGGTATATTTTTTATCGAATGCTATGCCAGTTAAAGGGGATTTTAAAAAGCAAGGTACATAGAGAAATTCGTTATATTGAGGTTCCACTGTAATACAATTAGTTTATCTTTTTATAATATGGTAATACCTCGCCTTACAAATGTGATTCTCAATAACAATTATTTGTTCATCTAATCGCAGCTTTTCTGCGGTATTTAACCCAGGGAGTAGGATAAGTGTACTGGATATTAGAACGCATTCACAGCCTTAGTGTGTTGTTGATTGAGTAAATTCTAACTTACTTGGCGCGGCTGAATTGAGAAAAAAACTGTTCACTAGCCAAATTATTTGTTAGCCGAGGTATTACTGTTAATATTTTTAATGCGAATAAGTTTAAAGGAAACTTATATAATTTTTGTAAATATACCTACTCAAATTTCTGGATTTAATAAAAACATTGATAACAATTTTTTCTGCTTATAATTTTCCCCATTTTTTTTATCAAATGCAAAAAACTGTGTGCTAAAAAATAGTCAAAATGAAATTATTTATAGATTTGGCGTTTAATTTGTAGAACTCCGTTTTAATTTAAATATTAAATATTAAAATCAAACACTGATTTTTAGAGCCAACTAAATTTTATTTTATTATTTAAAACATATAAAAATAAAATTTGTGACAGTCGTAATAAAATATAATTTAGTTGACTCTAAAAATCAGTGTTTGATTTTAATATTTAATATATAAAATTAAATAAATCGGAACTATGTATGACTATTTTTGTTAATAGCAATACCAGATGTCAACATCTGGGCATTTACAGGGCTAACCTGTCATCGGATGGTTTAAGTGATTTTTTATACATTGTACAATATACAATTCTGCTCATAATTGAACTAACTACATATATTGAAAGATTGATATAGATACAGAAAGAAGAGCGAATACTGGGAACACGCTGAATGGCGCACTAAAATCAGTAGAAGCCAACAAAAGCCTAACATCAGATGGAAAACTAGTAGTAAACAATGGAGTTTTAGGACCAACTGTTATGTATGGAAGTGACGCGTGGAGTTTTTAAATTTTGACTCACTTCAAATACGCAATGTTTTTAAATACCTGTGACAGGTAAAAACATGTTTTTTTTACTCCGATGGCTGTTGAGCATATAAAAAACATTGCTCATGGCGGACGGAATGCTTCGTGACAGCTGATTAAAATATTGTATACACAAATATAACTAACTAACAATCACACCGCTTTTCTACAGGGTTAAGCAGAGATAATAGAATGCTACACCGATCTGTCTTTGCAAACAATCTTCACCTGTTCCACATTCATGAATCTCTTCATACATACCTGGCGATTGTTCCGACTCCTGACCTTACCACTTTCAAGTACATATTTGAAATACTAGATCATGCCAAGTTTTCCTTGGTCAGTTACCAACCACATTCGCCTCATTAATTTATTTAACTATCCTTTCTTCACTCATTCAATTGACATGCCCAAACCATCCCCACACACCTTTCATTTATCATCGCTGAAGCAATATAGAAGGATAATATCATTGGTAAATACGCGAAAATAATAAATCTGCAAATACTGAGTAACTAAGTATTTTAAAGAGGAAATTGGATGAGAATATAAATTCTAAATGGAGATTTCTATTAATGAAAATGTATATTTAACAATTCAACCATTTATTTGACAATCCATAACAAATTTACCTATTTTTATTTTTTATTTTTATTTTATTGGAAGGAAGAACAACAGTTAAAATATATGATACATCAGAATACAAAATATAAAATCTTCTTCTAACCCCTTATCCGCACCCAATGGTGCATAGGGCACTGCATCGTAGTGACGCAGTGTTATCTTGATCGTAAATTACATGAAGGCAAGGTGATCAGCCCTACGCTTCTTGTACCAGTCCAGGGTGATATTAAATAAATATGAGAGTGAAAATCGGCCATATTTATTTTGACCCTCCTGGGAATCGAACCCGGGACCTCCAGCACGGTAGCCAAACGCGCTGACCACTGCGCTACGGAGGTGGACAAAATATAAAATCATGAGTACCAATTATAGATCTTCACAACTATCCATAATAGAGGTCTATATAAAGGAAGAACATGAGACAAGGATGGGATAAAGAGAAAAGGAGATGACAGTGATAGGAAAAGAAGAAAAGGAAAGGACAGGGAATAGAATTACCTTTTTAGGTTTATAAGCTTTCAAAGAATTTAGCTTTAAAGTTTGAATGATTGGAATAGAACATATCAAGGTGGGTACAACATTCATTAAGTTTCCCACAACTTCGATAAATAAAGGAATTTTTTAAATAGTTCTTTGATGGTGCTGGATTATAAAAGGTATGACTTTGTCTATTGATTCTAATTGGACAATGAAAAGGTATCTGCTCAAGAACATGGGGGCTCTCAGTTATACTATTTATAACTTTATACAAAAAACATAAATCTGATATATTCCTACGTTTACTAAGTGAAGATAATTTATGGAAGCCTGAAGATTCTTCGTAAGAGTTGAAACTTAAATGAAGCTTACCATCCAACATTTTTAGAAATTTATTTTGAATACGATCAAGTTGAGCTATATATATCTATCTAATTTGAAATGTGGGGGTAAGTTTTATCTTCATTTTTCAATTATTCACTTTTAAAAACCATGAGGCGAAACAATTGTCCTAAAAAATAAATAAATAATGTTGACTTAATATCTTCATTTTGTTTTGTATAAATGAATACTGAGTTCAACTTCATCAAATCATGTTTCTATTATTATTACGCATAAATATTTTATTATGACTTCTTAAAAGTAAAATTAATTCATTCGGATATCACAATATGATAACCCTTATGATTTGCTCAGAACATTACTTATCTATTTATTTAGTTGCTAAAATTATAAAGTGCAATTATTATATTATAATGCTTATCTCTATTATTTAAACAGAAACTCTCAATTATTTTCAAACAATAATATTTACAAATGAAAACACAATAACTTTAATGATAAAGTAAAGGTAACCTCTTCTTCTTCAAACCTTAATTGGCACCCAATGGTGCATAGAGCACTGCATAATATAAATGCAGTGTTATATTGATCATTAATACATTAACGAAAGGTGATCAGTGTTCCGCTTCAGATACCAGTCCAGGGTAATATTTAAAGAAAATTAGAGTGAAAAAATCACTTATATTTATTTGACTCCCCCTGGGAATCGAACTCGGGACCTCTAGATATGGTAGCCGAGGGTTCTGACTATTAAACTACGGAGGCAGACAACCTCCTTCTCTAGGGAACCTCTAGCTAGAATAAAGCAAACTGTACATTTGGTATCAGTATTACAATAATTACCTTTTAGATCAAGATGCTAGATGATATAGAAGTTTATAAAAATAAGTCAACAGAATAGTCCCATCAACTAATAAAAGAAGTTCTATTAAGTTTGATAATCAAGTAAGCAGTAATCAATATAATTTAGTTTATTCATTGCTTTGGAGATTAATTTGTAGAACTCTATTTTAATTTATGAATTAATTTAGTATATATTAGAGAGGAAAGAAATGAATATAATTGCAATCACTGGGAATACAATCACAACTACGGGAAATACAGTCGCAACTTCAGGAAATATATGATTATTTTTTGTTTGTACGGAATATGAGCATCATGGTGGGCTTATTGTTTTGAAGTAATATTTTCCAACCAACCAAAAACAAATAAAAAAACTATTTCAAATGAATGGGCAGGTAGTGCTTGTAAGTAAGAGAAGAAAGGAAACATAGATTTTATGTATTAATTTTAAATCAAACACAGATTTTTTGAGTCTACTAAGTTGTATTTTATTAACAAAAACACATAAAAAATTAATATTGTGACAATTGTTTCGCCTTGTTAGGGCATTATCAAACGAATGTGAAGATCAAATGAACTGACTGTAAGGACATAAGGATGTAGCTATACAATTCTAAGTGACAGTTTCAACATGTGCAGCAATAATTAATGGGAAACAACAGTAGCTAATGGGGGACGTTTGATTTAAAATTAATACATAAATTAAAATGGAGTTCTACAAATTAAATGCCAAATCAATAAATAAAATACAGATTATTAGGAGTTGCAGTATGAATAGTTAAAAAAATATTGTATATAATGTTATTGTTTGTTAAAGTAGAACTAGGTAAGAAGTTGAGGATGGAGAGATAGATACCATAATTCAAGGAATGGATTATTTGATGGACAGTTAATGTTTGAAGGATAATTACTAATGTTCTATACATTTCTTGAATCATCAGAGTTGTCACGTAAGATGTAATTTATTCTATAGTCTGGCAACTTAGACAGTGCAGGAATTACTAAACTGAACAATGTTGCGGTGTTATGGTGGTGAGAGACATTGTAAGTTTATGCACTGTTTACAACCAAGCTATTTTATTTCAGTGTGAGAAGGTGATACATGGCCATATTTTTCGGCTGAAAATGAAGAAAACTGAGCATATTCATACATTTCAGGTAAGAAAATTGCTTTGAGAATGTTGTCCAAATATTTATGTACACATTTGTCTTTTAAAATAACTCTGAATCAATTATCAATCAATGAATCCATGCGATTTTTGAATTACCTAACGTCCAAGTGACTGAAATCTAGCTACGGCTTATGCAACATCGCTTATCATGACCCTACTCAGACTTCAACTTTTTAAGTTTCATAGGCTATGCCTACTAGTGAGTGGATTTACTCTTTATGTTTAAAGTAACTATAATGTCATGTAATTCATGAGTGAAAATGTGAGGCAAAAACACTCGCTGAATCCATGTGATCCTGTGTACAACAATTTTATTCAAATGTGATTTAAAAAAAAAATCTATTGCCTCTTATCGTAATTAATTTATATATTACTTTATTGGAAATTAGAAGTTTTGAAATCACCGGTTTATTATCTTATGTGAAAAATGGTTGTTGATATTAGGTTCAGAGTATCAGTACTATCTTAAAATGATAATAACAACAGTTTTTTGAAGTAGCCAATAATGATTGTGCAGAAATATATCTGAAACAAACGAGTCTAACAAAAATGTGGAGTATATTTATAGCTAGTGTTGCAATTATTCTGTATTGCATACATTACCGTTTGTCTAAAACTAAAAATGGAATACTCTTTTCCAAAGTACCAGGACCTAAGAAATGGCCAATTTTAGGAAATATTGCTGACTTTTTGTTGGAACCAGGTATGTACATGTACATTTGCTTATGTAATATGTACCATGATTGGAAAATATAAGTCCTTTACAGATCATTTTTATTTTATAAATATATTTATAATTTAAATTTTATTTTATATATAAATAAAAGATATTTATTATTAATAGTTCCACTCTTCTACCACTCAAGAAGCCTGTCAAATACTTTTAAATCTACTTATGCAGTACAATTAGGAGGAAAGAGGATATTGAATATTCAGAGTCCAAAGGAAATTGAGGTAAAAATTGACACATTATATGTATAACATAATCTTTATCTAGTATAAAGGTAATATTTAGTAAAAAATAATACTACAATCATATTGTAATAATCATTGAGCTGATAATAATAGCTTTACATAGGTACTAGTAGAGAGGATTAATGGAAAATCAGTTGGAGTTACAAATATTATGATTATAATTTTTAGATAGTATTATCCAGCCAAAAATTTATTACGAAGAGTATGATTTATGATTTTCTTAAGCCATGGCTAAATGAAGGACTCTTAACAAGTAATGGTTAGTAAATAATTTCAATAATATACATTGTGTGATTTAAAGTGTTTGTTATCAATATTTATTTATATTCGCCGCAGACATATATACATACTACTAGCTTTATAATGTATACTGATAAATAAATTTTCAGGTGAAAAATGGCAAATAAGAAGAAAAATACTTACACCAGCATTTCATTTCAATATTTTACGTCAATTTTGCAACATCTTTAATAAACACAGCGAAAAAACAGTCCAAGATTTAAAAAAAGAGATTGGCAAGACAAAAACAGATATTACCTCTTTTGTAACTCAATTCACTATACATTCTATTTGTGGTAAGTTTTTTTAAATAATATATTTATTTATAAAAGTGTTCCTAGCTTAAGTAATCAAGCAAGGTATATTTTTAACAAAACACATTGCATTTATTTGAAAATAGTTGATAACATAGTGTTATATTTACAGAAACAGCAATGGGTATTGAAATGGATTTTAGCAATACTTCCACTTTTGCAAAATACAAAAAAGGTATTCACGATATTGGAAAGGTTCTCATATACAGGCTTGTGCGACTATGGCTTCATGCTCCGGTAATATTCGGGATATCTTCAGTTGGCAAAAAGCATAATAAGATTTTACCTATTCTACATGAGTTTACACTGGATGTTATAAGGAAAAGACGTGCAACAGCGTCATCAGAAAATACTAAAGCTATTGTGAACGAGATAGAAAACAGTGATTACATGAAAAATAGTAGCAAAAAATTAGCAATGCTGGATTTACTACTGTCTGCAGAATCTGAAGGGAAAATCAATGAATCCGGAATACGAGAAGAAGTAGATACATTTATGTTTGAGGTAAAGGAAAATTAATTCATTTTTACAACATTATAGAAATATAATCATTTTACTGGCAGAAATTATTTGACTAATTATTTGTCATTATTTACTATCATAGGGACATGACACAACAACAATGGCTTTAAGTTTTTGCCTCATGCTTATTGCCAACCACAGTTCCATTCAGGTACGATCTTTCTTTTATAAACTGTAATAATAATAATAATAATAAATTTGCATAACTTATATAGCGCCATTTTCGTAAAAAAATACCTCAAGGGCGCTTTTAATTTATTATTAAATAATTATTATTTATTTATTATTTAACAAACAAACAAAAAAATATTACTGTGTATGTAACATAGTACCTATTTAAAAACGGGTAGACATAATATATAAATCCTTTTATACCAGTTCTTTAACATAATAGTTGGATAATAAAACACATTTTATTATACTGTTAAGATGATTGTAAATTATAACAATGCTTTATTCATGTTTAAATGTTTGTTTGCTAATTGTGAAAAAAAAGGAACAAATAGTGGCTGAACTGGATGAAATATTTGAAGGCACATCAAAAGAAGCCACAATGGAAGATTTTAATAAAATGCGATATTTGGAAATGTGTTTGAAAGAATCTCTTCGCTTGTATCCGAGTGTACCATTCATATCCAGACTATTAAATGAAGATGTTCAATTAAGTAAGTATAAATGACTTTGTACATTATTTTGGATTTTATTTACCAGATACTTAGTAAAGTATGAAGACTACTTCCTGGTTAAAATGTTGGTAAGATGGATTTAACAAAGAGTCAATAGGTATACAAATAAGTCATAAGTGTGGGCAGTCAAACAAGGTGGTTATTAACCCTGAGCCCGTCTTCAAGTAAATATTTTTTGAATATTGGGATTTCCAAAAAATCACCCCGCAGGCAAGAGGTTTAATGAACACTACCTGTATTGATACTTTTAACATCAGACAAGAGAGGTTTAGATAAAATAAATTGTTTTTTTTTTACAGCTGATCACTTGATACCAGCTGGTACAACGTGCCATGTGCATATATTTGATTTACATAGAAATGCAAGTATCTATCCCGATCCAGATAAATTTATCCCCGAAAGGTTCACATTAGAAAATTCCTCCAAAAGGCATCCATTTGCATACATACCATTTAGTGCTGGACCAAGGAACTGTATAGGTTTGTATACAACTATATATTATTGTTTATCTGGAACACTAGTCTAGTTTTTGACTTTGAAGCCTCAAATTTAATGAACAAGTTAATATCTTAAAGTATGTATTTATTTGATTGAGTAACACTGTCCACATGTCTATTGTCCACTGCGAAATAAGTTGTTTGAAAAGCTTTTTTGTGTTTGGTTCAATCAATTCGTTCGGACCCGAAATTTGAGTATTTATTTAGGCTTATATCTCTGGGACTGAAATTAGCAAACTATTTTTGAAAGTTATGAACAATTACACTATCCCAAGTACTGGATATATTTTTTTTTACATGCAACCAATACGTCGCCTCTAAAATGACGTTTTGCACAAATTAGAATTCATCCAAAATACGGTATCTTTAATGTATAATAGTTTACTGATATCTCAATAACTCATCGAAAAACTAGTAGGTGGTCAAATAAATAATTAAAACAATAAGACCACTTTGATGTCAATTTTATATCCTTTTATACTCTAATAAACTGATGTGTTTTGTGAAAATCCAATATAATTTTCCTGTTGACCTAATAATTTTCTATATCTAAAGCAGAGGTTCCCAAACTCTTTTATCTCGTAGACCCCTTGCCTTACCTGATATTGATTTTTATCAAATTCATTAACTTCAAATGTATTTTTGACAGCCGGTATATGTAGTGTTACTCACTTTGAACCACACATGTTAGGTTTTATACATTTATATTTTAAATTCAAATTAAAACATAGACCCCTTGCAAGTTGTCATAGACCCCTGGGGGTCGATATAGACCACTTTGGGAATCACAGATCTAAAGATACATGCCTCCATAGTGGTTATAGCATTTTAATGCCTTGATGGATGTCCCAGGATTGGTTTTCAAGGGGGTCAGAATTAATAAAAGTGACTTTTCAATCTAATATTTATTTAATATCTATAATCAAAGTAAGACTGCTTCCATAGTATGCAGTGCCCTATAAACTATTGGGTACAGATAAGGGTTGGAAGAAGAAAGATACTCCAACAATTGAATGCTATTTCCGTTGAGTGCATGAACCATTAGGTATGGATGAAAGGAGATTCAATGAGAAGGAAATATGCATTTTTTGGTATTTTCATTGTAATAACCATACATTACAAGTATATGTATATGTGTGTGTAATTTTATAGGGCAGAGATTTGCACTGTTTGAGCTAAAGGCATTTGTATCCTCCATTTTGCGGAACTTCATATTAGAACCAGTGACTACACCCGAAGATATTGTGTTTTCTGCTGATTTGGTTCTTAGAAGCAGAGATCCGATCCACATTAAGTTACTACCAAGGAAGAAATCATTCTCGGTGAGTGTATTTGTATTTTTTGTATTTATAAATCAATAATCATTATTATAAATAAAATATTTAGTTTAGAAAATATTGTCTTCAAAGTAAAACATACTTACATATTTTCAATAATACGTTTCCCATGATTTTGTAACATATTCATCAGTTTAGAATTCAATCTGTTTAAAAAAAACACGTAACATAAATAAAACGTTCCATTTTCTTTGTTGAAGATGAATATATTTACATTATAAAATCATGACATACCTTATATCGGGAATCTTGAACAAGTACATAAAAAATGCCATGCACTAGTGTTATCGCATATTTATTACTTTGTTAGTTATGATATAAACCAGAGCAAAACTTGTAGTATTATATAAAAAGAATATTCTCATGCACTCTACAAATGATTACTAATACAGTGATGCCTTGCATAACAAACGATGCACACAACAAACTTTTTGTTTGTCCACTATGCGACTCACACAGTGAATCTTGCTTCACACAACGTAGTGTATCGTATTTCATCTCGCCGCTCGAAAGCTCCAAAGGTGCATGCAGCGCAGTTGGTATTGGAAGTAAAGGAAGAGGATGTGGCAGAGCTTATTGATGAACACCAAGAAGAGCTGATAAATGAAGAGCTCCAAGCACTTCTAGTCCAGCAACATGATGGAAGTTCAAAGGGAAGCTTCATTTGACAGTGAGAAGGAGCAATCAAATCAACCAATCTCAACTGCTGCTATCAAGGAAATCCTGGTCACATAGAGAGAGGTTCAGGAGTTTACTAATAGTCACTATCCAAACTCAGCTGAGGCCGACAGGATCAACAGTCTACAATGATGCCCTTAACGGCAGGTGTTGAAGAAGAGGGAGAAACAAACAACCTCGGAAAGGTTTTTCAAGAAGTCAGCAGCCAAGAACCACAGGATGGAACAAGAGGATTTAAGTTTTACTTAGTAAATACCAATATTTCTTAAAATCTATAGTGTCGTCACGCGTTAAAAATAATGGGGAATGCATCGAAACACGTGTCACAATAGATTTTAAGAAGTGGTATTTACTAAGTAAAACTTAAATTTAAAATGGATAGATTTTACCACAAAGTGACCGCTAAATCAATTAATAAAAAAAGAGGATTTGACCCTGCAAGCCTCGATAGACTCTCCTAAATCTGAGTATCTTTTTTATGTTACAGTACTATATTTTATGCCACAGAACGATTTAAAAAAAGGTGTATCGTTATGGGAAAACAAGCTTCACCTAACAAACTTGCTCCTGGAACAAATTAAGTACGTTATGCGAGGCATCACTGCAAATTTATTACATATTGTTGCAAAAATACATTGTCCATGTATCTTAATTGGATTCTGGTTAATAGAAGCAGTCGCTTATTTGAGCCAAATCTTAAGAAACTTATGTCACTCTGATGGTACCATATCCTGTTTAAGTAGGATAGTGAATTAAAGATCCTAATTCTGTATTGGCCCAGTCGATATGATACACATAACTCCGATATATGTCACCACGTCAATGTGGTGGTGTACTGGTCATCTAACAGCCTAACTTTTATCAGTTATTGTACTTTTACAATGTACTTTTCTACTAATTAAAGAAAACACTTTGTTTTTTACCACTTGAGTTTTTATTAAAGACTACATGTTTCAGAAGTTAAACTTCCATCATTCAGGTCTGTATAATATATAATAAGTTATTATACAGACCTGAATGATGGAAGTTTAACTTCTGAAACATGTAGTCTTTAATAAAAACTCAAGTGGTAAAAAACAAAGTGTTTTCTTTAATTATTATAACATGTCTTACCACAAAGTTAATGCCGAAACAATAAATAAAATACTTTTCTACTATTGAACTATTTGCTTTTTATATTTGGTTAAAGAAGTTATAATATATAAAATCAATAAAAATATAGATTGTTTAAATAAACATTCGCCCCGTCATTCGTTAATAAGGAGAGCCAATTAATTGGAACATTCTGGTCTTAATGTGTTCCAATTGTTGAATTTACTTTTAGTATTTAAAATTTTATTTACCATCTGATTTTATTAAGATCTCATCTTAATATTTAATTTCTATAATATAAGCTGTTTAGATATAACCATTGAATATGATTTTTTTTATAGTTAATAATGGTTTACATTTTCAAGTACGGCATTAAGGAAAAACAAAATAAATATTGACAAATAAGTTTATTTTTTATTTGATTAAAAATTTCTCTTTCAGGAGTCTTCGTAATTATTGATTACCTGCAACAATTTCAAAGGATAAAGAAAAGGATTTTCTAACTGATATGTTTCTTTCAAGTACATATATTAAATTATCATAAAAGTAATGTTTTTATTAAAGTATGTACAAAACAAATATAATTGTTTTTTTCTCAAAAATAAATGAATGTTTATAAAAAAATATCCCATGCATGATATAATTTCGACGGCCCCTACGTAAAGTATCTCTATAGTATACTCTATCTGCAAATCTGTTACTTTACAAGAGAGACCTTAGAAGATTTTTTACCGTAATTTTTGAAATTAATTAACAGTATTATTTGAAATTCTTAACTTCTTAAATTCTTATCTTAAACTAGTATTAAACATTCAAAAACACGATAAAATAATGCAATGCATTAAATCGTTTTGAAACTTTATGCTTTATCAAAATTAGGTAGTTAGTGTTTTAGGAGTTCAGTTCTTAGATAGCGTCTTATACGCCTGAAAACTAGGCGTAATTTATTTTATATATTTTTTTTGTTTGTTTATATTTGTAGATAACGGTCAGTTGATAACATACACCAAGTATCTCAAAATTGACAAAAATGTAGTTGGAGCACTTTACGTAGGGCACGTCGATTTATTGTTAGTATCCACATTTCCAGAAATAGATCATTCGTATTAACCCCAAAATTTTACAACCATTCAGAATATAACAAGAATACTCACATGATAATGGACAGAATTTGCATTAGAAATAGCATGATCTTTGACCATCTGCTTAAAAAACGCTGCAGATTTTTTAGCCGTTCTAGGCAACGTAGAGTCTGTAATGTTTACAGAGTATAGTCCGAAGCGTTCACTGAAATTAAATAAAGTATATTGAATTTACGTTCTAAAGAAATCATTCAAATTGTCTATAAAAACATCACAGTTGTCTGTATGTTTGAAAATTTGTCCATTAACAATGTTGCTTATAGTACTCCAATCGGTGTAAGCCTGAAAGTGATAGAGACAGCAGGGCGTGTGTAAGGACATCCTCAGGGGCCTTGGTATTACTACTACATATATGTACCCGCTCTATATCTCTCCATATTCACCCGACAAAGGCGTATTGAAGAGTACCAATATGCAAAAGTATACAATTTTAAAATCGGTTTGAAGTCAATTTGAACTTAATGTATCAATTTCATCCTTATATATGGACATTTAACAATAACATTGAGAAATCTGATATTAGAAAAATTGCACAAAGTGAAATAATAACGTTTGGAGGAAAATTAATTAAGCAAGTACACCAAATACATACGAGAATCCAGCTCTCCATTCGAAGTTATCCATCAATGTCCACGCTACATATCCTGTGATATTAACATTATCATCATATACTGCTATCAGCAATTCAGACAGATAGTCCTAAAATATTGAGCATAAAATGTAACATAACATAAAACATATTACTGATAGGCTGATTGATGTAACCTTTAAGGCGTTTGTGCACTACATGGAATTTTACCATCCAACATTTCAGTTAGCGTGATAAAACGGATGATTGGCTTGGATTGGCTTGTGCTTTGTCCATCTTTCTTCGGATCGGTGCTCTTGATCGGTGCGTGATCACATTGCGTGTAAATTCAATAACGCTAAACTGTCGAAGGCGTGCCGGACGGTAAAATTCCGTGTAGTGCACAAGCACTCTTATGGCTTTAATATGTTTAAAAGATGAAAAACTTTTCCTACCTCAATAAAAACAAAATAAACTTGATGTCAAAAAACATATTGCTAATGAAAAAAAAGTTATTTCGTAATCTTATGAGATATGTATGTATGTATATCTAGTTTAAAGTTTATCTTTACATAGAAGGACTTTATTTGCATTCCTAAATTACCCAATTTGAAAAAAAAACTAATCATTCTAGAAGCATATAACTCTTGACAGTTCAATGCAGAAAAAGAATCATATGTGTTATTATCACTATTTTTATTTTTTGTTATGAAAATGTGGATTTCTTCTGACAATATGTGCATTTAGACCTAAATAAAATTGTAAATAAAGAACATACATTAAAGTATTCAATACGGCTGTCGTCTTCCAAACTACCTCTATCAGAGACACCATTCTCTGTAATCATAATTTCTGGATGATTGTACTCCTTGTCAGCCCATCGAAGCATATCACCAAAACCTTTGGGGTACACCTAAAAAATATAGAGCTAATAAGAAAATGTAACATAAATTGTATAAAAATAAGGCCAGAGAGATAATAAACCATACCCGCAGCCACTCAGATGCGGATGGTTTCCCCACTTCTAGTGACACTTTGGCGCCGATGTCCCTGAGCCAAGAAGGTGACTGTGCAGTGGCGTCTATGCCTGGTGTGACAAGGTGAGTGGTGTAATGATTGATCCCCAAGATGTCAGCCGTTCCTTTTATGCGGTTGATCCATTCTTCTCCCATAACAGGCAAACGAGATAGAGTCAAACCTTCAGCTTGACTGTTGGCGTCAATCTGATCTATCATAACTTTCGGGTATCCTCCCTCTTGGGAATAAATGGGATGTGCAAACCATCCAAACTGAAATTACCAATAAATGTTTATGTTCATTGTTCAGGGTTGACTTTGGTAAACAAATCATTTGTAAGCCGTCCTATGCAAGTTGGGTAGAGAACTAACAAATATAGGATAATATTTGCATCAACGGAGCAATACCGGCCTTATAACCCAGTTGCCTTTAATATTTTAGTCTCTAAGATTTTAGACAGGTTATTGTTAGTCATAATTAAATAAAATTGGTATTGATTATTAGTTTAATTATTAGAGCGAGTAAAAGTAAAAAAGAGCCTGTACTTTTTCAATTCACAATAACACAATGCAAAATTATAAACAAAAATATCCTAAAGATATACATATTATAGTAGTCATTATATACTAAATGACAGTATTCAATAGTTATTGTGCAAAATGTGCAAAGTGCAAAGTCTTTAAAATGAGGTCATGATTATGTAAAAAATGAAAACAAGGCCTTAAATTGGAACCTTACCTTGAACTGATTGGCTACCACTGCTAAGGCAACATCAGCAGGGCTTTGTGGATCTTGAGGAGCATACCAAATAGAATTGATGCTTATCATTATTCTGCCATTTTGAGAAGGTCGGTACATATCATTGTAGAGGTGATAGGACTCGGCGTGCGCCTTGAGTAACGTGTCTCCACACAGGTAATTACCAACTCCGTGGCTATTAATAGCCGGTGCTTTTTTTTCATCACCATATCCATCTTCGCATATTTCATATGGTTCATTAAATGTGATCCACAATTTCACCCTGTCCCCGAAAGTTTTGAAACAAAAGTCGGAATAATCCTTGAAGTAGTTGATCATGTAAGAATTTGCCCAGCCACCGATGTCCATCAGTGTTTGCGGAAGGTCCCAATGGAATAAAGTAACCTAAGTATCGACGTAAAGTAAATTTCTGGATTATAGCACATTTTCATAAAATCAAGTTGATAAATATATTTTCACGTCGATTCAAACTAAAAGACAACAGAAATATGAAAAACTTTACCATGTTGGGGATTATTTTAAAAAAATGACTTGCAACACATGATGCCAAATCAGAATGTATTAAAAGGGAGTTTTATTATGATAGTTCTAACATAACAGATTATATGTGGAACTGTTATCATAATAATGCTGTCAACATCTTACCACAAAAATCTAAGTCTATCACATAACATTACTTTATATCAGAACATACCATAGCTTGAATATTCCTTTCTAACAAGAGATTAATCACTTTATTAATATGTAGTTCACTCCCTCAGGATTGATAATGCTGTCAGCATCCTAACAGCAATGAGAATATAAGAAGTCTACCCCATAATTGCTATATATCAGAACATACCATAGGTTGAATATTCTTCTCCAACAAGAGATCAATCAGTTTATTATAATAGTTCACTCCTTCAGGATTGATTTTGTCGATTCTTCCAGTGGGTAAGATTCTGGCCCAAGAAAGGGAGAGACGGTACACATCAACCCCCAAGTACTCTAACTCTTCTACATCTTCTGTATATCTATTGTAGGAGTCTACGGCAATATCCCCATTGCTTCCATCAGCTATCAGCTCTGGCCGCGAGTGTGACAATCTGTCCCAGACATTTTCTGTTTTGCCTGAAATGTGAACGATTTATATACATATAAGTGTATATAAAAGTGGATAAGGATGTTGAGAGCACAGTGAATGCAGGGAATAGAATAAATGGTGCTTTGATCAGAGTGATTGCAAATAAAAATATGTCCATGGAAGCCAAGCTAGCGGTTCACAATGGCGTGCTGGTACCGACACTAATGTATAGGAGCGAAACAGAACTGGCAAAGGAAGTATGAAAGCAGAGAGAACGCTGTTGAAATGCGCTCCCTCAGACGAATGTGTGGAATATCATTGTACGAAAGAATTACAAATGAAGATATAAGAAAGGAATGTAAGGTTGAACAAGAAATAATTGAAAAGATTAGGAAGAGTTCGGCTGTCCAAACTTAAAACACAGTAAGGGACCTTTTTTGTAGTACGTTTTTTTTGCATTTTTGGACTAAGTAGAATCTACTTGGTCCAAAAATGCAAAAAAATGTCCCTTACTGTGTTTTGAGTTTGGACAGCCGAGTTCTTTAAGGTGGTATGCACATGTGGAGCGAATGGATAAAGAGAGAATGAATAAGAAAATATATGTGGTGAATGTGAGCAGGAAAACAGAACGAGGATGGACGAAAAAGACTTGGCAAGATCAGATGAATCAGAACCTAAAATCTGGTGGTGTCAAAAGTCTGCGTAATCGGATGGCATGTATGGATGTGAAGGAGGCGAGGAGTGTATTTCAGGACAGAAGAGTGTAGCGTTCCATCCTTTCTGCATACCCCTGCGGGGAAATGGCGTGATGGTAGTAGTAGTAGTATGTTTAATAATTATTAAATATTAATATTCAAGTACTATCTACCCTCTGATTGCAAACAGCTATATAAGGTATCAAACGTTTTGACCAATATCTCTAGTCTGTTTTTGGTCGGTTGGAAGATATTGCTTTTTAGCAAGGCATAAACTTATCCATATATCATATATCTTGTCTTTATTATAAAATATTTATTGCATTTGCCGAGTTTGTTAAAAAAATCGGCTGGTGTTACATGCTTTTTTATTTTTAAAAAACTATCACAGCAGAACATTCAGTACTATGCATTTTCAAGCTCTATAAAATACTTGATTTCGACAACGTTGACAAGAGACTAAACAAAATAAATCGCGATTGAATTTGAAATGATTAATAAATACATTTAAAAAAAAATATATCGTTGCAACAAATTTTGAATGTGTCATTTTTGGCGCTTTTACGGTTGCATGGTTGTTGAGTATATATTTACAAATCAACTCTAATACTGTAGGTAGATACCTACTTTACAAGAAAATATTTGGCGTGTTGCCATTGATTTTTACTTCATAAATAGAATTATAATAATACGAGTGGAAGACTTTGAAGGTAACGAAATGGACGAAATCCGTATATATAACTCAGGACTAATGTCGAGACAATGCTGTTGAGTCAGTTAAATATGTTCATAAGATGGGAATTTGTAAGGCTAGCTGGAGTTACTAATAAAAAAGGTCTTCGATTTTATTATGGTTTCTCTCCTACGTCACAAATACGCGCTCGTAAAAAAAATATCGTTTCCCGAACGTTCCATTCAATGGCATTGTAGCCCTATTCTCTAAACTTGTCATAAATCTCATTATTAATTTTGACTTGGAAAAACATGAAATCCAATAGTAACGTATGCAAATCGGCTGTCTAAACTCAAAACACAGTAACGGAAATTTTTTTGTAGGACGTTTTTTATGCATTTTGGACTTAGTAGATTCTACTTAGTCCAAAAATGCAAAAAAAAACTACTAAAAAAATGTCCCTTACTGTGTTTTAAGTTTGGACAGCCGAAATGATTTTCTGTTTTTATTGTCGATGATCGATGCAGATATTCAGATTATGTAGGAATTATTTATATCTTACCTGAAAGATTCCAAGCCCCTTCAATCTGATGGGCAGCTGTGGCTACGCCGAATATAAACCCGTCCGGGAAGTTTGTGTATTTGTAATCGGCAGAGAAGCTAAAAAAAATCAATTATTAAGTCACAGTAAAATAGTAATATACATTATCTACCGGATACGATTTCAATGAACGTTCGCTTAAGTACTTTGATATTATCACAAGCTATATATTAAACGTACTATCATTTTTTGATGGATCAATACAATAATCCAAGATTACAAGTTATAAGATATTATAAATATAATGTGTTTTTCTTATTTAATCGCATTACTTTTAAATTTCATGTTAATGGTGTGTATTTTGGGCTATAACGTAGTTTTAACACGAATATTCTATTTGAAACAGATTTCAGATAGTCAAACTTTTTGTTGTTATTGTAATAACTAGCCCCGCTTCCCCCTGATCAAGAACGTGAGGAGAAATTTAAAAACCTCATTTGTATCTATTAATGGAGAGAATACGTTATTTATATTCTTGGTAGGTGAATAAATAAATGTTGTCTTTCCTATTGTGTATTTTGCCCCGAGTGACCGGTCATCGCCAAGCACTGCAGCCTTTTTTTTTTACCAAGTATTTATTGTAGTCTGTAGTAAATCCACGGTTTATAAGTCATTTTTACTGTTTGACCTGAAATGGGATTACACGGAATGCTGCATCAGAAGAAACTAACTTTATTTTCAAAGACCTACTGTTACAATGGATACCACGATGGAGAGGCGGCACCGTGAAATCGCCATCGCTTCGTTGGAGTGTTTTCCTGGTATTTAAAATATTCTCGCAGATAGTTTGATTATTTATACCAACGTAATTTCTTTAGATTCAAAGGAGAAAAGTACCAATTATCATTAAAAACATGATAATACACTATTAACTCCCTCTAATAAATACAATATAATATTGTACATATATTACTTCTACGGACTTTTTGGAATTTCTTGTAACCTCTGAATGAACCCATAAAAAAATACTTCTAATTTTACTCGTGACAATGCGAATAAGAGTAAAATAATGCCCTAAGCTAGAGATATAGGAAAAAGAAGATCGATATTAGTATATATTATTGGAAGAAATAAAAAGACGAAATAAATAATATTATGTATATCTGAGTTCGTGGACTCACACTAGGATAAAATATAAAAAGATATTACGCACCATTGACCCATAAAAGTCATTGCCAAGGCTAGTAAGAAGATCTTCATGCTGGACGAGTCGGTCACTTATTGTTATGTTACACCTCCCACACAAGAGGGGAATACTGACTGAGGATGACTGACGATTAGCAGTTACTCGAACTCTATTGGCTTTGCATCCAGGGCCAATGTACCCGCAGATAGTACATAATACTTCCCACTACTTACTCGATAAACAATATTAGTTGATGTAATCTACTCAAAATCCAGCCTCTTCAAAGATATCACCGTTTACGCAATCATAAAATTGTCCGTTACAAGTTTACTATCTGCATTTGATCACAAACAACTGCCGATATAACGAATTATAATAAATCGCAATCTATAATAATTAATTTTATCGGATTAAAGTAATCTATAAATTAACTAATGATATGACATTGTTAAATACATGTGTATTAGTATTCGGTATACTAAGGAAAAAACCCATGATTTATTGTTTCGTTGTTGTCGAGAACACATATAAGATTTAAATCTAAAAATAAGAAGTACCCTAGTTAAGGAAAACATTCCTTTGAGTAGGTACTCAAAATTATGAATTAGGACTTATATTAAGCCTAAACTGGGCAAATGCATAAATAATAATTTGTTGCTCATTGGAATATATTGTATTTCTACGACTTTGGCATCTGCTAGTACCGCGATCGCGGAGCACGATAAAATATTGACATAAGTAAAAAAAGATCATGTCAATTACAACCGTAAATGTACACTACTTCTTCACTTATTTCATATTTACACCACTTTCAGAAGTCAGCTGCGAGCAATTTTGAATTTTAAAAAGGTATTAAAATCGGCAGTGCGCAACAGAGTGTGGACATTATGCGACATCACATTACATTTTGGTGGAAGAGTAATATAATATTGTTGTATCGTTGACGTTTTCTAATATTTTGTTATCAGGAATATTCAGGGCGGGCTTCGTGAGGAGGATGGGCTGCGACTTTTCTCCTGGTAGTCATTTTCTGATCTCAAACAAAAGAAAAATAATCGATTTGTATGTCTCTTCCAATCCGAATACGTGACTGCCTAAAAAATTAAGAGCCACCTCAGAACTCGTACCGATAATAAACAAAAATATTTTTTGTAGAATACCATTTTAAAAATCCTATGGCAACACATTTTGAAGAAGTTGTCGCATTATTTGCAAGTAGTCCACTGATGTCGCTATGGAGTTGCAAACTAAAACCCATCTGAAGAGGAACTCTTTAATTTCCTTCTCGTGACTGAATCTCCTATGCCAGAAATGGGTCGTTGGAGTCAGATGAATTGTGCAGAACACTGACTTCCAGTCTGGTGGGCAGAAATGGCTACAAAGTAAAAATTATATTAATAAAATGTTTGAAGTTCTTGCACTAATGATAGTTCATTTTCAAAAAGTTATTACAATATAAATCGGTATAGGCAAAAAACCGTCAAATCAAATTTGAGCACTAATATCCACATGGCCAGTTTGTCGTTTTTTTTTATATTGTTGAGTTTCAGCATAAGCAAACAGTATTGTTTTGTATAGGCTTTAAATAAGCAGTTACTATGTTATGCATATTTTGGGAATGTAAAAAAAGTATGGTTCGATTCGGAAGATGTTTGTGATTCCGTTCATTGCATTACGTGCATATGTATTAGAATACAAAGAACGTTAGAATATTTTACTTTCAAGGATGTTACTTTGTAAAAATATACGCGGTTGAAGAATTTAAATAAAGTAGAAGTCGTTCTCAAATATCTATATTTTATTTTAAATAATTATGAAAAATAACAACCATCACCTGGTTAGAAATGTATCAAATGGTATTATGGTGATGAAGACCAGAATTAATGGTAAAAAGAGAGTAATAATCACAATCATACACAAAAGTAGTGTAATAATTAGTTTTATAAACGTGGGAAATGGCAAATCTAGATGCCAAACATTTATCATGTCCTCTCCAACCAAATTCAAGAAAGTAGCAGTTCTTTCAAAATAGCTTCCCGATCTCTGAAATAATGAAAATAAAAAACTTCAGGTAGGTATTGTCAATTACTCTTAGGTTGATACTTATCAATTCATAAATAATTATGGTACATTAGATATATTAGTTTTTATTTCCCAACCTCAGAGTAACAATTTTTATAAAGTTTTATTTCTTTTTTAAAAAAACATGTTATTAATTTTAGTATTTGAAAACGAGTTATAGATCTTATCAATTAAGTATCATATTTTACACGAAAAAAGAAAATCGAATGCCGTAAATATCAGAATAAATAGCGAAAAAAATGTACCTCAAAATTTCATAATATTGATATTTCCCAATTCATATTTCCAAACTTTAAGTCGACATAAAAAACAAACATATTTACAAACATTTTATCCGATCATTACATAATGTTTTAGCATTTTAAAAACTGGAACTACGTATTTCGTGATTTAATAGATTTTAAGAAATTTCCATCAAATTTTAATTTAAGTGTTATTTAGTAAAAACCACTACACAATAGTGGTATTTACCATGTAAAACTTGAATAAAAAAACAGATTTTCAGCCATTTAAAAAAAAATTGTCTTGGCGAAACATTCATACTCTCCGGACCTCACACTCTTGGTGTCGTACAAGACTAATAAAATATTTCACAATATTCTGTTCTATTGAAGTTTTGGAGGTCCAAGTCAAAATTTTGGTAGAACTGTACCCAATAGTGTAAAGGATTTCATTAAATATTTTAGTTGACAACTTAGAATCCACAGTTCGTATTTTTTTGATCTTTTCCGCAGTGGTGGGATTCAGCCGGTTCGCACCGGTTCTCTAGAACCGGTGCTTAATTTTTTTAGAGTTCGCCGAACCGGTCCTTAACCCTTTGTTGTCAAACAATATTCCGATTGCGAACATGTATCGGAGCACGCTCGGTTCACTTGGTCCGCCACGTTGTAAAAATATTTGAACCTCACGTAGAGAAAAAATTGGAAATATGAAAAAAAAATGTGCATAAATTCAGTTAAGTTATTGCACTTAGTAAAAAGAATATCGTGAGAGATATACACTTCATCATTTGGAGCATTCTCAGTTGTTATGTAAATGTTCTGTTTATGTGCAGAATAAAAAACAAATAAATGAACAAATGTAAAAACAATTTTTTTAAAGGGGGGGTTGGGGTAGTACCTAAAGGGCGAATCGGTTCTTGAAAATTTTGAATCCCATCACTGGTTTTCCCCTTACTTCTCTACAGCCTAAAGTAATTGCTATTTTTTTCAAATATATGTATATACTTAAATATTGAGTGGTTTGAGAACTACATTCTCACAAACAAAGCTTGAATAAAAATAAAAATATATTTTTTTACCAATAATCTCTTGTGATTTGCTCTATAAGGCTTCATATTAAGAAATGTATCATATCTACCATTAAACGTAATTGTTATTATTAAATATTTTAAAGAATTAAAATTGCTGATTTATTGTAAAATACAGAAATAAACCACAGGAATTTGTGTCATTTATATAATTTCAATAATAATTTTGTAGTTACCATAACAACCGAAGGTTACTATTATAAAAAATGAAAACAAGTACAATAAATTGAATAAAAATTAGTACCATGTACTCGTAAAGCGACTTGTGCGACATTGTTTTTTGTCCAACGTTTCGACCTCTGTTGCAGGGGTACTTGTTGAGGGTAAAATAAAAAAAAAAGTTTTTTCTACCATCGCGCATCGCGCAGAAATATATATTTTAAATAAAATAAAATACTTGTCCGGTTTTATAACAATAAAAATACGCTGTTTATAACAGGAGGTAGATAGGTAAATATTATGTACCTGAATTTGGGGCTATCAAACATAGAATCCAGTGGGCCAGTCAATGGGTGCAAATAGGGGGAAAATATAGAAACAGCGTCTTATATGCTTTGTAAGGTCAAGGCGTGTATTTTTTGGGGTGGAAGCGCCAGATTTTAACACCGATTTTGTCAGGCGCAAATCTTACACCACCTAAAAAAATATTACGTCTGTCCCTGTAGATCGGTACATTTCAAAGTTGCACGTTTTTAGTAGTATCATGTAATAATTGGTCCTTTCCCATTTATTTCATCCTGATTGTGACGTGCATACGCAGAAAATTGAGGATTATATGTTCGCAGTTCCTATTTGCTCCTTGACTTATGCACAACTATTTTCAATCAATATGTTTGCACAGAAATTATATACTTATTAAAAATAATCATAAATATGTAATGACAATGTTGAAAAACACCTAATAAAAAAGTAGGAAGGTACTGTTTCCTAAACACAAACACAAAAAATATATTCTGGGAAAGCGCCATCTATTTTTACCACAACAAGCAACACTACAAGTTAAAATAATTCGACACAATAACATGGCCGCATGTTGTTCTTAAATTTTCTTTACTGTTTGCCAAATGTATACACTGTGAAAAATAGATTTTGTCTCCTATTCAATTTCTCTGGACCTTTTTATTGATACTGTCTCTAGGCAGTCACCCGCTATCCCAAGGTAAAGTGAAATTATGTACGAGTTCCAAATGTCAATGGCTACCGGGTCTTTTGACAATAGCAAAAATGACTTTTTATTGACACTTATAAAAATATCAAAGGAATTGGTTTTAATCTTTATGTTTAGGATTAGTAGTAAACATGATGCATCACCATAATATGCAACATCAGACCGTGGCTGGTCATCCCGGCCAACATTTAAGCAACCACAGCTTACCTGGTCATCATCAGATGGGTCCTCATCAAATGCACAGAGACCAGAATAGGTAACTATGACTTAATTCGCATCTAACCAACATTGTATTTTTCATAACCAAGTATTGTCACCAATCGATAGGATTAACCGTGAATTTGTGTCAAATTTGACATTATGCAAGTAGGTATTTTTTCTTACCTACGTTTAAAATTTAGTCAGACATATCACGATGTCGGTCATATTGGATATTAAATATTTGATTGCTTGCTAATAGTTGAATTTTATATCGGTATTATGTGACACGAATCACAGAAAAAAATGTAAAATAGAAATAAGTGCATGCTATATAGAAGGATACACACATACACAAAGGATAGTTTGAAAATCAAAACAATATTTATTATCCAGAGAACTTAGCTTAACATAACTTACGAATAGTAATTATGTATGAAAGATCAACTACAATATGCATTTTAAATCTTATATCTTCATCAGTGTACGTATTTCAATACCCATATCACAAAATAACCAGTAAAAAACTTTTTCTTATAATACATAATTTTATTTCTGTTAAAATCTTAATGTTGACAAAATCAGTAGTTAAGAATAGCTTTATAATTATTAAAATTACTAAATGTATCTAAATTCTTGGAATATTACAATATTGCATTTGTTATCACTGTGCTATGTTTACAACCAATAGGAGACAAGATGTTCTCCTGGTATATCAAGTCAAATTGAATGTACCATACATGGTACTACAATATACTACAGTATATTTTAGGTGTCTAACTTGATATAAAATATCTATCATTCCTATTTATATGAAAGAAGATGGAAGTCTGAGCATTCCAGGGCTTACGACCTGGCATTTGGCTGGCTTAAGCGATCACTTCATATACTTGTGTAACGTTCGCCACCCTGCCTTTTATTAAACATCCATATTGCATTGATTCTTTTAACCTGTATATGTGCAATGGTCTCAGAACCTTCCACATGTTAGTACGATTTTCGATTCGTTTGGAAATATGGCTGATTGTAGCGCCATCAGTTGAGAAATTGCTAAAATATTTAATTAGCTTGTTCCGTTTGAACATAGAGACGTAGAACATTGATACACCTATAATATGGCATCTCATCTGTAGGGTGAAGAATCCAGTGTCTGATATAATAAATAATTTCAATAAATTAGAGTGTGCTATGTAGCATAGTCATTGAGAGAAAAAGTCTTGATGTGTCATGTAAATTAGTGTGTGCTATGTAGTAGTCATTGAGACACAAGTTATTGATGTGAGAGGTAAATTAGAGTGTGCTATGTAGTATTATCATTGGGAGAAAAGCTCCTGATTTATCAGGTAAATTAGTGTGTGCTATGTAGTATTATTATTGGGAGAAAAGCTCCTGATGTATCAGGTAAATTAGTGTGTGCTATGTAGTATTGTCATTGGGAGAAAAGCTCCTGATGTATCAGGTAAATTAATGTGTGCTATGTAGTATTATCATTGGGAGAAAAGCTCCTGATGTATCAGGTAAATTAATGTGTGCTATGTAGTATTATCATTGGGAGAAAAGCTCCTGATGTATCAGGTAAATTAGTGTGTGTTATGTAGTATTATCATTGGGAGAAAAGCTCCTGTTTTGTCAGGTAAATTAGAGTGTGCCATGTAGTATAATCACTGAGAGACAAGCTTCTGTTTCTGATTTAAAATGAAAAGTAAGTCTCTTATGTAGATGCAAATATAATTTTTAAGCAAGTCTTAACCTATGTTTTAAAATATTTTTATGTGATGTTTCTTTTGGTCAGGTCTAGGTACCATTTTAAAAATATGGCATCTTAACCTGATGTTTGGGTCGTCACAATCATTATCCAATTATATTCAAAGTTTGTGTTTTTTTTATCCGGAGAATAATGTTATTTTTTTATTTTCATATATTATTGATAATATGGATATGGAGTATCAGGTATCTTAACCCACTATCAAACGTTGCCAATGTATTGTTGTACAGAACACATGGAATTAATTGGAAGCTTGAAAACAGCTAAAACTTGACACTTTTTTTCAAAATTTCATTTATTTTATTTTATTTCAAGATAAATTACATACAAGACAAGTCATATATATAATATTCCAGATGAGTAATCTCCAGTTCTCCTTTTGGGACATGGGATTAAGGTTAACAAGACTGAAACACAAATCGCTCACTCCTTTCAAGAACGTCATAAATAAAAAAAAAAGATTTTTCAGGAAAACGTTTTAAAAGTTTAAAAATAAAATACAATGTTTTAAAAATAAATATCAAGCCACTTATTGAACTTTTTACTGTGCAACATATCTTTTTAGGTAAAACCTGTAGGTTTGTTCTCCACTTGAAAAATATTTAGCATATTTAAAAAAATAATTAAACTATACCTTTTCTTCGAAATGCAAAAACAACACTTTCAGCCCTGTAGCGGGTAAATATTAAGTTAAAAATAAGCTGCTTTTGCTGGGATATAGTACATTTTCTGGGCATTCCGAAAACATGCACAACTGTAAATTGTCGATTTTTGATTTATGACGTTCTTGTAAGGAGTGAGCGAAATAAGAAATATAATTTATGTTTGAAGCAATGACTTTGTGATTTTCCATTTCATAATTAATATGTAACTTTGTTTTAAAATCACTATAAATAGTGATTTTAAAACAAAGTTCATTTTAATTACAAATAAGAATTACAAAAAAGATAAAAAATTGAACAAAACTATCACAGGGCAAAATATAAAACAATAAACGGGTATAGTTAATAGGCATATAATAAAACATAAGGTAAGAAGCATGTTTAAAACAAACAAAATTAGATATTACAATATCACAGTTTAGCAAAATTATTCTAGTAAATTAAATTGCCAACTTTTTATCACCTTTTACTCAGCTTTTTTTTCGTTATTACCTGTCGTTTTTCTTATCAAGGAATACTTTCATATTTGTAAAACAAATGCTTCGTACTTCGTCTCTGTTGAGATATCTAATATATCATTAAAATATAATTTGTAACATGAATCCATTGGCTAATGATGACAAGTGCTAAAGAATACAAATTGAGTACTCACACTATTAAGAGAATCATTCGGCTGCTTCTAATATTATGTCCCCCTATGTCATTTCACCATATCATACAGAGGGGACAATCCTATGTGTATCCATTTCAGGTTATACGTGTAGCTTTTTATTCTGCAGCCCATTATTTCATGTGTCTTATAAACTGAATAAGGTTGAAATATTTCATTGTGCTGTTGAAATTTGCATACTGGCGCGGTGTTTACTCAAGGGTTGCAACGAACAAGGAGATGCGAGGGGATTCAATATTTTCTTTTCAATTCATCCAGACTAGACAGTCATCATTTTATTTCATATTTTCTACTCCTATCGCTGTCCAATCCTGCATTCTGTTGATTGTTTTGCTTGGTCCACAATAAACTCTGTAGTTTAAGTTGATTTTACAATTATATTGGATTCAGTATTGAATAAATGGATTCATTTTATTTAGGTGAGTGTTACGATTTTCAAATTGGAATAAGTAAGCCTTTGATGTTATCAATATTTCCAGTACTTTCCTTTGCAATTTTCTATTTTATGACTTATGTATGATATCGTATATATATATTGGTAAAAAACCTTAACTCTAAAATCCCTGTTTTAATAATCCCTATTATTGAAAACTTTTAGCCTGAATAAAATACCCGCTATTAAACTTAATGATGAGAACTTTATAATACTGCATCATAAAGTCAAAATTGCATATTTTCGAGTTGACGTTTTTGTCAGTATACCCACAATATGGTATTACAGTAATCTCTATATTTGCAGATTTTTATTTGCAGTTTATACACTCACCGATGATATGAATGTTTCCATGTTAGTAAAAAACAATATATGGTTTATATATACCATATCAAACACTGTTTGATAATGTCTTAATAAGACAAAACGCTTCACATATTACTCTTTCTTCTTCAAACCCTTATCCGCACCCGATGGTGCATAGGGCACTGCATCATATAAACGCAGTGTTATATTAATTGTTAACACATGAAGGAAAGGTGATCAGACCTCCGCTTCAGATACCAGTCCAGGGTTATTACCCTGACTTAATTATGTGTGAAAAAATCACCTTTATTTATTTTACCTCCCCATATGAACTTGGGACCTCCAGTACGGTATCCGAGCGTGCTGACCATCACACTATATAAATAAAGTAGAATTCAATCCAATAACCTTGTTTAATTTTGGATATACTACCCAAAAATATTCTTAGTAGAAAATAATTGACATTGTCAAGTGTTCAAGCAGTGGGTGTTATAGGATGATGGGCGGACAGGGCGTGAGGATGGCGTACTGCGGGCCGCCCCCGCCGGGAGGAGGCGCGCGGCCCCCCATGATGGCGCCGCCCCCCGGCCTGCAGCACACGCACCGCCCGCCGCCCCCCGCCCGCCTTCTGCCCCCGCCGCCCCCCTCGCACCAGCACCTCCTGCACGCGCAGCCCGAGCCCGTCACCCGCCTCCTCGGCTACCGAGGCAATAACCAAGGTAATAACCAAGGTAATAACCTAGGTAATAACCTAGGTAATAACCTTCCTCATTAAGGTGGGGACTGACCGGAGCATTTTGTCGTAACTTAACATTCACAGCAAGTATCCGAATATCGAATGGAGTACTCGGAACGAGTTATACTGACTATACGAATGCTCGCCTACTGACTGTATGAAACGACTCTGGTCTGGCCCCACCATTATTAGGCTTACACTCACATTTTAACTCGCACTACTTGCGGTTTTAAATTTTAGACCAAGGGTGGCCAACCCGCGGCCCGCGAGCCGCATGCGTCCCGCCAGGTGCATACTTGCGGCCCGCAGAGCAAATCACACATTTTTTCCTTTACTGTACACAAAATCACCAAAAGAACATTCCATCGCGCGTAGTTTGTATAATATCCCATATATGGGAGTATTTCACTATTCTGGCAATTTCAAGACCCATAATGACGTCAAGAAGTAAAGACGTTGGACTAAAGAAGAGAAGAGTAACAGAAGAACTGAGATGTTTTTATGACAGATGGACTATAAACTATTTTTTCGTGGAATTTAAAACAAAGCCAACATGCCTGATATGCAAATTATTCTGTTTCTATCTTGAAAAAGTATAACATTAAACGGCATTGCGAGGCTAAACATGCAAAAATGTTTGTTAAGTACCTAATAAATATGTTTATACATTTTTTTTATGGCCCGGTAGGAAATCTCATTTCTAAAATCTGGCCTGGCTACTGAAAATGTTGGTCACCTATATTTTAGACCCTCGATTGTACAACCAAAAATGTTCACTCAACACCCTAGTGACCAGTCCCGCGTTTGCCCGGAAATTCGAAGTGACCGCTAAGGACCGGTCCCACGTTATCGCGGGTTTATAAGTAGTCAAACTCAATGACATCTATTTAGTAAATCAAGACATTTGTTCATTCGAAAATAAATTCACGCTACTTAAAAAGGTTTTCATGGCTACGAGTTTGTAAAATTTTATGACTATGAAATTTTACCTGGATTCGGGCCTTTTCAAATCCTATCTTGAGTGTCTATAATATTTTTTATGGTCCGACCGAATTTGTTTGGATATTTTTTCAGAAGATCCTAGTGATATTGAGAGAAGTGACAGTGAAGTCAATAGTTATTCCGAAAGTGGTTCTGAAATAATTAGCGAAGCTATAAGAGGTCCTCGGGTTATGCGAATGGTTTTGAGTGTTTCTGACAGGAATGTTGATATGGACTGTTCAGACACCGAGACACGAAACAACCAGAGCTTTTGTAGAACTTCAGGAGTTCCCAAAAAACTCTGAAAATGTAGATGGTTTTGCCTCTATGTTTATTACAGATGAATTTCTGGAAAAAATTGCCGATGCGCGCGGTTAAGGTGAATATCCCCAACGCCTGCGGACCACTGGTGACAGGATTTGATAATTGTGTACATATAGTTTAGGCCAGTGGTTCTTAACCATGTTGGAGGTACCGAACCCCACTAGTTTCATATCCGCATTCACCGAACCCTTAATTGGAAAAATTTATTGCTAGATTGATATATTCCTTTCATATAATATACTAGATCTATTGGGTAAATGAATATATTGTATGTTGTATCACTTTTCATAATATTGTACAATAAGTCGGGTGTGTGTTTTGAGCTCCGCCGAACCCTGGAGACTGACTCACCGAACCCCTGGGGTACGATCGAACCCAGGTTAAGAACCACTGGTTTTAGACCTTATGAATGAGATTGGTACATAATATTCAGAACATCTCTTTTTCACACATATCTTCCAACTTACCTTATATGCCAGTATCTATGGACAAACCAAAAATAATAGTGTCAATCAAACCCGTCCTCAATAACAGAGGGTTGAATGTGAAGGATGGACATTTCAGGTGTTATGGTGACAATGAGTCCGAATAGTGCGGATATGAAGCCCCCTCCTGGCCCGGTCCAGCAGGTGCCGCCGCCGCCCGCGCCCCCTCGGCAATCCCGCGTCCCGGCCCAGCAGGCCCCGCCCCACACCCAGGCCCAGCCGGCCCCGCAGACCGTCGGTCAGGCGGCGGCCTTGCAGGCCGAGCCGCAGGCCAGCGTGGGCCAGATACTCCCCGACCTCCCTACCAATGTGGCCAACAGTAAAGAGAAGACTTCCATGTGCTTGGTGAACGAGTTGGCTCGGTTCAACAAGGTATAGCACTATCTTTTTACCGTTTTACAAAATTAAGGTGACCATTTTTTTCAAAGCAAAAACCAGTGCACATTTTTACCCAACCCTCCGGTTTTTTTTATTAGGGGGGGAGGGGTTATTTGGCAGTTGATCTCGACATGTCAAAATCTGTATTTATCACTATCATTTATCGGATTACTAATTACTGCAGTTACAATACCTACCTTTTATTCTTAAATCATCGATCGATGAAACAAGATATATTAAGCATTTACATATGTTTAATGTTTTTTCACAGTTATCGTCTTAGGAATTCACCATTATTACCAACATGCAAGAAAAAAAATAATGTTATTAGTCTAATAATTATTCAGTGAGACGTTTGGTTTATTTCTTTTTTCGTGGTCTCTATGGAAACATATATGATTAGGAGAATAAGTTAGATCAGTTTCGTAGATTTATTCAGCGGAAGCACGAAGTTTCCCTTTAGGCCCTAATTCCGCATTGTTATTACGTCCAGATCCAACATCAGTACCGGTTGACATCGGAGCAGGGCCCGGCGCACCGCAAGCGTTTTGTGGTGTCTCTGCGGCTGGGCAACGAGGGCAGCACGCTGGAGGAGTACAGCGCGGAGGGCTCCCGCATCCGCGCCGCGCAGCACGCCGTGGCCGCGGAGGCCCTGCGCCGGACCGCCTACCCGCGCCCCCCGCCCCGCGCCCCCCGCGCTCAGCGACACCGCCGCCCCAATGGTAACTATCTTGTCCTGTAAATCTTAGCCCCCTCCGTAGTGTAATGGTCAACACACTCGGTTGCCGTACTGGGTTCGATTCCCAGGGAGGTCAATGTAGGTAAAACATTTAGAAATTTCAACATCCGATGTAAAGAGCATACATGATGCCTTAATAATAATAATTATTCTGAATTTGCCAATCACTTAATAGAAAATAATCACTCATTTGATTACACACATGCAATAGAGGACTTAAATTAGATTACTTAGAAATATTAGAAATTAAAAAGGCAATTAATAATAATTTACAACTAATAAATACACAAGTAAATGATTTTGCTAAAAGTCCGTTATTAAATATGTTTCTAATCACTCATCATCCCTGATCCCTTTTGACTGTGACTGCCAATCAATACAAAAAATAAAGCCACTTGAGATCTACCTAAGCTTCGTTCCCTAACCGTCAAGATATTTTGAATATTGTTTAGTAGATAGTATTAATCAGTCTAGATAAAGAAGCGGTTAGCTTCGAAACCGGTAGACATTATAATTAAGTTATAATAAAATATTCATAGTGATTTATAAACAAAGTTACATTTAATTATTAAATGGAAAATCACAAAGTTAGTGCTTCAAATATAAATTACATTAATATTTATTGAATACTACCCCTAGTGTGAGGGTCCGATACCTTGCGGGAAACCCGCCTGGCACAGCTCAAGTGTAAACTGTGCACCTTCGAGTTAAACTTAGACTCTTATGTTCTCTGCGTTAATCTAACCATGATGTTTGCGTGAAACCATTAAAATAAAGAATGTATATCGCATGAATACAAGCGTGGGGAAAAAAACTGTCTGCAAGCAGCAACCAATCGGAGGAAATGGAAAGAAGGGGAAGAGGCCTATATCCAGCAGTGGATGTCAGAGGGCTCATGAAGAAGAAGAAGAAGATTACCCTGCACTGGTATGTACCTGAAGCGGAGGGCCGATCACCTTTCTTTCATGTAGTAATGATCAAGATAAGACTGCGTTTATATGGTGCAGTGCCCTGTGTATTATCAGGTGCGGATAAGGGTTTTGAAGTTGAAATATTAGCAACGTGCTGGACTTACTGTAGGAGGAATCTGCGGTTTTTCTCCCATGCAGCATAGTCCATTTTCTTCATTTTAATACTAGATCTATTGTACATATTTTGGGACATAAATTTTGATGTTATTACAATTTCTCCTAGATGCTTTCCAACAATTACGTCACAGTAGCATCAGGTTACGATATATTTTTTTTTAAACCCTTATCTGTACTAGATGGTGCATAGGGCACTGCATCATATTAACGCAGTGTTATCTTGATCGTTAGCACATGAAGGAAAGGTGATCAGCCCTCCGCTTCAGGCACCAGTCCAGGATAATATTGAATAAATAATGGAGTGTAAAATCACTTTATTTATTTGACCCCCCTTGGGAATTCAACCCGGGACCTCCAGTTACAAACCATTACACTACGGAGGTGAACTACGGTACACTAGGATAATAGAGTGGCATAAATGTTTTATCTGTAGATATGTCGACAGGCGCGGGCGCCATCATGCCCACGGTGGAGTTGAATGCCCTCACCATGAAGCTGGGCGAGACGGCCGTGTACATTCCCGAGGGTCCGGAGGGGGGCCCCGTGCCGCCACACGCCGCGCAGCAGCTCCAGCCCTACAACCGCAACAGCCGCTACTACAACCAGAACAACAGGTTCCAGAACAACTTCAAGTATCAGCACAACGCCTTCAAGGATGTAAGTTGAATAACGGTCAAACTGTGTTCCGGAGAATACTTCACTTTAATCACTGTGTAATGTTTGCCATTCTGCCCATTATTGAATATTCATATTACTGCAAATCTACTTCAATACTAATTGCAAATGAAAGGCAAGGTGAAATGGAAATATAATTTTTGATTTTTAAACCTTTCCGGGAGTACAATAATTGACGTCTGACTTTCTCTGTGCAGTGGGTTTTTTAAACATAAAAATAAAAATATTATTTTATGTATTATGAAGATAGAAATTATGTAAAAAAAAATATGAATATATATAAAACTAACAATCTGAAGGTTTTTTTTGTTTTATGACAAAATAACATACAAATATCCACAGATTTCGTTGCTGTACAAGTTACATCATACCAACTGACAGACGGACTTCGACATTCATTTACGTCGATACTCCTTTGAGGAAAATTCCCACAGACGTTCATTTACGTCCATACTCTCGGAAACGTTAAGATGATGAACGTAAAAGTAATGTTACACTGGATATTTTGCGCTAATTTTCACAACATCAAAACCAACTTAAAAAAATACGCATTGTTATACTGTTTATGTTTGCTCGTTGGCCTCTAGAAGTGCTGTTGAGCTAGTATTTTACAAAAATGGCTATGTAAATTATCCAAAATTATCATTGGAGATGGGTGCTATATGGGAAAGGCAATGAAAAATTAATGGTTCTTCTTCTTCTTTCTGTGCCACTTCTAACGAAGATCGTCAATCATCATGGCTATCTTTAATTTTGATGCTGCAGCTCGGAACAGAGATTTGGTGCTTCTGCCAAACCATTGTCATAGGTTTTTCAGCCATGATGTCCTTTGGCGCCTTTGAGTTCTTCGCCCCTCAATCTTTCCTTTTATGATTAGGTGGAGAAGACAATATTTTTCAAGTACATCAGCTTTCTTTGCTTGATGGTTGCAATAAATGGTTGTATAGTGCAAATTTTATATGCGACACGTTGATAAGTGGCACGTGTGATATTTTGCGCAGGCGATGTACCAGGGCAGCTATCGAGTGCGGCTGAGTGTGGCCGGGCGCTTGTACCACGGCGAGGGGGGCTCGCCGCAGGCCGCGCGGCACGACGCCGCCTCCCAGGCCCTGCGGGACCTGCGCCAGCCCGAGGACGCTGAAAATGGGGACCCCGATCACCCGCCGCCAGGTCCGTATTGTACTCTCTACCCGCCTGATTATATAGATTAGATCTTGACAGGATTCTAAGTTCTACTATTATTACAAAATATAATTGAGGAATGATGCATTAGGGGCGTCCGTAGACATGTTTCCGACACTTTTTATTTATTTTTTTGTATATTTTTTATTTCATGATATTTTTATTGACATAGCGTAGTAAAGATAACAATGAAAAACATATTACAAAATATCAGTATTTTTGTTAAAAAATCGTAATTGTCTAAAGGTAAAGTAGTTAAATATTCATCAAACCCCTTTTCCGTACCCGATGGTGCATATGGCACTGCATCATATAGACGCTTCTTGATTGTTAGTTAACACATGAAGGAAACGTGATCAGCCCTCCACTTCAGGTACCAGTCCGGGGTAATATTGATTAAATGTAAGAGTGAAAAAAATCACTTATATTTATGTGACCCCCCCCCCTGGGAATCGAACCTGGGACCTCCAGTACGGTTACCGAGTGTGGTGACTATTAAACTACGGAGGCGGACAATAAATATACCTATGGACAAGTACCTAAGTAACTGCTACTATTTTCCTTTTCCTCTGTAGGGGGAAAATTATTCCTCTATTTCTTATTAGAAGAGGCCTACATTCAGCAATGGAGAGACGACTGATAAAGACAAACTCAATATGCATTGTTTTTTTCCCTTGATAATGCCTATTATGTATTGGGTTATAGGCGTAATTAGCAAATTGTTTCATATATGTATCGGGTAGCATAATGTTTTTAAAAGTATGTTTTATTTTTGTGCGAAAAGGCTATACATTTATATATTAAACTTAAAATGATTTAATTCTCATGAACTGGATTTAACTCACATGAACTTTTTATTCTTAAGGATTATATTAATTAAATAAATATCTTCTCATAACTGTAGATGGTGATGCAGATGATGATTTGGGCGACTTGAAGTCTCCTGTGTCCTTGGTCCACGAGATTGCCTTAAAGTTTAATCTGCCCGTCAACTTCGATGTGAAGAGCGAGAAGGGACCACCCCACATGAAGGTACGACAAAGTGACGTCTGCAGGATTGCAACTTTACAGGAAAGCAATTTCAATTCCATCCAAATTTGCATGAGTGTTAGCCATAAAAGCCTATTTCATTTTTTAATCTTAAACTCTTACCACTCTGTAGGCCAGACATTCTGGGCTGTATGATTCTAGTAGGCAGCTCCGTAGGCCACAATGTCTGGCCCGGCGCAGGTATAACTTTAATCACTGATTTATCTATCACCAAGTATATTCTACCAAAAAATATTTCAGATAAATATAGTTAATCTTAATTAACATGGTTATACGAATTGTCAGACAGAGCGTCCCAAAATTAGGGAACCAAAATATTTATTTTAATGGTAGAAAAACATCGCATTTTTTTGATCAGAGTAGCTGATCAGTTATGAGAAAAAATGGTCAGAGTGGAAAGGGTTAATATGTTAAACGTAAAATTTGTAGTAAACCATAAATATTTACCTTTCAATTGTTTCAAGCAGTGTTTTCTTTTCCACTTATAGCTTTTCATTACGACATGCACAGTTGCAGAGCACGTAACAGAGGGAGAGGGCAACAGCAAGAAGACTTCCAAGAAGCGTGCGGCAGAGAAGATGTTGGAAGAACTTAAGAAATTACCCTCGGTGAAGAAAACCGTGACTCAGCCCGAAACTCGAAAACCAAAACGAAAGCAACAGCAACCGAAAAAGCGAACTCGAAATTTGATTAAGGTAGCAAATATTCGTGTACAGTGCAAATAAATATACATATCGTAGTCATACAGGAGAAAGTGACTAAACAAACCGTAAAATGTTTAGGAGGGTCATTAAAGTCATTTTTGCGTGACAAGAAAATAAACATCAAGCAGTAAGTCATTTTTAAAAAGTCAATATATTATACTTTCAAGTTTAAAATCGCTTTGAGATTTATTCAGGGCAATATTAAGCTAGTAAGATATCAAATAGTCAATAATGACTTTTTTGTAAAAAAATACACTTGATCACTTTCTCCTGTATGACTACGATATAACTGTACTTATGAGTTGATTAACTTAGTTTTACTTAAGTATTTCTAAATTTAGGTTTTTAATTAAAACTACTAGTTTCATTAATACTTTCAACCGAAAAATACAAAGCGTTAACATCATTAAAATCGTTAGTCAAATCTATATGTTTGTTTATGTATAAAAATACAAGTTCATGAATCGGTGAAAATAAAATGTGCCCAACTACACAATCTAATCTCAATTCTGTAATTATTTTTTGACATCTCATCAAAGATGAAGAAGAATATGGAAGTCTGGGCATTTACGGGGCTTACGACCGTCATAGGCTGGTTTAAGTGATCACTTTACACACGTGTAACATTCACCAATTCTACCCATTATTGACAACCACACTACTCAAATTCTTGGAAGTTCTATATATATGAGCCAATTTAGAAACCTTGTTTATGAATCACTAGAACTTCACTAGAGACATCTATTGGTGAGATGTAAAGAAGCTTTGTATTAAGCAGAAACTCTTATATTAGTATGTGACATCCGAATCCTGGATTATAATCACACACATGAGAAACGCCAGAAAATACCATTTTCATTTAATCAATAATCATTTTAATAATAATAATCATTTCATTTAATCATTTTCATTTAATAACTCCTGTAATTGGAGATAATCCAGATTTTGTGAACAAGTATTTGGACACACTCAAAATGTTGTCAATTCTGTAATATCTAGTCCAAGTCTAGGTGCAATAATTACTATTTAATAATTGCTGACACATTGTGTGTATAATTCCAATAATATTTGAATAATATTGTCTTCTGTATTAATTTTTATTTTTTTATTTTTTTTATTTTTAATTTTATTTTAAAGGGAAAATAACAAATACATTTAGACATATACAAAGTACAGGTTAGAGAAAAAAAATGAACAATGAGACTAAATGATTCAGAAACAATTTTCCACTAAAAGCACAAAAAATAATAGAAATTGATAAGTATAGATGGATTAGAATAAGTAGAATAATAAGTAGAGATTAGTTAATTAGAAAAGTTTTTTTTGTATGAAATAATAGTAGTATTGAAGATATCATCATGGCTGCACACATGTTTATTATAGAAATTGCAAGCCCTAAAGATAAAGCTGTTTTTCAGACAATTAGTCCTGGGGGTGGTCAAATAGAAGTTGGTCTGTAATCTTGTTCTGTTGGGAACAATATAGCCTAGAGAGCTGGTTAATTCGGGACAATCTACAATATTATTTACAATTTTAAATTGTAACAGTTGGTCAGCAACAAGTCTTCTACATTCAAGTTCTACATATTTATGTATATAATTCATTTGAATCATGTTGTAGTCGGGGATTTTTATTCTGAGGTACACGGTTCGATTCTGCACACTCGTTTCAAAGTTACCGACTCATAATTTGATATTATTTTTCGACATTTCAACATAGATGAAGAAGAATACGGAAGTCTGGGCATTTACGGGGCTTACGGCCATCAGGCTGGTTTAACATTCACCAATTCTACCCATGATTGACAGCCACACTACTCAAATTCTTGAAAGTTCTATATATATGATTCAATTTCGAAACATTGCGCTTGAATCACTAGAAGTTCACTAGACACATCTATTGTGAGATGAAAGAATCTTTTTATTAAGCAGAAACTCTTTCGATTGTATGTGAAGTCTGAAACCTGGATTATAATCACATACATGAGAAACGCCAGAAAATATCATTTCCATTTTATTATTTTTACAACATTGTGAGTGTGTCCAAATACTCACAAAATCTTGATTATCTCCAATTACAGGAGTTATTTTCATATTATTTTTTGACATCTCATCAAAGATGAAGAAGAATATGTTTTAATAAAAAGCTTCTTTTCATCTCACCAATAAATGTCTCTAGTGAAATTCTAGTGATTCAAGAATAATGTTTTAAAATTGGTTCATATATACAGAACTTCCAAGAATTTGAGTAATTTGGTTGTCAATAATGGGTAGAATTGGTGAATGTTACACGTGTGTAAAGTGATCACTTAAACCAGCCTATGACGGTCGTCAGCCCCGTAAATGCCTAGACTTCCATATTCTTCTTCATCTTTGATGAGATGTCAAAAAATTATATTGATTAAAGAAAACATTTGTTTTATACCACTTGAGTTTTATTAAAGACTACATGTTTCAGAAGTTAAACTTCCATTATTCAGGTCTGTATAATAACATGTCTTACCACAAAGTTAATGCCGAAACAATAAATAAAAAAAATTATTATTATTTTTAGCTTATAATTTGACCAGTTAATTTATTTACAACATTTTGAGTAATTTCGGCGTAATTTGTAATCCTGTTTGCAGGACAAGGCGGAAACGTCGACAGCGGCGGAAAGCAATCCCGTGTCGCGCCTGCTGCAGTGGGCCGTGAGCGGGGGCGGGCGCGAGCCGCTGTACAGCCTGGAGGAGGCGGGCGGCGCGGGCAGCGCGTCGGGGCGCAGCGGCAAGCGCGCGGGCTACAGCGCCGCCTGCGAGCTGCAGGGCCGCCACACGCAGGGCGACGGCGCCAGTAAAAAACTGGCCAAGAGGGACGCAGCGCAAAGTTTGTTTCTCCCTATAGTATGGTATTTCGGACTATTGTCAGTTTTTAATTAATGTTTTACTTAGTAAATACCACTATTTCTTAAAATCCACTGTGACACGTGTTTCGATGCATTCCGCATCATTTTCAAACACCGTATGTATTTTCAAACACCGTGAAAATGATGCGGAATGCATCAAAACACCTGTGACAGTAGAATTGAAGAAATAGTGGTATTTGCTAAGTAAAACATTAATTAAAAATGGATAGATTTTACAACAAAGTGACTGCTGAATCAATTAATGAAATTATTGTCAGTTTGTCTATTGGTCTGTCTCTGTAGATTATACTACGAATCTTCTTCTTGTGTTCATGTCTCCCCTATCACTTGAGAGTAATTGTCCTTGTCTTGGGCAGCTCTAAACAGCTCCTCGACGGTCCTGATCCCCGTTCAATCTCAAATATTCCGGAGCCAGGAGATCTGTCTTCTGCCCACACCTCGTCGACCCTCTATTAAGCCTTTTATGATTAGAGTAGAATACTATGAATTCTTCCTTCTTCTTCTTCTAACCCTTATTCGCACCTAATGGTACATAGGGCACTGCATCCTATTAACGCAGAGTTATCTTAATTGTTAACACATGAAGGAAAGGTGGTTATCCGTCCAGTTCAGGTAATATTGAGTCCAGAGTAATATTGAATCAACATTAGAATGAAAAAAATCACTTATATTTATTGGACCCTCCTCTGGGAATCGAACCGGGGACCTCCAGAACGTTAGCCGAGCGTGCTGACCATTACACTACGGAGGCGGACTATACTATGAATAGAAAAACAAAATACACCGAGACTCCCAATATGGCACTGTTGTGGCAGATAGCGCGTGTTTATTTTTCATATCTTTCTATTTTTCCAATTCGTTTCTTTTTCTGCTTGTATAATAAAGACCTTAGATGAATGTGTGGAAAACTGATATAGCTTCATGCAGGGAAATTAGAAAAGTATTGAGTTTGGAGCGAGTATAAATGTGGCGATTGAGAAAGATATCGAAGATGGTTTGTTCTTACGAAGTAAATAGATAATGAGAGATTTTTTTTTTAAACCCTTATCTGCACCCGAATGATGCATAGGGCACTGCATCATACAAACGCAGTGTTATCTTGAGCGCTAACACATGATGGAAAGGTGATCAGCCCTCCGCTTCAGGTACCAGACCAGGGTAATATGGAATAAATATTAGAGTGAAAAAATCACTTGTATTTGTTTGACTCCCCTGGGAATCGAACCCGGGACCTCCAGAACGGTAGCCGAGTGTGCTAACCATTACACTACGGAGGCGGACAACGAGAGATAGGCATAAGTAATGTATGTCTTTTGCCTGAAAAGTGAAACTGAATTTTTTTTTTATTTATAGTCGATATTTTTTCAGAGATGCTGATTCTTCTCGGGATATGCAGTAGCAGCCCTAACAAGGGGAAGGTTGAGGGGGCAGGGGTAGAGGCGGTCGCAGGAGGCGCGGCTATGGCTCCGCCTGAGAGGGGAGCGGAGGGAAAGGGCCGCCAGCTGGCACCCGGCCTGCTGCTGGTGCAGGATGGCTCCCCTGCCACGGGGTACCTCGCTAAAGGTAACAGCAGCATCAACCACTTATCTCTGCACTAATTTCAAGTATTATTATGCTCATTATCATTTATTTATTTATTTAAACTTCATGTACAGAAAATAAATAAGTACATTAGCGGGCTTATTGCTAAAAAGCAATATCTTCCAACAAAACAAGTACAAGAGCTCGTCTCTTTTTTGGAGAGGCACAGCGAATCTAAAACTAAAAGTTTGCCATATGTATAAGTGTTTAGAAAATGTATTATGTTGTACTTAAAAATGTAACTATATTAAATAAAAATAAAAAAAACAGACTAGTGATTTTGATCGAAATATTTGATACCATATATGTATAGCTGTTTGCAATCAGAGAGTAGATAGTACTTGAACATTAAAAAAAATGTAAATTACAAATTATTCTAAATTATTCGTGGCTGGTAAATAAGAGATTGATTTAATGGGGAAATAGTGATGCTGCATCATTTATGTTTTTTCTTCACCTTTACCGTCGTATGTTTCCGCATTGGATGCCTTCCTCAGATATGTTTTCATTTCTACTAAACACACATATAAAAGAAAATAGGATCGATTGTGTCCAACAGGATATATGCTAATTTTTAGCATTTGAAAAAATCATTTATTGGTTGTTAAACGGAAACGAATGCAGATGACAAGGCAATGGAAGGCTTTTAAAGGAAACCTAAATAAAATCTGGTCACTGTCTAATTATTTATTTGTTTATTTATTATAGCATATATTATGCAACTGATCAATATATGAAAGTTTTTCTCTGAATATTAAATTTAGTATTTCTTTTTCGTGGTCTCTATGGAAACCCATTCTATGGATTAACAATAAAATTTTACAGGTTTGGCTATCTAAAAAAACTAGACACATTACATGACGTATTAGCTTATTCATACACCTACGATTCAAAATATTTATTTTGATCAATCTCGGAACCAAAATTTCATATCAAGTATTGTGCCGTTATATGGCTCGTAATTCAATTCATTAATCTCAAAAAGATATATTTATTCTTATATTTGTTTTTTTTTTCAAGCCTTTTTCTAATTTTCATTTGCATTTCATGCAATTTGGTCAGTGAGATTCGCTATGTCCAACACCCAAGGAGAGGGCTGACATTTAAAAAAAAAAGTGCTGATGTTTGAAGAATGTGATAAAATATTATGTTAGCCTGTCTATTTTAGGAAATTCTCTCATTATAGTTTTTATTACGATGTGATTTATTCCTATGATAGCAGCTCTGATTGATTGTATACTGATTATAATCATAAATTTTTATCTTTCATGCTTCGTGGAAATTTTTCAGAAGAAGAAGGTGATTTTATGAAATTATCTAAGTTTCTGTCAAAGTATTATGTAGTAGTTTTTTGATCAGCTTTTAAAACTAGATCACTATTTATTTATAGACTAATAATAATACCTTTTATCAATAACTGATGTCTTAACCGGATCCACGCGGCTCGCATAACCGTATGTGTTTGAATAAAACATGCCCCATACGCGGCTGACATAACCGTATGTGTTTTTACTTTGCTCCAAGTTTCGAACCTCTGTTCAACTTGGAGAGATTTTTTCATGGTTGGAAGTTTGGATAAAATAAAACTTCAATCCTTGGCCTTATGACATCTGTTGAAATATCTGACTAATAATTAGTAACATCACAAGGATAATAAAAGAACAGATCCCTGATTTTTCTTGCAGTCGGTAATTAGTCCGCGCCATAATCATGCCCTATATCTGTCTCACTCTCTACGCTATGCATCGCCAGCAGGTAAGAGTGACACACGATGCTATGTTACAATCTTATTTGTTTATATTACGATATATTTCAAGAATAATGTGACACAAGTGTATTATAGAGTACCAAAAAGGCACAATGAATCCCAGTGAACGTTTTTGTTTAGGAAAATAGGAAAATAAATCATTTCTTAACTAAATACACGATAAAAGTAATCATTTTAAAAACGCAGCGTACGGGAGTCTCTCAGGAACAAAGTTGACGCGGTTAAAAGGTTAATGAGTAGAAATATGTACTTAAACTGTTTACTAAAAAGTAATGTAATTTATGTGGTCCTAGAAATTCCATAAATATATAATTCTTTTTCTGTTCTCAAATGCTTCAAGAATAGGTATTTTTTATTCCTGGTTAAATTTTAACCATAATGATATCATTTTACAAAAATAATTACTTTGTATATTTGTGATGTATTTTAATTAAAAAAATTACATATCTTAATTTTTCGTTTTATTATTATTTTCAGGTGCAAATGCACAAACTGCTAAAATAGCCAAAGAATTCCTGAGGGTTGGAAACACTATGACTGGTGACGCCTTGGCTATACAAGAACACAATCACAGAAGTAAGTCCACCATTATACGGAGAACTCTTAATATTAATTAAAAAATGTTTTAATTTACCAAAAGTTAAATACACAATCAGAATATTTGTGTGAAACTCACCATATGTCGCATGATTTGCAATTATTTTCACATATTTTATTGATTTGAAAACCAAAAAGAGATCAAGAGAAAATTTAATTTCATTGCCATGCCGGGCTATTCAGATATCTATATTTAAAAAAATATTTGCTTATTCTATTTTTTCTATTCTAACCCTTATCTGCTCCCAATGTTGCATAGGGCACTGCATCATATAGAAACAGTGTTATCTTGATTGTTAAATACACCTAGGAAAGCTTATTAGCCTTCCGCTTCAGGTACCAGTACAGGGGCTATTAGACTAAAAAATCAATAATATTTATTTTGACCCTCTTGGGAATCGAACCTGGGACCTCCAGCATGGTAGCTTAGGGCGTTGACCAGTACACTACAGACGTGGACCTACTAAAGTAGCATCTGGATAAAAAAAAAACTTAACACACGGAAAAAATCCGAAGATCTGTCCTGTGTAATTTATGTTATTAATAATCTGTACAGGTTTTATATTTTTTCAAATGGGTCTGGATAAAAAAAACAATATGTATTCCAGCGGGTTCTCCTTCGCCAGCCCTCCCCATCTCCAGCTCCGTGGTGAGCTCCAGCAGCGGGGGCGCAGCGCCCTGCCCCTCCCCCACTTCTCCCGTGCAACCCCCTGCCGCCAATCAGGTCATCAGGCCCAAGGACCAACTTCTCTACCTGGCTAAGCTCCTGAACTTCAGGGTGCAGTTTACAGAATTTCCTAAGGTAAATATATTTACATTTTTAGCCCTAGAATTGGTTTCAGTCCCTGATAGCCATAATTTTACTTCTTCTAACCATCATCAGCACCCGACAGCGCGTAGAGCACTGCGTTGTATCGGTGATGCACAAAATTGATTGCTCACAAAAGCTAAGTGTCATTCCTCCGCATTCAAGATTGGCGCTTATCTGTTTTACTAATAGGAACACTGTTTGGACTAGTTGAGCATTCGGATTACAGTACAGAGAATCTGAGGGTATTTTAAAACAAATATGTTTTGTGAAATTTTAAATGTATTTATTCAACTTTTTTAAAGAAATCAAATATTTCAGTCGGTCTGGATCTATTTAATGACAACCATACTACTCAAATTCTCGGAAGTTCTATATAAAAGATCCAATTTCGAAACATTGTTCTTGAATTACTAGAATTTCACTAGAGACATCTATTGGTGAGATGAAAAAAAGCTTTTTATTGCGCAGAAACTCTTTTATGAGATGTCAAAAAAATAATATGAAAAATAACTCTTTTAATTGGAGATAATCCAGATTTGTGAACAAGTATTTGGACACACTCAAAATGTTGTAAATAGTAAAACTTCATTAAAGCTCTTGGTAAGTGAATGCATTGCCTTGATTTATGGCGCGAGTTTTGTTTGTTCAGGGAAACCACGAGGAGTTCTTGTCGCTGCTGACCCTGTCCACAGTGCCTCCGCTCATCTGCCACGGAGTGGGGCCCACCACGGAGCAGTCCCACGACCAGTCGGCACTCGCCGCCCTGCAGAACCTAACCCAGATGGGGCTGGACAACGTCGCGCCACCACCTCCCACTTCCGAGGGGTACCGACCATTTTATGCCATTGTTCAGTGGAATCAACAGAGCCAGTCCTTAAATATTGTTCAATAAAATGTCATATTTTACTAACCAAACCTTATAACGACAGTAAAAGCTTTAAAAATTAATAGTACCTAAATTCTCCCTTTTGTTCGCCTCCTTAGTGTAACGGCTACCGTTCTGGAGGTCCCGGGTTCGATTCACAGGAGGGTCAAATATATATATAAGTGATTTTTCACTCTTATATTTATTCAATATTACCCTGGACTGGTACCTGAAGCTGAGGGCTGATCACCTTTCCTTCATGTGTTAATGATCAAGATAACACTGCGTTTATATGATGCAGTGCCCTATGCACCATTGGGGTGCGGATAAGGGTTTGAATGAAATTAAATTCTACATTTTGGATTATCTTTGAGATTTATTTTAGTCATTGGAGGAACTGACATTAAATTATAATTGTTGAATTATAACTGTTGAGCCAGTTTTGCACTAGCAAAAGCACGAGGTATGGATTAAGAGTTTTGGATTATGTTAGTGTCTGGGGAATTATTTTTTGAACAAAACTTACTTAGTTGTTTTCCAATGATACCTTGATCATATTTATAATTGATGTTCATGCCTCTCTAATTGAATTTTTTATACTTTCAGAATGCGAGACCTTTCCCACAATAACAGCAGAGGTAGCCTACTGACAAACGGCATCACTAAATGAAGCATTTCCATTTAAATGTTAAATTGAAGTTTTGTTTGCCGAAACGTTAAATTGTTATTATTTATATCATATATTAATATATATCCCTAATTTATAGTAACCCTTCCTGTGGTAAAATGCATGTAGATTGATTCCACATGAATTGTAATTGTCGGAAATTATGAAATAATCATGAAATAATATTTGTAAAATTCTTTTACTTTAGATTGAGTAAATCATGCTTCAGTCTATTGTAAGTACCACTCGAAGGGGATGTATTTGCCTAGATAAGTGTAATTCCCATTAAAGGATTAGGATTAGGGGAAGAAAGGAAATCATTACATACATCTGCGGTTCTGCCTGCTCACGCCGCTTTGATCTTCGATTGTAAACACATTGACTCTTACAATCCTTTTTCAAAGTTATTCTATAAGAATGCCATGCGGCCATGGTAAAATAGTTATAATATATGTATTGTAGTTAAGAATCCTATTTCATTTCCAGTAATACAATTCATTGAGCGTATGGGGACAAGACAATTTATACATGATATATTGACCTTGATATTGAATTAGTTAAGGTTTCTTCTTGTACGTATGTTAGGAAAACAAAGGATAATTTCTTGCAGAAGATAAGATTATTATGAATTATCAATTTTCCCTTTATCTGTTTACTTTTTAAGTTTATAATTTATTTTTATATGTACTAAATACATAGTCGCAATAAGAGAAGCAATATTTGTGATTGTATTGACTTTTGTCACAGCTCGTAAATCATTTTGTCAGTGTCAAAAATATATTCTAAATACCACTGACAAGAAGTATTTATTTACATAAACATACAGTTAGTTGTATAAGTCTAAATGCTTTATACAAACACCATTAATTTATTCATTAATACTATTTATAGAAAATGGAGAGAATTTAGGAATTTGGAGAGGTCTGGATATTAAGAATAATACAACTGCTATTATAAATTGGCAATAAATAGTTTGGGAGATAGATATTCTGTATTACTTATAATGCACGGACTGTCGGTGAACTAAGCACATTTTATTATCTTAGTATTCTAGTTAGCAACTTGACACAGCCACAACTGATATTATCAAGGTCTATAATGTTAATGTATCGGACTCGGTGTTTTGGGGGCACCGATCCGAAAGCAGCTTGAAATATGGCTATTTTATTTCTACTGATTTTCTGAAAGAAATCAAAAATACTAGGCTATAAGCTGCGTAATTAGCCCAATATGAATTAACTTGGTCAGAAGAACTGCAGATTATAATCTTTTTTCCAAAAATATTAGATTTGCATGAAGTACTTATGTACATTGGTAACTTTTAGCTGTTAGGCTATATCATCGCTTCACTTGTGTAATAATGAATATGTATTTACATTCATTTCAATTGTTATTTCTTTTATTAGTTAGCTAATTATGTTTGGAGAGATAGGTCATTTATTATAACCATCCTCTTACTACGAGAGACTGGGTCTTATTTATTTTTTGTTCATTTTATTATATTATTTTTAAAATGTTTTTAGTTTTAAATTATGTATCAAATTTAATAAAACTTAAACCTCTTCCTAACTTTATTTGTTCGTTTTATTTTCTAATTTACCCAACCTGATTAATCAACTAGAGCTTCCACAAAAAAAACCTTATAGATCATGTTTACAAACAGAAACATGTGTTCCGGTAAACAAGTGTGAAATAATGAATAATAATGCAAGCAAATTAGAAAGCATTCTGGGCTTGTTAAAAACCACCAAGTGAATAAATTTACAATTTTTTTAAGAAAACCTTTATTTCCTTGGACATGCTTTTTCCAACCTAGCAGGTATAGTGAGCTTGTGCACTACACGGAATTTTACCGTCCAGCAGTCCGGTTTTGAAAAATAAAAGCGACTACGACAGTTTAGCGTTATCGAATTTACGCGCAACGTGTTCACACACCGATCCGAAGAAAGATGGACAAAAACGCAAGCCAATCATCGTTTTATCACGCTAACTTAAGTGCCGGATGGTAAAATTCCGTGTAGTGCACAAACGCCCATAGTATGTAAACCATCTTCAAAAGAAGAATCTCAGTACTGTATTTGATTTTCCAGAATTTTCTCATATTATTTCCCTTTGGAAGATTATTGGACCAATTTACATGATATTGGGGTCAGTTTGCAAAAATTTTAAAAGAATGCATAACAGACGAACGTGTGGCACATATGTCTGAGGCTAGATGGACAAAAAAGATCCTCCACTGGAGGCCTAGAACAAGACGCAGAAGCGTGGGTAGGCCCCAGACAAGATGGTCCGATGGCATTAAAAAAGTGGTCTGCACTGGAAGAGAGTCTTGTCCAATACACAACTGTGGAAGTCCAAGAGGGAGGCCTTCTTTCAATAAGGCTGGTACACAAGAGGGCTGAAGTAAGTTATAACGGACTTCAAAATAAAGAAGATAAGCGAGTAATTTTGCCCTATCATCTATGCGTGATTTGATTCAACTGTATAAAGCAGGGGTTGACAAACTTTTTTGTAAACGGGCAGATTGTAAAAAAATATGGCTGGATGGGCCAAGAAGCAAACTTAATAATATTTATGTATATGAATAATTCTAATTAACCCCTAGCACTCGAGTGTAGCCATAGAGGCAGCTTGCATGGATTGCCGTACTACTCGAGTCCCGCCGCTGTCACCAAGAAAATAAAATCTTGATACTCAATATTTTAAATATATAGGTTTTCTACTTTTCAATATGATTAGACCAGAATAATTAGTGTACAACTAAATAGTAATAAATCTCGTAATTTGTTCGAGTTGGCGGTATCCACATACCAAAAAACTTTCTACTGCAAAGGGTCAAATGTTTTTTTTAGAGGTTTAAATATTTATGAATAATTTTGCTGATGAGAGATGTTTACATTGAAAAAAGAGGTAACATAGAAACTGGTATTTAAAAATGATTAACAAATGTAACATTATAATAAGCTTAACCAATGACAGTAATATAATTGCTTTTCTGAGATTGTATTTCATCAAAACGAGGTTCAAAGCAGTATCTTCAAAATTTATTGCAAATAGTCACCTATATTGGGATTTTACTATCCACACCTACAGATGCAATATTTTTAATTGACCTCATTTTGGTTACTTTTGTGAAAGACAAGAACAGTATCAAGGAGGTGCTTATAAATAAAGCGTCTGTGGGTGAAAGAATATTACAACATTTTGAGTGTGTCCAAAAACCTGTTCACAAATCTGGATTATCTCCAATTAGGAGTTTTTTGTATTATTTAAGGTCGTAAGCCCCGTAAATGCCCAGACTTTTATATTCTTCTTCATCTATGTTGAGATGTCAAAAAATAATAGGAAATAATATTAATTAAAAAAAGTATTTTTGTTGTTGACATGACCTTGGCATAAACTGAATGGAGTTTAATAAACACCATCAAAAATATATGACAAGATTCAGGTGGGTAATGAAATAATTGAAAATTTATTACAGAAAATGTATCTACTTCAAAAGGTTAATATTTGTTATAAAAATGTAATAAATCAGGATTTAAAAATTAGCAGATAGTAGTTAATTGAAAAAATAGAGTTAACTCCAGGCTGCCTGAAAAAGGGAAGTTATGCTTTCTCAGTTTGTGTTCAGTGGCGTCAAAGTAATTATACAAAGTTCTGCATTCTGGAACAGAAACAAGTTAAAAAATTACTGTAATATTTGCTACACTGGATATGTCCTTCGAAGCAATTATGAGGTACAATCTCTCGTGAGTCAAACGAGTTTGAATGGCCATCTTGCGCTAATGCACCACAAGACCCTATGAAACACATGGAATAGGGTCTTTTTAGGTTTTTATCATCATTTTTATTATATCAAAAAAATTACAATGGTGATTGTATATATATATATTTTTATTTTTTACAATGTTTTTTTAAAATTTTTTAATTATTTTTAAAAGGACAACTTTGCGTCTAATAAATCTTGTGATTTCAGTTGTTGACATTAGGTGGGCGCTAAACAAAAAGAAGCTAGTCAACAAATAAGAACAATGAAGGAGAAAAGTTAAGATGATATAGGAAAAAAACATTAAAATTGAAATGAAAAAGATATTAGAAAGTTTATCTGATGATATAAAACCTGAAATGACCCTATATAATACTTTGTTTCAACCTAAATAGATTAAGCACTTCATTCATTAGAATATGTAATTTAATAATAATATATTTAAGCCATAACATTTCTAAACATGTACTGTCATTCATGTTAATGAGCATATAGGATTAAAAAAATAATGGGGTGAACAACTAAGAATATTTAAATAAACCTTTTTTTTTAAACTATGTATTTAAAAAATGTGTGAAATATGTTGGTCAAAAAAAGTGCAAAAAGCAAAATAATATTTTAAAAAGATTATTTTTAAATACATTTTTAATTTCCTAAATTTGTATTGGGTTACGTAGCGGCGACTGCTTTGGATTTATTCTGAATGGGTAGGAACAGCTTGAATTCAGCAGGCAACTCGTCTTCTGAGTATAGTCTATCAGAGAAATAAACTCTCCTGATACGACAATTAGCGTGTATTTGCACCCGCAAGGTTTCCACATAATTTGTCCCGTATGCTCTGCGTGTAAAGTCGGCGAGATTGAATTGTATTTGGTTCCATCCCTCATCTAGTCTCATGGGCATCGTACAGATAAAAGGTTTAACTCGGGTAGTTGACTGGTAATTACTGGCACGGAATCTTCGCCTAACATTCTTATCATCCAGTACCTAGAATCGAAGGATAGCATTATCTCCTGTAGTAGTTAAGACTACAAACAATGATAATCGATTCGAATCACTGCTTCAACAATTCTTCAATAGCATTTAATACGAAAAAATATACTTACTTGAACTTCAAATGTGTAATACTTTTTCAAATTCTTGATAATCATAACCAAGAAGGGTAGTTTGATTCCCAGTGTTTTCTTTGGATCAGCCGGACAAGTAATATACGTCGTGCTGACATTTGTGCCTACTATTTCTAATACCAGACTCTGTATATCGTTATCGGTAATCCTTTTAATGTGTCCATTGCGAACTTTTTTGTCCCATATTTGTAGAGGTTTACTACCGATGCTGTATAATATAGATAGGAATCCGGATTGAAAGGTATTTTTAAACATTTTGATATCAGAATGAAAACAAGATAATAATTAAAGATTCATTTAGTTACTATGGTAAGGTTACATCAATAATTTCCCACGACATTATCTATTTTGACAACATGGTAAACAAAAATTTGAAACCGGCCACACGCGCTATACCAGTGTAAAAAAACAAAAACAAAAAAGCAAAGACAATTTTGTTCGTTATTAAAAAAATATAGTTTGTTCTTATGTTAGTATTGTATTTACCTAGCGATGCAGTAATCTTTTAAAAAAACTATTACCAACTACATGGTGGTTTTTTTCGAGATTGATTTTTTTTACGAGATTCAAATATTCGCAATTCAAAAGAAAAAAACCTCGGTCAAAAACTAATGTGGAGGAGAGGGTCGAACTTAATATAAAAAGGGAAGGAACACATGAAGATAATTTTCATTTTCATAAGTTGATTCGGCAGTCACTTTGTGGTAATATCTATCCATTTTTAATTAAAATTAAAACTTTCAAACTTAAAAACTGCAATGTCCCAAGGTCACACTCTAAAATTTAGACTCAGATATACGGTATTTAAAAACACGTGTCAAAATAAATTTTAAGAAATAGATATATTTACCATGTAAAACTTCAATTAAAGATAATTTTCATTGCTAAATTATTTTGATTTTTTTAAATAATTGCCGTTAAATAATGAATTAAACAAAGGAAATTCTTGCATTGTGTATACGTTTGAATATAAAAAGTTAAATGGGCATAAAAAAAATTATGTACTGCTTATTTTCAGCATATGTTTCGCTGAAAAGAAGGAGTACTTTTTGCAAAAAAAATCAATACTATAATGCAGTAATAATACAATAAAATAAATATTCTAAATGTTATAAATGAAAGAACTATGACCATGACCAAAGAAAAAAAAACAAAATTATTGTGGTCATTTATTTATTCTGAATTATCCCAATGGATTATCATCCCAATTAAGTCAATGGATTATCATCCCAAACGGCAAATTATACAAAAGTAGGTACCTTCTTATTTTAAACCATAAACAATTATTTGGTAAATGTGCAATACGATCAAACACGACGTATAAACGGAATGCGAAAAAAAATATCATGTCAATTTGTGATTTTGCCATCTGAGGATCATGGAGGCGGGGACGTAATAAAACCGCTCAATTTCAGTTGAAATTAGACAATTCTGTAGTTCAGCTATGAAACTAGTGTAAATTCAGTTATTATAGTGATTTTTTATTAGTGTAATAGGATACCGGTAATGTCTTCCAAAAGGTTAGTTTATAATATATACGTTCCTTTTATTTGTGTTGACATCCTTATTTTCAAGACTTCTTTTTCAAACTTATGGATAAAATGTTAATATTTATTATTTACATCAAATAAAGAGGAAATGGTTATTGTTCCTTGTAATGTATTACTGTTTTTTTCTGACGTTTTTTGACTTATCCATCATTTACAAATTATTTTCATTATTTTGCTATTTATTTACAAGCTGTACAAAAACATTTCGAAGATTTCCTGTATTTTTTTGGTCTACTTAAATAAATTATAGAATATTTTTTGCGCTATTCCCATTCGGCGAGGTATATGCTTTAGTATATGCTTTGCATGGTTACATTTAAAAAAATATATATATTTAAATTTATCTGATTGAGTGTTTATTTGTATGTTATACATGTTTCACTTTATATCAATACCTTGTAATTCTACACATCACCATGTATGGCCACAAATGTTGTCTATTTATCCCCGTTACGTCTTAAACTATCTTAATATATTAGAATAGTCTAACACTTTTATAAGTCCACGATGTATAAACTTTTCCTCATAATTAGATTTTACCCTGTGTTGATGATTCAAATCACAAAAAGAAGCAATTTTTTTCCGTCTACATTTTAAGTGATATGTCTGGGTCTTCCCTTAAAAGCTATCATGCCCAAATACTGTGGTATTAATTGGCAAGTGTGTGAATGTGCAATTTTGCTCTTTTGGCTCTAGGTGGGAGTAAATAATGGGAGGTTATCACAATTTTTTTTAACCCTCAGATATTTCACCATGAAAATGGGGTATAACCTGTCATCAACCATTAAAATAGCATCAATAAATGTTTCCCAAACTACCAAGATGTTATATTAATATAAATGGCTAGTTTGTTTTGTCAAGTCAAAAGTCTGTTTATTTTGAATCAAGTTTTAACATTTTTCCTAGATTCTGTGTACAGAACTTGCAGAAATGATCATCTTCATTTTTACATAATACTTTGAACTGTATTTTCCTCATAATTGCCAAATATAATTATGAGGTAAATACACTCCACATATCGTTCACTCCTTTCAAGAACGTCATAAATCAAAAATTGTCAATTTTGAGTTGTGCATGTTTTCGGAATGCCCAGAAAATGTACTATATCCCAGCAAAAGCGGCATATTTTTAACTTAATATTTACCCGCTACAGGGCATAAAGTGTTGGTTTTGCATTTTGAAGAAAAGGTATTGTTTAATTAATTTTTTAAAATATACTTAATATTTTTAAAATGGAGAAAAAACCTTCAGGTTTTACCTTAAAAGATATGTTGCACAGAAAATAGTTTAATAAGTGGGTTGATATTTATTTTTAATACATTGTATTATATTTTTAAACTTTAAAAACGTTCTCCTGATAAATCAAGTTTTTTGATTTATGACGTTCTTGAAAGGAGTGAGCGATATGTCAATATTATGGGTGGTTGAGTTCTATGATAATTTCTTGATCTCTTTTGTTCCATGATATACTATTTCAGCAAGCCAGTCTTACAGTATTTTGTCTTCTCCATAATCGTTTCCGTTATTGCATTTTGGTCTTGTCCAAGAGAAGTCCTTTGTCAGAGGCTAAATTCTCTTTACTGTAAGCGTACTTTTGGTCCATATATGTTAAATATATCCATAATCATATATGTTCACATCTTAGTTCGCTAAATGGCTTTAACCCGTGAGGGATTGTTAGCAATGTGTATTATAGTGTCACAAAGGAAGCAATTTATGAGAAGGGAATATTTAATTCTAGATATTTACAAGTCTTGTGACCTGTACACTGTGCTTCAGTGAATGTTACACAGTGTTTAAAGTGATAAATTATACTAGCTGATGATAGGTCGAAGTTCTGTAATTGGCCTGGCTTCCGTATTCACTTCTAATAAATTGCTTTGTCCCTGTTTTGTAAGTTATTTGACAAATAGATTTATAGATCCTAGGTATGTATTGTTTTTATATACTAAAATTGTCATCTTGTCACGAAATCTGGTTAGTGAGGCATTTATCGAAACAAAAATATAATATAAAAAATAATAAATAAATAGTCTGTATTTTGTACGTTGAACTTGAGTTTTTATCCTCAATGAATAACTGTAATATTTATTTAACATTACCCATGACTGGTACCTGGAGCGCAGGAGTGATCACCTTGCCTTCATGTAACTAACGATCAAGATAACACTGCCTCAATACGATGCAGTACCCTATGCACCATTGGGTGCGGATAAGGGTTTAGAAGAAGAATTTGTGTTTTTATTCTCAATGAAATCAATTGTACTTTAGACTTAAATTTTCTTGTGATACTATATTATGTCTATCATACTAACAGGATAATAATACCTCAAGTGTGCTTTATAGGGGAATGTCTGTATTCTGCGTTTACATAAATCTTTTCTAAAATTAACAAGTACACTGGCAGGACTATTACTAAGAAGTAATATTTTGATACAAACACGACAATCTAGTAATAATGATCTGGTTTGTATGTTTGCAGAACTGTTCGGTGAGGCGGGCAAACAGTGCTAATATTTTTTTTTCCTTTGAATCCTTGACCTAATGGCTGGCAATGTTGGCCCTGTTGATTTCTACTTTACCAGTGAATGGTCCCTCTCAATTTCAAGCTTCCTTGCGCCATCATCAGAGCTTGAAGAAATGAGAGCTTTGTGCAATTATTGATGGCTCGCTCTATCATATTCATTCCCGCTACTCTTTCTGCAATGTCTGAAGCTAAGTATTGCAGAATACACTCCAGACAGAGTGTGGATAGGCAATTTTTCACTAATTAGTTTACTAATTATATAATTTTATACCATACCCTTACCCTTTTACTCCCACTCTCTCTCTCACACACACACACACACACACACACACACACACACACACACACACACACACACACACACACACACACACACACACACACACACACACACACACACACACACACACACACACACGCACGCACGCACGCACGCACGCACGCACACACACACACACACACACACACACACACACACACACACACTCACACACTCACACACTCACACACTCACACACTCACACATACACTCAAATACACCAACCCTCTCTTCTCTTTTTTCTCTCTTAATATACAACAGTATTCAAAACATACATGTGGAATTATTTAATTGGCTTTTATCATTGTCAATCTAACTAAAAAAATAAATATTTGTTATGTACAAGGTGTATAATTCCCAAAAAAAAAATATTCAGGCAGTTCTATATATTCCGAGCATTCTGCGCCTTCACTGAAGATTGACACCTTGACTTGTAGAAAGAATTATTTTTAAATTAATCTGGGTCTCTTATGTTGTATTTTTCATATCTTTCTTCCCCATCCTTAAACTCCCCATAGACTCACTAGTAATGATATGGTTTAGGCGAGTGGTATCATTACTTTAAATAAATATGATGATAATTCTAATTATGTTGGTCTTTCTCCGCTACAATATTCTTATTGTCAAATGAAAAGTACGATGATAATCTGTATTGGTATATTTATTTTTACAATTACTTGATACTTGGGTATTTAAATGTTGCCAAACTTTTAAATCTTTTTAAACATTTCCTCACAATGAAAGTGCATCTGGAGCATTACAGCTCGAGGAAACATCATGAAGTAGGAAATTAGGAAAATGTAGCTTTCTTCTTCATTAACTTGTTTCACTAATAATCTTGGGTGTTTATATTCCTGAAAAAATTCAACCAAGAAACCCGTCAGAAAAAAAATATATCTGGTGGAATAAAAAAAGGAGTATGAGTTATTATCAATTTTTTTATTTATGAAGGGCATTTTTTGTTCTCGGTCTTAAAGCTAGTAGTGATTTATCATTTATGGTATTCGCGATGCCAATAATCGAATGATTCTTTGAAAAAGTAGGTCGTTTCCGAATGATCAATTATCTCTAACCGAGTGGTGATTCGAATGAGTATCTTATTAGAATCTTCATCCGGGAAATATATCGTGTTGTCTACCAATTGTTTTCTGCCATAGTTCACCTCTGTGTAAAGAAAAGAGGCACTGTCTCGTAGGTCGGATAACTCAGAAGGTCGGATAACCGAGACTCTACTGTATTAATCTAAGTTTTGTACTGAAATTTCTTGGTGGAACTGCATTTTATGAAATAAAATAATAACTAAGTACTTTTATTCTTTTTTTGTTATTTTATTCTACATTATTAATAGTATTATCATATTCACATTATTTATGTTTCGCACTTTTGTCTTGCTAAGAGTTGCCCTATCATGTTTCATCGTTGGAGAATGTCGCCGTTACTGTTCTTAGCTACTTACTCCTGACGACCTTGCCAACTGCTAATCCTTTGTGTTGGTAATAATTTTCCACTGCTGGGAATATGACTAAAAATAAAAATAACAAGTATCACAATAGGGTACATGGTCATCAGTTGCGTGCGCAAAGAATTAATTAGGGCAAGCAATAGAGGTAGGTAGTAAGGTAAGCTGGTACTACTTTCTAGGGTAGGCAGTAGAGATAGGTAGTAAGGTAAGCTAGGTAGGTACTACTGGTTGCGTTTTTATATCGCTCACTCTTTTCAACAACGTCATATATCAAAAAGCTTGATTTTTCCGGAGATCGTGTTCAAAGTTTAAAAATATAATGAAATGTATTAAAAATAAATATCATGCCACTCATTTAACTTTTCACTGTGCAACAGATCTTTTTACTGCGCAACAAATCTTTTTAGGTAAAACCTGAATGTTTTTATGTAGTATATTAAAAAAAAAACCTTTTCTTCAAAATGCAAAACAACACTTTCTGCTCTGTATCGGGTAAATATTAAGTTAAAATATGCCGCTTTGCTGGGATATAGTACATTTTCTGGGCATTCCAAAAAACATGCACAACTGAAAATTGATGATTTTTGATATATGACGTTGTTGAAAGGAGTGAGCGATATGTCACGCGGGTAAGTTAGGATAGGCACTGGTTTTTTGCCTACATGGTTAAAGGGTTTTAATAACCCCCCTTATCACCCCTTTCAGGATTTTCCAAACGTCCTGTATAAATCGACGAATTCTATTGATGCACTATAGTTTTGATATTGGATTATTAAATTCCCTTATAAAATATGCATACCTATATAATATTATAAAATTGCCTCTTGTGTCCAGTTTACAAATCGCTCACTCCTTTCAAGAACGTCATAAATCAAAAAACTTGATTTTTTAGGAGAACGTTTTTAATGTTTAAAAATATAATGAAATGTATTAAAAATAAATATCAAGCCACTTATTGAACTTTTTACTGTGCGACATATATTTTTAGGTAAAACCTGAAGGTTTTCATTTGAAAAATATGTAGTATATTTAAAAAAATAATTAAACAATACCTTTTCTTCAAAATGCAAAAACAACACTTTCTGCCTGTAGCGGGTAAAAATTAAATTAAAAATATTCCGCTTTTGCTGGGATATAGTACATTTTCTGGATATTCCGAAAACACGCACAAGTGAAAATTGACGAATTTTGATTTATGACGTTCTTGAAAGGAGTGAGCGAAATAATCAAAAGAAATCTGAAAATAATGCGTACTTTAAAATAAATAAATAAATCGACGGAAGAGCATCATTTTAACATGAGTATGGACGCGACTTCCGATGCTGGCTTATCAATTTTTTGTTCTGATAACGCGGTTCATGGTTCGCGGCGCATTTATATATGTAAAACTATACGAACATCTATAATATTTGCCACGTACGCCCACAGCACTGGTCGCCGATACAGACAGGCGCCGTGGCGTAGTTGGGTAGACGCTCGACTGCGGAACTGGCGTCCCGGGTTCGATTCCCGCCGATTGCAAAATGAATTCAAGAAAGATTTATTTTCAATTAGTCTGGGTGTTTGTGATGTATTTTTCAGACTAAAAATTAAGTTGGTCTGGGCGTTAGACGGTTTGCGGGTTATTCCTTTAATAAAAAATCATATTTAAATATTTAATTTAAAATAAAAAAAAGTTACCCGGTTACCCCGCCTTTTGGCATGGTGCATAGAGCACTGCATCATCGATGCAGTTTTAACTTGATCGTTAATTGCACGAAGGCAAGGTGATCACTCCTGCGCTTCAGGGACCAGTCCAGGGTGATATGTAATAAATATGAAAGTGAAAACCACCCATATTTATTTTGACCCCCCTGGGAATCAAACCCGGGACCTCCAGCACGTTAGCCAGATGCTCAAGCCACTACATTATGGAGGGTAACCGAACATCTTTAGGTATCTTAAAACCCATCAAAATCATTTTTTAAAGCCTCAATAATACGGGTGCGGATAAGGGTTATAAGAAGTTCATGTACTGATGACCTTTAGTAAGAGTTTGCCGAGGCTTTGAAAAATTTCTCTCGGTGGGTTTTAAAATACATAAAGTATTCGCGTTTTATAAATTTTTCGTTAAATTTAGATTACTATTAATTGATGATAACGTACCTAAATGTCTCTCACTAGTTGATTTCTGTAGTTTTCGAGTTAACAACGAAGAAATACCCTCGTATTTTTTTCTGGGCAATTATTTTTTTTCCCTCTTTGTTTAGCCGGTGTCTCGAGAGTTGGAGACTTGTTTATTTTTCAGTTCCACTTTGACATTCTCCCCTCACTCCTCTCGACAAGTTGGTCTAGAGCACTCCTGAAATGATGACTGCTCTAATTAAACGTCTGGCCTTTAGTTACGAAAAAACACATGTAAATTCATGCTCGATAAACCTTGAAATTATTTTCTTTTCGTTTTTTGCAGCATAACTTTATGTATAAATTTTCTTTGTACATAATATTGCTTATTATAATTTGCATTGCTTTATTGCTCTTCTCAACGTGTACATCTTATAACTGTTGTATGTTTTTTTTAAAATTATTTTTACTTTAGCTCTAAATTAAGTCTGCCTATTAACCTTCTTAACTTTTGCTATATTTTATTCCTGCTGTTTACTTTTAACTCATTTAACATTTGTAAAATTTTGTAATTGGAATTTTACAATTACCTGTTTTATTTGTTATTCATTTTGTAAATGTATTTATGTTAATGTTCTTTTAAATTTCTAAATAAATAAAATAAAATAAAATAAATTTTTAAACGTAATGAACGTGTTATTTTTCATTGATATATTTTATTGATTGATTTACCTTTACAGCGTAACGTTTTTGCTTTCCTTTTCAATTTGAATGTCAAGCCATAAGCCGAGAGTCCTTAAACAAGCGACGCAATGCCGCTCATTGTATTGAAGCCGCTAATGAAATGGCTATCGAAATCCGTTCTGACTTATTCGTTTTAATACAGCTACTTACTGCTTATTAATTTACAAACATAATTTGATCACGTCATCTGTTCATCCTTTACGCAAACGTTGAATGATGGATTTTGCATTTGTAATATTTATACGATTTAAATAAGTACGTACGCGTAACGGACAATTGTGTCGCCTATTTTCAAAATCCGCCAGATCCACTTAAGTCGATTTTTCAAAAAATGCAAAATTCTCCAAGTAATATTATGATATAGAGAATTCTAACATTTTTTAGTTTTTTTTTCAGTATTAAAAAAAAAACACGTGACACAGACCGATAATGACGTCATCTTAATTTTTGACCTATCCCCGCTTTCTGATAGGGCGGTATGGGTCGGAAGGCAAGTTCCATGAATATAGCGGAATTTGAAATACAACGCTGTTTTTTAGTATTTTTTATCAGGGTTTTCAAGTAAATAAATATTTTAAACAATAAAACCCACAATTGGCATTCCGTTAGAGTATTTATTTTAAAATCTTATAAAATTGGATCTGGCGGATTTTTAAAGTAGGCGACACAATTAAGTCCTGTGCAGTGGATACTAATCGCTCACCACATCCGAACCTCTGTTTCCCGGTTACTATAAATACAATATAGTAAAGATTGATTAAATAATGTTAAATTTACTTCGTCATTCTTATTGTTCATCCGAGGTCCAGGTTTAAATTTATCTAAATTAAAAAAAGAAAGTATTTTCTTACGCGAAGGTGGGTAACAATTGGAAACCAAACCGAAATACGAAAGATATGTTAAAATCATCGAGTAATTGTTGGCCAAGTGGTCGAGATGGTTTGTTGGTCCATAGCGAGGTCTTGTAGGCAGTAGGGGAGCGGGGTTAGTAAACATTTGTGAGTCAGTTACAATACAGTTGGAGACCATGAGAACAAAAAAAAAGAGACCTGTACGTCTATGTATAATATATAATTAGAATAAAAAAATATACGTGAAAATATTATCACTTCTTTCAAGAACGTCATAAATCAAAAAACTTGATTTTACAGGACGTTTTTAAAGTTTAAAAATATAATACAATGTATTAAAAATAAATATCAAGCCGCTTATTGAACTTTTTGCTGTGCAACAGATCTTTTTAGGTAAAACCTGAAGGTTTTTTCTCAATTTCAAAAATATTTAGTATATTTAAAAAAATAATTAAACAATACCTTTTCTTCAAAATGCAAAAACAACACTTTCTGCCCTGAAGCGGGTAAATATTATGTTAAAAATATGCCTCTTTTGCTGGGATATAGTACATTTTCTGGGCGTTCCGAAAACATGCACAACTGAAAATTGACGAATTTTGATTTATGACGTTCTCGAAAGGAGTGAGCGATTTATAGTACCGTGGAACCTCGGGTTACAAATGCTTCCGGTTACAAACAATTCGGATTTCAAGAAAAAAACACGTCAAAATACCTCGGTTCGCGAACATTTTGTGATAATTCGGGTTACGAACAGGAAGTCACCTACTTCGTGGATCGAGATCTCTGAGAGATCACTGCGAAAGAACTGGGACATATCATAACGCGTAGCTAAATGTGGTAGCGAAAAAATGACATTATGGGAAAATTGGTTTCGACATGCGAACAATTCGGGTTACGAAAAGTTTGACGAAACGAATTAAGTTCATAATCTGAGGTCTTATTTTGAATAGTATTTTTATTGTCTTATTTTGAGTATTATTATTTTGAGTATTATATTTAATTGTTGTAACTAAGTAATTTTTGCGCGTTTACGAAGTAATTTTTGTTTTTCTATAAATTATTTCCTTTTCTTCACTATCTACTCAAAATAGTTCTTAATGCACTAATTTCGTTTGACATTGCCTTATTCTCAGACTAAATACGCCACAGTATTTTTTTTTCTTCTTTTTTGATTCGTTTCCAAACAATCTTTTTTTCTTCAACCGAATTCATTCTCGGTTTTTATTAATCTAACTCAATTTTAGATTTTTAATAACGTGATTTAAAAAAAATATCAAAACTTTTTCTACGAATGTCCACGCGGTGCGGTCGGCTTTATTCACGTGCGCAATATAAATAATCAATTAATTTTTACTATTACGTTTTTTCTAAAATAGTAATATATTATTTGGTTCTTCGATGCGATATTATAATATATAATATGATAACTAGGTAAAACCCCATTAATCATTTTACGGTATCCAAAACTTTTAATAAATTTTCAGCAATATTTTTTTTGACTATTCGCTTTAGAATCTTCTTCTTCTTCTTCTTCTTTTAGGACTAGGTCCTGTCATTCTCGGTTTAGGTGGTCTTCCTGGGGGTCTGATCTCGCCTATGCTGCTGTCCGCTGCCACCCTCACCACTCGATCCGAACTCGCTCTTCTCACATGATCTCTCCAGAAACGTCTTCTTTCTCTTCCCCATCGCACAACATCTTCAACATCGCAGATTTTTCTTATATCTGATTTTCTTACTCTGTCGCGAAGTGTTAGGCCTGCAATGGGTCGCAGAGTCTTCATTTCGGATGTCCTAAGAAGGCTTTTTGTTCTCGCGGTGTCGGCTCTTCTTTCCGTGCCGTATGTCAGGATCGGTCTTACGCAGGTTTTATAGATCCTCACCTTACTCTCTTTCAGCATGTATTTGTTTCTCCATACAAAATTTTTTAAGCATCCAGCTACAGCAGAGGCCTTATTTGCTTGCTCTCTTACTTCGCTTTAGAATGCCATCCTTAATTAGTTAGAACTTTTTAATTAAGTGATATTTTTTCTTAACTTTTTTCTTTGAATAAATGAAAACAAAGTGCATGCATTGAATGCACTTATGGAAATAGACATAAATCATAACCCTACAGTCCATTAAGTCAGGGGAGAACTGAAGAGATATTACCTAATTAAATATTCTGGAGAAGTTTAGATAAGAATTCGGGAGCAATATCAAAATTTTACATTCTTGACGGTTCCTAACCCTTTGACCTAATTTTAATGAAGATTTTATTTGAAAAATAAACAGTTTAAAAAAAATATTCTGATGATGAAATAATGCACTAAATAGGCATTAAACAGCAATATTTTCCAGTTTTTATGTTTTCTTTAAATGTTTTTTTTTGACGAGAATTATTAACTACTTTTAAAACTGATAGTTTACAAAGGTTATACACAAAGGTTTTTTCCATCTAGTATTTAATTTTCAATTAAAATATCTTATTTATGATGGTTTTATGGGCCATAACAATTTATTTGTTAATATTTTCGAATAGAGTGAATAGGTGGCTCTATGTTCATACACATAGAGCCACTCTGCAATAATACATTCAACTACCTCATAAAATAATACGGTAAAATCATTTTGAGCTATTTTTTCAACTGGTGCCCGTACTTGGTACATACATAGTACCCGACTGAGTGAATAGGTCCCCGTACCAAGTATGGGCAAATCGGACAAAGGGTTAAAGACCTTATTTCATGATAAAACACGAATGAGTCATGAAACCTCCTGTTGGAGTGCGTTTATTGTTTTTAATGTTTTTGCCATATTTTGTTATTCCAGCAAGTTGATCTTCTCGGAGGAGAGCCTGACGAGGCAGCCGGAGGAGGTGTTTGACATAATCTGCAAGTTGGGCGAAGGGTCCTACGGCAGCGTGTACAAGGCGCTGCACAAGGAGTCGGGGCAGGTGCTGGCCATCAAGCAGGTGCCCGTGGACACGGACCTGCAGGAGATCATTAAGGAGATCTCCATCATGCAGCAGTGCGACAGTCCCTACGTAGTCAAGTACTACGGGAGCTACTTCAAGAACACGGACTTGTGGGTGAGGAACACGGACAGCGCTAATCTACCTTCATCCTCCATTATCTTGACCACTCTGTTTATACTTAAATATGTGATGAGAAGTCTTCTTCTTCTTCCGGGCTACATCCCAACTTATCGTCTTTGTAGACTGCTGGGGTCAGCTCTCCTCGTCCTCAGGTTGTAGGTCCTTCTATCATGGACAACGTCACCAAGGCCATGTCTTTGAACCATGTTTTCTCTTTGCAGCATACATGAATTTTTTGGTCTTCCTCTAGATATCTTTCGAGGAAGATCCATTTCTATTGATTAAATGATCCATTAAATGCAATTCCCATCTAAAAAAACTAACATCAAGTAGTAGAAAAAGAAGAAGATAAAACCATCGCAACGCCTAGTATTTACTTTAGTAATTAAATCGAACGCCACACCACCCTTTCTTTGTAAACATTTTTCACCTCTTCCACATTCATGCATCTCCTCATACATACCTGACAATTATTACGACTCCTGACCTGGCCGCTTTCAAGTATTTGACATACTTGATTGTGCTAAGTTTTCCTTTCTTCCTCTGCTTCTTTTCCAACTACATTCGCCTTATAAATTTGTTTAACCGTTCTTTCCTCACTCATACGTTCCACATGTCCAAACCATCTTAATCTACTTTTCCATGTAACATAAATTAGAAACACTAGTAAATCATCAAAATATACATTTTCCCACTTTTGAGTTTTTAGGTGTTGGAAATATCTGATGGATTTCAATTGTACATTACGCATTGATATTTTAATATATTATGACTTTTTCAGATTACCTTATTCTAAATATTGTTTCTTTATTTTCTTTTCAGATTGTTATGGAATATTGCGGAGCTGGCTCCGTATCCGACATAATAAAATTAAGAAAAAAGACCCTGACTGAAGACGAGGTTGCTACAGTTCTATGTGACACCCTCAAAGGATTAGAATATTTACATCTACGTAGAAAAATTCATAGGGACATCAAAGCGGGAAATATTCTTCTCAATTCCGAAGGGCATGCAAAACTGGCAGATTTCGGAGTTGCTGGCCAATTGACTGTAATTATAATCACATAATTATTTTCAAAATATTTATAACTTTCTTAACCAAAAATGTAAGTTTCGAGCGATTTGAGTTTATACTGAAATTCACTGATCGCTAATGACATATTATGTCATCAATATGTCATCATAGTCTCTTGTAAAACTTGAAATTCAATATGTAGAAAGATTATAATTAAAATTTACATTCAAACAGTTATTATGGACAATTCACAAGCATAAACTCACATTATATGGCAAAGGGACACTCTATATTTCAAACACATTGATGCAGAAGCCGTATCAAAATTACAAAATTTGCGCATGTCATGTAGTGGAAAAAACTGTCAGTTTCTAGTCGAGGGAAGATTTGATTTTTTTAAATGATTTTATTAATATTAGAGAGGGAACTCGTTGGATATTGTTAAAAAATGATATTTAACCACCTTGATAATGGGTTATCAGACCGATAATAGAGTTGATGTTTGGACACAAATTATAAGAAAAGGTCTTGTGTGTTTTTTATTACATTATAATTAATTGTATTTTAAGGACACCATGGCCAAACGCAACACCGTAATCGGTACCCCGTACTGGATGGCGCCGGAGGTGATCGAGGAGATTGGGTACGACTGCGTGGCGGACATCTGGTCGCTGGGCATCACGGCGCTGGAGATGGCGGAGGGCATGCCGCCGTACGGATCCATCCACCCCATGCGCGCCATCTTCATGATCCCCACCAAGCCGCCGCCCTCCTTCCGCGAGCCCGACAAGTGGTCGCCCGAGTTCATCGACTTCGTGAGTCAGTGCCTCGTCAAGAACCCCAAAGCGAGGGCCACCGCCGGCGGCCTGCTCCACCACGAATTTATCCGTAACTAAACCTTTGCATTCGTATTTCATGTACTTTTATATAATTTTTTAAATCAAATACAGTAGTCTCGATTATCCAACCTAAACTATTTTTTCATCGCATTTTAACATTTGTAGAATGATAAAATGCGATGCCGAATTTTAGCACAGCTATCTGGTATAAAATCTCAATCGTATTATCTCTCTTCTCCGTCTTAGTCCTCAATATTGAGGGTTGTAACTCTTCTCCAGCTATCCCTCGACTGCACTGCACGTAGCGCTCCAACCACCGATATCATCATATTCACATTACAGTAGAGTCTCGATTATCCGACCTAAACCAGCCGTGGCAAAGTCGGATAAGCGAAAAAGTCAGATAATACGGAAAATGATAAAAACGACATTGAAAATGTGTTAATTTTATTTACAAATTGAAAACTTTTCAAATATGTACATGTAACATAACTGAATGTAACGTACTAAAACATCAAAATGTACTTATGGCAAAGCACTGAGGACTGAGAACTGTTGCTTGGCGCGCAAATATAATGTGTGCAGTCGGGTAAAGGGGCATTGCCCAGGTAGGTTGGATAACTCGGAGGGCCGGATAACCGAAGGTGGGATAACCGAGACTCTACTGTATATGGTAAAATAAAATATTAAAAAATTGCTTTACATTGCCATATCGCATGCTTAATACATAGTAAATTGTTATTGTCCTGAATTTACAGAAACCGAGGTATTTTGTAATTAGTTCTCTATATATTTACAATGAAAACAATGCGGTGAAACAATTTGTTAGTTTGTTTTTGTTTGTTGTTTTAAAAAAATATGTATACAACTATTAATTTTTCTTTTTTTTTTAAATCAGGTGCAGCGAAACCCGCAACGATTTTAGGGCAAATAATTGCTGAAGCTCATCAGTTGAGAGAAAATCAATCATATAAAAACATGGCCACCAATGCCGTATCACAAATCAAGCAGAATCACGACGAATCTGTAAGTTTGGAACATAATTTAACTGCCAATAATTTACCTTTAATTTTTTATCATTATTGGGATGTTTTATTATTTATTCAGCACTCATACGAATAATGACAACATCTTTTTCATATCAGAGAGACTGCAAACTGTTTTAAAAGAAAATAATTCATGATCCGTCTGTCTAGTCAGGGCCATTCCTGGGGAAAGTGAGGCCGAGTACAATAACTTTTGCAAGACAGACAAACAAACAAAATTAGAGACTTTTTCTCCGAAATTCCTCATTGCCCTATTTTAAAACTTCTCATATATTTTGACCTTGATTGATGGCATCGACAGGGAGTGTAATAAATCCAAAAATTCATAAAATGGATGTCATAGGACTTCCATATTTTTATTTTAACACATTTCAGACTGGTGTTTTTTATGCCAGTGGACCGCTGGTGACGGGATTTGATAATTATGTACATATAGTTAACATCTTAACAAAGAGATTAATACATAATATTCATATTAAAACGTTGGATAATTCCTTCTTTTCTGACTTTGAAAAGAGGCCAGCGCAGAAGGTAGAAATATCCTTCCGATTCTTTAGCATGAATCAACTGAGTAGGTAGAAATACTTTACCAAATTTTTTAAATTTTGGAGTAAAGAAATGCAAATTGCCTCTATCTTTGTTAGATATTTGATAAAGGTCTGCAATGGTGTTGTTAGGAGGAGGCTAGAGGGGAGGGAGGCGGAGACTGCGGCACACTGGTGCCAGGGCGCGGGGGCACACTCCTGACGGACCAGCAGCCCGACCTCGGGACCATGGTCATCAACAGTGACTCTGATGAGCAAACCATGAAAAGTAGGTCTCCATTACTCTATTACTATTGGCACACACCCCATTTTCCTGGATGGATGGTAAAAAATAATCCCATTTAATTGATTTAATGGTTAATCATGAAAAAAGAGTAAGCAAATAGAAATTTAAAACTGCGCTTGTATATACCTACTTGCTAAGTAAAATACACGTGTTGACATAACTATATACATCAATTTGATGAATTGTTATTGTTTTTTTTTGATGATAGCTATTTGCATTTATGTCATTATATTATATAATTATGAATTCCTTTTATTTCTTGACCGACACTATCCACCGTAATATTAACTTTCAATCTCATTTTTGCCCTGAAATGGCTTTTATAGAGGATATATATTATGTCAGTAAAAAAAGTCATTCATTAAAAAAAAGGTATAATTTTTTCCAGTTTTCAATTTTTTAATGATGACTTAAGGGGTTAATTGACCTTTAATTATAATTAACAATAAAGTAAAATAAATATTTGCAAAATATATAACGGGATAAAAAGTATTATCTTTTAATCACTTTTTAAAATAGAAATTCGTAAATTCTTTTTTTACCTTATTTTTATTTGTGACTCGTTTTCAGGACACAACACGGGAAGTTGCGACTACCCGCGCCCGAAGTATCGCCCACTATTTCTAGAGCACTTTGATAAGAAGCAACCCGATCACATTACCATAGAGAACAACGCAGACAAGGAGACCAATAGCAATATGATGGTGGTGCCCGCTAGTCAGAACAATATGAATACCAATCACTTAGGGATGATGCATCACCCGGCGCACAGAGAGGCCTTGGAGCCATCACACAACTATAACCAAATCAATGACGACAGACAGAGGTTAGTAGGGACGGGAAATAAAATAATTACATCATATTTATTGTAACTGCAGACAGTTGGTAGAATTCCATATTGAATTGTTGGGTAATATATCCAAAATAAAACAAGGTTTGTTGGATTGAATTCTACATTTATTTATGTATATGTTAATACGTGACGCGTTTCCTCTTCTTAGGACATTATCAAACACTCTAACAATAATTATATCAATTTACCATACTGTTTTTTTGGTGAAGCTCTCCTATGAACCTGTTAACCGGAGAGTTAACTTTTGAAATACGAAACATACAACGGGCGCGAACTCTCTCACTAGGACGTGTCAGTACGTCACGCGCGGTGGATGTATCCATATATTTTATATATGCTTAAAATAAATGAAAAGACTATGAAATATACATTTTTTCTAGAATGTTTTCCGCAGATACTTTGTGGCACATTTTATAGACTTTATAAAATTAAACGACTTTGTTTAAACCACTTTTTTATTCATACAATTTAACCTACCGGTTTCGACAAGAACCTTGTCATCATCAGGGTTTATTAAATTCTAAAACATTAAAAATATTAAAATACTTTCACCAAAAACCACACACTCCGATTAAACATTTAGGATTTTTAATAGCACATAAAACATTTAGGATTTTTACAGAGTGTGTGGAAGTTTTTGGTGAGAGTATTTTAATGTTTTAGAATTTAATAAACCCTGATGATGACAAGATTCTTGTCGAAACCGGTAGGTTAAATTGTATTAATAAAAAAGTGGTTAAAAAAAAGTTGTTTAATTTTATAAAGTAAATAATTTTTCGTTTATTTATATATGAATCACAAAAGAAAATACAAAATTAAAAAAAAAGAAAATAATTAATGTCGAAACATGTATGGATGTTTGTTTTTTACCTTTGTTGTTTGAAAATATAGGTCCTGCCCGTTCCAGGGCGCAACATATATTTACAGGACGTATTCATATGTCCTACCCGTTGCCGATATTGTTTACGTTTGACGTATTTACATGCCCGCCCAGTTAACTGGTTAACAGAACATATAACATAATAATATCCTTTTGACCACTAATTTTTTTTTGAGATTTTTCCCCATTAATTTTGGTCGATTGAGTCCTGTATGAGTAGTACACTTGCAAACCAGGTTATTTTAAATTATTAAGTTTATTACAAAATGGCTCCAATCGGTAGAAAATTAAGAATATGAACCGTCTATATTTAACATCTGTCCGCCTCTGTAGTGTAATGGTCAGCACGCTCGGCTACCGTTCTGGAGGTCCCGGGTTCGATTCCCAGGGGGGTCAAATAAATATTAGTGATTTTTTCACTGTAATATTTATTCAATATTACCCTGGACTGGTACCTGAAGCGGAGGGCTGATCACCTTTCCTTCGTGTGTAAACGATCAAGATAACACTGTGTTCATATGAAGCAGTGCCCTATGCACCATTGGGGTGCGGATAAGGGTTTTTATTTTATTTTATTATTATATTTAACATAATCTGCCAAAACTTGTTGAGTTAGGAATAAAATGGAATAGAAAAATCATTACTCTTGCAAAAGTCACTATGCCGATTGACAGTTCACTTACAATCTCTAAAATCTCTCAAAAAGGCTCAAATCAGTAGAAGACTTAATCTTTTACCGGTTGCCATAACATGCTCGTATGATAATTTTTTTTACCTTTGTGTTTATGAGTGCCCGTGCATGAAGAATAAATGATTAAATATATTCTGTTTTACAAATTTCCCATACAATTTATTTTTTACCACAATTTATTATCTTCGTCTTTTAATTAAAAGAAATCTTTTAATTAAAAGTTAAAGTATTTATACTTTATTATATTGTAGAAAAATATGTTTAAAGAAATTAACGTGTGTTTTTGCTGTAACCGTGAATGTGCGGAAAGTTAATTATACAAAAGTGCATAAAAAGTTACAAATAAACAGCTATACATACACATTGTGATATGTGTGCAGATGCACAGATTGAAACTTCACAAGCCAGAGGTTTTCAAAAGTCGGATGGATTTATGGCATGGATTGGTGAATATGAAATCATCCTCAATAAAAGTCTGGCATAGAGTTAGTAATTGATTTGCTCATGACGATCACACTCCTTGTATATCACTACAGATTGGAAGTAGGAGATATCACGCCTCCCCTCCCCCCGCCGCCCCTGGCCGCCCCCCACCCCATCAATTACCATTATGATAATCAGCCCAAGTTCCAGAGAAATTTTGTTGACAACAGTGACTTTGAGTTTGTAAGTACTTTTTGATTGGATATATCGTAGTCGTACAGGAGAAAGTGACCAACTAACAAAACGTAAAATGTTCAGGAGGGCCATTTAAGTCACTTTTGCTTGGAAAAGAAAATAAACATCAATGCAGTTAGTCATTTTTAACAACTCAATATATTATACTTTCAAGTTTAAAATCCTTTGGGATTTTTTTAGGGCAATATTAAGTTAGTAAGATATCAAATAGTCAATGATCACGTTTTTGTAAACAACTGCACTCGGTCACTTTCTCCTGTATGACTACGATATGTATTATAATTGTTTTATCGATCAAATGATGCAATCTACCCAGGTTCTAGTAATCCCTCCTAGCTGCAGTAATTGGCTGAACTGACTTCTTATCTAACTATTTTCTGATATAAAGTTATTAATTTAAATGCTGTTGTTTAAATATTCCTATACAGGCGGACCTCATCTTTCGCACATTCGACTTTCGCACAATTCGCTATTTCGCACATTTAAAAAAAATCTTTTTTTGGCAATAATGCAAAAATGTTTTGTTGCCGTGCAGTTGTTTCCCTTTCACACTGTGAAATGCATATGAACCGGGTCCATACTGTGAAAATTGTCATGTACGTACTGAATTGAATGTGATCCCAATGGAGAATGCATATCTCAAGTGCGTAGGGCAATCCATAATAGTACTTCATGTTACCTACAGAACTCTCTATGAAGAAAATAAAAAAAGAGTAAAATTAAACATTTCTTGATAAGTTTATTAAGAAAATATAATTTTTATTCAATATGTACTCAGTAATTTTTTATAAATACAAATTTTAAAGTACAATTTTTGTTTTTATTTTTATTTTAATCCTTTCGCACACATTTTCAGGAACCAATCATGTGCGAAAGTTGAGGTCCGATTGTATTAGGGATTATGGTTTTTGTTTAAACAATCTGTGAGAAAGTCCAATAAAATTCTATAATCGCTCCTTTATCCTGTAGTGGTATGCTTTACTTATAAGTATAATTTTTCCAGCTAAAATTTCTCACGTATGAAGAGCTTCAAGAGAGGGTGGCTAACCTAGACTCAGAAATGGAGAGGGAAATAGACGAACTCCACCAGAGGTACAATACCAAGAGGCAACCGATCCTCGACGCCATGGATACAAGAAGAAAACGCCAACAAAACTTCTAGCGTGCCTTTACGGTTCCACCGCCTCGAGCCCGTGTGACATATCACTGCAATACGTTATCACGCAGACCCACTTCGATGGGACATTTCATCCCAACAATTACAAAAAGCTTTTTAGACGCCTTTACGATATCGAATTTTTAGCAATTCTTTTTTTACGAAACATTTTGAGTGATAATAATAGTAATAGCAAGTACAAAAATTAAGTCATTTATTTGAAGCAGCGGAATCACAACAGTTTTTTATTTTTGCAAATCTTGATTGTGTATTTTATGCAGTTGAACTTGGTTATAATTGCGGCAAAATAATAAGTCTGGCATTATAATGAGCTAACACTTATATGTGTAGGTATAATCTGTTACTAGCTCCAAAATTGTAAATAAAATGGGGGTTTGTCAGGCCATTTTTGATTTTAGGCGGTAATATCGCACCATCACTCACCGACAAATCTAATATAAATAAACTCTTGTATTGGTCGATCAGAATTTGCTCCCTCTGGAACTACTTGTGAAACTGGATTTATATATATACGCATACTATATATTTCAAACAGCATAATAGTAATAATTATATATAATGGAGGGAAATATAAGTTTATGTATTTGTCTCCAACTTTTGTTATTTATTTCTCAAATTTAGAACATATTGTTAACAAGAAGTGTCTTATGAATCTTGTAATATTTTTTCAAATTGAAGAAAACAAAGCGAGTTTAAATAAAATTATGCGTTGACTTATAATATGCACTGGTAAAAATTAATTTATTAGCTATGAAATAGAAGATCTTGAAAGCAGATATTAATTCAATTACACATTATGAAATTTAGTTTAACATGGTTATGTGAAAAGTGCAGTACTATTATTATTTTTAGGAAATCCTTTTTATTATTAAGTAAGAGTTTTTATATATATGTGTATTCTGTCATTAACTTGTTTATTTATTTACTACATATTGTAATACTTACCAACGTTGTGTTAAATCTAGTTTAGATTGAATTGGATTGCTTTTGTATTACCCGTGTATCTTCCTCGGATGCACAATTGCTAATAGTTTCCTACGGTGGTGAAATAAAAGGAGTTTCACTGCCATCTAGATTAATTAGCAGAGATGCATTCTTATCGAGCTTCAAAAAGTTAATATAAGGTATTAACGTAAAATATATTTTAAGTGTTAATTTCTATCAGTTTGGTGGCAAAATAATTGCATTGTGTTTACTTTTATTCAGGTCAAGTGCACACATATCGCTCACTCCTTTCAAGAACGTCATAAATCAAAAAACTTGATTTTTCAGGAGAACGTTTTTAAAGTATGAAAATATAACACAATGTATTAAAAATAAATATTAAGCCACTTATTGAACGTTTTACTGTGCAACAGATTTTTTAGGTAAAACCTGAAGGTTTTTTCTCCATTTGAAAAATATTAAGTTTATTTAAGAAAATAATTAAACAATACATTTTCTTAAAAATGCAAAAACAACATTTTTTGCCCTGTAGCGGGTAAATATTAAGTTAAAAATATGCCTCTTTTGCTGGGATATAGTATATTTTCTGGGCATTCCGAAAACATGCACAACTGAAAATTGACGAATTTTGATTTATGACGTTCTTGAAAGGAGTGAGCGATATGTCCAGCTTTTTGAAAATTTTAAGCTGTTTTAAGCAATCGTCGGCTGATGGACTGCATTTTTAAATCATCCATTGCACTGATGTTCCACAAACGTATCCTCATCAAAAGCAATGTTCCTGTTACTTTACTATGTTTTTTAAACATTCCAAAAATTGCTCTTTTTCTGTAGCTTAATTTGAAGCAGAATTAATAATAGAATCAAAGATGACATAACTTAACGTAAACCTTTTTAATACCACATCATTGTTAGCACGCCTCTCATTTATGTACAATTTTCCTAGCCAAGATCAAATTTTTTGACAGTGCTAACATTGGAACATGTGGAGACATTTCATATGATAATAGTGTTTTACGAAGATATTACGGTTTTTGCCTAGAAATTTTGGGCATGCTATCTAACCGGCAATCAAAAGGTTAAATTGAACATAATACAACACGCTTTCATTTAAGCAATTATTTTTCTACCAACCTAATAACATTTACTTGTATAACGGTACTTCCTTGAATTGTTGCTCAATTATAAAGCAATTGTATGTTTATTATTATATTTAAAATTGAGTTTTTTTTTTACACAATATCTATTTGCATTTCTTTCATACCCCGCCTGTCAATAATTTCACATAAACATTTCTGTTTTAAAGAAGAAAAAAGCTTATAATGATGTCTCCTAAATAAGATGCTGAATGGAATAACAGAGTTACAATACTGTATTTTGATATTATCAGTGAAGCATAATTATTCAATATTCTTGTTTGTATGCCCTTAAAATGATTGTTTATTTTCATGAATTATACATATTTCCCAATTTATTGACTATGCTATGCACCTTACAAGAATGCACTATGCACCCTAGGTCGGTTCGTGATCACGGACTCTTGAAGCAGAGTTTTTGGCCTCGAACCTACACTCTACCACAATTTGATACCTATTTTTAATAACGGGCCGCTAAGCCTACAAAAGTAGAATGAAATCAAAATATTTATCTTAAAATTAATGAAGCATTTGATTACTGTATACATATATATGTCATATTTTTCTACCATTACTAATGTTTTAGTAAATATAATATCTAATAAATTACATACGTATGTAAGGATAATTCACATTGTACATATTCAACTGTGAGGTGATTTTTAATTATTTTTTTTCCAATATGATAAATTTACAGAAAGCAAAAATATAATATTCACATTGTTGCCAATATTGCAAGAACATATAAATGTTTTCTGTTTGATTTATTAAATTAACTTTATTGCAATCTCTGATGTCATTAACACATTTTTGTGTTAGGACAATTTTTTTTCTATTTTGTAATAATTTGAGTATGTAATATTGTTACCATACTACAGTGTTTGAAAATGATGCGGAATGCATCAAAGCAGTCACAATCGATTTTAAGGAATCGTGATATTTACAAGTAAAATTTAAATTAAAAGATAATCTGCTGTTTTTAAAAAGAAAACTTTAGTTTTTCTAACTTTGTAGTTGAGTATGTACAAATTTTGAACTCTATAGAATTGCCTGTCTCCCAAAGAAATCTAATGTTTTACTGTAAATTTATTTAAAAAGCTGAAATTTTTAACATTGTCATGTTATAAACTACCTAATTTAAAAAATATACATGTCCCTCATTTACGATTGAGTCACAATTAGATATTGAACAGATATATAGTAATTTGGCCAGATATTCAATGTACCAAATGCCGGAGCTGTGGAGCATGGATTATTATTTCAAATTGTTCAACTTAATCGGAAGCCACACCCTAAATTTGTTATGATTTATCTTTTGCAACCTTTAAAAAAATGCCTGTGAAATTTTTTTATTTTAACTCTAGATCGTGAATGAGTAATATGTATATAAATTTTATTTATCAATGTATCAATGATAAAGCTGGTTAGACAGTTTGTTTTTCTGTTCAACTTACAACTATGTACTGAGTACAGTACTAAACTAAATAAAACAACAGAAGGAAACTGTACTCACTACTAATTTGTATTTTGACTATTGAGTAAATTACATAATACTATCTTAACAGTAAAAATAATCACAAATATTTTAAAGCTTGGACTTTCGGTTAAAAGAACCAAAAATAAAATTTCCTTGCATTTTGAAGAAAAGTATTCCGAAGAAAAGGTGATGTTAACTTTGTAATATATAAACTAAACTGCAAATTTTTATTTCTAAGACTGGCATTTAATAAATAAATTGTCAGCCCCGTAAATGCCCAGACTTCCATATTCTTATTCATCTTTGATGAGATGTCGAAAAATAAAATAAATCGTAATCCATAGCAATTTCTAATGGAACCATCAAAATACATCATTGAATAAATTGTTTTTACTTACATTTTTTCATATTTATATCCTTATATTTCATCATGCCAAATGAATAATGTTAAAACTTTAGAAGAAAATGGCTTCATGTTTTCTATGCTGTGCAAACAAATCATGTACTGTAGAACGGGACTACTCGAACTTTGATGTGTTACTTGAACCCAGTACAAAAAAAAAATTTAGATCTGTATTTGGTCTACAATAATGAACGTATCGACATGATTCATTGTTTCCCTGACAGGTGACACTATTGTCACGATACATTCATTATTATAGACCAAATACAGATTTCATTTTTTTTCGTACTGGGCTCAAGTAACAACAAATTTCAAGTAGCCCCGTTCTACGGTAATGTATAGATAAATGTTTGAAGTTTGGCACAATGATTATTATGTACTATTATTTGGTCAAAATATATTTCTAGTGGAAGTTTAAAATAAACAACTTTGGAGTGTATTTGCTGGATCAAAGTTTCAATGAAATTTATATTTTCTTCGGTTGTTTAAACATTATCATAGTATCACTTTTTCATGTTTTTGCAAATCCGGTTACTCCTTGAGCGAGTCAATTTGTGTTTCCGTCATTCCATATCTATTTTTTAATTTTTTACGATGAGGTTAAACATTAGTTTGAGAGAAATTTTGGAATTGAAGTGAAATATTATGTATATAATAATGAAATATAATATAGACATTCTCTTACTGACACTTCGCTGATAGCTCTCACCACAGATGTTTGATTTAAGGCCTATAAAGTTTATTGTCGTAGGTGTGTATATTTATGTTATTTTTATTCTGCTTTGCAAGTTTAAAATATGTAAGTGTATCAGTAGAATCTGCCATTTTGCTCCAATTAACATTTTTCTTATATTTTCTTGTTAATTTTCCATTTAGTTTTTTTTATTGGAAAATTGTAAGAATCCATGCTTCAAAAAATCTGTATTTGAAATAAAATTCATTTGTGGTAATTTTCAGGTGTTTCTGCTGAAATTGTTCATTTTCAAAGATTAATCAGACAGAATGATAAAAACTTATTTTTACACTGTTATAAAAATATTTTGTGATAGCATTGCCATTTGACAAATGTATGTATTTTTATAATAATTCATGGTGAAACATGAAACTTTGGTATAGTCTATTATGTATAAAAAAATGTATATTTACGTAGGCCTGCAATAAAAAAATAATCTCCAGTAAAGGAATTAAAATTGATATTGATGATTTTTATTTTGTCCTTCCAAAAGAAATTATGCTGAAATAAATTCTAATAATTTTGTCCGCCTCCGTGGTGTAATGGTTAGCGTGTTAAGGTGACCGTACTGGAGGTCCCCGGGTTCGATTCCCAATGGGGGGTGAAAATAAATATTAGTGATTTTACACTCTAATAATTATTTAATATTACCCTGGACTGGTCCCTGAAACGCAGGAGTGATCACCTTGACTTCATGTAAGTAATGATCAAGATGACTCTGCATCAGTACGATGCAGTGACCTATGCACCATTGGGTGCGGATAAGGGGATAAAGAAGAAGAAATTATACAAATGTTACGGCGTAATAATTGTAACAACTTGAGCTACGACCCTGTGCGCCCGCTAGGGGCAGGGTAGGGGAGTACGCGGGGAATGTTTATGTTATTAGTACCAACCCTTATGAGATTGACACAAAGGAGACTGCACACACTTGTTCTTGTACTGTCACAGCGAACTGTTGAATAAACCGATTGCATCCTTATTAGGAGTTATTATTACCGATACCCGACCCCGTAATACAATAGGCATAGACTTTTAGCCGAGTGTTTAACAGATGGGTAGGAATTTTGAAATAATTAAAAACCGATAACCGTACCACCAAAATTATTATATTTTTAAAGAATACATTAAAAATTAATTTAATAAATAAATATTGCTAGGTATTGTAATTCAACAATGTGTAAATATATTTAGGTATATATAAAATCTTCATCCAGCGTTATCTCTTGAGGGACCTGGAAGAAGTCAGCTGGTAATGGATTACAATGAGTTGACTGGTAATCTGTCAGGTATTTCCCGACTAAGAAGAAAACTTTTTTGTTTTTGTCAGAATCCCCGGGGTGGTCTTTCGAAGTAAAAACGGTCAGTGCTGGTCCTAATAATCCCAAATAGTCCTGTAGAAGAACTATTTGGTCATGCTCAAACAAATACGGATATCGATGGCTGAGTGTTTTGATGATTAGATCATTGCCTCGATTGGTCGATAGTTTTCCATCATCTATACAAATTATTTCATCCATGGTTCGTCTTATAAATTTGATAGGTCCGGAATAGGATTTCAATATCTCCGCAATATTGAGGTCGACGTGTCCTCGGATTACTTCTTTGACTAGAACATTCCACGAAGGCGGCATGCGCGACAAGGCAAGCGGTAGCAGGTCATCGAAGGTGGCATCCATGACGACTCCTTTGACATCGGGATACTGAGAGGCTGCCCAGGCTACGGAGTAACAGCCGATACTCCATCCGTATAAAACGATGTTTTCCGGTAGAAAACCCAGTTTGTGTATCGCAAACTGTATAACAGCATCCATGGCGTAGCGCTCTTGGAGGGGATAGGGTGCTCCAGTACTCTCTGCGAATCCCGGATGGTTCCAGCCGAGCACCGAGTAGCCGGCCTCCAGGGGAGTGGTCATGATCCCGATTTCGTAGAATCCTGCATTGCCTTCGGAGGAGATTACCAGAGTTCTGCCATTGGACGTAGCTTTTCTTCTGTCAACGAACATGCAATCTATATCATTGTCATCTCTTGTGTGTACTTTATATCTGAGACCTTTGTAATGTTCGACTAATTTAATTCTACCGTCTAATAAATACTGAGAAATGGTCATTTGCAATATTGAAATAGAACCCGGATAGATGAGTTTCAAAGCGAAGGTTCTCATGGCTATTTCTCCAATGAGGTACAAAGGGATATCCTTCCAGCTGTTTAGTGCCCGGGTTGTGGGTTTCGAATATTGAATCCCTTTAGTTTCTTCGACGAGCTTACTATCCCAGTCGACTGGCCAACTTCCGAAATCAAAATCATATTTTCTGAGTGATACGTTACTCGATTTGGGCTCGGAAATGGCTCGAATCAGGCTGCTAGCGAATTCTCGGTATTGGGGAGATGTGGCTCGACCATACGCCTTGAGACAGAGAGAAGCGGTCACTATCACACCTAAGCTAGATATAATCTTCAGCAGTGGAGCGATGGAGTTTCGTTGCATATAATCTTTTCTATATAGGTAAAATGCAACGAGTGGCGAAGTGTATATAGTAATTTTCCACATTATATTGAGGGATTGAATGATTTGATAACCCAATTTTTCAAAATTATTGGGATTGTATAGATTGTCCATGGACCCATCGCCGTGAATTTTATACAAACGAGGACCAAATACATAGAACCAAATGTTTCTGAATGAAGAAATCATTGTGTCTGATAGCAAATATTATACAGTAAGTCCGTTATTACAATATTTACACTGCACCATTCGTTATTCTCGGTATTAATATACGTTTCGATTTCTGGCACCAAACAACTAAACCAGAAATTGACCGAATCAAAGTTTGCCTTCCTTCTACTTCTGTCAAATAGTGGTCAAAGACAAAAAACCTATCGATCTAGCAACAATTCAGCCAGAGACAAAACAATGAAGCACCTACTTATAAAATATATAAAAATCATTTTGCGACGCAGTATTTTTCATCGCGAGTATTTTTGCCTAGATTTTCACTCATGTATAACATGAAATTATAGTTACTTTAACTTGTAATTGTAGTAACTTAAACGTAAAGAGTAAATCCACTCACGAGTAGGCATAGGCCATAAAATTTAAAAAGTTGAAGCCTGTGTAGGGTCATGAAGCCGTAGCTAGATTTCAGAGTCACTTGGACGTTAGGTAATTAATTATTAGTTTTTTGTGATGCTTTCTTCTCCTTCTTCTTCTTCTTTTTAATGGCTTTTCACCCATTTTTGGTGTTATAGCCAGTGTCGAGTTATTCATGTGATGCTTTCTTTGCGTGTATTAAAAAAGGGTCGATTTAATTTATTGATATTTTTCTGCCTTAAATCCTTCATACATGCCAACAATCACAAAGGATTTGTTGACATGTATCACATAAAATATGACTGTTATTTTACGACTCCAAAATGGAAGCCGCTGAGAAAAAAGTATTTTGCTGGATCAGAATTATCTCCTGACATGAATTATTTAGAATAATTTGATTCATATTATGCTATGGATATGTATTAAAATATTATAAAGGTTTTTATTATTTTTACTACACAGATACAAAATAAAATCGAAATAAGGATAAAAAATTTTTTTATTAAAAATAAAATAGATTCATAAACTATTTTATGTTGCCATCATTATCAAACTACCGAAAAATATTAACTTTAAAAAATTGATTAAAAAAACTAATATAAAATAATTGAGATACTAATAAGGTTTTGCAATATTATAAATGATAAACAGGTTTGTCATAACATCAAATGCCACCAACAATATTTGCATTATAATTATACGTATAATTAAACATTGGTTTATCTGTATTTATAAATCCTATTAATATTTGACCTAGTATCGAAAATCCTCACAAGAAAACTTTACTTTAAAAATAATGTTTATTTTACCTTTATGAGGGTAGGATTTGCCGACCACTGACCTAAAAAAAACACCTAGAGGTAAAATAACTGTGAACAGACTATAGGTCTACCCAACACTGGCCGGGTAATGTTAGCTTAGGTTAGGTTTTTTTAAATTTATTACACATCAATTCTAATATTTTGTTTAAATGTTCCTTTGCCATGACTCTATACTTATATTGTCTACGTTTGTCTAACATTATCCAATCAGCATTGGGTAGACCTAGGTGTACCTACACGGGTATACTGCGAATTCAATTTTATTTTTGTCAGTTTCGAAGTTTACCTAACAGCATTGGGTAATGTTAAGTTAACCCGGATAAACCTTTTACTCAGAATTCCAGAATTACCTGTAACATATACATAATTTCGTTTATACGGCTGTTCTGCTACGATGACGTATACGCGCATTTTCTTAGCAAAATTCGAATGTTAATACAATAAGTATTTGTTTTCTGATTAAAAATAAATGGAAGACGTTCGTGGATAAAAAATACTGAAATTTCCACTAAAAAACTAAACTAACACGAACATATAAAAATTAACATTTCGAATAAACATTTTTTAAAGGGTCGTAACCGTATTAAAATTCTGTCTCGTGTTTTGCAATTAGAATATAATTGTAATGCATTCATTGAAACTATTGTTACTGAAGGATTATTCAACTTTCTCCCCATAACATGACAATAATTTAAGGGTGTGGAGTTGGTGATAGAAATGAAATTAAACCGTATGACAATTGTCAAAAAAAAATGTCCCACTAAAATGATTGACAAGGGTGACGATTTTAATAGTTAATGTTTTTAATTATACGACCTTTAAACCCACTTGAACATTCAAACAGCACTATTGGTTTTGTGAAAAAAAAATCCTAATGGGTAAATGTCGACCATCGCGATATTATTACATGCTTCTTACATGTAACTTTTAGTATAATCAAATTTGAGTCGGTGACTACTTGTTTTTTTTTTATAAATTATTTATATTACTTATACGGGTTGAAAAAAAATCACCTTGCATCCTGACTAGAGAGGAATGCTTCCCAACTTTCGCACATTGTTTAAAGCATTATAATTTACGTATCATGGTTCTATCACCTTATTCCTGAATCATTCTTTTGCACATACCTTTCATTAAGTAAAACTGCTTAGAATCTAAAGTATTTCTACTTAGCAGGGCTTTATTTTCGTGTAAGAGAGCTTGTGCACTACACGGAATTTTAAAGACCGGCAGTCCGGTTTTGAAAAATAAAAGCGACTACGACAGTTTAGCGTGATCGAATTTACGCGCAACGTGTTCACGCACCGATCAAGAGCTCCGATCCGAAGAAAGATGGACAAAAGCACAAGCCAATCCAAGCCAATTATCGTTTTAAAACGCCCTAAGGGCGTTTGTCCACTACACGGGATTATACGGAATTTTACCGTCCGGCACGTCAGTTAGCGTTTAAAAACGATGATTGGCTTGGATTGGCTTGTAATTTTTACTTGTTTAAGTTAGTCAAATCATAATTCTAAAAAAATTAGTAAATTTCATAATTGAGTCAGTTATGTACATTATGTAGGTACTTACGAAATGTACGGAATTCATAGAAGAACATAAATAATGAATTTCCAAGAGTATGCTGACCTGTATAATATCACTATATGTACATATGTGTGCATACCATAATTTATTTCATGCACTTGACCATAAAGATACTTTACGACCGTAAATATTATATTGAATATTACAATAAATCGCTAATTTTGTAATCGTAAATTCGTATAATACGCACTTAAAACGAAAACCTTTCACAAATAAATTTAGTGGGCCCATATGTACGGTCAATTTAATGCAATGTCTTTATTATCTAGGGGTGGCCGAGCCAACATAATTGAAAGTGTGTTGCGTTATTGCCACATAACGCGAGTTAGATTAATACAGGTAGTGTTTTTCTGGGCTGTTGTGCTATACATTTTAATACTTTTTGGACCGAACTGCTTTTTTAAAAGTATTTATTGTATTTGGGCCCTTAAATAAGTAAGAAAAATAGGAATATTTTTCCTTTATTAACGGCGGAAGCCAATTTGTACAATAAATAATAAATATATTTTACATCTTATAATTGTCGTATAAATTAATTATATGCTTTTAGTACCCATATTAAACAAGGATGAACATACCATATAAGTCAAAAATTATAATTATAACCAAGAAATAAGTAAAAAGGCATTGAAAAACCAAAAGTTAAATAATTTCTCAAAAGATGTTTGCTAAGAAATGCTTAGTGTAATATATCTATTTCTATTTTTAATTAATGTTTAACTTAGTAAATACCACTATTTCTTAAAATCTACTGTGACACGTGTTTCGATGCATTCCGCATCATTTTCAAACACCGTATGTGAAGCTAATTCTAAATTTTAGAGTTGGGTCCTTGGGACGTTGGAGGTTGAAGAGGGGGTAGTCTTGGTGATTACCAAGTAGAAATATACATATCGTAGTCGTACAGGAGAAAGTGACCAACTACCAAAACGTAAAAAGTTCAGGAGGGTCATTTAAGTCACTTTTGCTTGGCAAGAAAATAAACATCAATGCAGTTAGTCATTTTTACCAAGTCAATATATTATACTTCTGAGTTTAAAATCCTTTGGGATTTTTTCAGGGCAATATTAAGCTAGTAAGATATCAAATAGTCAATGATCACGTTTTTGTAAAACAATTCACTTGGTCACTTTCTCCTGTATGACTACGATATATCCATTACACTGAGCATTTCTTAGCAAACATATTGAAAAAAAAAAGTAATTAATGTAAAATAAGCGGAGCATTGTTATTGTTGGTGCTTGAAAAGTGCCTTCGGCGTTCTACACTGTATAATCTGCAGCCTTAGGAAGTTTTTCATTTGATCATATTATTTTTAAAAAACATAATTTTTTATTAAGATTCAGTGACCTTACTAACACGTTGCTTACATAGGTACTATTGTTTTTTGACATTTCAACATAGATGAAGAAGAATATGGAAGTCTGGGCATTTATGGGGCTTATGACCATAGGCTGGTTTAAGTGATAACTTTACACTCGTGTAACATTCACCAATTCTACCCATGATTGATAACCACACAAATTCTTGGAACTTTTAGATAATATATATTGTTCAAATTCGAAACATAGTAGTTGAATCACTAGAATTTCACTAGAGACATCTATGGTGAGATGAAAATAACTCCTAATTAGAGATAATCCAGATTTATGAATAATTATTTGGACACTCTCGAAATGTTGTAGGTATTATTGAAAAAAATTGACAAAAACTCTTGGATTCCTTCCAAACGGACGTCTTACGGAATCCTAGTTGATAATATAGGTGTTTTTTTTTGGAATCTTGTCATGAATTCAAACCGTGGACCTCCGATATGGTGTCAGCTACGACACCATTCAACCAAAATTCGACATTAATACGTGGGCACTTGACAAACCATTTAAATTAGGGGTGAGTAATTCAATTTGCTGACCATTTCAAGGGGGTTGAAATTAATGCGGCATAAAATCCTTTCAATTATTGCGCAATTGAAGTTGACAATACTGACACTGCATGGAAAGGATTCAAGGTATTAATAAATAAATTCGTTGAATATTCAATCGATGCAATGACCCTTTTAGAAAAGTGGCAAATACTGAACTGCTTCTTGGTGTATGCCAGTGATAATGGTCAGGGGTGACCCAGTTGATTATTTCAAATGTTTTCACTAGAGTACGAATTTTGTACATTCTTATTTCTATTAACATAGGGACATAACATACTTTTATCATCTACAGCAGATGCGACACTCCACACCAATGCTGTTTTAATTTTAATTTTTCTTAATTTTAATTTTTTCTTCTTATTTTCTTATACATGATGGATTCACGAGCGTTTATTTATGAAACGAAGAGTTTGATATTACAAGAGATTTAAAAAAAGAGAAATATTTGCGTGTTTTATTATTTACAAAAATACTTCAATTTCATGCTTTTTCTGTGAGTCTAAGCGGCTCAATGTTAGAAATGGCTATTAAATTGTGGTACAGTGGGTTTGAACCAAGAAACTCTATATTAAGAGTCCGCGACACTAACCACGGCACCACACCCGAAAATAGTAATATATATATATACATATATATATATATATATATATATATATATATATATATATATATATATATATATATATATATATATATATATATATATATATATATATATATATATATATATATATATATATATATATATATATATATATATATATATATATATATATATATATATATATATATATATATATAAAACTTATACATTAAATGATGCTGACTATTTTTAAAAATAACCCTGAAGTAGATTAGTGAAGTAAACCCAGATTTGTGAACAAGGATTTGGACACATCCAAAATGTTGTGAATACATTTGTATCTACACAATATTTGTATTTTAGTAATTAAATATTTTTGTACCATCGATTACTACATAAAGGTCTCCTCTCGATCACCTTGCCTTCATATAATTAATGAACAACTTTACATTAAAACATTTTGATGCAGTGCCCTATGTACCATTGGGTACGAAGGAGGGCAAAAAGTAGTGGACATGTTTCACTTATGGTAAAATAATAGTGGTAGATATTGGTGTCAACATTCTCCTTCTGAAATAATATTTTTTTTCTGTTACAAAGACCTTCTGACCATTAGATAAGTGTAATATTGAATTACAAATACGTACATGAGTGTTTAATGGAATTATGCAAATTGAGTTCGGTGGTCATTTATTACGTGCATACCATTAATTCTGTACAGGAAACTGGGAGCAGGGAGCAGGGAACAGGGAACCCTCTTATTGTGACTATTTTTTCCATCACAAAATAATGGGAAACTCACCAATCGTAAAATATACAATGCACAATATAATAAAACAGTAGATTTTCGATAACAGTAAAAATCATGTGGATAACGTAACAGAGAAATATTTGTGTTTTAATTACATATTTACAAAAATACTTCAATTATGTCATACTATCATTAGTAAAAATAGGCAGGCTGTGGCGTAGTTGGCGCCAGTTTCGCAATCGAGTAGACACTCGATTGCGAAACTGGCGTTGCGGGTTCGATTCCCGCTAATTGTAAAATGAATTCAATAAACATTTATTTTTAATTAGTCTGGGTGTTTGTGATGTATTTTTCACATTTACTTTCCCCTATCCTTACTATCCTTACTATCCTACCTGCAGACAAGACCTAAAGTAGACGCTTAGGGGGTTATTCCTTTTAAATAAATAAAAAAAATTAAAATGGTATAAAATCGGGGTAGAGTGGGTTCGAACCCAGAAACTCTGACTCCAGAGTCCGCGACGCTAACCACGGAACCACAACCCGGCACATTATGCTATAAACTGAACTCCTAATTTACACGGTAGACACGTTTCACGCGATATCGTTAAAAAATATACTAAAATAAAATAAATATATATGGTGGTTCCTTCTATTAAAAACAATTAAGGATTAAAAAAAATCTTTAATGTTTTTTTGTATTCTTTTAAAATCTTTTAAAAAAAGGTATTATAAAAATTATTCACCCAGCTCCTTTTCGCATATCGTAGGTACTATTCATAGTAGGTACTGAAAAGTAAGTGAACGCGAGAGATGCAGAAAATTCCAAATTACCGTTTCGCACCGTCGAAATGAATGTTTATTTTTTTTCCTCTTCTTTTATGCACCGTGTTATTTTGAAATCGTGTTTCATAAATACACAAATAAAAATGATGATTGAGTTAATATCGCGTCTATCTAACGCTGTGCCCGTTGCAACATTTAAGTGTCCCCTAGCAAACTTGTTTATAAAATAATTTATAAATATCTTAAAATTAATTGTATAAATTTGTAAAGGTGTATGATAACTTACTAAAATAACTCACTAAACAAACTAACATTACTAATAAAACTAACCCCACTAACAGGAATACTAATACACTTATAAGTCAAATGTAAAAAGTGTAAATAAAAAATAACTCGACACTGGCTATAACACCCAAGAAGGGTGAAAAGCCATCAAAAAGAAGAAGAAGAAGAAGAACATTTAAGTGACGCCATTGTAGATAAAGACGAAGAGGAATTCCAAAAGGAATGTGTTAATATGAAGTAGATTATACTTTTTTCCGTCCCTTTATATTTGTTCCTGGTTTTAGCTTGTAGTTAGCTTGTTTTAAGGCTCAGTATTCGTTAAGTCGCAACTTAATTTTCCCTAAATCCAGGTAACATTTTACGTAATCGATTTTGTCTTAAAACACCGTTTTTGCATTGAAAAAATAAGTTTTTCTTCGAAACAATTATATGGTTTAAAAAGAAAAGAGTTACTGAAAGGTAAGAAGAAAAGTAAAAAAAAAATAAAATTATTTTCTCTACATGTTTATTCTAAAAATTAAAAAAATATTCAATTAACATTCTTTAAAAAAAATCGGGCGTGAACATACATGTGACCTCTCGGTGGAATGAATTATGCGCTTGCGAATATCGAACGACTTGATTAGTGTCGAGTTGTGGTCCCGTGGTTAGTGTCGTGGACTCTTAAGTCAGAGTTTCTTGGTTCGAACCCACTCTACCACAATTTGATATCTATTTCTAATTATGAGTCGCTTAGGCTCAATGCAATAGTATGAAATTGAAATATTTTTGTGAATAATAAAAACACACATATTTCTCTTTAAAATCAAATTGAGTCTATTTGTTGAATCACAAATACAATATAATTATCGGCAACCGATCAAACGATCATTGATTGATAGCCAAAGTGGCTACTTGCGACCCTTCTCATGCAGTCGGATTGCGACAGATGTCACGATGCGCGGTGTCGGGACTGTATCGACAAGCCATTGTACCTGCTTGTACGAGTATGTACAATAGTTGAACTGGTCATTGGCCATTGGCAGATCCGAGCCGTGGTGTAGTTTTAGACGCTTGATTGTAAAACTGGCGTGGCGGGTTCGATTCCCGCCAACTACACGTTACACGTTAAGACCCACCATTATTTAATTCGCAACTTAATTTTCGCTAAATCCAGGTAACATTTTACGTAATTGTGTTTTTTCTTAAATATCGTTTTTGCATTGAAAAAATAAGTTTTGAAAAGAAAAGAGTTATTCAAAGGTAGTGGATAAAACATCAACTTTGTTTGTATAATAAGTAGAATAAGGTTTTTATAAATATAAAGTATTTTATCAAGTAAAGTATATCCTGTGTTTTTTTAATTTTATTTTCATTTTATTTGTTCGGGAATTGTACAGCTTTACATTTAAAAAAGTATATAATAAAAAATAGTTGAAGATTAAAAATAAGAATATATATTCAAAAATATACATACATACACACATACATAAAATTCTATTGAGAATACTATATGAAATATATTGAATCAAATCAATAGTCATCGCTCGGATGCATTTAATTGAATAAGGATATTCCAAAGGGTAGTTTAATTCATATCTATCATTTTTCATACAAGTGGATTAAAAAGTTTGATCGATGAGTTTTCTATCTAATTATTGCCGATTCATCTTCAATACTGTATGACATATCGAATCCAATCTGTTCAATGCAATTAGCAATTGGAAATATCATACTCGTATATTATGGAATACTTGTCAATTATTTAACTTATACTTTACTTATTTTGAGTAAGTTTAAAATGCTTATTACCCAAATCATTTTCTTATTATTTTTTCAGTTCCAGGGTTTATGGTGAAATAGCGTTACACGATCTTCAAGCCATATTTCGATTGGAATGACTTGTATAAAGGCAGTGTGCTTAGTTATAAAATTTGTATAATGAATATAAATATATTTTTATGCGTAAATAAAAAAAAAGATATTTGGAAACTCTCTTTTGATTAAAAAAACTGGTTTCATTAAAGTTGTATTCTTTTTACTTATTTTAAATAAGTATGTATTATTTATTTATTTTATAAACATACATGCATCTGTGCGTATTGAATAAAAAAAATCTAGTAACACATTTTTTTGAATAGTCACATTATTTACAAAATAGGAAAATCATCTTCACTAACGATGAGAATTTTTATATATGTAGTTCACGTTAAGACTTATAAATTCCATAAGTAAATAATAAACTGTTTTTGTGACATGTGGACCTACTTTTGTCATTTATATTCCCATTTTGTTATGACTTGTACCTTATTATTCATAAACTACGAATATAATATCTGTGTCATATACTTTTACCCTAATGAATGTTACTAGGTAGATCAAAATCTACTATCTAGTATAGAAATTTTAAGTAATATTCAAATAATTTCATGTTTGAAATGCAAGTTTGTAAAGAGTTTTTATTTATGTTTCATTATTGAACAGCGATGATTGGAAACTAGATTTAACAATGCGTTAGGTATTGGTAATATTAACGATAATGCTAAAATCGTGTGCCGGCTGCTAATTAGGAGGATTACTTTTACGACTGAAAAGGGAGAGTGTAGTTAGTAAAAGTGCAGAGGACTTGCAAACAATAGGCGGCTCTAGGTCGGAACTCTAACCAGGTTGGACCAGTTATTGCCATAACAGTAAATGGGTGAGTTTCCGGTTTTTATTGCAAAGCAAACAATAGCTTTCTGATTTTTGTTTTGTTGCCATATTTTTGTTTAAAAAATAACGTCGATCATTTTTCGTGGTTATAATAAATTCACAATCGAGTAAACGACATCTATTTTTACAGTTCGGTCTATCTATACATTTCATATAATGAAGGATTTATCAAATACAAAAAAAATCAAGCTTTTGATACCAAAATGTGATACACAATTATTTCTTTAATTAAAGATACAAAATTAATATCAAGTGTAAATCCCTTTCCAAGCACATAAGCTTAGTCTCTTTTGTGGAGAGGCACAGCTTTATTAAATAAGATATTTTATATTTATATGTCTAGAGAATAAATTAAATATAACAGTTTCTTTGAAAATATTAATACAATATATATTAGGTATATATATCTTTCATTAAAATATTAAGCATATCACGTCAATAATTCAACTGGAAAGATGTGTGTTTAAAAAAAATTCTACATTCAGGTAGGTAGGTACCTGCTCTAGTTATTTCAGTATATTGAATTATTAAAAAAAACAATATTTCATTTTTATATGGAGTAAGTATACAGGTAGGTAGTGAAACAATGAGTGAGTCTTTTATAATAAGATTTTTTGCGCTATTCAACAAATGTTCAAAGTGATATTGTAAAGAAAATAAAAGTAAAATAGCAAGGTTTTTTTAAAATTCATTTTTAGTTAATACGTGGTACACTCACACACGCTTTACAAACACTTTATGATATTATTGATTACTACGGTCGCAGGATCGAATATCAATGCACTTGTGTGCAGTTGCTGTATCGATCGGCTTTGCAACCTCCTGAAAAGTGTGTCCGCCATGTTGGTTCAGTGAAAACTCGGGCACTATTCCGCCACGAGGCTCGCACGCGGCCAGTGACGTCAGGCCAGCACGGCGCGTGCGCGGCGCGCGCCCTTTGTTCCCGCCACGCGCGCTTTATCTATGGTGCGCACGTCAGGCTCTTTTAGCGGGAATACTTTTAAAAGGAGCTTAATGTCGTAAGATTTTCAACATTTTCTTTGGTTATTCATTCGATAACGTTATTTAATTTATTTTTGTGGGTAAATAATTTCTTTCGTTAAGTTTTCTTCCGCATTTAACAGTATGAAGGCTGTTTGGAGATCGGATTTATACTCGGTGAAAACCAAATGCCGCCTATACAATGCCTGCATTGCTCCTGTTCTCTTATACGGCTGTGAAACATGGCACCTTACAAGGGCCCAGAGCAGCCGTGTACTAAGCTTTGAGAATAGGTGTTTGCGGAGAATCTTAGGCGTGCGGTGGTTTGACTTTGTGAGGAATGAAGAGATAAGGCGTAGGACGCAGCAAATCTTGGTCACAACTGTCGTCAAGAAAAGGCGATTCAGTTGGCTTGGCCATGTACTCCGCATGACTCCTGAGAGCCTTAATCAAGCTTGCCTCTTTTACAAGGCATCAGGTTCGCGCCGCCCAGGACGACCACTGCTGACAATTCGTTGGCAGTTCTCGTCAGAACTTCGGGACGCGGATCTGACTTGGGAGGATGCAAGGGAGCTGGCAGCCGACAGAAAAGCCTGGAGACAGTTTGTGGACTCCATATGCTCCACCTAGGGAGCGGATATGGTTATTATTATTATTATTATTAAGTTTTCTTTCGTTAACTAGAATTTTTTTTTTAAACCTGTCTTTAATACGAATATTTAAAAATATAAACTAAATTATAAATATCTATATACCTACTGATTTTGACATCGTTTGGTACGTAAATATTTATTAAAAAGTATTGTTAAAAGTGCCTTTAAGTTTGTGAATTGCATTTCGCTATTTTTATGGTATTTTTTATTAACATTGAATGAATAAGAAAGAGATTGGAAATACATAATTTCTTATCAGAAAATTTATACAATGACAAAGATAACACATTTCTAATACAACCATTTAAAAACAATTAAAATGTAAAATTCAATCACCGTAAATCGAAATTTTAAAAACATAATCATTTATTAATCATAACGTCATTTGTGTTATTTAGGTTTTCTGTAATTATTTGCAATACACCTATTTTCGAAAGAAAGTAGAACGGACACCGCACAAAAAACGCGCTTCGAGTGTCAGAAATGAAGACTCTAAGAAGCATATCAGGCAAGAGTCTTTGAGATAAAATAAAAAACGCCAGGATCAGGGAAATATGCGAGATCGAAGATGTCGTTAGGTGGGGAAGGCAACGAAGGAGACAATGGTATGCGCATGTGAGGAGAATGGAGCCATCCAGACTCCCCCACATCGCACTGTACGGCCAACCCCATGGTAGACGACTCCCGGGCAGACCACCAAATAGATGGATCGATAGCTGGGAATCGACTTCGCAGAAGGCTAATCCTTCTTAAAAACAGGTCACAAGGCCTACACCAAGAAGAAGAAGAAGTAACACCTATTTTCATTATTTAAAAAAATGTTTTAATAACGTAGGTTGGTACATATATTTTAGATTCAAATATTTGTGCAGGTAATATTTTATTAAGTTGAAATTAAATTATGTTTCCGTTTAATGTTTGAGAATCCCAGTTTTGGTGAAACAAATTATATTTGGGAATGCTTAAATTTGATGTCTGATGAAATAAGGTATTAGTTCTCGGTGTAATTTCGACTCGCCAGCTATATTGTGTATGCTTAGTGATTAAATTCGGTTTTAGTAGGTATGTGTCTGCATGCATATTATATAAAAGGGACCGAAAAAGATGTGTAAAAAATCAATAAAAAACAATCAAAGATTATTGTAATTCTGGTTTTAATTTAAAAAATATGTAAACGTGCAAAATAATTATGTTTTACGATAGTATCGAGTGGACAAAAAATAAAACCTAAATAATAATCTTTTTATCCTTATCCGCAAACAATGGTGCATAGGGCACTACATAGTATATAAGCAGTGTTGTCTAGATCGTTAAATTCACGAAGGAAAGGTGATCAGCCCCATACTTCACGTACCAGTCCAGGGTAATATTTAAAAATTATTAGAGTGAAAAATCACATATGTTTATTTTGACTCCTCTAGGAGTCGTACCTGGGACCTCTTAGAACCGTAGCCATAGGTACTGACTATCGTACTACGGAGGTGGACTATAAATCGCTCACTCCTTTCAAGAACGTCATAAATCAAAAAACTTGATTTTTCAGGAGAACGTTTTTAAAGTTTAAAAATATAAAACAATGTATTAAAAATAAATATCAAGCCACTTATTGAACTTTTTACTGTGCAACAGATCTTTTTAGGTAAAACCTGAAGGTTTTTTCTCTATTTGAAAAATATTTAGTATATTTAAAAAAAGAATTAAACAATACATTTTCTTCAAAATGCAAAAGCAACACTTTCTGCACTGTAGCGGGTAAATATTAAGTTAAAAATATGCCGCTTTTGCTAGGATATAGTACATTTTCTGGGCATTCCGAAAACACGCACAACTAAAAATTGCCGATTTTTGATTTATGACATTCTTGAAAGGAGTGAGCGAAATAATCATCACGCCATTTTATTATTCATTATTTCAACATACATTTGCTCTCAATGCATTCCTGTATTACTTATTCCTGTATTGTTATTCTTGTACATATATTATTTTTCAACAATTCAATTAAATATTACCACTAATTACAATTTTAAAGAGATTTCGTATTTTAAATGAGATTTTGATAAGCGTGATTTTAGTAATAATCATTTTATAATTTTTCATATAAATTTGATCATTTTTATAAAATAATACCTCAAGGGCGCTTCGTTGTGATATTATATGATACGTTGTCTAATAAAAGTTTAGTTGAAGTTAACTTCCCTTCGGGTACAGCGTCAGATTGCCTGGTCTAATTTGTCGCATCTGGCACATTTGATTCAGATTCGAAAGTGTCTCATAGTAACCGAACGCATTTTTAGTAGATTCATATTAAAATTATTGAAAGTAGTCGGGTCGGGAGTATGTATGAGGAGATGCACGAATATGGAAGAGGCGAAGATTGATTTTGCAAAGACAGATTGGTGTTGCTCTCTATTCTCTCTGCCTATCCATTCGGGAAGCAGCGTAATGGTCAGCTAGTTTTAAAGTATCCATTCAAACCCTTATCCGCACCCCAATGGTGCATAAGGCACTGTATTATATAAACGCAGTGTTATCTTGATCGTTAGCACACGAAGGAAAGGTGATCAGCCCTCCGTTTCAGGTACCAGTCCAGGGTAATATTGAATAAATATTAGAGTGAAAAAATCACTTGAAAAATCATTTGACCCCTCCCCTGGGAATTAAAACCAGAACCTCTAGTATGGTAGCCGAGCATGCTGACCATATTACATTATATTTATTTAACCCCCCCCCTGGGAATCAAACCCGGGACCTCCAGAACGGTAGCCGAGCGGCTGACCATTACACTACGTAGGCGGAATTAAAAATTATAGTATCGAAAATAGTGCAGAATATTTTTAGTAATTATTGAATAACACAATATTTTTCTAGAAAAAGAAATGTTTTTTTCTTCACTTAAACTGAGGCTAATTTGTAAAACGATAATAAAATTTAAACAAAAACTGAGTGACCCCTTATTTACATAATTTACTTGTGTGTTCAGAATAAAGATTGCTTTAAATAAAGTAATATATCGTTAGGTCTTTATACTCCTTGTTCGTACTTTCAGTTGCAAATTATCAGGCTGACTGAACGAGGAAAAGTTCAATAAAAAAGAAGCACGTGTCGCATTAACTACATTCTGTATTTACATTACTAGTATTGTTACTTAGCTAAGTACAAAAAAATACAGATTATTTACTTCCAGATATTGATTAATAAATTATCAGAAAAATATTTGGATTATTTATTTAATTAATGAAAAAAATAACAAGTGTTATATACAATTTTAGAAAAAGTGGGTAAATAGGTACTACTAAGTAAGTAGTACACACTCTTTTACAAAAAACGTCAATATTCAGTTTTATAGCTAAAAGATTCGTAAAATATATTTAGAATATATTAAAATACTTTTCTTGAATGTTTTTCGCAGATACTTTGTCGAAACCGGTAGGTTAAAGTGTACCAATAATAAAAAAGTGGTTAAAACAAAGTTATTCAATTTTATAAAGTTTATATTAAAATACATTCATTGTTTTACATATGTATTAAGATACGTTTAAATAATGTGAACAGGGTCAAGTATTTAAATACATATTTTAATTAGCAATTTTAGAAGTACTAATTTGTACTGGTTTTTTATAATATTTATCAGTTTAAAATGAAAAAAAAAATGTTTTGTAAAAATTCTGTTTACGCTCGCAAAATAATGAGCAGCATTAAATAATAATTGAATTATAAATGCGAAAAACCATATTCAACTGGATACGACGTCACATTTCAGTGTTTGTATTTGTACTGCAGCAATTCCAGTAACAATACTCTTCCATGAAAATTGCATTAGAATATGTAACCGTATTGGTGTGCATCTAAATGCACACCAATACTGCTACATGACGGTCACTGTTACTGTTGCTCATCTAAATGAGCACGTGCAATTAATCAAATAATGTTGAAAACCAATATATTTCACAGAGGAGAGTGTAGAGAAGGGAGGGGAACTTCAAAGAACGGAGACTATATCAAAGTAACGGACAAGTAAATATTTGACAGATAAATTTTAATCAAAAAGTGGATTTCATGAAATGACTCTTTAAAAAAAATCATAGTTAAAATTTTATTTCTTATTGCAATGAATCCATAAGCAGGTTAATTGTATATTCTTCCTTGCGACCGATGAATTTTGATTCAGTATAATTTTAGAGAAAATATTTAGGTAGGTACCCTGAAAAAATGAAATAGGTTCCGATTTAACAGGTAAGTACGTATGTATTTAAAGTTAATAATTTTATGCAATACTTACTTTAAGTACTCTTAATATAATCTTTGAGATATTATATACATATTTTTTGCGAATAATATTATTTTTTTCATATTTAAAAAAAATAAATAGTAAATACCAAGGAATTGTTTAGTAAGGGTGCCTCGTCATTTGTGTGGACTTCTTTTTAATTTGATCAAAATTTAATACTTAATTAACTAAGAAAGTTTTTGTTCAATAAAATCTTATTATTTCAACTTTTTTACTAGGCGATTAAACATGATGACGGTTTAATTATAAACCTAATGTTCCAAACAAAATTTTAATGGAAAACATATTATTATCATACCTTTATAGTACCGTGATTACGTAATAACAATACAAACAGAAAATATTGACTAATTAACAATATTAGATACCATTTGTTTTAAAAATATCAATTCTCAAAGCTTTAAGTATTTTGCCGAGAATTGAGAGGTATCATGACGTGCAATGAATGCAATTGATCATAATATTAGATTATTGCCAACAGTGTCTAAAAAATGTTTTCGTGCGCCAACATTTATTTCCTAAAAATAATAATAGATCTATCTAGAATAAATAATTTACTAGAAACCCATTTTTGCAAATCCAGACTCGCGCACACACTCATTTTTCATAGCTCCAAAACTGTTTAGTTCATTCCACAAAGACGATATCGCTCACTCCTTTCAAGAACGTCATAAATCAAAAATCGTCAATTTTGAGTTGTGCATGTTTTCGTAATGCCCAGAAAATGTACTATATCCCAGCAAAAGAGGCATATTTTTAACTTAATATTTACCCGCTACAGGGCAGAAAGTGTTATTTTTGCATTTTGAAGAAAAGGTATTGTTTAATTATTTTTTTAAATATACTAAATATTTTTCAAATGGAGAAAAAATATTCAGGTTTTACCTAAAAAGATCTGTTGCACAGTAAAAAAGTTAAATAAGTGGCTTGATATTTATTTTTAATACATTGTATTTTATGTTTGAACTTTAAAAACGTTCTCCTGAAAAATCAAGTTTTTTTTATTTATGACGTTCTTGAAAGGAGTGAGCGATATGTTAGATGTTAATTACCTAAGTTTGTTAAAATTATTTACATAAAAAAAAAACATATCTATGCGCCTTTTTCTTTTACACGTATCACTCATGTAGTGCATGTTTGCTAACTTGTATCATTTTCATCTTTTTTTATTTTTTGTTTTTTCTTAAAGTCAAGTATTTGAAGTTTATATTCACTCCTTTAATCTAAATTTACTTCTTATAATATCTATTGTATTCTTTCCAGTGCCCTTTACTATAATGTATACCCACACACAGGCCATGCTTTTGTAGGATCTTTTTTTGAATTTAAAATATACATTTTTTTGTACTTGTATTTACTTATATTATGTTGTGAAATGTAAAAGAATTTAAAATAAAGATTTTTTTTCAAATCTTTGAAGCTGTAATAAAAGATTATTAGCATATATTCAAGATTAAAATTAATTAGAAATAATTTATTCTTTGTGTTTCCTTCTACTATGAGGGAGGCCGCCTATGGAAAACTGAATCCTGAATGGGTCGCGTGTCCCTCGCGAGTGTATGCAGCGACACGTGGCAGCTAAACCATTCTTCGGCAACGTTATTAGTTTTCAAACAGACGCAACCATAATGAACTAGTTTCAAAATGGTATATAACATACATATGTATAATATTATATTTGAAGAAATAATCCTAAGCACATGTGTGAACTCGTATAACGAACAAAAAACTAATTTACGTAATTAAGTGGGTATGATGGTGCATATATTTTATAGTTTATGGACGTGTTATTAAAAATAATGAAATATATAACATATTTATTTATTGATTTACAATCAACAGTTTGATAATGCCCTAACAAGGCAAAACATTTTCAAGAATTTTAATTTTAATTTTTATGTTAAAAAATATATATATACAACTTAGTAGACTCAAATCAGTGTTTAATTTTAACATGTAAAATATAAATAATTAACTGTTAATAAAATTTATGTTTAATTAATAAATAAATAAAAGTAAATGATTATTTGATACAGAAGCATGCTGGTATTGATTACTTAACATTAAAAAAAAACCAGTTAAAAATGGTACTGTTTAAAATAATATTTAAGATTATTATTAGTAAAAATAGCATTCATCATCATTATAAACAATATAATTGATCATTCCATAATCTTAATTTGTACTGTAGCCCAAAAAATCACGGCATATTACTTAAAAGGTAAAGGTAAGTTTATAATTTTTTGTAGAATATTTGATTTAAAAATAATTTATCGTGATGTTTTCTTATTTAATTTTTTAAAATTTAATGTCTTAAAACATTATTTAATGCGAATGATTATTTGGATTGGCTACCACCTACAATACAAAAGCAGGTTTCTGGGTACGCATATCGACCCCATAATTCACCCATTTTTCCCTGTTCACACACCCTTTAGTACGAACTGTGAACTGCTAAACGCGAGCAAACGAGGAAGGAAGGTTTCCCGTGGGTATTTGTCTATACTCCCACAGAACCGATCGGGAACCTCCTTTCTCGTGGGAAGAACCATAAAGAGATTAAGGCTGCCACGTGCCATTGATATTTGTTTTTGGTTCTTGACGTAAAAAAGAATCGCTTCCCATGATAACATGACCGCGCATTTTTTAAATAATTTGAGTAAGGGTGTTTTATTCCAATTTATATAGTAAAAATCGCCTTAAATAAGAAATGATCAACCTGAAAATTGATCTCGGTTCCTAATAATCAGACAAAAATGATCGAAATTAGTATTTTTATACTTAGGCCTCAACCGGGGTAAAAAAATAAAATATATCTTTTGTTTCACTCCTTTGCACAAACAAAAAACGTTGCAGATGTTGTGAGAATATAACTATTTTTAATCTTTAATTTATTGAATTTAGGGAGATGGATATTTTTTTTATATTTGATAATATTAAAATAGTGATCACTTTTTAACTCTTTTTAAAACTTTAGTATAGAAATCGACAAGAACTGAGTCCTTTGAAAAATATATTATTTAAATTTTCATCATAGATCGTTTAAAGTATATATTAAAATAATTATACACACAGTTGTTTAATATGTTGAACCGTTTAATCAATATTTTAAATTACTGTTTTGTTATAAACAGTATATTATACAAAACAATTAAATAATCGGTTATAAATAACAATTAATTTCGAAATAAATTAGTTGTGGAAAAAAATACATTCGCTTCTGTACATTGTATAGTTTCAACTATCCGAATTATCGTCATTAGTTTTATATGGTAAGTACTTATTTTATTTTCACCCTTTGATCAATCCGTCAAGTGCATAATCCTAGGACAAGTAGCAAGTATCGTTCTGTGCGGTGCATATCCGTGCGAACCACGGGGTAAAATGTTTCCAAGGGAAAACCTATGTTCCCGTGGGTTCTCTCTACTAATTCAGTTCTCCCACATTATACCCCCTACAATCATGGTAGGTCCTATTTTTTATTATCGGGAATTAAGCCCTTCAGCGCTTTCCACGATGATTTGCATAAGTCGAAAAGTAGCACGTTTCCATTATCATTTCAATTTGGCATAGTTTGGAATTTGTACTTAAATTTAAATGATGGATTTAAAAACTATAAATGTATATATTACGAATATGGAATTATTTTAATGAATGACTTACAGTTATTCATTAAAATATATATGTACACTATATTTCTTTGTTTAAGATAACGAAAAGTAAACCAAACTAAATAAAAAGCTTCTTCACATCTCACCAAAAGAAGTTCTAGTGATTCAAGAACAAGGTTTCTAAATTGGTTCATATATACAGAACTTCCAAGAATTTGAGTAGTGTGGTTGTCAATGATGGGTAGAATTGGTGAATGTTACACGTGTGTAAAGTGATCACTTAAACCAGCCTATTACGGACTTCCATATTCTTCTTCATCTTTGATGAGATGTCAAAAAATAAACCAAACTAATTTTAACTACCTATCATATCTACCTATCAATAACTATAAATGTCTTAAAAATATTCTCACGCTAATTTAATTGCGAGTACAAAGGCGCAATGGATTATCTTCTAGAAAAAGGCACAATACCTCTTTGGTATTGCAACAACAACAACAAAAAATCATATCAATTTTCTCTCATTATGTACGTTAAATCTCATTACATAAAAAGTTATGTAATGAGATTTAACGTACATAATGAGAGAAAATTTATATGATTTTTTGTTGTTGTTGTTACAATTTTCAATATATTTGAAGCTAGAGTCCCATGGGTTTTATTATTAAATTAATGTTATATTTTTTTCATCACATTTCTAATCTCATTAAAATAAATAAATTTTTACAAATTGTATTAGAAATGATATGATAAATAAACAGTACCCATTAGTACAATTTCTTCTAATTTTTTTGAAAAACTTGCAACAAATCAATATCATGCAAATCGTCAGTATTGGTAACGGTTTAAAACCATTACGCAATGTGTACAATATTGTTTTAATAACGTCAAATATTATGTTCATTTGTTCATCGAAAAAATACGACTTTTTAAATTATCATATTGTTAAAAAAAAATTAAATTTAGTTTGTATTTCAGTTGAAATTAACTTTGTATTGTTTAATTTAACTTAACAGTAAAAACTCACTTAATTAATTATTTTTTTTAGTTGAGATGGTTTTAAATTACACATTTAAATGATTAAAAACCTTTGATTTTTTTTAAAATAACGATAAAATATAATAACATTTCCGGAATAAGATTTATCCTATAATAATTACTATTAAAAATATAAATGTCAATAGCAACCAAAAGAATAAAAAAAAATGGTGACTACTTACTAATCTACTAAATTTGTACGTGTAAATATATTGTAATTATTGTGACATATGTATTGGTTTTCGGATTGTATTCCAATTACATTATCAAAATGTTTCCCACCAAAATGCATTGAATTAATGTGCGCCTCGTTCAGCTTCCCCACGCAATAAAACGAATCGTACAAACTCACACATTAATTCAATTATTTCCCTATTTATTGGCTCAGAGGGGATAGTCTATAAGGGAAGGGGATGGACGAGCTTGAAGCATTTCCTGTCAGACTCTCACTGGAAGAGCACGCACATGTGAGCCCGACAAACCTGTTTTTGAAAGTTTTTATTTATCAACAAAAGTGAAATCAAAATGTCAATCAGATGCTTTGTCTTACTCGCTGGAAGGAAATGTATGAAGGTAAGTTCCATCTTTTCAACTAATTTTCAAATTAAAGCATTTTAAAAATAGTAAATTTACTTTTTGACAGACGGTTTTGACAGTTGAAGTATTCATAAATTGCACGAGTAGGTCGTGCAATTCATGAACATGCACCATTCGACATGAAGCTTTCTTTTTCATTTTTCTTTCCTGACAAGGTTCAGCAAGTACCTACAGCATTGAAATGGTTTAATGTTGATTTACGTTATTAGTAAATTGCTTATCTAGACTCATTGTTTTCATCTCAACAAAAACGTGTTTTTTTATTATATTTTTAAAACATGTATTTGTTAAGAATATTATTTTTGGAAATATTATTTATTGAGTGTGAATTTTTATTGGTGTTGGGTTATGGTCAGAGAAGACATATTTGAAGGAAAATTTGTATTTACAAGTTCTAATATGTATGTCCTAGCTAAGCTTACATATTTTTCTACTCAAAATATACCTATATACAAGTAAATTTAAAAAATTTTATTTCCAGTTTCAAAAACATTCCCGTGTTAAAAAATTAGCCGCTTAGGTCTACGAAAAACTTATAAACTTTCAATGTTTTTGTACAATATAAATATTTAAAGAACAAAAATATTTTCATATACACACACACGCAAATACACACATACACACACATACAAATGATTTTATAATAATATAAATACGGACTTAAATATTGAAAACAAAAGTGAAATAGAGCTAACCTGATGTTTTTTTTTCACAGGTACTAAGACACTTGCGTCTGCGCAGAGAGAGGCGCGTTCACCACTCACCGAGGTTCGAAAATATGACGTCAGAAGAAAAAAATCTCAGGAGAAATCGTGAGGAAAATATTGCTCTCAATTCTTGCAATATATCTGGCATAGCACCTTTTCCAATTGAAGAAAATGGACGGCAGAGATCGCCCTCGTTTTACGAAAACGTCAACACCAGTTACGACTCCGCCTACGATTCTGAGGGAATTGACTTCATAGATGCCTCTTTGACATCCGCAGACGAGAACAATGTCAACCATTCCATCTCTCGAAATTCTGATAGACGGACCACTGAAAGAACGAAAACAGGACCTTGGGTTGAGAGCCACAGGGGGGAGAAAGAAAATTTTGAAAACCTCTGGAATGAAACTATTGAAAGCTTAGTAACCTTATCGTAAAAAATGGACGTTTTTTATTTTGTAAATAAATATGTACATATATAAATATTTAATGTCAAAATGCATAATCTAAACGTGATTTAAAATTTCAATAGTTTTTTTTACTTTTTAGAGTGAAAATTATTTCGCCTTATAAGTTTTATTGCGCAACTGTGTGAAATACCTATCACTGTAATTTAAATCACTAACTATAAATTAAATTGAATAGTATAAATGAATTGCTTTAATATAACGAAAGTATATAGACGCTCTAATAGCTGAATATAACCGCAAGAGAGTATATAATATTTTTATATAAATAATAAATAGAATTTAATTATAAAACAAAAAAAAACATAAAACCAAAGTGTGAAACCAAATATTTTGCTGTGTGATTATTTTTAATGTATTATTTTTTTATTATTGTATCTCAAAGATATTTATATTATTTACTTTTGCTTTAACCGTACAAAAATTATTTAAAAAATAAATATTTATAAATTTGTTACTGAGACAGTGTTTTATTTAAAACGTATTTTGGTATCATTTCCATGGATGGTGTTAAAAATATCAATATTTTAAGCATGTCATTTCTTTCAAAAATATGTAGATTTTCATAAGCACATATATTACTGTAGGCCTTCATAGCGCGTTTGGATACGGCTAATTATTAATTTAATAATTTAATAATTACCCTAGATTGGCACCTGAAACGCAGAACTTACCATCATATAATTAACGGGTATGCTAACAAGTTTATTATCAAGTTCGTTTATTTATATATATATATATATATATATATATATATATATATATATATATATATATATATATATATATATATATATATATATATATATATATATATATATATATATATATATATATATATATATATATATATATATATATATATATATATATATATATATATATATATATATATATATATATATATATATATATATATATATATATATATATATATATATATATATATATATATATATAAACTCTGGTGGCACTTTGTATTTATGTCCAATTCAATGCTTTCGTGTGCTTTAAAGATGACTATTGTCTATTGGGTTTTTTATTCATAGTAAATATTGCCTCCCTGCTTATCTAGTTTAAAATCAATTATAATAGAGATCCCCTAATACTGACCGCGCACGCAGTAGCGTCCGGATATGCGGAAGTGCTACATTGTGTCTCGCTCGATCCGCGGCAGGCGGGCGGGTGCGAGAGAGAGAGGCTACCGTGGGAACCAGGATCATAGCGGAGTCCCATAGTACTGACATCAGGACAGCGAAGTGCAGCCAAGCGCGATGTTACGGCAAAGTTTATCTGCACGCTTCATGTTAGCCCGAAACATTATTTCGCCATTCCGTATATCTCTCGATTGCAAGGGGTTGATTTTATTCTTTTTTATCGTTTATCATACAGAGTTATGATGGTATTTACTAAATGTTAGAGATTTTATAAAAGGTATGTATATTTTAAGAACTAGTATTTAAACATGAATAAATTATTGATTTTTAAGGTAAAAAGGAATAAGTAATTTTAAATATATTTCTATGTAAAGATTTTTAAATAATGTCTGGAATTCAGTTATGCACCCAGAAATGGAAAAAGATCCTTAAGGCCCAGTATTTGATAAATCGCAACTCAATTTTCTTTGAACCCTGGTAACATTATTTGATTGCGTAGTAGATTTTTTAATAGATTTGGTAATAGATATTTTTTTTCTTAAAACACCTATTTTGTACGGAAAAAATATTTTAATCCTCGAAATAAATGTATAGTTTTGAAAAGAAAAGAGTAATTGAAAGATAAGTAGTTGAGATATAATTATAAAAATATTTTGTCAGTATATATTCTAAAAAAAAATCGTGCTCTTAGTTGAAGTGATGAGTGGCTCTCATCGCAGTCGGACGCTTAATGAATTATGTTATTACGAGTTAGGCTTTAACAAGCTTAAAGATGGTTATAATGTTGAAATAATACGTGTTATTATTTTCACGGATATAAGCTTATTATAGGGTATATTAAAAAAAGATCCTCCATAGGCATACATATATGTATGTTGAGAGTATATATGTATATATACCTACGTCCATACGTATTATGTGAATGGGGTTTTGCTGGTATAAGCCTACTGTAAAAGGTGAAAATGAGAAAGCATATGTATTTCCAAAATAAATATCTTATTTATTTATCACACAATCTTCATATATTCACATTATGTACAGACAGAGATCAGTAAGTCTACCTAAATAAATTATTGATTATCATAAGAATAGTTTCTTTGAGCGGAAGTGTTCATTTGGTCGGTGCCTGGAGGCGGTAAATATTTTTAGTATAAATATCTATTTATAATATAATTCTAACAATAATTAAGTATAATATTTACTTTCTTTTTACATATTTACAATTTTTATAAAATTCTATGACTAACAGTTTTTCCACTCATAAACAAATAAGGATATCACACACTTTAATACAATTCTTTGTTAAGCATTGTTTTATGACACTTATAAAACAACAACACTGTTCTTCAAATTATTACCTATTTTAATAGCATTTCAGTCATATTTTTATTTTTGTTACATTACAATATTCTTTTATTTCAAACTTTTCCTTTTTCATCAGTTACATGTTATAGTACAATTTGTAAAGCTAGTGAAATATTGTCAGAAGTTTCATTATTCACAACCTCGATAAAGCTTTTTTCAAATCAGTATTTCAATGGAGAAGGCTTAGGCACAATCATTATTTTAAAAAATGTTTACTTAACGTATAATTTGTAAAATATTAACGTATTTCCGATATCATCCAGATAATACGGTTGAAATCTTATTTTTATGAGTACCTAGGTAATTATTTCGATTATGGCAGATATGCGTATTAATTTAAAATTAAAAAAGTATACGTATTATTGAATACTGTCGAAAAATTACCATTATCAATTTTTTCGCGTTCCGTGGTAGTTTTCGAAAATGATACGATTGTGTGAAAAAAGACCAACTGTATTACAGTTATGTTTCTTTTTTAAAAATAGTAATAGAGCATTGCAGTGTTTTTTTTAATATCTTGTAAATCCAATAATAATAAATTTGTTTAGCGCCATTTTCGTAAAATATTACCTCAAGGGCGCTTATTTTCAAAGCGACAACTAAATTGTCATTGCTCAGTGTGTTGGTGTATTTTAGATTTGAGTATAATAAATAGCATTTTTGCATATCGTAGTCGTACAGGAGAAAGTGACCAACTACCAAAACGTAAAATGTTCAGGAGGACCATTTAAGTCACTTTTGCTTGGCAAGAAAATAAACATCAATGCAGTTAGTCATTTTTACCAAGTCAATATGTTACACTTCTAAGTTTAAAATCCTTTGGGATTTTTTCAGGGCAATATTGAGCTAGTAAGATATCAAATAGTCAATGATCACGTTTTTGCAAAACAATGCACTTGGTCACGTTCTCCTGTATGACTACGATAAATTAATATTCTTATGAGTAAGATTTAAGCTCAGTCTCAGTCAGTAACAGAACGACGAAAGACTATCCAAACGAGCCGGTAGTTCTCTGTCAGTAGGCCAGTTCGGCGCCCCACGGCCGGTAGGGCTTGGAGCCGCTCTGCGCGTACTGGTGGTGCGGTGGGGGCGCCGGCGGAGGCGCGTGGTGGTACGGGGGCGCGGGCGCGTAGCTGGCCGTGCTCGTCACGGGGAGCGGCGGCGCCCCGCTGGGGGCCGAGGAGGCCGAGCCCTCGCTGTAGTGGTGCTCGTGCATGGGCGCGGGGGCGCTGTTGAGCGGCGCGTGGGCGTGCGCGTACGGCTGCCCCCCGGGGACTTGCGGGTAGCCGGGGTACGCGTGAGGCGCGTACGGCGCCGCGCAGGACTTGGACGCTAGCTCTCTCTGCGCGGCGAAGCACTGCAGGTGGCTCATGAGGCGCAGTCTCATGGGATCTTGGATGTCCAGGCCCTCGCAAGAGACCAGGTATCGAGCCACCTCGGCGGCACACTCCCGGAACCCGATCGTGTGGTAGTCCATCGCGTAACGTTGAGGGTCGTAAGCGAAGGTATCCACTCCTGAGAACAATTCAATAAATATACGTTAGTTTTGACTTATCAGATTTATTTGTTTATTTATTTATTATCATCATATACATAATTACAAATAACAAATTACGGTAATGTGCTCTCACTGAGTTTTCCCGTGCTGAGGGCAAATTTTACAAAATATTATATTAAATTATTTTGAATTTTTAAAATTGGTTTATTTATATCATATTAAGATTAATTAAAGAACATAAATTTATCATAAAATGTACATTTTAGCGTTGTGTTGCCCCACATTTACAGCCTTACACTACATGTCTCAATTTATATTACCTAACAAATGTTATTAAAATGCGGAATCGAATTGACACTGAGGGCTGACTCTACGATAAATGAATGTGCAATGAATATAGATACCTACACGACGTGTTTAATATCTTTTTGAAATCTTTTGATGCCACGCATATCGACTTTCACATTTTATACACCGCATACACATTTAAAATTGAGTGAAAAACTAACAATAAGTACTTATACACATTTTAGGCACAAAATGCATGAGATACGGGTAGTTCAAAAAGATGTATTACAGAAGTTCAAAAGAAAATAGCGATATTTTACACGCGTTTGTGTAAAATTTACAGTTTTATGTAAACATAATACATTTATTATTATTGTTATTCGAGCAAAACCGACGTTTGCGAACTGTATGGGGTGACTTTTGAAAGACATGCGACTCCAGTTTCTCAGTAAGTTGCAGCGCAATAAATAACTAAAGAACGCTATTACTTAAAATGGGGGGACGAAACACACGTCGTAGAAAACTTTAACCTTCTAACACACGCGTTTCTTCCGCGCATAATAACAGGCACGCTCGAGCCACGAGGGATCGGAAGATGCTTCGAAGGGTGTCAGAAAAAAAAATCCCCAAGAATAAATAGCATTAAGACGAATAAGTGTGTTTTATAGTTAAATGCTAATCGATACATTGAAAGTTGTTCCACCGCATTCCCAGATCTGATACAGAAGCATCTAGGGTTCCTGACAGACTTTCTCTTGCAAAGCCATTTTTTTTGTATGAACAATATTTATAGAAAATGTGAAAAAAAGTTGTACTGTGAATTTACTTTTAAAAGCTTTCAATATCCGTTTACGTTAATCGATACAGCAGGTACTATGATTTTGAAAACTTTTACTTAAATATCGGAAAATATATGGGAAAATTGCAAATAAAAAATATTAATGAAAATTTCATGGTATCATTTTTGAAAAATCTATTACCTAAGGCTTCTTTACTAAATAGATACCTACATAATTTTATTTATACATATTTTACTTGCAAGTTTGTCATTTGCTAATATAATTTTGGAAGAGTAAGTAATGAAGAGCAAGTATACCGTTGATATCAATATATGTATGTATGTAGTCTATGATTTTATATATTTTGTAGAATTAACATAAAAAAAATATTTACAAAATTTTGAGTGTCTCCAAATACTTGTTCACAAATAAGGATTATTTCCAATTATATGAGTTATTTTTCATTGTATTTTTTGACATCCCATCAAAGATGAAGAAGAATATGGACGTCTGGGCATTTACGGGGCTGACGACCGTCATAGGCTGGTTTAAATGATCACTTTACACACGTGTAACATTCACCCATTCTACCCATTATTGACAACCACACTACTCAAATTCTTGGAAGTTCTATATATATGAACTAAACGTTTCAAAATGGCAAATATTCTTCTTCATCTTTCAGACGTAAAAAAAATAATATAAAAATTATACCAACATTTTGAAGACCTGTAGTTTTTGGTTCAAACGGCAGATATAAAATATATTTGAAGATATTGTTAGACATTAAGCATGATTGTGCAAAAAGTAACAGAGAAGGGACTTGGTCAAGTTACTGAGGGGAGTATATACATATAATACACAGAGAGCACTCTGTATTAGGAGAGCAGTCTTCCGCTGTCGTTCTCGAAATCCGGATATTCAGGAAACTACCACAAAGCGACAATTGTTTAGTAAAACTTGAATACACATTACTGTGCGTTGTTGGTCCCCCTGATAGTCAGCATAACCGGTGTCGAAAATATGTAAATACGAATATATTTTTGTAAGCTAAACAGCATTAAAAAATAAACGAAAGAAATACGAATTTCATAGATATTTTTTTCATCTTTGGCTTGTATTTGTACTGAACAGTTTCAAAAAGTCAGTATAAATCATCAACTGAAAGGAGTTATGAAAATGGAAGAAATTAAGCTACTGTGTTTATTTAAGTTCGACAACATTTTAAGGCTTGCCTGGTGCCCATGTTTCCGAGTGCAATAGATGAGTACGTACTAATAAGGGTCAATTTTTTCTCATTCAGGAAGCAGCGATGCTGTAACGTGATATGTAGAGAAACCACATGTATTGAACTTAACATCCAATTAGACACAAAAAGTTCCCTCCTCTTTTTCATGCTCTCCCGGTAAATAATAAATGAAAAATACTTATACCAACAAAATATCTTTTAACGTTTTGACCTATTAAATACATCATTCAGTATACTTGTAACTTGGCTTATTTAAACTTTTTAGATCGACATCTAATTATATATTTCAGAAAAAAATTAATTAAACGAAAAATGATTGCTTATGTCATATCAATATGATTATTTTATTAATATAATTTACGGAAAAGAAACTCAGCTTCAGGTAAATTTGCTATCAAAAGACGATTAGAAGAACAAAGACGAAAGAAAATTAATATTTTTTGTTGTCAAACAGGATTTTTTAATTTTATCCTATGTAGGTACAAACTTGCTTTAGAAAAAAAAAACAGGATTAAAAAAAACTTTTGTAGCGATAAAAGCTTAAAAGTACTAACGGATTTGCCAAGATATTGCCTACATTAATTAAATATGATAAAAAAAGTTTAATATGACTTTATAAAAGTTTTATAAAAAAATACATTAGGACAGAAGGACCTACAAGCCGATGACGAGGAGAGCTGACATCAACAGTCTTCAAAAACGATAAGTTGGGATGGAGCCAGAAAGAAGAAGATAAAAATCTATTAATTCAGTGTATTTCGTGGAGTTCTTGTAGCCGATTAAGTTTTTTCCCCCTTTAAGCGCCCTTAATATACCTATTATTTTATTAAACAAAAATGCAGCTATATAAATCATCCAAAATTATTCAGATTATAATTACACCACTAAACTAAGAATGACATTAGTCATCCGTTAAGAGGAAGTGATCACAATGTTTTATGCTCCATTATGGAAATTATAGGAAATGAGGTACACTACATATTACTTATCGGAACATGCTCAAAAGTTTTGGCTTCCCTCCCTTAACGTGTATGTGTGCTGAGCATAAGTGCACCACGCGTGTGTGAGTGCATGTGTGTTAGTAGTCCCAGGAACAAGGGATGTAGAGTGTAAAGTATAATAATAATCGTAGAGGGCAACCCGTGGGAAAGCTCGGTATACCATAAAGGGTAGCAATGCTCGCGCACCTGCGGACAGCGAACTAAATGTTCTAATTACTACCTCTTTGACTTCGTATGCTCCTGGTACCTACATACTTATACGAAAAAAATTATATTACTCAAAAAAGTATTGAAAACTTTTTGAAATTCAATAAATTACCCGCTTATAAATATTTAATACATAAGGATAATAATATAAAACTGTGTGGATATGGTAAGACAGATGAAATTTAGATAATTAGTATCAATATTTATATAATAGTATAATATCAATATTTTTACAGACAAATAACTAAAAGGTTGATTATCTCTCCGGAACATTGAATCAAAGAATAGGGGATTCCCCCCGTTATTTTTTACTGAGTGTACGTAAATCCAGTCTTTGTTGCATCGATTATGGTATTCAAGAACAGTCGATTTCAAGATACCATACGGTTTATATTTGCTCAAATGTGAAGGTAAATAATATATATGGAAGGGGAAAGATAAAGCAAGACCCGACTCATGTCGCACACGTGTATCTTTGGGTTGACGGACCTGCAAAAATATTATCAAGCTTGACTTGACACGGCCGAGAATCTTGGAAATATTGACATAAGAAAATGTCTGCCGAAGAAATAATGTTAAAGTATAAAGGGTATCAAATTTGGATGGTTATGAAAGGGTTTTCATTTGCCACTTAGTGGTATCCGGTTAAATTTTAAAAATATATATATATATATATTTTGACCGTTAAAGTGAAACTAAACATCATATGTTGAATAATGTCTTGCCCAATAAATAATTCAGCAAAAGATTTTTTTTTACCCTTTTCACGAGAGTTTTCTATTTAAAAGAAATATTTTATCCATTTATTTAAATAATTTATTTACTCGGCCCATGTTTTCGTAAGAAATTATAATGCTGACACCAACATTGACCCAATTAACCTATTTCTGGTTGGTCTCGAAAATAGTGTCATTACCACAGAAGGTCTTTTTATGAAGTCCTTAGTATCTTCTTCTTCTTTAGCCTTCTGTTCTACACTGATGCATATTTACCTCTTCCATATATTTGCATTTTTTCGGTCTATTACTGATTGCAGCCGATTTCTACCCCCCACAGCGGCTATGTCATCGGACTATCTTTTTTTGAGGTCTTCCGACGCCTCTTTTATTCTCATATTTATCATATTCATATCTATCATATTCCTATATTGAATTGTTTCATCACATTTGCAAGTATAAGAGTTATTTTAGTGGCGTGATTTACCCTGTATACTAGAGTCAACAACGTATGACTCCGAGTACGTTTACAGCGTAGGTACCGTGAGAACGTGGATTTGCCATAAACCCATTATTTGCATTTAGAGGGTGGTCTGTCTACCGATACTAGCTGTCAGTGCGGGGTTGGTCGTGGGAAAGGGGCAAATAAAAAGGCAATTGACTATTACAGTATTAAAATCACCCCTCGTTTTGTTGCCCGGACAATATGTCACAGGGAGTGGGTGGTGCTCTTCGGGTGGCGAGGAGCTTATCGAGAGCTTTCGAGCGTTATGGACAATAGCGCGATTTAAAAACACCGTCACAGTTCACTCCGCTCTTGTACCTTCAGCAAATGATTCGTTTTTTATTTTTCAAGAAAAGTAAGAATTAATTTTTGAGAACACCGTATTATTATTAATTAAATGTATTAAATTAATTAAATGTATTATTCAAAAAAAGTATCGCTCTAAAACTAAACATAAATGTGTTGTTTGTTTAAAGTATAAGTAAAATTGGTTTTCTTACTCATAAATGGCAAGTTCCATAAAAGATTTCTAACAATATTTTTATTTGTTTTATTATTTTATTATTTCAAGGTGTCTTAGATCATTCCAAAGGGAATCTCATGTATGTATTTTTTGGCCTGTGGCGTAAATTATGAGTGACTACTTTATAAAATTACTACGTTATGTAAAATTCATCTGAATTTAGAGCTTATTTTGAACATAACATTATTAATTTATTTAATTTGAATTATTTTAAAGTAATTCTAAAAATCTTAATTTACTTATTGCTTGTGGCGCTCAGCATAATTTAAGATTAGATATCGTTTTGTAATGTGATTATGATCAATTGAATTGTTTGCTCTTTAATCGGTTTCGATTATGAATTAAACTGATATTCTTTTTAATTATTTAATAATCTGCCTTCAAAAAAATAAAATATATTCAGTGTGTTAGTGATTCAGACAAACAACATCCAATTCAGAGTTTTAAAATGATTTTGAAAATAAGAAAAACACATACATTGCTTCAAATAACACGATATCAATAGCCTAATTTGATTATTGCACTGATTTGTCGCTTCAGTAAATATTAACAAAAAAGATATCTTTTATTTTCATGGCGCAATTACTTCACAGGAGCCTGTCATGGGACCTGAAGAAAAGTAATTCCACTAACCGTTTAGGGAAATGATTTTAAAACAGATTTATTATTACAATGCCGACTATAAAGCTCTACAAACCGCTGAGCCAACCGCAATGGATCTTGGTGGTTTTAGTCATTTAATGGTTAATGCTTTTACCATTTTTTGTCCATCGAGTGCGGGATTTTACATTTAATATTTACAGACTGGGCGATGGATTTTATATTTGACGGGTATCATGATATAAAGACCAGAGTCAGAGTAATTTTCCATATAATAACTTAATTCTTCTCTTCTCAGTCAAAATGATTGGTCATGAAAAGAATGAGTCAACAGACTCACAGTGTCGGGTTGTGGTCCCGTGGTTAGTGTCGTGGACTCTCGAGTCAGAATTTCTCGGTTCAAATACACTCTACCACAATTTGATACCTATTTCTAATAATGAGCTGCTTAAGCTCACAGAAATAGAATGAAATTAAAGTATTTTTGTAAATAATAAAAACACAAATATTTCTCTTTAAAATTTTTTAAAAAATTGGAAACTTTCGGTGGAGAAAACCATAAAAAACCATAAACAATGGTAACGTGAATAAAATGGTAAATCATTTATGGTCATAAATATGTATATTTGTATATGCACACTTCTATGCTTCGAACACTAGAAATTCAACAAGAGGTCAGAGACTCGATTCCAAGGAAAATATTTTTTTTCCCATAAGGATACACTCGTAAAAGTACTGTTCAGAATCCCTATTTCATTATGACGCAATGATTCATTATCCGCGCTCATCGATGTAAGATACCCTATGTGTCAATAATCGTAGATAATGGGAAAAATGAGAAGTTAAAGCTTTGTTAAAGTATACATATGTAGATAAAGATTGTCAAATTGACAAAAGAAAAATTTACTCCAGAAAAAAAAAGAAAAATACCCCTCATTAAATTTTGTTTGTCCCATTTGAATCGGAAAAACTAAAATATTCCATTAACAAATATTTTCAACTGTCTAGCGTTGGGACATGACGCAGGAAGCACTGAATACCTAAATAATAAACGGAGAATTGTGATTGGCCGGCTCCCCAGAGGGTGGAGGGTAAGTACCGTGACCTGTTCAAAATTCACTATTGAAGGTAGGTACTTAGTACCTATGTAGGTACCTACCTACACCGGAAGACGGAAATCTCATAACGGTTTAACCGCATGTCCCATTTGCAAAGCTTTATTTAAAATAAATCCTACACTTATATACGTTTGTAATATAATATGTAACGTATCTCCACCAAAGTCACGCAATAATCATTATCTTTTTGATCTGTCAAATGTATTGGCCTAAATCACATTTTATTGGCAGTAGTAGTATATATGATGGGAAGTTGCCTGCCTCTGTAGTTCATTGGTTTGTTTACCTACTGTGTACAAGGTCTTGGGTGAGATTCCCGAGGAATGAATTTTAAAAAAAAAGTTAATTTGAAAATACACATTTTAAAAATAATAACACGGACTTGTATCTACAATGCAAGACTGATCACTTCACCTTCGTAAAATTAATGATTAAATTAGTATTGCATGTATATGCAAAAATAGTCGATTCAATGCCCTGTGTAGTACTATTGAGTGCGGATGAGAACTAAGAAAATAATATGGTTGCTCAAAATATAAAAGCTCTCAAGAAATATTTTATTGTAAGCCCAAGGATAAGCAATTTTTGTAGAAATATTCGTTTTCAAAGATATTCTTCTTAAAAAATATTAAAAAGAAAAAATAAACTCCCTCATAGTAAACAAATAAGACAATAATTAAAATGATTAAATAATTAGACAAAATTTATTTTAAAATATCTGGGTTGAATGATTCGTTTTATACACAAAATATAATCTCTACATATCTTTTTATTTCACATAATATTTATGCAGACTATATATTAGAACCGTTACTGAAAAAAATAAATAGCTTTGTTTCAACGGACATAAAGGATCTCTTTAAAATAAATTAATACAAGCTTTTATCTTTCACCACCTGTAACATGTTATTCCCACCTGACAACGAACAGTTGGACGTATTAAAATGAAGAGTGACTTATTGATAATACTTTTAAGGTCCTTAAAAACCCAGTTCTGCAAAAAAACAACCTTTTTCTTATTTTAAAAGGGGTTATTTTAATAACTGCACCATTTTTGATCATGCGTATTATAAAACCTACTCTTTTGAGTTACACGCAAGTATAACTTTATCCATAATTTTTTTTTGCCTTCTCTGAACCCTGCCAGGTAGTTGGGACTAGAAGGCAACAGGTGTCTCTCCCTCACTATAAAATAGTGATAATAATATCCCGGAAGTGCTAATGGTTAGTAAGAGTGTTATTTTTTGTTGTAAAAGATTGAAATATGAGCAAAAACAGAATTTTTATTAACCGCTGCCTGTCCCCATACAATGGAAAAGGGCATAAGGGTTGAATTCGTCTTGGTCCAGTTTTGAAGGCCACTCGAGAGGCTTATACTCGTGATAAATCAAACTTACTAACATGGGTAGGTAGAGAGAATAGAACGCCACACCACTATGTATTTGCAAACATAATTCCCATCATTCACATCCATGTATCTCCTCATACATACCAGCCGATAAATTCACCTCTTGACCTGACCGTTTTCAAGTATTTGACACAATTGATCGTGCCAAGTTTTCTTTGTTCTTCCTAAAGTCCTAAGCTCGAATAACATTCGCCTCATAAATTTGTTTAACCGTTCTGTTCTCACTCATTCGTTCCATATGTGCAAACCAACTCAACACATTTTTAATTTTAGCGATAATGCTTATCGCAGCCAAGCATTCTTTCTTTATTTCACCATTCGAACACCCATCACACTCATTCATATTAGAGATCGCATTTGGACTGAATTCAGTCTACTTAATGCATTACCATTAACAGAAATGAATTTTAAGGCATTTTTAATACGTTTTACAAATAAATAAAAAAAATCGTTAGTGTAACCGTGAAAATATTCATTGTTGTGATTTTTTAAAAAAATATTAACAGTTAGGTAGTGCATTCACAACTAACCGATTTCATAACTGCATTTCTTTTGATCTTCTACAAGCACTTAAAAAACAGGATGTAACAGGATTTCACTTTTTATTTGGCATCCTTTATTCAATTTGCGAATTCAACAGTTTCACTTTTTTAATAACGACAAAAGCAGGTAGGTGTGTTCATATAACTTCCGGTTTTAGTGTTATGAACATTTCTTTGAAAACCTGCATGTTTTCCGTTAGCTTGTATTGTGATATATGTAGATATAATAGATACTTACATAATTCCAGTTTTTAAGGAAATGAAGCATTAATAGCGTACAGAAAAATTTATAAAGATAATTCAAAGGGTTCAATTTGAAAAGTTATTAAAACTGTTATTTTATAATTTAAAAAAAATGTGTTTATTTTTAATTAAATTTTACTTACTTTTATCTGATTCTCTTTATTATTAAAATTTTTGATATCTCAACATAGATGAAGAAGAATATTGAAGTCTGAGGATTTACAGGGCTTACGGCCATCATAGGATTGGTTAAGTGATCACTTTACACACATGTAACATTTACCAATTAAACCCATAATTGACAACCACACTACTCAATTTTTTGAACTTTTAGATATATGTATTGATCAAACTTGTGACCTAGTACACGTGAGTTCACAACAGGTATCTATGTAGGAATAGGGAAAGCTTTTATTATACAAAGACTTTTTTATTTGAATGCAAAGTTATTAAATATTATTTTTATCTTGGATTAAATTGACATACTTGAGCTCCGCTTAAAAACATGACTTTTTATTTTTTATGTAGCTTGTAATTTAACCAGTTTTTGGACACACTAAAAAATATAATAATTTTCAAATTTAATTTGTTGTGTGATTTAAATCAGTTTTATCAACAAAATTATTTTTCAGATCTATGATGATTAAATAAAAATGATAATGACAATTTATAGACATATGTATGTTATCATGTATCTTTTTTATTTTATATATTTCCCTTAAAACGTTGTTTTACGAAGCCCAATCAGTTGGCAAACGGAGAAAGTAAACAGGAAACAATCCTTTCAATTTCGTCCCGTTCCTAAAATATCTAGTGACCCCCTTTCCCGGGATTCGGGGAAATAATGCATCAGATGGGATCACAAAAAATCCGTTCTACCCCAAATCAAACACCGTAATCTTTTACGTCCTTTTACCCGTTTTTAAGTAATCAAAAAACAATGATTATTTTCACTGTTACGCTCCCGAAAAACTTTAGTGTTAAATATTTAAAAAGTATTGGAAATGCCTGAATTCACTATCGTTAGCGATAGTGTGTCGCTCCGTAATGTTGAATAAATATTAGAGTGAATAATCACTTATGTTAATTAATTACCTGGGAATCGAACCCGAGCGTGGTGACCATTAGATTACTGAAGCGGACGATTTTAGTTAGCACAATATGCACTGTACAAAATGTATTCTAGATATATTTAACTAAGATAAAGTGATAACGTCTGGAGTTCGATTCACGAGAGGGTCAAAATAAATATTAGCGATTTTTCAGTCAAATATTTATTTAATATCACCCTAGAGTGGTACCTGAAGCACAAGGCTGATCACCTTTCTTTCGTGTATTTAACGATCAAGCTGCCCTATCCACTATTGGGTGCGGATAAGGGTAAAATTAGAAAAGAGTAGAGTAAAGTATAAATATGTAAGCAATTTACCTTTTGCATGAAGCATTTTCAGATGCTCGACTGTAAGCTGAAGAATCTCGGCTTTCTCCAACTTGGCCGATCCTTGTTTTTCTAAGGCAGTTGGTACAAGCCGCTTCAGCTCGGAGAGGGAACAGTTGATTCTGTCCCGACGTTTCTTCTCTATCACTCCACGCCGTTTCTTTCGCGACATCATCTGGCAGGAGTCAGCGTCACCCGGCGAGGTGCACCTGCAAAGTTGCAACAAACATTATACTGACATGTATTTTACTGACTTACTTGTACTTTACTGATATATGTAATGCGAATTTCTAAAATAAATCTTTTCGTGATAAATGCAGACATACTAATTAGATAAATTAAAAATAAAAATAAAAATCAGTATTAAGACACATGTTATTTTTAAAGTTAGTTAAATAGATATCTATTTTCAGTATTTAAAAATAAAATAAAAATAATTATTAAGTGTATTGTGATTCTTTATTCCGCATTTATTGTTTGTTTTCATTGACAAAATGCCCAATAATTGAGTACATTTCTTTCAAAAATATATTTAAATGAAAAAAAATTCCAAACAACATATTTGTAATTCTCTTTTTTTCATTATGTATGACTTTTTCAAGATTTTATTTCTTTTTCCTTATTGTCAGTTAATTACGTTTTTTTTCTTCCCCTATCTCTATCTCATCTTATATCCTTTAGTTATTGTTATGACAATGTATTTTGTTTGTTAGAGTCAAAATCACACAAACGAAAGAGGTTTCAAAAATTACTTGATTTATTAAAAATATTAGAAAACCTAATAATTAGATATAAGATTTTTTAAATTTTATTATTCATGGAAATGGATGAAAATAACAGTAAAAATAATTAAATATATCACACATTCAAACTTTTAAGCACGTTTATTCAAATTAAAGGTTATTCCTATATTATTTAATTTTATTTAGTATCACTTCTAAATTATATGCGTAGGTATAGAAAGTAATATAATTAGATGAAGTTTTGTTTAAAATATTTATACACATAGTTACTAAAATTATTTTGCTCCAAAGTTAAAATATCGGAATATTTAAACTTTGGAGCAAGTTTATTTAGATAATTCACAATTAATTAGATAGGTAATTCACTTACTGGTCTTTACTAGATTCCTCCGAGAAGACATCATCACAGTCATCACTCTCCGAGTGGGTTCTCTTGCTGGCCCTGGTGGGGGGCGCCCACTGGTGCTGGGTGTAGCCCCAGGGCTCCGGGGCCGCGGGCCCGTGAGGCCCCGCCCCCGCCGCCGAGCCCCCGTACTCCAGCGCGCCGCCCCCGCCTACCGGACGGAAAGCCACCTTTCTGGGCTGCTCGGGAATTCAAAATTATACTTGTATCACTCACTCACTTGAAAAACTATACGAATATCGAATTGATATATTTAGGATCGAAGGCACGACTCACTTTTCAAGGCTGTGGAAAAATTCAGTAATTTCTACTGTGGGTAAGAAATTCGAAAGTCAATTTTTATTTCCAATATAATTATTTTTTAAAATTATATTTAGGATCGAAGTCACAATTCCCTTTTCTATGTTGAAGGGTGTCGAAAAATTTCAGTCACTTTTTGATTATAAGAAAAACATATATCAGTCAAATAAAAGAAATTTGACAGTAAGTAATGATATTTTATTTCGAATATACGATAATTATTTTTTAATTCACTGCCAGTGTTCTAAGTTTTTATTTCCCGTTGAGATAAAATCGAAGGTCAAGAAGCGACGGATGCCATCGTTTAATATAATGAAAGCCACGCGACAAGACGTTGGTGCACTAAATTTCACAAGTTTTTCAGGAAAGCACAAAAAAAAGTTTTTTTAAATATTTTTTTATTGACAAGCTTCACGAAATTCGATTAGAGTCACTTAATTTGAAACATTTGTTTTTCGATATTTTAAAAAGTTTATTTTGTTTCGGAAAATTATAATTTTCGCGGGCGGAAAGCGCCTGTATGTGCGCGCGTGTTAGCGTGTGTCTGAGCAACGTGTCGACGCGTGCACGGGCGGTGGTCGAGTGATCGCTTGTTCCTACTCACGTGGCGGGACTCATTCATAGCTGCCTCGGGCCGCAAGTGTTGGTAGGTACTACGAGGGGATACTACGCACAGACACAAACACAATACCAGTCTGTTATATAACCACTACATAGTAAAATTCTCCGATGTGCAGTGAGTAGTATTTATTAGACGGGGGTGATTATTTAGGGGTGGTGATTTCAGGAAAATACACCGCGCTATTGACTCGAGAGCGTGAGAAGAAATCGTAAACAAAGCGAAGCGAATTTTCGCCCTAATAACTTAAAACTAGTCCTATGAAATGATTACAATTTTTTTTATATACTCGCAAAGTTAGATAAATAAAATTTATGTATTTTCTTAGATTATTGAATTCAGTTACCTTAATTGTACATCAAATTAATTACAAATAATTCACGTTCGTAGTTTAAGACTAGGACAAAACAACGATAACAAAAATAAATTAAAAACCAACTTATTATCTGTCAACAGTCAAAATTATACATGTGTCAAAATAAGGAAAACGTTTAACATTTAAACTGTCAATTTGTATTATTTAACCTTTTACTTGAGATCCAAGAAGTTATATAAATTTTTAAATACAATAGTTTTCTTAGAATCTTGTGATACGCCTTCTGGCCAAAAAAAACCTTTATTTTTATTTAATCATAAAGTTTTAATAAAAATCATTGGATTATATTTAATTTGATTACTAAATGGAATTCAAGAATTTAACATTTTAATTTTTTTTTTTATTTCTTAAGATAGCTTATATATTTAATACGAACTATTTTTTAAACTTAATTAACATCACATATAAATATTGACATCTTCTTACAGTACACAAAACATTTCTTTTTAAATTCTTTCATACGTTCAGGCATCTCATCATACATTTCCAAATATGTTGTGTAAACCATGAAATTTTATTATAATTTAAGTGCGCTTAATTTATTTGCGGAATTATCATCTATGGAAAAATCAGACCGCCGTTTATATTATTTTACATTACACCCAACCCTGATCTTTCCGACCTATCGCAGACATAAGATCTTAACCCTCAAATCCCTAGTGTACGTATGTCGGTGGGTCTGCACAAGGCGCTAGGCACAAGGTCACTGTGACCCACATCAGCTGCGACAGGAAGGGAATCTGGGACACCGGAAGTAGACGGTGTGCAGCACCGTTCGGCTGCTTGCAGATGGCTGATCTGCACTATTGTGATAGTACATAATAAGACGGAGAAAGTTTGGGGTGAAAGGATTACTAATTGGGAATTAGGGATGGTTTCGGGAAAGGGATTGGGTTGGCGTGATGCACGATGATATTGGATATATCGATGACAATCTTTGCAAATAAATAGGGGCTTTTTTGTATCATTTATGCTATTTTTTATGACCTCAAGGAAAATTGCTAGATGCTTCTGTATCAGATCTGGGAATGCGGTGGGACAGCTTCTAATAAAAATGACCTAAAGGATAAAAATTTCAAGTACGATAAAAGTTATGGTTTAATGTGAATATCGATCAAAATACGCATATTAATTTACTCATTAATATTATGATAATCATAATAAAATGAATGGATTTATTAAAAATAATGGGAAAATGTATAGTTAAAAAATATTCCTTTAACATCGACTGGAACCTCGATATTTTGTATTCCATCCTACTGAATATAAATTATTCATAACTTCTTGTTTTGAAATGATTTTTTTACTGATACTTTATGGCACATTCTATAAACATTATAAAATTAATAAAACACAAAACTTGTTCTTCCCTACTTTTATTTTTAGTACAATAATAATATAATTAAGTAAGTAATATAATTACAAGAAATAATAATTTCAAGTTTCTTCAAACAGCTTGCCTTCTTCAGGGGATGGACACGTACTAAACATCTTGTTTTTATACTGGTCTCGAAGTTTCAGACTATGCTTTTATGCCTCCTCGATTTCATTATTTTAATAAAAACATTATTTGTTCCACATTATCCTATCGATTGCAAAATACTATTTCGTTATCAATCACAAAATTCATAATCAAAGACTGCTTTTATTTTTTGACATCTCATCAAAGATGAAGAAGAATATGGAAGTCTGGGCATTTACGGGGCTGACGACCGTCATCGGCTGGTTTAAGTGATCACTTTACACACGTGTAACATTCACCAATTCTACCCATTATTGACAACCACACTACTCAAATTCTTGGAAGTTCTTTATATATGAACCAATTTAGAAACCTTTACATCTCACCAATAGATGTCTCTAGTGAAGTTCTAGTGATTCAAGAACAAGGTGTCTAAATTGGTTCATATATAAAGAACTTCCAAGAATTTGAGAAGTGTGTGGTTGTCAATAATGGGTAGAATTGGTGAATGTTACACGTGTGTAAAGTGATCACTTCAACCAGCCGATGACGGTCGTCAGCCCCGTAAATGCCCAGACTTCCATATTCTTCTTCATCTTTGATGAGATGTCAAAAAATAATATGAAAATAACTCCTGTAATTGGAGATAATCCAGATTTTGTGAACAAGTATTTGGACACACTCAAAATGTTGTAAGACTGTTTTTCATTCAAATTAGTTGTTAAACATTCGGCTCACTGACGTCATTGAATAATGAACACAAGCAATGTTATTTTATTTTAATATTGTCATGTTTTTGCAAATATGTAAGTAAGGGATTTTTTTAAATGAAAGTTTACTTAGTAAAAACCACTATTTCTTAAAATCTACTGTGATACGTGTTTTGATGCGTTCCGCATCATTTTCAAATACCGTATCGCTCACTCCTTTCAACAAAGTCATATATAAAAAAAACTTGATTTTTCAGGATTTTTGATTTTTATCAAGCCACTTATTGAACTATTACTGTGCTAAAGATCCTTTTACGTAAAACCTGAATGTTTTTTCTCCATTTGAAAAATATTAAGTATTTCAAAAATAAAAAATAAAAAATACTTTTTCTTCAAAATGCAAAAACAACACTTTCTGCCCTATAGCGGGTAAATATTACGTTAAAAATATGCCACTTTTGCTGGGATGTAGTACATTTTCTGGGCATTCCGACAACATGCACAACTGAAAATTGACGATTTTCGATATATGACGTTGTTGAAAGTACTAATTCTAAATTTTAGAGTTGGGTCCTTGGGACGTTGAAGGTTGAAGAGTGACTTCCGAATCAATTAATGAGAGAAAAAATACTTGAATAACTTTTTGTAGCGGTCCCAATTAGTTTGAAAATCGATATTTATTGTAGATACGTTCACTCTCTCTGTGAGGCTAAGATAAATACTACACCCTTAGTCAAAACTTAGTGTTTCATTTAATCCTCCATTCCTTCTCATATATCACTATTCATATTCATTTCCACCCCACGGTTCTTTGTTCAGCTTTATTTAGTAAAGTTTATATTACATTGAACATACATATTTCTATCTGTCAGGCTTTTTGTTCGGAATTCATCCACTTCCGTATTTAACCCTTTAATTTTTTTACGTGGTATTTGTAAGGAGAAGTTCATAGATTTATGAGAAGTATTTTATCTATTCATGTAAAAGGGAATTGTATTTGAGCGGATGTAAAGCGTGGTCCCAGCATAAAAAAATGAAAAGGGAAAATCGAAGTGCTAAAAACACATAAGTATGTATATTAATAAGATTGAAAAAAAATGCTTTAAAAATGCTTTAAGGCTGAGATCTCAGTCGTTTTAATTCAGAACGCGAACGGCCGTGCTAGATGTCGGTCGTGGTTCCGAGCGCATTAAAAAAAATATATATATTGAAATTTGACTTTCTAAAAAAGATATTTTGATGAATATTTTTACCATTTTTTTAACTCCTTACCTTTCAATAACTTTTTTCTTTTCAGAACCATATATTTATTTTGAAGAAAATCTTAATTTTCAATACAAAAACGGTGTTTCAATCAAAAAGTTCAATTATGTCAAACCTGGTTTTAAAGGAAATAATGTAGCGATTAATCGTATATCGGGACTTAATGAATAATCCCCATAAATTAGAAGTAAAGGGTGTTTTAGTTATAGGTAAACAAATTCAAATTTCGCAATAAATTGATGGTGTCACTTGCCGTGCGGAATGTTGCGCCATCTTGTTGAAACACAGCTCTTTCACATCAATGCCATTCAACTGAGGTACGAAGAAGTCAGTATTCATTGTTCTCTCTCTCGCTCTCCATTGATCGTAACATTCTGGCCTTTAAAAAAAATATGGGCCATTGATTCCACCTGCCCATAAACACACCTAACAGTGACTTCAAATGGATGTAAGGGCGTGCCTCATCGGTGAACAAAATTTTGCATTGAAAAAGATGATCAAGCTGAATATTGTTTTGAACCCATTTACCGAACCTACGACGCGCATGATGGTCATTTAGTCTATTTATGGTGAAATGGCAAAACATACTGACTACTAATCAACTGTCAACTATCAAATTGACAGTCTATAGAATCAAAATTGCCAGTTTAAAAACCGTACCTCTAAAAAAAATCCTTACTTTTTATTAAAAGGTTTATCTTTGAAATTCGCGAACTTTAACAAGGTGAAGAAATAATATAAAAAAGCTTTTAATTAGTTATACGGTAATAAATTTAACATGTAGCATAAAACATGAATAGTTGCATGGAAAAGGTTTAAAAAATTAGCTTTATGAAAATGTAAGACGGTCAATTAAAAGTGATTCGACTAGTCCTGTCTTGTGAGCTTAGAACGCTGTTGGTATCTAGGTAATACCTGCCGCACAACACCTGTTCTGAATGAGTTGCCAAATAATATTTCTTGCGGTCAAATGAATGAGAATCCTTTACCTGTGTTTTTTAATACCAGAAAAGAAACATTACGAGGCGTGGGAGAAAAGGTGTTCTGAAAATAAGTCATTCAGACTACGTTTGAACAGTTGGATCAAAATAAAAACGAAGTCTTTGTACATGGCAATCGTGGGAAAGGGAATTTATAAAGAAAAATATATAAGATCGTCTTTAAATCTTACGAATATAGAAATTAATGTTAATGTTAAATATTTATGTTCGCTTCCATAGTGTAATGGTTAGCATGCTCTGCTACCGTACTGGAGGCCCCGGGTTCGATCCCCAGGGGGGGGGGTCAAATAAACATAAGTGATTTTCAACTCTAATATTCATTTAATATAACCCTAGACCAGGCATGGGGAACCTGCGGCCTTTTGGCAATTCTAGTGCGGCCTTTTGACTGATGCCAATTTTTGTAAATATGCATTTATTCTATATTTTTTTCAATTGCATTTTTAACAATTTATATTGTGATAAAATTAAAATATTAAGTTTATAGGAGGGGTGTTAAAGTTTTCTTAACTGCGGCCTGATGTTGAATCAGATAAGTGAATGTGGCCTTTTGAAATAGAAAGGTTCCCCATGCCTGCCCTAGACTGTTAGGTACCAGCCCTCCGCTTCAGGTGAAGCGGAGGGTTGATCACCTTACCTTCATGTGTTAACGAACAAGATAACACTGCATTTATATGATGCAGTGCCCTATGCACCATCGGGTGTGGGTAAGGGTTTAAAGAAGCAGAAGAAGTTAAATATTCATTAAATTTGATAATATCAATTACAATTTTATCATTGACGGATACTAATCAAAATTGAGTAGTTTGGTTGTCAACCATGAGTGGAATTGGTGAATGTTACACGTGTGTAAAGTGATCACTTGGCCAAGCCTGTGACGGTCGTAAGGCTTCCCAATTCTTCTTCATCTACGTTGAGATGCAAAAAATAATGCAAAAAATTACTCTTAAATGGAGATAATCCAGATTTGTGAACAAGTATTTGGACACACTCAAAATGTTGTAAATTTTATATTATTTGTACGTAAATTAAATACTAATAACAAATTTTATAATTTTAGATTTTGTAATTTAAAAAAACAAGTTTTAAAATTCCTCTTAAATGCAAGATGTTTACATAATACAAGGTGCTGCTGAATAATGTGAAGTTTTAGGTCACATCAACAAATGGTAGATTAAAAAGGACGATCTGATAAGGCAGTGTGGGAGAGAAAAAAAAAAGAGATTATTTTTTCTACTATGATTTTTATTATTCCCTTCTTAATCTTGTGCACTTACCCGCACAAGAAGGTATTTCTTGTTTACTCTGATATTGTACTATGGAGGGTGAGCTTTTGTGATATACTTGATTCCCATTTGTCAACAAACCAGTAAAAAACATTTAGCAAAAAATATATCTTGTATGATGAACATTGTAAACTTTCGGTAGCTGATTTTTTACAGTGTTTAGTTATATTTCTTGCTGCATTGTATTGTTAAACACATTCAAAGTGTTTCTTGTTTTTAACTGATTAGAACCTACATGAAATAGTCTATAATATCGTAGTGATACAGGAGAAAGTGACCAAGTGCATTTTTTACAAAAACGTAATCATTGACTATTTGATATCATAATATCTTTCTAGCATAATGTTGCCCTGAAAAAATCCCAAAGCGATTCAAAACTTGGAAGTTTAAAAAATAGACTTGTTAAAAATGACTAACTGCATTGATGTTTATTCTCTTGCCAAGCAAAAGTGACTTAAATGGCCCTCCTGAACATTTTACGTTTTGTTATTTGGTCACTTTCTCCAGTACGACTACGATATAAATCATTAAAAAAATAAAATAAAATCATCTTAGGTCACTTCTTGATGAATTATTTTATTAATTGAATACCATTAAAAAATATATGTATATGATTTAAATAAATATTGTTTTGGCTCCATCCTGACTAAAGTGGTGCATAGGGCATCCCATTGGATCAATAGGGTGTTGAACTAATCAATCCTTATTATGTAAAGGTTTGGTGATCGATTCTGATAAATTTTCTATATAACAAATGAAGGAAAACACATACTAAAATAAAAGCCTAAGGCCTTTAAATCATATATAAGAAATAAAACTTTTGTTTTTGGTTATTATTGTCTCATGAATTTTATATTGTTGTGATTTTATTATTTATTATAATATTTTGTTTTTAGAAACACATTTCGCTCACTCCTTTCAAGAACGTCATAAATCAAAAAACCTGATTTTTCAGGAGAACGTTTTTAAAGATTTAAAATATAACACAATGTATTAAAAATAAATATCAAGCCCCTTATTGAACTTTTTACTGTGCAACACATCTTTTTAGGTAAAACCTGAAGGTTTTTTCTCCATTTGAAAAATATTTAGTATATTTAAAAAAAATTAAACAACGCCCTTTTATCCAAAATGCAAAAACAACATTTTCTGCCCTGTAGCGGGTAAATATTAATTTCATTAATTGATTCGGCAGTCACTTTGTGGTAAAATCTATCCATTTTTAATTAATGTTTTACTTAGTAAATACCACTATTTCTTAAAATCTACTGTGACACGTGTTTCGATGCATTCCGCATCATTTTGAAACACGGTGTTTGAAAATGATGCGGAATGCATCGAAACACGTGTCACAGTAGATTTTAAGAAATAGTGGTATTTACTAAGTAAAACATTAATTGAAAATGGTAAATATTAAGTTAAAAATATGCCTCTTTTGGTGGGATATAGTACATTTTCTGGGCATTCCGAAAACATGCTCAACTGAAAATTGATGATTTTGATTTATGACGTTCTTGAAAGGAGTGAGCGATTTGTCCTCGTACATAAAACACTATGCTACGACTGGCACAATCAACGTTTATTATTATAATGTGTTGTTATTATTATTATATGTATCCCGAATAACCTAAATCAAGAAGTAAACAGTACATTTTAAGTAAATAGGGTGCCTATTTCTGTCTGATAGCAACTACGTAGATAATAATATGTATTTACTGGTTTGTTAGTAGGTACGTAGGTACTCACATATAACATTTTATCGATCTTCCCACGCTTTTGGTACTTACCGATCACTGATTACTTTTTAGACGGAGGAGTTGATATTTTGATAGGCAGATACCTACCACCACCCTTTAATATTATTTTCCCCTTTCATTTACCACCTAGATTACTGTAATTTAATTCACAAGTACCTACACACGTTAATTTACGGTAGCCGCAGGTATTTACTTGAAAGAAAAATACATATTTAGATAGTTAGATAGATATTTGCCATCGCATATAATAAACAATTTTTTATTTGTAATAATTTTTCAATCGATCAAAAAGTAGTATGATCCAAAAGTGGCTTTATTTTGAAGTTTGGAAGCAGCTACTACTACTATTAAGAAAAATAAACACAATGTTTTAAATATATAAAAAAAGTTTTTTATATTTACATATAAATAAATAAAAAAAACTTGAAACAGATGACTAACTTCATAAAACTATCGTAACTGTAATATGATTTACGTGTTTTGTCACTGGAAGATAACTGAGAAAACGCTTGGTTGAATCTTCATAATCACAGTTTCAAAATATTTTCTAGTAAACTACGGCCTATCGCAAAAGTGCGTACACTGCTTATGTCCCCATATGCATTTTACGTTTTTAGAATTTTATTTAAATTTTATGAATTAATAAAAGTTTGAATTGAATGACAAATTAATCGAACCAGAGGAAAATAAAAGAAAATTTAATTGTATATTAATTGATCAGGTTTTTTTTTTACTTCTATCCACATTAATTATGTTTTCAGTTAAGATTCCCATCGTTTAATTTAGAGGTGGGTAGAAGGTATCTACTTAACGACAGAAAAACAACATTACAGTTTTTTTTTCAAAACTATAAATCATACAACCGTTGCATGTGGATTGCAAAGAAAATCACAATGTTTTTAATTAAATATGGAGGTAAATGGGTAAGTGGCCACTAAGTACAGAATGTATATTTTGGAATAGGTCTGAATTTATATGTAACTGAAAGAAGATGACCCTTTTTATGTGATGTCGCTGTTTGAGCTTTGACGAGGCTTCTTCCCTTGGTTCATCCCGTGGTCAGCAAGTAGCCAGGTGTGGTGCGCAGTGCATTACCTGCCGACACTGCGCAAACGTTAAAGCTTTGCTACTGAAGTTACGGTCAATGTCTTGAAAAATAGAATACTTAAAGCAGTATTAAATAAAAATTACAATAATACTTTGTTTAAAATGAAATAATCTAGTATGCATAAACGAAGGTTTCAGTTAATATTGATTGAATTTTTAATGGGTAGTATTAAAATTTGTATGCTAAAAAGTGAAACAACCAGTCAAATGGAATATGATATAATATAATAAAACGTATTTATTGTAACTGCAGACAGTTGGTCGAATTCCATATTGAATTGTTGGGTAATATATCCAAAATTAAACAAGGTTTATTAAGTTGAATTCTACATTTATTTATGTATATTTTAATACGTGACGCGTTTCGTCTTCTTAAGACATTATCAAACACTGACTAAAATTATTTACAAAATGTCCTTATATACTAACAATAATTGCTATTATTAGGTCTTGGAGTACATATAATGGTGGGTATTTCATAATGTTTCATAGTGTTTGATACTGTCCTAAGAAGACGAAACGCGTTACGTAATAAAATTTACAAAAATAAATGTAGAATTCAACCAAATAAACCTTGTTTAATTTTGGATATATTACCCAACAATAATAAATCGTGTCTGAATGTATGTGATGCATTGAATATATTATGATTCAATCAGAATTCAAAATCACAAAATCATGTATTTTTTGAAATCAATTATCTTATCTTATCTTAAAAACAAATAAAAAAGATATACAAACTGTTTAAAAATCCTCTTTTTCTTCTTCTACTTTAGTCGGGACTATATCCTGATGTTCTTGGACCCTGCTCCTGAGAGGTGGATGTCCAGCTATTCCTCATACCTGGTATGCATTCGTCTGCTGCTACCCTCACCAATCGACCAGAACTCGTTCTCCCCACATGATGTCTCCAAAAGCGTCTTCTTGCTCTTCCTCATCGTACAACATCTTCGAAGTTTCAGATTATTTTTATTATAAATTAAACAGGCAAGTAAAACAAACTGTGATTTTTTTATTGTGAACCTACGTGTAATAATTTGTAAAAAAATATTTGTGACCAATTATTTCTATCACCGTTTTCATTATAAAAAGTGGCAGTAACAAAATGTAACATGACGCTGGATAAATGAACAAGTAGATATCGTATTTAACAAGTTGCCTTTTAAAAATAAACAGTACCTGATTTTAGTATGGATCCCATCATTTTGCGATTTCTATTAGTTCTTTGAGAAACTGAAATATGAACATATTTGATTCAATTGTATACTAGGAAAAAAATAAACTGAGAAAAATTTAAACGATATTTTTTTATTCAAACCAGTCGTTACAGCTTCTGATAGACTTTTAAGCTTTTGACTGCGACGTTAAGCGACACCCCACTAATGTCCTAAGCGCCGCACCGTGGGAACCCTCATACAGTTATCGTCTCACACGCGCCCTGCACGCGGCAGAATGAAACAACAACACGGTAAATACCAAGTGTTAGAAAAGGACACCAATACGATGGGGTGTCGCTGTAGCTGATGCTAAAAAGAGAGCGCAACACTTGTAACGTGGGAGGAAAAGGGATGAATCGATTTTAAAAGAGCAGTGCCACAACACTAAAAATGGTTAGCTTGATTTGGGGATGAGGGAGAAAGCAATACAGGGTAAAATTTAGCAAATTATTGTTTGAAAGAATATTTAAGGGTATGGAAATGACAATTCATTTAAAAGTACGTGCCACAACATTAATGAATTAATATTCAAATTAATGCAGCATGGTTCAATCTAGTTTTAAACAAGTTAAAAAGATTAATAATACCGCTAATGGATAGTGGGCGAAACGTACCTTACAGTACCTAATCGTTGTTTTTGCAAAATTCAAATAATTAAATTTCGTTTTTGTTCTGCTTTCTGGCTTTGACAGACAAAAGCGAAAGTTGCTGGATCAAAACTCTTGTCGGTGAAGTAACCTTTTCAGGATTTTCAAAATTATTCTCAAAATTTTCATGTTCACCGTCTCGACGTCGAATTTTTTTGAGTCCGAATAATAATTAAATCTCTGAAGATATTTGAGTAAAGGAGCCAAAAAATGGGTATTTCTGAATTTCTACCTGCATTGTGAAATAATATAACTAAGTAACGTAGCGTTTGATACGGCGTCTTTCACAAATAAACAATGTAATGATAATAAAAAAATAACAATGATAATTATAAATAATAATAATAAATAATGAAAATAATAAATAATAATAATAAATAGAAGTTCGGAGTGAAAGCAGCAAAATTTAAAATAACGAAAAATTTCATAATAAGGTGACATATTTTGCCTAATTGCGACAATATTTTTTAGTTTAAACATTAGAAGTTTTTTTAATCAATAATTTTTTACCAGTGACATAGTGCTTAAAGAGATAATTTCTCAATTATTGCTAGGTACGAGAAAAATTCTATTATTTTAAATAAAGTGGAAATTTAGCCATCTGTTGTCAGAAGTCAGAAGCCTTTTCACTATTAACGACGGTAATGATGAAATCTTCAATACCTGACCTAAGTGGTGACACCGTGAACTAAAAACATCAACACTTCCCCGCCATTTAATTTTACCATCCAATCCCTGATCAATAGAGTAGAGTTGAGCTGTATGATTCGTCAAAAATACAAAATGGCCGCAGCGTACTACATGCTTTGCAGTCCTGAAGGACAAACGTCAGGGAAAACGAGTTATTTTGTGCCAGTTTGGTTGGTAGCGCTGTTTATCAATCGCTCGTGTTATGAATAGGGTTCTCTTGTCAAACGGAGTTTGTGTTTCCCGTGCTTGGGGGCCAGCTGTTTTGTGGCGTTGTTTAAAATACGATAATAAATAAAAGCGCAGTCTTTCTCAGTTTTGTAACATAAACTACAAGTGAAATTATTATTTGCGTTGATTACATTGTTCAGTGATAAAGTGTGTGGTGTTAAAATATAATTATTCATTTAAGTGAAATGTATTTTTTGCCTCTGAGGGTGCGGTGCTGTTTCAACTGAGGGATTTTGATTTCAAAAGGTGGGTTAATTGAATATTGTTTTCTTTTCAATAAAATTATACAATGTTCTGCAATTGCCTCGAATTTGTATTCATTGTTATGTTATAAAAATGTATCTATTCGACTTAGAAGTGTGGTCAATGTTTTGTTTTTATTTTGCAACGAATTTTATACTTTACTTTTAATAGTATTTCTAGAAATTATTAGATATTTTAATCAGTTTAATTTTAAACATTGTCGAGTTTGGCTTCAAATTGTTATTTTATAAGACATTTCTGACGTGAATTATCAATTCGATTCGTATGATTAATTTTTAAAAGCTCTAAAGTTCTTGCTATCAACAATTTGTAATGATAAATTAATACATTATTATTAATATGTATTTTTAATTTCAAATATGAATGTAAATAAATGAATGTATTATCGTTATGAATAATTCATTCGTATTAAAATCATTCGAGATTTTATGTTAATGACTATAACCAACCATTTTATTTTGTATTTTATTCTGCAAGAATTATGTTAAAAATTTACTTATATACTTTTGTGAAATATTATTTTATTGTAAGTATTCAAAGTAATTATTAGACAGTGGTATTTCGTTTTGATTAAGGTAATTCTTATTTAGGCAATCAATTACATAAATAGTTGCTATTATTTACTATTTTCAACACGCAATACAGCTGATAATCCTTTTCGACATTAATAATTATATATTTTTTATTGTGAAAATACAAAACATAATTTTGAAGCATATAACCGACTCCTACCTTATACCAACTAACGCACACCTGTCGTGTAATTTAGGAACATGCGATTACTTCATTACAGGTAGGAACCAATACACGTTTGCATATTGATTTGGAAATATGTTTATCAATTTATGGTATAATTTCGTCTATTTATTGAATAATTATTTCTTAGTAGCCATACTCTAGTATTAGAAAATATATTTAAACAAGAACCGCCGTTGAATATTGAAACCCCGTGGAGCTTCAAATATCGATTGCTTCTTAAAAAGTTGGTACTTGAAAAACATATTTTGAATGACATAAACATTAACGACATTTTGGGCTAGGGAAGTGGTGGGGGTGTAGGTTTTTTTAAATTCCGGGGTCGGCAAGTTAGATGGTGCGCCTAAGTCCTTAAAAAAAAGGAGCCTGGAAAAATCCCTTTCCACCTTCTTCGTGTATTTAATTTTTTAATTTAATTTCAAAACCCTTATTTGCACCTGATGGTGCATAGGGCACTGCATCATATAAAGGCAGCGTTATCTTGATCGTTAACATATGAAGGAAAGGTGATCAGCCATCCGCTTCAGGTACCAGTCTAGGGTAATATTGAATAAATATTAGAGTGAAAAAAATCACTTATATTTGTCCGCCTCCGTAGTGTAATGGTCAGCACGCTCGGTACTGGAGGTCCCGGGTTCCCAGGCAAGGGGGGGGGTGAACTAAATATAAGTGATTTACAACCATAAAGTATTTTATAGTTTTGTGGAAAATTTATGGAAATTAAGTACGTTTAAGGGCGCTCGGAAAATTTCAATCGAGAGCTTCATGGAAGCAAAGATCGAAGCGTATAAGTTCATCGATTACGTATTTAACCAAATTTCATACAATTTCTAGCCCCAGCTAAGTATTCCTGATTTGTAATTTGGTCGAAACAATTAATTTTCACTTTATATAGTCTCTTCAGACTTACTGATTTAGCTGGGTCGGTTTTCCAGCACCAATTTGACAACCGACGTCAAGCGAAGCAAATGATGCCCGCAAAATTATGTAAATCAGCATAATGAAATATGAAACTGAAAATTTTGATTGTATCAATGGATTTAAACAAATAAGAATGCGTGTTTCTTATGTTTACATGTCTGTCATAATAATATGTGGCTTTAATTAAAAAAAAACCCTCGAAAATACTGATAAAATAGGCGAACTTTAACTGTATGCGCCGAACATTTTTTTTTAAAAATAGATTTAAAATATATCATGGTATACTTGATACATGTTACGTTTTTCTATTCGTATATTATAAGTATCAGATTAAAATTAAATATAAATAAACAGTTACAGAATAAGGATCCCTAAAATTTGAAATTCCGCTACCAATGAAAAGCTCTAAATATATCAAAGGAAATATGTTTTATTTCATGCAACTTCCATAATTTTCCATTTTGGGGAATTTGAAACAACCGCCATATATGTTTGCATCTCGTAATTTGTTTTAGTAGTTAAATAATAAAAATAACTACCTTTTGTAGAACTTTAACTTTGATTCTGAGTATTTATGTCTAGCGATTTTTGCGTTTCGAAACAGGCTGTCGATGAGTATTGTCATAATGTTAACGATATCGAAAAAAACTAAAGAATATTGGATATTAAGTAAAAGTTATCTATATCGCGTAGTTAAAATATCAATTTCCGTATGCAATCGATGCCCTGGACAATGTAGATATAGTTGCTGGGTAATCAACAGTTTGATTGCGCTTTATACAACTTTAACGTCGAAATACAATACATCCATAGTGCTTTTATCGGCGCACGTTAGGTGCAACCAGAATGGTTAAGTAGCCCATAAATATCTTTATTACGTCCGGATTCCATAGAAATTCTTTTACAATAAGACTCGCTCTACACGTTTTTAGAATTCTAACCACGCCGTCAATCTGAGAGTACGAGAGCAGTATTTCACCGTTGTACTTATAAACATTTGCCACGTTTCACTTTTGAAACAATACCTAAATCGTCTAAATCCCCTCGGTTGCTTGTTTCATATGTAGCAGAAAAAAATATCTCTACAAACGACTCAAATAATATATTATTCTCTCGATTTTCCGTGTGTGCCTAGCCAAAAGCGGCTTAATAGGGTTGTTTCACATCACAATTCTATAAAAAGTCGCTCAAAGTATTGCATTTTATTTACTTTTACTATCGTATCATTTACAATAAAATAAATATCCTTAAAAAAAAGTACATTGCAATGCAGCTTAATATTTTTTTGTAAGGACTTTTTGTTTTGTAAACTAACTTAACGAACATAAATAATGCATTGAAATAACACTTATATTGTGTGCAATTATATTGAAGATTTTGGAAGAAATTTATCTTGTTAGACAATAATTAATTTTGTCGGGACTTTTTAAAAACTTAGATTAGTTTATTTTTTTTTAAAACTCAGGCATAGCGCCATTTTTAAATTTGTTTGCTTTATTTGAGTTACTCCTTAAATTAAAATATTAGTGACACCAATCTAAAATATACATATATTTTTTTATATCTAAAACGCATATACGAATATGTAACAACTGACTTCAAAGAGCCAAAAATATGGCGTATTGATGGGTATTGATATTTATTCTTCTTTTCAGGAATAGTAACGGGGAATGGACTTCTAAACTATTATAAATATGAGGGTCGAAGCATTGGAGAAAATGACGACGCCGATAGAAGAAATCGTCGATGAGAAAGTCAAGGTAGGTCGTAAATAAAGCTCACAAGACGTATGTTCGAAAGCTCCTCACATGAGATATACAAACCCTTTCAATTTGATTTCCCCCATCTAGCGCAAGACCCTCGGCGCACGCGTTGAATTTCACACAACACAATAAGATATCGCCAAATTTGTCTGTCGGATTTCTCCACATTTCGGGGATTTGTCGGAAAAACTATGACATTGCGGCAATCGTTGCAATGTCATAGTTTTTCTGAACCGGCTGTCTCGTGAACGAATTTTGAGCCAAACGTGCGATGTGACAGATTGACAAAACTAATTTTGACGAGTGTTCTTTTGATCAATTTGATTTTTATGGAACCGTTCTGTGTACAAATACAAAGAGTAAATCGTGTTTGAAGTTCTTTTTTTTATTTATTGAAAAAAAATTTTTTTTTTTTCAAAAACGTTGGTACCGTCGATTACTTATGAGTAAATTGTAGGCTATATTCGTTTCCTCTTAATTTCATTTTGTAAAAAACGTAATGGGTAATACGAATAAGAATGTCATTTATTTCTTATATCTATTTGTAATAAATATGATTCCGGAATAATTTGATTAGGATTTTACGACCAGTGATTTTACACATTTTAATAATTTTTAGTCATTCAAATAGTAAGGGGAAAAGTATTTTTTTTTTGCTTAGCTCGGTAATAACTGTAGAATCTTAAAAACTTCCGCATATAAATTCATACATTCGTAAAAGCATAAAGTAAAATTTAGTAATTCAATATTTATCTATGTGCAGCTCTTAGCATATTGATTTTTACAGTTAAAGTTTAAAATATGTTTAATGCCAAATAATCTCAGATATTATGAAATTGAAAAGTAAGTATGGGTCTTTGGGTGTGTTACCAAAACCAATACTAAATTAAATAACAAACAACTCAATTACCATATAACCAATACTTTTTTACCATATATAGTTTCGAAATGTGATTTGGGGATAAAACCTTAGTTATTTTTGTTAATATATTTTTGAAAAGCTAATAAAATGAATTATTTTTGCTTTTCTTACATGCATTCATGAGAGAAATTCATGCAAACGGATATCTGTATTATCGACAAAACGTTAGCCTCGAATTCCAGGTTATTAAACTCCGGAGGTCGCTTTCCATATAGCCTTCACCCAAAAAGGTACAAATTGGGCTTGATTTTTCCTTACAAGCGATCTTCAGCTATTATTAATAGTAGGGAAAAGATCGATATATTATTCTCCTTGAACTGGGAAATATTTTCATGTCGATTAGGAGTAACGGTCGGATACAAAGAGGTAAAATACCTGTGGCGCGCGGGGCTCGTAACAACTTGGGAATACACTCCTTTGAGATACTGCCCTAAAAAATATTGGAATGAATCAAAGGATTTCCTATATATTTTTACCCTTTTTTCTGAAGAAATCGGACTGCTCCTCTTTCGTTGCTAAGAGAGCATTAGGTTTATATATTTTTTCAATTAAATAAATACTGACACTATTCTCACGCAATTTTATTTTCCATCTTGATGATAATACTTTTGAATGAAGCATTTTTCACAAAAATATAATGATTCTACTATTGCTTACATTTTAGTGATAGCTGTTCCGTTTCGTAGGTGTATTATTTTGGTTTTAAAACTAGAACCGCTTACGTATTTGACCTCAAGATTAGTTATTATTACTCTCGATACTTACAAAACAATGATGACTTTTTTGTGAATTTAAGTAATTTATTTATATATTATACATTAAACATTCAAAAGATAGGTATAAGTACTAAAGATAAAAAAAACTTAGTTGTTTTGTCAAATAAATCTAAAAACCTTGTAACATCCTTATCCGAAGCCAATGATGCATAGGGCACTGCATCGTACTGACGCAGTGTTATCTTGATCATTACTAACATGAAGCCAAGGTGATCGCTCCTGCGCTTCAGGTACCAGTTCAGGGTTAAATTAAATAAAAATTACAGTAAAAAATCACGAACATTTATTTTCATCACGAATCGAACCTGGGGTCTCCAGCACGGTAGCCAAACGTGCTAAGCATTTCACTAAGGAGGGGGACAATAAATATAAGTATTTAATATGTGTATTATTACTAATATCTTTATGAGAATTTATAATATTATTAATACATATCGTAATCATACAGGAGAAAGTGACCAAGTGCATTTGTTTACAAAAACGTGATTATGAACTATTTGATATCTCAGTTGCTTAATATTGCCCTGAAAATTTACCCATTGGATTTTAAACTTGGAAGTATAATATATTGACTTGTTAAAAATGACGAACTGCATTGATGTTTATTTTCTTGGCAGGCAAAAGTGACTTAAATGGCCCTCCTGAACAATTTACGTTTTGTCAGTTGGTCACTTTCTCCTGTACGACTACGATATATGCATTGGATTTGATACGCTTGTTTTGTTATTGACAGTTAAAGACAGTTAGACTGAGATTGTTTTATAACATACGGTGGACGATAAATGTAGTATTTTTGGATGTTTTATGGGTTGAACCGATCTACCAATACTAGTCCACGATTAGTACTCTTTCCACGTACTTGCAGCACGCGATGTATTCTGCTAACTGCACAACCAAATCTGTGTGGAATAACAATATTCTTTTACTTCCTTTAATGACTCTAACCCACTCCAATCACAATCCTCTACAAACCATATAGGAAAACATATTTCCTGCCTTCAAATTATCTATTCAATATAATCCGCACTTAACATATCGTTCACTCCTTTCAACAACGTCAAATATAAAAAAAACTTGATTTTTCAGGAGATCGTTTTTAAAGTTTAAAAATATAATAAAATGTATTAAAAAGAAATATCAAGCCACTTATTGAACTTTTGACTGTGCAACAGATCTTTTTGGGTAAAACCTGAATATTTTTTCTCCATTTGAAACATATTTAGTATATTAAAAAAAAAAGATAAAACAATACCTTTTCTTCAAAATGCAAAAACATCACTTTCTGCCCTGTAGCGGATAAATATTAAGTTAAAAATATGCCGCTTTTGCTGGGATATAGTACATTTTGAAGAAAAGGTATTGTTTTATCTTTTTTTTTAAATATACTAAATATGTTTCAAATGGAGAAAAAATATTCAGGTTTTACCCAAAAAGATCTGTTGCACAGTCAAAAGTTCAATAAGTGGCTTGATATTTCTTTTTAATACATTTTATTATATTTTTAAACTTTAAAAACGATCTCCTGAAAAATCAAGTTTTTTGATATATGACGTTGTTGAAAGGAGTGAGCGATATGATTATTGAATAAGTATTTTAAAACCACAGAAAACAACAAATAATCCTTAAAAAACGCAAATTTCTGAACGGATGCAAGGAAGCTGGCAGCCGACAGAAGATCGGATATGTATGAATGAATGATGAATGGAATTGAGGCGAAGACAAGCAGCACGGCAGAGAAATGCGTTAACCACTTCACTACGAAAGCGCATAAAATACTCCGTATAGCGGATTAAAATAAAGTAATTTTAGATACAAATAAGTCTCCTTAATTTCAAACATCTCGTTTTTTTTAAATCGAAAAAGGTCCATCTTATATGTACCATATAAGATAGACTTGTTCTGATGTTTTTTCGCCCAATTTTCAACCATAGTTAATTTCAACTTTACATTTTATTTCAAATCACTAAGATTTTTTTAACTTTAGTGACACACCATATCACGAAAAAGCAAATGAAAATCCGTAAAACATCTTATTTCAATCTCACACGTCTTATTTTTTAATGTGCGTATGTACGATATAAGATGGAAAGCAAAAGGAAATCCATAAAACATATTTTTTTAATTCTCACACTCATATTTTTTTATTGTGTACCTTATGAAAACACGAGTAGATATAGACTTAGGACGAAGTAAATTATAAATAAATGTAACTTTGTTTTAAAATCACTATAAATATTTTATCATAACTTAATTTAAGCTTCTTTATCAAGACTGATTAATACTAAAACACTATCTATGACGGTTAGGCAAAGGAGCTTGGGTAGATCTCAAGTGGCTTTATTTTTTTGTATTGATTAGCAGTCACATATTTAATAACGGACTTTTAGAAAAATCGTTTACTTGAGTATTTATTACTTGTAAATTATTATTGATTGCCTTTTTAATTTCTAATATTTAAAATAAGTTGATTAATTTTGTTAGTAATATTTTCAAAGCCCATTATGTAATTTGTGCCTACATAGCTAACATATATTGTATTTACACTTTATCCTTATCGTTTGTTTAAGTGAAACAACCTGTAGTTCTTCCAATACCATTATTTATTTTCTCCTCCATCCCGCCATTTGACCCACTTATTTACTCGAAGTTAGTAATCAAACAGGGGGGGATTTTTTCATAATGCTTACTTAGGGCGGGTTAGGGACACGGTAATGCCACAGTTTAATTAAACCCCATCGATTCTGTAGTAAGAAAATGACCGTAGCGAATCTACGAGGTTTAATCAAAAGAAAGCGCAAGATAAAGTACCGCTATCAATCCTGATGTTCTGTCATTAATATTCAGTTATCAAAAGGTTAAAATGGCTCATTAAAAGTTTTAAATGTCAGGAATGTCGGGGCAAAACGGATATAATGCGTTTGACGCATGCATATAACTAACTAACTAACCATCACGCCGCTTCCCCGCAGGGGTAGGCAGAGAGAATAGAGCGCCACACCACTCTGTCCTTGCAAACATTCTTCGCCTCTTCCACGTTCATGCATCTCCTCATACATACCCACCGATTGTTACGACTCCTAACCTGACCACTTTCAAGTATTTGGCATACCTGATTGTGCCATGTTTTTCTCGGTCTTCCTCTGCTTCTTTTCCCACTAACATTCGCCTCATAATTTTTTTTTACCGTTCTTTCCTCACTCATTCGTTCTACATGTCCAAACCATCTCAACACACCTTTCTTAATTTTATCGATAATGCTTATCTCAGCTTTGCATTCCTTCCTTATTTCACCATTCGCACATCTATCATACATCGTTTTGTCGCACATTCTTCTGAGAGATCACATTTGATCGATGCATATATATATATATATATATATATATACTCGTATTTTGGTATAATGTAATTGTGCTAGTAAATCAAAGGTCTCTAAAGTTTTATTCCCACATGTATTTTTTAAATATTATTTCCGTTAATTGAAAGTGATGTATGGTCGACGGGTATGTATGAGGAGGAGCATGAATATGGAAGAAGCGAAGAAAGTGGTGTTCCATTCTCTCTGCCTACCCCTGCGGGGAAGCAGTGTGATGGTTTGTTATTTTTTAGTTAATTTTTCTATCAATCATCCAAGCCAAACTAATTAAATTGCGATAGAATACATATTTTTAGATTATATTTGGTTGGTTTGGTTGAATCCTTTTTAAGACTGAGAAGGTATACACGTATTTGAGTCTCCATGTTATTCATAGTTATTATTTTTTGATATCTCAACAAAGATGAAGAAGAATATGGAAGTTTGGGCATTTATGGGGCTTACGGCCGTCATAGGCTAGTTTAAGTGTTTCTTGTAATCACTTTGCACACGTGTAACATTCACCAGTTCTACCCATGATTGACAGCCACACAATTCAAATTTTTGAAAGTTCTATATATTTGATTCGACTTCAAAACATTGTACAAGAATCACTAGAATTTTTCACGAGAGACATCTATTGGTGAGATGAAGAAGTTTTTTTTTTATTGAGCTGAAACTCTTATATTCGCATGTTAGGTCTGAATCCTGTATAACAAATCACATACATGATAAACGCTAGAAAATATCATTTTTATTTTATCATTTTTAGCTTATTATTCAACTATACAATTTATTAACAACATTTTGAGTGAGTTCAAAAATACTTGTTTACAAATCTCGATTATCTCCAATTATAGGAGTTATTATTCATATTTAAAAACGATAAAATATAAAATAACTCATAATTGGAGATAATCCAGATTTGTGAACAAGTGTTTGGACACATACAAAATGTTGTTTATTGGAAGTTAGCTAGGAGGGGTTTGGGGATAACCTGAATACATTTAAACAACTTCTTGAGCAGTCATAACCTTGTCGTGTACACATATATTAATACATACGAGTTTGTACGTAGGTATTTTATCGGCGATTCTTTGAGAGCCGAGTTACCCATGCTATGTAAGCGCCGAACAATGGTCGCATCTGTTGTTGAATTGACTCACATAATAATATTGAGTCAGTACTCACTGTGCGCGTTATTTCTGCTGCTTTATATGGGTTTAAAAGGAAAACAAGATTGCATTCAATAATTTCAGGTTATTTACTCATCAGCCTTCGATGAAGAGTACTATACTTATAAATTTTAATACTATAATGAACACCTTTTAATATTATAATTGTACCCTTCACACGTCACAATCTTTATTCGGAGTACCTGTCCTTCGAACTAATTATGCACGGAGTTCACCTATATTTCGAATGGCAAGTGAGAGTACAACTCATGTTTTAGCCAAGTTGACATTTTCAATTGCGGAAAATCTGTGTTGAAAAGTCTAGTGGTGGGCAGATTGTCCTCTCAGGATCTTTAAAAACTAACCCTCTCTGCACTGTATATATGTCCCTACTAGAATCATGTTGATTGTTTTATTAAAATTAAACACTTGAATATACCACTTTAATGAGTTTTATTTATATATGCAACTAGTTTCGAAAACTTACAGATGTTTTCATCTTCTGGTACAAATTAAAACTAACGAACAAAAAATATATTTACGGGGTATGTATAGGTTAATAAATATATTTGTTAACCTATATATATGTATGTAATAAAATACCTAGGTACCTACCTATACATTTTATTAAGTACTTACATATAGTACCTACATAAAACAGATCTACCACCAGATGTCGCATGCGTCGCACTGAATAAAACAAAAGACATCAGATAGAAAAAATATAATATTCTTAAATGTCAGAATCAGATAGAAAGATAGAAAAATAGTGTAAAGATAAATTAAGAATAAACTTTAAAAATAAACTTGAATTACAAACCAACACATTGTTTATTTTATTATTATACACCCACTTTACATATTATTAACACCCAATTTACAAAGAAAAATATTACCACGTTATATATATACCCCCCCTCCTTTCCCTATATTTATTAATCTATGTATACCCCTTAATATGTTTTTTGTTCGTTAGTTTTAATTTGTACCAGAAGATGAAAACATCTGTAAGTTTTCGAAACTAGTCGTATATATAAATAAAACTCATTAATGTGTTTAATTTTAATAAAATAATCCTTAGAAATACCTTCTGCGTGACTTGTGCTATATCGACGAAATGAAATGGTGCGATTTCTGTGTGTATCTGTAATAAATATACAAACCGGCTTCAAATTAATGACCATCCCAGATCCCAGAAGAGCACGAAGAGTCGTCACATTACAGAATTATTCCATGTCGTATTCACCTTATCCAACACCCTTTTCGAAAATTTATCGTCCTCCCGTTCTGGAGTGTTTATATACTTTGGCAAAGGTCTCAATCTTGCCCCTAAATCGCCCGTGCGAGGTTGTAAAAAGGGGTGAGAGGTGGCCTCCCCGAATCGAGGGGAGCTTTAAATTTAATTTGACTCTTTTTAATTGATTTTTTATTTATTTGTATACATTTATTTCCATCACAATTTATACATATTGAGAACTTTTTTTTTGCAGAGACCCACCAAGCCACCTTGTGTGTCTTGTCGGTGGATATCTTTTTTAATACATTTTTTATTGTTTTTAACGATTTTAACCTAATACCTAATATAGACACAAAAAAGAGATTTTTTTTAAGAACTTAAACATTTTACATTTTTCATAAAATTAACTCTTGATCTTTTACCCATTCCTTTATTTTGCCTTTGTTCCAATTTTATTTTGACCTCTAACATCCGTCGGCAGCAAATTAAAAATGTTCCGAACGATATATTGCAGTGTTCGACTCCCATATTTATTGTTAATTCTTGAATTTTCTAAAGGGCTCTTAGATTAAGAGCGTTTTGCGTAATCATTGTGTTCGTAATCTGCTCTGCTATATATCAGGTCTTCCAACAACTGGAATTTCCCACGAAATGGGCAAAGTTTAACCGCTGAACTTATGTATTCCGCGGATTCGGTATCAGTGTCTACAGCTCTATAGGAAACCTTCTCCTCGTCACGCCGCGGTACGCCGACTTTTCATGAAAACTTTTCAGCGATGTTGTTATTCCGGGTAGGTTGGTAATTTGGAAAGCAAAAATATTTTCGTTTTGCTGTAACCAAACGTATACTAGCTTCTTACATTTTTATATTACGATAAACTGGCAAACTATTGTACAATCTCTCGTTGTATTCAATTGTATACTTTCAATTATTGTTATCGTTTTCATTTTTAAAACATACTCGTAGCTAAATTGTGTTCAGACTGGGCCTATACATATAAGTTTATCCGTTTCAGTCCTTCTAAAATATTTGTAATGGAGTCATTTGATTCTTCGGATGCAGATCTATCTGTTCAATATAAATATTCTTTTCCGTAAATTTTATATATATATATATATATATATATATATATATATATATATATATATATATATATATATATATATATATATATATATATATATATATATATATATATATATATATATATATATATATATATATATGTATATATATATACATACATATACATGTTGACCCTGACGATGACAAGGTTTTTAACGAAACCGGTTGGAGAAAAGTAACAATAAAAATTGGTTAAAAACAATGTTCTTTTGTTTTATGTAGTTTATAAAATGTGCCACAAAGTATCTGCGAAAAAATTTAAGAAAATTACTATGATTTTGTATACTAAAACCATTTATAACTTTGTGGCATGGTAATATCTCCTCTCTCCTGTCCTTATCATTCATCGTTCACTTTGTGTAATACAGTAGTGTTTTTAAGTGGTATTCATCTTTCACTTTGTATAATACCACTTAAAAACATTTGTGAACGATGAATGATAAGAAAAGTGGTATTTAACTATAATTACTTACACATTTATCATAAATTAAAAAAAAAAACAGGAGAAACGAAATCAGACAACATAATATTAAATACTGATTTCCCACAAATACTACATTACTTATTTATATACACCACAAGGGAAAAATGATCTCAAATAATAAGTGGTAGTAATTACCGACGCATAAATATGAAACTCAAAGTAAACTTTATATAAAAAAATCTGGTCTGCCTCTGCAAAAATATAACATAAAACGATTACATGGCAGTTAAAAAGGTACTTAATTTTACATTACGGAAATGAAAATATCATTACCGATTCAATGAACGGTTTTCAGAAACAGTCTATAGTTATATGCATATTGTACCGGTTCATCAGTTTAAGAACTAATTCAAGTTTCGTCAACGAGAAAACGGCAGAATAAATTTGTCTTCCACGACATAAATTTGAAACCAACTAGTCTTGCAAATCGTTAAAGTTACGCGATGGTTTTGTAGGTTAATACTTTATTCGTAAGCTGGCTTTCCTTCCTGCCTCGTCTTGTCGAAGTCGGTCGAGATAAATCGGAAGACTTATTTTGTTCCGTTTTGCAAACTTTCCTCGATTTTCATACGGGAATTATCTGCTTCCCGATTTTCGGAAAGAAATTTTAATATATTCATGTCCTTCTCTGCTCTTTTAGTCGGTGATTTAATTTTTCTGAAACGTAGGCATTGATTTAATTTTTCTTCTATGCAGTTAATTGTAATTATTTCAACTTTACTTTTATGCTGCACGATGTGAAAAGTGATGTTGATTTTTCCGCAAATTTAATTATTATTTTTTTAAAGATAATAAATATATTCTATTTCCCTCCGAAATCACGATTAGTTTTAGTATAGGTTCTGCATTCGAGTGTGTAAATTTTTATATACTGCATACTCGTATATTTTAAATGTCACAATGAAGACGAAGCACCTATCGTTTTTATACGAAAGAAGATGAAGTCTAAGCATTCAAGTATAATTATTGTTGGATTCCTCTTGTATGTTAGTTTTAATTTTAATGTATGATTTGGCTGAGGTGCCATCCGCCGAAAATTTGTGAAGTATATTTTATGCATATATATATATATATATATATATATATATATATATATATATATATATATATATATATATATATATATATATATATATATATATATATATATATATATATATATATATATATATATATATATATATGTATATATATATATATATATATATATATATATATATATATATATATGTATATATATATATATATATATATATATATATATATATATATATATATATATATATATATATATATATATAGAATAAAATTAACTTGTTTCGGCCTGACATTTATACAGGAATAAAATTTTAAAAAATGTTAATGTCTGACAAACAAAAATAAGACAATTCACAAGTAACAATTAGATTTTAATCTACATGTGACCTGATGATGAAATGATAATTCCAAAACCGGTAGTCACGACGTAGTGTTTTTTAAAGTGGTATTACACAAAGTGAACGAATTGCAGAGTCTTCTTTAATCATCGTAACACGTCTTACCACAAAGTTAATGCCGAAACAATAAATAAAATATTGAATTACGTATAGTATATCAAAACTAAATATTATTTTAATTATTTACTCTACGAAATATTAACCGAATTCACCTTCCCGCGTCCCATAGTTATGAAACCACTGCTTTAAAATTTAGATAGTTCAAATTTGAAGGTGACCATTGAACTGGAGAGGCGCCGCCTTGAAGATTTCTAAAGCTTTTTGTAGCCTATTCTGTTTTTCCAGTGCAAAAACTCTAAAATTTATTATTCGTGAGAGATGATTGTTCTTTTTAAGCTCATTATTCATGGAATTCATTAACCGACCGTCAAATTTAATAATAATAACGCGCTATTACGTGTACTTTGCTCTCTTTCTTGAACTTATCATTAAAAAATCTTTTCAGAGCTTGATGAAAATTAAGTTTCATTTTTAGACGTAAAATATGAAAGATTATTTATAAATTGGAGAAATAAAGCTTTTTAATGAACGTTGCTGATGAGAAAAATCAGAATGATATATTGAATATTATCTCTGAAATAATCGAAAGTAATTTCCCGATTTAATTTTTTTAAAATTTAATTTGATTTGATTAAAAACTGATTAATACAGTTAATAATACAATTAATATAAGGACATTTTGTAAATATTTTAGTCAGTGTTTGATAATGTCCTAAGAAGACGAAACGCGTCTCGTATTAAAATATACATAAATAAATGTACAATTCAATCCAACAAACCTTGTTTTATTTTGGATATATTACCCAACAATGATTAATACACTATTTTTATTTTTTGATTTTGTTACTCATAATTTGTCCACAAATAATAATAATGATAATAATAATTAAACACTCTCCTTATCATTCATCGTTGACTTTGTGTAATACCATTTAAAAAAAACACTAATTCGTGACAACCGGTTTCGGAATCAACATCCCATTATCAGGTCATTAAAATTATGGAATGATTATTTCGTAACCGGTCGTCACGAATTAGTGTTTTTTAAAGTGGTATTACACAAAGTGAACGGTGAATGATAAGAAGAGTGTTATATTACCATACCACAAAGTTAACAATACTTGTAATAAACAAAATTTAATAATAATTAATCAACTATACAAAAACTGAAAGTCATTATTTATCTACAGGAGTATGCATTTTATGTAGGCAGAAAAGTAGTGCCTATCCTAAGTTACTCGCGTGACATAAAAAAACGCAAGCAGTACTTACCCTACCTTACTTTATAGCACCTAGCTTACCTTACTATTAATAGCGTGCTTTAAATAAATGCATAAAGGCACTGCCTACCCTATTCTAGCATATTACATATTTAATATTAAAAATTACAATTACTATTGGAAAGATCAAGAAAAAGTTAATTAAAAAAATCGTTTGTATTTCAGTATTCTTCGCAATAACTTCAGTACTATTTTTTCATGTACTATTTTTTTAAACATCTCGACAAAGATGAAGAAGAATATGGAAGTCTGGGTATTTACGGGGCTTACGACCGTCATAGGTTGGTGTAAGTGATCATTTTACACACGTGTAACATTCACCAATTCTACCCATTATTGACAACCACACTACTCAAATTCTTGAAAGTTCTATATAAGTATATGACCCAATTACAAAACATTGCTCTTGAATCACTAGAAACATCTATTCGTGAGATGAAAAGAACCTTTTTATTGAGCAGAAACTCTATTATTTATATGTGAGGTCCAAATCCTGGATTATAATCACATACATGAGAAACGTCAGAAAATATCATTTTTATTTTTATTATTTTACCGTATATTTGTTCTAGTTAATTTATTTACAACATTTTGAGTGTGTCCAAATACTTGTTTACAAATAATTATCTCCAATTATAGGAGTCAAAATAATGTGAAAAATAACTCCTTTAGTTGGGGATAATCCAGATTTGTGAATTGTGAAGTATTTGGACACGCTCAAAATGTTGTTCAATGTACTACACATATAATTTTATATATCGTAGTCATACAGGAGAAAGTGACCAAGTGCATTGTTTTACAAAACCGTGATCATTGACTATTTGATATCTTACTAGCTTAATATTGCCCTGAAAAAATCCCCAAGGATTTTAAACTTGGAAGTATAATATATTGACTAGTTAAAAATGACTAACTGCATTGGTGTTTATTTTCTTGCCAAGCAAAAGTGACTTAAATGGCCCCCCTGAACATTTTACGTTTTGGTAGTTGATCACTTTCTCTTGTACGACTACGATATATGTATTTGTAATTTTCTAAAATTAACACTTGAGAGTAATCGAACTTCCAAAGTTCATTAGTTTTGACCTTTATTCCTGTATTTTAACCATACATCATACATTATAAATACATACACATATGTATGTACACATAACGTATTATTACGTAACATGGACATTGTTTGCAAACTCTTAGGTTTCACCCTCCTCCAGTTAAGTACATGACAACTTCATTGTTAGTTTGATAAAACAATTATTGATTGTTCAAAGTATAATAACTAAAATTAATTACTGACAGTTTCCTTTATTTGAATTAAATAGTTAATAGTTTTTTTTCATATCTGAGATGCACTGTATCCATAATTTTATTGATCTCAAATTATTGTAAACAAAATACTGCATGTACTAAAATTACTCGTACTCGTTAACAGAAACTAACTAACTTACCATCACGCCGCTTCCCCGCAGGGGTAGGTACAGAGAAAAGAACGCCACACTACCTTTCTTCGGGAACATTTTTTGCCTCTTCCACGTTCATGCTTCTCCTCATAGATACCCGCCGATTATTCTGACTCCATACGTTAAACAACTTTTATAACAATATAATTTTGTCCATGTTGTACAATGTGTGAAGGTAAATGAAATGAATGCATAAATTTTGTTGATGGCGATGACTTTTACATGAATAAAATATAAAATTATACATTAAATATGGTATACTACTACAACTACTACTACCACCATCACGTTTCTCCGTAGGGGTAGGCAGAGAGGATGGAACAACACTCTCTTTTGTCCTGATATATACTCCTCGCTTCCTTCACATCCATAAATCTAGTCATACATGCCCTCCGATTGCGCAGACTTTTGTCACAACTAGATGTATATATATGTCTCTACCTTCATTATACGAGTATGTTGAAAGCCTTGTATGGCTGCATCCTTTGTAAAGCTTTGTGTGTGGATATTAGGTTACGGCTATGCTAATAAATTTTCTCGACCAATTTCCGTCAACGATCGATCTTTTGGTCATCTCGTTAGGGCAAATTAGTAGTCTCTGTTTGTCTCGAGACTCTCCCCCACTCTCCTTAATTATCTTCCGGCCGCTAGACTTTGCTCAGCTGTGCGATCTCCTAATACGTAAAACCTCTTGGTAAACATCATTATCCGTGATATTCAGAGTTTGTTATATGACACGGGGGTCGCTTCATCCCCCTAAACACACATTCACCCATAGATGTAACTGAAGAATTTATCTTATCATAAATTACACTAATTTTCCATTAAAAAAATGTGCTTTATTATGTATCAAATATGTAATTGGGGTCTAAAGTAACAAGAGCCCTTCTTTATTGACAATCAGTATTTTACTGTAATCGAAAATGATGAACGAAAATGATATAAACTCTTTTCTTGAATATCAAAAAAGTGAGTATTAAAGTTTACTTATACTTCAATCAACTCATTCAATAAACTTCATACTTTCGTAATTCCATTTTTGCATTTCTATTTAAATATATGTTTTTATGACCATTTGTAAACATTAACTCGTGAATCATCTTTATTCGTCTATAGTAGCTGTTATTTTACATCTCGTCAATATGGATTAAACATATGTAGATACTGGAATATTTTACCATACTCTTTATTTTATTAACATCGAATTGATTATTATTATTTTAGATATTCTAGAAACAGTACTTTTATTAATTTGTGTCGGATTGTGGTCCCGTGGTTATTGTCGCGGACTCTTGAGTCAGAGTTTCTTGGTTCTTATCCACTCTATCACAATAACATACCTATTTGTAATAATGAGCCGCTCAGACTCACAGAAGTAGGATGAAATTGAAATATTTTTGTAGATAATAAAAACACAAATATTTCACTTTTTATTAAAAAATATTGAAAAATGCGTATTATCGCGTTTTAATAATTAAAAATTTCATTTATATGGTATTTAAACTACCTGATGTATTTTGCCGGTGCATTTTATATAAAAAAGTGTTATTCAACATCGGAGAGTATGTTTCCTTACCTTACTTTAGTGACTATGAATAGGGGTTGTTGTCGTACACATGTACCTTATGTATAGTATGTAGTCATGGTCGCCATTGGCCCACCCGACCCTTTTCCATTAAGTAGATGCATAGTGACTGCCTCTCAGTCGACGGAGGGTGACAAAAGCTACGAAGGAAAAAGAGAGCTTTACAAAACATAATGCAAAGTACGTCAAAGGTAATAGAGGCCTTTAATTATGTTGTCTGCGTATAAGCTCCGAGTGGTTTGTGCGTAATGAGCGAACTAACAAAGCGCGTTTACCAATTTAATATTATACATTTTTTTGACATCTCAACATAGAATAAAAATATTATGAAAATCTGGGCATTTACTGGGCTTACGACACCTGTAGTCTTCCATTCTTCCATATTCCTCGTCATATATGTTGAGACATCTAAAAGTAACTCGTAATTGGAGATAATCCAGATTTCTAAGTACATATTTGGACACACTCAAAATGTTGTAAACATAATATTATGTACAGATGAACTTGATTTACCAGAGCATGAAAAATTATTATTTCAATATTTCACGCGACAAACTTTATTCTGACGTTCGTATTTGTCACTGTTAGATGTTATTTTTTTTTACGAAACATTAAAATTTGGAACAAAGGTACAACGATAAAATGCCTAAATATTTAATTAGCGCTTGACCTTCCTGTTCCTAAAACTAACTCCTTATGATATATCTAAAGGTATGCCAGTGAAAAATACGTCATTTTACCAGAAATAAAAACAATCAAATGAATGTCGATATTATGCCAATTTGGTTTGGTTGAAAAGTAACGCATTTGCGTATTATTTTTACTAACGACGCTTATTACCATATAACTTGAATTAGGCTAAATGGCAGGTGTAAAGCGTTAAATTATTCAGTGTGCCATATAAAAAATGTTTGTTTTACCCGTGTTATCCATCAAACCATAATTTAACACACTAATGTCACACGTGACGTTTTAGTTTTGACTGAAATTTTGATGAATTATGATGAAATGTTACCTACGATTACCCTTGAGAAAATTATGAAAGGCTTAGATTTTTTCACTTGATAGAGTATAACGCCAAAGTTTATAATATCAAGATTAAATTAAATTGTTTATGCTGTGAATAATTTTAAATTTTTTGTTTCAGCAACGGTGATCGATATTTTAGTACAGGGGATTACCTGAATATAAAAAATCACAAGGGGTTTTAAGATTTTTTCACTTGATTTCATTATATCTTGAAGTTCATTATATTTGGATTAAAATGAATTATTTATACTGTGTGTAATTTTCCCACGAGGTAGCTAAAAAAAATTATATTGATATACTTTCATACTAGTAATCATTCAATAAATTTTCATTTTACATTAACCGTTTACATTTTGGTCAAAAGAAATACAACACATTTTTTTTACTACATATACCACATGCTCCTAGAAGTATTAACTTTAGCTGCTATATCTCATTCATCTACAATAAAGTAAGAAAAATCTTATACAAATACCATCTATTTCAATACATTTTTTGAGTGATTTACCATTTCTTAAACGGAATGAATCGTGAATATAACATCATCATTACGATTTCTTGCCGAGTTCATTTTTATTTTTATTGTTTAAAAAAATAATGCTCGTACGCAAAAGCGATTATTTCGGAAAATGTACAACAGGCCATTAATGTGTTTTATCACGCAAACTGGATTCCATTTATGATTGGTGAGAAAACCGTCGGGACTCATAATTCTCAAATCACCTAGTAACTCTAACCCACAGGGAAAATTAGCTACTGGATTCTCTCTTACCGCCGGCACTTCATCATACATTGGTTTTATAAAATAGCTCTCTGTAGAATAGTAACAACGCGTGTAGGGGGAGACGAATAATCATTGACAGATTACCATTTATTGGCAGAGGAGAATGAAAAGAGGCATGAAATACATCGGTAGTGTAAAAGCAAAGGGGTATATCTGTCTCAGGCCAGATTTTACAGGAGAACAAAAACAAAGCTGTGAAATTAAATGACTCATTTGTTTTATGTATTTTTATATGTGCATATCTCAAAAAAACTAAATAAGTATTGCAACTACAGCTATATCCTTTTGCTAGATTATGGAATACTCTATTTTAGACATTTTGTGGAACAAACTTAGAAAATGAAAATTTTGACAGATATACCCCTTTGCCATTACACTACCGACATATGAACATGTGTCGGGTTGTGGTCCCGTGGTTAGTGTCGCGGACTCTTCAGTCAGAGTTTCTCGGTTCGAACCCACTCTACCAAAATTTGATACCTATTTCTATTAACGAGCCGGTTAGGCTCACAGAAATAGCATGTAATTGAAATATGTGTAAATAAAAAAAAACACATATGCTTACTCGTATTTATCATTTAAACAAAATAAAAAGTTTTTTTTCCTGTATCGCCTTGTAAAAAAACCATCAATTTATATATTTTGACGTCAGAAATTAGTACGTTGTTCTACCTCATGGAGAAAATGTGTAAAACATACGTTTTCAAAACGTAACTTATCACTGTACTAAATTTGTTTATTTTTTCTATGATAGCTGTTTCGCCTTGCCAGAATTTTCGTTTTGAAAAAAAGTTTTTCTTCGAAATATATAAGTTGAACAAAAAAAAAAAACACACATTTTTTGCCATATTCCAGTATGTATTAAAAAATATATATTGTGCGTGGACTACACGTGTGGCTTCTCGCGCAGAAGGTCGCATACTGATTTTGTTTATTTCAGAGTACACCCTTAACTCATCGCCCTCATTAGCCCCTGCAATGGAGGCTGAAATGTCGGATGTAAGTATCTAAACATTATGGCATGATGTCCTTAAAAATAAATAATAATCGAAAGGTTTTTGAAACAATAACTACTCTTACAGGGTGTTAACATTTGATAATGGTATTTTATAAATGTTTAAGGTGATTATAAAGAATTATTGTTATCGTTTTCGCATTGAAAAATTCCCACAAATTATTACGCAGGTTCACAAATAATAATCAAATTAAAAATTCTTAAAATTCTCTTCATGAAAATGCGAAAATAACTCTGTAACTTCAGGAAATGTTTTTGGTCCAAATTAAAATATTCAATACATTTATTTTACGTTTAAAAATGATTAAATTAATATTTATGTTAGATACTTGTTTCTTAAGAATTTTTCCATCCACCGCGTAGACATCGATAAATATAAGAAATTTGATTTTATCGTTACGACCTTGTATTTTTTTTGTTAATTTAATAAACAATAAGTGATAATCCACTCTGCTTTTAGCTTTTAGCTTCTGCTTTTTCTTTCTTTTTATTCGTGTTCTTAAAAAATATAACTCGGGATATTCTGTTTTTGGGATAGTTTCTAAAAGGGATAAAATCGTATTAGTCCGGTTTCTGAATATATTCATGAAAACCCCTTTCTGAAGGAAATGAATATCTGTAATAGTATTTATTATGTTACCAAAGTATATATTAAGTTTCCAGAATAATCCGTCCAAACTAAATTGTCTAAAATATTGTATGAATGTTGGGGCGTTGAAAAAGGTTTATAACAGTTAAACTTTCATATAACGAACTCCTATAAAGCGAAGATCTCCTTATTACGAATCTATTTTTATCTTATTGTATTTTTATTTTTTGGTTTTCTTATTGTATGTTATCTTTTATAAAGCGATCAATAATTTCTATTTTACGGATTTTTTTGTTGTTTCTAAACTGTCAAAGATTTACAACATTTTCAGTATGTCCAAATAGTGTCCAAAGAAAAAACAGCCTATGACGGTCGTCAGCCCCGTAAATGCCCAGACTTCCATATTCTTCTTCATCTTTGATAAGATGTCAAACAAAAAAAAATAAAGATTTGTTGTAATGCTAACTTAAAAGATCTTCTTCTAACCCTTATCCGCACCCAATGATGTATAGGGCACTGCACTCTATTGACGCAGTGTTATCTTGATCTTTACATACATGAAGGCAAGGTGATCACTCCACACATGAAATCGATAAGAGAACACGTATTAAAATTTTTTGTTTCTCTAAAGGTACGTACATATAAATTTAATTCCATGGTCCCATTTTACTAAATGTGAATTTCGGAATAAATCATTATAATTATCACATCTAGAATCTTATTTTTTGACATCTCATCAAAAATGAAGAAGAATATGGAAGTCTGGGCATTTACGGGGCTGACGACCGTCATAGGCTGGATCACTTTATATACGTGTAACATTCACCAATTCTACCCATAATTGGCAACCATACTACTCAAATTCTTGAAAGTTCTATATATACCATATGTACCCATTTCGAAACAGTGTTCTTGAATCACTAGAACTTCACTAGAGACATCTATTGGTGAGATGAAAAGAAATAATCCAGATTTGTGAACAAGTATTTGGGCACACTCAAAATGTTGCACATCTAGAATCATTAAAAAAATATTTACGGTGGATGTCGCAAAACGACGAAACCTGTAAATGGTCAGTAATAAAACTATTAACACGTTACCCATTTTATTTCATACACTCGTAAATCACTGTAGTGTTAACGTTAATGTCTATAAACTAAAGAACTGCTCGTGATATATTTTTCGATAGCACATTGCGCACTGTATAACCGAGTTCCGAATGGTTACCGGACACGTTTTTTTGTAGTTGATTAAAATTGATTATAATAATTGTATTTTAACTACATTAGAACCCAAATTCACGCAATATCAAAATCATTGCGTGCACCGACTTGCCCGCGTAGAAGAAACAGCTATAACATTATTAAATATAATCTCGTTATTTCCAATATTTCATTTAATCGTGAGATCTTGAGATTATTTTTACATTTCTTAACATGGTAACATTTATCGATTCAAAAACATACATAGGGGTTGATGTGAAGCACGATTTTATATTCAACAACTGCAAGGCTTTTATGCACGCTTCATATCGTGTAATCTAGAAACGAAGGCGGCAAGGGAAGGTTACATAATGACTTATTACCAGCTTTTTCCTAGTGTTTCTAGTAACAATACGACTTTAAAACACATTCTGTTCCTATTTACAACACGATTTAAGAAATTTAAATTGATTTTTTTATGAATATGATTGGTTTTGGTGCAAGCACATGCTGTACATTATTAAAGGGATCTATTTTAAATGACATGCATAGTATACTTGTAAAAGCTTAGACAGTGAATATTTGAATATACATGAAAAACTAGTCGTTAATATTATTTCTGGTCATTATTTTTTTTTAATTGTAGGGGTTTTCTTGGGATTCTTTTGTATCTCATACATACTACGCACATTAAAATATTATAAAATACACGTATAAAATTACTAATATGCCATATCTTGGTAGTTTATTTACAAATAAATAATTATGATGATTAAAAGATTGATGTTTTATTCCTGGAAATGCTCGTTTGTTTTTTTTAATATCCGGAAAATATGTCTGGCTAATTAAACTCATCGTACTAATCCTACGTTATATTCGTACAAACATAATTATATACCATACATGTAGCCAATTTTCTTAGTAAAATTATATAAATCGTACATTACTACTTCTTCATTAATAAGTTATGTAATATAATAATTAATTACTACATTGAATAACATCTTGTTCATTCGTCATAACCTTTTGGTAATATGAAACCATATTGGAAATTCTTTTTCTCATATTATTTTGTAATATAAATAATAGCTTTGGTTTCTATGTAATGCTTTCTTTGCCGGCAAATTTGAAAGGAGACCGATATATCATTACGTGAAAGTGTCCTTTGAAATATGAATTTAAGGTTTCTTTGAACCTTTGAAGTTTCCTTTAGAATACGAATTAGGTGGATGTGACAACTTCTGCCGCGAGATAGTATTATGTGTATATATATATATATATATATATATATATATATATATATATATATATATATATATATATATATATATATATATATATATATATATATATATATATATATATATATATATATATATATTTATATATATATATATATATATATACATATATATATATATATATATATATATATATATATATATATATATATATATATATATAAATATATATATATATATATATATATATATGTAAATGTATATACTTTTATTTAAATTCACTTATAAAATCCATTTCTAACATATAATAATATCAAATCATGCCTAAAACCTTTACTATAACTAACATGTAATTATTATTAAAATACAATACTTAAACTCATTCAATATAAATAAATTTTGTCAGAAACATTATATAAAGTCATGGTTTTCAACTCCTGCCATGTTGTGTAAATAACATTTTTGTCTAGCCTCACACCAGTCTGGTGATGTCGGTTACGACGAAATCCGGTTGCTGGTCAAATAAAATTCATGTGGAAAAAACTACATACGATTAGTTGTTATTTTATTTTATTTCATTAGGTAAGAAATCTATTTAATGATCGAAGGATACACACGACAACTTAACACTGTTTTTGTCCTCATCATCAAAATTTTTATTATTATTTTGTTATTACTTTCTTGTGCGCCTCGGCATCAACATTATACTTTGAATCTCCTTATTACATCTCATGACGCCATTAACTTACTTTGACTACATGGAATTATGTAACCCCTCCGTAGCGTGGTGTAACAATCAACTCTACGGTGTAATAGTTCGGCTACCATGCCTGTGATGCCGACCTAATGACTAAGCATTCTTTCACTTTTATGGACCCTGGACTAGCTCTCGAATCGTACGATTGATCACCGTATCTTTCTGTGATTTATAACTAACCTAACAGTCCTTTTTTGAGATGTAGTGCCGTGTATTTTGTTTAGTTTCAATAAGGGAGGTTATTTTATTCTCAATATTATTAATATTTAAAGCATTTACTTTGTGTTTAGTCATTTATACTTATTATTATTATTTTTTTATAAAAATGTTAAAAATATTACTATATAATTACTCACCGAAATTTTTATGTCTACCGGTTTAGAGACGTACCCGTCTCTTCGTCAGGACATTTACTACCACAGCATACAAACAATACCACCCTTCACCACTATAGCACCATTTACACACTTAAAACTAGACAAATTATTTAACACATTCGACTTTTGGTCGACCCGAAGACCAACATGCACTAAAGGTTTCAGCACAAACATGCGTTACGAGCCGAGGTTAAACATGGAGATTATTTATTTATGTTTGCTACCAATAGTTCAACACTTATTTTTCTTCCTGGCTCCGAAGAGAGCTTGGTCAGGTCTTCTCGTCCTCAGTTTGTAGGTCCTTCTATCAAAACATACACATATTTGAAAAATTTTCGGACCCTATCCTTAGACAAACTTGAATTTTCCTCTGCTTTACTTTGCTTGCCCTTGGAGTCACGAAAGGTGGTTTCGACACATTCTCAGTCTCTGGATCATCGAGAGAAAATTCACCCTCGTTGTCAGACAGGGTAGTGCATCTTAGCGTTTGTTTTTCCATGAAGCTTTTGTTTATTTAACTTAAAAGTTCTTTCAACCGACGGTCGTCAGACGTGAAACCAAAGTGGCCAAGCTAACTAGCGCTGTATCCGCTGTCTTTGGTTAAGCGATGACCGATTATCGATTATCGATCGATTATTATTACCACAAATAGTTCAACACTAATTGGAGCGTTACGTGCAGCGCAGTCAAGGGATAACTGGACAAGAGTCATTGCTTCGACAAGAGTCACAACCCTCAGTAATGAGGACCGAAACAGAGAAGAGAATTGCAATAAAGCACAATTAATTAAATTTAACTAAAATCCAACAGATTTCATTAAAGTTATTTTATATCTATCGTTATTTAATGTGTAATGAAACGTATTCGTTACATAATATCAGTGGAAGACCGAGAAAAACTTGGCACGATCAAGTATGCCAAATACTTGAAAGCGGTCAGGTTAGGAGTCGAATCAATCGACGGGTATGTATGAGGAGATGCATGAACGTGGAAGAGGCGAAGAATGTTTGCAAGGACAGAGTGGTGTGGCGTTCTATTATCTATGCCTACGCCTGCGGGAAAGCGGCATGATGGTTAGTTAGTTGGTTAGTTTAATATCGATTTCTGAGTGAAAAATGTCTTATGCTTCGTTTACTAAGTACCTATGTCCGCCTCCGTAGTGTAATGGTCAGCACGCTCGGCTACTGTTCTGGAGGTCCCGGGTTCGATTCCCAAGCGGGGTAAAATAAATATAAGTGATTTTTTCACTGTAATATTTATTCAATATTACCATGGACTGGTACCTGAAGCGGAGGGCTGATCACCTCTCTTTCATGTGTAAACGATCAAGATAACACTGCGTTAATATGACACAGTGCCCTATGCACCATTGGGGTGCGGATAAGGGTTTTATTATTATTATTATACTAAGTACCTACCCTCCCTTAGGATTTATGATATTCAAAAATAAATTAAATATTTCTCGTCCTTGAAAATGTCCTTTGTATTTTCCTTTTCAGCCAGACGTATCGATTCCTATCAAAGTAAGTTTATATTGAAAAAAGTGGCGGGACGGATTTACTTGTCAATATTATGTATTGTTTTTCATTTGTATGGGCAGGGATTATATTCCCGTGCAGGGACGACATTTAAATGCTATCTCTGTGATTTACGAGGTCATGTTGTATTTGCAATAATTTGCATGCTCGCGTGTTGTTTTAGCGTCGTAGGTAAGGACAGTATCAATGCCAAGTGCAACATATTAAATATTCCCATTTTTTTCAATTTATTTTATTGTCATATTGTTTTTTGACATCTCATCAAAGATGAAGAAGAATATGGAAGTCTGGGCATTTACGAGGCTGACGACCGTCATAGGCTGGTTTTGTGATCACTTTACACACGTGTACCCATTATTGACAACCACACTACTCGAATCTTTGTCAATAGTGGGTAGAATTGGTGAATGTTACACGTGTGTAAAGTGATCACTTAAACCAGCCTATGACGGTCGTCAGCCCCGTAAATGCCCAGACTTCCATATTCTTCTTCATCTTTGATGAGATGTCAAAAAATCATATGAAAATGGCTTGGAGATAATCCAGATTTTGCGAACAAGTATTTGGACACACTCAAAATGTTGTTTATAATATATAATAATAATAATAATTATTACTTATTATTAATAATCAGAGTAACAAAGAAATGCATTTTACGATTTTTATATTGCGTTTCCGTATGGACCAAAGGGACGAATTGTATCAAATCCGGGCTTCGATTCCAAATCGTTAACTACGTAGTGTAGTTAAACATGATTTTACCTCTATTCGGATAAAAACCATAAACCGCTTATTTCACAGTGACATTGACTTTTGAGATACCGATTAATAACCGCCTTATACTGATAATGTCTCAGTCGTCAAAAATGAACGTCCAATAATACCACCCTTGATGGAGCTAGGCTTATTCACGTGTAACTCGCTTTACTAATGAAGATTAAAATTATTCGAGAAAAACATGGCACGATCAGGTATGCCAAATACTTGAAAGTGGTCAGGTTAGGAGTCGTAACAATCGGCGGGTATGTATGAGGAGATGCATGAACGTGGAAGAGGCTAAGAATGTTTGCAAGGACAGAGTGGTGTGGCGCTCTATTCTCTCTGCCTACCCCTGCGGGGAAGCGGCGTGGTGGTTAGTTAGTTAGTTTTTATTAAAATTATCTAAAAATTCTTGAAATAATTCCTTCATGTATAACAAAATTTTAACATTTTATTTCGTAGTTTACGTTTTTTTCATTGTTTTCTTCACAAAATAAAAAAGCAGATCTAGATTACAAACGCAGCGAGCGGTATGATGTTTTAAGAGCATGTTTGTTTCTCTGGCATTCGAATTTTTCTCGCAATTATATTTTTAACTGAATTTTAGCCTAAATTCGGTTGCGTGAATTTCACGATAAAATATTTAAGTAAACAACGAAACGCGCGCTTTTGTGGGGTGGAAAATAAATGAAGATTTACGCATTCAAAGTACCGAAAAGAAATGGAGGCAGGTGACCTCGTGACCCATAAATTTGAGAAATCTAGATTTGTGCGCGACAATATTTACCGATTCAACGTGTTTTATTTCGCTACGTAACTGATCCCTGTATTGATAATTTCCCGGGGTCAGTTGATAATCGTGACTTCTTGCTATACAGAAGAAAAAAGATCCTGAATATTTTCCGTAAATTGATAGTCCTTGTATCGATTATTTTCTTAGTAGAATTGCGCTCGAGGTATAAGAATGAAAAATAAAATATATACCTTTGTACTTTAAAAAAATATGTGTAAAGAATAATGCATCATAATACTTGAAGAACATAGAAAATCTTCTCACTTACATACTTATGTGATATGTTTAGTACGTTTTATTTTGTAATATGGTAAATTACAGCATTTTTATTGAAAAACTTAAATCTTCTTTACGTTGCATCGTCACGTAATATTTTTTTAGTTATATATTTTACTAAAACGCCTTTAATTATGAATAATGTATTTAATATATAGTTATTGTTTCTAAAAGATTCCTTTTGTGTTTAATGATTCCTTAAAGGAATATTATAGATTCCTTTAAGTGTTTAATTATTATTTAATAGTTGATTGTAATGATAACCGTTTACAAAAAGAGATATTGCCCGAAGAATGCAGAGAAACGGTTGATGTTGTAATCGAAATTCGACTTATTTTCATCTTATTGTGGATGTCAATATTTATGGCATATTATATTTATATTAATCTTAATATCGATTTACTGCAGATACTTATAAGTTCTTAGATTTTTAGACTATTCTTCCTATATTTAGACTATTATAAATATCTATTCTATATTAATTTTTGTCGTGCAGAGAGCCGAAGACTTTTTAAACTTACTACAATATTGTGATTTTTAATGACTTGTTTTCTACACTATAGCATCAAAAATGGTCTTACTTTGATTTGTAATGACACAATTAATGATACACAAAATAACTGTACAATTTTAACAGGAAATAATCAACTTTTTTTCTAAAAATAAGCGTTATTTTATTTATGTCCATTGGATTCCGTTCTTCATGTTGAAGGTGAAGCTTAACACATAATTAATACGATGTTTGAAAATGATACGGAATGCATCAAAATATGTGTTATCGTAGATTTTAAGAAATATTGGTATTTACCAAGTAAAACATATATTAAAAATTATTTAACAACATTTTGAGTGTGTCCAAATACTTGTTCACAAATCTGGATTATCTCCGATTATAGGAGTTATTTATCATATTATTTTTTGACATCTCATCAAAGTTGATAAAGAATATGGAAGTCTGGGCATTTACGGGGCTGACGACCGTCATATCATGAATTAATGCCAATTATTAAACTGAACTTTATATAAGTTGATTTGTGTAATAGATCATATATGTATTTAAAAGTGCTCCGAGTTAAATGTCAAACTTGTTAAAGGAATTAACTTGAAGAATGCCGGAAACTCGCTAACTTTTTCTTTACCATCCTTGGAATATCGACTCGGCGCTTGCATTTCCAAGTTTGTGCGCTGCGAGCAAGTGTAGAATGTATCGCGGGTAGCTGTCTATGGAGAATCCAGATTCAGTTTGGACGTGAACCAGATAGTATGTATATAGGCGTGTGCATTGTAAGGCGATATAACAGTGTGGCGTGTACTGAAATGGCCTCCACGGAAAGCAGCCCTGAACTTAATCCAAGTAAGGCGGACAGTTCCTGGAATCGATAACCGAAGAAAACATAAATTTGCACTAATGTATTACTCCCGGGATACTTGGTGGAAATGGTTTTTTAAAATCCATTTTCTCATCAAATTAATAGGATACAATACTGGAGTGTTTTCACTAGGGAAATAACTACACAAGAGTAATTAGTCTTTTATTTTAAGTTTTACTTAGTAAATACCACTATTTAATAAAAATCTATTGTGACACGTGTTTTGATGCATTCTGCATTATTTTCAAACATAAAGTTTGTCTTTTTTGTGGATTTCTATTATTATTTTCAATTTCAAGCAAAAGTTATGTAATTATTGCACTGTGCTTCTGTTAAGGCCCACTATGCGATAAATCGCAACTTAATATTCCTTTAACTCAGGGAACATTTGACGTTATTATTTTTTTGCTTTAAATACCGTTTTAGTATTAAAAAATAAAAATTTCTTAGAAATAAATACACGATTTTGAAAAGAAAAAAGTAATTGAAAGGTTAAGATTTTTAAAAAATATATTAATTTTTTAAAAAATATTTATTTTATTTGAAAAAAATCGCGCGTGGAACCACCTCCGACCCCTAGCACAGCCATTCGCGCTCTGAATTTAAACGTTTGAGATTACCCTTAAGGAGTAACCTTATTTATGACGCATTTTTTTTGTGATTAAAAAAAATATAAATCACATCTGAACCATATTTTGGAATACATTAACTTAATTAAATGTTAAATTATTTTTTACATTTAACACAGTAGCTTGAAGACATTTTTACAGGGACCGCGCGGTCAGAGTCGCAAATTGGCGGACAAACTAGGCTCAAATTTTTCTTGAAAACGATTTTTCAGTTACATTTTTTGTAAAAAAAACGCTGTCGGTCCAATAACTGAAAAAACGAAAGTAAAAATTTCCCGAATTTGATATATTTTATTTTAATATTTTAACAGAAAATAATCGCCTTTTTTATCGTCAAAGTTAGACCATCTATGTAATTTCTACAAATATATTGGATTTGAAAGTATTAAAATGGCCTCAAAACAATTACAACTTGTGGTGAACTATAAAACAATGTGTTGTTTTCTTGTTTATTGAATTTTATGTCACGATGAAATGATGTTTCATTGTCTTCGCTTATTAAACAAAATATTCGAAGCAAAAGCAATGAATATCAATTTCCTTTGTGAATCAAACTTGGCAAAGGTGAAAATATGTACAAAGCAATACCATAATAATTATTTGAATAGTTTGTACATTGTTAGGTGTAGAATAATATAATATTGGAATCATCTCAGGTTTTGGTTAACCATCAGTTTAGTTTCTCTTTGATCCTTGTATATATAGTAGAATACCAGTAACTTGATTGGTATTCGCTTTATGAAATAATGTGGCCCAGTAAATATGGCGAAAAACAAAATATACCAAATACTCGTCCTTACAACGAGAGATGCCATTTGGGATACGGTTTCAAAAGTAAATATCTGTTTCATTAATTGATTCGGCAGTCACTTTGTGGTACAATCTATCCATTTTTGTTTAAGTTTTATTTGGTAAATACAGTAAAATCTCAATATAATGGACTAATTGGGGAGAGGGGTTGTCCGTTAAAGTCGAAAATCTGTTAAATAAAAATAGACTTAAAATGAAACATTTTTTGTTGAAAATATGAACCCTCTATTTAGATATAAATAAACATTACAAAACACAAGCTAAATTCAATTTATTGTCTTCGGACGCTCGTCTTAAAGGGACGTTGCTGTTTGATATCGACGCGCTTGCTTTCGGTAATGCTTCTTTGGAAATAGAATCAAGTTTTGTTTGCACTTTAAAGTTCACTTTTGTTTTATTTTTTTTTTATAATCAACTCTAAAACCACGAAAATGCGTATAATATAGATGAACTTTGTCATATGACGTGTAGTCGGTAATTTTACCGGATTCTTTGTCCATTATATCCGAATTTAATTAAATACAGGTTTTACTGTATTACTATTTCTTAAAATCTATTGTGACATATCGCTCACTCCTTTCAAGAACGTCATAAATCAAAAATCGTCAATTTTGAGTTGTGCATGTTTTCGTAATGCCCAGAAAATGTACTATATCCCAGCAAAAGAGGCATATTTTTAACTTAATATTTACCCGCTACAGTGCAGAAAGTGTTGTTTTTGCATTTTGAAGAAATGGTATTATTTAATAATTTTTTTAAACATACTTTATATTTTTTAAATGGAGAAAAAACCTTCAGGTTTTACCTAAAAAGATCTGTTGCATAGTAAAAAGTTCAACAAGTGGCTTGATATTTATTTTTAATACATTGTATTATATTTTAAAACATTAAAAACGTTCTCCTCAAAAATCAAGTTTTTTGATTTATGACGTTCTTGAAAGGAGTGAGCGATATGTTTCGATATATTACGCATCATTTACAAACACCGTGTTTTATTTCAATACTAAAAATAAGAATTTGACCGCTTGATTATTAATATTTCTTATATCTAAATCCTTAATGCTGCGTGATTTTGATTGTAAATTATGAAAAATGAGAAAAAAATAATCTCACTCGCATAATGGAAATATTCCAGAAATTATTTAAATTTACGGCATTATTATACAAACGAATATTAAGAAATGATTTCTTGCTTGTATTTATTGCCCCGTACTTATTTCTTAAAATCTCCTTTCCGCATTTTTTGCTATTACTGTGTAATTTTTATTGCGAAAAAAAATATTTGCAAAGTGGTTTATCATTTTCAAGCCTCGAGCCAAAGTTTGCACACAACTCATTTGCTTAAAGTGTAAATTACGGCCACACTTTTGCTGAAGGCTTTCCCGATATTTTTTGTGAGCTCTCGTGTATGTGAATGTTACGATTGCGTCGTTACATATCAAAATTAACTACGTCCACATTTTGTGTATTTATTTGTGAATGTGTTTTTTTTTAATAACCGTCGAAATGCCGCTTGCTGACATTTCTGGATTTTATTAAATGCCCATATTTTATCATGTAATAAGTAAATCGATGTTTATAAAATTAATTAACTTTGTTTTAACCACTTGTTTATTAATACAATTTAACCTACCGGTTTCGACAAGAACCTTGTCATCATCAGGGTTTATTTAATTCTAAAACATTCAAAATATTAAAAACATCCATAAAAATTCTTTTAGGATTTTACGGAGTGTGTGAAAGTTTTTGGCGAGAGTATTTTGATGTTTGAGAATTAAATAAACCCTGATGATGACAAGGTTCTTGTCGAAATCGGTAGGTTAAATTGTTTTAATAAACAAGTGGTTAAAACAAAGTTAATAAATTTTACAAAGTTTATAAAATGTGCCACAAAGTATCTGCGGAAAACATTCAAGAAAATCGACGTTTATTCTGATTGTTCCCAAACGTCGAAGTAAAAACTTAATTTTTTCTGATGCGTCCCTTTTGGATGTGTCTCAATTTAATTTTGAATGACGCATTTTCGTGCCGCCTTAAACAAGTTGAGAAAGGGGATTCGTAGGTCGTCCAAAAAGTTGACAGTTATCTTTTCCTAAATGGGCATCCGTTAAACTAGTTAAACCTCAACGGAATAAAACAAAAAGCTCTGATCTACATTGGACAGCTGCCAAAAATAAAGTACTGCAGTATGTAAGATGAAAAAAGTATGTCTTTTATTTATTTCAATGCTGTAAATGAAAAGTCTTTTTCATTTAATTTATGCCCATGAATATTTTGGATAGATACAACATAAAATAAAATAATCATCAATGTCGGTTGTCGCAGTGTTACGTACATACAGTAGTGTGGTACTGCAACGCACTTTATGTAGAATTTCGGTAAAGATCAGTTTTTCAAAGCCAGTATTTGCTCAGTAAGTCTCATCCCTGTATATTTTACAGTTAAACGTTTTTATTTATTATTATTTCATTTTTGTAACACCTTAACATAGATGAAGAATAATATGTAAATCCGAGGATTTACAAGGCTCATGATCTGTCACAGGCTGGTTAAGTGATCACTTTACAGATGTGCAATATACTCCATTCTACCCATGATTGACAACCACATTTCTCAATTTTTCGGAAGTCCCAGATATACGATCAATCTCATGACATATGAGTCCATATCAGCGGTGGGTTGCAGGGGGCTCGGAAGGGCTCGCGCGAGTCCCTTGTTAAATTTGACTTGGCCGGCGAGCCCCTTGTTAAATGAAGAGAAATATGGTAGATTACTGATTTAATCAATATTCTCTGATCAAATCAGTAATCTACCATAAAAAATGTCATCTATATTTTGTCGTTTGATGTACATATTAAGTATTTTTTCATTTTCTTTAATTATTATGTATCTTGGATAATTAAAACAAAATGATACACCTCTCCCTCCCCCCCCGTCTACCCCCTACACCTGCGAGCTGCTTGTTTGAAAATTGGCAGCCCACCCCCGGTACATATGAGTTCACAGCAGCCATCTATGTTGGATTGAGAAAGCTTTTTATTAAACACAGGCCCTTTTATATGTGTGGAATATCCACAGATGAATATCAATACTATACTGTACATGTATATGTAGTTCAATAGTTATAGGTTCTATAGAATATCAACATATTGTATGATACGTTTCTCTTCTGATTCCCTTTATGACTATTTATCGCTTGCCCGCTCTCAGGAGTTCCCCGAACCGAAAAATCTTCACCGCCACGAGTACTTCATCCATAATAGAAAAGTATTACGATCCAGAGGTTCTTTTACAAAGGACAAGTTTTCAATATAACCCGAACCTCGTTGTCCACCCTTCTGGGCATTATGCTAAGGAAAAGAGGGAGGAAAATAACATTATCTATCTGGAATTCTTAAATAAGTAATTCTTCATAATAACTCAGAAAAATGAAGAATACTTTTTTATTCTTATTATGTTATTGACGTAAGTATAATTATTATATTCATTTATATTGTTTTCACTTTTAAAAAGTAAACATATCGTTCACTCCTTTCAACAACGTCATAAGTATATCAAAAACTTAATTTTTCAGGAGATCGTTTTTAAAGTTTTGAAATATAATAAAATGTATTAAAAATAAATATCAAGCCACTTATTAAACTTTTTACTGTGCAACAGATCTTTTTAGGTAAAACCTAAATGTTTTTTATCTATTTGAAAAATATTTAGTTTATTAAAAAAAAAATTAAACAATACGTAGTAGCGGTAAATATTAAGTTAAAAAATGCCGCTTTTGCTGGGATATAACACATTTTCTGGGCATTCCGAAAACATGCACAACTGAAATTGACGATTTTTATATATATGGCGTTGTTAAAAGGAGTTAGCGATATGAGTGTTAGCTTAACGATATATATATATATATATATATATATATATATATATATATATATATATATATATATATATATATATATATATATATATATATATATATATATATATATATATATATATATATATACGGTGTTTGAATCGTAGTTCTTAGTTTATTAATTGTTTTTCTTTTAGTTTTCAATTTGTAATAATGATATGAAAATAAATATTTCTTTGTAGTATCATGTTATAGTGCACACATTTAAGTAGGTACCTATGTATTTACAAAAAAGTTCATACATTCGTTAGGACATTGCGATGCTTGATGCTTTAATATAACCGAACACTACTTTTGTACATGGTAGCCATTCATATGATTCCAATACATTGATATTTTGTATCACCCTCCGGCTGACCTCATATAATACGAGCTTATTTGCAGGATGTGTGCCAAATGTCGCAAATGTATTGAATTTATACTATCCTATTTCGCATACGATATAGCGTAACTACGAATGTAGCGTTTGATAACGTTAAGGGGATGCAACGTAACACAGAAACTATTCCACCGAAGAACACCGGAGAGGTCACATGTCTGTTCACGTCCGAGTTTTTAAAATAATGTATATTGGATACTTATTTGGTTTTTTAGAATATAAACATTATTTTTAACCTCCTAACCTTTCAATACCTGTTGTTTTCAAAACCACGAATTTTCGATTTATGATTTAAAATTATTCCGAAGAAAAACTTTTTTTTTTAATGCAGAAACGATGTTTTACAAAAAAAAATATTACGTAAAATGTTATCTGGATTTAGAGAAAATTAAGTTGCGACTTAACGAATACTGGACCTTAGCTACACGCTACATTCGAATTTGACGTTTACGCTTTGTTTTACTATCAACCGTGGTCGGTTTATGAAGAGGTACTACACAATTGTTCGGTTGTATGTAGAATGTGCGTAGTATAATACAAACAGCAGCATTGACGCATAAATTGTATCCGTCGCCAAAGCGTACGACGTTTGTTCGCACTCACTGTCAACAAGCGACACTTGTACCGTTTAAGTATTTACGCGGAATCCCAAACAGGTCGGTAAATAAGTAAAGTTTCAAGTGATAAAAGTCACGAATTTCGCGTTCAGCCGGCGACTCGGCCGAATGTAATGGCCCCACAGAGGGAAGAGGATGTTGCGAAAATCTCCGAGGCTGACACACTTCGTGGAGTGACACGATAATGACGACATTATATCACGACGGAACGTGCCGCGGGTTCATTAAAAGCCTCCATTTTCTCTGGACCGCACAGTTTTCAGCCCATGACAAAAAATATAAATATAGATAACCGGGTGATGTGGTACTTTTCCTTCGTGAAATATTTACGTCGTTTTTGCCAGCGGCCGCCTTGACGCGCTTTGAGTTGCTTTGTACGCGGGCTAATGTATGTATGTTGTATATACGTTTGTGATGCACATATTCGACTAGTAAATGGCAATATTTGATCGTTGTTCATAGATTGATTTGCTGATGATTTCTTCACCGTGAAAGGTATCTGTTTTGTATTAAAACTAATCTTTATCAATTATTTAAACGATAACGTAAATGATAATTTTTTTTGACATCTCTACATGAAGAAAAATATGAAAGTCTGTGTATTTACAGGGTTTAAAACCTGTCATAGGTTAGTTAAGTTATCAAAAGTAATGTATAAAGAGGCTCGTGCAACATTCATCATTTAACACACGATTGACAACCACACTACTCAAATTTTTGGAACTCAAAGATATATCATTAATCTCATGGGACAGTACATACGAGTTCACAAGAGCCGTCTTTGTTGGATTGAGAAAGCTTTTTATTTAGCAGAGACCCTTTTATTTGGATGATTTGGATTATTATTTTTTTTTTTTAAACCCTTATCCGCACTCCAATGGTGCATAGGGCACTGCTTCATATGAACACAGTGTTATCTTGATCGTTTACACACGAAGGAAAGGTGATCAGCCCTCCGCTTCAGGTACCGGTCCAGGGTTATATTGAATAAATATTACAGTGAAAAAATCACTTATATTTATTTGACCCCCCTGGGAATCGAACCCAGGACCTCCAGAACGGTAGCCGAGCGTGTTGACCATTACACTACAGAGGTGGATTATTTTACATACTAGGAAACTCCTAAATATACGATTTTAAATTTTTTTGACGTGTATGTTGGGTTGTATGTGAAAACGTTCTGTATGAGAAATATCTTAAATCAATGATTTTTCACCAACCATAAAAATGGCTTTTTATAATTATTTTATTATAAGGCACTTTTTAATAGATTTAACTTTTGATTAACACCTTTTTCGTTTTTTTAAAGTATAGGAAAAAATCCATATATTTTTATCTATAAATTTTACTCAAAATGTTAATAAAAAAAAATAAAAATCACCAATTCGAATTAACTTCATTTTATGACCGAAAACGACATTAACGTAAATGAGATTGTAGAGCTTTTCCAAGTGGGTGCCTCTACATTACGTTCAGTATGCCCTCTGACTGTTTTATTAGGCGAATACAGCTTTCTACCCTCACTCAGGTGATTATTGTACCACGATCGCGAAATTGGCCTACTTTTGTAAAGTTTCAGGTACTGCGTTAATAGATATCATTATTTAAACAGAAAAACACAATGTTAAAATCATAAAAAAATGGAATATTGTGTACTGTTCTTAACGTCTTATTCAGCCGCACATTAACGGTCCTGGATTTTTTTTACCACAAGAGAATTGCTTAAGCTGTCTTGTACGTGTCAAAGTAAATAAATATAAATGTTTTTAGTAAGTAAGTAAATCATTCAATTAATATTTGAAGCATTACTTTGATGGCGGCACATTTTGACAGAATGTTAGTATATAACCAATCAACCATACAGCGAGTGGTTAAACTCTAACATAATATTTTTTTGTTGATTAAACAAAAACCTTTAATCATTTGTCACTTTTAAAATAAAAAAAATCCAAATTTTCTTCTAATTAGTAGGAGTATGTTATGTATATATTTTTTTATATGGCTTAGCGAGATTTTCAAACTATACTGATACACAATTACCCTTGAAAATGGTTGTCTAATAGTTGCATCCAAATGGTTTACTCCTTATGTTGGATTGGATATCCTTACGTTTAAAAATAGTTATCTAATAGTTGTATTCAAATGGTTTGCTCCTTATTTTGGAAAATCACGCTTAAAAATAGTTGTCTAATAGTTGCATCCAAATGGTTTACTCCTTATGTTGGAAAATCACGTTTAAAAATAGTTGTCTAATAGTTGCATCCAAATGGTTTACTCCTTATGTTGGAAAATCACGTTTAAAAATAGTTGTCTAATAGTTTCATCTAAATGGTTTACTCCTTGTGTTGGAAAATCACGCTTAAAAATATTTGTCTAATAGTTGCATCCAATTGGTTTGCTCCTTATGTTGGAAAATCACCCTTAAAAATATAGTTGTGTAATAGTTACATACAAATGGTTTATTGGAAAATATGAAGTATTATCACTCTCTGCATGCAGTGTTAACCTCTTCCTAATTAATATCTTCTTATTGGTACCTACTCGTACATACTCTCCATAAATTCTGTCCTCTGACCTGTCCACTTTTGAGTATTAGATCTACTTCTTTTCCTTAGTTTCTACTTCCAATCACATTCTCCCTTTTATTTTGTTTACTGTTTTTTCCTTACTCATTCGTAACACATGCCCGAAACATCTGAAAACACCCTTCTTAAGTTTTTCGATGGCGCTTATCTCTGCCTTCCCTATGGCCGTATTTCTACATTTAAAAATTCATCATATATTGTTTTGCAGGATATTATTTTTTTATGAAAAAAGATAAATATTTGTGTTTTAATAAATAATAAAAAATAAATATTGTTTAAATGCAATATTGGTGTAAATAACACAAATATTTCAATTTCATACTATTTCTGTGAGCCTAAGCGGCTCATTATTAGAAATAGGTATCAAATTGTGGTAGAGTGGATTCGAACCGAGAAACTCTGACTCGAGAGTCAGCGTCACTAACCACGGAACCACAACCCGACACATTTATTTATCGAGATATTATGTTTCGATTGCATTTAGCCGGCTTTGCACTGTTTTATATTTATAAATGCTTACTCATGAATGAAGAAATTAAAAAATATATTTTCGCTTCATGTTAAGACTTGAATAAAAATCAACAAGTTTCCTAGATTGGCATTCTTCTAAAACTCAAGCACCATTTCGAAGTAAATATGTACAATGAAAGGTTCTCCGTTATATTTCATTTCTTTTTCATTTCTAGAGGGCATTTCTTCCACTTAGCCGTTTCAAAGCGACTTTTCCCTCAATCTCTTCCCTCCTCCCATTCGCTTTCCTTGTTACGCCATTTGTTGGTAGTGGCGCTCTCTGTTCCTTAACTTCATTTATGTTCTACGAACTATCACTTTATTCGCGCCCTACAGCCAGTGGATTCGCCTTCTTCCCAAACTCCAACTTAAATATATATACATATATATATATATATATATATATATATATATATATATATATATATATATATATATATATATATATATATATATATATATATATATATATATATATATATATATATATATATATATATATATATTGTATATACGTCCTAAAAATGATTATTAATTATCAAATTATGAATTTATTTTATTTTATTTTATTTATTTATGGTTCACAAAGATTGAAAAACATATGACAATAAATGAAATACAGCGCAATACAAATTGTTTGAATGTTTTTCATCAATTAGATGAAAACAAAACAAGCTTACAGAAACAATAAAGGTGCAGGTTAAACACATATATACAGAATAGAAATTTGGTTGTAAAAAAAGGTAATAACAATTAAAAGTAATGAAGTAAGAAAAATAAAAATAAAAATTAGAAGTAAAAATTAAAAGTGAAATTAAACTATGCTACATAAGGTACAAAATTCAAGACTCCACCAGATTGGTGAAATCAATTTGAAATTGATTTCACCAATCTGGTAATAGTCCTCTTGTATTTCTCCGTGCCATCATTAAATATGTCGATGGTGACATTGATCAGTATTTACTAAATTATTATACAACCTTAGCATCCTAGAAATGGAGTTAAAGTGTGTCATATTATTGTTATATACTGGGAGAGAAAATGTGCAAATACTCGTAAATAAATATATTTTTCAAGTAAGTTGGATGTGTCAACCGAGACGCGACTTTCTTTTATACATGAATATAGAAATCATTCATCGGGCAAACAAACTTAATATTTTAAACGACTTATGTTATTGAGATGTTAAGATCTACTTATTAGATAATTAAGTGAACGAAGAGAGGAAGATCCCACACGATGGACCGATCAAATTAAGGCAGCAGCAGGCACCTCAGTGGTTGGAGCGCTACGTGCAGCGCAGTCAAGGGATAACTGGAGAAGAGTCATTGCTTCTGCAAGGGTCACAACCCTCAGCAATGAGGAATAAGACGGAGAAGAAGAAAGAAAGTGAATGAATGTCGTTTAAAGGGAAAAAACTTTTTTTAACTTACATATATATTATGTTTAGTATATTTTTGTTTTTTGCATTGTTAACTTTGTGGTATGGTTATATAAAATTTTCCTTATCAATCATCGTTCATTATGCGCAATACCACTTGAAAACACTCATGAAGTAGTGTTTTTAAGTGGTATTACGCAAAGTGAATGATGAATGATAAGGAGAGTATTATATTATAATATTTATGTATGAAGATATTTTTTTCTAAACCATCTTTCGTTGTCTAATAGGTAGATCTTACGGGTAGTTGGGGATAACATACAAAGTGAAAAATATTTTGTATTACATATATCGTATTATGTTATGTATGTACATTATACGTTATCACGTAACTGTGACGTCACGTAATGGGGCTTTGTTGTTTTTTCGTCTGTCACATTAATGTAATATATTATGTATTTCCGTCCTTGCATATAAATGTACATATGCGCATGTTCATGAGCATATTATTATATGTATGCATACGTAGATACGCGGCTACTCTTTGGATGCTATCCACTCGTAATCGATTATGCCGTCTACGACGTTACGTCACTATTACATTGTTCGTTAGATAAAGCTGTGAGCGTTAGAATTAAAGAAAATTAAAGTAGAAAAACCCCCATCAAACAATTCTGGTATGATTTATGGAGAGCCTCTTGATTCGGGTTGTGGTCTCGTAGCGGATTGGTGGAATCGTTACATTTACTACGACTCGATTCCAATTCTGTCACAATTTTTTTCTTATTTTTAATTTAAATTCAAACATTTATACTGAAAGGTATTGTAAATGGGAATGTTTCTAAATCACTTTATTTTATCCATTTATAATATTTATATTTTTCAGCTATCAAAAGTTAATTTTTTTAAAAATTAAACTTACTAACCAACACGCCGCTTACTCACAGAGGTAGTCAGAAATAATAGAATGGAACACCACACTGTCTCTGCAAACAATCTTTGCCGCTTGTGCATTGATGCATCTCCTCATACATACCCATACGATTCACTGTTATAAAACATATTGTCTATTCGCTTTTATTTGTACCTCTGCCCAATGACTGCTTTAATTTACATGTCCAAGTGTATAAATTGTCAAAAACATAAAATTTTGTTACGCACACATAATAAAATCAAAATTAAAATAATCTCGTGTTATTAATAGTGTAATCGAAATTTTAAATTCAAGATTTTTTTAAATTTAATTTTTACTTCGTTATCCGGGTAACGTTGCTTTCCGCATCATTTTCAAACACCGTTTGAAAATGATACGCAGTGCATCGAAACACGTGTCATAATAGCTTTTAAGAAAAGTGGTATTTACCAAGTAAAAATTAAATTACAAATGGATAGATTTTTCCACAATGTGACTGTCGAATCAATTAATGATTTAACGAAACAAAAAATCTGCTTTATGTAAGTTTATTTAAGAATGTTATAAAATTTCAAATGAACTTTACATTAAAAAATGGTTAGGTGAAAGCAGTATTTTTTTTTCTAAATAAAGTTTTATACATTTTGAACATCTCAAAAAGCTTAAGTTGAGAGTGCGACAAAAATAAATTTAGTAACGTAAAATAAAAATATTGTTGCCAAGTTATATTTTCTCACTGACGATATTTCGAGAATGAACACAAAATTATTATTTTGGGATTTCTTCGGGGTTTTCTCAAACAAAGGCGTCCATAAATCGCGTTATCCTCACTGCCCTCGAATTTACAAGTAGCTGCAGAAACAACCGAGAGCCTTTAAATATTTTTTAGTTCGCTGAATTTTTGACGAACGTGACTAATTCAAAATTTCAAAATGTTCGTAATTCTCTTGAAGATGTCATTTCAGCAACTTTGTAATTTTAAAATACCAAATTACCTTGCCTAGGTTTTTATTTTAAAAGTGTGTTCACTTGTGATGGAGCTTGTGTTTTTAATAGCTAAATTAGCTAAAGTTTATAAAGCCAGGCTTAGTAGTTAGAGACAAAAACAACCCTTGAATAAGATATGAATAAGGTTGGTATTTGTGCACCTTGATTAGTTATCCGAATAAGCGTTACTGTAGAACGGGGCTACTAGAACTTTGTTGTGTTACTTGAGCCCAGTACATTTTTTTTATTTAGATCGTGGTATTGATCGAAGTATCGTGACAATTAGTCCCACCTGTCAGGAAAACAATGAATCATGTCGATACGTTCTTTATTGTAGACCAAATACAGTTTTTTTTTTGTACTGGGCTCAAGTACCACATCAAAGTTCAAGTAGCCCCGTTTTACGGTACGTTAGAAGAACCTACGTTATAATTTTGTGGTAAAATAAACAATCTAGTCGTTATAATTTTTTACTCCATACTAAATAAATAAATAAAAACCTCGTAATATTTAAAATGTCTCCATTGACATCTCAACAGAGATCAATAATAGTATGAAAATATTGGTATTTACAGGACTTACAACTTGTCATAGGCTGGTTAAAACGACCATTTTACACACTTGTAATATTCACCATTCTACCCATGGTTGACAACCAATCTACTCAAATTTGAGTAGTGTGGTAACAAGTTCCGAAATTTGAGTAGTGTGGTTGTTTATCATGGGTAGAATGGTGAATATTGTAGTGACCGCTTAACCCAGTCTATGACAATTCGTAAGCACTTTAAATACCCACACCTTCATATTCTTTTCATGTATTGATTCGGCAGTCATTTAATGTTAATATTATCCATATTTAATTTAAGTTTTACTTGGTAATTACCACGATATATTAAAATCTATTTCAACACATATTTGATGCATACAACAGCATTATCAAACACCGTATACGGTGATAATGATGTTGAATGCAAAAGTTGTGTTATTTTAACTAGAAATTCCATGTTCGTCTTTATCTAGCATATATTGAGATGTCAATATAAATAATAACCTGTTTCAAGTACATCGCTGTTGATATATTTGTTTATTTTTAATTTTAATACGATTACTTACATTTTTTTTGCGTTTACGTCTGCCATGATATTAAGCCGACTTGCTGTCCGGGCATTAAGTATTCACGGCCCGTAGGGTTAGTTGTCGGGGCGGGTGACAAGAAAGACACTATTATGGCAATCCACGTGGGATTAAAACTTTTTGTTTTCTGTGTAATTTGGCATAACGAAGGGCCTCAGCTGTCTAAATGACATCTCCAGTCCACAGGATTACGTCATCGTGCAATATGCCAGTGCCGAAGGGGTGTCTTATTTGCAGCGTTTAAGATTTTTAGTCACCGTATTTTCAACCCTTTTGACACCGTGGTTGATTGGTCACGTTTCGCGCTACAAATCCCGACCTAATGTGCCTTTCCCGTGTGGTTTATTTAATCTGCGAACTTTATTCAAAGCGTTATATCGAAACCGTGTCTCGGAATTTGTATTTAATCTCTTGTTTAAAACGTAAAGGTAACATATCACGTATGTGTAATATAATATGTAAAGAATGTGTAATTTTGTGTGGTTATTCCTACCTGATATAAAATACGCATACTTTTGGAATATATAAAGCTTATTATGCTGAGATTCAAAATGAAATTTTCTGTAAAATATTTGAAATCCTACGAAATAATTATTAAAAAAAATGGTTTTCATGTTGTACATGCTAATAGTAGTTTTGTATATCCAATGAAAAGGGTATTAAATCTATTTTCCTTGTCTATGAGGTTTCTAGCGTTTTACTTAGCGTACGTATTTTTCAAATCACTGTGGCTACAAGCGATTTTAATCATACCCAAATATTACATCTTTTTACGTATATATCTCATTATTTTAGTTTCAACAGAGGGTGTTTCCCTGAATCAGTGATACTTCGAAAAATATATCAAAGAATTCTTATGTTTTTATTGAGAAGGCATATTCTACCATTTTATATCTCATTTATGAGGCGAATGTAATTGGGAAAAGCAGCAGAGGAAGACCGAGAAAAACATGGCACGATCAGGTATGCCAAATACTTGAAAGTGGTCAGGTTAGGAGTCGTAACAATCGGCGGGTATGTATGAGGAGATGCATGAACGTGGAAGAGGCGAAGAATGATTGCAAGGACAGAGTGGTGTGGCGCTCTATTCTCTCTGTCTACCCCTGCGGGGAAGCGGCGTGATGGTTAGTTAGTTAGTTAGTTGGTATCTCATTTATACGTATTTCATGTGAGTACAAAGTCATTTATATGTCAATTTGTCCCCCCCTGGATATCATTCCAAAACTGCTTGTCACATTTTATTTTATTTGTGTAATCAGTTGGTACATCAGCGATTTTAGTACAAACCAGCAATATTTTACAACCAATCAATTAAAAACAAGTTTTTTTACATATACGCATATCTGATATCTTTCGTCTGAACTGAATCCAATTCAAAAGTATATAAATCTTGCCGTCTATTACAATAAATTATAGTACTTACATTACCGTAACGGGTGTATATTATTACTATCACTAGACTTTTTGATGCGTTCCCCGAATTTTATTTTAGCCAATAAAAAAGACGTATAGTTTTATCAAAATGGGATCTTTTTATACGGATTTATCTTTTATTTTTAAATGATATATTAGATGTTATACTATCGCTCTTCTGGTTGTCTTTATTGGAGATTTGTAATAGGTTTTTATTTAATATTTAAAGTCATATCTTAAAAAAAAAGTCGGTGTTCAGTTAAATCCCATGTTTTTTAAGTAATAAATTAACAAAATATTTCACAATTTTTTTTATTTTATTATTTTTTTAAATGAAATATACGATATTATATCATTGTTCTCCAAACTGTTGTAATTAGGAAATTTTGGATTGTTTTTTTTTCAAAAAATATTTTATAAACGTGAACGTTCTTCCTTAGTATCCAATCTGTATCTTACGTGTAATAGATATATGTAGAATGTTTAAAAAAAACGTATTTTTTTGAAAAATTGAAATAAAATACAAATAATGTTAAATCTTAAATTATAACATATTTTTTTTGGTGTAGAAATATTTCGATAATACTAGACAATATTAATTTTTAAAATCAGTTTCCGAGCGCAAAGTTTATGTCTAAGATGAAATTAATGGTAATAATGGCAAATATAAAAGTCCCTTTCTTAAAAAAATCCTTATATTAAAAATGAGATATTATATGATACATTGTTTTTTTTAGACAAAACAATAAAAGTTAAGTCGAACGTTTACTTTTCTTTGGGATAGACTGGTTACATTTGTCGCATCTGGCACAAATGGCTTGGGTCCGTTAGGGTAGCGAAGCCATCGAAAATAGTTACTAATACCCCGAGTTTTATAAATTTAATATTTAAAATATTGATTTAACTCAAATAGTTTAATCTTACGTAAATAGTTAAGATAGTAAATAATTTTTGAATACCAGGAATGCATAGACAGATTTTTTTTATCCAAACTTATGTCCAACCTCCAGTAATAAAGGGGTGCAAAAAGAAGATATTTACAAATTTAAAAGTTACATAAAAGTGTAGCGAACATGGCCGTAGACAATCCTCTTGAATCAAATTAACTTACTTAGTTATAACAGTGAACGTTTGTGATGCTGTGCTCGATCGCAGGATAGTGAAATTAGATTAGCATAATAAATCGTAATATAAATCGCTGATTGCTTTGCAGAATTTATTCTATCCTTTTCACGTTTGTGGGAAAGATCTCATGATGGTTTTTATCATATCCGTTTATATATAAAGAGGGTAGAGCGAAAATCAAATATTAGTCCAGGGTTCGCATCCGTAGTACATAACACATGAGTACTGAATAAACTCGCGGTTTTTTGCCCGAATTGTGCGCGTGCGCGATCCTTACATCCTTCGCCACAGAAGCCTTAATCCATTTGTACGTAATTCCTTCCCAGGGATAAATGCTCGCTAATGGCCAAAATTACTTCCGGATTTGTTTTTCAGGTCTGTGTGCTTCGCAGACATACTTCCTGTTCGACATAATCTGTGGAACGTTAACCTTATTTTCCTTTATAGTAACATTCAATATTATCCGTGTGCTTTTTATATTGTGCCGAGAGTAATATAAAAGGCACACTTTTTTTTCTAGGTGCAAATCGTTGCTGTATTTTTATTATTTTATTTTTATTCAAAGGAATAACCCGCGAAACTTCTTCTTTTCTAGAGACTTGTCTGCAGGTAGGATAGTAAGGATAGAGAAGGATGTGTCAATAAACAAATAATCAAAGAGTCAGTAATAACTTTAAAAAAAAAATGTTTATGTTTTTATTATTAACACAAATATTCCAATTTCATACTATTTCTGTGAGGTTAAGCGGCTCATTATTAGAAATAGGTATTCAATTGTAAAGTGGGTTCGAACCGAGAAACTCTGACTAGAGAGTCCGGGACACTAGCCACGGGACCACAACCCGACACTTTCATCTCTGTATACACTTTTCAGTCTTCAATCCTGCAAAGTAGCTGTTTGTTGTCACCGTGGTCTGAAACTTCAGCCAGGAACTATACAAAGTATACTGTAAATACAACACCTCTAAAGCATTTTTTCCTTGATGATTTTTTTTCCAATTTATAATAATCTGGATGTAAAAAAACGCGTGGTTTCTTTACGTTATATTAAAGTAATTGCTTTTTCCTATGGAATTTCAGTTTATATTTGAATATTCGAAAATGATTTAATTCATTTGAAACATTCCTATAAATTTCTACCTCAATCAACGTCAGAAATGATAAACGGTAATTGAAACTATACAGTTATGCGCATCTCAAGGTATAAACTGATTTATTCTTTGAAAGGAGTGGTTGGCTTCGAAGTCTTCATGATAGAAAAACATCATTATGAATATAATTACATCTAAAAATAAATTAATTTATAAACATATTTTCCGTGAGTTGTGCGTTGTCTGCCTACTTGATAAAAGGCAATCTCAAGATTTTTCCGGAAATATTTCTGGGAAAAACTAAGTAGTTCAAAGGAATACTTTATTTTGTGTTAACTTATTATCGCTTCAAATATAACTTTCTGGAATACGTTAGTAATTCGTTTTCTGTACATTTTGCTAGATTTCAGAATACATTAGCCCTGAAGATGGACGCTGCAATACATCATGGTACATAAAAAAATATAAACTTAAATTAAAACGTGACCTTAGTTTGGTACCAGTATTTTTTTTATTGGTATATATAAATTGAATTCACGTAAATCTTAGGAAAAATAACTAAAATATTTCATTTATTGTATTGATAATAATGATATGTATCATGAGATTTATGTATTTTTTAAATTCTGTTTTTTCTTGGTAAATACAGTACCATTATTTGTTTAAATTGTGTTTCAGCACGTGTTTCGATGCATTCAGCATCATTCCAGGTCATTTTGTGTTTTCATCTTCACGGTGTTTGAAAATGATGTGAAATGCATCGAATTATGCGTCACAATAGATTTTAAGAAATAGTGGTATTTACCAAATAAAACTTAAATGAAAAATGGATTGATATTACCACAAAGTGACTGCCGAATCAATTGATGAAAAAATGCTTTATTTTATTTAAACATGATAATTATTTTAAGACTCTAAGAAGCATATCTGGCAAGAGTCTGCGAGACAGAATAAGGAACGCCAGGACAGGAGAAATATGCGAGATCGAAGATGTCGTTAGGTGGGTAAGGCAACGAAGGAGACAATGGTATGTGCATGTGAGGAGAATGGAACCATTCAGACTCCCCCACATTGCACTGTAGGCCAACCTCAAGGTAGATGACTCTAAAGAGATGGATCGACAGCTGGGAATCGGCATCGCAGGAGGCTAATCCCTCTTTAAAACAGGTCTCAAGGTCTACACCAAACAGAAGAAGAGGAGAAGAAGAATTATTTATCGAATAGTTATAATGTTTAGTATTCCGACATGAATTTCTGAGTAGCAAGGAACTAGCAAGTAGATAGCAGCTGCCAGTTTAGCAGAGTGCATGCCGAAGTGTTGGCGTAGTATGCTTCGGTTTGGTTTATTAAATATTTAATCATCCCAGGGCCCGAACCCGCGTCTGTTCTTGGTACTGACAGGATCAGCTGTTAACTTTGATACAGGAATCTAAATTTTACACCCCCAATGCTCCGAATTCTCGGGAATCAGCTTCCACGATTTTGCAACCTGTCATTGTAGACAAACACAAATATCTTATATCACGTTACCTTAATTTTTCACTGTTTATCGTTGCATTTATCACCTTCTTCTGGCAACAGTATTTTTTTTGTGTTTCCATTCAAAGGATTCCGGGCATCTTGCAAATTTGTCTTCAGATCTCTTTTAATCTTGTTTTCTCCGCCTGGTATTGATGAGTGTAATGAAGGGACGAATTTCTCCTCTCTGGCATCATAAAAATCTCTGTCAAAACATATTTTTTCCGTTCGTAATCATTTGCGCAAGAACGCGAGATATTATTTTCGACTATATATTTTCCCCAAACATAGATACACGTTTATATACTTATATGTATATATATATATATATGTATATATATATGTATATATATATATATATATATATATATATGTATATATTTATATGTATATATAGAAAAATACTGTTTTTTTTATTGTGTATGATTTTATGAATATCTTCTGATTTGATAGGCTACGCAACAAATCGATATAAAAATACTTGTTTTTCTCTCTCCGTATTTTTTAGCAAAATAAATAATTTTCCGTACTATTTTACTATTAAAGATGATAGTGTTTGTTTTATCAGTGCCTGTCTTTACGATACCTGAATATGTTGGATGTCAATAGATTCTTTGCTTGTATCCTTTCATGCGCATAAAAGCTCTGGACGACCCATTCACTCATGAAGCTTTGGGTATTAGAGTGACTAGAGTGTAATGCAAACTAAAACGGTCGAGATAGATTCAATGCATGGCTTTCTAACTACGGTAGAAAATGTTTGCTTTAAATTTATTTTTTTAAACATATTACATACCTACATAAGTCATATACTCGTAAATAATATTCCCGATGAGCGATTTCAATTTCTCATTTTGGGATATGAGATCAAGGTTAACAAAACTGAAACACGAATAAGAAATTAAAAAAATATATAAAAATTAATTAATTAATTAAGTAATCATTTACACAAATATCTTTTCCATTTTTTCAGTTCATTTATTTTGAATCCCTGACTGGGTTCTATTTTATAAATGTCAGGCAACTGGTTAATGGGTATAGGCAACATATTGTAAGGACCTTACTCCAAACTTAGTTGTGTTTATCGGTTCCACATGTATTTATACTGAAAACGCATTATTTGTTGATATAAATATGGTCTAAGTACAATTTGAGCATTTAAAAAAATAAATCCTAGATAAATATTATGTTAACTGTGTTGCCCTTGTTTCCTGAAAACGTGTAGTTTTCCTAAACGAATTTCAGGTTTGTAGGATGAAATATAGATTTTTGGTTGCGTGCACACTCAACTGGAGTGCGGGACTACTATTCCGGATTCTCAGTTATTATTATTGTAGAAAGAGCCCTTACATTTTGAAGTAGTCATATTTCAGTCGTCACCGGACGAATTGTATTCGACTCGTCTGCACCTGTAAAAATAATGATCTTCTTTTCTTCCAACCCTTATCCGCACCCAATGGTGCATAGGGCATAGCGTCGTATTGACGCAGTATTATCTTTCGTTTCTTACATAAAGGCAGGGTGATCACTTCTGCGTTTTAGGACCAGACCAGGGAAATATAAAATAAATATAAGAGTGCAAAACCACTAATATTTTACCCCCCTCTCCCTGGAATTCGAACCTGGGACCTCCAGCACGGTAGCTTAACACGCGAACCATTACACCACGGAGGCAGATTAAATAATGATAGGTGTTCAAAATCTCGTTTCTATGTACAGCCAAATTTTACACAGAAAAGTATTGCGCTTTAATTGAAATGAAGAATTTGCTTTACTCAGATTTTAAAACCAGTATTTGCACATACTCAAAACGTTGTGAATAAAATATGTATCTGGTTAAATTTTAGGGTGCATACAAATTTAAATCAAGTTTTCAGGCGTCTCCCAATATGTAAAATAATCCGGTTATGAGCTTGAATTCATTTAAATAAAATGGTTTCTAAAAGTAAGCTTTCTCAAATCAACCGTAAATGCTGCCGTAAACTCAAACATGAAGTAACGTGAGATTTATGATACATGTACGAGCTCCATAATCTAAAATATATTTCAATGGTGATTATACACACGTGTTTTTTTAATGGTCTTTACAAACTACTTAAAATATTTCCATAATATATTATTATTTAAAAAGTAGAAAAAAGACCACATTGGAAATGTTTTCAGTAATTTGATCAACATAAATTGATAAGATTTGAGAAATTTTATTTACTCCAACCTTGTTTAAATAGTAATTATACACAAGTCTTGTTAAGGCTTGGTTCTTTAACTGCTTAAAATATTTCCATAAGCAATTTATTATTTGAATAGAAGAAAAAACAGAAATCAAGATAACAAAAAAATAGTATTCAAATGAGAAAACGGTTTCCAAAGTTTTGATGGAAGTATGAAAGGATATAATTAAATGAAGGTAACTAAATATTAAAGTACGTCAAAGAAAATCAGAAAGTCATTCATTTAAATTCACCCTTCGACACGAATTCACCCCAATTTACGGTATGTAATTTATTTTTCCTTTATGCAGGTTTTGTTATTCTTGACTTTGATTTATATTTCTTTTAATATGTATGAGTACATATTTATAATTTTGACAGTGTTAGTTTTTTTATCACGTCATTAATTTATTATTTCTGAACGCACATTTAAACCTTTTTAAATGTTTATTTTAGCCAGCTATAGGTATATATAGAAGCAATTTAAAAGTTTAATTATCGTTAGTTAATTTCTATGTTGTTAATTACTTTTAATTTATAAAGCAGTGAATTTTATATGGTTATATTATGTCTTATATTACTTTGCGGTTTATAACGACCAAAAAAATTTTTGATTCAAGTTTTACTTGGTAAATACCACTATTTCTTAAATTCTGTTGTGACACGTATTTCTATGCATTCCCCATCATTTTCAAACACCGTATGATGCGGAATGCATCAAAACTCGTTTCACAATAGATTTGAAGAAATAATGGTTTTTACTTATATAAAAATTAAATTAGAAATGGATAGATATTATTAGAATGCCGAATGAATTTATGAGACCAAAGTAATATTTAAAAAAAAAATACAAAATACTCGTACATATATTGTCATTCCTACGCGTTACTTTCTAATAACGCTTTCGCCTACATTTAATTTCTAATATTTTTTTTTATTTAGTATAAGATTTTTTTTGTACTTTTAAATAAATTTGTATTATTTTTTTAGTACTGTTAATGTAATATTTCTTCTTCATTAAATCGCTTAAAAAGGTTGGAAAACGACTTTTGGTAACATATCTGTAATGATCAATTTAAAGCTTGTTGCAATAATTAAGGAAACACTTGTTTTTATACCACTTGAGTTTTTTAATGACTACAAGTTTCGGAAGCTAAATTTCCATCGTCAGGTCTGAATAATAACAAGTTATTATTCAGACCTGTCGATAGAAGCTTTAGCCTTCCAAACTAGTAGTCATTAATAAACTCAAGTGGTATAAAAACATGTGTTTCCTTAATCATTTTAACATGTCTTTCCCCAAAGTAAATGCCGAAAATATTAATTAAAAGCTTGTTGCTTCACATACCGTTGTAATGTAAATGAAATGTTTTATATGATTAGTTAAAACAATTGTTATTGTTTCATGTTTTCGTTTGAGCTGCTTCCTTTGAGGTTATGCTGACCGTTCTGCACGTTTATGAGTAAAGTTGTACTGCTTGCGGCTGGAGTTAAGGGCTGGCAGCTTTATAATGAATTGGTTTCCTGGCGTGCTGAAACCATCCGCCCTTCACCGCCGTTTCCCGCCCGCAGTCGGCTACGGCTGTGCTGAACAGCCACAGTCGATCCTGGCACCGATTCTTGAAAACGCCGGGCCGGAAATTGTCTCTGAGAATGTATCTGATCTAACCACGTAGTTAGTATAACAGTTCCTAGGTATATACCACTAGCGATCTGGCAATCATAAGATATGTCGATTCGTGACCACTGAAGCCATTTTATTAATTTCACGGTATCTTGATTCCAGTAATAATTAAATTGATATGATAATTTTAAAATGACTTTTGTTTTCGAATTTGACAAGGGACTTACATAAAATAAATTAGAAACTAAAATATAAATAAAATATGAATATTACTTTATAAAACGTAGATTTATACGGAATAAGGTTGAAAAACCAAAGCAATACAATTTTACGTATAATAATAGATAATGAATAATTTGCTCCAAAATATTATTTCAATTTAGGTTTTAAATCATTTAACGAAATTATTGTTTTAATATTATTTTTTTGTGTATTTAAAATATATATATAATGATTGAAGAAAACACTTGTTTTTTTACCACTTGAGTTTTATTATAGACTACATGTATCAGAAGTTAAACTTCCATCATTCAGGTCTGTATAATAACTAATCATTGTAACATGTCTTACCACAAAGTTAATGCCGAAACAATAAATAAAATATATATATATATATATATATATATATATATATATATATATATATATATATATATATATATATATATATATATATATATATATATATATATATATTTTAAATTAATGAATTTTGAAATTTATTTGAATAATTTCTTGTTTATTAGGTATATGAGTATGCGAAGAAAACAATTAAAAACTTACCTCATGTTTTACTTTAAAAACATTTAAATATTATCTTTTATTTGTTTCAGGTAAGGCAATTACGAGCACTTCTGCTGAAATTCGTAGAAATGAAATTTTACGAAGTCGTAACAGGTTTATTTATTTTTTATTCACTTTATATCGAATATGCAAAGCAGCAGACATTTTTCAAACATTTATAAATCAAGTATTTTAGAGTAAAGATAGTTATTTTAAACTTAACATTTTTTTGTCGGAGAATATAAAACAATTTGAAATAAAAAGCTTTAAAGTAGTGAATTACTTGAAAAGTGTTCACTAGAAAATTCTTACAATATGTATATATATATATATATATATATATATATATATATATATATATATATATATATATATATATATATATATATATATATATATATATATATATATATAAATATATATATATATATATATATATATATATATATATATTTATATATATATATATATATAAATAAATATATATATATATATATATATATATATATATATATATATATATATATATATATATATATATATATATATATATATATATATATCTATATATATGTATATGTATATATATGTATATGTATATATATATATATATATATATATATATATATATAAATATATATATATATATATATGTATATATATATATATATATATATATATATATATATATATATATATATATATATATATATATATATATATATATATATATATATATATATATATATAATAAAATAATGTAATAAAATACCTAGGTACCTACCTATACATTTTATTAAGTACCTACATATAGTACAAATCTACAACCAGATGTCGCATGCGTCGCACTGAATAAAACAAAACCCATCAGATAGAAAAATTATAATATTCTGAATCACATGATAGAAAAATATTGTAAAGATTAATTAAGAATAAACTTTTACTGTCGTTTCTTTAATTACAAAGCAACACATTGTTTATTTTATTATTATACACCCACTTTACATATTATTTACACCCAATTTACAAAGAAAAATATTACCACGTTATATACATATATATATACACAATATATATATATATATATATATATATATATATATATATATATATATATATATATATATATATATATATATATATATATATATATACACGAGTATATATAAATTTGTATAAAACTTTTCCTATTCCTTCAATTAAATAGTTTTGTTTAACTTCCTTTATACAAAAATTATAAAATGGATTTAAAAGGTTTTGTTTCTGTAGGATATTGTATTATTTTCTTCGCCCCATTGTTTAGCACACTATTGGTCAATATCCAAGTTTTCTTAAAATTTAATTGCAATAAAAAAAATCCGTATTAAAACGATACAAGACAGCTTTTTGTTTCCATCGAAAACAACATTAACCTTTTCATAGCCGCAAATAAATTACGCCGCAGTGCTCAACAGGCCAAGTATTTTTTTGAAAAAAAAAAGTTGTCTAAAGATTTTTTTTTTGTTGTTTTTATTGAATTATAATTTACTTACCAAATATTATATCCCGCATCGATTGTTGGAGTTTTATTCTTGAAGTTAAACCAGTTTCAAATTTTCAGGGTTGTCACACTAAGTCGCACACGCAAGTTTTTATTAAATTTAATATTAACACACAACTATTATTTATCAATGGAATATTTTAAAATAATAAGAAAAACACAAAAAATTGAGCAAAATAAAAACCCCTGGCGTTCAAAACAATCGATTAAAATAATCAATATTTCAAGTGGTTTGAGTGGTAGCCCTAATGACATCTGTCAACTGTCAGCTGAAAGTGATACCGATAAATCACTTAAAAGTATTTAAAAACTTTATAAAATATTTTGTGACAACTTCAACTGATGGCAATGTATGTTCCGTTTTTGACAGATTGTCAATATGAGTTAAAACTGCGGAGTAATACGTCATCAAAAGTACTGACGAGATATCTCGTCTCTGGCCATACGGGCACTCCGCCATTTGCCGAGATATCTCGTCTCTGGTAACCATCGGGTTAAGAGAGATATGGGTTGTTCTGAAATTACGTTGTGATTATATTACTTTTAATGCAAACCAGCAGCAATGAAATTTCACATGGTAATTTCATAAGTCACTTGTTCACGGGATCCATACAAATGATGTTGTTCTTAAAATTCTAAAAATAATTTATCTGAAAAACATGTTTTCCAATAACGAATTCTACGAAAATATGAAATGGCTTATGTAATTGAATAGGGAATTATTTCAATTTGTATTTCCTTACTGAAAATTTTGGAAGGAGCCTTTGAAAACCCTTGAGACACAACTTTCACATTTAATATTCATCTATCGCCATTTTCATTAACACTATCAAAATGATTTGGGAATTTATTCAACACGCTAATGTAAGAGAAGTTAAATTATTATTTAAAATCACACTGAGAAGAAAATGAGTTCAACATCGGACTGAAAAGAATTTCGGATATTTTAGGCAATGTATGTACATTTTAACCCTTTGTTCCCTGACAATTGACAATTTCAGAAGAGCAAAATAATTTATAGCGCATAAACCACGTTTGTTCGTCTTTATGTAAAAATATATGTATGCTGTGTGTATGACAAGACAAGTTAATACTAGGTATGCAAGACTAACTACCTAATTTTCTTTTATGTATTAATTTTAAATCAAACGCTGATTTTTTGAGTCTACTGAGTTGTATTTTACTAACAAAAACACATGAAAATTAATATTGTGACAATTGTTTCGCCTTGTTAGGGCATTATCAAACGAATGTGAAGATCAAATGGACTACGGTCCTTATGTAGCTATACAATTCTAAGTGACAGTTTTAACATGTGCAGCCATAATTTATGGGAGACAACAGAAGCCGTACCCTTATATTTATTTTCTGGGAAAGGAAGAATTTAGTAACATGGCAATTTTTTTTAGAGAATTAATGTTTTAAATTTACCATCACGCCACTTCCCCACGGGGTAGGTAGAGAGAATAGAACTCACACCACTCTGTCATTGCAAACAATCTTCGCCTCTTCGACTTTTCGCAATCTTTACCACTTTCAAGTATAACATACGTGATCATGCCAAGTTTTCCTCGGTCTTCCTCTGCTCCTATTTCCGCATAAACAAGATCATATTACAAAATGTAAAATCTATCAAAGTTTCATTTAGTTTTTTTTCTGTAACGTGTCAAAAAACATTTTATTTTCCTTTAAGGGCGCAGGGTCACATAATTCAACATATTTGTCGTTATGTGTATATGTCTTTGTAAATGAACTTTCATCATCTAATTCAACATATTTGTCGTTATGTGTATATGTCTTTGTAAGTGAACTTTCATCATGTAATTCTACATATTTGTCGTTATGTGTATATGTCTTTGAAAGTGAACTTTCATAATTTAATTCAACATATTTGTCGTTATGTGTATATGTCTTTGTAAGTGAACTTTCATCATGTAATTCAACATATTTGTCGTTATGTGTATATGTCTTTGTAAATGAACTTTCATCATCTAATTCAACATATTTGTCGTTATGTGTATATGTCTTTGTAAGTGAACTTTCATCATGTAATTCAACATATTTGTCGTTATGTGTATATGTCTTTGTAAATGAACTTTCATCATCTAATTCAACATATTTGTCGTTATGTGTATATGTCTTTGTAAGTGAACTTTCATCATGTAATTCAACATATTTGTCGTTATGTGTATATGTCTTTGTAAGTGAACTTTCATCATCTATGTAATTTAACATACATACATATAAAATTGCTAACCGTATAATTGAACATATAACTCCATTTGTTTTTCTTTAGGGGTCGGGCTTATCTGAAACCCCCAGGGTTTGAATTCTGAGAATGAAAAAAACTGTAAATAACGAATTTTATAAATTCACATTTTCCTCGCTTCAGTTTTTTATATGACATTTTAATTTCAAGCTGCCTATTTCATTTTTCTTTTCCTATCTAATATTCTGATACGTCTACCTGTTACGCGCTCAAAAGTAAATACTTACATACTCGTGTCAATATAAATAAACACGAGTAAATATTAATTTCGGAGAACGCTTTTTACATTGAAGACAACATAAATTGCTTTTCTTTTATTACTTATCTTGATAAATTGTGTGAACGAAATGTTGTTCATCTGTTATTATTATATGAAATATACAAATTTAAAACAAACAGCAACTATGTACATATATTGATTTTTTGTTGATATATCATATGTATATGTAATATTTTCTCATATTATTATTATTAATTTTTTTCATCTCATCAAAGATGAAGAAGAATATGGAAATCTGGGCATTTACGGGGCTGACGACCGTCATAGGCTGGTTTAAGTGATCACTTTACACACGTGTAACATTCACCAATTCTACCCATTATTGACAACCACACTTCTCAAATTCTTGGAAGTTCTATATATATGAACCAATTTAGAAACCTTGTTCTTGAATCACTAGAACTTCACTAGAGACATCTATTGGTGAGATGTAAACTAACTTGTAGAACTTCCAAGAATTTGAGTAGTGTGGTTGTCAATAATGGGTAGAATTGGTGAATGTTACACGTGTGTAAAGTGATCACTTAAACCAGCCTATGACGGTCGCCAGCCCCGTAAATGCCCAGACTTCCATATTCTTCTTCATCTTTGATGAGATGTCAAAAAATAATATGAAAATAACTCCTGTAATTGGAGACAATCCAGATTTTGTGAACAAGTATTTGAACACACTCAAAATGTTGTAATATTTTCTCTGTTTTTTTTTTATCATCTTTGTAAAAAAAAAACATTTAAAACAACACAAACAAGATACTTTCTTTAGGGGATTAGGAGCTTTGAAATTTGTAAAATTGCACTTAGAACAGAGTTGCCATGGTAGATCTGGACATATCACCGTTATTAAACAGTTTTTTAATGTCCCGTTGACCTCCCGAAAAGTACGAAACTGAAAATTAGTGAAAATGCCTGAAAATTCTTGAATTTTTTTCCTCAGAATCCTATCCACAAACTTTTTCAACAAAGTCAACTGGGGTTGACGAAATGTTTTAGGATCATGAAAATATAACGAAAAAATCAGCTTATGGCTTTTTATCAATTTTGTAAATATATTTTAAGCTAACTAAAATACTAACTTACCATCACGCCGCTTCCCCGTAATGGTAGGCAGAGAAAATAGAGCGCCACACCACTCTGTCCATGCAAACATTATTATTTTTTATTTATTTTTGGTAAATATATTTTTGTTTGCTAATTACTATTTATATAACGTTTGTATTAATTACCATGTAATGGGACAATTTTTTAACTTAATTGTTACATTTTTTATTTATGGTTACATTTATTTATGGTTACATTTCTTAAGAATCAACTTATGTAATACTCTTATGAAAAGCTCCGTGTATGATGAGTTTTATTTGAAATATATTAATTAATATTTTTATTATTGTTGATTCATATCTGTTTTAGAGTGTTTTTGTATGTTTTCGATGGTTCTCTCGAGTCCAAAAAAATGTTAAAGTTATTTTCCGTAAAGCCAGAATTGTATTTCAAAGTATTGTATAATTAGGATTTTCATCTACGTAGAGAGTTCCTTTCCCCGAAAAAATATTTTGTACCTTAATATATCATTCTGAACAACTGGGGATAGTAATATTTCTGTACAATTTCGCAATACATTTATTTAAGTAATATTATCTGACTTATAATGGTCGAAATAAATGATTTTATTGCCATTAATTACCTAATATACATGCATCCACCTCTGTTGTGCAATATTAAGAGCGTTCCAGGCTCGATTCTCATGGGGGAAGGAAAAGAAATATTACTGATTTTTTACCCTAATATTTATTTAATATCATCCTGGACTGATACCGGAATCGCAGGATTAATCACCTTGCCTTCATTTAAGTTATGTTCAAGATAAAACTGCGTCAAAACCGTACGGTGCCCTATGCGCCAGTGGGTGCGAATAAGGATAAAAAGACGAAATATGCATAGTAAAATAATCAGTCATTTTTAACATTCATAAGCATGAACATCTTGATTCGACATTAATAATATACCATGTCATAAACAACAACGCATTTTAGGCAAAAGGTCTTCAACACATTACCTTACATAACTTTTTACAAGTTCAGGCATGCTAACTCAAGTGCCCTTACCTTTGCTGTTATTTTAAACATGTGACGTATAATTCTTATAATTTTTTGACATCTCATTAAAGATGAAGAAGAATTTGGAAGTCTGGGTATTTACGGGGCTGACGACTGTCATCATCTTTGATGAGATGTCAAAAAATTATATGAAAAATAACTCCTATAATTGGAGATAATCCAGATTTGTGAACAAGTATTTGAACATACTCAAAATGTTGTAACGTATTGTTTATCCTTTTTTTAATTTTTCTTAGCTTTTTTACTTATGTCATCTGCATACTATCAAATATATACAGTAATTCAACGCCCAGATCAATGAATCTGGGCGCAAAACTGATTACTTTGCCTTCATTGACTATCAAGTCGATACCGCTTTATTGGGTACAAATATTTAAAAAAAATACTATATGATTAACCAGTTTATCGACGTTGAATTTTTCTTTCTTTACCGCTTTTCATTGTAAGTTTCATAGTAAGGTTAATTAGGTTGACACCTAAGAATTTACACAACGAATTCCGTAATTCAATTTGTCAACAGTTTCCCGTTTCCTTGATAATTTAATCAGGAAATAACCCTAAACGTCGGATATAGTATAAGTTAGTTTCGGCGGGCACATCATTTTGTGTACCCTGTCGGGACTTTGCCAGTATTAATTCGCCTGTAATTAATATTAATGAGACTAATCAGATAATAATGGGTTGAATTAGAAATTCAATATGTTTGGGTTAATTGTAAGTCAAATATAGTTCTCAGCCATGCTATATTATAATGTAAGTATAATAATAACGATTAATTAAATACCCACAATAAAACAAACATATATTTCTCCCTTTCATTCATGTATAAAATAAATGTGTTACATATATCGCTCACTCCTTTCAATAACGTCATATATCAAAAAACTTGATTTTTCAGGAGATCGTTTTCTAACTTTAAAAATATAATGCAATGTATTAAAAATAGATATCAAGTCACTTATTGATTTTCTTACTGTGCAACAGATCTTTTTTATGTAAAACCTGAATGTTTTTTCTACATTAGAAAAATATTTAGTATTTCTTGAATGTTTTCCGCAGATACTTTATAGCACATTTTATAATAATTAAAGAAAACACTTCGTTTTTTACCACTTGAGTTTAATTATAGACTACATGTTTCAGAAGCTAAACTTCCATCATTCAGGTCTGTATAATAACTAAAATATAAAATATAAAATTGTTCTATAAATAAGGATAGGGGGAAAGTAAGGGGAAAGGGTTAGTCAAGGAACGGAGTTTGAAAACAAAGGAAAAATTGAAAGCAATGGCGAAGAATTTTGAAACAATATATTATTTAATAAATTATTATTAGAATTCAGGTTTTTTCAAAGTTGATTAATTTTATAAAGTTTATAAAATTAATCAACTTTGTTTTTAACCACTTTTTTATTAATACAATTTAACTTACTTATGGCAGTTTGATAATTTCTGTAAAACGTAAGTGTTTAATGAACGAAAACTGAAAATAATTAGTTTTTTTGCTGTCACAAATAAAACATAATTTTTAGCGATTTGCTAGTTCCCGTCAAATTATGCTTGAACGTTATCATGCATATGTTTTTCCATTATTACTTGGTAATTTACGTAAATGCTCATATAACTGTGGACGTTTTAATACAAAACCGTTTTAAATTGTTATATCCAACGTAGCGTCTATAACAAATTGTATCGTGATATAACATGTCTGCGAATTTAACATTTTAATTGCGTTTTACACCGAATAAAAATAGCAATAAATCTTCTTAATTAATAATAGATTTATATTATCCACTGACACTTCGTGATGGAATTGCATTTTTAATTTATTATTAGATTAAAACCAATATTTTTAGCTTTTCCACTTTTTTATTTGACCAGCGACCGGGTTTCGTCGTTACCGACATCATCAGACTGGATGATGTCGGTAACGACGAAACCCGGACGACGATGACCAGTCTGATGATGTCGGTAACGACGAAACCCGGTCGCTGGTCAAATAAAAAAGTGGAAAAGCTAAAAATATTGGTTTTAATCTAATAATAAATCTTCTTAATTACCTACGAGTATGTTCGAAATAATTTTCATACATAATTTACTGATTATACAATACGTGAATTTATCCAGCCGTTGAATTTTTGATAATTGAAACATTTCTTGATCGGCAAAAAAATATGTTTTATGTATTTAGGCTAATAGTGTGTACTAACGCGTCTGTTGTATCAGTTCTGAGTCACCAAAAGCAAACACGATTAAAATTTCTCATGGATACTCTCCTATCGATTCTAATGTGAACGGGTTGAAAATTCACGGAAACAGCAACAGCGGATTATTCTGGCATCGTATCAGGCTTGAAAAATAAATTTAGAGCTATGAAAATATGATATCTAAAGCTTAATTTTCTTATTCTATACATATAAAAAATTAATGTATGTATGTTTGTATATTTATCCTCTAAAGCACGGGTGGCCAACCCGCGGTCCGCGGTCATGTATGAAGAAAATATTTTAAAATCAGTAACATATTTGTAATACACGGTTTTGATACATTAAGAAAATTTATGCCCTCAAGTATTATCTATGAGCCAAGTCATGCATGTTGTTATAAAAACAGTGAACTATATCCGTTCGCACATTCTTCAGTATCGTCAATTTAAGGCAATCTCGAAAAATCTCGAAAACCGAAAAACGAAGAGAAATTATAATCTTGCACTCAGTGGCCATTGATAAATCGGTTTCATATAAAATAAAATTGGTAATATTGTTTAATTTATATGTCCTAATTCATATTTTTGATTTTTAAAATTTTTCTAAATGTTTATTACTATACAGATATTTTTTTGTTGGTTCAATCTTTGTTTCCTTCTCAAATCTGATAGTAGTAATATATTTTTTTCACAACTACCCTGATTGTACTTTCTGATTACCTCTGCGTTCAAATTGTTTATAATACTTACAAAAAATCAGTAATTATGAAATTCGTTATGATTTTTTTCTAATGTCTGTATATTTTTACATTTGAAAACACAGTAGAACCTCATTTCGTTGATATGACAGGTTTTTGTTCCAAATAATTAAAAAAAAATCAGAATCTTTATCCATATAAATCAATGTAAGTAGGTATGTGTAATATACCTGTATAACAACGTTCAACCCATTTCAATGAAATATACATATATATATATATATATATATATATATATATATATATATATATATATATATATATATATATATATATATATATATATATATATATATATATATATATATATATATATATATATATATATATTACAAAACAATTTACAAATTTACAATTTACATAAGTATGTATGTGCATGAGATGAGATGTATCTATGTTTTTCTTTTCCATTTGGACAAACCGAGTCACAACAATGCGTGGCCGGGTCCAGCTAGTACTGCAGAAAAATAAATCAGCGTTATTTTTAAAACATGAATTCAGAATGCGGCAGGTCGTCTTATTTTAGCATCTGAACCAAATTCATTGAAATGTGAATTGTAACAGAAATAAATCTTACAGCGTCCTGGGTCGGAGAAACAATACAAAAAAATTAAAAATATGTATTTTTTAAACAAGCATTTATTTTTTTAGCCATGGTTTTGTATTAATGTGATTAATGACGAAAATGAATCACAATTAATGCCCTTTATTTTATTAAAAAAATGTGACATAATTTTTTTTCTTCTTTTATAACTGTTTACATAAAATACGAAAAAAGCAATAATCAGAATAGGATTGGAGCGGGTAGGTATATATTTACCCATTTTCGTGACGATGTGGTGGAATTCTGAGCTTGTATAGAATATGGGTTAATGGGAAATACGAGCTCCGTTAGTATTCATCAATCACTTAAATTCCATACCAAGGTCACAATAATAAAATTCCCATCGTGGTATCACAACAACCTCCCTACATCCAGGATGTTCAAATGCATATTTAATGTGTTATTTATTTTTTATTGCCTTTTTTTCAAGCGGTTATGCATGTATAATCCACGTAAAATTATCATGTAAACTAAATATTTGTGTGATCTGTGATTTTGAATTTAAGGATCGATCGATTTATCGGGCCCGAAATTACTTTGTGTAATATTTTTTTCTGCTGTCGGTATTCCATAATATTCGAAAGAAATGTTGAAATATTCGACTTTTTCCATATGACTATTTCAAATATTTAACCAATCTTAAAAGCTCACACACGCACGCCTCGAGTTGTTGTCTAATGGCGACTGTTTCTTTTGCCTTCCGTTTATTCGTATTCAATTTTGTGATTTGTACGCTCTATAACACGTGTCCGAGGCAATTGACAAGAGACTCTCTGCCTCTGTTATGTTCTCCTAATACTTATTCACTTGTAATTCGTGATGTTTTTTGTAAACCTAGACCAGAAATATGGAAGTTCTCACATGCATTTAAATGGAGAATATATAAGAATATTGAGAAATTTAAATATAAAGAATTTTGGGAGTAGAAAATATATGTTAATATATAAGGTACTTTGAATATTTTTCTGTAAACTTTTCCTGGCCGAACATGAAAATGTATGAGCCTTTAGGAATATTTAAAGTCAAATTGTTTGTGCCAACTAAAATATACAAATATGAACAGACAATAACTCATATTTGAATGAAATTGTTTCAAGTATGTGAAGAACCCTAATATGTTCTTAAAACGAATTATTATTTAGTTTTGTATTATTTGAATTTGTATTAGATAAAAAGTTGTATCACTTTTTACTGGAAACCAAATTGTTTTTTTTTCTTTGTATTTGTTTAATTTGTATTTGTCCGTCTCCGTAGTGTAATGGTCAGCACGCTCGGCTACCGTTCTGGAGGTCCCGGGTTGGATTCCCAGGGGGGGTCAAATAAATATAAGTTAATTTTTTCACTGTAATATTTATTCAATATTACCCTGGACTGGTACCTGAAGTGGAGGGCTGATCACCTTTCCTTCATGTGTTAACGATCAAGATAACACTGCGTTTATGTGATGCAGTGCCCTATGCACCATTGGGGTGCGGATAAGGGTTTAAAAAAAATTTGTTTAAACCTTTTTTTCTGTGTCCATTTTTGTATGTCCATGACCAATTCATGGATACTAAACGATAATCCAGAAAACTTCCGAGTTAGCCAAAACCTTAGCCTTGATCCAAATAATTTCTTTGTTGATGTTACAGTAAACATTCCAATATTTCCAGTATTATTTTTTAAATAATAATATGTAAAATATTTGTGCCATTTTCTGAATTTCGAATTTATTCGAAAGAAATCAGAAATAAAGATTTCGGGTAAAATGTATTCATTTGTTAAAAAATGCACCATCACCTAAAGGGAAATGGAAAAGCATCTTATCATTTCCGAACAATCCGACTTCTTACTTTTTCCACGAGGCATTGAATCACGTGTAGGCCTTCGCAACGCGATATTTAATTTTAGAACAATATATGTATTTGGCGCGTATGACCTTGATTTAATTTTTATTGGCATGTAACTTTTAGTATACTTAAAAAGTATTTTATTTTTCGGAATTATTTGTTAAACATTATACTAAATATAAACCCTTAGTTATGATTTTTTTTAAATAGATACAGTTATATTGTAATTTAGGGTATTGGAAGTAAACGTATTAATTTTGAATATTCGCTTACGGTAAATGAAAATGATGCGGAATGCATCAAAACACGTGTCATAATAGGTTGGAAGAAAAAGTGGTATTTACTAAGTAAAACTTAAATTTAAAATGGATAGATTTTGCTACAAAGTGGATATTGCCAAAATGGATAGATATTGCCGAATCAATTAATGAAAGCATTATTTTTGGTTAAATCATAATCATTCAATACTCTGTATTTCTGTATTAAAAAAATCGTTAAGCTCCCTGACTATCAATAAGAATTGACAATTTTTAGTAATTTAATCGTGATTTTCCCTTTAATCAAATAATAATAAAATCAATTGATTTTAAAATAAAATGTTAGAAAAAAATAATATTATGTTATAAGTGATGTAAATACTTCTACATTAAAAAAAGATAGTTCCAGCAAATAAATTGTTGAGATTCCCTTCTGTATACCTATACTATTGTATGCATATAATATTATGTATGTGGGTTCGACGTGATGATAATATAGGCCAGAATTGCGGTGTATAATGCCGGCAGGAGTTTCACGTTTCCCCAGTCTCATCAATCAATACGTCACCTTGGCTCGGGGTACAAGATTATAGAAGTCAAATCCTCAAATTAGTTTCCTGTAGTACAATATATTAACAGCCACGGGGCAGAAGAACTCCTTTTAATTCTCATTTCGTCGAATACTATACGTAGAAATAAACGTTTTTTTCGGTTGCACACTGCTATTCCGAACCTGTGTTTCTCGTTTGTATTTTCGGATTTGAACTAAAAAAACTTGTGTAAGACCACTTTTTGAGTTTATTAATGTAAACATATTAAGTGTTTACATTGCTTATGAGCAATGTTAACACTTGTGTAATGTAAACATATGTTTACATTACACTGTGGTGTTTACATGAATAAACTCATGTTATTCTACAAAGTTTATGCCAAACCAATAAATAATAGTATTAAATTGAATATATTTTACAATACTTACACTAAATTTTATTAAAATAAAGCTCATTATTTTTTTTTCAATGGGTAGTCCGGTGTATGAATGAATGTTTTGAGAAAATTAAAAATCGTTTACATTGGTGATTTCATTTTTCTCACTTACGTTTTAACATTTGTTTTTATCTCACATATTTTACCTAACAGTTCTCAATTTTCAGTTCCTTATCTTGTTTTTCACGTATTTTCTGGTTTAAAATAATTGAAATAAGCTTAATACCATTGTGAATATTTTAGAATACGGTATACCCACGCACGGGCTATAATTATGTGGGATTTTTGGTTTTAAATATATGAAAATAAATGTATGTGCTACGAAGTGATGAGAAGTGAAATGTAATGATAAATTTATCAAAAAATATCTCTTTTCTTGAGTTACATATGTCATATTTAATAACGACGTTTTCCGAGTTATTATGTCATATGTCGTACGTAGTCGACGTTTCAGATTGCAGCACATAGTCTCACATACGAGTTGTATTATGAAGGTTTTCTTTGCATCTATGGGGTTTGAAATCACGATTGCTAGATTAAAAAAATGATGGTTACAATATTTTGCTTGGATAATAGTACACCTGGAACGATTTAGAAACCTTTTAAGCATTCGCTATAGTAAAAGTGCTTCAATAATCTTTCTTTGGCTTATGTAATACCGGTTTTGTAAATACTTTTTTTAATATAAATAAAAAAAACACTTATTAAAGACCACTTTTCAATTTATTAATGGTTTTCAAAACATTTTAAAGTGATTTCGAACCCTTGTTCATAAATTTGGTTTTCTCTAATTAGAGAGTTATTTTTACATTATAACATCTCAACATACATGAAGAAGAATATGATAATTTCATTAATTGATTCGGCAGTCACTTTGTGGTAAAATCTATCCATTTTAATTAATTTTTTACATAGTAAATACCACTATTTCTTAAAATCTACTGTGACACGTGTTTCGATGCATTCCGCATCAACATACGGTGTTTGAAAATGATGCGGGATGCATCGAAACACGTGTCACAGTAGATTTTAAGAAATAGTGGTATTTACTAAGTAAAACATTAATTAAAAAAAAGAATATGATAGTCTGGCTTTTTACAGAGCAAATGACTTCTCATTTACCATTCTACCCACGCTTGACAACCACACTTCTCAAATTTTCGGAACTCGTACACACATTACATCACAATCCGGGCAAATAATATTATTGAATTAATCATATTAAAAATCTCATTAAATATAAGATTCTATGCAAAATGAATATAATAATTTATTATAAAATTTTATTATATTACGTTAAAAGAGAGAGGAATGTTTTTTTTGAGATGACTATAGAAATTAGGCCATTTACACAGGTCACTACTTGTATATATCCAAACTTTTAATTTTACCGTCTTAAAAAATATTCGTTTGCTTTGAGATCAGTAAAAATCTTGATGACCCTTATCTTATATGTAGAAATGTGACCCTTATCTTATGTGTAGTAATGTGTCGAAAAAAAAAACGTGTCGAAAAAAAAACGTTTAGAAAAATCTTGATAATAAGGGATTATCCAATGTGTAGAAACGTTTTTCTGTGTAGAAATATTTGAACACAATCCAAATATTTGCAAAGTACACATCGCTCACTCCTTTCAAGAACGTCATAAATCAAAAATCGTCAATTTTCAGTGGAGCGTGTTTTCGGAATGCCCAGAAAATGTACTATATCCCAGCAAAAGAGGCATATTTTTAACTTAATATTTACTCGCTACAGGGCAGAAAGTGTTGTTTTTGCATTTTAAAGAAAAGTTATTGTTTAATTATTTTTTTAAAAACACTAAATATTTTTCAAATGGAGAAAAAACCTTCAGGATTTACATAAAAAGATCTGTTGCACAGTAAAAAGTTCAATAAGTGGCTTGATATTTATTTTTAATACATTGTATAATATTTTTAAACTTTAAAAAGGTTCTCCTGAAAAATCAAGTTTTTTGATTTATGACGTTCTTAAAAGGAGTGAGCGATATCCAAACTTTGATTTTACCATCTTAAAAAATATTCGTTTGCTTTGAGATCAGTAAAAATCTTGATAACATCCCTTATCCAATGTGTAGAAACGTGTTTCTGTGTAGAAATATTTAAACACAATCCAAATATCGTCAAAGTACACATGTCTAACGGTAAAATGAACTCATTCTAAATATTTTCCAGCGAAGAAAACACATTTGTTTCACGATCATTGTATTGTTTAGAAAAAGTTTTATGGCTAGTAAAATACAGTAGTTTTCCCCTTATTATTACGCTCGCTATTATATTATTACGATTGGATCGCTATTACTGCCAGCGCTCATAACGGAACATTGACTTTCATCGTGGAAATATTTTCGCTAGATTTGTGAGCTGACCTATATTTGGCATGAGATCGCATGAATTTTCGAGTTTTGTACTGTCCCTTATGTAAATATATGTTTTATCAGGGAATCATTGATTTAAAAAATACGAGAGGTTGGAAATAAAGATTTCAGGTATTTTTATTTTTTACATTCTTTTTTGACATCTAACATACATAAAGAAGAAAAAATACTAGTTTCGAAAGCTACAGATGCTTCCATCTTCGTATCTTAATATTATATGTTAACATTCAGACGTGTTTTCTTTTCATTTTTATGTTTTACTTGGTTTTTTTTATTTTTTGTTTTACCACTATTTCTGCATTCAAGGTATAAAGTGTTTGATAATGATATTATATGCATCGAAGTACGTATTAAAATAGATTTTAAGATAAAGTGGTATTTACCAAGAAATACTAAAATAAGGAAATGGATACATATTACAAGTATTAATAGATAAGTGACTGCCGAATCAATAAATGAAAACAATATGGAAGTCTGGGCAATTTCAGGGTTTACGACCGTCATTGGCTAGTTTAAGTGGTCACTACACACGTGTAACATTCACTAATTCTACCTATTAAGAGTTCTACCATCATAGTGGGCTCGAACCCAGAAACTTTGACTTACAGTCCGCGATATTAACCACGGGACCACAGCCCGACTCATTCGTTGGTATATATTTTACTACAAACTTTATTTCTTAATTTATACATACAAACTTATACATTAATGCGTTTATATCGAGAAGTCTAAGTATAATTTTCTTCCTCTTTCCAATTTAGCTCCTTGTCGCTGCTTTTATTTTGCCTACTGTAAAAAAAAAGTGTAATTAAAGTTTAACGAATAACTTTTCTCAGAGGATAGTCAAGATGAAGTTTAATATGGGCGTTAATAATATATTTATGGACTTTCAGCCTTCTTGTTTAAATAAAGCTGTTTTTCGGACTTCGTTTGTCTTCGGCAGTCTTCGGGCGCCAATTCCACAGGCGATATAAAACGATAGCGCCCAAAACCAGCTGGTTTAGGTATCCAGCACAGGGTGGTTTTCCGCTTTCGGAATTCAGAATGCATGAAACCCCTTTAAAAACAATTTCTCACGCACCTGGTCATTTTTACGTACGGGTGAATTCGGAATATTTGGAACGCGGAAAACGCCCGTGTGCTACGTAACTACATTAGTTATGCTCTCGCAAGGCGAGTGCTATAACTAAATCAGCAAGTCTGAAGGGTCTATTAGGAGTACCACAGACTCTTTAGACCACAGGTTCCCAAACTTTTTTAGTCTAGCGCACCCCTATCAAAGGGGAAATAAAATCGCCTGAATGTCCCATCATCGAAAGAGGAAAGGAATAAAATATATATCTTACTTCTTAGCACTTCTATCTCTCTCTTTGGGCTTCTTATGCCCTGTAAAAGTCTTCTAGAATCTAGAACGTCCACAAGGGGGCGTTATCACCCACTTTGAGAAGAAGCTTTAGATTCTAACTTTTATAATCAGATTCACCCTCATCCGTCTTGGTCGTAATTATCTTAAATGTTACTAACTATTTTTTAGCATACGTTCCCATCAATTCTTTCTCATGGTGGTCGTAATACTATTTAAGACATGTGTTTAGCAAAGATGTAAATTTATTTAATTTATTTAGATTATACTAAATAAATAAATTAGAGTAGTAAATTATTGTTGGCGCTGTCCAAGGCACGAGGACGAGGAGAGCTGACCCCAACAGTCTGCAAAGACAATAAGCTGGGATGGAGCCAGGAAAATGGAGAAGAACTAAATTGTTGGTTTATTCATTAAGTGATGTGAATGGACCGGTTTCAGTTATAAACTAAAACCAGTCCTTTCACATTGAAAATTAAACACAGGGTGAAAAGCGTTTAATGAGTTCTATGAAAAGATTTCATTTTTAGAGCACTATTTTTAAGGAAGGTAACAATTAATTTGTATGTACGAGCCGCCCACATTCTTAAATATATTTTCGTCCAATTGTATCACTATTTATTATTGGTATTTTGGGAATAAAGAGTATTGAAATACCCATTAATTATAAAAAAAACATATATCGACATAATCCACCACCAAATTTTCTAGAAGTAATTAGGTAAGGATAAGGCAAAGTAAGCACTGGTCGTGTTTCTATATAAAAACACGAGTAATCCAGGGTAGGCACCGCTTTTCTGCCTATATGGAATGCACTCCTCTGCTTATTAGGATATTATATAAGTGCTTTTCAATAGCCTCTTGTAAAATCTTCTCAAATTTATTATCCCATAAAGACTTACGCGTATGAATAAAATAGACAAGCCTTTATACTGGCGTGTTAAAATAATTTTCTCTCAACATATTGTTAACAATGCGCTTAAAATGAATTTAGTTTTCATGTTTATATAATCCCTGTATGAATGTATTCGCAGCGGAGTATACGAAAATATGTAAGAAGATTTCACTGCGAACAAAAGAATGTGAGAATGTAAGGGATGGTATTCAAAGAGAGCGTGTGATGTCATATAAATATTATGCCGACAATTCGTTGTTGAGTCTAGCAGTAATATATGTGTGTATATTTGGTATGTTGATACAGGCTGGCGCAAAATTAATAATTCCAACGGAAGATGTTATAATTTTTGCAAATGGCTTCGTACGTCAATCATACTTGACATTTCGCTTACTCCTTTCAAGAACGTCATAAATAAAAAAAAGACATGATTTTTCAGAACGTTTTTAAAGTTTTAAAATATAATACAATGTATTAAAAATAAATATCAAACCGCTTATTGAACTTTTTACTGTGCAACAGATATTTTAAGGTAAAACCTGAAGGTTTTTCTCCATTTGAAAAATATTGAGTATATTTTAAAAAATAATTAAACAAAACCTTTTCTTCAAAGTGCTAAAACAACATTTTCTGCCCTGTAGCGGGTAAATATTAAGTTAAAAATATGCCTCTTTTGCTGGGATATAGTACATTTTATAGGCATTCCAAAAACATGGACAACTAAAAAAATTACGATTTTTGATGTTCTTGAAAGGAGTGAGCGATATGTGAACTAGTCAGCTGAAGTATGCAAACAGATTCAAGGTGGCGCAAAATTACTCATCCAATTTTGTTTATGAATAACTTTTTAACTAAATAAAAGAAAATCTGTATTTGGACCATAGAATTTATTTCTGTTAAGTGGAAAAGAAAATATGATATCCGTCAAGTGGTTGCCGCCAGTGTTGATACACATTTGTGCCCGTTTTATCAATTTGTACGTATACTGCATCCGTCTAGTTCACAAATTTCAAATATGATTGACGTACAACGCCATTTGCAAAAATTATAACATCTTACGATAGGGTGGTTAATTTTGCGCCACCCTGTATAACGCACGTATTATGTGTTGTACTAATAAGATTGGTTTGTCCCAGTGGGTCTTAAGGGATCAAGTATTATTTTGGCTTCTAATACAAACATTAAACGTCATCACCTATTATCATGATTAATGAAGCTTAATACTGTGCGTACATGATTATGGTAACTGATTTAATGGAGCGGTGAATGTGATTCATAATAAGAAAAAAAGTTCTGCCTTTAAGATTTAATTCTTCCAATCTGCACTTTATGTAAGTAACGATGAGTGTTATCTTGATCGTTACTTACATGAAGGGTCGTTGTAAATCCTGGGCTTTCATACATCCTAATCTAGTCCGGAGGTCCGCCTCCGTAGTGCAATGGTCAGCATGCTCGCCTACCGTTCTGGAGGTCCCGGGTTCGATTCCCAGGGGGGTTTAATAAATATAAGTGATTTTTTCACTCTAATATTTATTCAATATTACACTGGACTGGTACCTGAAGTGGAGGGCTGATCACTTTTCCTTCATGTGTAATCGATCGAGATAACACTGCGTTTATATGAAGCAGTGCCCTATGCACCATTGGGGTGCGGTTAGGGATTTATTATTATTATTATTATTAATCTATAAAAATAAAAATTTAAATATTCGTCTGCTTAACTCCTGAATTTATTCGCCGATTTCTTTTAAATTTGTTACAACGTTGCATTAAAAATATGTTCACGCAATAAAAAAAATACTTATATTTTTTTGCGAAATCCACCATTTAAAAAAAATGAGTGGTGAAATGCCCTATTCGTTGTTTGTATTATTTCAATTTCAACTTTATATTATTTTGGTCGAAGTCATGAATTTAAATATTTTATAAACATGTCGCTTATTCCTTTCAAGAACGTCATAAATCAAAAAACTTGATTTTTCAGGAGAACGTTTTTAAAGTTTAAAAATATAACACAATGTATTAAATATAAATATCAAGCCACTTATTGAAATTTTTACTGTGCAACAGATATTTTAAGGTAAAACCTGAAGGTTTTTTCTCCATTTGAAAAATATTGAGTATATTTAAAAAAATAATTAAACTCAACCTTTTCTTCAAAATGCAAAAACCACACTTTCTGCCCTGTAGCGGGTAAATAATAAGTTAAAAATATGCCGATTTCGCTGGGATATAGTACATTTCCTGGGCATTCCGAAAACATGCTCAACTGAAAATTGACAATTTTTGATTTATGACGTTCTTGAAAGGAGTGAGCGATGTGTGTGCGTACAAACGTTTAAGTTGTTCAATATTTTGGATTCAACTTTGTTCGCAAATTATTACATTTATGACCAAGTTTACTTGCATGAGTTATTACTTATTGGCGTGCCGCGTCGATAGTACAATATTTTTATCCATTCACAGGGGACAATGTAGCATCCAATCATGTAACACATTGTGTGCATTGTATAGTCGGCTATGAAGGTACAGTAGCCTAATACTGTCACGTTTTTTGTCATGCTTTATTTTAAAATAATTAATTTCCCTTATAACCGAATTTCAGATTGTTTGCGTACCTACCAAGAATTATCACTAAAATTAAGAAAGGTGTGTAAAGATGATTTGGACATGTGGAATGAATGAGTGAAAATAACGGTAAAACAAATTTATGAAGCGAATGTAGTTGGAAAAAGGAGCAGAGGAAAACCGAGAAAAACTTGGCGTGACTAGGTATGTCAAATACTTGAAAGCGGTCAGGTCAAGAGTCGAAATAATCGGTGGGTATGTATGAGGAGGTGCATGAATGTGGAAGAGGCGAAGAATGTCTGCAAAGACAGAGTGGTGCGGCGTTCTATTCTCTCTACTTACCCTGCGGTGATGTGGCGTGATGGTAAGTTAGTTAGTTACCAATTTATATTATCTGAACTTTTTTAACGGACAATGCTTCGGTAAAACTATGGGGCGATCATTGATGGAGGTATTTATTGCGGTGATGTGGCGTGATGGTTAGTTAGTTAGTCAGATTGTTCACTCTTATATTTATTCCAATTATAATAGTAGCGGAAATAAAAGAAAATACTAATTTATTATTTACTGTTGTCCTAAAATATTTACATTTTAAAATATAAAACGAAATTTTCTCCATCACATTAAAAATCAGGGAAATAATGGCAAATGTAAAATATTTTCATTTGTCATTTTCATTTTGTACCTAAAAATGTTAGCAATTTAAAATGCTCGCTTTTACCCGAAAAATAAATTCAGACAGCAAATTCGAATACAAGTCGATTTGAGATTATCTGAAATTTCGCTAGATACGCTTTGTCTTTTTAGTCTGAATCGATAATACGTCGTCAAAATAGCCTTTTTTTAAAGATGGGAATTGCATTTATTATTTACCATGCTTATTATGTACAAGGTTTATAGATCTGTTTTTTCTAACTTATTCAATTTGTTTTTATAATTAAAAAGCAACTTTGTTTTAAAATAACTTTAAATATTTAATTATAACTTAATCATAATGTGTACCGGTTTCGAAGCTTACCGCTTCTTAATCAAGTCTGATTAATACGGTAGACATTATAATAAAGTTAAAATAAAATAATTGAAGTGATTTTAAAAACAAGGCAACGTTTTAATTATAAAATGGAAAATCAAGTTAGTGCTTCAAATATAAATTATTTAAAATATGCTTAAACACTGCATTTAACATGTAGTGCATGATTAAACATGCACTGCATGTTTAATCTCGGCTCGTAACGCATGTTTGTGCTGAAAAAAATTTAGTGCATGTTGGTCTTCGGGTCGACCAAAAATCGCATGTGTTAAACATTTTGTGTAGTTTTAAGTGTGTGAATGGTGCTATGGTGGTGAAGGGTGGTATTGTTTGCATGCTGTGGTAGTGATTGTCCTGACGAAGAGACGGGTACGTCTCGAAACCGATAGACATAAAAATCTCGGTGAGTGGTTATATACTAATATTATCAACATTTTTGTAAAAAAATAAATAATTAAAAATGACTAACCACAAAGTAAATGCTTTAAATATTAATAATTTTGAAAATATTATATGTATATATTTATATATATATATAAATATATATATATATATATATATATATATATATATATATATATATATATATATATATATATATATATATATATTATATATATATATATATATATATATATATATATATATATATATATATATATATATGTATATATATATATATATATATATATATGTTTATATATATATATATATATATATATATATATATATATATATATATATATATATATATATATATATATATATATATATATATATATATATATATATATATATATATATATATATATATATATATATATATATATATATATATATATATATATATATATATATATATATATATATATATATATATATATATATATATATATATGTATATATATATATGTTTATATATATATATATATATATATATATATATATATATATATATATATATATATATATATATATATATATATATATATATATATATATATATATATATATATATATATATATATATATATATATATATATATATATATATATATATATATATATATATATATATATATATATATATATATATATATATATATATATATATATATATATATATATATATATATATATATATATATATATATATATATATATATATATATATATATATATATATATATATATATATATATATATATATATATATATATATATATATATATATATATATATATATATATATATATATATATATATATATATATATATATATATATATATATATATATATATATATATATATATATATATATATATATATATATATATATATATATATATATATATATATATATATATATATATATATATATATATATATATATATATATATATATATATATATATATATATATGCTATTATTATGTTTTTATTTGAATCTGTGTTGGGAAAAATATTTTATACACATGCATGCCTGAATATAATATCTAAATCGCCTGTAGTATGAAAACATAATGATGTTCCCACTTTCATTTCTGTTAACCTAGTTTAACTTTAATAAGCCGTTGCGGTAATAGGGTTGATTGCCTCCGTGTACGTGAAAGTTTCCAACCCTTTGTTAGTATTCACATTAACAACAGCATGCGGAGTATTCTTCACAAATTGTTCCATTATTTCAGACGGTCCCCTCACTATATCGACAATCGGTTCTGGCTGCTTTTCGGCAATTCCCACCTCGCCTTATTACTTCATAAAGTTTCACAACTTGCCTCGCAAATACGGTTAAAATATCATTCACCTTCGCTGTGGACTTTTAAAATTTTGGACGAAAATATTATTTGGGTAAGTAGTAATAACAACATTTTTGGTTTTTCCAAATTCTTGTTCACAAATCTTGGTTTCTCCGCTTTTGTTTTACATTTTGACATATGTACATAATAGATGAATAAGAATATGGAAGTCATGCGTAAAGTGATCACTTAACCAGGCTATGACAGGTCATTACCCTGACTTCTATATTCTTCCTCATCTATGTTGAGATGTCGAAAAGTAGTTATAATATTTCTGTGGTGTTTAGTTGAAAATATACGGTAATTTTTGCGTTTTTAAAAACGTGTTCCATCTATTTTTATCAAATTGAATTAAATTAAATTGAATTTATTCAATTAAAATTACATAAACAAAACAAACTAAAATTTAAAGCGTATAAATCAAAACAAAAATTAGAAAATAAGCAAGAACACTCTTGTTAAAGATGTAGGAGAATCTCGCTTCGGAATGCCCCATCAGACACATGGAACAGATCAATATCCGGCGTAATATTGTTCAGCATAGCGGTAGCTCTTCCTACAGGCAGCCCATCGGCAGGTTAGACCTGTATATGGGAGTGTGAAATAATAATCAACAATGACATGTGGAACATATCCGCTTCTGTAATGTAGCGGTAAGCACATTTGGCTAACGCGCTGAAGATCCCGGGTTCAATTTCCAGATAAAAATTTGGGATAAAAAAAAGTGATTTTTACTCTCAAATTTATTTTATATAACCAATTTCAATATAACACAGCGTCGATACCATGAATGCCCCATCTACCATTCGGTGTGTATAAGGTTAGTAGAAAAATAATATTATATTTGGACCATTAGCCCCAAAATTGCCTACATCATTCACTTCATAGCCCCACTTTAACCCAAATGTCGTAAAATAAAGGAAAACTTGCATATAATATTTATTTTACTGGCAAACAAATTCAACTTTGAAGTGTGCGGTCATTATTTCAAACTGTCGTTTGTATAAAAGTCTCCCTTTTTCCAAGGAAATTGGAATAAAGTCCCCCTAGAATAGTACAATGGAACCCGGAATTGAACTCAAATAAAGTTTTTCAATAAGAGAATGTGGGAAATGAAAAACATACAAATCAGGTGTAAGTTTTTCGTTAATGGCTTTGTTTTCTAAAAGGGGAATTTATCTTATGAATATAAACTATAAAACATAAATCAATACAAATAAAAAGGAACGAAATTAAGATACAAACTTTTATTTAAAGATGGTTTTAGTACGGACTCACATTGTAAATACAGTATCGAACAGATTAATTGAAACAAATATTTTTTGTTGTATATTCGTAAAAAGCTTTGTAATTTTTTTTATTTATTAGTTTTTCACAAAAAATATTTAATATGATCTCATTTGGGCTCCATCAAAGATTTATGTTCAAAGAAAGACTCTTCTTGGCATATATTATACTATAATGTTTTGGCACGTGGATGCCATTTTTTCGTCTCGAAACCATACCTGAATTATGGACAAAAAGAGCCTTTCCCCCGTAGTGCAATCAATTTTGGACAGCCGATTCTTACAGATTGCCGATAACTTTTCAATAAGGTTTATGTCTGGCAAAATTCTTGACCAGTCCAACACAGTTCATTGTTTTTGTGTGAAAAAATTAATAATTTTTTTGGATTTGTGGCAGGGGGCTAAATTCTGCTGAAATATTCCATTAGCATTTGACCTTCGTTTTTGTATCTCTGGTAGTATCTTTTCCAGTAGAATAGGCTGATACTTCTCGCTATTCATCATCTCAGTCACTGAAAGAAGCAGCCCTTGTCCATAATACGAGGAACACCCCCAAAACATTTTTTAGAGGGTGTTAAAAATACGAAAAAAAGTTTTGCTTGAATTAATCTGTTCGATACTATACATTTATGTTTTTGAGAAGTCAAATAAAGCCACGCGTTATTTCGTCAAAACAATTTTATAATTCAATGAACTGGATTATAATACGAGTAATAAGACTTGATACTTAAATAGATTTTACTCTGAATTGACATTCATTTGTTGTTTGTTAAAATGCTTATATTAATATTTGTTTGTCATGAATATTATAATAAAAAATATTCACTTCTTAAATATTTATTTGACTTCGAAAAATACATTTGTATACGCATTTAATGAAATTTAATATCAATTTCGTTATATTTTATTTTTAGTATTAATTTAGTTTAATAAAACATTTATTTTATTATTATCCCAGATTACAATTGCCCTCATTATTTTACCATGGATTGTAATGGATATTTAGGGTATTTTTAAACAAGAAAAACATCCTTATGGTGTACTTGTAAATAAATAAATGCTCTTATAGAAATAAAATCGAATGGGAAAAATGCATCCTATAATAAAGTTTGTCGTGTTAGTACACTCTGAGGATAATTTTTAACGAATGGAATTGTAAACATATTTATTTCTGTTTTGAATATTGAAAGCATTAACTTTGTAGATCATATTGATATATTATTTCGAGAAATAAAAAGACTTTGTGTTTTGATCCACTCACATTTTTATTAACCAACTAGTTTCGGCAAAAACCTGTCATAAATTAAACCCTGAAGAGGGCAACAAGTTGTTGCCGAAACTAGTTGGTTAATAAAAATGTGAGTGGATCAAAACACAAAGTCTTTTTATTTCTCGAAATAATATTTGATTTCTATTCTATTTTCTAAACAGGCGTCAAAATTACCTGCAACTCCTAACATAAGTAAAACTCACACAACTTGCATAAAAATTACACGATTTTGTACGAAATTAAAATGATAATATTTTATTAATTAATTTCAGACTAAAATATTGTATTTAGAAAGATTTTTTGTCTTAAAAATAAGTTAATATTAAGTAATTAGTTTTAAAGTTAAATACTCACTGTTTTATCAAAATTTAATCAAATGAAAAAAATTAAGGCAGTTAAAATAGACTTTTCATTCTTTGTTTTACATAAATTTTCATTCTGTGACGTTTTTAGATACTAATGAAAATGTCTTTCCTCATAATTAAACTGTCGCTAATGGATTACTTCTTTAACAGCAGACCCTTCTTAATTGATTATAAACGCTACTTTCATCTACGAAATGTTAAACTTCACTTTAAGTTTTTAATTTTTTAACATCTTATCTTTTTAAAATTATATTTACTTATCTTAAAATTCAAACTTTGGTAGACCGATTTATCGCAAAGGACTGAAAAATCACCCGTAATTAAATGACGTATACATTTAAGATGAAGACAGTATTATTTACTATTTAAATTTTTTATTTTGTTTTATTTCTGTTTTCTTAAAAGCATATAAAATATATAAGTCACATATTTAATAGTCTCGTTGAGTAATTTCTATTGCTCACTTTGGGAAATGGCATTAAAGTTAACAATACTGAAACACAAATAAGAATGCAACAAAAAAGAAAACACAGGGCAAAATGTAAAATATAAAACAATAAAAGGTACAGTAAATAGGCATAATAAAACATGAGGTAACAAGCATGTTTAAAGAAAACAAATGAGAAAATATAACTTATCACTTATACAAATATCTTTCCATAAAGTATTTTTTCAATTCATTCATTTTGGACCCCTGACTGTTTTTTTTTTATATATATCGTAGTCGTAAAGGAGAATGTGACCAACTAACAAAACGAAAAATGTTCAAGGGGCCATTTAAGTCACTTTTGCTTGGCAAGAAAATAAACATCAATGCTGTTAGTCATTTTTAACAAGTGAATATATTGTACTTCCAAGTTTAAAATCGCTTTGGGATTTTTACAATATTGAGCTAGTAAGATATCAAAGAGTCAATAATCACGTTTTTGTAATAAATGCACTTTTTCACTTTCTCCTGTATGACTTTGATATGTAAGGCAGCTGGTTGATATAGCAAGGACCTTACTCCAAATTCAGTTGTGTTTATCGGTTCTACATGTATTTTTATTATGTCCTCGTGTATTATGATGATGAATTTCTCTGTTAAAAATAGGTTTAGCATAGTATCTATGATTTATTGTACAAAAAGGTGTAAACATATTTCGTTGTTTATCTCGAGTCCTCTGTAAGTCCCGACTCCCATTAATCGAATTAACGACGCAACTAAGATTATTGCCGACATAAAAACACGTGTTTGTATTTGTGGGAGAATGAATTTTACCGGCCGTTAAGCGCGAAAGGCTTTACTAGCGATTTCCCGGTGACCTGATTTTTATTTCTAAATAGGTTATCCCTTGCAACCCTTCCGTTCCGATAATACAACCCCGAATTCTATTCACCCGTTTATGTGCGCTCTTCACTTACCTTTCCAAAAAAAGGTATATCGATGTTACCAATGGCAGGTGGCATATTTCACCAATGTCTTTTAATAAATGTTATTGTGGCGTAGTTTTTTTTTTATAATGCTGTATTTTTTCTCTATCTCTGAGATAAATATTACACATTGTATGTCTTTTTTTGAATGAATTTACGTTATTTTATTTATTGATCCTTAAATTCCTTTTTTGATTTTAATTTAAAGATTTTTTTATCTTAAAATGTAAGCATGATAAAGACATCTTCATCTTCAAAGCCTCATCCACACCCGATGGTGCACAGGGCACTGCATCATATAAACGCAGTAATATCTTGATCGTTAACACATGAAGGAAAGGTGATCAGCCATCCGCTTCAAGTATCAGTCCAGGGTAGTATTGAATAAATATTGCAATATATTTATTCAATAAAACAGTGAAAAAATCACTTATATTTATTTGACTCCCCTACTGGGAATCGAACCCGGAAAATCCAGTATGGTAGCCGAACGTGCTGGCCTTTTAAAATAAATACATATTATATGAAATAGGATTTTTTCCATTAATTTTTAAACCAGCCCCATGGTTTTACGGAGTAATTTTGGTATATTTATATACATATTCGCTGGTGCGTCGTGAGAATAAATTGTTGCTTAAATAAACATGATTTGTTTTCTTGATTAAATTGTCTGAAAATTTCCAGGCTTATTAGACTGTAAAAGGGGAATGCTTACACAAGGAACTCTCTAAGAAAACATTATCTTTCGCCAATGTCAGACAGTACGACCCACTTTGTTGGGGTTAATTCATTAATCCGAATTTTGAATACACAAACAATTTGGAAAACTTTGAACCTAAACTCTAATTTCAATGGGATTTTCATAATCGATTCGAAATTAATATAAAGCTCTGTCTGGTAGTGGTAATTAAGCTTCGCCGCTTTATTCGAACCCTTCGGATGGAAGATAAAGAAACTTTCAATTAAGTATCATTTGCAAAATTCTCCCCGGAAAACGAAAATCATGACTTTATCTTAATCGTGGGCTTAACGGTGTTCGCACCTTATTACCATAAGCAATTTTAAATTCTCATTAAAAACATGCAAATTCATTTTAAAAAAAAAATAATAGATTCTATTATCACCACCAAACATATAATGCTTTAACATAGATCATTCAAAGGTTTTTTTGACAGTAGTCTAAATATGACCAAAATACATCGTTATTCCTTTTTTTACGTAACATAAATTCGAAACATAAATTAAAAGCGCACGATGTCGAATTGTAGGCTGTTATTTTTAATTTTAATGTTTTTTTTTTTACACGTAATATATTTAACAAAAAAAACTCAGTTTAACATATGAATATGTACCTCTAACTTTTATGAAATCGTAACCATACAATATAATTTATGTCTGACTTAAGTAGTGCAGTACTTTTTATGGCAGATTTTAATTAAATATTTTTATTTACTAAATCTTAACAAAGATGAAGTCTAAGCATTTACAGGGCTTTCAGCGAAATTCTTTGAGCTCACTCTATGAATTTCTATTCCATAGCGTGTAAATATAAAAAAAAATCATATATAATAATTTAAATGCTCAATTTTTCTGGTATGCTCTGATTGGTACAGCAATAAACTGTAGTCGTGTAATATACTCGTACAAGTATCACACAATAAGTAACTTTAAATATATATTGTTAAGTGTTAAGCCTACTTTGTATGGAAACAAAACACAGAAAAACACAGCTTCCAATACAAATAAAACTTTCTGCGCTGGCTCGGTTTAAGGGTGGAAAATATTGGGGTTATTTATTCAGAAGAGTTCACTTAATCACTGCCCGTTAGGAATGGCATACCCCTCCTGTTAAGGCGATCTTCCCACGCTAGGTCCGACATTCCGTTACGCTTTCAATAATTGTGTTTTATGTATTTATATTCCGTCGGCTAAGTCCATGTAACTCCATTATAATAATTAATGAAAACACTTTGTTTTTTACCACTTGAGTTTTTATTAAAGACTACATGTTTGGTGTTTATGAAATTTCGTGTGGAGATTGTGATAGAAAATATATTGGCCAAACTGCGAGAAATTTGAAGATTAGAATTAAAGAACATCATAGCGGTCTTGTTAGTAATTATTTTTCGGAATTTGCAAATCATATAATAGATACTAATCACTCATTTCACTCTCATAAATTAAAATTATTACACCTTGTTCCATATAAAGGCCAAATTATGAATTATCTTGAAAATTTAGAAATACAAAAAAACCTGAATTCTAATAATAATTTATTAAATAATATATTGTTTCAAAATTCTTCGCCATTGCTTTCAATTTTTCCTTTGTTTTCAAACTCCGTTCCTTGACTAACCCCTTCCCCTTACTTTCCCCTCTCCTTATTTATAGAAAAATTGTATATTTTATATTTTAGTTATTATACAGACCTGAATGATGGAAGTTTAACTTCTGAAACATGTAGTCTTTAATAAAAACTCAAGTGGTAAAAAACAAAGTGTTTTCATTAATTATTGTAACATGTCTTACCACAAAGTTAATGCCGAAACAATAAATAAAATAACTCCATTATAGTGTACTTTAAAATATTTTAATATAACCGTCATGTGGAATTTGTTGGTAACAAAAATACACTTTGCTATGTTTTAATAGGCATGTAGAAATAGTATTTTTTAGCAAATTCAAACCGTTTAATGGTCAAGCTTGAATGTTTTTACTATGAAGTAAGTCCGAATGGATTAATCCGGATCAATCTGACGATTTGTATGAGAAAAAATTAATTTTTTTGTAAAAATGTAATAAAAGTACAGTTAACACCAGTTATATATATATATATATATATATATATATATATATATATATATATATATATATATATATATATATATATATATATATATATATATATATATATTATATATATATATATATATAATATAAGTAATAATACATAACTACAATTTATAACTTGAAGATTAATAATAATAATTTAAAATAAACCTTGATTGTTTTTTTTCGTACATTCAATAAATGTACCAAGTGTGTCATAACGACTGTTAAAAAAAAAAACAGTTTTTGTTACAGCACATAGAGTTAGCCCTAGCGGAGAAAAGCTTTATTGCGTGGTCTAAATAAAGCTGCCGACAGCGAAATAGCATTTTCTAAAGGAAAAGAAACATCTTTTCATCTCTGAACACTCACCCTGCTGTATTATTTTATTACGGGTTCCATTCAATCGAGGGTATTGGAGGGAGTTTGTACTGTAAAGTGTGGTGGTTGAATCCCTTGGATTTTTCTATCGCCTTTTCCGTATACGTTCGAACCGAGAATGCATTTCAAAACTTGGATATTGCAATGGAGTGCGGAAATACCATCGGGCGTTACAATCCTTCTTAAGACACGCTTCCTGAACTCTGGATTGCAACTGTGTTCACGCAATGGATGTTACATTTAATTTCACTGCCAAATTATCTTTAACAGCATTTTTTTAATGTATTATTTGATAAATCAAACACATTTTTTTTGATTTCTTGAATGTTTTTCGCAGATATGTACTTTGTGGCACATTTTATAAACTTTATGAAATTAAAAAAAAACTTAGTTTAAACCACTTTTTTACTATACCACTTTTTTTATATTATAAGTACACTTTAATCTACCGGTTTCGACAAGTACCTTGTCATCATCATGGTTTATTAAATTCGAAAACATTAAAAACGTTAAAATACTCATAATTAATTACATTCCCTTATTTTTTATTATGTTGGCGTTCTATTCTCTCTGCCTATCCCTTCGGAGAAGCGGCGTGATAGTTATTTTAAAAAAAATAAACAGGCCGTAGAGTACTTACATGACGTCTTATAGTACTACAGATGGGTCGTGTGTACGTCTTCACGTCACGGTTCGGTGGGTGGCACACTCCACATCGCCGAGTCGTGTCGTGTAGGTATGTACCTGCTCCACGATATTCCCGGGTTCTTGAGCTTGCTCCTATTCAACCCGAGATTCGTGTACTACCAACCACACCGTATATAATAAACATGCCAACAATACTACACACATAGTATTATATATACAATAGTATTACACAAAAAATCGTTTAAATGCAAATCTGTTCTGTTTACTGTATTCTATCAAAATATTAATTAAAGTAGCGACAAAACGTGACCAATCCTGTGTCTAACCAATATGAAATCATAAAATCGCACCAAAACGTAACAATTTTATAAGCTAGAATTCCTGATTCTACTTAAAATCATTTATAATGGAAATGTAACGTTTTGGTGAGGACTTCGACATTTATAACATCCTATCTTTGGATGGTAAAAGTTATATTGGAAAATAATCTATCATAGGCTGGTTTATGTGATCACTTTATGAATGTGTAATGTTCACCATTTTACCCATGTATAATATGTCAAGGGTGGTTTAAGTGATTACTTTATGCATGTGTAACGTTCACCTATGATTGAAAACCACACTTCTTAAATTTTTGGAACTCATACATATATCATAAATCCTATGATGCTTCATATTTTAGTCCATGGGATTCTATGGTTGTTTTTTTTTTACATAAGTTGGAAAATGCCATAACAAGGCGAAACAATTGTTACAAATTTTATTTTTATATGTTTTTAACAATAAAATACAATTTAGTAGACACTGAAAATCAGTGTTTGATTTTAACATTTAATATACTAAATCAATATTCGTAGTTATCATCGTTAGGTATTTGGACATGTATGTTCATTAATGTACGCATAAAATATTAATTATTTAATAAATTTATCGGGATTATTATTAATATTTGTTTGATGCATGGTTTACGCCGCGCAAAACGTAGAAATTGTGTTCAATCTAATAAAATGTAGAATTTTCCTGAAAAGCGTGCCGGTTTGTACTATTTGTCAAATTTAATACGTTCAGAAATAAATATATTGCGGTGGATGTCAACCACTCGCCCGTTATTGTGCTAAGTGAATAGAGCCGAGGAGGTGTGACAAATGTATGGTTATTCCTAAAAGGAGGTTTTGCAATAGAAAGTAGTTTGTACTAAATTACGCTTTTCCGAGGGCTTCATACAAATATAAGAAAGCGCTTAATCATTTTGTCGTAACTGCCACCGGGAGCGACAAATGGCTGTCGATCATTCCTTTCAGGCTTTTTCGTATCACGGGCTGGGCTTTCTAATTTGCCAGCAAGCCCTAAGTAAACCATACATAAATAAATTAATTTACACATATGTCGTACGTATTATTTATCGCATATACGCATACACAATTTCTTACCCTATATTACACTAAATAATACGTTGGTACAGTAAACCACGATAAAACGGACCTCTATTTAACTAAGTTTGGATATAACGAACAAACATCCGGATATAAACGTAAAAAATAAAATCAATCAAATCAAACCCTTACCCGCACCCCAATGGTGCATAGGGCACTGCATTATAAAAAAAACAGTGTTATCTTGGTCGTCAACACATGAAGGAAAGGTGATCAACCTTCCACTTCAGTTACCAGTCCAAGGTAATATTGAATAAATATTTGACTGAAAAAATCACCTATATTTATTTGATCCCCCCCTGGAAATCGAACCTGGGACCTCCAGAACGGTAGATGAGCGTGCTGACCATTACACTACGGAGGCGGACAAAAAAAAATAAAACGTCCTGTTAATAATGTTATGCTTAATTATATGCTTATATTCAAGTGTCGCCTCATGTAAACAATTTTTAGTAACTATGATAATAAGAAATTATGTGTCAAAACCTCAAAAGTGCAAACAAAACTTGATTCCTTTTCAAAGCAGGATTACCGAAAGCAAGCGCGTCGATATCAAATACCAACTTCACAAGTGTCTGAAGACAGTAAATAGAATTTGGTTTGTGTTTAGTATTATTTATTTATATCTAAATAGTGTCAAATTCTTATTATTTATATATAAAAACATTTTTTTATTCTAATATCTACTCAATATTACCCTGGACTAACCTGAAGTAGAGGGCTGATCACCTTTCCTTCATGTGTTGACGATCAAGTAAGCACTGCGTTTATATGATGCAGTACCCTATGCACCTTGGAGTTAAAAAATACAGTGTTCATATTTAAAAAAAAACATTTTTATGATTTATTTCTCACCTTTTTTATGTAACGGACTTTTGACTTTAACGGGCACCCCCTCCCCCCAATTACTCCGTTATATCGAGGTTATACTGTACATATTACATACCTTGAGGTAACCCACGTGCGTTTGATACACACCACACATGCTGTGTCCTACATATATTGTCCCACATTATTTATGCACTTGTGCGTGTTGTTTTACAGAAATGCCAAATCCATTTAGTGTTAATAATGTATTTCCACAGACATTTCATAGTGTTCGATGTGTGGAATGATTCAATACGTCGAAACCCTGTTTCAATTAAAGTCCTGCTTATCAAAACTTAAACACATATATAAGACCACCAAATGAGTACGCGTATAGTTTCGAAAACTACGGATGTTTTTATCGACTTTTATTATAACCCTTATCCGCACCTAATGGTGCATAGGGCACTGCATCAAATTGACGCAGTGTTATCTTGATCATTACTCACATGAAGGCAAGGTGATCACTCTTGCGCTTCAGGAACTAGTCCAGGGTAATATTAAATAAATATTACAATGTTAAATCACTAATATTTATTTTCACCCCCCCCCTGGGAATTGAACCCGGGACCTCCAGCACGGTAGCTTAACACGCTGACCATTACACCGCGGAGGCGGACAAATATCGACAGGTGATCACAAATACTAACTAGCAAGAAATCATTCAGGTATTGGTAGAGGTGGGATAGGTAATACCAATATTTGAATGATTTTTTTCCCGTTACTTTTTGTCCGCTTCCGCAGTGTAATGGTCAGCGTGCTCGGTTACCGTCCTGGAGGTCCCGGGTTCGATTCCCTGGGGAGGGTAAAAAAAACAGAAGTGATTTTTTCACTCTAATATTTATTTGATATTACCCTGGACTGGTGATCACCTTTTCTTCATGTGTTAACGATCAAGATAACACTGCGTTTATATTATTCAGTGCCCTATGCACCATGGGGGTGCGGATAAGGGTTTGATTGAAAAAAAAAACTTTTTGTGATCATCTGTCGATAATAACACTTGTTGTTTTCGAAACTAGTCGTGTGAAATAAAACTGAATTAGCAGTCTCATGCAAGCGTTTAATTTTTAATAAGTAACATGCCTTTCCACAACGTTAATGTCATATTATTAAATAATATAACGTGTTGCTGTTTATATTTTACCCCACATTATTTAAATAATTTAATTAAATTGAAAATTAATTATTGTTGATATATTAAGTATGCACATTTTAAGTACTCCGTATTTATTTCTTTCTTCTCACATCTTTTTGTCCCTATCATAATAAATAATATTTAAATTACTATTATAATTCATACCTTTAGTTCAAATTAATTATCCCATGAATGCTGAAGCTAAGGAAGTGCGCGCGAATAGTTAGAAATCTCATCATCGTAATAATATCATACTCGTACGAATATGGTATGTCGTGTGAGTGAATTTCCTTAGGCGTGATAATCACGCCTCCCTTTGACTCGCCTGGAGTCCCAAAAAGGCCGCGAAACACTCACAGTTTCCCTCAATTTACCGCCATTTTCCTTCGCCATAATTAAATTTCGCACTAAAGCCTAGCGCAGACAATAAACATCGCCAAAGTTAAACAGTTTCCTCTTTTTGTTGCAAAAATTTAGGCAGTTTTAATCCGCACAAAGCGCTAACTATAGTCTAAAGTAAATATCAAAAGTATAATTCGTCATATTTTCATACATGTAATGAAAATGGACATATTGTGGTTTCTAGTTGAATACCACTTTAATTTATCAGAAGGGAAGCAAGATGAAAGCGGATTACTTTTAACACAAATTTATTCAGTTCTATCGAATTACAATCAAGAAAATACTTAAGAATAATCGCGTGATTCTAATATGAGAACAGTTGAAATACGTGTCGATCTGAGGAGGAGCGGCGACGAAGTGTAACGGGCTCGCTTCCGTTCGTTGCGGGCTTCGTGTAGGGTGCTCGCTATTTCACTCGATTTGAGTTGCCATAGTCGATGTGTGGGTTGCCACAATATAAAGAGTCAGGATATTTATTTGGAATCACCTAAAATCCAAGTGGCTCTGAAATTTAGCTACGGCTTACGCAATACCGCTTATCATTTTCTGTCGTAGGCTCCAACATTATAAACTTTATAAAATAAAACAACTTTGTTTTTGACCACTTTTATTGGTACACTTTTTCCAACCCCAGTTGCCAAAAACTTCCACGCACTCCGTACACCATATGAAAATGTGATTTAAAAAAAAATGTTTTTGGCATCGTAAGGGAAAGGTAATTAACTATAACCTAATTATGAGAATTTCAATGTTTTAGAATTAGTACATAAACCCTGATGATGACAAGGTTCCTGTCGAAATCGGTGTACAAAAGTTTACCAATAAAAAGTGGTTAAAAACAAAGTTGTTTTATTTTATAAAGTTTATAAAATGTGCCACAAAATATCTGCGAAAAACATTCAAGAAGTTTTAAAGCCTATTCCTAGGTTTGAGTGGGTTTAGTTACTATAATTTCAGTAAATTCTTGAGTGAAAAATTCTAGGCTCTCAACGCTCGTATGAAGGAGAATTTGGATCAAGTTTGTTTTATAGTAGCTTTCGTATGTTATATACTTGCATACTGTAATGTTCTGGTAGAGGGGTATAGTTTTAATATACATTACTCTGATTGAACTCAACATTTTGAGTGTGTCCAAATAGTTGTTCACAAATCTGGATTATCTCCAATTATAGGAGTTAGTTTTCATATACTTTTTTTATTATTCTCATCAAAGATGAAGAAGAATATGGATTTGATCAATGAAAAGCTTCTTTTCATCTCACCAGTCTCTTGTAAAGCTCTAGTGATTCAAGAACAAGGTTTCTAAATTGGTTCATATCTAATTTGGATATTGTGGTTGTCAATAATGGGTAGAATTGGGGAATGTTACACGTGTGTAAAGTACCACTTAAACCAGCCTATGACGGTCGTCAGTCCCGTAAATGCCCAAACTTCCGCTTTCTTCTTCACCTTTGATGAGATGTCAAAAAATAATCTGATTTAACACTTTAAAATGTTTTAATGATTAAAGAAAACACTTGTTTTATACCACTTGAGTTTTATTAAAGACTACATGTTTCGGAAGTTAAACTTCCATCATTCAGGTCTGTATAATAAAATGTTTTATTTGCAATATTGCTTTCTAGATGGTCCCTGTTCACTTTCGGAATTCTTCACACGCTGTATCATGCATTTTCAACTACGCACCATTGTGTCCATCACTTTCTTGCAGACGTCTCCTTATGCACTCACCTTTCTTTTTCACTCACAAAAAAGTAAATGTGACAATTTTATTGTGATATTTTGTTTGTGATGTGTTTACTATTTTGCTAGTTTGTCTGTGACGCGTTCACAAGTTGTTGAAAGTGCGTGGATTCTCACTTGTTTTTATAGTCCGTACGGGTTAAAAAATTAACTACTGTTTGATCTATTGTCTGCACGCTGCCTATGTGAAGATTTCTCGAATATTCTCTCCACATACTTGTGTGTGACTTGGTGTGAACTTTCTAGGAGGAAATAGTTTCTGACTTATAATACATTAAACGCTTCTCGAGCTTGAATGTCTTCATCAAAACTATAATTTGATTGGGCCATCGTAATACGATTCAAGATATAATTTTCTGCTCTGTAATTTCATCCTGAATAAATATATTTAATATCCGCTAAAGAAACTAGTTGTTTTTTAGTTAAATTATTTTATCTTTTAATTTTATCCTTAATGTTGATTATTTATCTTTAATCTTTAACGTTGATTGAAATTAAATATCTGTTTTTCTGTATCAAATTTTACTATGCGAACCTCAAAAAGAACTTTCATAAATTTAAAAAAATGCTTTTAATGATTCAAAGACTAATACTATTAATACTTTTTTATTTATTTATATTTTTTCTTTTATATTCTTCATACATGAAATAATTTTGTTTCTATTCAAAACAATGAAGATGCTTGTAATACGACAATATTGATTTTATTTTTATTTAATTTATTTGATCGATTCGCTTTGTCTAGTGCATTTTTTATATTTAATAAATGTGAACAGATAAAATTGCATCAATACAATGCAATACTGCATCTATGTACCTTTAAATATGATGATGGGACATAATATGAAAAACAAAAATATTTGATAATCCACAGATTGAAATATTGACAATTATCATGTTATATTTTATATCTGCAAGACATAAATTCACAATTTACATGAACTAAATTTAGTTTGATTGGTATTTTTATCCAACAGTTAGTTCCAAATACACTTAGGTTCCAGTGTGAAGGCAAAATGATACGTAAACGTGAAATAAATTTGATTTCTGTTGAACCCTTGCGTAGTAATGATCCCTATTCGACTAAACTGTTTAGGGGTTTTCTTGAAAAGGAAAAAGCGGCTCGGCACGTGATAGCTTTCCTGTTCCGTATTCCGTAGGAAGGTTCTATTGAAGAAAATCGATTCTAAAACACCCCTAGAATTACAACTATCCCTGTATAATATAATGTTCCATTTTTTTGTATCGCATTAAGTACTAAATTATTTGCGATATTATTTTTTGACAACTTAACATAGATAAAGAAAAATATGAAGGTTTGGGCATTTACAGGGCTTGCGACCTGTCATAGACTGGTTAAGGGATCACTTTATACACGTGCAGCATTCACCAATTCTACCCATGATTGACAACCACAATATCCAAATTCTTGGAAGTTCTATAAAAACTATATAAACTACATTTTATTAAACCTCTTTATACCGAATGTTTTTCTGAAACCGGATGTCACAAATAAGTGTTTAAAAATGTGGTATTACACAAAGTAAACAATGGATGGTAAGGAGAGTGTTTTATATACATTTACCATAATTTAGAATATCTGAACGTTTTTAACGAACAATGCTTCAGTGAATCTACGGGGCGGTCGTTGATGGAGGTATTTATCGTAGCGTTTTACCTCTTGCACCAAGCATTCATTTTTCAATATTCCGTGACTCGGCTGTGCAGGACGTGTGGCGAGAAAGACCGATGATGAAACATTGAAACGCCTCTCTGTCACCAAACTGTTAGAAAAACTCCGCTTCTCGACGCCTGACATCGGACCAAACCCCAGAGGTAGAATTAATGTTCTGAAAGAAAGACTCGAAAAGCCGAAAAAAAACTTACCACTGTATTTTTCTTGCCCTGTGTAATATTATAGGTAGTAGGCGTATTGTACGGCGCGCTGGTTCTCTGTTGTTTTTCTCCACAATCCGGAAAGTAGAATTTCCCGCGCTTTGTAAGGGTTAAGGCGGGGTTAACTCCGCGCGTGCCCGAAGTCTCAATCGCGTGTTAAGTAGGCACTTTGTTTTGTTTGAAATTTTAGATTTCCTCGCTCAACGTGTCGAATGTCACGTCGAAAGAGGCTTTGTAATAATTCCGTCCCGTGAAACAAAAGACAAATTATTGAACACTAAAGAACGAATGGATCATTTTCAGACGGGAGAAATATCTAATTTAACATACCAACCTATAAAGGATTGTATTATACTCATTTTGTGTTTATAACAGCCGATATAATCAATATTTTCATTCATTATTTTTTTTTTACAAAATTCGCCTTCGTAAATACGTTGTTTTCGTAAGTTGACAACGAATGACGTCGCAGAAACGTATCCGCACAACTACTATTACAGCTCTCTAAAGCAGATACATAAAGGGATACGCCTCATAACACACCTGATGACGCAACGCAAAATTTGATGACGTATAGCGATGTCTGTTTTTCGTTTTATTGAAATATCTAAACATTAAACCTTCATATCTCCCTTACTTCTCTACAGATTTCAATAAGAATGTTACCGATAGTATTGTGATTTTTCATATTGATTAATTAGCTAATAAACCAACACATTGATAAAAATCCATTATCGCAAGAGTTGTAAATGGACCATGTCATGCGTAAACCATCCAACACACAATTTGCAAAATTTGGTTTTTTGATGAATGCTACTTCATCAAAAGAAAATAATTTATTTTCTGACATCCAACATTATATTTTTTGGAGAACTTTATTTTAACTCAAATCCAATACATCCATGAAAAAACAATGTTTGAAATATTTGTGTGGGTTTAGGATTCAGCATTTTTCACGTTAAAATTATTTACATACCTTCATGAAAATATTGCAGAAAAAATACATGTGATTTGGATGTGTTCGACTTTGAACTAGAAAAAGAAAAAAAAACGATTTCGCTGAAACCGTTTAAGATGGTTGGATGTGAATAATTAAATCGATTCTATCATTATTTTGATTTTGCTGAAACCATCCAACCGATGAAATACCAAACTGTGACCTTGTTGACAAAATAATATTTTTTTTGATTATGAATAATGAATAACATTGCTTTTTCATGGTTATATTACAACGAACCAAACTTTTACCATTTGATATAGAAATGCTATTCATAATTTTTTTTAAATCTGAAAACATTCAAACGCAATTATTTCATTCTCAATATTATTAATATTGAAAGCATTAACTTTGTGGATCATATTGATATATTATTTTGAGTAATAAAAAGACTTTTTTTTTATCCACTCACATTTTTATAAACAACCAACTAGTTTCATAAATTAAACCCTGAAGAGGGCAACAGGTTGTTGCCGAAACTAGTTGGTACATAATAAAAATAGGAGTGGATCAAAAAACGAAGTCTTTTTATTTCTCAAAATAATACATTTACTTTGTGGTTAGTCATTTTTACTTATTTATTTTATTACAAAAATGTTACTAATATGAGTATATAACCACTCACAGCTGAGTAAAATAAGTATATAACCACTCACACTGAGTCGTTAAATACTTATATTACTAACATTTTTGTAAAAAAATAAATAAGCGATTATCTCAGCTTACAAATTTGTGGGTTGGATGGTTTCTCCATAATTTTTCCCAAAAGTAACGATTGCTTATATTTTTGTTTTACCGTTTCGGAAATACAGTCTGACGTGAAAATTTATTGGTTTTCTCCCGAAAAGGCTTTCATTAAAGTAAGTACCTAATGATTCAAATTTATTCGGTCGATTGAACTTACTGGATGAAAGAGATACCTTAGAAGTTATTTAAATATTATTTTGTGTATCTCTGTGATTATTATTTATTTATTGTATCCCCTAGTATTGCCGATCTTTGATACGAATTGTACAAAGAAGACTAATTAGTAGTAGTCTCGCTATATCGAATTGAAATTTAGTCAAGAAAGTTATAATTAAGGGAATTAGATTAGAAATACAAGTTAATTATCTGCCTGCTACTTTGAGATGAAATACTTATTATTTTGCTTTGAGGAGAATTAAGATATAAATGAAATAATACATTAATTTGGCAGAATTATAGATGTTTTTAAATTTTAAAATATTCGTATTCTTCCACGGCAAAATATTCATGAACATATAAGTAAACAATTATATATTTTTTTATAATTTAGAAGATTTTGTGATATAGTGGGTGGATATACACAAAGATATAGGTATACATACAGTACATATGTATACATATTGTTCAGGCCACTAGGAGGGTAAAAGAATAGAAGTAATAGCTGGGGCAGTCGGGGTTGCATACATGTAGTAGCCTTTGTAACTGCTGGCATGATGATACCTTTACTAAACAACTAACCTTTACGCCGCTTCCCCGCAGGGGTAGACAACGAGAATAGAACGCCACACTAATCTGTCTTTGCACACAATCTTCGCCTCTTCCACGTTCATGCATAAAATGTTTACGTGTGTTAATTTCTGTTAAAATCATAAGTGTATTTTTTTCTTTCATAAAATCATATTAATTTTAAAATTATACTGTCCATGTTTCCATTGAAAAAAATACGAAACAGCTCTTACCCTCTTGAAATATGTCTTTAATGTCCTAAGGTCACAATTCTTTAATTTATGTTAAGTTTCACAAAGTGTGTTTGAGTGCATCGAAACACGTGTCACAATATAATGTTTTTTATGGTATTTACCAAAACCAGTTATATTTTAAAACATATTCTTCTTCTTCTTTTTCTAGGTCCTAAGGATCTGTTTGTGCCTCCGCTTGTAGCTCTTGGGATGTTGACTCCCAGCTGTCTTTCCACATTTTTGGAGGTCTGCCTGGGGGTCTGCGTCCTCCAGGGATTCCTTGAAGGGCGATACGTGGAAGTCTGTCATCTGGCATTTGTTGTCGTCCCCACCTCACGATATCCTCCGTCTTACACATGCTCCGGATGTCGTTATTTCTTACTCGGTCTCGCAATGTGTTTCCGGTTATGGATCGGAGAGTCTTCATCTCGGAGGTTCGAAGTCGAGATTTTGTTCTAGAAGTATCTGCTCTTGCCTCAATCCCATAATTGGCTATTGGTCGAACACATGTTTTGTATATTTTCATTTTACTTTCTATTCTCATGTGTTAAACATATTCTTTTATTGAATTGAAATAGTAAAATATTGAAATTTACAATGATCGCAACGAAAGTTCTCCATTTGCGGCTTTTCTACTTCTTTTAACATATTCCTAGTTTGATGTAAGAGTGTATATAACTGCTCCTCACGTTTAAGTACGTAGTACGTAAGCCGAAAGGCTTTGGAGAAGTTTTAAAAAACTCTCGTAGGTGCAATATTTTTACCGAAGCCAACTCATTCTACGTCGACAATCTTTGTCATAAAAGTCCATTGTGCCACTTCATTTCAACACGTGAATGAAATGTAACGTACTGTGTTTCGTGAAGTAATATCACCAACTCATAAATGAATATGCTTCGCGTACTCATGCGCTCCTGATATCGTCAGTGCTCATAATGATAATTTTTACACTTAAATTTATTATTATTTTTTGACATCTCATCAAAGATGAAGAAAAAAACGTAAGTCTGGGCATTTACGGGGCTTACGACCGTCATAGGCTGGTTTTAGTGACCACTTTACACACGTAACATTCACCAATTCTACCCATTATTGACGACCACACTACTCAAATTCTTGGAAGTTCTATAAATATGAACCAATTTTGAAACATTGTTCTTGAATTACTAGAACTTCACTAGAGTTGGTGAGACGAATGATCGGCGGGTATGTATGAGGACATGAATAAATGTAGAAGAGGCGAAGACTGTTTGCAAAGATAGAGTGATGTGGCGTTCTTTCCCTTCTGCCTACCCTTGCGGATAAGTACCGTGATAGTTAGGTAATCAGTTAGTTAGTATCGAAGAATACTTTTCTTTTACATTGGAGAAGTACTCTGGTAAAATTGTAGTGATGGACGTATAACGTTTTCAGAATACAAAAATAGTATATCGCTCACTCCTTTCCTCAAATATAAAAAAAAACATGATTTTTTAAGAGATTGTTTTTAAAGTTTAAAAATATAATAAAGTGTTTTAAAAATAAATATCAAGCCACTTATTGAACTTTTTACTGTTCAACAGATTTTTTTAGGTAAAACCTGAATGTTTTTTTCCATTTGAAAAATATTTAGTTTATTTAAAAAAAATAATAAAACAATACCCTTTCTTCAAAATGCAAAAACAACACTTTCTGCCCTGTAGCGGGTAAATATTAAGTTTTAAATATGCCACTTTTGCTGGGATATAGTACATTTTCTGGGCATTCCGAAAACATACACAACTGAAAATTGACGCTTTTTGATAAATGACGTTGTTGAAAGGAGTGAGCGATATGTATGTTTACATTAGAGTGTTTAATTATATTAATCATTATTTAACATGTTTTATAATAAGCCTCAATATATTGAGAGCCTTAGGCGGTATCTAGAATACGTCTTAACTGTTTCTTTAAGCGTGCCAAAGCTCTTAGTTTCACAGAACTTCTAGTTGGTCCTGGAAAGCTTCTTGTATGTGAGCGATTCGTAGCAGACGTTAGTACACTCGGATGTGGTGCGAGCTGTGTGGTAAGCAGAGCTAACGTATGGTGATCCTCTATGTTTATATGTATGCATAATCGGACTACCCCTACTTGGGTATTCTATTTCAATTTCATCCCTGGGGAGTTATTGTTACATTATATTCTGACCCGGCTGTAGTAAAATATCTTATTCATCTTTTTATTATTATTATTATTATTTCTAATTAATACGTGTTATGTGCACACACTCACTTTAAACTAATCAGTACGCGGTTTTATCTACGAAAATTTAGACTACAATATCGTCAATGGTCGATTGCAGTATTTTGAAATACATTGAAATGATAATCGTTGGCAATTCTGAATTTTTTCTTTTTTGAAAAAAAGGTAATTTGATTAAAATAAACCCTTTACATATATATATTTTATCATTACAATTAAAAAAATTGATTAAGACTCAACATGTTTCAATGTTGGTAATCGGAGGATTACCATAACTGGTAATTCAATTTTTATTATGTTAAATGTAATGAATTTGAATATAAGGAAGATATTATTTTTAGTTTATTAATGTAAACACGACTTGTTACAAGAACTACAAATATTCCTAATAGAGGGCTACAAACAATACGATCAGTTCGTATTATTTGTATTTTCGCTCGCTGATGAGATCATTAGTAGTTCTCGAAACTAGTCGTAATATAAATAAAAGCAATTACATAACAAACAAAAATACCGAAATCTCTTAAGTGAAAACGAATTTTTCCATTTCGTGAACGATTTTATAATCGTCGGTATAAGCGACGCAAACAGTAAGTTTTTTTCAGCTAACTTGAAATCGTTTTCAGCGCCCACTCGTCTACGAACTCATAATACATTCTTTCCCCATACAATATGCATGCGTCTGGCTGTTTGTGCTGCGATGTTATGTTGTTGTTGTATTCTCGTTATGTTGTTGGTAGGTGGGGATTGTTTGTCCCCAACCAGAAGATTTAAAGGAAAGGAAAACATCGGTCGTTGTGGAATTGAAATTCGATTATAGAACTCTACGCCAATGAAAAAAAAACATGCTAGCACCGGTAACTTTTCCGTATCGCTTCATTTTCATTTTGTTTTTCGTGAATTCTTAGCCTAAAAACATAAATATAAATTTTTCTGTAAAATAAAAATGTTCATTTTATTGTAAAAATATTGTTTTCATAGGTTTGTGCGAACAAATATTAGGATTTCCAATTCCGATCGGTGAAAAAACATTTTTTTCATCTATTTTATGGTTCAAAATGGAGTTTGTGTTTCTAAGTCCAACCCCCACTTTTCGTTAAATATTTTTTCTAAAGACAAGCTAAAACGACTGACTTGTTTATGAAAATACTTAAATTGATAAAAATATAAATATATATAAAATATTTAATTTTGTATTTTATTTTATGTTACAATGATTAAAGAAAACACTTCGTTTTTTACCACTTGAGTTTTATTATAGACTACATGTTTCAGAAGTTAAACTTCCATCATTATTATTATGTTAATGAAAATGTTTTATGTTTTATATTAATGTTTTATGTTAATGAAATGCTTTTAATGAGGTGTTAATATGTATCTAGATAATGATAGTTTGATATTTAGGACATCATCACTATTCACGTTCGAAAAACACTTCGTCTGTATCTAAAAAAAAACCTACAGAGCAAGAAAGTAATTGAGAAAGTTTTCACAAAATCAAACTCATCTATACTGAGTATAAAGAACTGAAAACTACCCCTTTAATATATTTATTTTATAATTTTAATTAAATTTGATGATAGTAACGTTGTCCCTGGAAAATACTTAAGTGAATATATAAAGTTTTAAGCGATACACCTAAAGCTTCGAAAGTAGTTTTACCAAGTTATACTTTACGAAGAACTCCTCCGTTCTTTTTGTGTGTGCTTGCGAGCTGTTAAATATTTTATTTTGACAAACTTTGATTTTGACGTATAAGTTTTGTTTTCTCATTCGACTTCGGATATTGTATATAATTTTGAACTTTCTAAATGTTTAATATGATTGATTTTAAATTACATTTACATTTGGTTGAACAAATTTTGAAATAAAATAAAATGTTCAAAGGCTTCCAGATTAAATTACGGTCTCCATCGGAAAATAAAAATATTGGTACTAATTCAATTGCCAAAAAAATGTTTTGTAAAATCCTTGTAAAACAGAATTCTGATTTCCAATTTAAAATTAACCCGGGAGACGAGGGGTGTTCCGGGGATGGTTCCCATTTAAAATAAGACCCGGGGTGTCATGTTTAACCAGATTACAATTCCTCGACCCTCGGGAGCTCGGTATGAAAATATTCCCGGCCGTACAAAAATGAGGATTTGCGGAATATTGGATTGGGGGTGATGAATTTTTCACAACCCCATCGATTTATTATGCATGGGTTTCCTGAAATTTCGTCGGGATACGCGTTTGTTTCGTCCGTTTTACCGTTCATATTACTTAGGCGAGCCTCTCCGCGTTCTGGGAATGTGATGCGAGCGGTATAAAGCACTCGCATCTCGCTTTTCAAACGAAGGTAATTGAATGTCTAGTCAATCGGAGTGGATAAATCAGGAATTATATGGTTTCCAGCACTCTGAATTTTTGTAAACAATATTCAATATCACTCACTCTTTTCAACAACGTCATATATATAAAAACCGACCGTTTTTAGAGTTTAAAAATATAATTCAATGTATTAAAAATAAATATCAAGCCACTTATCAACTTTTTACAGTGCAATAAATCTTTCTAGTTACGATTTTTTTGTTCTCTATTTAAAAAATATTTAGTTTATTAAAAAAAAAACAATACATTTTCTTCAAAATGCAAAAACAACACTTTCTGCCCTGCAGCGGGTAAATATTAAGTTAAAAATATGCCGCTTTTGCTGGGATATAGTACTTTTTCTAGGCATTCCGAAAACATGCACAACTGAAAATTGACGATTTTTGATATATGACGTTGTTGAGTGAGCGATATGTGTGTTTAATAATAAAAAAAAATTATGTATGATTGAATTGATCTTTGAATTGCTTTATCATCTTATTCCCCATACGATGTTCACATGATACTACTCTAACTTTGTATTATAAATATTTAAATGTATAGTAATGAAATAAAACATCAAAAGTATTGTTTTCACGTTTGAACGCCTATAATAGGAAAATAAAATAAAATAATTTATTTTTAATTTTTCAAATATGAATAAAACACTCCATTATAATTCATCGTTCACTTTGTGTAATACCACTTAAAAGGTGTTTATTTTTTAAAAGTGGTATAAGACAATAACAACGATGAATGATAATAATAGTGTTATATGTATTACCATACCACAAAGTGAACAATGCTTTTGATGTACAAAACATAAAAAGCTAAATTTCTAACGATTAACACCACAATAATGACCACAGAAATCGAACCCGCGACTCAAGTTTAGCAACTGAGTGTCTACTCAACTACGCCGTGGCACCTGTCACGAAAAACGGATTAAAATATAATTCCTGATTAAATAAATGTATTTCAAACCGATTTTTGTGATTGTCACCATACAGGGCTTTAAATTAGTGTGTTAATATTATGTATGTAAACAAAAATATTCCAACATTTTGAATGTGTCCAAATACTTCACTAGAGACATTTATTGGTGAGATGAAAATGTGGTAAATAAATTATCTGGTCAAATTATAAGCTTAAATAATAAAAATGAAAATGATATTTTCTGGCGTTTCTCATGTGTGTGATTATAATCCAGGATTCGGACCTCACATACTAATAAAAGAGTTTCTGCTTAGTAAAAAGCTTCATTTCATCTCACCAATAGATGTCTCTAGTGAAGTTATAGTGATTTAAGAATAATGTTTCAAAATTGGTTCATATATAATATAGAACTTCCTAGAATTTGAGTAGTATGGTTGTCAATAATGGGTAGAATTGGTGAAAGTGATCACTTAAACTAGCCTATGACGGTCGTTACCCCCGTAAATGCCCAGACTTCCATATTCTTTCATTAATTGATTCGGCAGTCACTTTGTGGTAAAATCTATCCATTTTTAATTAATGTTTTACTTAGTAAATACCACTATTTCTTAAAATCTTCTGTGACACGTGTTTCGATGCATTCCGCATCATCATCATACTGTGTTTGAAAATGATGCGGAATGAATCGAAACACGTGTCACAGAAGATTTTAAGAAATAGTGGTATTTACTAAGTAAAACATTAGTTAAAAATTCCATATTCTTCTTCATCTTTGATGAGAAGTAAAAAAATAATATAAAGATATTCCAGTGTTTCTCAAACTGTTTCTTTCTTCCTTCCAGATCCGCACCGGCATGGTGCGCGTGAGTGACGGCAAGAGCCGCCCGGAGCCGGCCCGGCTGCGGCTGTCCATGGAGACCCTGGCCGTGCAGAAGGAGGTGCCAGTCCGGGAGAGTAGACCAGCGCTCCACGCCAGAGTAAGAACCCTTATGACGCAATCTTATCTTCTCCACCGTTTCGCTCAGACCTGAGTGACGCGGTCTTCTGTGATGTCGGGCACATACTGTGTGTCGGGTTGGAGTCAACGTATTTTAAGGCCTTTTTTTCCTTTTTTTTCTTTATTTTAAATTCTTTTGCATTACATAAACGTAAGTTCAAATACAAAAAAAAAATATTTAAATAAATACAAAAAAAGATCCCACAAAGGCATGGCCTGTGTGTGGGTATACAATATAATTTAGTCACAGTAAAGGGTATAAGGGTATAGGTTTTATAAGCAGAACTAGAATAATAGTGTTCATATATAACTTACTTACTTGCAACAATATTAATTCTTCAAGCGTCCGGCTGCGCTGAGAGCCGTTTGTCACTTCACGCCCGATTTTTTTGGAACACGTATTGGATTTTTTTTTTAATAAAAGAGAAATATTTGTGTTTTTATTATTTACAAAGATACTTCAATTTCATACTATTTCTTTGAGCCAAAGCGGCTTATTATTAGAAATAGGTATCAAATTGTGGTAGAGTGGGTTCGAACCGAGAAACTCTGACTCAAGAGTCCGCGACACTAACCACGAGACCACAACCTGACAAATTTTGTTTTTTAAAATATAAAAAAAAATGTTTAAATTTTTTAAATCCTTACCTTTATATAACTCTTTTCTTTTCAAAACTATATATTTATTTAGAAAACAAACTTATTTTTTTAATACAATAACGGTGTTTTAAAAAAAATAATTACGTTAAAATGTTACCTGGGTTTAATGAAATTTAAGTTTCGATTAAACGTATGTTGGGCTTTAACTATTATAATAAGATTTAAGTTTTTTTACCGGTATTTCTTGGTGGAACTTGGTGGAAGCTCTAAAGTTCTATAGTCTTAAATCCTCTAACGGGTGTTTTTACTTTTGATACGTAAGAACACATTTATTTCTAAACAGGTTTTTTTTTTACCGCATTAGCGGCGCCATCTGTTGAACATAAAAGCAACTCGCAGAGTACTATACATTGCTAACGACGGACGGCGTTTACAAGAAATGTGAAATTAAACATATCAGAAATGTGTGCTTTCTATTTTAAGTCATTCCCAAGTAACCATACTTAGTCACAGTAACTTGTGGCCGAATTTAGAAGCTACAATAATTTTATATAAAATGTCTATAATGTTCACTTCTCGACTCCTTTCATTTACTGGCAAACCAGTGTCAACTTCACATTTTTACCGATTTACTGGTATTTAATTTCCTGTAATTTTGCATGCACTACTTCGGCTATCCAAACTTAAAACACAGTAAGGGACATTTTTTTGTAGTACGTTTTTTTTGCATTTTTGGACTAAGTAGAATCTATTTAGTCCAAAAATGCAAAAAAACGTACTACAAAAAAATGTCCCTTACTGTGTTTTGAGTTTGGACAGCCGACTTCTTCTTCTTCTTTCGAGCTCCATCCCTATCGTCTTTGTTGACTGTTGGGATCAGCTCTCCTCGTCCTCAGGTTGCAGGTCCTTCTATCATTGACAACGTCACCTAGACAATGCCTTCGAATCATCGAATCTTTCGGTAGAATCCATGAAATCTTTGGTCTTCTTCTAGATGTCTTTCGAGGAAGATCCATGGCGATGGTCTAGTACACAATATGATCATGCACTGCTAGATAGAGTAATATATGATAATTAATTATCAAAGAACACAACACGTAATATTTGTTAGAATTATAATTTTAATAATAATTAAAACTTTCTAGAGCAGACTTTGAGAACAAAGCATTTTGTAGTGAACAGTTTCTAAGGCGAAACAACTTTATATTATGCTTTCAATGTGATATAATTGGATGGAGTTAAGCAGGAAGCATTCAACCCATACCATTTCAAAACTTGCTTTTTCATCATAACGTCGGGATATGGAAAATAGTTTAAGCCACAAATATTTCATATCTCACGCCGCGATTCCGTATAAATGGTGTTAATAGTTAAAAAGTTTTTATCACACTAAAAAGTTGAGGTATTTTAGCTACGCGATGTATGACACTCTGAGGTTGTATCATATGATCTTTAAAATGTGATTAATGTTTTTTTAAAAATATTATCACACTGTAACACTCTCCTTATTTTTTGTAATTCATGAGTGAAAAGGGCAAAAAATCTTTCAGACTAAAACGAAATTGCTTCCGTCCTCTATTTATATGAAACTATTTTTTTTATTATTATTTGAAAAAGGGAGAAAGAAGGTATAAGAGTCACAATGGGAATATTTTTTAAAGCGGAGTTGAAGTTTAATTTGATTGGTTATTTATATGGGTAAGTCTATTAATTGCTTTACTTATGTCTAATTTTTCAAGATTATCTAAACTAAAAGCAGGTTTATTTACAAGTAAAATTTCTATGCCGGTTGGTTTATTAAAATTATGATCTTCAGATATAAGGTGATCGTCAAATTCAGAAAATCATTGTTATTAAGACATCTTATCACAAAGTGAACGATAAATAATAAGGAGAGTGTCACAGTAGATTTTAAGAAATAGTGGTATAATTACTAAGTAAAACATTAATTAAAAATGGATAGATTTTACCACAAAGTGAGTGCCGAATCAATTAATGAAAAAAGGAGAGTGTTATATTAATATACCACAAAGTTATTAATGCTTTTAAAATACAAAATAGATCGGGTTTATTTTTAACATAACATTTTTAACGTATGAGCGGTGAATTTCCTCCCTCCAAACTCTATCCACACCCGAATGGTGCATAGTTTAATTTGTTTAATACCTCAGTTTTCCCTGTTGGTTAGACGGTTTCTACAAAACTTCGTCTAGTTATTATACGCTCAAATTAAGCTGTTTTTTTTTGCAAATACATAGCAAAGAGAATTTTATCTTTGTTATAGCTTTTAATAATAAGTTAAATGTACAATACTTAATTGTGTATTCTCCGACATATTATTTATTAGGTATTATAAATTTGTTTATAAATGGTATTATATTTTCGCAATTCTACGTAGATTATAACGAGTAATAAGAATTTTTGAGAGTGAGAGGAAACAAAATTAATGAAAAAAATTGATTTCATATATAATTTGCCTTTTCATTATTATTTATACTATCAGACACATTATTATTTGCCCTTCAGATGATAATCAATATATATTATAGGTGTCTATGTTCGAGTGGAAAAAACTACATATGTACTTAAAAATTATCATCTGCGGGCATCACCGTCAGTCTAAATTATCAAAAAAGTTTTTCAGCGAATGGAATAACATTATTACTTTATTTTTTTTTATTTATTCGCGAATTGTACAGCTTAAATATAAAAAAAATGATATAAAACCATAGTTACATTAACAATAATAAACATTACATTACATTAACAAAAAAATAGTTACGTTAAAAAAAAAGCCAATTAAACAATTCCACATTTATGTTATAAAACTATTAAAAAACATTCAGAGATTAAACAAAAAACAAAAAAACATTACGACATTATTTTTATAGATATTTTTTTTAGCCGAATACTTAACAATAAATAACATTGTTACGACTTTAATTATTTTCATTGATATTAAAAAAGTAGAAGTTTTTGGCACGTAGAAAAACATTATTGAGAGTTTAATTCATTGGGTTTTAAAAATTTTTTTTTTTTGGAAATACGATAACATTATTACGATGTTACTTTCATTAGTTTAAAAAAATAATGCGTTGTTTGGCAAATACAATAACATTATTTTATTTATTGTTTCGGCATTAACTTTGTGGTAAGACATGTTACAATGATTAAGGAAAACACTTGTTTTATACCACTTGAGTTTTATTAAAGACTACATGTTTCAGAACATACATAAAATTTGTATACAGACCTGAATGATGGAAGTTTAACTTCGGAAACATGTAGTCTTTAATAAAACTCAAGTGGTATAAAACAAGAGTTTTCTTTAATAATTGTAGAATAACATAATTGAGACGTTATTTTCATTGATATTTAAAAAATATATATTTTTTTAGCCAAATACGATAGCATTATTTTCCTTGATATTAAAAAAGTAGAAGTTTTTGGCCCATAGAAAAACATTATTAAGAGTTTAATTCATTGGGTTTTAAAAAAATAATATTTGTTTAGAAATACGATAACATTATTAGGTACGATGTTATTTTCATCGGTATTAAAACATAATAAGTTGATTGGCATATAGGATAACATGATTAAGACGTTATTTTTATTGATATTTAAAAAAATAATATTTTTTGGCAAACAGAATAACATCCTTACTGCAGAGACTCGGATACTGAGGACCTTTTTTCAGATACCCACATATTATATTATGACCGTAATGAATGCGAATATATTAAGTTACTTAATTATTTGCATTTATGTATGTCTAAATTTTACAAAGCGTCTCTCCTACGGGGATTATCTCCCTCGGGCGGTTGTCGTTTTTCAGGAAAGGGACTCGTTTATTGTTTTAAACAGAACCCTTTCACATATTTACCCGAAATCATCCAGGTGTCCCCTTTGCAAGTGTAAATACTAACATATACCCGGAAATATCCATTAATACTGGTGTTATATTGTATAAAACGTCCAGTTAATACGGGTTAACCTACCCATTATTATCAGGAATTTTAATTATGTATTCGTTGTAGATGTGGGTCGTTCGTGATCGGACCAGATCTATATTACCCGTTCGGATCTCAGTTTAGAGTGAATCAATTAATAGGGAATGATGAGGAGAGTGTTTTATTGATAGGGCATTTTGAGTGTGTTCAAATATTTGTTCACAAATCTTGGATCTCTCCACTTGGGAGTTATTTTATACATTTTTGGAATCTCAACAAAGATGAAAAAGAATATGGAAGGCTGGACATTTATACGTAAACAGTAAATGGGTGTCTACTGAATAAAAGCTTTCTAAATCCAATCATAGATGCATGTAGTGAACTCAATCACGGATCGTCATGAGATGGATCATATATGTATGATTTCCAAAAATTTGAGTAGTGTGGTTGTCAATCATGATGAATGTTACACGTGTATAAAATGATCGCTTAACCAGCCTATGTCAGATCGTAAGCTCTTGTAAATGCCCAGACTTTTATACTCTTCTTCATCTTTGTTGAGATGGCAAAAATGTGATTAATATGGATTTATTGTATCCGTCTCAATTTTATTTTGTTTTAAAAATATTTTTAGGATTTCGTAAATTATCAAAAACGAATTGACGGTGTCTAGTTATTTATTCAACAATTTGGTGCCAAGAGGCTGAAAGTCCGTGGCAAAATCATAATTCAATTTTTGGTACTGGCTACTTTGAATTTTAACTAAGTTTAAATTCGTTTTCTTATTCCGAATGTTTGAATATTATAACATGTAGTTCACGAACAAGGTTTTTATGTAAATTCGTCATTAATTTAAATTTTGCAAACTCGTTGATTTACTTATCGCAGTCCTGATTTAAAACCTGACAAGTCTACTGTCTAATAATTTTAATTATCGTTACTATTATAACCTAACGTCCAAGTGTAGTCCGCCTCCATGATGTAATGGTTAGCGTGTTGAGCTACCGTGCTGAATCTCCCGAGTTCGATTCCCAAGGGGGGTGACAATAAATATCCGAGATTTCACTCTAATATTTATTTAATATTACCCTGGACTAGTCCCTTAAGCGCAGGAGTGATCGCCTTGCCTTCATGTTAATAACAATCAAGATAACACTGCGTCAATACGACACAGTGCCCTATGCACCATTAAGTGCGGATAAGGGTTAGAATTTACCAAGTATAACTTAAATTGAAAATGGATCGATTTTACCACAAAATGACTGCCGAATGAGTTTGATGAAATTAATAAAATAAGTTTTATAAATTAAATATTTGATAAGAAGATATAATAATAATAATAATAAAACCCTTATCCGCACCCCAATGATGCATAGGGCACTGCTTCGTATAAACGCAGTGTTATCTCGATCGTTTACACATGAAGGAAAGGTGATCAGCCCTCCACTTCAGGTACCAGTCCAGGGTAATATTGAATAAATATTACAGTGAAAAAATCACTTATATTTATTTGACCCCCCCTGGGAATCGAACCCGGGACCTTCAGAACGGTAGCCGAGCATGCTGACCATTACACTACTGAGGCGGAGGTATAAGAAGATATACCAAAGAAAAATCGTTATAACTATTATAATGAAGATATTAAGTTAATCGTATATTTCTTAGATTTAAACTAAATACTTAAAATACGGAAATTTATTGCATCAATGTTAATCGCATTTAATATATTGTATATTAAATTTCAGATAATTTGTTGGTTTTTGTTAGAGGTTAGTATTAAGGGTTAGAACATACAAGTGACTAATATAAACATATAGTTAGCCTATACCTTACTCGTACTATACCCATATTATCGGTCCAATATTTATAAAAGGAATATTGAAGGGAATCGGTGTAACACTCCTGAAATTTTATAAACTACTGAGTTAAATTTTCAGGAAAGGATGGTGCAGATAACAAGACAGAAGGTGGGCGGACTAGGGCTCAGCATAAAGGGCGGAGCGGAGCACAAACTTCCCATCCTCATCTCGAGAATATACAAGGACCAAGCGGCGGACCAAACGGGACAACTATTTGTAGGAGATGCTGTCATCAAAGGTACTTATCTTCTTATGTATTACACACATTTCACTTTCATGAAATGAGGTAGTTGAAGGTCGAAATTGATCGATCAATGGTGTTTTTCCATGGTGTAATATTGGATAAAATTACGGCCTACCAACATATATATCCGTATACAGGTTAATATGACAAGTATAAAGCAGTACCCAGTTTCTTTACTTAAGTCTATTTAGAGAATTATAAATATCGCTCACTCCTTTCAAGAACGTCATAAATCAAATAACTTAATTTTTCAGGAGAACGTTTTTAATGTTTAAAAATATAATACAATGCATTAAAAATAAATTACTAGCCACTTATTGAACTTTTTACTGTGCAACAGATCTTTTTAGGTAAAACCTGAAGATTTTTTCTCCATTTGAAAAATATTTAGTACATTAAAAAAAATAATTAAACAATACCTTTTCTTCAAAATGCAAAAACAACCCTTTCTGCCCTGTAGAGGGTAAATATTATGTTAAAGATATGCCTCTTTTGCTGGGATATAGAACATTTTCTGGGCATTCCGAAAACATGCACAACTGAAAATTGACGATTTGAAAGATTTAAAAACGATCTCCTGAAAAATCATGTTTTTTGATATTTGAGGTTGTTGAAAGGAGTGAGCGGAGAACAATTGGGCGGATAACAGAATTAGGTTTACCCTGTGGACACAACTATTTCAAGGTATGCAGAGCATCCACAAAATGCATAAACCGAATGGCCCGGGTATGTACCCACCTGTTGTAAGTTAGTTGACAAGTTGTTAAAGTCAAGATAAGACATAAGACGTACTTGACAGAACCGTTCTGGCCAGAATTACTTTTACCAGTTTTGTTTACACTAACTTTAAAATTAAATACGAGGCGAAATTTCAAATCTCCTAATTTGGCTAATCCTGAACTTGATATTAGAGCTTTAATTTCGGTTTGCTTTTATAAGATCCAAAGTTTCTGTTTATATTAAAGTTTATAAGTATTTTAATTTAACCTTGTAACGGACAAGGAGAAAAAGATTATTTCTAAATATTGTTTTTCATTTATATATTTCAAACATTTTCTGAATCCATGTCCCATGACTGGGAATTAGACATGGGTCATTCGCGAACATTCATACATAATAATTGTGTGACCGGATCCCTATTTTGATTTGATTTCGTTTACGAACGCAATCGATTCACTGATTCACTGATTTTGGGTTAAAAAACGTAAGAATATATTAAGGTATTTCGAACAAATTTCCCAGCAATTCGTGATATTTCATCTCTGTGTTTGAATTACCTAACGTCCAAGTGACTTTGAAATCTAGCTGCCGAGGCTTTTACAACGCCGTTTATCATGGCCATATTCAGGGCTTCAACTTTATAAGTTTTATAGCCTATACTCTTTATGCGTAAAGTTACTATAATTCATAGTAATTCATGAATACAAAATTAACACTCGGTATTAGAGGTGTTCTTGGTATATCAGTCACAGGTACAAATACTATGAAATGGCAAGAGATCATTATATCGTGATACTTGCATGGAGTTCTAATACGTACAATACTACCCACTAGCCACTAGTCAAATCTCACAAATCTGTTTCAAACGAATATAACCAGCGATATCATTGCCACTCATAAAACATAAAACTTATTTTAGCTTAGCAATAGCGAGTTGCTTTTTAGTCTCCGACAAAAGTTCCATAGCTTAATATATCCGGTCTTGAATAAGTGAACAGATCACTTAAAAGATATGGATCCACTGATGCGGATCTTTTGAATGACCGGATCGTGCCCATCTTTACTGAGAATGGGTCACATTGTTGTTGCCCCAAGTCACGGCTCGCTTGTCGGCGATCTCCCTCCATCCGGAACGGTCCTGTGCAGCTCCGTAGGGATGTGCACTGCTGACTCCGTCAACTCGGTGTCCAGATCGCTGCATCCGGTTTGTCGTCGTCGCGCAACCTTGTACCCTAGACTCATCCCAAAGAGATATTTTTATTTTCTACACTATCGGGACTTCTTTTCAAGAAAACTAGAGAAACTTCTTTTGCACGTTTTTGTCTGTTTTGATGTCAGAAATATTTAATATATAATTATGTTTTTGATGTGAAACTCAATACAAAACTAACCATAGTGTAGTAGCACCAAAAAATAGAGAAATTTGCTAGCATCATCTGTAATATCGAAGTATAATATATCATAAGGATAAAATTTATACTTTTTTTGACATCTCAACATAGATGAAGAAAAATATGGAAGTCTGGATATATACAGGGCTTATGACCTGTCATAGGCTGCTCAAATGATCACTTTATACACGTGCAACATTCACCATTGTACCCATGATTGACAGCCACACTATTAAATTTTTTCGATCAAAAAATCAAAACTCCGAGATATATGATCAATCTCATTACATGGTACATAATATTATGTACAGTATGTAAAAATAATTCGGGCTCAAATCTTGCAAATATTCAAATAAGAGGGTCTCTGCTAAATGAAAACTTTCACAATCTAACATAGATGGCTGTTAGTAACTGTACTGTGTACTGTGTCATGAGTCTGGTCATATATCTAGGAGTTTCAATTTCATTCATTTGAGTAAAGTGGTTGTCAATCATGGGTAGAATGTTGAATATTGCACGTGTGTAAAGTGTTCATTGCAACAGCCTATGACAAGTCATGAGCCCTGTGAAACAACCTAGACTTCCAAATTCTTCTTCATCGTTGTTGAGATGCCAAAAAAACCCACTTGTATGTCAATTTCATAAAAAAATCAACTTTGTGCGAAGGTAAAGAAAATACACCGTTTTAGGAAAGTGCTCAATTTTCAGCTGTAATAAAATTTTATTGTAATTTAACAGGTCACTACTTGTGAACACAATAGCCCGGAGGGACTGAGTACCGAACGGAGCGTTCCATTGTCCCGTTCCGTTTGTTCAACACAAACCGATATGCTTGACAATGAAACTAATTTTATTTTCCTGCTGTATTGGATTCGCGGTTTGTTACATGCAGTCCATTGAATAGTTCATTCAAACCTTAAAAATAAAATAAGAGTACACTTATTTAAATATTATATTATCTGTATATTAGACGAGTTCAGTCCATATATGCTCCGCATCTCTTGATTCTTTTTTCAGCACAACGTATACCTACGTACCTCTGTTAACCGCCCAGTTGTTGATATATCGCTCACTTCTTTTAAGAACGTCATAAACAAAACATCGTCAATTTTCAGTTGTTCATGTTTTCGGAATGCCCAGAAAATGTACTAATTTATATCCAAGCAAAAGAGGCATATTTTTAACTTAATATTTACCCGCTACAGGGCAGAAAGTGTTGTTTTTGCATTTTGAAGAAAAGGTATCGTTTAATTTTTTAAAAAAAATATACTAAATATTTTTCAAATGGAGAAAAAACCTTCAGATTTTACCTAAAAAGATCTCTTGCACAGTAATAAGTTCAATAAGTGGCTTGATATTTATTTTTAATACATTGTATTATATTTTTAAACTTTAAAAACGTTCTCCTGAAAAATCAAGTTTTTTGATTTATGACGTTCTTGAAAGGAGTGAGTGATATGCGATATCGAAAGTTTGTTTAATAATTTAGCTTTCGCTTATCACTTGGGTGGAAGCTTCCGTAAGAATCGAATCTGATACTTACTTACACATTATTAAAAATACTGTTTAAATTATATTTTTTTCTTTTAATTTGTGTTTCGTGTATTTTTTTTAACTATTTTTTATTGAAGAAATAATCCACAAAGCCTCTTCTTTTTAAGAGACTTGTCTGCATATAGGATAGTAAGGGTACAGAAGGCGAATGTGAAAAATACACCACATACACCCAGTCCAATTGAAAATCTTTCTTGAACTCATTTTGCAATTGGCAGGAATCGACCCTGCAACACTACTTTCGTAGTCGAGTGTCTACCAAACTACGCCATGGCGCCTATCATTCCTTTTAATTAAATTTAAGGATAGAGATGACTTTAAATGATGATGTCTAAAATAATCTAGAGAAACCAAAAAGTGGTAATTAATATAATATCGAATTTTGTATTGTTTGAACAGTTCAAAATAAACGTACCTCTTATTTGAATAAACTAATAATTTTATTAAAAAATTAAACATAAATTTTCGTATTATGTTACAAGAAAATCAGAACAGGACAAAGCTTTGGCGCATAATACTGAAAATTTCTATACAAATTTTCAAAGGCTGATTGAACAACATTATGTGTTTATTATATAAACTAATACATTTTATGGTTGTGAGAATGCCGTGTATTGACTTTGTTCCCCCGGAGGTTTTATTCATAATAATATTTTACATAATCCCTCAACTCTTCCCTGTATTTCCCCCATACAATACTTACTGAAGCTTTCGTTGTTTGAGTAAGGCTTTTGCTCTCGAGTTAACAATGACGCTTCTCAAATATGGGATACATAAATGTTCAGCGTAAGTTATTACCGTACTTAATTTCCTAAATGATCGAGCATGTCTGCTAGAATAATGGCGTTATATGACGTAATTATTTGCGAGTCAAATAGAGCGCTATTAATTCAAATGGTAAGCTATTTGCCGAAAGCTTTTTAACAGCTTTTACGACGTTCCACGACCTTTGGCAATGACAATATCGTATTATAAAAAAAGTTGCTATGAGAGCTTATTCTTTGCAGATGTTTTCTATCATATTGTTATATACATATTATCGCACTAGCTTCTCCGAATTTATTAAGTGCGCAAAGACAACTATCTATAACATACAGATTTAGCATCAGAAAATGTCACCTGTAGCTCAAAATCAGACAGAAGTTAAGTCTAAATTGTAAAGGCTTCAGCCGTTCAATAAATAAATAAACACGTTAAACACCATGGGGGGCACCGGTGACCTCGCCTGTGTTGGACCGCAGCGCCATGGGGGGCACCAGTGATCTTAATCAAGAGCTATATTGAAAATGCTCTATAAAAACCCATCGTCAAATCAAACAATTAAATAAACTATTAAGTATACATTATTAAAACACTCAAATAACCGAAAAGTTTTTTGGTTGTTGTAAATTTAAAAATTAAAATTTGTAATGTTGGGGTTAATGAATCACAATAATGCACATACATATTTACATATTTTTTTTTATATTTGTATTTTCTAATCTTTTTATATCAATTACACAAGTATTGACCTTTGGCTACCGTGTTGGAGACTCCAGATTCGATTCCCATGGGAGTTTAAATAAATATTTGTGATTTTTTTTAATAGCCCGTGAAAATAAATTAACTACAATTTATTTATTAATAGCCCGTGAACTCTTCATTGTAGCGCAGGATTGATCACCTCGCCTCGATGTATTAATTAATAATTAAATGATCACTATAAAATTTGCTTAATGCAATGCAGTGGCCTGTACATCATTGTATGAGTATAAGGGTTCAAAGAGTAGAATGCTCCGAAAACAGCATAATAATACATTGCTTGTAATTTTTCAAGCAATGTATAGCAATAATACCTTGCGTGCGTTTGTGCGCGAAATTTATTAAGTAATTTATCTTTATTAATTTTAACTCATTGTGCACATAATACAATTTTAAATTTCTATTCTAAATGTGTTCTCACTGGGTTTTCCATGCCGACAGCACATTTTACAATACTAGTTTCAAGAATGATCCCTTAGTTGGTTTTCTATCTTGGGTCTTGCAATAATGGATGACATGGCTGAATAAAACGATTATTTCGTATCTACGTACCTCCACTGCCATTATAAATAACTATTTTATAGGTAAATATAATGACTTCTTAAAATAGTTTTGTTTGTGATATATTTAAAAATAAAATGTGTATTGATTTAGAATTTTTGGTCAGTTGAACGACAACAATCCAACAACAATTTCCCAATAATCTAAACGACCAAATGTACAAATTGGACGTAATCAAATATGCGAATACGACTTTGATTCAATTTGGAGCGCGCGAGAAAAATACACACACGCAAACGCGGGATTCAATGAATATATTAATTTTATTCAGTACAGGGTAAAGAGGGCAGTCGTTGCCCCATTTAGCTAATTTAACCATTAAAATAAATATACTTAGCAATCTTGCTGATGTATACATACCATATATTCAATGGTGTTATCAAAACTCATCTAGGTATGTGAATCGTGAACCTTTGTATATCGCTCACTCCTTTCGACAACGTCATATAATATATCAAAAATTGAAAATTTTCAGTTGTGCATATTTTCAGAATGCCCAGAAAGTGTTCTATATTCCAGCAAAAGCGGCACATGTTTAACTTAATATTTACCCGCTACAGGGCAGAAAGTGCTGTTTTTGCATTTTTAAGAAAAGGTATTGTTTAATTATTTTTTCAAATGTACTTAATATTTTTCAAATGGAGAAAAAAACCTTCAAGTTTTACATAAAAAGATCTGAAAAGTGTCATGATAATTATTTTAATACATTTTATTATATTCTTAAACTTTAAAAACGATCTCCTGAAAAATCGAGTTTTTATTTTATTTATGACGTTGTTGAAAGAAGTGAGCGATATGTGCACGAATTCGGGAAAAAAAATGTACTCGAAAATTTCAAAAATCATTTAGAAAAGTTTGTTGGTTCTACTGCAGTAAAAATTGAATACTTTTTAATTCTAAAAAAATAATATTTGTGTATTATTTACAAAAATACTTCAATTCCATACAATTTCTTTGAGCCTATGGGGCTCATTATTATAAATAGTCAGGACTCCTAAGTCAGGTCCGCGTCCAGAAGTTCAGACGAGAACTGCCCACAAATCGTGGACAGGGAACGCTCTGGGTGGCGGGAAACTTGTGTTATATAAAAAAGGCAAAATATAAACGGTTTGATGTCTTTCGGGAAGTACATGTACCTATTCAACTATATCGCCTTTTCTTGACGCCACTTGTGACAATAAAACCTTCAGTGTGCGTCTAATATCAGGTAATATTTACGAATTTCACAAGAAATGCCAGTAATTGGGATGGAGCCATGACTTCCCTCTTTACCCTGCAACAAATCAGCAGTAAATATTCGCCAACAGTTTTTTTTAAAGATAGCGTACATGATTTGATTCGACTAAATTTGTTGTCAACTGCTTTAAATAACCACTGATAATATTGAACTGTTTTCAAATCATTTTTATTGTTATGCTTCAACTATCTCCCTACAAGTTATTTCGTTCGAACCCTTATCCGCACCCAATGGTGCATAGGGCACTGCATCATATAAACGCAGTGTTATCTTGATCGTTAACACACGAAGGAAAGGTGATCAGCCCTCCACTTCAGGTACCAGTCCAGGGTAATGTTGAATAAACGTTAAAATAAAAAAAAAACACTTAAATTTTTAGACCCCCCTCTAGGAATCGAACCCGGGACCTCCAGAACGGTAGCCGAGCGTGCTGACCATTACACTACGGAGGCGGACAAGTTGTTTAATCGAATATATTTTCAAGCCTACCATTTTTTTCGTTACGCCTCAAAAAATGAAGTTCAAATCTGAGAATTACAAAATTTCTCCACAAGCGTGTAATATCATTACCTAAGCCACCCAATGACAGGTCATACGCTCTGTAAATACCCAGACTTCCATATTTTTCTTCATCTTTGTTGAGATGTCAAAATTATATATTGTAGATTAAATACATACATAGGTATAATTTAATAAAATTTCAGCTGTAGCGATTCATGGAAGCCGTTTAAAAGATTTGTCAGCGGTCTAAATTACAATATTTTATAAAAATACCATATTTTATTTGTAAATGTAGAACAAAACCTATATTTTGTTGTTTTTGTTAAATGACATTGCTTAATATGTAGATACTATTTAATTAATTCAAAACCCTTATACGATGGTGCATAGGGCACTGCATCATATGAACGCAGTGTTATCTTGATCGTTAACACATGAAGGAAAGGTGATCACCCTTCTGCTTTAGGTACCAGTCCAGGGTAATATTGTATTTTTTCACTCTAATATTAGGTAATATTAGAGTGAAAAATTACTTTTAGTTGACCCCCCGCCTGGGAATCGAACCCGGGACCACCAGTACAGTAACCGAGCGTGTAGATACTATTGAAAATAATTTATTAAATATTAAGTTATATTGTTGTACTTTTCATTTCAATTTCACTTGGTAAATACCACAATTTCTTATAATCTATGGTGACACGTGTTTCGATGCATTCTGCATAATTTTCAAACACCGTATGTGAAGCTAAGTCTACATTAAAAAAATGATGCGGAAGTCATCGAAACACGTGTCACAATATATTTTAAGAAATAGTGTTATTTACCGAGTGAAATTTAAATTTAAAATGCATACAACATTTTGAGTGTGTCCAAATACTTGTTCACAAAATCTGGATAATCTCCAATTACAGGAGTTATTTTCATATGATTTTTTTTGACATCTCATCAAAGATGAAGAAGAATATGGAAGTCTGGGCATTTACGGTTTATAAGAGTTTCTGCTTAAAAAAGGCTTCTTTACATCTCACCAATAGATGTCTCTAGTGAAGTTCTAGTGATTCATGGACAAGGTTTCTAAATTGGTTCATATATATAGAACTTCCAAGAATTTGAGTAGTGTGGTTGTCAATAATGGGTAGAATTGGTGAATGTTACACGTGTGTAAAGTGATCACTTAAACCAGCCTATGACGGTCGTCAGCCCCGTAAATGCCCAGACTTCCATATTCTTCTTCATCTTTGATGAGATGTCAAAAAAATAATATTAAAATGCATACATATTACTACAAAGTGACGCCGAATTAATGAATTTAATTATTAATTTAGCTTATTTCCTTTGTACTTTGTCCGCCTTTGTCCGCCTCCGTAGTGTAATGGTCAGCACGCAGGCTACCGTTCTGGAGGTCCCGGGTTCGATTCCCAAGGGGGGTTAAATAAAATATAAGTGATTTTTTCACTGTAATATTAAGTCAATATTACCATGGACTGGTACCTGAAGCGGAGGGCTGATCACCTTTCCTTCATGTGTAAACGATCAAGATAACACTGCGTTTATATGACACAGTGCCCTATGAACCATTGGGGTGCGGATAAGGGTTTTATTATTATTATTATTTCCTTTGTTGTGTTCAGTCCATATAGTTGGATGACGAAATGCACCATTGGGCATACACAATATTTGTGTTAATTGGCTCGATGAGTCCCGATATGCCAATTAAACTACCGCCGCCCATTCTCAATTGCATAATTGAAGTCAAGTAATGTCAACGTAGGTTTTTATCTGGTGAAAGTACTGCTCGAAGATCTTTTTCAATGCTGATAAGTATGGAGCCGTCAGCATAAATTAATAATGATGAACCTGCTTAAGGTTTTTATTGTACCAAATATATGGTACCTACTTGTATACTGACGATTTTTCTTATCATCTTTTTCAATGCTGAAAAGTATGGAGCCGTCAGCATAAATTAATAATGATATACCTACTAAGGTTTTTATTGTACCAAATATATGGTACTTGTATACTGACGATTTTTCTTATCATCTTTTTCAATGCTGAAAAGTTTGGAGCCGTCAGCATAAATTAATAATGATATACCTACTTAAGGTTTTTATTATACCAAATATATGGTACTTGTATACTGACGATTTTTCTTATCATCTTTTTCAATGCTGAAAAGTATGGAGCCGTCAGCATAAATTAATAATGATATACCTACTAAGGTTTTTATTATACCAAATATATGGTACTTGTATACTGACGATTTTTCTTATTATCTTTTTCAATGCTGAAAAGTATAGAGCCGTCAGCATAAATTAATAATGATAAACCTACTTAAGGTTTTTATTATACCAAATATATGGTACTCTCATATTGACGAATTTTCTTGTCATTTTTGTAGTATAACGTATACCTATATATCGTTGGTCAAATACCAACGGGCCAGAACGCAAAAAACTCTTTATTCCAAAATTAGTATCTAAATCCTCAGCATTTTCATATTCAAGACACCCATGATTCTAGCGTAACTAATGTCCATTTTATTTAGAATCGTGGGTGTCTTTATCGAATATGAAAATGTTGACGATTCAGTTACCATTTTTGGAATACAGTTTTATTTTTTTTGCGTTGTGGCTCTTTTGCAGCTAACCAGCGATATATTTTATATTTTGTTTTAAATTTCCTAAGTTAGTATTAATAATATAGTATTCAAACTAATATTAACACTTAATTTAACATCATATGTATTAACATCTGTTTACAATAAACATGAGATTTATTTTCTAATTTATTCAGACTCTTTTCATTCTTCATAAATTCAGGCATCTCATCATATGTTTTTAAACCCTTAAATGTACATAATGCGATTTTGCGATTTTTTTTAATGGCAGTCTTATTCTATCCTTATTTTTAGTTACATGTTTATGATTTATTGTTATTATTTAAAACTACCCATATACCATTTTCTTCTTCTTCTATCTCTTATCCGCACCCAATAACCCCGAAATTGAATGCATTATACACATATTCAAAACAGTTTCATAGCCAAGTGTTTCACATGAATTTGTCTATGCACTATTTCGTCTATGGTACGTTTATGCTCCCAACAATTTGATGGGAATACCTTCGATATGCTTATCTATCGCTTCCCGCACGGAGATCGGATGCAAACAGACTCGAGTCACTTCCGGAATATAGAGTTTAGCATGTGAGATGTTGTTCCGGTTGTGTATTTTGCATCGAAGATACCATAGTTGATGTAGATTTATAATTCAGAATTCCACATTTGCATCGAATTCACAGACTTAATTTCTAAGAAAATGCAAAAATGTGTCAAAAATGAGTAACAAAAAACATGTATTTGTAATAAAATTTCACAAATGTAATTAAATATAAATACCTTGAAGAGGGGCGGGAGGGAGGAAAGGGGGAAAAGGGAAAGAACGAAGCTCAAGTCCAAGACAAATTAAGGGAAAATTGAGACACACCACGATATGAATATCGACTTACTATGTACGCGATTTCAGTGCTTACAACGTCGGGTAGAGAATCAAAATTCCCATATTCATCGTTGACCAATTTTGATGAACGGTAAATATAGGAACCTTGGCTATAGTTTGTTCTACTCGTGAGAAGTGCTAAGGTGTCTGTTGTCCTGGTGATCCGACCGGGAACTCTAAAACTTGTACGTTCAAGTAATTCCAGCGAAGAATTTTAATTTTGAAATTATTTATTTCTCTTTCAAAAATTTATTTTTCTTCAAATGTCAAACCGTTATAATTTTATTTTAATGACCTTGTGACGGAATGATTATTGCAAAACCGGTAGTCGCGAATAAGTGTTTATAAAAGTGGTATTACACAAATTGAACGATGAATGATAAGGAGAGGGTTAGAGAAAATATCGCTCGAATAGGCAAAACAATATTAAACGAAACGAATAATTGGAGCTCTAATGGTTTATTCTCTTTCTTTTTTGTTTATCCCGAGGGATAATGGGTTAGTTAATGTATCCCTGAGAGGAACCATCCCATCGTGTCCACTTGACTGCCAGGGCGGGTCAGTTTAGACATTTCCCGTAGTTCCACCCTGACAACATTAGTTCTTCTTATCTACCGAGTGCAGGAAACTTGATTGTCACCCCGACGTTGATGGTAAGATGTCACAGTGTAGTCAAGAAGGAAAAAAGACGGTAAAGGTTGATTAAAAGTTGGTAAAAACAGCAATGAAATTACAGCATTTTAATTTGTAGATAATGTATTCTCAGTGAGACTGGACGTTGGGAATACTAGATGTGTTTTAGAGCAGAGGTGTCAAACTCAAAAGGCGCCAAGGGCCGCATAAGGTATTTTGTGTATCCTGGCGGGCCGCATCAAAAAACTCAAAAATCTCATTTTCATTGTTATCTTGCTTTAAGTGAATAATTTATTATCAAAGATAGTCACATGAGGTACAATAGATTTTACTTTATGATTTTGTAAAAGAATATGATATGTTCCCGTACAAAAAAATGATTTCAATAAATAATTCAAATAAATGAAAAATATATCCGCGGGCCGCAAAAAAAATACTCGCGGGCTGCATGTGGCCCGCGGGCCGCGAGTTTGGCATGCCTATTTTAGAGCGTTTTGTGGGTTTCAGTTAGTATTTTTTTTAAACATAATGTACGTTCAAAGCAGAGTTATTTTACAAAACATATTAAGGAAGCAACGAGAATTTTTAACAGTATTTTGTGTATGTCACAAATCTGATTTTGTCCACTTAGAAGTCATTTTTATTTAGATGAAGAAGAATATTGAAGTTTGGGAATTGGATTATATACATATATATATATATATATATATATATATATATATATATATATATATATATATACACACACACACATACATACATATGTAAACATATTTTATATTACAAACTATATATATCTCATTATTATCCTTATATTCTCTCTTATCTTTCAATCTTCTTCTTCCTGGCTCTTTCCCAATCACAGTATATTCAGGTTCTCTACGGCCTAGGTGCCCATACCGTCTCAATTGCCTTTCCTCTACCTACCTCTACCAGGCTTCCACGTATCCGTGAACTCTTTATTTTGTCTCTAAGGGACTTTCTTATCTATTAATCCTGTAATAAAAATCAATTACTGAAATACGTTATCTTAGGTACGGTTTAAAAATGCATAATTTTCAATCATAATAATAATTATAATGTGTATTTATTTTTCAGTAAACGGCGAATACATTACGGCGTGTCCACACGACGACGCCGTGAACATTTTGAGAAACGCTGGCGACCTAGTGGTACTAACCGTGAAACACTACCGAGCCGCCACGCCCTTCCTTCAGAAACAAGGTACGTGACATGTGACTGCAGCTTCTAAAACTTTGATTTATTTATTACAATCGCTCGTATTTCCGCGAACCAAAATTTCGCCGAGTTCGAAATGAACAGGCTTCATACATTCATTATTAAAATGTCGCCATGGCATGCTGTGAATCATTTTAGACGTGATGTAAGTACCTAGTACTCAAATAAATAATATCGTATAATTATATTGATCGTTTCAATTTAAGAGGAATCATTTTGGAAACATCGTAAGAGCCAATTACTCTCGTAAAAAATAATATGTTATTTTTGTTTACTTTGTAAGAAACGATAATAAACAGTTATACGAGTATATTTTATTATAATTTTTAATTTAAGATTCTTCAAACCCTTATCCGCACCCCAGTGGTGCATAGGGCACTGCATATAAATGTAGTGTTATCTTGATCGTTAACACATGAAGGAAAGGTGATCAGCCCTCCGCTTCAGGTACCAGTCCAGGGTGATATTAAATAAATATTAGAGTGAAAAAAATCACTTATATTTATTTTACCCCCCCCCCTGGGAATCGAACCCGGGACCTCCGGAATGGTAGCCGAGCGTGCTGACCATTACACTATGGAGGCGGACAAGAATAATTTAAGAATTAAATTTAAGATAATACATGTTATTTGATATTAAAAAATATGCCACATATAAACCATCAAAAAGCTTTAAGTTTCTTACAGAATCAAAATATGTAATTCCTTTACAGTAGTATTAGGAGAAGTTCCTGATTGGCCCACACTATTTCATCCTTTCTGTTCTCAACATAGATTAAAATAAAACACGTTCTTTACTAGAAAAAAACAAAAGTCCACCAATTGATCTTTAAATTTTGTACATAATAAGCAAGGTAAAAAATAAATGCAACTTTCATCTAAAAAAATGCAGTAGAATAAGGATGCATCATCCCAATTCATCCTGTGACCAAATACATATCGTAGTCGTACAGGAGAAAGTGACCAACTACCAAAACGTAAAATGTTCATTGGGGCCATTTAAGTCACTTTTGCTTGGCAAGATAATAAACACCAATGTAGTTAGTATTTTTAACAAGCTAATATATTATGCTTCCAAGTTTAAAATCCTTTGGGATTTTTTCAGGGCAATATTAAGCTAGTAAGATATCAAATAGTCAATGATCACGTTTTTCTAAAACAATGCACTTGGTCACTTTCTCTTGTATGACTACGATATAAAAAAAATAGTAAGACTCCGCTTAACGCGATTGATATATTTTGATTCAGTGCTAAAATATACATCGTTAAACAAGGGCACTTTAATACTCTGCAATGATATCAAACGTGCCTACTACCGCCTCTTACTGAAACAGCGCTAAGCGGAACAGCTTACGTGTTTGGTTAATCTATCGGTTCTATACTATTCCCTAGGTAAATAGATACTTCTATCCGAAGTTCCCGACGTTCCATTCTATCTCGTACAGTTTCACAATTAAAAAATCCTTTTTATTCTGCGCTGCTTGTCACTTGCAAGCGTCCAGTTACATCAACGCGATGGGTAACATCTTTCCAATTACAGGATTCCTTTTACTTAATTTTAGCTTTCTTTTTAAGTGAACGAAGATATATTAAATTAGGATCTTATTTGTTTAGCACGTATTATCATAATATGATACATACATTTATTTCGTAGCTCATTTAAACACGGATTATAAGATATTTTTTTACTAGTAAGAACTCTCTCTTTTACTATTCAATTAATTTCCGTAAACTAACAATTTTTTTAGTAATATGACATATATTTTTCCTTTTAAACCCTTATGGCACTGCATCAACGCAGTGTTATCTTGATCGTAACCACATGAAGGAAAGATGATCAGCCTTCCGCTTCAGGTATTAGTCCAGGGAATATTGGATAAACATTAGTGTGAAAAAATTTGACCCTCCCTGGGAATCGAACCCGGGCCTCTATTACGGTAGCCGAACATGCTGACCATTCACTATGAAGGCGGACACGGTGTATATAGTACTATTATTTTTTAAGCATTCTAACTTTTTTATCAAATACAATCTAACGTCCAATTTGAAGTAGAAAACTCATTTCAAAGCTAACCTTAACATATGTAGTAAATATATTTATTTGACACCTCTCTGGGAATCGAGCCCGGGACCTCCAGTACGGTAGCCGAGCGTGTTGACCATTGCACTACGGAGGCGGACAGCGTTTCCCGTTTATTATATAAAATTTATACAAGATACTAACATTTCTTATCATTTATTGTAGTCAAAGATACCATTAAAAACATTAAATTGATGCGTAAAATATATTATTATAAAATATCTAATATTTCCAACGTAACGATGCTTCATCCATCAAAGTGGCCCTTTAAACGGCTTTTATCCTCCCTTTAATTTTAATGTAACGATTAAAATTATGGCTCTAATAATAATTTTGAAGACCGTTATTAAAATTGGTTTATTTCACTCAGTAATGATGGTAAATAATCAAACACTAATGTATACTGTAATAATTATTATGTGAAAGTATTATAATTTGATTACATATTTTACTAAGCCATATTTTCCAATGCCAAAGTCCTTACTTTGACGTGTCTTCTTCTTCTACTGAAACTTATCCTCACACAATTTGCTCACTCCTTTCAACAAACGTCATACTAGTATATAAAATAACTTGATTTTTCAGAAGATCGTGTTCAAAGTTTAAGAATATAATAAATGTATTGAAAATAAATATCAAGCCACTTATTAGATCTTTTTAGGTAAAACGTGAAGGTTTTTTCTCCATTTGAAAAATATTTAGTATATTTAAAAAATTAATTAAACAATAACTTTTCTTCAAAATGCAAAAACAACACTTTCTTCCCTGTAGCGAGTAATTTTTTTTGACATCTCATTAAAGATGAAGAAGAACATGGCAATCTGGGCATTTACGGGGCTGACGACCGTCATAGGTTGGTTTAAGTGATCACTTAAAACACGTGTAACAAATGTTAATGTAACAAATATTGAATGTTACACGTGTGTAAAGTCATCACTTGAACTAGCCTATGACGGTCGATTCTTTTTATTGGAAAGAACTGCGTTATTAATTTTAATATTGTAATTTTTATTTATTGTTTCGGCACTAACTTTGTGGTAAGACATGTTACAATGATTAAAGAAAACACTTGTTTTTTACCACTTGAGTTTTATTATTGACTACATGTTTCAGAAGTTAAACTTCCATCATTCAGGTCTGTATAATAACTATAATGTTATTATACAGACTAAAATAATAAAATAATAAAACTCAAGTGGTAAAAAACAAGTGTTTTCTTTAATCATTTTAATATTGAAAAGTAGAAATGCCTGGAAAATTATTTAAAATTGCAAAAAAAACTTTTGTAACCATTTTAAATAATTGTAAAAAATATATGAAAATTCAAGATGTTTGTTTATATTTCTTCATACATGCATATGTAAAGATTGGCAATGAAATTGTCAAAATTGACTTCACTGAATGATTTTAACGTATGTGTGTAAAAGTATGTGTAACATGAATTATGATACCTGTATTTATAAGCCTTCTAACTGTCGGACGCGTAACCCTACACCCCTTCCTTCCGGACTTGTGGTAGCGATAGCAAACCCTTAACAATAGCCAGCTACAATATTATTACAACGTCTGGGCCAGGAAACAAAGTGCCCGATAAAAGCGAAAATAAGAGAACAAATTATAAGCTGACTTAAAATGAAGCCCGCTGGCGAGACACTTAATGAAAGTGCGGTTTAACTGGTACATATACACAAATAATGTATGTATATATATATATATATATATATATATATATATATATATATATATATATATATATATATATATATATATACATATATATATATATGTATATATATACATATATTTATGCAATACAAACGACTTTTTTTTATAAATAGTATTTATCGCTCACTCTTTTCAAGAACGTCATAAATCAAAAATCGTAAATTTTCAGTTGTGCGTGTTTTTGGAATGCCCAGAAAATGTACCATATCCCAGCAAAAGAGGTATATTTTTAACTTAACATTTACCCGCTACAGGGCAAAAAGTGTTGGTTTTGCATTTTGAAAAAAGGTTTTGTTTAATTTTTTTTTTCAATATACTAAATAATAATACGTAGTTAAATTGTTGACTTCCGTACGAATCTTAACCGTAGTGCATCCAGGTAGTTAAGTCTTAAATTTACACTAAAATCTTTTACCGGAAATGCACTTTAAGTCAGAGAACTGTTAAAGGAGATTATGAAGTAAACGAATTACTTTCGTAGAGCTGCGCTGCAGTGGACTGTAAAGGGATTATTTTCCTGGACCACAGATAAAGACAGCAGTAATACGATAATATAGATAGATGTTCCATGTCTAATCTCTAATCTCGCGAAATGGGTCAACTTCAAAGAGATGCTTCATTTTCTCCACTCTTATCTTGGCCCGTCATTCGAGAACGAAATGTACGAGCGGAGATATTTATCATCTCTTGAAACGAGACATTTTTCGTGAAGATGGTTGAGTTTAATACTCGGGAAGCCTAATTGCTAGGAAGTAGTAGTAGTTCAAATAAAAGCGGTCTTTCTATTCACGTGCTTCGCTTGGTTTTTTATACATTGGTGGCTCATAATTTCTAATTCATTTGTAATAATAAAAAAACCCCTATATTGTATTAAAATGTAACATGTAGGTATTTCAGCTCAACACAGGCTATGCCTAAAGAGCCAAAATACATATAATTAATCAAATATAAAATATGTATCTATGTACCGTAGAACGGGGCTACTTGAACTTTGATGTGTTACTTGAGCCCAGTACAAAAAAAATAAATTAGATCGTGGTATCGATCGAAGTATAGTGACAATAAGTGACACTTATTGTCACTATACTATCAGGGAAACAATGAATTATGTCGATACGTTCATAATTGTAGACCAAATACAGATTTGTTTTACTGGGCTCAAGTAACACATCAAAGTTCAAGTAGCCCCGTTCTACGGTACCTAAAATAAAATAAATAAATAATAATAATAATGATTATTTTAATAAAAGCATATGTATTATATTTTCCTCTCTCACTCGTTAAGGCCTAATATACGATAAATCGCAACTTTATTTTCTTTAAGCCCAGGTAACATTTAATTAAATTTAATGTTTTGCTTAATACACCGTTTTTGTATAGAAAAAATAAGTTTTTCTTTGAAATAAATATATCGTTTTGAAAAGAAAAGAGTTATTGATTATTTAGGAGTTAAAAAATAATAAAGATATTTTTTCAATATATATTCTTTAAAAAAATCAAATTCTAATAGATATGTATATTGTATTTAGTATATTATAATAATGTTAAATTCTTTTTTGTTTTCAAAGTATGGTACTTCAAATATTTCAAAAAAAATTAAGAAGCATTGTTTTATTTCTCAATAGCTTTTTAAAATCTTCCTAAAATCTGAAAGGTGTCATTCCCTCTTTTAAAAAAGTCAAAACTTTCACGTTTAAACTCTTGTCTATGAAGAGCTATCTTTATACCAGTGGTTCTCAACGGTAAATAAGTTTTGAAAACATATTTTAAAAGATATTCATTTCCTTGTGGTTTGATTTTTGCTTATTCCCATCTCAACAGTTGAGATATCACTTTTATGATATGAAATATCACTTCTATGTTGAGATATCAATCATAATATTGATATATTTATTTTTCGTTTTATGAAAATGTTTATTTTTAAACAGACACTACCCATGAATAAATATATATAATTTAAACAAAGTTACATAATTTTAAAATGGAAAATAACAAATTTAGTGCTTCAAATATAAATTATAATAAATATATATTTTTTCATTAATTGATTCGGCAGTCACTTTGTGGTAAAATCTATCCATTTTTAATTAATGTTTTACTTAGTAAATACCACAATTTCTTAAAATTTACTGTGACACGTGTTTCGATGCATTCCGCATCATTTTCAAACACCGTATGATTTACGTATACGGTGTTTGAAAATGATGCGGAATGCATCGAAACACGAGTCACAGTGGATTTTAAGAAATAGTGGTATTTACATAATTTTAAAATGGAAAATAACAAATTTAGTGCTTCAAATATAAATTATAATAAATATATATTTTTTCATTAATTGATTCAGCAGTCACTTTGTGGTAAAATCTATCCATTTTTAATCAATGTTTTACTTAGTAAATACCACTATTTCTTAAAATCTACTGTGACACGTGTTTCGATGCATTCCGCATCATTTTCAAACACCGTATGATTTACGTATACGGTGTTTGAAAATGATGCGGAGTCACAGTAGATTTTAAGAAATAGTGGTATTTACTTCGTAAAAAATTAATTAATTATTAATTAAAAATATTTATTTTACATAAATAATAATGTATGACCACAGTTGGGGAATGCATGTTTAAAAATGCACATAAGTACGAGATGTAGGTGAATCTGTGCAGAATTTGAATGCAACGCTGACCCAACATCGCCTTTACGGGACGTACTATACGAGCACTCGTATTTTATTCCAGTTTTGCTGAAAACTTGCTCTTTACTCTGCTCTAACAATACCTTTATGTGCTCTTTTTCTGTGCCGGATTTCATTTCACAATGGAAACAGCGATGCTTTATCGCAGTTATTAAATCATAAAAAATAATCCGTGTTTTGTTCACGAAAACGTAATATGATGTACGATTATTTTCAAATGCGTATGCATTTTTTATTTTTTACCTCAGAGGTAATGTAATAAGAAAATATAGACTTGGTAAAAAAAATACATATTTATCATTAATAATCCTTTGTTAAAACGTGATTTCTTATCAATCGCAATGCTTCATGTTTTAATAAGTTAGGTACAAAATAGTAATGTTGCATTTCATTATATACGCATTTATTTATTATTTATTATTTATTTATATATCTCGTGCTCAGGTTATAGGTCCTTCTGTCCTGGACAACGTCACCTAGGCCATGCCTTCGAATCATGTTATCTTTCTGCAGCACCCATGAATTCCTTGATCTTACGCTTGAGGAAGATCCACTTCTATTGCCTGGTTAACTACATGTTCGGGTTCTCTGCGTCCCATATCGCTTACTCATTTTAACAACGTCATATATCAAAAATCGTCAATTTTCAGTTGTTCATGTTTTTGGAATGCCCAGAAAATGCACTATATCCCAGCAAAAGCGGCATATTTTTAACTTAATATTTACCCGCTAGAGGGCAGAAAGTATTGATTTCCATTTTGAAGAAAAGGTATTGTTTAATATATTTTTTTAAAAATACTTAATATTTTTCAAATGGAGAAAAAACCATCAGGTTTTACCTAAAAAGATCTGTTGCACAGTAAAAAGTTCAATAAGTGGCTTGATATTTATTTTTAAGACATTTTATCATATTTTTAAACTTTAAAAAATCCTGAAAAATCAAGTTTTTTGATTTATGACATTGTTGAAAGGAGTGAACGACATGTGAAAATTACAAAGTAAAAAAAAAACTAACTAACTGTATACTCGAAGTTTTCAGACAAGATTTTCGATACTACTTTGAATCATGAGTACTGCTTTGATTTTTTTTATCAAATACAATATAACGTCCAATTTGTTTTGTTAAATGTCAAATTTGATTTGTAAGGGTGAAGACTGAATGCGAGCATTCAGGCAGTCAGTACAGCGAGCCGAGCGCTCCATCCATAGTTTGGTATGCTCGCCGCGAGTAATGTTACAATGAAATGCTCCGGTCAGTCTCCACCTTAAGGCGTTCAGATTTTACCTAAAAAGATCTGTTGCACAGTAAAAAGTGCAAAAGTGGCTTGATATTTATTTTTAATACATTTCATTTTATTCTTAAACTTTAAAAACAATCTTCTGAAAAATCAAGTTTTTTTTTATATATATGACGTTGTTGAAAGGAGTGAGCGATATGCCTCATTATCATCTCTGCCTCCTATATGCCTATTAAAATAACTCATTTACGTTGGTTAATTCTCCATTTTAGTGGACGGCGCCTCGGACTCGGACAGCATCGCGGGGGACGAGCACCCGCAGCACCACGCCACGGGCTGGAACATCGTGCCCGGGCTGGGGGGCGCCGGCACGCCGGGCGGCGAGGGCGCGCCGGGCGCAGGGCTCGCCTGCAACAGCCTCGGCCGCGGGGAGGACCCCTGGAGCCGCGGGGGCTCGGCCGCCAACAGCCGGCCCTCCTCCGTGGCGTCCGACTACGTGGGCTCCATGGGCAGGAAACACTGGGCGGACGTCTTCACCGGTTAGTATTGCTACATTTACATATTAGGTAGTGCTGAATTTACGAATGAGCTATATCGCAGTCATACAGGAAAAAGTGACCATTGTTTTACAAAAACGTGATCATTGACTATTCGGCAACTTAAAACACAGTAAGGGACTGTGGCAACCCACAACAATCGAATGAACGAGCATCATCGAACACGCTGTGGCAACCCACAGCAATCGAATGAACGAGCATAATCGAACACCCAAACCGAGCTCGCACCGAACGGAAACCAGAACGTCACATTCCGTCACCGCCCGTCCACTGATCGACACGTCCTTCAACTGTTCTCACATTAGAATCACGCGATTATTCTTAAATATTTCTTGATTGTAATTTTCTAGAACTGAATAAATTTGTGTTAAAAGTAATCCGCTTTCATCTTGCTTCCCTTCTGTTAAATTAAGTTGGTATTCAACTAGAACCCGTAGGACATATTTTTGTACTACGTTTTTTTTTGCATTTTTGGACTAAGTAGAATCTACTTAGTCTAAAAATGCAAAAAAAACGTACTACAAAAAAATGTCCCTTACTGTGTTTTGAATTTGGACAGCCGTATTTGATATCTTACCAGCTTAATATTGCCCTGAAAAAATCCCAAAGTATTTTAAACTTGGAAGTATAACGTATTGTCTTGGTAAAAACGACTAACTGCATTGATGTTTATTTTCTTACCAAGCAAAAGTGACTCAAATGGCCCTCCTGAACATTTTACGTTTTGGTAGTTGGTCACTTTCTCCTGTACGACTACGATATGTAAACAAGCTCTAGCTTAGGTCGCAAAATTGGTAGTCGTAAGGGCGCTTGTCCACTACCCGGAATTTTACCGTCCGGCAGTCCCGTTTTGAAAAATGAAAGCGACTACGACAGTTTAGCGTGATCGAATTTACGCGTAGCGTGTTAACGCATCGATCCGAAAAAAGATGGATAAAAGCACAAGCCAATCCAAGCCAATCGTCATTTGACAAAAGCACAAGCCAATCATCGTTTTAAAACGCTAACTGACGTACCGGACGGTAAAATTTCGTGTAATTCCGTGTAGTGCACAAACATACTTTTTTCATTATTATTTTTTTCATAAAAAAAGTCGGATTGTCAGATTTATGTAAAATTTTAAATATTTCTTATAATCCAACTTTAAATATTTGTACAAAAATTATTTGCATTGCTAAAAATATGTTCTATCCAGGCTGATGCTGGTTCAATGCATATTAATAAAAATGTAAAAGTTCGTTTGTTCTAAATCCTATAACTCCTTAAGTTATTCACTGATTACATTGAAATTTCGACACAGCATTGCATTGTAAAAAAAACATTTTTTTTGGAAAAAAACATTTTTGACAGCAGTGGCAGCGCCATATGTAGAATACGCAATACTAAACTTTGTTAATGGCGGACAGCGTGCTTCTTGATTGGATGCTGTCACTTTTGATATTTTATATCTTTTTTCATTGCATATTTTTTTCATAGATTTTTAATATTTTCATTTCTTTACAAGCATTGAGAAATTAAACAAATCAGAAACGGGTACATTTATTTTTATTTCTTTTACATTTAACAAGATCGAGCCGCGGCAACGCGCTCTCGGGTACATCTAGTTGTCAATGAAAGAATATGTGCATTTAAAAAATAAGTATTTACAGAACACTGTTTAATTTACTTAAATAAATTTAAATCTCTAAAATTAGATTACTTTTTTTCTTTATTTTAAATTCTTTTGCATTATACAAACATGACATAAATTCAAATACAAAAAAATATGAATAAAATATAAATACAAAAAAAGATCCCACAAAGGCATAGCCTGTGTGTGGGTAAACAATATAATTTAGGTCATAGTAAAGGACACTGGCAAGAATACAATAGATATTATAAGCAGTACAACTTGAATAAAAGGGTTAATATAAAATACAAAATACTTGACTATCAGAAAACAAAAATAAAATAAAATAAAATATTTTTTTAAAAATAAAATTAAAAACATAAAAAAGACGAAAAAGTAAATAAACTTTAAAATAAACTTTTTATCATTATTGTATTTACAAAATATAAAGATATTTGTTTGTCTAATTTCAGTACCCCTTATGATGGCTTACGTAACCCGCTATGTATTTGGAACTGACAAACTGCGTCCCAATTCCTTCGAGGTCCGCGGCCTCAACGGAGTGTCTACCGGAGTAATTCACTGCGACGATCTTGCCATTATGTCCCAGTGGTTGAAGTACATCATGGACAATATTGTAGGATTAACTAATCTGCAGGTTAGAGACTCTTCATCTAATTATTATTATTAAACCATATCCATATATTTATTGTAGCTGCAGACAGTTGGTAGAATTCCATATTGGATTGTTGGGCAATATATCCAAAATAAAACACGTTTTTTTTAGATTGAATTCTACATTAATTTATGTATATGTTAATACGTGACACTCGTGTTTGATAATGTCCTAAGAAGACGAAACGCGTCACGTATTAACATGTACATAAATAAATGTAGAATTCAATCCGAAAAACCGTGTTTTATTTTGGATATATTACCCAACAATTCATATCCATACAAACAAAAAACGCGCTTAGAGAAGACTCTAAGAAGTATATCAGGCAAGAGTCTTCGAGATAGAATAAAAAACGCTAGGATCAGAGATATATGCGAGATCAAAGATGTCGTTAGGTGGGGAAGGAAACGAAGGAGACAATGATATGCCCATGTGAGAAGAATGGAATCATCCAGACTCCCTCACATCGGACTATACAGCCAACCCCATGGTAGACGACACCCGGGCAGACCACCAAAGAGATGGGTCGATAGGTGGGAATTGACATCGCAGGAGGCTAATCCCTCGTAAAAACAGGTACAACAAGATGAAGAAGAAGAAGAAACCATATCTGCTCCCTATGTGGAGTCCACAAACTGTCTCCAGGCTTTTCTGTCGGCTGCCAGCTCCCTTGCATCCTCCCAATTCAGGTCCACATCCCGAAGTTCTCTGACGAGAACTGCCGACGAATTGTCAGCGGTGGTGTAAAACAAATTTATGAGGTGAATGTTAGTGGGAAAAGAAGCAGAGGAAGACCGAGAAAAACATGGCACGATCAGGTATACCAAATACTTGAAAGTGGTCAGGTTAGGAGTCGTAACAATCGGCGGGTATGTATGAGGAGATGCATGAACGTGGAAGAGGCGAAGAATGTTTGCAAGGACAGAGTGGTGTGGCGCTCTATTCTCTCTGCCTACCCCTGCGGGGAAGCGGCGTGATGGTTAGTTAGTTTTTTTTATTACAAAATTTCATATGTCTGATTTCACGTATCATATTTCAAAATAAAAACTGGTTTACCGTGATCGGAGGGCGCAGAACCTTTAAATTAACTTTTGGTACTATGCTGATATTATACAATACATATTTAACCCTAGATTGCTTAACAATCCAACAACAACCATATCAAACCCAATCCAAAAAATATGACATAGAAATAAACGGTAATAAATAAGATAATGAAAAACTTAGATTATTTTCGAAGTAAAAGTAACTTTCTTTGGGTTTTACATTTAAAGAGATTATAGTAATAAAAAAAGTACATTAAAAATTTACTGTGAGGTAGGGGGAGCATGCGAATTGTCATTTTGCCGTCGTAATTTTTACGATAGTTTAGTATTCTAGTTTAAATAATGCGCAAAATTGATTGAATAATTTTATAGTAAAATTTACTGAATTGAGTTATGAATGTTATTTTATATTCTTACGTTTTTATAAATGGATGTTTTATTTATTTAATCTTTTTTCAGACTAAGTTGTACAACAGAAACTTTGCGGCTGGAGAGAGGATAGAATATATGGGGTGGGTACACGAAGGAGTACTGAATAATAACCAACCCTGGCAAACATATAAACCAAGGTTCCTCACCCTTAAAGGAACTGATGTGATGTTATTCGACACCCCACCAGTGAGTATCGTTAATAATTTATTAAAAAGTGCTTTCTTCTCACTGGTTTAGAATTTTCAAAGAAATCTTTCAGCAAATTTATTAAATTTATTAGATTATTATGTTGTAAACGAATGCCTTCTTGACTGATTATCTTCCATATTTTGTGTCAATTTTTTTCTTGTAAACTTTCTTTACAATTTACCAACGAGAAAAGCTGCCTGAAGGAGGCTCTCTCTAGTCTGGTGTCTATATGCTTCGGCATCTGTAAAAAGAAACAAAAAAGGGATTTTCACTGGCTGGGATTGAATTGTACATTAGTAATGTAGTCATGAATATTTGCATGAGCGACCTACATAATTAAAAACACGACACCGAGATGTACATTTTCGTAGAATTACTCTTGCGGGAAGTTAAATATACTTGAACATGAATAAAATATAATGATGTTTCAACAAAAATGAAGAAGAGTAAGTTAGTCTAGGTATTTACAGGACTTACAACCTTTCGTTGGCTAGTTTAAGTGATCATAGTTGTATTATACTCGTCAAAGTGTATGTTGAATGAAAATTGATAGAATCACTTCATATACATCTTTACATTCACCATTCTACTCACAATTGACAACCACACTACTCAAATTTCAAAAGTTATATTTATGGTTCATTTGATACCTTCTTTCACATGCTAGTTCTCGGCACCATCTATGATTGAGTTTTGTAAGTCTTATTACCGGACACATTTAAAAAAAATCTATGTAAGATTTGAAACGAGCCCAGATTTGCAAAGAAAGATTTTTGACTCTAAATATTGTATATAAATAAAATAATTTGTATATTTTCAGCTGTCGGTGGGCGGTTTGACCAAGTGTCCATACGTACTGAAGGTGTACCAGACCATGTTTAGGGTGGTGAAGGAGTCGGAGAACGTGGACTGGCGGCAGCACTGCTTTCTGGTGCAGGCTTCCGGGGCGGCGGGTCCTCGCTACCTCAGCGTGGAGACCAGGCAGGAGTTGCTCCGCATCGAGAGCGCCTGGACTGCCGCCATTCTCACCTCCGTCATTAAATTAGGGGTATTTTTTATTGAAATCTTTTTGTACAGTTAACTGGATTGAGAGAGAGTACATTGTTTGCTGAAAAGCAATAAACGTATTTCAACCAATTAATAACAGTATTGTATTTGTATTGTTAACTTGAACACTTTTCCGAAATGTTTAAGAAGTTACACAACACCAATTAGTCTCAATTTTTGTGGTCAAAGTCTTTAATTGTATTATTTGACTTATACTAAAAGTCAAAAGCCGTATACTAAAACAGTATACGGCTCCGCTCCACCTTCAACACTTTGTACTTGCAAACCATTTTTGTTTTCTTGCGTTTCCATAGCTTATCATAAAATAGGGTCTCATATCTTCATATGTATAATAAAATATACTCAATGTACATAATAAAGATTTTTAAACCTTTCTTTATTAACATCAACAATAATCGCAGAATAAATGAAATATATGAATATTCCTGTTCCTTTCAAATGTTCCGATAGGTAGTAATTTTCAATGTATGTATTTCGGAAAAAAAATAATATGTGAGAGATACACATAAACATAGATATAGGTATTCTTGTATGTTCCTTTTAAATTGGTACCTATTGTGGTCACCATTTTTAGTGCTGTAAGCTCAAAAGCAGTGGCTCTAATTTCGACACCCACACTACCACAACATAATTAATAGTTATTTAATACAAGCAGCTTAAGCTTTCCTGAAAATAAAAATTGTTAAAATTGATATTCATGTTCATCATACAAATTTGATGATTTGTTTTGATTTATTGGAAGTTATAAATTTCTCCCATAATCATTATTAAACCTGTATTTGTGCACTAAAAAATACGAGTTTCTCCTGTCTTCTTCTCAGTCCTGCTCCAGTGTCCCGCTGAATAATAAATTTATGTGTTTCAGAAAAAGACGTTCACAGTATGTTTTGAGGGGCGTACTTGCGGGCTAACGCTGGACTGGAGCTCCGGCTTCTCTCTCCAGGAAGGGGCCCCGGGGGCTCCGGCCCTCTGGGCGTACCGCTTCTCCCAGCTGCGTGGCTCCAGCGATGACGGCAAGTCCAAGCTCAAGTTGCACTTCCAGGATACGGAGACCAGGGCCATTGAGACTAAGGTAACTTAATCAACTGATTTTTAACTCAACCACCGTGGTCATTACATTGTAAGTTTTGTTTTTTAGTTTTTATCAATATTTTTTAACTGTTCATTAATTTTGTTACTTTATGTTCAAATTTTTAAATTAGCCTATCAGTTTTCTAAACATTTTTTATTAGTATCTCTTTGGCGGTGTAAAAAGGCAACACTTTAAAATAAAATATAAATATACATAATTTTTTTCCATTAATTTTTCCATAAATTTCCATTATTGGACTACCAAATAATCAGTAATGCATTGTCAAATTCTTCATCTGAATGAAGAACTATCGTAACTGTATATAAGAAAAGTTTTCAGGGATGACAATCAAATTTTCGAATTTGAGTTCTCTCAATATTTATTCAAAATGATTGAATTAAAAAAGCTATTTATTATTATTATTATTGTATTTCAAAAACTTTCTGCACAACAAAATCAGTGGCATAAAAAACACAATACATGAATAAAATTGAAATCGATTTTTGTGCCACTTAGGGTAGTTCTAGATTCAGGCGCCAAATTGATTTCTAGATTATGTGAAATGACTAGTAAATTATATTATTATCATCAATAATTTTAATATATTTTTTATGTTACAGGAACTAGAATGTCAGATACTTCAGAGCCTTCTGTTCTGTATGCACGCTTTTTTGACTGCAAAAGTCGCATCCGTTGATCCGGCGTTCCTCTCGTCAATTCAGGTGACATAGAAGATTCTTTGGGATTCAATTTATCCGACATTTTCGGGCTATTCGCCTTGCATACATCGTGCCTGCTACTTGAAGCGCTACCAACATACTTGGCTCATTCGAGGACAATAAAACGTACTCTACCTAGTTATAGGTAAACCAGCTTTTAATAAATATTTGGTAGTCGAAAATCTGAGCTTCGTAAACAAAGTATCACTAAGATGTTTTTGTGACGCAGGTTAACATGTTAAATTCTTTTATAAAGAACTGTTGTATTGTTAATTATTTATTATTAAAAGTGGTGTGGCATTTTGAAATAAATGCTTTATAAGATGGAAGAAAGGTCTTTGTTAAATAATGAACAGTCAATTGTTTTGGATCTGGAGCATCAAATTATGCATTGTACAATATTGTTGTGTTCCGTGTAATTATTATAACCATTTTATGTCTGTATTATGAAAATTAGTCGTAAGTTTTCAAAGATGTGCACAAACGATAAAAGATGAAGTAAAATAATCTTCGACTGACTATTAGAAATCGTAATGTTTAAACAGTCAACGAATGCTCGAGTGAGTGTGAACTATTTGTATATATTATATAGAAAAAATATGTTTCCTTATCATTTTGTTCAAACGGAATCCTTTATGTGGAATGAAAAGCTTCTACAATATATTATGTTGTACGCCATTGTTCCCATATTACTATTTACTTTGAATTTTGTCATACAAATGTCAATAATATATTCAACTCTTCCCTTACGATGCTAAAAACTTCCGCGCGCTCTGGTGATATGTATTTTGTACACCATATGAAAATGTGATTTAAAAACGGGAAAAATGTGAATATTTCTTAATGTTGCTTTTATTGACCATAGTTGAAGTTAAAATGTATCAATTTTGTAATGTTAGCTCTGATTAGTACCTAAAAAAGAAAGAAAACATACATTATAAGTATCCACCATAGCTAGTGTAGCGATACCATCCCGAATGATGTCTTGCGCGCAGCTAAAATGAGATCTTCCGAAACATTATGAAGCCGCATGAGCGTGTACGTAAAGTGCGGCACGCACGCATACTCTGAGAAACGTCTGTGTACTGGTGATTCTATCCCCGATTTATTTTACAATTTATTTATTCCCGTCGCTGCAAATGAATAACTTTATCTTTTAATACTTTTATGTAACACATAAAAGTATTACGGAATAAAACGAAAAATTCTGAGCCCGTATCTATTATATTTTATACTGATATTCTCATTTTTAAACTGGAGTTGTAGTAAATACATATCATCGGGAGGGGAAGGTTAAAGTGACTTCTCCTGGTTGAACAATTCTCATTGTTCTACCAGAAATGTTATCTTAGAGGTTCTAAGATTATGAAAATGAAATCAAGAACATAAGACAAAACATGAAAAATATCTTACAAAACTGACTCCTGGAAAGCAATAAGTTTACATTTTCTCAGTTGCAAGACACAGCGATATCACAAATTAATGTTTTATATTTTGAAGATAAAGCTCCTTCAAACTTCATTTTTTCATTTTATCCAGTACTGTCTACTAATTTGTATATAAATTCGCAATCTTCAAAATGTTGTATAAAAATATATAATGATAAATTGTTAACATAGGTAATAAATAAACACTCCTCTTTTTTTTAATTATAACTATTTTTATTTATTATAGCTATTAATTTTTCCCCTTTAAATTATGTGTAATTATAATGAAATAAGAAAAATATTGTTTGATTTTTGTTCGACATATGATTAGATACTTTTCCGTTTTATCATGTTGGACATTAGTGATTTATTGGTGAATGTTAGCAAATCCAAAATCATGGTTTTTGAAAGAGATGAATGTAGATCTGAGTGTGAAATATTGGTAAATGGGGAGATTTTGGAACAGGTAGATGATTTCATATATTTGGGTAGTATGTTTTCTAGGGATGGAAAGATTGATAAAGACATAGAAAGGAGAGTGAATGCTGGGAACAGAGTAAATGGTGCACTAAAATCAGTTTTAGCAAATAAAAATCTATCAGCGGAAGCTAAACTGGCAGTACACAATGGAGTTCTGGTTCCAACCCTTATGTATGGAAGCGAAGCATAGAGTTGGCAAAAGAAGGATGAAAGCAGACTGAATGCAGTCGAAATGCGATCCCTCAGACGAATGTGTGGCAAAACGATGTTTGATAGATGTTCGAATGATGAAATAAGGAAAGAATGTAAGACTGAGATAAGCATTATCGATAAAATTAAGAAAGGTGTGTTCAGATGGTTTGGACATGTGGAGCGTATGAGTGAAAAAAGAACGGTTAAACAAATTTATGGGGCGAATGTAGTTGGAAAAAGAAGCAGAGGACGACCGAGGAAAACTTGGCACAATCAGGTATGTCAAATACTTGAAAGCGGCCGGGTCAGGAGTCGTAATAATCGTCGGGTATGTATGAGGAGATGCATGAATGTAGAAGAGGCAAAGAATGTTTGCAAAGACAGAGTGGTGTGGCGTTTGATTCTCTCTGCCTACCCCTGCGGGAAAGCGGCGTGATGGTTAGTTAGTTAGTTAGTTACATTATAATTACCACATGATATTATTCATCTTATTTAAAATAAACAATTTATATTTTTCTTTTCAAATTACGTATTATGCATGAAATTATTTTCTTTGCGATTGTTTTGATGGATATAGATATACATATTTTCCTTATATATAAATATAGCGTATATTTGTTGATGATTTTAAGACTCTCCATGTAGTACGCACACTGTCAATGAAAGAATAGGCCTTCTTTGTAGATTATAGAAAATAATATATTTACATTGTTTAAAAAATTATGTGAGCAGATATAAATTTTAGAAATATTGATCGTTTTTTGGTGCTTATGTATATAAAACTAGAATCATCATATCCACTCCTAAAATATCGATTTCCTCACATAGTAAAATGTATTTTGCAATGAGTTTGTCAATTGTATTTGCATGTAAGAAAAAGTTATTTACTCATTATTTTAAAAAGTCAATTTTATAAACAGCCGGAATGAATGTACGAATCCATGGTTTTATAGCAAATTATTAGAGTAATGTTAATCTAGGATATTTGGTGTAATTATATTATTATTATAATGTCTTGTATATCATTTTTATGACCAAATCACCAAAGAAAATGTCAATCTCATTGTATTTAATTGAATCTGTTTAGTTTATATTTTTTTTAGTTTACTTATATCGCTCACTCCTTTCAAGAACGTCATAAATCAAAATACTTGATTTTTCAGGAGAACGATTTTAAAGTTTAAAAATATAACACAATGTATTAAAAATAAATATCAAGCCACTTATTCAACTTTTTACTGTGCAACAGATCTTTTAATGTAAAACCTGAAGGTTTTTTCTACATTTGAAAAATATTTAATTTATTTATAAAAATAATTATACTATACATTTTCTTAAAAATGCAACAACAACATTTTCTGCCCTGTAGCGGGTAAATATTAAGTTAAAAATATGCCTCTTTTGCTGGGATATAGTAAATTTTCTTGGCATTCCGAAAACATGCACAATTGAAAATTGTCGATTTTTGATTTATGACGTTCTTGAAAGGAGTGAGCGATATGTATTTAGGAAATTTATGTATTGCGCTGTTCGTAATTATAAAATTCTTTATAACAACAATTTAAGGATTCCAAATTGTTAAAGAATTTAGTTTTCTTTCTTGCAATATACTTTTTTCTACATGCCAATTTATTCGCTTTTTACCTAATTACATTAACAAATGATTTCTTTGTATGTACAATATTTGTTTTTAGTGAAAAATTATTAACAAAAAGTAATGTTAATTTACTAAAATAAAAAAATGGTTGTAACATTTTTAAATTTCAAAAAAGATAACCTTTTAAAATTTTAAAATCGGTATTAAACTAGTACCAAATTTAATTTTGCAAAATCAGTATGCAGTCTGTCAAGTCAATCATTGGATAGTTGGAGATTCTTTTTGCATACTTGTTAAAGTGAGTTTATTTGTTTATTAACTTTGCAGAGTTATAAGGTTTTAATATATAAAAAATGAATCACTTATTTATATCAGCTTTTGTATTTATTAATGTAAAAACGAGTTTCCTGAACTACAGATGTTCTCGAAACTAGTCATGTTTACACTCAAAAGTGGTCTTATATGTACAAGTATTCTATTTTAATGTTTAAATGTTAAAGTGGGCATGTCCGCCTCCGTAGTGTAATGGTCAGCACGCTCGGCTACCGTTCTGGAGGACCCGGGTTCGATTCCCAGGGGGGGTAAGAATAAATATAAGTGATTTTTTCACTGTAATATTTATTCAATATTACCCTGGACTGGTACTTGAAGCGGAGGGCTGATCACCTTTCCTTCACGTGTAAACGATCAAGATAACACTGCGTTTATATGACGCAGTGCCCTATGCACCATTGGGGTGCGGATAAGGGTTTTATTATCTATATCTATTATGCCAACAAGCTCATATTGTATTATATTAGAGCATTTTCTCATTACGAACAAGACATGTTCAAACATGCAGATTCATCACAATCTGTAACTATTTTGCAACATGGGAGAGTTGTTGAGTGTTTCAATTTCAGTCTTACAGAATATCACAAATTGACAAATTGTTGCTTTGCTCCGTTCCATTTCGAGCCTTGAAACTAATACATATTGTGGTATGCCACATAATACCACACATACACAAGCTGTCTGAAATATCATAATACATAATACAAATCATAATCGCATAATAGTAAAAGAGAATATTATAAGCAAAAATCCCAATATTAGATATATGTAAATTGTGATTTTTTTACCCGAAGTTATACAAGTGATGGCCATCTGAAGCTGCGAATCCATTATGATTGTAAACAGGTAGCACTTTGTGATCATCATGAAAAGTTATATTCACGCATTTCATGTGTGCAACTGTTTGTACTCATTATAAATAGATATCCATCTCAATCGGACCCAACGGGGAACACATAAGAAAGTGGAATGCGCCTATGAGGGTTGATGGCGATTGACATGTAGTGCATATGCGTTGTTTACAAGAAACTATGTAATTTGTGTGTTGACGGCAAATTGCGGACTTTAATTGATATCCAACTTCAGAGAAAATGACAACATTATTTTCTAAACATTTTAAGCAATTTTTTTTTATTAACTTAATCATCCAGTTACAATGATTAAAGAAAACACTTCGTTTTTTACCACTTGAGTTTTATTATAGACTACATGTTTCAGAAGTTAAACTTCCATCATTCAGGTCTGTATAGTAACTAAAATATAAAATATAAAATTGTTCTATAAATAAGGAGAGGGGAAAGTAAGGGGAAGGGGTTAGTCAAGGGACGGAGTTTGAAAACAAAGGAAAAATGGAAAGCAATGGTGAAGAATTTTGAAACAACATATTATTTAATAAATTATTATTAGAATTCAGGTTTTTTTGGATTTCTAAATTTTGAAAATTTTGAAATCCAAAAAAACCTGAATTCTAATAATAATTTATTAAATAATATATTGTTTCAAAATTCTTCACCATTGCTTTCCATTTTTCCTTTGTTTTCCCTTGACTAACCCCTTCCCCTTACTTTCCCCTCTCCTTATTTATAGAACAATTTTATATTTTATATTTTAGTTACTATACAGACCTGAATGATGGAAGTTTAACTTCTGAAACATGTAGTCTATAATAAAACTCAAGTGGTAAAAAACGAAGTGTTTTCTTTAATCATTGTAACATGTCTTACCACAAAGTTAATGCCGAAACAATAAATGAAAAATCATCCAGTTGATGACTACTGAATCTTTTTTGAATCAGTGATAATCAGACAAGCCTTTATGCTTTTCAGACTTTCGCAATAGCCTCGATTATAGAGTATTATACTAAAGTATATAATATTATCTGTTTGTATATTAATGAATTCTCAGTTCTTTAGTTTTTCTATAAAATAAATTTTCCTTTGCGCTTTTGTATTGTGTGAACTTTAGGCACTAGGTTGATAAGAAAGACTTATTATTATATAAGAACTCATTAACTAATGGAATATTGAAATTCTCATTTTGTAAAATAAAGTACACTCTAATAGCCGAATAGTACAGTATTATTAAGAATTAAATCAATTACACTATTTCAACTGAACAAATTTAATATATTTATTAAACTTTTATATATTATTTCCAATGAAAAATTGAGCGTATGAATATTTTGTAATTTTAGATCTGAAAAAATGACCTCCACTTCGACATAGCTAGAAAAATATGCTTTTTAGTTGTCAATACAACGTAATGACATTTAATTTTATTGTAATAAATATCAACAATTTTTCTTCTTACCCTTATGGTTCAGTGTTCAGATTCAGTGCAATATGCACTCAATGGTGCATAGGGCACTGGATCGTATTGACACAGTATTATTTTGATTGTTACATACGAGAAGGCAAGGTGATCAATCCCGCACTTTGGGTGTGATTCGATATATTGGAATATACAGTGACATCTATTGGGTTAATTATAACATACTAAGACATGACATGCAGGGTGTTATTGGTAGAGTCATAACATTTTTTTTGGCAAAGCACCCAAATTGAGTGATACATAAACATACCATGTACTAAGATATGGTGTTTGGATTGCTATATAAATACTCGTACCTAGCTTTCATTAAAATGTTTAAAAATTAGTATTTTATTAGATATTTGCCATCTGCCATCAAATTTGAATTATGTATACTCGTAAATGTGTTGGAACACTGGTACATATGCATATATTGCATACTTATATTCTAAAATTCTTTCAAATCAAAATCTGCATTAGTATGAAAAAAAAACATAAATTTAATTATATAATTTTCATTTTGTAACAAAGTAGTTTCTTAACAATTCTTATATTAAAAGCAATCAATGAAGCGTATAAACTAAATTCAGTTATTATGATGTTGAAAGAAAACCATATAAATTATTGTGAAACGTTAAAATAATGTTAAATGAATATTCTTTCCCTATGTTATAATTGTAATTGGCAATGTTATAATTGAATGTGTTTCATAGTTTAATGAAAATCTTATGTATATTTTTTATTGATTCCTACCATATTTTTACTGTGAACAAAATTTTATTTTGAAGCAAAGAAAAAAATGAATTACTTCGGCCTAAACATTCAGCAGACTTTCGATTTACTGATTTGTGTCGGAAAAAGTCTCAGTTAAATGGATTTTTATTTTAAAAGTAGTGATTTTTTCACTCTAATATTTATTCAATATTATCCTAGACTGGTACCTGAAGCGGAGGGCTGATCACCTTTCCTTCATGTGTTAATGATCAAGATAACACTGTGTTTATATGATGCAGTGCCCTATGCACCATAGGGTGCTAATAAGGGTTTAAATGAAAATAAAATTAATGAATTAAATGGATTAACCAGTCAATATCGGCGCATAGAAAACTTTTTTTTTTATCTGGCTTTCTACTACCCTGTCTTAATTATTGTAAGAGAATTTCCAAAGCAATTTTTGTTACCACTCTGAAGATGCCATCTAGGGCGAAAATGGTCAGTAATCAGATGAAAAAAATATGCAAAACTATAATACGAAGTATATTTATTTGATGCATTGAATTTAATATATTGTGATTCTCCTTATTGTAGGTATTTTATATTTATATTTATTACATACTGGGTTACTTTGCCGGGTATCGATCATACTTCTTGCCTTCTTGATCGTGTGTAAATTGAGAGTCTGCTGTAATTATAAATCGAAAATATTTGATAAAATTGTTGAAATATATTATACGAATGGTAAGCCACAAAGTTAGTGCTTTGAACATAGATACTTTAAAATTACCATGCGGATCAATGGAATAATACATAATTATGGACCACCATATTCAACGAGTTTCATATTATTTAGAAAATATGCATTTTCCTTTTGAGTTGTTATCAATATTAGCAGTCGTGTGAAATTTGTGAGAACTGATTGTTTAAGAACTACATTATAAAGTCTAGGGTCGTCGATAGATCGAGGCGATGCATGTGGTTACTTATGAAATTATTATATCTAACCATTTGAAGTAATGTGTTACTGTTATTGTAAGAGTGATTGTTTTAAATTATTATTAGATGAAAATATATCGGAAATTACTAAATGTTTTATTCATGTCTTGTATTTGTTTTAATAACCCGAATCCTACTTTGAAATAATGGGACTGGAGGTGCGATGCAATCCGTGATAATTCATGAGGAATTATCGCAAGAGGTGGGATCATTCATGATTACTATAGTGAAGGATATCAGCGAATTACAAATATCAAAGAACATAATATGACAAATAACCCTATGTGGTACGATAGGGACCTGTTCATGTTTATACAAAGTCTTCTTTCTCTTAACCCTCTACCTGTACCACATATGGGTAAAAATGACTGAAACGGATTTAACCATATTCTTTTATGAGCTCTATGTGTATGAACTGTAGTTTGTCCACTACATATAATTAAATGGAATTTTACTGTCCGGCACGCCAGTTAGCGTTTTAAAGGATGATTGGCTTGGATTGTCTTGTGTTTTTGTCCATCTTTCTTCAGATCGTTGCGCGTGAATTTGATCACACTGAACTGTCGTAGTCGCTTTCATTTTTCAAAACCGGACTGCTGGATGGTGAAATTCCGGGTAGTGAACAAGCGCCCAATGTCGGTATTATTTTGTAAATTTCCAACAAATCTTAATATCATGTATTTGGAATAAAAAACTTGTCCCTTTTCCAAGTAAAATCTTTATTAAAACTCATTAGTCAAAGGCTTAATGGGTTGTCTGTGGTTTTCTCATCGCAAGAGAAAATGCGGAGAAGCTCCTTAATAGATTGAGTCTATTTCTTATTATTATTAAATTGGCCTTCGGAAGGGGGATAGGGGTGGGGGAGGATCGAGTGGCTTGGCGCCATCTTCAGGCCTTCCGGAAATGAAAATAGATTATAGAAGAATAGAAGAAAAGATAGCGTTTGAGAAGACAAGGAAGGTAAATAAAAAAAAATAACACCTCACAAACACCTAGACCAAAGTATTTATTAAATTCATCATGCTATTGGCGGGAATTACGAAGTCTATCGCAGTCTATCGCACAAAAAACACACATCTTTGCCTAAAACATTATTATCTAGGCGCTAATCTAAGGATGTCTTCATTTATTTGTAAAATCGTCAGTAAAAAAGATGAAGCAATTACTTGCTGTTGTCGCTGTCCTGAATTTGACTTCTGATCAATCAAACAGCGCTCTCTCTAAAGAAAACTTTCCGAGAACTGTTTTTTTTTATGTGAATTTGTTTTTCTGACGTGTTTTTCTTGTTCGCTTTGTCCGCCATACTTTGGGACCGATATTATAAAACATAATATATTTATACATAAATAAGCTTATACTTTGCCTTTGATGGAAATAAAAAAACTATGAAACACAATTTGATCACTTATTCACTAATGTTTCATCGTATTTTACTCGTACTGCCTACTCAAGCCATAAACACGAGCTTTGTGAAAGTTATGAGGTGATAATATCTTTCAATGGCACCATAAAAACAAAACCATTTTACTTTATGCTCGTACAGAAGAGATAAGGGAACATAGTTAAGAACTTAACTTTCCATAAAATTGTTTAGTGTCTTATAACTAACTTCAGTATAAAGTTTTTTAAAACCAAAATAAACATATTTTTCCATGCATTGTCGTTAGCTACCGTACACACAGTAGCGTGCACAAATAATTAATTAGGGTAGGCACTAGAGCTACGTAGTAAGGTAAGCTAGGTACTATTTAGTAAGGTAGGATAGGTACTGGTTGCGTTTTTATGTCACGCGGGTAAGTTAGGATAGGCACTGCTTTTCTGCTTATATGGAATGCACGCCCCTGCGTACACAGTACCTACAGTGACATCTAAACATGTTATTTGTGATATACGAGAATCATCAAGATCTTAATAGATTACAGATATTTTTTAATAAAAATAAATACTTTACAAAAATCATTCCATCATAGATACTCCTTCCCTATGTAGGTACCTAGACTTTTCCGTATATTATAACGTAGGTACCCGGAGTTTCCATTTCCCGCTGTCACGCCGCGCGTGTCGTGTGTGACATGAGCAAATTTATTATTTTGAGATGACGGATGTTTCCAAATCGTTGAATTCTACGTTGTGTATCGTCAGGTAACTTTTTTCTCGTGTGTGTACAAAATATATGTTCAGTTAAAATTAGGGTTAGTCAAATACGACCCAGAATTTTTTTTTTGTGGAAATTTATTGAAACAAGATACAAAAATGAGAAGTACATATAATTTTTCCATTGATTTCTTTTTTTTTAATTTGTTTTTAAAATAACGGTGTGTGTCTATGATAAATTGCATAAAGCCCTTCACAAAGCTTTTAAAAACAACGTCGACAATCGTCCACCTTTAAATACTTCTTACACCCGTTCAAATATATGATACGGCTTCTTAGCCATACATATCTCTTGGGTTGGTGGTCCAGTGAAGTTTCTCATAAATTTCTCGCGTCATTTTGGTTGTATTGGAATGTGTATTTTATGACAAAGGATCGTGTTATCAATGGGAAATTTGACTCTTTTTCGCATCTGTAATGATGGCATAAAGACCATAGTTTATGTCAACCTCAGATGGAACTTTTGGAACCATCAAATGGCTATCACCATCGAGAAAGAACTTTTTTTCAGTTACTTTGGCCCGAAGATGTTTGTTTCGTCGGTCTTATTTTCAGTTGCTTCTCGTTGTCTATTAATTGTCATTTGTTTACCTGGGTTTTTAATAGTCTTCAAGAACTTAACTTCAAGTCTTCGAACAATTTTGGCTGGTTGAAAGATTTGACGACGTCTCTGATGAGAAGAGTCCGTCTTCTTCTATTGATCATTGGATAAAAAAACTCCTGATTCGATTCACATTCCTGGGTTTTGTTTACACCGGTCTTACAGAACTTTGCATTAAGTTGTCAACCAATTTAAGACAATTGTAAGATATAACGGCAACGCTACTGTTATGAGAACCTCTCTTCTTTTATTGATCTTTTTACGTAGAAATTATATATTTTTATAGCTCAAATAAATTTACATTTGTACCTTACTTCAATAAATGAAATAAAAATCTCGGTCAAATATGATTCTCCCTACAAATCTACACGCGTGTATTTATATATCTAGATGAAAAATTCACAGGAGAAAAAGGGGAGAGAATTCAAACTTTTTATTCGAGTGACATGATTATTTTTAAAAGGAAATAAAAATGATAATGAAAAACATATTGAAACCATATTTGACGCTTACTTAATCAGTAAAAAAATGAAACATTGCTTTTTATTTTATGTATTCAAATTAAACGTCTTGTACATAATATATAAACATTAGTAAAAATGAAGAAAAAAACGTAAATTACAATAAACTTTATTTTGCATACATATGGAAACAGACAAAATTTTCTAAAGAGGTTTGAACATTTATAGAGCTAACAACCTGTCATTGGCTTATTTAAGTGAACTCTATATCTCTGTACATCATGTAACATTCAACTCTCTACTCATTTTTTGGTCACCATATTTTTTTTTAGTTTTTTGAAAACTTGTGTACGTACTCGTATATGGTTATCAATTATTTGGGAGAATAATGTCATAATTTAAAATTGTAATGTTTTTTAAAAATAATATTTTTTTATAAAGTTTTATGGAGAAAACCACGTCTATGTTTTAAGCTAATTTTGTACTACCGAAAAATAGGTTTAAAATACATACATAATTATTTAAAAATATAAAATATAAATTATTTCAAATAATTTGATATACTTATTTATATATATATATATATATATATATATATATATATATATATATATATATATATATATATATATATATATATATATTTATATATATATATATATATATATATATAAATATATATATATATATATATATATATATATATATATATATATAAATATATATATATATATATTATATATATATATATATATATATATATATATATATATATATATATATATATATATATATATATATATATATATATATATATATATATATATATATATATATATATATATATATGTAATAAAATAACTAGGTACCTACCTATACATTTTATTAAGTACTTACAAAAAGTACCTACATATTATAAAACAGTTCTACCACAGATGTCGCATGCGTCGCTCAGAATTAAACAAAAGACTTCCGATAATATTATTAACTGTCAGAATCAGATAGATAGATAGATAGATAGATAGATAGATAGATATAAAAATAATTATAAAGATAAATTAAGAATAAACTTTAATTACAAAGCAACACATTGTTTATTTTATTATTATACACCCACTTTACATATTATTTACACTTAATTTTCAAAAGGAAAATATTACCACGTTATAAAACGACAATTTTGTTAATCAAAAATAAAGAAACAAAATAAAAATAAAAATGGATACTGCTCCTCAAACATTACAAAACTTACTAGAAAAATTAATACAAAATGCTCAGGTAAGCAAACATCAAAATTTAAAAGATATTTCAGAGAAGTTCATCATTGAAAAATTTACAAGCAAAAATCCTAATGCAAACCAGTGGATGGATATTTTTGAAAAAGAATGTATACGTTTTGAGGTGACAACGGATGAGAAAAAAATTTAAATATTAAGATTGTTTATGGATAAAAGTTGTGAAGATTGGTACAGTTCGATGATGATAAAATTTTCCATGAACTCAGAATGGATAGTATGGAAAAACAACTTTTGTAAAACATTTACAAACAAGGGATGGAACCATGTAATGTTTGCATTATCTTTTAAATATAACGACGGTTCCTTGTTAGACTATGCCATAAGGAAGGAAAAACTTTTGTTGGAGATGAGAAGAACGATCGACATGGGTACCTTAGTAGATCTTATTGTGGCTGGTTTACCAGAATTTATAATTAATAAGATTGATAGAGAAAAATTAGAAGATACAGTCGATTTATTCAATGAAGTAAAAAAACACGAAAACATTGTAAATAAAAAAAGGTTTTCGGATCAAAGAAGATATGGAAATCTAAGAACTAGTGGTAAAATTAAAGATAAAAGTCCATGTAAGATTTGTGAAAAATTAAATAAGGGAACTCGATATCACCCTGAAGTAACGTGCTGGTTTAAAACAAAGGAGGATGATAAGTTTAATAATAAAAATACTATCAGACATGTAAACAATTCAGTTATAGAAGCTAAGTTAAACGAAACCGATCAAAAAAACGAATAGTAACACCATTAATAAATGTCAAACTATTACTAAATGATCAAATTGAAATATTTGGAATTTACGATTCAGGTTCAAATGTTTCTCTAATAAATTCTAAGTTATTAAAACTAAAAGGAAAAGGAAACAATATGAATGAAGCAGATTTAGTAACAATTAATGGTGTTAAAAAGACAAACGGTTTGACGACTTTGAAAATAAAAATATTTGAATTGGAAAAAAACGTTGATGTATATATTATTGATGAAGAAAATTTCAAATATGATTTTTTGATAGGATTAGATATGATAAAAAAATTTAAACTAATCCAAAATGAAGACTTAAAAATAACACAAAGACAATGCTTGAAAAATGAAAATAAAAAGAAAGTAGAAAAAATTTCTACAAAATATAAAATTAAAAATAGTGAATTTAAAAATACAGAAAATAACAACAGCGAGGAATGCAAAATAAATTATAATGAACATGTAAAAGAAGAAGATTTTGAAATAAAAATAAATCATTTAAATCAATTTCAAAAATCTAAAATAAATGAAATGATTTGCAAATATAAATCCGTTTTTGCAAAAGACAAATATGATATCGGCACTGTTAGTGGATACGAAGCGAGGATAGACTTACTAGTAGACAGATATTGCAGTAAGAGGCCTTACAGATGTACTGTAGAAGATAAAAAGGAGATAGAAAAACAAATTGCAAAATTACTGGATAATAAGCTAATAGAAGAATCCTACAGTCCATTTGCTGCACCTGTTACATTGGCATTTAAAAAAGAGGAAAACAAAAAATCCAGACTGTGTATAGATTTCAGAGACTTGAATAAAATAGTAGTGCCTCAAGCTCAACCATTTCCTTTAATTGAAGACCTAATGATAAAGACCAGGAATTGCAAATTTTTTTCAACACTAGATATAAACTCAGCGTTTTGGTCTATTCCTTTACGAATCGAAGACAGAAAAAAGACGGGATTTGTTACACAAGAAGGACATTTCCAATGGACTTGCCTACCATTTGGATTGAAGACCTCACCAGCAATTTTTCAAAGGATACTAGGTAACATATTAAGAAAGTATAAACTTACTGATTTCACCGTTAATTACATAGATGATATTCTTATATTTTCTAAAACTTTTGCTGAGCACATTAAACATCTAACACAGTTGCTGGAAGCGATCGAAACGGAAGGTTTCAGGTTAAAATTTACAAAATGCGCATTTGCGTCAGACTTGGTAAAATATCTAGGTCATATAATTCAAAATAATTCAATAAAACCAGTAAAGGATAATTTGATTTCAATAAAGAATTTTCCTGTTCCAAAAACGATAAAAAATGTGAGACAATTTCTGGGGAAAATAAACTTTTACCATGAATACATACCAAAGAGTGCAATAATACTAGATCCATTGCATAACTTACTAAGGAAAAATCAAAAATTTATTTGGTGTGATAAATGCCAAAAAGCATTTGAAATAACAAAAAGCATGCTTTGCTCACAGCCCGTTCTAGAAATTTTTGATCAGGATTTACCAATCAACATTTATACCGATGCTTCTTTAGAAGGTGTTGGGGCCATTTTGAAACAAAAGCAGCCCGATGGTAGAGAAAAACCAGTGGCATACTTTTCAAAAAAACTAAATGAAGCCCAGAAGAAAAAAAAAGCAATATATTTAGAATGTTTAGCAATTAAGGAAGCAGTAAGATACTGGCAATACTGGTTAATAGGTAAATCATTTACGGTTTATTCAGATCACAAACCTTTGGAAAATATGAATCTGAAATCTAGGACCGATGAAGAGTTAGGTGATTTAACATATTATTTATCGCAATATGAATTTGAAATAAAATATAATCCAGGAAAGAAGAATTTAGAAGCAGATTGTCTAAGCAGGAATCCAGTATTAGAATCGAGTGAAAATGCAGATGAACAATTAAAAGTTGTAAATTTGGTTAAATTAGAAGATATTTTAAGAGATCAGAATAAAAATGAAAGAATTCAACAGAAAAAAAACAAATGGATTGAAAAAAAAAATGTCTATTTTAAAAAGGTCAAGAAAAAAGAAAAAATAATTCTTTCAGAACCGTTTAGCATCGAAATCATAAAAGACATACATGAAAACCTATGCCATATTGGAATTGGACAAATGCAAAAGACTATTAGTCCACATTACACAGCCAAAAATTTGACGAAAAACATAAAAACAATTTGTAGAAATTGTGAAATTTGTATTAAAAATAAATCAAGAGGACAAAAGAAATTTGGATTTATGTCTCATCTAGGCCCGGCCACAAAGCCTTTTGAAATAATATCTTTAGACACAATTGGAGGTTTAGGAGGTTCAAGATCAACAAAAAAATATCTACATCTCTTAGTGGATCACTTTACAAGATACGCATTTATTTTAACCTCGAAAACTCAGAATGCAAATGATTTTATAAAACTAGTCATGAAAATAACAGAAACCGAGGATATTGGTATGCTTCTCACCGACCAATACCCAGGAATAAACTCGAAAGAATTCAAGGAATTCTTAAATGACAAGCAGATCCCAATAATCTTCACTGCAGTAAATGCACCATTCTCAAATGGCCTAAATGAAAGGCTGAATCAAACATTGGTGAACAAAATCAGATGCAAAATAAATGAAAAAGGGAAAAGAAGAGCATGGACCACAATAGCTCAAGAATGTGTTAATAAATATAATAATACTAATCACTCAGTCACTGACTTTTCCCCAAGTTATCTTTTATATGGTACAGATGTAAATATTTTACCCAACGAATTAAAACAAGGAAAATCTAATAATGACTGGATTAGAGACAGGCAAATAGCGCTTGAAAATACAATAAAATCACATAATTACAATAAAACATTATTTGACAAAAATAGAATAGGCTGCGAATTCAACGTAGGAGACATGGTGTATGTGGAAAATGGAAACAAGCTAAACAGAAAAAAATTGGATGAACTAAAAATTGGACCTTATAAAATTATTGAAAAAATTTCTAACTCAATATACAGAATTGATACAGGTCACAAAAAAATAAAATCAAACCTTTATCATATCACTAAACTTATACCAGTCCCTTCACTTCAAGGAGATGATCCGGAGGACGAGTGAAAATTTTACTATGAATTTTCTTCCCCAAGGGGGGAGATGTAATAAAATAACTAGGTACCTACCTATACATTTTATTAAGTACTTACAAAAAGTACCTACATATTATAAAACAGTTCTACCACAGATGTCGCATGCGTCGCTCAGAATTAAACAAAAGACTTCCGATAATATTATTAACTGTCAGAATCAGATAGATAGATAGATAGATATAAAAATAATTATAAAGATAAATTAAGAATAAACTTTAATTACAAAGCAACACATTGTTTATTTTATTATTATACACCCACTTTACATATTATTTACACTTAATTTTCAAAAGGAAAATATTACCACGTTATATATATATATATATATATATATATATATATATATATATATATATATATATATACATATATATATATATATATTTATATATATATATATATATATATATATATATATATATATATATATATATATATATATATATATATATATATATATATATATATATATATATATACATTATTTAACAAAATATTTACAGTAATAAGGGAATTAAGTGCATTAAACAAATAATAAGTATTCGCGATCGCTTCAATTTCCATGAGAACGACGTAATAAAAAAATCAGTTGACAGTTTCAGGGCCCTTTATTTTGAAGATATTGCAAAAAATAAAACCTTTCTAAAACCTTCGTAAAGTGTAAAAAAAATATGGAAAAATATAGAAAATAATTTGCAAATTTTTTATAAAAATAGCGAATTTGCCCCCTTTTTCTGTCCATTGTTCTGATAAAGTGTCAGATCTGCTCTCGCATGATTGGAGTCGCAGGGGTCAGGAGGCATTCCCTACCCTCGGCCGGGGGTTGCGTTCCAGCGGACCGCAACCTTGTACGTGCTGGTGCTTCGGTACTGCCCCGAACATCCTTACGCATAGGCTTACCAGATTTCTGAAATGTTCAACCGGGACACCGGAACGCTTTCAGCGCGTACAGTAGAGTGAAATAAATGACAAAGTCTTCTTCTTCTTTTTAGGACTAAGTCCTGTCATTCTCCGGTCCACTCCTAGGAGGTGGAAGACCAGCTGTCCCTCCATCGTTTAGGTGGTCTTCCTGGGGGTCTGATACCGCTTATGCTGCTGTCCGCTGCTATCCTCACCACTCGATCCGAACTCGCTCTTCCCAAATTGCAGAGTAATTATAAATGATCCTTTACAGTTACTAATTTTTTGACCTTTTTGTTTTCTGGAATAAAACAAAATTTTTACCGGGACGTGAAGTAAACCGGCCGGGATTTTGTCTGGAATCTGGGACTGTCCCGGTCAAACCAGGACGTCTGGCGAGCCTACTTATGTATGATATCAGAAGTGTAATGGGTTACGTGGTCGACGTTTAACATAATTTATCGGTTTATTTATATAATGGTAAAGGCATCTTGGAAATGTGTACCTATTATTATGTAAATGTATTTGCTGTTACCTTATATATTACATTAAATAAGGTTCAGAATTAAGGTACGTGACCCTTCTGAAATGTTCTATTAGATTTATAGCTACAAAAGAATCAAGAAAATAGTTTTCAAAAATCTCTTTTTACTGTTTCAAACAATTTTTTTTCAATAAACATATGAGATTTAAAAATGCATTTATTAAAAAACAAAAAAAAATGGACGTCAAAAGAAAAACAAGATTTGAACTCAATAAAATAAAACACCAAAGAAGGTATTTTTAAGTGTATTTAATTAACCTAACGTACGTTAAACACGCTTAAAAAACATTAATTTTACACTTGAACACACTTAAAACAAATATTTAAATTTGTTACGCACCATTTTCGAGTTTTATTTGTTTCAATTCAGACCTTCTTCTTTAGTCTTCTGTCCTCTACTGCTGGATATAGCCCTCTTCCGATCCTCTTTCGTATTCACAACTTAGCTTTTATTTATACTGCAATATCTGGTTAAAAACGAAGGATAAAAAGGAAAATATGTCATATCTAAGTACCTACTTAGATTGTTAGTTCCGTGTGAAACAATAAAATGGTAGATTTGTAGGTATGTCAAGGGGCGAGTAATCCAAGCCCCATTTAAGAAATGATGCGGTTAAGACTTTAGATGAAATTGGTTTCTAAGCCGGTAAATGTCTCGTGAGTCTGAAACAACAAACCAATTTCGGTAAGTTATTGCCTCTTTACAGTACCTACAATAAGTTATTCTATACAATATGTACAACGGTATAGAAACTTAGCACCAAGACACTTTAGTTCGCGTAACTCGTATATTTATCGCTTCAGTAGAGAAAGAGATGTGCTGCAATCATTATTACAGTAAAGCCTCGATATAACGGACCTCTGTTTAACGAATATCGGATTTAACGAGCAATAAATCCGGTCCAATGTAAAAAAATTAAAATCGTTCCATTAATAATTTTCATTAACATCATTTTGAGTGTGTTTTCATACTGGTTCACAAATCTGGATTTTCTCCAATTATAGAAGTTATTTATCATAGTATTTTTTGACATCTCAACATAGATGAAGAAGAATATATGTCACTAGTGAAAATTCTAGTAATTCTATATATATATATATATATATATATATATATATATATATATATATATATATATATATATATATATATATATATATATATATATATATATATATGAGTTTCATGAATTTGAGTAGTGTGGTTGTCAATCATGTGTAGAAATTGGTGAATGTTACAGTTGAAATAGATACCAGGTTGATATAGAGTGGGAATCGAACCAAGGACCTGTGAGACTACTTACGCAACTTTATCCCGACAGCAATATATATATTTCTTTAAATGAATAAAATCAAATTCAAGTATTTTTTGTATTTTGAATTATATCACATATTTTCATCATGCTAATTTCACCACGAATTCATTAATTCACTAAAGACAATAAAAAAAACAACAAAATGAAATATAAAAACATTTTGTGGTCCCGTGGTTAGTGTCGCGGACTCTTGAGTCAGAGTTTCTCGGTTCGAACCCACTCAATTTGATACCTATTTCTAACAATGAGCCGCTTAGGCTCACATAAATAGTATAAAATTGAATATTTGTGTAAATAATATAAACACACATACTTATTTCTCTTTAAAAAGGAAAAAAAGAAATTTATTGTTAATACTCATTTAATGAAAACTATTTCTTCTGGAGGGAAAACAATAAATCAGATATTCGTAAGTATTAAAGGTTTAATATCCCTGAGTACTTTAGTTTGAAAATCCACAAAATCACAACACATCGATCATGGACTTATTTATGAAGATGTTTCAACAGATTCTCGGCGGAACAAAAGGGCTTTTACGAGATTTCGAAACAAACATTATGGAATAATAGACCCATACCTCTCTCGCAAGAATGTCTGTCTACATTTATATCGATAAAAAATTCTTACACGTGATAAAAGATTGCAAGAACATTTTATCGCACATATTTTTTCTATATAAAACACTGCTGCATATTTTTAAATGTTAATGTAAATTAATTTTTTTAACAAACGCATTTAAAAACGCACAATTTTTTGCAATGACAATTTCAATATGTCAATAAATGTGAACATAATAAATGCGTTTTTAAAAAAAAATTTACTAACATTTATTTGTGGCAGAGAATTATAAATAAAAACTAACTAATTAACTAACCATCACGCTGCTTCCCCGCAGGGGTAGGCAGAGAGAATAGAGCGCCACACCATTCTGTCCTTGCAAACATTCTTCGCCTCTTCCACGTTCATGCATCTCCTCATACATACCCGCCGATTGTTACAACTCCTAACCTGACCACTTTCAAGTATTTGGCATACCTGATCGTGCCATGTTTTTCTCGGTCTTCCTCTGCTTCTTTTCCCGCTAACATTCGCCTCATAAATTTGTTTTACCGTTCTTTCCTCACTCATTCGTTCTACATGTCCACACCATCTCAACACACCTTTCTTAATTTTATCGATAATGCTTATCTCAGCTTTGCATTCCTTCCTTATTTCACTATTCGTACATCTATCATACATCGTTTTGTCGCACATTCTTCTGAGAGATCGCATTTCGACTGCATCAGTCTACTTTCATCCTTCTTTTGCCAACTCTATGTTTCACTTCCATACATCAGAGTTGGAACCAGGACTCCGTTGTGCACTGCCAGTTTAGCTTCCGCTGATAGGTTTTTATTTGCTATAACTGATTTTAGTGCACCATTAACTTTGTTCCCAGCATTCACTCTCCTTTCTAAGTCTTTATCAATCTTTCCATCCCTAGAAAACATACTACCCAAATACACGAAATCATCTACCTGTTCCAAAATCTCTCCGTTTACCAATATTTCACATTCAGATCTGCATTCTTCTCTTTCAAAAACCACAATCTTGGATTTGCTAACATTAATCAATAAATCACTTTCCTTGCACACATTATACACTTTTGTCACCAAAGCTTGCAGGTCTTCTCTGCTATCAGCAAGAAGAACAGCATCGTCAGCATACAAAAGGCAACAGACAGTCAAATTATTCATTCTAGCCCCAACATTTAAATCTTTCAGTTCTTTCATGCAATTATCCATGTATAGGTTAAACAGCCACGGTGACATTACACATCCCTGTTTAACACCTTTAGAGATGCTAAGCCAGGATGAAAATGAACCACTTACCCTTATGCATGCAGTCCTCATATATATATATATATATATATATATATATATATATATATATATATATATATATATATATATATATATATATATATATATACATATATATATATATATATATATGTATATATATATATATATATATATATATATATATATATATATATATATATATATATATATATATATATATAGATATATATTATATATATATAATAATAATTTTATATGATTTACGAGCGCTTATAAGAGATATAAGAGCGCTTACATATGTATCAGTGCTTGAGACATAATTCTCGACTAATTCTAAGACAACTAATTCTCGTTACAATTAATTTCTCAATGCGAATTGGTTGGACTTAAGTAATATTCAGTTTTATTTATTTTCAATTTAAGATAAACCTGCTGTTTACCTATTGGCGGAATATTTCTCTGTGTATATCATAAATAATTAATTAGGTTGATGAATAAAATACCCTACGAATATGCGATCCATATTGATTTCAATGAAAAATACTAATACACCCGTAATTCCTTAAAGGAACCGCTCTCAAAATACCATGAATTTCTGAGATATTGCTTGTTGCCTTAAATTAATTGGCGGATTCCGCTATGATTTAGGGATTTGTGTGTAATAAACACGATCATAATGAAATACCATTTAAATAACTACAAGTAATAATGCGTTCACAGATATCACAATAATCAGAATCAAAATAAAAATATAATTCAATAATTATGATTAGAGGTGAAAACTATAAAATGTATATATTTTTAAACCTTATTTTTAAGCCATGCGTGGTTTGTCGTATTACACGAATGCCGCAGCTATGCCTACGGCGCGCAGCAAGAAAATATAGTCGTTTTAATTGACAATATAATTTAATCAGATTTATCTTTGAACAATTGAATATAATAATTAACGGTAATTTGAGTCGAGTTGGCGGTATAAACATACAAAAAACACTTTCGAATGCAAAGAGTTAAAACTCAATAATCCGTTTCAGCCCCAAATATACTGTAATTTTCATATACGTTTTTGAAACGAGAAAACTCTATAAATTATATATAGTAAATAAAATAGTTTAAATACATGTATCGCAGATTTATTTTTTCTTCGTTTTGCATTATTAAACACTTCGCCAAGATGGTTCATTTTAACCCTCCTATTCTGAAAGGAGGAGAAATTTGTTTTGGAATTGAGCTTGAAGAGTGTCTAAATAAATAGTTCCAACTCATGAACAGTTGCAACCTTTTCCCGATTATTTTTTTTAATAAACTCTTTTCATGTAGGTCATTACACACAGAAATTTTTTTGTATTGATGTTTGAAGAATTTCCGATCTCACATTAGGATTATCTATGCTTGAGGGAGCATGGGATTGTAACATTTTTGTTAAAAAATGATAATAAATTACATGTTAATTATAGGTAAAAACACGTGTTTTCCTTTTGTTTATATTTGAAAAAAAACAGTGCAATGAATATAAATAATTACATTTTACTGAAACAAATTATTATAATATAAGAAACAAGCTCATTTTATATGAGTGAATGGAAATATACTACACTATGGGTACTTCTTCTTCTTCTTCTTCTTTTTGATGGCTTTTTACCCATCTTGAGTGTTATAGCCAGTGTCGAGTTATTACTCTGGGTACAATGGTTTTTCGTGACATCGTTTGCAAACGTAACGAGCTTTTTTCTTCGCTATTATGGTATTTTGATTAAGCAAGTTTTAAAGTAATTCATTATAAGCAAATTAGTAAGTACTTTTTTATAACAATTTGGAGAGGTAGTAGAAGTAGGAGAGAGTTAACTTCTCAGCATCTCCTTATACTCACTCACATTTACAGATAGCTTCCTCCATTTATAACTCCATCGATGTACTTTTCTACAAATTTTTGACAAATAAATTTAAAAAAACAACTTGTTTGTCTCAGCTGAGGTATGTGTACTGTCATAATAACAATCTCTCGAGTTTTATCACGTATTATGTATAGAGATTTTTCATTACTGAAAGTATTGGCTAAATAAAAAGCGTGAATAATATGAATAGATATATTTTTGGCATTTATTGCGATGAAGACATCAATTTATCAAGACGTATCTCAAAAATATAACCAAAAGACTTTAATTTATTTATTCATTGAAATTTACCGGTACATGACAGCAAAATCAATTGCGATGTTCATACAATCATAAATTTTTAAATGCACAAAAGAAAATACTAAAATTTTTAAAAAAAACGTACGAAAACTACAAAAAAACACAAATATACATATGTTTGTACATCATGTTATATGTATATTGTCAAAATATTTCCAATAAATTGAGCAAAAGTATAGCTAAGTTAAAAATATCTCATGAATTTACACTATTTAACCATGAAATTCAAATTTATTTTTAAAATTATTAATTTGAAAATAGAATTATTTTGTATGAATAATTGCAGATCCCTCTTGTTTACTGTAAAAATAATGAAATAACTTCTCGTTTACGTTAAATATCTTACGAATTTGAACTTTTTTACCACTGAATTCTCCCGTTATTTGCAAAATGATTAATTTTAATAGAATTATTGAGTTTTAATAATCACAGATCTGTCTTGTTTACCGTAATAGTAATGAAAAACCTCTCACTTACGTTAAATAAATAAAATAAAAACTTATTTGTCTCAGCTGAGGTATGTGTACTGTCATAATAGGTGAATAGGTATGTATCATCCCATGAATTTAACTATTTGACCATTACATTCTTCATTAAATTTCAAAATGATTAATTTTAATAGAATAATTGAGTATTAATAAACACAGATCTATCTTGTTTACTGTAATAGTAATGAAATACCTTCTCATTTTTGTATAAGGGTTGTATATTGTGGAAGTATCGCTATGCGAACAGTCTCGGTTCACACACAGTTCCGTAGGCGGCTTCCCCTCGCCGCCCCCGCCCGCCCTCGCCCGCCGGGACCCCTCCCTCCGCGCAGCGTGGGCGGCTTTTGGCACCGCCCATTCATTCACAAACCTCGCTGCGACGGGGTACTCCGAAATCAAAGGGAGCTGTACGTTTATTTCGTAGAAAAATATTTTTTATTAGATTTTAAACCCAGTTAAATGCGCAAAGTGAAAAAAAATAATTAAATATATGTGTAGCATTCATTGGGAGGAAAATGTATTTAAAAGACGCGTATTTCTTTAACTAAATTCCTTTGTTTACAACATGTTGAGTGTGTCTAAATACTTGTTCACAAATCTGGATTATCTCCAATTAGTAGGTATTTACACGTATTCTAGTGAATTCAAGCACTATGTTTCGAATTTGAACAACATATATAGAAGTTCCAAGAATTTGAGTAGTGTGGTTGTCAATCATAGGCAGAATTGGTGAATGTTACATGTGTGTTAAGTGATCAGTCTATTACGGTCGCAAGACCTATAAATGCCCAGACTTCCATATTATCTTCATCTGTGCTGAGATATCAAAAATAATTCCTTTGTTTTTAAACGATTAAAAAGCTTCTTTATGGCGTTTTTTAAGGGGTTGATTCGAAGTGTACATACATTTTTAATGTTTTTTTTTATACCGGCATTGGGTGTGAATGAAGTTGTCAGTTGTCAGCCGTACTTCGTGCGGATTCGGTCCTCCCTTGAAGAGTAATTTAGCAGCGCGTACTCCAGCCGCCCACGCTGTGTCCCCCCCTCGCCGCCCCAGGCCCCGGCGAGCTCCGTCAGTTAGCCTCCGGTGTAGTTTAGTATTAGTAGTGTGCTGGTCGCTTTTCCCGGCTTCTTTATCTGTCATAATTTGCCGCGCTTTTTGTCCTGCCCGCCCGGCTAGTTCCCGAGACCGCCGCCAGAGCTCGGACCCGCGACATGAATGAACCACCCGTGAAGGGATAATTTTCCCTTTTTTTCGGATATTACATGAAAATGAACCGAAAACTAACGATAAAACAACTAATAATAAGTAAGAATAATATAATTTAAATCACGAGCTTATTATTTTCTAAATAAACTAGATCTGAACAGTTTATACGTGAAGGTTAGATAAAACTTATTTGTGAATGAATCTGTGTTGTGTTTACCTATCTCCATATTGTGGAGTGAAAAGTTGTGCTTTTGTTTTATGAACCGGAATATTTAGGACCAAAACAGGTATGATCATTATTATTACGATAATTTTTGCTTTATTTTTATTTTTTATTTATATAAATAGTGAAATTATGAACGTATCAAATTATTTGCTAGTTATATGGATGTTATACAAAGGCCTTTGTTTGCGATCAAAAATATTTTGTTCATTGAAACAAAAAGTATTTAAAGGTGTCTCAACTTGACACGAAACATCGTTCCACTTCATGTGAAGAATATGGAAATCTGTGCGTCCCATGGCTTACGACCTGGCATTTGGCTGGCTTAAGCGATTACTATAAATTGACATCTCATATGGACATAGGGAACATAATCCACTGTCTGATATGATAAATGATATAGATTTTGTGAAAAATAAGTAGGATTAAAAAATATAAATATTTTTTGATATTGACAACTTTATTAAATTTATGAGATAAAAGATACACAATTTAAAATTACGTTTATTCAATTCATGAAATCATTAAAAACATGTAGTATGAAGTAGTGTTATTTGATATATTTTTAAATGTTTAGTTTTTCTATACTGATTTCGGGTAGTATTTTTCGATAATAATATTAGTTTGTGAATAAATAGTCCGTGAAATGATAATTTCATATTTTTATAATAAACAGGTAAACACAATTACAAAACAAAATTAATTTTTCGTTTCTCTTTCCCCATGCCTTCACTTTTTAATTATTAAAAAAATATTCTCTCATATTAATTAATAATATTTTAGTAAAAAGATACTTAAAAGTTCATTATAAACAAACATTTATGCGATACATCTGTTTCATCTGACGTCAGTGAAGGAGCTCAATATGAAGAATATTTCTACTAATTTTAAAATTTATTTCTTTAGTTAGCTTATATTACATTTAAAACAGACTATTATTTACACTTAATTAACATCATCTATATATATATATATATATATATATATATATATATATATATATATATATATATATATATATATATATATATATATATATATATATATATATATATATATATATATATATATATATATATATATATATATATATATATTTATATTTTCTTACAGTTAACAAAACATTTATTTTTAAATTCTATCAGACTCTTTTTATTCTTCATACATTCAGGAATTTCATCATAAATTTTTAAACCCTTAGACTCGGTTTTTTTCATAAATGGCAGTCTTATTTTATCCTTATTTTATTTCATGTTTTTAAAATTATCCTATGTTCATAAAATTTTTTGTTCAAAACTTATTTATCCTTAAAATATTTGGAAAGTGTAGACATTATTCATAACTAAAATATTACGCAATCATAATGGCATAAATAATTTTTTCCACGTTAATTTTATTTGACCAGCGACCGGGTTTCGCCATCACAAGTCTGATGATGTCGGTTACGACGCAACCCGGTTGCTGGTCAAATAAAATTAATGTGGAAAAAATTACACAGTTGTTATTTTATTCTATAACTCAACTATGATATCCGTTTCACCCACAACGAAGGGTTGATGGTCCTTAGAGTGAACAATAAATATGGAAGTAGAACACTTCAATACATAATTCCTTCCATATTTAATTTGTTGCCCTCTTAAGGGCAAACAAAAATATGGAGCAAAGCAAAATAAAGGAATGTGTAAACGATCAAGAGTTAATAATGTAAAAATTTATTAATAAATTTTTATTTTTACTTTTTTTAATTTTTTATTTCTTTCCTAGAATCTCCAGCATGAATGGGTTCTTGAGATAATCCAGATTTCGCCCACTCCTTTCAAGAACGTCATAAATCAAAAAACTTGATTTTTCAGGAGAACGTTTTTAAAGTTTAAACATGTAATACAGTGTATTAAAAATAAATATCAAGCCACTTATTAATTTTTTTAATATGCAACAGATCTTTTTAGGTAAAACCTGAGGTTTTTTCTACATTCGAAAAATATTTAGTATATTTAAAAAAATAATTAAATAATACCTTTTCTACAAAATGCAAAAACAACACTTTCTGCCCTGTATCGGGTAAATATTAAGTTAAAATTATGCCTCTTTTGCTGGGATATAGTTCATTTTTTGGGCATTCCGAAAACATGCACAACTGAAAATTGACGATTTTTGATTTATGACGTTCTTGAAAGGAGTGAGCGATTTGTGAACTAGTATTTGGATACACAAAATGTTGTAAATAAATTAACTGGTCAAATTATAAGCTAAAATAATAAAAATGTAAATGATATTTTCTGGCGTTTCTCATGTATGTGATTATAATCCTGGATTCGGACCTCACATACTAATAAAAGAGTTTCTGCTCAATAAAAAGCTTCTTTTCATTACCTACTCAAAATGTTGTACTCTGAATTCTAGCTACAGGTTATGCAACACCGCTTGTCATGTCCCTACTTAGGATTTAAGTTAGAAAGTTTTATAACCTTTCCCAATATGTGAATGGGTTTACTCTCTATGTTTAATGTTACAAAAAATGAATGTAATTCGAAAAATTATTTGCATAAATATTCATTAACTCGTCGAAGATATTTTAAACATTTTATTTATTTATTGTTACACTTGCTTGTAAACAATTTTATGAGTATATTATGAGTTAGTAATTGAAATCTGTCCCACCGCATGTCCAGATCTGATACAGAAGCATCTAGGCTTCTTGACAGATCTACTCTTGCAAAGCATTTTTTAAAACTAAGTTGCGAAATTTATTGAATATGTGAAACAATAAAAAATTGTATCCCAATTTTACTGTGAATTTACATTTAAAAGCTTTCAATATATCTGTTACTGCCAATCTAAATAAATATATGTTAGTAATAAAGTTTTTACGTCAGACTAGAGATTTTAGTGACTTTGGTGATGAAACTAAAATCATTAGTGGAATGCAATGTACCAGAGCATATTAGAATTAAGACCACACCGATCTTCATTCTATTTGCCCCCATGGTGTCTTCTTTTAACCCTTATCTGCATCGAATGGTGTATTGGGTACTGCATCATACGAGTATGAAAGTAGTGTTATCTCAAGATACATAAATCGCGGGAGCTTTCACCAAAAGTGCGAGGATTTATTCATCAGCCGCGATCAATCGATTCACCACGTACGCTTATTCACACACATGGCGTACATTCATGTGTTATTCATGTGTTAACGATCAATCGTTAACACATGAAGGAAAGGTGATCAGCCCTGCACTTCAGGTAGGGTAGACTGGGTACGGTTGAAACAAAGGACGGTTGAAACAGAGCAAATATCTTGCAAACCGTATGCGGTAGGGTGAAGGGTCCAAGGGACGAACAAAGCGGGCAACAAGTTCAAACACGAATATCAGTGTTGCATCGCTCGACCCACGGTGCAGTTGCTTGTAGGAGGTCTTATTGTATTTTGATAACCAAAAGTAAGTATTTTTGTTCCGAGAATTTTCCTTTTATTACGGTTTCTATTGAAACGATATTATTGAGTATGATTTCGTGTTTGAAATGAAGCTTGTAGAACACGATATAGTGATTAGTTTTAATGTGTCATTATTGTTAACATTACTATTTTCTGTTTTCCACCTATTGGAGGGGTTGGGGACGGTTGAAACATTTTTTGTGGGTACGGTTGAAACAGCATAATTTTTCAGTTTTCCTGTTTTCTTGATGCCGAGAGTACGCGCAAGAAAGACTTCGAGAGGGAAGGTCGACTTGTCGAGGTATACATACGCTTATGAGGAGGTTAAAGCAGGAGATTCACTGCGAAAAGCGGCGGAGAAGCATGGATTAAACCACTATTCACTCATTATATATATACGAAAGCGAGATGCATCTGGTGAAGAAGAAAATGGGATATGAACCCCATAACGAAGTTTTTAATAAAGAGCAGGAGCAGGAGCTTGCAAAATACTTGCTACTAAAAAAAAAACAGAGAAAGAAGAGATAAGAAAGGAACATGAAATAAGGTTGAAACGGATGAAAACTAAGTAAGTCAAGAAAAGATTGGATGGAGAAAAAAGTAGAAGGATCGTTAAAGGAAAAATAACCATAATACGCAACAGGAATCATCATCAGAAGAGGACGAGTGCTATTGTCTTGTTTGTCTGTCACTGTATTCAGAGAGCAAATCCGGTGAAAAGTGGATACAGTGCACCACTTGTAAACTGTGGACTCAAGAAGACTGCACAAAAGGTGGTCTTAGCTATGTTTGCCACAATTGCGACTCGGAATGATCCCAAAGCTAGATTTTCGCTTGATTTATGACTAATCAAAATGAAAGAAGTGTTTCCTTTTAGTTTATTCACAGATTATTTTCGTTTGATTTGTTTTTTTTAAATGCCATTGTTTTTAGTTGTTTTTGTTCATTACATATCTGTAGACTGATTAATATTGTCATGCGGTGCCATAATTATTTATAAAACAAACATAAATAATGAATAAAACGTCTTACAATATTAAATATTGATTTATTTGCGTGTGTTTCAACTGACCCCAATCACTGTTTCAACTGCCCCTGGTATGGGGACGGTTGAAACAAATCGGATATATTTTTTAAATTTGATCTGTTACTAAAAATAACACACCGGATACTGAAATAATACTTCCCATTAGTAGACAGAAACACACTCTTGTATTTAATGCATCTTCATCATCACTTGACTTGTTAAGAACAATTCTATGGACAATATAAGCAAAATTGTTTCAACCGTACCCAGTCTACCCTACCAGTCAAGGGTAATATTGAATACATATTTAAAAAAAAACACCTTTATTTTTTTGAGCCTTCCCTACCCCTGGGAATCGAACCCGGGACCTCTAGTACGGTAGCCGAGCGTGCTGACCATTACACTACGGAGGTGGATAAAAGTGTTGCATAAAACTCCATAATGTAGTGGTTAACATGTTTGGCTACTATACTGAAAGTCCTAGGATGTATTCCCAAGGGAGCCAAAATAAATATGAGTGGTTTTTACTAAAATATTCACTTTGTATTAAAGCTCAAGACTGACACTTTGCCTTTATATAATAAACGATCAAAATAACATTGCATCATTTTGATGCAATCCCTATGCACCATTGGGTGTGGATAAGGTCCAGTTTAACGATCTTTGGATTTAGCACGAAAAAAACTGTTGTTTTAAAAATCCAACACGTTTATGAATCACCTTATAGAAATGGGTACATTTTTTTTAAATGCGCGTCGCACGTTAAATAATTGCGTTTGAATAACTTTAATTAAAATAATGTGAAACTCCGCTAACAAATGATGTCAACCGGATTCTGGTGATAATGAATATATCCTGCGCCACTCGTTATCTTGTGACACAATTACAACGAAGGTCAATTAATTATAATTATAATTTCATATCATTAAACTTAACTAAACTCTAAATTAATAATACAAGTCTTCGTACGATTACGTATAATACTGAGAATGGTTAATTTTCATACCTCACGTGACAATTAAGAAATTGCCTTAATGAGTTTCGATGGCGGGAGCTAGCATCTCATTTTTTTTTATATTAACTTACGCAGAAAAAAAATAGTGCTGTATATTTTGAGTTTGTCCAAATACTTGTTCACAAATCTGGATTATCTCCAATTATTGGAGTTGTTTTTCATATATTATATTTTGTCATCTCATCAAAGATGAAGAAGAATATGGAAGTCTGAGCATTTAACTGAGCAAGTGATCACTTTACACACGTGTAACATTCATTAATTCTACCCATTATTGACAAATTCTTGGTTTTGAAACTACTCTAATTCTACTCACTACTACTCAAATTCTTGGTTTTGAAACAGTTTTGAAACAGTTTTGAAACATTTTTGAAACAATTTTGAAACAATTTTTAACCATATTTCATCTCACCACTTTTTTTAATGTTGATTTTGAAACAATTTTTATATGTAATCAAAATCATTGAATCAATTTTCACCTCACCAAAATTTTAATATATTATTTTTTGAAACAATTTTTATACGTAATCAAAAACATTGAATCAATTTTGAACTAATTTTCATCTCACCAATTTTTTTACATTTTAATTTGTTTATATCCATATTTTTAATTCGAGAGATGAAATATATAGCCTTTTGTGTATGGTACTCAGGGAAAAAGCTCGGAAAAATCTTGCGGAACATTCTAGAAAGACTGTCTACACTACCAAGAGGATTTATGATTTTTTTTTTCAACTGATAATTTATTTTTCGTATGAAAATTCAAGTAGAAAATTTATTTTATAATTTATGGAAAAAAATATTATTCAATCTATGTAAATTAAACATAAATATTAAATTGTTCGAAACAGTGGTGTGACTAATCTTTTTTAATGTTATCGACTCCATGGATGTTTCAAAGCTTTTTCTATATTTTTAATGCTTTTCAACCATTGTAAAATTAAATATATTGGAAATGAATGCAACATATTTCATTTCTTTTCCATTTTAACAGACTAAGCTCAGCAACGCGTAACAGAGTACGTCTAGAAACAAATATTTTATTACGAATAAAAGTAGTTCTTACAAATTCCGAATGAAATAACTTCCTTACATAGCATAAAATAATCTGCCGACCACGTTTTTGTTCCTTCATAATAGATGGATCAAATTTTGTAATCCTACAATACGGAAATAAAATGCCACTAAATTGTTTTTTTGCTGAATAATAAAGTAAATATTTTTTTCATCATTTAGGAATGCTAATATAATAAAAAATAAATAATCCCTTACCGCACCCCAATGGTGCATAAGGCACTGCTTCATATAAACGCAGTGTCATCTCGATCGATTACACATGAAGGAAAGGTGATCAGCCCTCCACTTCAGGTACCAGTCCAGTGTAATATTGAATAAATATTAGAGTGAAAAAATCACTTATATTTATTAAGCCACGGTAGGCGAGCATGCTGACCATTACACTACGGAGGCGGACAAATGCTAATATGCTATGCTAAAATGCTAATATATTTAAACAAAGTTGATATGATAAAGAATAATAGAGGGATGATGAAAATAATATATATATTTTTACTTTAAGTTTTTTTTTTAATTCAATGATAAATAAATGGAATTTCAACATTAATAATGTATCGATTATTATCTGCCAAATTTATTCAAAAATGTCTTCAAAATATGTGAGTGTAAAAAAATTAAGATATCTTGATTTACGACTTAGTTTTCTTATACTCCTGCGTTTTTCAAATTTAATTTCACCTAAAGCTAACACTATAAAAAATTGAGTCATTATTATGGTGTTAAATAATGACCCGGGAGATGTGATAATCATCCTTTATGAAATTCATAAAATATTCCTAAAAAAACTAATCAAATTTAAAGAAGACCTTAAATAAAATAAGTTAAGAAATAAATAAAGACTTCCGGTATGCGATAATATCAAACATATTATGTATGTCCATTGTAAGGTTGAGACATCTTTGACAAATTATACATAATAAAATAATGATATGTCGAATAAAGTCAGTCAAAGAGGATAGTCAAAAAGTAGTTTGATTTATAAAAAAAATAAAACATAGCTTTTAACCACATAGCTTTTGTCCGCCTCCGTAGTGTAATGGTCAGCACGCTCGGCTACCGTTCTGGAGGTCCCGGGTTCAATTCCCAAGGGGGGTAAATTAAATATAAGTGATTTTTTTACTGTCATATTTATTCAATATTACCCTGGACTGGTACCTGAAGCGGAGGGCTGATCACCTTTCCTTCATGTGTAAACCATCAAGATAACACTGCGTTTATATGACGCAGTGCCCTATGCACCATTGGGGTGCGGATAAGGGTTTTATTATTATTATTTTTATTTAACCACATTTATTTTGAGTCATTTTCTCCAACCGGTTTCGAGAAGAAAGTTTCGGTTTCTAGTCGAAACCGGTTGGAGAAATGTTCCAAATATCATTCATCATCGTTAAGTAGTTTAAAACAAAGTTTTAGTTTTATTTTATAAAGTTTTATAAAATAAAAACTAACTAACCATCACGCCGCTTCACAGTAGGGGTAGGCAGAGAGAATAGAACGCCACACCACTCTGTCTTTGCAAACATTCTTCGCCTCTTCCACGTTCATGCATCTTCTCATACACACCCGCCGATTGTAAAATATGCCATAAAGTATCTGTAAAAAACATTCAAGAAAGTAGTTTGATGTTGAGAAATATTATTTTACCTTTAGATTGAAATAAAAATCAAATTGACATGAATTTTTGTCTTTTTTCTTTGTATTATTACACATACATTTATACAATATTTTTTTCAGTGATTTTAAAGGGATGTTTATACAACAGTAAAAAATAGTATTGCGTAATGTACCTACAAACATTCAAGTTTGGACATTGTTTTAATTAATTTTGCGAATTTTACGCTATAACGTATTTGGTTTAAAACTGGTTTCAATGTCCACACGTATTCGAATCATTAAACAAAAACGTAATCAAGGCACAGGATAAAAGTTTCACAGAACAAAGGTCGAAGGACACTAATTTAAAGTTGGGCCATCACACACGATACGTTCTGGGTCCGTTTGTTTTGTTTCGCGGTCGGGAATAGAGAGTTGTTGTCGGGCGTCAACATTGGAACACGTTCGGCTTTGTTTCTAGGGACCATTAGGTCCCGACTTCACGTTAATTCCATGAGATTTGCTTCACAGAGCGACACGCGCTGAATTACCACGACTTTCCCATTTACCACATTTAATCAGGAACTTTTGTGCTTTTATAAAGCTTATTTTTCAGCAAAAATAAACCGTCTTAACAATTTCATGAATTGTATGAATTTTTCTGTACTACGAATTTTCAAAATTACGAGTTTTATAACTGAAAACATCGAGTTCTACAATAGAATTGGAATCTGAAAAACTAAAATTTTTATCAAAAATTTGTATTGTAGCAAAAACCTGATAACTGTAAAATAAATAAGTATCTCTATTATCTCAATCTTGTGGATTGGTTTGCAGCAACAAATGACACCTCCTTCGCCATTCCAGTCTATTATGCGCCACCCTCTTCAGCTCCTCAAACGTTGACATTTAAGATATATTTTTCTCGTTTCAAAAATATTATGTCATTAACACAGCCTTAACATCTGATGGGATGGACAACATCACGTCACACATACATATGTGTATTATATATATATATATATAATATATATATATATATATATATATATATATATATATATATATATATATATATATATATATATATATATATATATATATATATATTTATATATATATTTATATATATATATATATATATATATATATATATATATATATATATATATATATATATATATATATATATATATATATATATATATATATATATATATATATATATATATATATATAAACGGAAAAGTAAATTAAAAATACAGATCGAAATGTATTGCTGAATGTCAAGCTTTTCAATTCACATGCAAGTTCGAGTACTACAGAATTTTATTTGTAAGTCCTTTGAGGTGACTAATGAGATCTATTTATCGGTAATATTAAAAGAAATGAGAAAAATTAGTTATCTTTGCGTTATTATATGATATGAAATATTAATTAATTAATTAATCCTTGCTGAATCTTTGATATTTTGGCTTCTTATATTTTGGACGAATCTTTATGAAATTGATTACGAATGGTTTTGTCATCTCATTATGTTAATTAATTAAGTAAGAACCTATCAAAAATCGCGATTCAAGTCTGGAAATATTGTATGAATATGCTTTTAATTAATTAAGAAGATTAAACCATTGCTTAAATTTTATATTCTAGATTTTGTAACGGGTCGTTTCATGTAATCAGCAAGATAACTTAAACCTTTTTAGCTTGAGCACGGAAAATTTTATTGCACCAATAGATGTCTCTAGTGAAGTTCTAGTGATTCAAGAACAATGTTTCTAAATTGGTTCAAATATAAATAAATTAACTGGTCAAATTATAAACTAAAATGATAAAAAATTTCTGGCGTTTCTCAGGTACTTATGTGATTATAATCCAGGATTCGGAGCTTACATACTAATATAAATATATTATTACGAGACCAGTTTAAAAGGTCAATTCAATATAAACAAAATATATTATTTAAGATAGCTATGTTTGTTTTATGTTTTAGAAAACATAAATTAAAGGGTTTTACGATGCCTAGATTTCGGGTGTTCAAATCATAAAACGTTTGGCAGCGCTGGGGGTTGCACGTGAATTCAAGCATTTTTTTTAAATAGAATATTTATTGGAATAAGACATTTAAAATGTCAAATATATCGAAAAAATATGAATATTTTTACTTCTGGACCTTTTAACATTTTTTACAAAACCATATATTTATTTCGAGGAAAAACAATTTTTTCAATACAATAACGGTGTTTTAAGAATAAAATTCAATTACCTAAAATTTTACCTGTGTTTAGAGAAAAGAAAGTTGCGATTTCATATTTAATGTATTTTGGGCTTAAAGGATTGAAGGTATTGTTTCATAGTTTGTTTATAAATTAGCATTTTTTATGAGCACTTGACACATACGATGTTAGTTAACCGCCGTCAATAATTAAAAAAAAATTTGCTCGTTGTGATTAAAAGTTTGGCCACCCCTGAGTATTTACCATATTTTAAAATCCGTATACATTTTTTGCTTAGAAAATGCAACTGATTGAACATGCGATTACTGATTTAAGATTTTAATGGATATAGTAATCTATACATCTTAATTTGCGTTTTTGTGGTACTAAGAGCATATTAATCCCTCCCGGTTTAATGGTGTACGATGATTAAATGAGTTGAGGTCACTGAGGGTTCATTATAGTTGCTCTCCAGCGTGAGGTTAATTGCTCGATCGGGCTATCAGTAGCCGTGTTCATGCGTCCACTTACTAAGGACTTAATCAAGCGACAGATACGCTTTTTGTGAGATAATCTTTTATTATTTACAATGAAAATGGGATAATAAATCGGCAGTGTAAAGGCAAAGGGGTGGGTATATCTGTCTCAGACCAAATTTTATAGGAGAGCAAAAACAAACTTGTGAAATTGAATAACTCATTTGTTTTATGTATTTTTAGATGTACATATCGTAATAAAACTAAATAAGTATTGCAACTACAGCTATATTCTTTTGCCAGATTATGGAATACACTATCTTATACATTTTGTGGAACAAATACAGAAAATGAAAAAATTGACAGATATACCCCTTTGACATTACACTACCAAAATATTTACCGAATAAGGCGGATCGTGTGAATAAATTAATATTTAATCTTGAATGGGAGGTTTTCAGAACTGATTAGATGAAATACGCTAGTAGGTGCATTAGAATCTCGTCTAACAATTTGAGAATTGATCTGATATCTTTATCATTTCTAACCTCCTGGTACCTATCATCGAACTGAACAGACTTTTTTGATGATGAAGGTAATGACGAAACGTGGTCGCTGGTTGAATAAAATACAAGTAGAAAAGGTATTCAGATGTGGTTTTATTTTACATCAAATTGGTTCCATCAGTTTAAAAAAAGTTTCATTCAACTGTCGGATAATATTTTTTTATTAAACTAACTGACTAACTAACTAACTAACCATCACGCCGCTTCCCTGCAGGGGTAGGCAGAGAGAATAGAGCGCCACACCACTCTGTCCTTGCAAACATTCTTCGCCTCTTCCACGTTCATGCATCTCCTCATACATACCCGCCGATTGTTACGACTCCTAACCTAACCACTTTCAAGTATTTGGCATACCTGATCGTGCCATGTTTTTCTCGGTCTTCCTCTGCTTCTTTTCCCACTAACATTCGCCTCATAAATTCGTTTTACCGTTCTTTCCTCACTCATTCGTTCTACATGTCCAAACCATCTCAACACACCTTTCTCAATTTTATCGATAATGCTTATCTCAGCTTTGCATTAGTGTAGTGGTCAGCACATTGGGCTACCGTACTGGAGGTCCCGGTTCGATTCCCAGGGAGGGGGTCAAATAAATAAAAGTGATTTTTTCATTTTAATATTTAAACAATGTTATCCTGGACTGGTACCTAAAGTGGAAGGCTGATCACATTTCCTTCATGAGTTAGCGATCAAGATAACACTTCGTTTATATAATGCAGTACCCTATGCACCATTGGGGTGCGGATAAGGGTTTGAATGAATGAAGTAACAAAACCAAGTCGTTAACAATACAATGTAATACTCAAGTTGTAAAAAACAAGTGATTTTTATTCATAATTAAATATGAATATTTTTCTTTAATCTTTGTTGATCCGACGGTCTCAGCTTACTTATTTTATTTGCTTGTAGCTGACAGTTTGCATTTGCGCTATGTACGGTTTAAAGCTGCAGCCGGCTTAAAGTTTGCTTTTTCACCTAATCTCAGGCAAACGGTTATGTCAGCTATGACAGCCCTTTAAAGTAAACCCTGTAAAGACTATAAGCGGCTTACCTCGCACAAAGGTAATTAAAGTTGCTGTCGGCTGACGTAAAGGCTTAGAGTGCAATCAGTCAGGACTCGCGACTGTTTCTACAGATTACAGAAACGGAGAAAAATATTCCCTGCATTATTATTTTCCCGACAGAATTCATGTAAATGAAAATTAAACTCGAAGCTGATCGAAATAAATCGAAACTCGGTTGTGAAATAATCGAAACTATTAAAAAAAAAGTTATCATACGATCAGGGATATTATATATTTGAAAGCGATCAAGCAAGGAGCCGAAATAATCGGCTGGTTGAGGAGATGCACGAATGTGGAAGTGGCGAAGAATGTTTGCCAATACAGAGTTATGTGGTGTTCTATTCTCTCTGCCTACCCCGGCGGGGAAGCTGCGTGATAAACACTAACCGAGTTTATTTTTTTTTCAAAAGGGCACTTTTTCTCGTGGTCGCTTTGTGCAAGTGTTTAATATTTTTTATATTGAAATAATTATGTTGATAAAAAATCAAATTAAATGACAAATCGATAAATAAAATTATTGAACTTTCTTGTTTTTTTTTCTGGCATTAAATACTTATTTTGAAATTAAATAATAATCATAATGATCTTGTCTAGACTGATGAGTGATTCACCCCGAAAAATTGATAATGAACATTATACAATGAATGGTTGAATAGTAATGAATATACCACTGGCACTGTTGCCTACAATAATTAATGATGATTAATTTCCACCAGTCTAATTGAGCTACGTATAAATTAAAACAAATAAACCATTCTTTGTCACTAATTTTTCTGAAAAGCCCTACAGCCTATATATATATATATATATATACAAATATATATATATAAACCAGCCTTAGTCACTTAGACAGTTTTGAGCCCTGTAATTACCCAGACATCCAAATTTTTCTTCATCTGTGTATGTTGAAATATCAACATAACTTAATTCGAATTTTCGTTTCGTTTTGTTTTAATTTTTTTATTATTTCTTAATTGAAATATAAATGTAGTCCAGACACAGTAAAATAAATTAGAGATAGGTAGGAAGTAGGAACTTATAATGTAACAATACTGCTTTTTATTAACTGTGTTTTTTTTCTGTGTTTTAAGAAGGTAACAAAACTATGCTTATTTTTTTCAGAAACGAACGTGTAAGGAACAGTTTTACCTTGATCTTCGGAATTAATGGTATGTTTAAAACACTCCACTGAAGGGCGTGGTAAACGGACAAATATTATTGTATTGTACACTGATTTTTAAAGTTTTATAAATGTGCTAATCTTAATCTAAGTGTAATCGTAGTTTCTGAGCGTGCAAAAATGACGTGATGTAATAATAAGTTAAAAAATACGCCATTAAACAATATTTAAACAAAATACATGTGTTAATCAGTGAAATTTGACTTAATTTATCGAAAATTGGATATCCTCATTCTTCTTGCTGTCTACACAAAATGAATGGGTGAGTTTAAATTATCTCACTTCTAGTATTTTGATCATTTATGATTTTATTCTTACAATCAATATTTTGTCTTGAAAATTTTCATGTGCTCGTTTCACATCACTTTCGACAAGTAACATTCAATGAGTGGGTCTTGAAAATATTATTCGATCTACAAAAAAACTGTTATTAGATTTAAGTTTTGCACTAACATTTCTTGGTGGAAGTTCATTTTATAAAATAAAATAAAACTATGTAGTTTTTTCCACATTAAAAAAAGGAATAACCCTCAAAGCGTCTATTTTAGACGCTTGTCTGCAGGTAGGATAGTAAGGATAGGGAAGGTTAATGTAAAAAATACATCAGAAACACCCAGACCAATTTAAAATAAATATTTCATGAATTCATTTTGCAATTTGCGGGAATCGAACCCGCGACGCCAGTTTCGCAGTTGAGCGTCTACCCAACTTCGCCACGGCGCCTATCATGAATGAATGAATTTTATTCGACCAGCGACCGGGTTTCGTAATCACCAATTTGATGATGTCGGTTACGACGAAACCCGGTCACTGGTCAAATAAAATTCGTGTAGAAAGAACTACATAGTTGTTATTTTATTCTTTAAAAAAATATTATTTGGTAACATACAAAGGAGGGTTATTATTTTAGTCGTTTGTTAGTTTACATCCTGGTCCCCATAACCACGTTAATTTTCTTCATATCTTCAAAAATGGCAGATATATGAATGATTTCAAACGAATCAGAACCCAAATCTGGCGGTGTCAAAAGTCTACGTAATCGGAAGGCATATATGACTAGACGAAGTAAAGGAGGCAAGGAGTGTTTATCAGGACAGAAAAGTGTAGCGTTTCATCCTCTCTGCCTACTTCTGCATTGAAACGGGGTAGTAGTAATTGTAATAATAGTAGTAGAAAAGAGTATTTTTTGACATCTCATCAAAGATGAAGAAGAATATGAAAGTCTGAGCATTTACGGGGCTGACGACCGTCATAGGCTGGTTTAAGTGATCACTTTACACACGTGTAACATTCACCAATTATACCCATTATTGACAACCACACTACTCAAATTCTTGGAGATCTACATATATATATGAACCAATTTTAAAACATTGTTCTTGAATCACTTTTTTTTTGAATTACCTAACGTCCAAGTGAAATCTAGCTACGGCTTATGCAACACCGTTTATCATGTCCCTACTCAGTCTTCAACTTTATATGTTTCATAGCCTATGCCTACTTGTGAGTGGATTTACTCTTTATGTTTAAAGTTACTATAATTTCCTGTAATTCATGAGTGAAAATTCTAGGCAAAAACACTCGCGTCTTGAATCACTAGAACTTCACTATAAGAGACATATATTGGTGAGATCTTCCATATTCTTCTTCATCTTTGATGAGATGTCAAAAAATAATATGAAAATACTCCTATAATTGGGGATAATCTAGATTTGTGAACAAGTATTTGAACACACTCAAAATGTTGTAATAAATAGTAGTTTACATATAATATTATAATATGAGACAGACACACAAAACAAAAACAATTCAAGAGGAAACAAATAAAATACTTGTATTATTTTAAAACATCAAAATATAATGCTAATAAGGTTTACACAACATAAAGTAAACCAGAGAAGAAAAATTGGTGTTAAGAATGCATTTGAAAAATCCGTTTAGCATTCTCGACAGCATTTCTATTATACTCTAATAGAAAAATATAGCGTATAAACAGAGATGTGAAAATTACTTGAACATAAAATTAAGACGTACAACATACTTATACAATACAAGATCATTGGAGTAATTTGGTATAATGCGTTTTTAGTTTTTTCTAAAGATCTTTTATTCTCATTGTTTCAGGAGAGCATTCCATGCCAAAAGCCTTGCATTGGCAAAGGGACTCTCGCCAATTCTAGTACGCTAATTGGTCACTTTACTCATGATAGTTGTTGCTAATTGATAGTCGTTGATGGTTGTTGAAAATTGAAACGTCTATTAGCTATTTCGTTTGCAATGCACAGCTTAAATAGATACTCTAGAGCTGTAGGTACATGAATTCTGTGTATGTATTTTTTTATATATAAAAGTAGGTATATGTTAAGGCCCAACATACGACAAATCTCTATTTAATTTTCTTTTACCCAGGTGAAATTTGACGTAATTTAACATTTTGTTTAAAATATTGTTTTTTTTTTTTTTAAATAAGTTTTTCTTCGAGTTAAAGGTAATGATTAAAAAAAAGAATGATGCACAATCAGGTATGTCGAATACTTGAAAGCGGCTGTGTAAGGAGTCGTTATAATCGTCGGGTATGTATGAGGAGATGCATGGATGTAGAAGAGGCGAATAACGTTTGCAAAGACAAAGTGGTGTGGCGTTCGATTCTCTCTGCCTACCCCCGCGGGGAAGGGGCGTGATGGTTAGTTAGTTAGTTCGTTACATTTTTTATTGTGCGCAGAGACAAAGACCGGCTTCTATCGTTGCCGGATGCTTATTAGATTGTAAGATGTACTTGATATAAACGACCGAATACGGTATTCTCCCTTAAATTTAAAACACGAATTTGATTAAAATTAGTTTTCTTTGGTAAGAAACAAGAATGAATAATTTTGGAGGATTCTGGTTTTAGCAGTAGCACATATATTTCATTTATTTATTGTTCAATAAATGTGTGGCTGTTGGGCAAGGCCATTAGGTTACACAAGCGACGAGGGTACAACAACTGACTAATGTTGGTAGACGTTGTAAGTTTAATTCCTTGAAGTAAAGATATCAGAAGGGAGAATTTAGTGATGACGAATGACGCAATCTCGGAAGATGGCCGTATTTGTCAGTCCTGTCCGTGACGGGCGATTTATCTACTCAGCTCAGCACTTATCAAATAAATCCACACATTGCTTACAGAGATGTATTGCCGCCACGTTTTGGGACTTGGAGTCCCACAAAGATATGATTTGTGGATACAAAATTATCGTCGTAGATACGAAATTTTAGATGAATCCTGAAAAAATACAAAGTTTCTATATTAAAAAAATTAAACACTTGAATATACCAATTAATGAGTTTTATTTATATATATATACGACTAGTTTCGAAAACTTACAGACGTTTTCATCTTCTGGTAAAAATTAATTTAAAGAAGATTTTGTTAATACCTTAACAGAAATGAAGAATTCACAACGTTTTGAGTGTGTCCAAATATTTGTTCATAAATCTGGGTTTTCTCCACTTGGGAGTTAATTTTACATTTTTTTGATATCTTAACATAAACGAACATATTGCTCACTCCTTTCAAGAACGTCATAAATCAAAAATCGTCAATTTTCAGTTGTACATGTTTTAGGAATGCCCAGAAAATGTACTATATCCCAGCAAAAGAGGCATATTTTTAACTTAATATTTACCTGCTACAGGTCAGAAAGTATTGTTTTTGCATTTTGAAGAAAATGTATTGTTTAATTATTTTTTTAAATATTTTACAAATGGAAAAAATACTCAGGTTTTACTTAAAAAGATCTGTTGCACAGTAAAAAGCTTAATAAGTGGCTTGATTTTTAATACATTTTACTATATTTTTGAACTTAAAAAAAAATAAAGTTTTATGTTGTATGACGTTGTTAAAAGGAGTGAGCGATATGTTATTAGAAATTAGGTGCTCGGATTGGAAGGCACATTTCAACACGTGTCGAATACAGAAAATATCAAAACATGCAGGCATCCTTAATTAACCTGTCAGGACTATATTGGTTTGGTAACATTGGAAAAATAAAATTAAAAACGGCTCGCAGTCAATTATGGTTCGAGTAAAAAGGATATTTAAAGAAAATAATAACAATGCATCCCATTACTATTTTTTTATTTATTTATTTATTTCCAGAATGGAATGGAGACTAGCGTCAGTATATAGACGGCATGAACCTATTGTAATCTGTTTGTAATAATTATTATTTCATATGTTTTATAAATTAATTCAGTTGAAGGGTTCATGAAAAAAAAAATGTTATTACACTAAAGTAGGTATTCAAAGTAAGTTCAATAAAGTCTGAAATCTTAGATTTACAAAGAAAATTCACATAAAGTTGTCTGAACATTCCTGTTTTTTGTTTTCGTATAAAGGCAACAATAACAACAAAAAACAATTGATTACGTAAATGGATTTTTTCTTTGGATTCATTTGCTTTGAAATCGAGAAAGAAATATTTTCTGAAGAGTATACAAACTTTCTTTATTATTATTTAGGGCTTGTTGTACCGTTGTCGTTTTTACGTAGGTAAAAAATAATAAATAAAAGCTATTGTAATATACAGGCGAGAACATAATTACAGACACTTTTCTACTGACTAAAAAAACAATATTAATTTTATTTGTTTTAAATATTAATTAATTAATTTCAGTATGAAAAAGTATTTAAGTATGCTAATGATTTTTCAATTAACGCAAGCTTTTTTTGGGTTTTAATATTTTAATTTCTTTAAAATGTTCTTTTATGTGGGTTATAATGCAGTATTTTTTAATCACATTGCGCTGGATTATCCGTAGAATAATCAAAGATGCAGAGATAACAGTGAGAAATTACTAGTAATAATCGTCCCAAACAATGGATTTGATGTGATGTAGATAAAATTAATACTCAGCCAAACAATGCTTGTATTTAAATAGACGACATCTTTAAGATGTAATTATAAATAGTTAAATTATTGATATATAAAATAGCTAACTCGTTATTATGACCCACTCAGTACATGTCTAAAATTTATTTATCTTCGTTATTGAATCGGTTTTGTTTTTTTTTATTTTTCGGAATTTTTGTTTGGCGTTACATGATAATTTTTTGAATGGGTTATAGAAATACAAAATTATACAATTTCTTAGCTTCTTTGTTCTTTGTTTCCAACCAATGATATAAAAACGTCGTTGGCATTTCAATACAAGATATCACAAGGACCGACTATACAAGAGCACAAAAACCCCTCATCACCCCTCATTTTTTTCGACGAATGACGAGGATACTTATATTTTATTGTGTTTTGTACAAAAATGGGTATTTTCGAGATATTTTTCTTACAAAATTGAAAAATAAAGAACTTGTTATACATGGATGAATAAATTCACGCATAAAAATAGCTGGCCTTCCGGTTTATTTACTGTTAGAGATGTAATTTTACTCAGATAAACACAGTAGGTACTGGTTGGAAGTAACTATTGGGTGTTTTTTTAGAGGTAAACAAATTCAAACTTCCGGCAATAAATTGATTGTGACACCCTCAGCGTAGCATGTTGCGCCATCTTGTTGAAAACATAGCTCTGCTACATCAATGCCATTCAATTAAGGTACGAAGAAATCAATAATCACGATTCTGTAACGCTCTTGACAGTAATATTTTGGCCGGCATCGTCTTAAAAAAAATGAGCCAATGATTTCACCTGCCCGTAAAGCACACAAGTGACTTTAAATGGATGTAAGGGCATCTCGAGAAAGGCTTCTGGGTTTATCCACTCCAAATTCGTCAATTCTGCTTATTGACATAGCCATTTAACCAAAAATGTGCCTCGTCAGTGAACAAAATTTTGCGTTGAAAAAGAGGATCAAGCCGAATATTGTTTTCGCCCCATTCACCATTCATAGTTATATGACAAAACGTACTGACTACAAATCAACTGTCAAACTGACAGTCTGTAGAAACAATTTTGCCAGTTTAAAAACCAAACCTCTAAAAAAACACCCTATATATATATATATATATATATATATATATATATATATATATATATATATATATATATATTTATATATATATATATATATATATATACATATATATATATATATATATATATATATATATATATATATATATATATATATATATATATATATATATATATATATATATATATATATATATATATATATATATATATATATATATATATATTTATAGATATATATATATATATATATATATATATATATATATATATATATATATATATATATATATATATATATATATATATATATATATATATATATATATATATATATATATATATATATATATATATATATATATATATATATATATATATATATATATATATATATATATATATAGACTACCGTGGGCTGAATTACTGTTATTTGCCAAACCTAAGCTGTGAAGGACACTTTTTTCGCGGAAGGAGTTCAATGTCATACCATGCAGAAGGCTAAAAATACGTTACCAAATTAAAATCTTTTTTATATCAGATGAAAATTATCACGGCAGAGATTTATACCATCATCTCAATCATAATGGTATTTGACCCTACGAGAAGTACAAATTAATGGCCCAGTTTTGAGTCCACTTCTCAACGATGAACAATAAAGAATATTATTCATTGATTCGGTATTAACTTGAAAGAAATGACATGAAGATTATTTAAAAAAAATTAACACTTGTATTATACCACTAAATACGTTTTTTTCAATACACAATATTTTTTTTGCTCGTTTTTACTATTCACTTGTAGATAAAAAAAATCTGTAGTTCTCGAAACTCGTCGTGTGTTATGAAATAAAACTCATTACGTAGTATTACGCCAGTGGTACTGTATACATGTATTATGATACTGTATACATGTATTATGTTAAATGCTTAAGCCGGTCAGTAAATAAATAATTAAATAAACAAATAAATAGATAGGTACAAGTTAAGTTAAATGTACTATACATAAACATAAGTATTATGTCGAAGTTGGAAGCTCGGCAGAAGGGGAGAAAGTGATAAGAACGGTTTATATTATCGAAACACGTGTACACAATAACTGTGCGTGGTGATCATTTCACAAATTTCGTCTAAAATTGTGTATTCCAAAAACGCCCCAAATGAATATACGTCACGAAAAAATGTCGAATGAAAATGAAAATGCCGAAGCAAAAAATAATAAAAACATTTTATTTATTTCTACTTACATTTTTCTGAGTACAGAGGAGATACATGGAAAACATTTCCCATAAGATACTTGAAGGCTTTACAACCTTTTCGCATTAAATAGATTATCTAGATGAACTTTCTTTTGATTCTAGATCAGTAAATCTCAAACTTTTATGGTCCAGCGCTTCGTTAGGGTTGGTAATGGTTTATTAGCACTTTATTGACAAAAGCAACGCTGCTCTTATGAGTTTCAGAATACCTATTTTTGATCCGTTTTCTCTAATTCTATCATCGGGGAAGGGAATATATTACTTGGTTTTTTGTCAAATTGAGTAATGGTATTTTACTTTTTTAATGTTCTTTTCTATCCCTAATAGCGTACATCGCTCACTCCTTTCAACAACGTCATATTTCAAAAATCGTCAATTTTCAGTTGCGCATGTTTTCGGAATGCCCAGAAAATGTACTAAATCCCAGTGAAAGCGGCATATTTTTTAGCTTAATATTTACCCGCTACAGGGCAGAAAGTGTTTTTTTTGCATTTTGAAGAAAACTTATTGTTAAATTATTTTTTAAATACACTAAATATTTTCAAATGGAGAAAAAAACCTTCAGGTTTTACCTAAAAAGATCTGTTGCACAGTTAAAAGTTGAAAAAGTGTCTTAACGATCAAGATAACACTGCGTTTATATGATGCAGTGCCCTATGCACCATTGGGGTGCGGAAAAGGGTTTGAATGAACGAATGAATTTAATGAAGGTTTACAAAACCTCAAATTAATGAAAAAAAAAAAGTGATTTAATAATATATATAAAACGCATTTTATGAAACAATTCCAAACTACATACTTGTTGTCGCTCGATCATTAAATACATACGTATTTATAATTGTATTCATGTTTTTAATTGTATTCTTAATATTTAAATGTGTGACTACATACAAGTAGATTGCTTCAACATAACTTGATTAATGTTTATTCATGACAATGCCTTAGATAATTTATTTAAAATAAAGTTAGGAAAAGGTTTTAATCTTCCCCGAAGTAAAATAAGGGTTAGACATTTCTAAGAAGAATAGTTTTTTCGGTGAAATCTTGTTTAACTCTGAATAAAAACATCAGGGCAAAGCCTCCCGAAGAGAAAGTTTAAGAAAAATAATGGAGTAAGCGGAGTTTAACGTGATTTATAGTTCGATTTCTTCCACCCTCTTTTTTTACTTCTCAGAAATCAATATAATAACCTTCAGCATCTCCGGAGAGTAGCGACTGAAGAATTTATTAAAGAAAATACGTGGATCGTTCGATAAGTGCAGTTAAAAAACAGGCTAAAGGTTCCTATTTCTTTGTATGATTCCAATGATTATTGAAGACTGTAATTTAGCTCAGCTACTTTTAGAGAAAGTGGGTTTTGAAATAACTTCGTCAAAACACGCATTGACGGCAACGCGATATCCTTATCTGATGAGGGTTTGAGGATTTCTCTCACATAGACAATTTTTCCAGTATTAACGCTGGAAGAAGTCACATGGGGTCAAGTTTGAAAGTTTGGTGGATGAGCAATTAATTTAAAACCTACGTCATAGAATTTTTCAATTGTGACGGTTGACTTTTGTGGCGACATTCCGATATTTCCATCCAATTGATAAAATACTTTTTATCTATTATGGTTGGAAACTATGCATTGAATATGGTAATGACGTGGTCATTTCACGAGATTTCTTTCCACTGAATTAAAAATTCACGTTAAATGGTAAAAGAAATCATGTTGAAACGATTTCTGCACAATCAATTGTGATAGTCAAATTGTGAAAATGTCCATTGTATTATTGACAGAGAACAAAACTGCCCCCTTGCTCGCTTCGAACTGTCCCTAGAACTGAAGCAATGCAATTTCTGGCTTACATTTGGCCTGGCCTAGTGTGAAAAATGTAATTTTATAACTGCGATGTAAGCAAATCAATTGGTCCTCCTATCGTGACATGGTTTTTGTCGCTTACTTTCAAAATCCGCCAGATTCAATTTTATAAGATTTTAAAATAAATACTCTATCGGAATGCCAATTGTGGGTTTTATTATTTAAAATATTTATATACTTGGAAACTCTGTTAAAAAATACTTAAAAACAGCGTTGTATTTCAAATGCCGCTATATTCATGGAACTTGCCTTCTGACCCGTATCGGCCAATCAGAGAGCGGGGATAGGTCAAAAATTAAGATGACGTTGACGTCGCCCACCTTATCAAGCTGATATATCCTGGGAATATTAGAAAGAGGGGTAGGGAGATGAAAGAAAATTCAGCACAAAAAATATACTTAAATTGATTTAATTAAAAATATAAAAATTATACGAAAGCGACTTTAACTTAAACTAATCTTATCTGCTATCTTAAATTAGCTTAAAATTAATTAATCCTATCTTAAATTAAACTTATTCTAACCTTTGGTGAAAAAGATGCGCCGTGATGCTGAGGTCGCCGTGATCCTTTGTGAAAAAGCTGCGCCGTTGGATGCTGGGATGAGGTTCTTCTTATGACGGGCCGCCGTGCGATGATTCTTGCTTCTTATCTTCTTCTTCTCTTAGTAGAGCTTCAGCTCTTAATTTGAGGCTTATGACCCGGCGTGGGTCTGCTTTTGATACTCCGGATGAGTAAATCCCTTTTTTCTATCTTCTCTTTCCCTGCGTAGAGCTCCCGCTCTTCTCCTCACTTAAGTCTTAAAACCTGGTGTAGGTATGCTCCTTCTAACTGATTTCTCCCGACTGCTCGATCCCCCTGATCTCTCCCGACTGCTGCTTACAACTCCTCGATCCCACTGATTTCCCGAAAATAGTGCCCCTTCCAACTCTTCTTCTTCTCTGCGTCTTCTGACTGACCAGCCGTCCGACTGGTCGATCTCCTCTTACGACTTACTCCCTCCAACTGATCCTTCCAATTGTTGGCATCCAAGAGATCGATCCCACTGATTTCTTCCCGTTATATTCAGTTTCTCTCCTTGAAGATCACGCCCTCGAAACCATTTTTCATTGGCTGACGGTGCGCTTGTATCCACCCCCAAAATTTTCAACGTCTAGACATCAATTAGCAATAATTTTATTTGCGCTATATCGTAAACAAATGCTTTTACTATAATCATAAAAACCGCCGGCAAATAATCCCTTTACAGGCCAGCGGGTTGGCGACAGTTTTTTTCATGATTCAAACCTTTTAAATACATTTTAGTTTTACGACAGGTAAATTATAAAAAGTCGGAGCCATAAAAAATATTTGAGCGCACAGAAAAAAATTTTTACCTAAGACTGATTAAATTAAACGATTGATAATTGATTATTTTTGCCAGGCTAGAGGAGAAACGTGGTTTCACCACGTCAACGTCATTATTGGTTTGTGTCTAGTGTTTTTTTTTAAATACTGAAAAAAATGTTAAAATTCTCTATTTCATAATATTTTATCTAAAGATAGACAAATCTTTTAAACACAAACGTTACCCGGAGAATTTAGCATTTTTTATAAAATCAACTAACATGTATCTGGCGGATTTTAAAAGTAGGCGACACATTTGTTCCTTTTATATCAAACTCATCAAACAACCCTACTACAGAAATATGTTTATACAATTCATTTGGCGGGAAATAACAAAACCATGAGGTTAACAGGAATTTCTGACTTCCAGCGTCAAAAGAATATGAGGTTTCCGTTGAGATAGGGCAGTGAAAGCCAAAGGGAATTTGGCAAAATATTCGAATATATATAATATTTATTATTATGTCAAAACTTAATGTGATTGTTGAGAAACATTGAAAAGGGTAGTCGGAGTTAGCGAGGGTGGTTTTGTTTGTAAAGAATGTTTTGTATTTTACATAAAGGGAACGTAATAATATTATTTCAGGTGTTCAAATATTAAGTGAAATCGTAATTGAATTAAAAAATTCGCTTCAAAACGTAAACGTATACATATTTATTTCACATTTGAAAGGCGGATGTCATAAAATACTTAATTTATTTTCACAAAATATAAAAAAATTATTTACTTCTATTACTACTACCATTCCTCTGTTGCTCTGCAGGAGTAGGCAGATATGATGAAATGCCACACCTCTTCTATCCTGACATACACTCCTAGCTTCCTGCACATCCATACGTTTACGTCATCATGCCTAAACTGACCATTCATTTTTGTCCTCAAAACGGGACATCTACCAATTTTTACCTAAGAGTACCTATGTATATTCAAGAAAACACGTATTTTTTCATAGTTTTAATGTTTTAATTAAAAGAAATAGAATGTTGCTAAAGAAAAAAAGAGGGATAAATAATATAAATATGAAAAAAAACTGTTGTTATATATTTTTCTAATGAACAAATTTTATTGATGGAATTCTTAACAGGATTTTTTTGAATTTATCTTAACTAACAACATCGCTTTAAGTACTCCTATGTAATTGTGATTTTTCTGTCGTCCACAACTTATTCATCTGTGAAAAGACTCTTTCTACCGTCGATTTTTTGCACTTTTTTAAAAAATTGTTACCGTGTGTGCTCTTTTTTTGAAAACGGGACATTTCGACGTCCCGAAAGTTTACTTGTGGACAACGGGACAGGCTATCTAAAAACGGGGTGGTCCTGTTCAAAACGGGACGTATGGTCACTTTATACATGCCCTCTGATTACACAGACTTTAAACATCACCTTATTTTAGATTTAGTGATTCTATCGTTTTGAATAAAAATAAAGTCGAAAGAGCTTTCTTTGGTTGCTGTTTGTACCTCAAGTCATACATCCAAAGTCCCAGACAATAAATAATTCATGGCAGTGGGTGATGGGCCTAAAATACCGTGTTCAACGATTATTTCTTTTAAAAAATACGTTTTTAGATAACAGTACGAAAATTCTCCAAAAATAAATAGTATCTGAAATATTCACAAATCATGCTTAAATAAAATATAAATTTTTTTGGTATATGCTGAAAATTATTTATGTATTTTAGCTTCCGGTAGAAATTATCTTAGATATTGCAAAATATAATATTCGTCAAGTATGAAACGTGATGAAACACCTGCTTGTCTAAAGATATTTTATCCCAATATTAATTTTCATGCAAACTTTGTCAACATTTTCATTTTATCCGAAGCGTCTTCATTAAATAATATTAATGTTTCCTTTGAATTTAAAGATGGGTGATGTTTTTTTTTTGATAGAGAAGAATTTTACAAGTGAAATTCAAAAGACACAAAGACAATTTTATTAAATTCCCTTTCTAAGATGTATATGTATGTATATATTAGCAGGGTGAATTAAAATTCGATTATGTATGTAAATGTACATAAGTACGTAACTACATAGTATTATCTCTTTAACTTTATACTACTAATATATAACTAACTAAACTAACTAACCATCTTCCCCGAAGGGGTAGGCAGAGAGAATAGAACGCCACACCACTCTGTCTTTGCAAACATTCTTCGCCTCTTCCACGTTCATGCATCTCCTCATACATACCCGCCGATTATTACGATTCCTAACCTGACCACTTTAAAGTATTTGGCATACCCGATCGTGCCATGTTTTTCTCGGCCTTCCTCTGCTCCTTTTTCCAATTACGCTCGCCTCATAATTTTTTTTCCGTTCTTTCCTCATTCATTCGTTCTATATGTCCAAACCATCTCAACACACCTTTCTTAATTTTATCGATAATGCTTATCTCAGCTTTGCATCCCTTCCTTATTTCACCATATATTTATATATATATATATATATATATATATATATATATATATATATATATATATATATATATATATATATATATATATATATATTTATATATATATATATATAATATATGTATATATATATATATATATATATATATATATATATATATATATATATATATATATATATATATATATATATATATATATATATATATATATATATATATATATATATATATATATATATATATGTATATATATATATATATATATGTATATATATATATATATATATATATATATATATATATATATATATATATATATATATATATATATATATATATATATATATATATATATATATATATATATATATATATATATATATATATATATATATATATATATATAGAGCTTTTTTCACTTTTTTACGTCTCTTAATCAGAATACTTGTATTAATTTAATATGAAATGCTTTTTCAGAAAACTTTTACGAAAAATATGGGAGTCAACAATAATAGTATATGAATTATGTATAAAAATACTGTGAACTAGACAATAGTAGTTAATAATGCCTTAATTACAAAATTTAGTTCTTACTGCATTTTTTAAGTCCTTTTAATATCTGTGACAGAGGTAAATATTAATTTTACCGTGTTTATTTTAATCAAGTAAAGTGAAAGATAAGACGTTCGTTAAAATAAGTATTTGTATTTACTTTTTTGTACAAATACCAAATATGTACAAAAAGTATTATATTTTCGCAACTCTAAAAAAAACACGTGAAACGGAGAAAAATATATTTCGTCTCAGGAATGATCTATTTATTTCTAAGAGAAATATTGTTAGTACACACTTCAGCGGAGCAATGATTTTCTTTATTTGCGAAATAAAGTAGGAAACACGTCCTCAGATATGGAATTTATTACACCCTATCTCTTACGTTTATTACGTTTTCCTTACTTATGACTTACGAAGTCTACTTTGGAAAAAGGTGACATAAAATATTCTTACGAAAAGTCTGTATTTTATATCATGTTTACCGTTTCTATAAAATATGAGTGTAGGGCTAAACCCTATTTATATAAAATTCGACCTTCGTTTGGTTGCGTTTCGTCAAAAAAGCACACGACAAGCTAAAAGGGTTAAAGAAATTTATTTTCTATGAAAGATAGAAATGATCGTATTCGATGATGTTAATTTATATGTAATCGAGTAGTGAATTAAATACCAAAATTAGTTCCTTTATTATAGACAATTAATAAAAATTATAAACAAAACTAATGCAAATTATACATATAATCTCAAATTATTCGTGTTATAATCCATGATTTACTTCCATATGGGGGTATTTATCCCATTGGTTATAAGTATATATATACATATGTATTCCATCAATTGAATCGAGTATATTCCATAAAAAAAAGAAGTTTGATTATTTTGTTTGGACAAATATTTTCATTGATTAGTAAATGGAAAAATTAAGAATATTTTATAACCTTTTGACACAAAAGAGAGTGATAAACTGAATGATTATTTGCATTATATTATTATTTACCTTGATGTCAAATTGTATGCTTTTTTTTTCTTTTTTAAAATAATACCAAGTTATTCATGTCGCTCACTCTTTTCTACAACGTCATATATACAAAAAAAAACCTGTTTTTCAGGAGATCGTTTATAAAGTTTAAGAATTTAATAAAATGTTTCAATAATAAATATCAAGCCATTTATTGAACTTGAGAAAATATTTCCACCAATTTTAAGTTATGAACATATTATAAATTTGATATTTATGGTTTGAATAATTTTCAACCCTTATTATGATAATTTAACAAAATTTTCCATCAAAAATCATTTCAAGGTAAGGTACAAATAAATCTTAAAATCAAACACTGATTTTTTGAGTCTTATAAGTTGTATTTTATTGTTAAAAAAAAAACAAATAATAAAAAAAATTGTGACAATTATTTCGCCTTCTTATGGCATTATCAAACGAATGTCATTTTTTCAAAATGCCATAACAAGGTGAAACAATTGTCAAAAAAAATTCTAACAATAAAATAAAAGAATAAAATAATAACTAAGTATGTAACTTTTTCCACATGAATTTTATTTGACCAGCAACCGGGTTTCGTCGTAACCATCATCACCAGCCAGATGATGTCGGTTACGAAAAAACTCGGTTGCTGGTCAAATAAAATAAATGTGGAAAGATTTACATAGTTGTAATTCTGTAAAATCCAGTTCCGGCAAGAAATGTCAGTACAAAACTTAAATCTAATAAAATACAACTTAGTTGACTAAAAAAATCAGTGTTTGATTTTAACAGTTAATATAAAATTAAAATAGCGTTCTACAAATCAAACGCTAAACCTATAAATATACAAATAAATCTTTTCGACTTTGTACCTGGTGACATTTATAGATTGCTAAAACCACTTTTTAAGGGTTTCGATGTCTTTTATTCCCCCATAACAGAGTTAATAGGAACTTTGAAAGCCCATAAAATTTTCCGATACACATAGCGAAAGTGAAAATGTAACTATTCTCTCAATCAAAATGAATTAAGTGTGAAAATTGACAGTTTTATACATCTCCACTTTATTTGAATGGTCTCTCCAACCTAGACGCTACCTATACAGGGCTGCATTAAGAATTCAAATTATTTGTGAGCAGAATAAATTATTACAATAAAGAGCGAGTAGATAAAATTGGAGCAGTTGAATCAACGCCCGCTTTTGTTGTTGGTTCCCGCATATATTCTCATTTGTTATATTTTCTCATTTGTTTATTTTAAATATGCTTCTTACCATTTGTTTTTTTTTATGTATATCTTTTAAATATGCTTTTTAAATCTTCACAAATTACGATACACTCAAAATATCGTGAAAACTGTCAAAATAATGACAGCAGCTGTCAAGAAACACGCTGTCCGCCATGAGAATTATTTAGTATCAAGTGTTACGTTTAACAGATGGCGCTGCCATTGATGTAAAAAATCCGTTGGAAAAACATGTTTTAAACTGTAACAGGCAAAAATACCTGTCACGGGTGTTTGAACTCGAATATGAGCGCGGGTAATCAAATGTAACGTTGTGCCAAAGTTTCGAAGTAACCGGTCGATCGGTCAGTAACTTAAGAAGATTTAAGATTTTGAACAAATAAACAATATTCTTTTAATTGATACTGACGCTTTTTACGCATAAATTGGCCATGCATATATTATAGACATAAGCCTTGATTGCTATCATGAGTTTGCAGTGATCGGTTTGAAGAAATTTCGTCTCAACAAAATGCCGCGATTGAACTCATTGAATTTAGTCCAAGAAGATTGACGAATAAAATAATGAAAAATATTTTTTTAATAAATATAGGCGGATATTGGTTCGGTTCTGCAGTATCGGAGTTCGTGTTATTAGCAGTCGAGTCACGCGATGGCTCGCAGCAGCGTTAGAGAGAAATTCAATTTTCCCGCCACCGAAAAAGAATTACTTTTTTCAATAAAGAAGGTTGTCGCTGAATACCGATTGTCCTCAATTAGCCCTTGGAATACCGAACAGCGCTGCCAATAAAATACCTACAAAGGATCATAATCGAACCCTTTTCAAAGCATTAAACCGACACGCGACGATATTGTTGTCGAGGAATGCTTTTGCGTAATAAAATTCACAATCACAAAATATTTCCTGGATTTTTATGTCGGTATTTCTGTTTCTATGATTACTGATAGTGCCCAATTTAAAAAGGGTGCGAACAACAGTGGCGAAATATCGAATTTTAAATTAACTAACTAACTAACCATTACTCCATTTCACTGCAGGAGTAGACAGAGAAAATAGAACGCCACACGAATCTGTCTTCGCAAACAATATTCGCCTCATTCACAGTCTCCTCATACATATCGCTCACTCCTTTCAAGAACGTCATAAATCAAAAAACTCGATTTTTCAGGAGAACGTTTTTTAAGTTTAAAAATATAACACAATGTATTAAAAATAAATATCAAGCCACTTATTGAACTTCTTACTGTGCAACATATGTTTTTAAGCATAACCTGAGGGATTTTTCTCCATTTGAAAAATATTTAGTTTATTTATAAATAATAATTAAACAATACCTTTTCTTCAAAATACAAAAACAACACTTTCTGCCCTGTAGCGGGTAAATATAAAGTTAAAAATAAGATTCTTTTACTGGGATATAGTACATTTTCTAGGCATTCCGAAAACATGCACAACTAAAAATTGACGATTTTTGATTTATGACGTTCTTGAAAGGAGTGAGCGATATACGCCGATTATTCCGACTCCTTACCTGACCACTTTCAAGTATTTGAAATACTTGCTCATGCCAATTTTAAATTTTTTTTCCGGCTTTTCTCTGTTACTATTACCAACCAAATTTACCTCACAGTTTGTTTTACCATTCTTTCTTCACTCAATCGATTTACATGCTCAAACCATCTCAACGCACCTTTTTTTAATTTTATCTAAAAAACAAAAACATTTTTAATTAGTATTTTACTTGGTACCACTATTTCTTAAAATGAACGTGATGCGGAATGCATTGAAATACGTGGCACGACAGATTTTAAGAAAAAGTGGTATTCACTAAGTAAAAGCTAAAGAAAAACGTAGGCTGTCTGCCTCCGCAGTGTAATGATCAGCACGCTAGGCTACCGTACTGGAGGTCCCTGGTTCATTTCTCAGGGTAGGGTCAAATAAATATAAGTAATTTTTTCTCTCTAATATCAATTTAATATATCCCTAAAACGGAGGGCTGATCATCTTTCTTTCATGTGTTAACTATCGAGATAACACTGCGTTTATATGATCTAGTATCCTATGGTTCGAAAAGGAAAAAAATAGTATTTTTTTATATTTATCTTCAGTCTTATACACCAATTGTTCCTAAGTTTTATTTTAGTTATGAGCGTGGAGGGTAAATACAAAAGTAAACACAAAATGGAAACAAACTCCTCGGCGTCTTGTATTTGGAGTTGTGGCTATTTGCTTTATAGTTTAATCAATTCCGCTTTATTAAATCTATTCAGGTATCCGACTCCACTCGAGAGGTGACCTTTTAATTAAATTTCCACTCTGGCAACACCGGGGGGAGAGAATTAACGTTTTCTACAGACTTTTATTAATTTATTTGCGGAGTACTCGGAGAACTCATTATGTTTAAGGTGTTTTGAGGTGTAAAAGTAAAGGCGTTAAACAAGATTACTCCAAGTGGAGATTTCCGGATAATTTAGGCGTAATGAGAAAAACAAGGGTTAATGAAATACGTATTCTCACAGTTATTTAAGAGGAATTAAAACGTTGTATTTTTCACATAAATACACACACATATATATATATATATATATATATATATATATATATATATATATATATATATATATATATATATATATATATATATATATATATATATATATATATATATATATATATATATATATATATATGTGTGTGTGTGTGTTTGTACGTCAATATGTATTTCTAGACTAATACACTACTTTTTTTGGATTTTTGGATCTCCTGTTCCAAAAAAATTGTCTGGTTGTCAATCATAACAAGCGTATGACAGGTCAAACGCCCTGTAAATACCCAGATTTATGAAATAATACTACGAAAATTATGAAAAAATAACAATAACAAACTCAAAAATCACCAATTACACCAATTATGAAAATATACGAGTATATGGAGCCACGGGAGCAAAAGCACTGAAACACATCCAACAAAATATAACACATACCTCGTTTGGCAAAAGGAATATTTAATATAAAGCAATAAAGCTGTATAACTTGCTCCCATAAATTTGTTAAATAATTGAACTATGTATAAAAAGCTATTCTAAATTGGATAATGGAGGTTTAGATTTGAAATAGATCGAATCAGTCGACCATGTCATCCATGATTGCATGACTCATGAAAGACAATTAATTTTCTAAAAATATTATTATAAAAGTATTTGTTAAATGTGCTCTAGGCACGAGAAAACCCGGTAATTTTATTTTTATTTTATTATTTTTTTTTTTATTATGTGTATGATTAAAATACGTATAATGCTAAAAACCTACAAAAAACAGTAGCTGAAAATAAAATACTTATGAATATGCTATAAAAATAAATCTATTATTTTTCTTTTTCGAAAAAAATAAACGAAAAAAAATTCATTAAAGCGTTGTTATTACTAATCCTGTCATTTTTTCTTTCAAATTATTTGATATTTTATTTAAAATATATTTGCTCTAAGAAAAATGTATATGAAAAATAAATGAAACCACTTCAATGATATTGAATTCAATCTAATCTAAAATGTTTTTCTGTATTTAAATAAAATAAATACATATGTTAAAAAAAAATAATATACGTAAATCAATGTAAATCATGAATATTTTATTTATTGTTTCGGCATTAACTTTGTGGTAAGACATGTTACAATGATTAAAGAAAACACTTCGTTTTTTACCACTTGAGTTTTATTATAGACTACATGTTTCAGAAGTTAAACTTCCATCATTCAGGTCTGTATAATAACTAAAATATAAAATATAAAATTGTTCTATAAATAAGGAGAGGGGAAAGTAAGGGGAAGGGGTTAGTCAAGGGACGGAGTTTGAAAACAAAGGAAAAATGGAAAGCAATGGTGAAGAATTTTGAAACAATATATTATTTAATAAATTATTATTAGAATTCAGGTTTTTTTGGATTTCTAAATTTTCAAGATAATTCATAATTTAGCCTTTATATGGAACAAGGTATAATAATTTTAATTTATGAGAGTGAAATGAGTGATTAGTATCATAATTTAATCATGAAGTTAAAAAAACATAAAGTCATAAAATATTTCACTTTACTTTTACATTTTTATAATTTTTAAGTTAATTAAGTAATGGTATTCATAGTTTTGATTATAACTTTTAAAAACTTGCGCAATAAAGAAGTTCGTTTAATATGAAATCAATAATCCGATACTGTTATCTTAAAACGCCAGATTTTGTATTCAAATAATCGCAAGCTAGGGGTGCGATATAATAACGTCAGCTTAATATAAACAAAATAATTTTAGTGCGAGCTTATGAAATAACAAAAAATAAAATTCAATTTTCACGGTAGCCAGCCGTAAGAAATTTAATTCTTATGTAATAAAATGTTTGAAACATCGAAATTGGTTAAGTTTACAAAGAAGTCAAGTAAGTCGGGCTCTATTTCGGACCAAATAAAAATATTAGGTTGTGACCCAGTTGGCAAATGCCTAGGCCCGAGAAGAAGTCTGTCGGTCGCCTTTGAAGCGGAAAATATTTTCGATTTGAAGATTCGCCATCGCATTGAGCTTCTGTCGGCGACAAACAGAGGTACCATCTTATCGACTTTCCGACCTTTCCGAGCTCGTAATCATACACCGACGGCGGAAGTGACAACCCTATTTCATAGATAGCTTAGTAAATATTTTCGCAAATATACTCACTAGCTCTTCAAAGAATACGTGGAATTTATACTTTCTTTTGTGTATCGGTTTCGCGTAGCATTACTTTTTTGTTATACATTTATACGAATTATAAGACTATATTTTTTATTTTATTTGTTTATTACTTTTTACAATACATGTTTTATTTGTTGATGAACTAGGCAGAAACCGTAACGAAACGTTAATTTACATTGTAAACAAAATTGTTTTGAAATTACAAATATTACAATATGCTACTGCTACTACTACTTCTACCATCACGCCGTTTCCCCGTAAGGGTAGGCAGAGAGGCAGTAGTGTATGTCATGACAGACTCGCCTCTTTCACATCCATACATCTACTCATATTATACATGCCCTGCGATTACGCAGACTTTTGACACCACCAGATTTTAGGTTCTAATTGATCCGATTGTGCCTTGTGTTTTTTGGCCGTCCTCGTTCTTTTTCCCGCTCACATTCGCCCGAGTAGACTAGTCAGTTTTTATGTCATGTAACAAAATGCGCCGAAAACGTGACGCGTCTTTGAAAGTTCACCCTTCATTACCGTCCAATTATCGATCACCGCCTAAGAAGTTTCTCTTCAAAAATATAACTAGTATAAAAAAACAACAGCAACAACTCTACGCAAGCTAACAAAAAAAATCTTTTAGATTTGTAAATTTATATTTTCAGTCCCTTCGTATCAAAGAAAGAAAGATTCTTCGCGAAAACTCCTCCCTCGTGATTAAGGGTTAGTACTATGTGACCATCAAATTCCATGATATATTTTAATCGAGTTTTCCATTTCGATGCATATTAAATGAAGAATCACAATTTCCTCAAATATTTCTGCTAAAATGAACTCGAATAATCCTAAATTTATCTCCTGGGAAATGATGAAAATCATATATTTAAAAAATATCATTTCACGATATAATATTTCTTTGGTATACAATATTTTCGTTAACTACCTCTGCTAGTCCCAAAGCTAATTCAAGAATCACCAGATTTTATCTAGAGTTATGTATTGGATTCATATATTCTTCTTCTTCGTTTTGTAGATCCTAGGGATCTGTTTGTGCCTCCGCATGTCGCTCTTGGGATGTCGACTCCCAGCTGTCTTTCCTTCTTTTCGGAAGTCTGCCTGGGAGTTTGCGTCCTTCAGGGTTGCATTGGAGGGCGATACGTGGAAGTCTGTCTTCTGACATTCTGTTCAAATGTTTCTTCCAGTATTGCCTTCGTTGTCGTCCCCACCTCACGATTTCCTCCGTCGTATACATGATCCGAATGTCGGTATTTCTTACTCGGTCTCGCAATTCATATATTGTGTATATGAAACTTGAAACGATTAGATATACATAGAAAGGAGAGTGAATGCTGGGAACAGAGTAAATGGTGCACTGAAATCAGTTATAAATTAAATTAAACCCTTTCCCCAAAAGCTAAATTGGCATTAAACAACAAAGTCCTGGTTCCGACCTTAATGTATGGACGTGAAACATGGAGTTGGCAAAAGAAGGATGAAAGTAGACTGAATGCAGTCGAAATGCGATCTCTCTTGAATGAATGAAGAATGTGCGACAAAACGATGTATGATAGATGATCGAATATGAAATGTGGAAAGAATGCAAGGTAAGCACTGAGATAAGCATTATCGATAAACTTAAGAAAGGTGTATTGAGATGGTTTGGACATGTGGAACGAATGAGTGAGGCTTTCCTCACTGTACGTTATACAATGCAAACATGTATTAACAAACAATCGTCGCCACTTCTACATTCATGCATCTCCTCATACATAGCCGCCGATTATTCCTGTCCTGAGCTGACCGTCTTCAAGTATTTGACATGCTTGATCATGCCAGGTATCCTCGGTATTCCCCTGCTCCTATTTCAATCTACATTCGCCTGATAAATTTGTTTTACCGTTCTTTAACGGTAAAACAAATTTATCAGGCGAATGTAGATTGAAATAGGAGCAGGGGAATACCGAGGATACCTGGCATGATCAAGCATGTCAAATACTTGAAGACGGTCAGCTCAGGACAGGAATAATCGGCGGCTATGTATGAGGAGATGCATGAATGTAGAAGTGGCGACGATTGTTTGTTAATACATGTTTGCATTGTATAACGTACAAGGAGCAGAGGAAGACCGAGAAAAACTTGGCATACCTGATAATGCTACTATGTTTTAGTTATTATTTAGACCTGAAGATGGAAGCTTAACTTCCGAAACTAGTAGTCATTAATAAACTCAAGTGGTAAAAAAAACAAGTGTCTTATTAAATAATTTCAATTGAATATTAAATCATTTTCATGTTTTTTTTACTGGATATTTAGATAAATATGCTGGCTGTTCTCATTTGTTTTAAATATATGTTAAAATAATGTAAAAGTTTTTCATGTTTTTTTTGTGTTAGTTTATCTCTAATCCGCCTCTGTCCGCCTCTGTAGTGTAATGGTCAGCACGCTCGGCTACCGTTCTGGAGGTCCCGGGTTCGATTCCCAGGGGGGTCAAATAAATATAAGTGATTTTTTCACTGCAATATTTATTCAATATTATCCTGGACTGGTACCTGAAGCGGAGGGCTGGTCACCTTTCCTTCGTGTGTAAACGATCAAGATAACACTGTGTTCATATGAAGCAGTGCCCTATGCACCATTGGGGTGTGGATAAGGGTTTTATTATTATTATTATTATCTCTAATAAAGGTTTTTGTCACAAAACGTTATTTAATATTCATAATTACGCTCCATGAAGGGCGAACACGTGATAAATAAAATGATATTATGTTTTTCAGGCCTCTCATCTTAGGCGGGGAGAAAAAGTAGTTATTGTGCCTTTGTTCATTAATTACAACTTTCTTACAAGGAAATTTCCTGTAATGAAACAAGTTATAAACAGCAGTGATCGCAATATAACTGGCTAGGTGATTATGGGAACAAATCGCTACCATAAGAAAAGCCTTCTAATGGCTCCCGTAACGCGCCTATGCAGTAATTAATTTCGTTAAAGTAATGTATTTTTCTTTTGTCGGTATCCGTGCTCAGTCGGGTATAACAAAACGGACCATCTAGGATATACCGATAAGTAAATTATGATCCAACCGATGCCTTCTAAATAATACACAAAGACGGCATTTATTAATTTAGACAGTATTTCGCATATAAAATATAATTTGACCTTAAATATACCAGATTTGAAAATTCAGCTGTAAATTTTGTATTTCAATATGAAAGAATACTGTAAAATGTAATAATAACTAAAATTCGTAACTAAGGCTCTATTAATTAGTATTGTCTAGTTCACATTATTATTATACAAATTACATAAACTATTATTATTGTCTCCTATATTTTTTGTAAAAGTTTTCTTAAATTCCCAGATAAAATTTAATATTAAATTTATACATGTAGTCTGATTAGAAGGAGACGTAAAATAGTCAAAATAGCTTATTTCATACGTATATATATATATATATATATATATATATATATATATATATATATATATATATATATATATATATATATACACACTAAATAGTGTATAGGGCACTGCATCGCACCGACGCAGTGTTTTTTGACCGTTAATTTTACGAATACATGGTTGTATTAAATAAATTAGTTAATTCCCGGGTAATATTAAATGAATATAAGAGGGAAAAATAACCCATACTCTATTTGACCCCTAGAGTGGTTTATTTGTCTAAATTGCCTCCAGTATATTTCTGATTTTTTTTCAATGTTGCTTTAAACAAATTTTACTTTATGTGAAGACTTGTTTAAAAAAAACACTTTGTACCTTAAAATGGGGATATTATAAAAAATAGGTACTAAATACACCGAGTCAGTTAAATAAACTTTCCTCATTTCATCCGTGTAGTTTCAAAGTAAAAACGATTACAAAATAAATAATCCATCTTACACAAAAATCCTGAAAAAACAGAAGGTAAAGTTTTAAATTTACGACTGTGAAGTCTGTTTTCACCCTTGGCTGATGCAGCGGGTTGTAGGGTGGTGGGGTGGTGGGGTGGGCAGGGTGGGGGTGGCTGGGTAGTTTGGTGACCAGAAATCAATATTGGCTTAACCCTTATATGCCGGGTAGAGGCACGTACAAATTTGCATATTAAAACCTGTTTTTAATTGAACATCAATAAAATGATGCCTTAATGCAAATCAGTAAATATAACGTAATACCTATATGGTAAATATTTTTTATTATTCACGTTAGATATTATTAAAATTAACTATTATTTAAATTAAGTATCAATAAATTCATTTCAGGTATATCCATAGAAATATACTTTGAAAGGGTTTAATTTGCGACATATATCGTAATCTTAAGCTAAAAAAACATTTTTAACACAATATGAACTGAACAGTTGAAAAATAATTTCCTGTGCGTACAAGAATATATACCATAGTATTGGTATATTTTTACTTTAAATTTCGGCACAGGTTTAATTTAACATCTTCTGTAGTATCTTATTTAGTATTTTCTGGTTACGAACTGATTCTTTTTGTGAAACTTTTAGTACACCATATTGTTCGTTATATGATACATGTTTTTTTTTTAAATAAAATAAAAGTTTAATGTTTTTATTCGTAAAATTGAAAAATTATCCTCTATATAGTACTGAATGATGGATATCTTGTACAAAAAAAATTAATATAAATATTTCACAGAATGGAAAATAGAACCACAAAAATAATTGTTTCATTTTAACTTAACTAACAATTGACTCCACTTCCATAAATAAATCAGTTGTTTGAGTATGATCACTTCATCATATAACTTTATCTAATTTTCCAACCTATTATACTTTCCACAATTATTCGCTCTACGTGTTCAAACCATCTCAAAACACTTTTCTTATTTGTATGAACTACAATATAAAACGTTATGAACATTGTGGAAAATGATTATCCCCTGGATCAAGGTATGTTCACATGGCTAGAGATGGGTTTAAGATAGTAATGAGAAGGGATGGATACGTGAAAATGGAGCACCGTGAATACAATTCTTTTCCGTTGTCACTTCATAATCTCCTGTGACAACTGATGTATCGCCGTTACAGATCTATCTCTCGTGTGATCATTATGATGGAAAATATTTTATTTCACGATGTAAAAATAAATGTAATTTGTTTCCTTGTAATTTTATCTTTACACATGCTTTAAAATAGTTATTGAAAACGTACCTTACATAATCAACCTTCTATCAATAACACTGATCAAATTCAATGTTTTTTTTAGTTAAGTTTTAAAAAAAAAATTAAGTGATAAATGTATTAAACAAAAACTTGTGGTTAATTAATAGGTATATACATTCTCAGAGAGTTAAAACCAAATTTCATAATTATCATACAAGATTTGGCACGGCGATGTTTAAATTGTTTTAAAAATTCAAGTGGGTTTAAGATAAGTTCCATTATTTTCGTTTCAGATAATGTAATATTTTTAAAAATTATTTTGGATGCAATAAAAGTCCTTAAATTAATATGCAGCCATTAATGATACATGTCTTTATAATTTTTGTTTTACATGTGTTAAATCATAAACATAGTAAAATAAATAACAGTCAATTTATACAAATTAATATATTGTAATTTTTTAAAAATATGTTGTACTATCGATATATATATATATAACGTTTATAGATACTTATAACATTAAAAATAATATTTTAAATCCAGTAACTGAAATAAAAAAATAATATTTTAATTTCAGTTACTGGAGGGTTAACATAATTACGGTCGTAGTCAGCTAACATAAATAAAGTCTATAACTCTTTGGGGTATGAATAAGGCTATAAGAATTTATTAATAAAATTAATAAAAAAAATGTACGGGTTACTGTTTATTTCATAAATTTATGTCATGCATTGAAGTGAAGTACATGTTATCAAGAAAAAATGTGCATATTAAAAAAAAAAGCCGTTGAAATTTTATCAATTCCTACGAATTTTTTTAATATAGAGTTTTAACCCCATTTACATATTATGGTCATATTGGTTCAACATCGTTTGTTGATTGATAGTAATACGATAACAATAGCAAGCTTGGTGTTTTACCTTTTCTCGTACATAATTTAAGAATCTGGCCCTCACAATTTTTTCATATCCTTCAATCACAACAATATTAATTAAATTTTAAGCAGTAATTCAAAGGAATGCCAAATTTTTGTATCGACACGAAAAAGGTTCAAATCACGATTATCTTTAGATTGGACAGAATGGTGGTATCTAAACTAACGCTTTTGATAAGAATTCTACTTCGATACAAGCATATATATATATATATATATATATATATATATATATATATATATATATAGTTCTTTATCGGTATACCAGATTATAGTGGTGTATCAAAATAAATAAAATTCTTTTCTAAACATTTTGAGTCATATAAGTATTTTTTTTTATTGAAATAAGGGAAATGAAGGCGTACATCGCTATGTAGGCATAAGCATAAGAATTCTACTTCGATACAAGCATATATATATATATATATATATATATATATATATATATATATATATATATATATATATATATATATATATATATATATATATATATATATATATATATATATATATATATATATATATATATATATATATATATATATATATATATATATATATATATATATATATATATATATATATATATATATATATATATATATATATATATATATAGTTCTTTATCGGTATACCAGATTATAGTGGTGTATCAAAATAAATAAAATTCTTTTCTAAACATTTTGAGTCATATAAGTATTTTTTTTTATTGAAATAAGGGAAATGAAGGCGTACATCGCTATGTAGGCATAAGCAGGAATTTCTAGATATATAGTAAATTTAGGTCAACATTAAATTCGTTTTGCTGTGAGCTTCTATTTCAGCTACGTTTATTGTCCTTTCTCGAGACAATACTGATGAGTAGGTCGTGAGAGGTACCTGTAACTGATTGCGGTGATTGATTGGATACCCTATCTCCGATCCTACCCAAACCAAATCAACAATAAACACCAAAGCGCCTTTGGATATTGATAAATACTGGTTGATTGGATGCTGGATAATTCGTTTTCGGTGTTATTCTTTGGTCTCGTCTTGGCAAAGATATAAAGTTACTTTTTTATTTATTTTTTTAATTGTAGAATTATCATATTTTGTATCAATATATCACGGAGGTACTGGTAAAAAACTTTAAATCGAAAATATGCAATTTTCACTTAATGATGCATATTAGAAAGTTTGAGAGGTTTTTTTTTTAAACTGGCAAAATACACTAAATAGTCATGTCATGAAAAAGTCACTTTTTTATTTTATTTTTCAATAGTAGAATAATCTTTTTGTATTAATATATCATGGGTAAACTGGCAAATAACTTTAATTTGAAAATATGCAATTTTGGCAAAATGATCCATATTATATAGTTTTAACGTTTTTATAACAGGCAAAATACACAAAGTAGTTAAAAATGTAATATTTATTTAGTTTTAAAAGTCAATTCAACTTTAATTTTAATATTTCATTGGTATTTTTTTCAGTTTAAAAGATTTTAATAACAGGGATTATTCTAACAGGGATTTTAGGAGTCAACGTTTTTTTTAGCATTTCCACGCTATATATTAGTCCCAAGTCCTTAAAGAAATGTATGTAAGATTCTTTCAGAATTTATTCGTATACTATGATATACTTGGAATCTCAATATTCCATTTTTATTAAACTTTCATTTAGACCAGTTATTTTATAATATTTTCAGTAAATTAAATGAAAATAAAATGTTGTAAAATAAAAGAATCAATCAATTTTTAAATAGTGTCTTTGTGTCGCTATGCCATTATACTCTTTGAAATCTCTCCTCCTGAATAATCTTTACATCTCTGTTATAAATTATACCATAGGCATAAATAGGGTTTGAAGAGGGCTTTAGATCGAAACTTTTTGTAAACTTTGGTCCAACATTGACAAAGGATAGTCTCAATTCCTCTTTAGGTTGTAGGAAAAACTTGCTTCCATGTGGAACAAAAACTGGACCTTCTTTACTTTCGAGAACACGAGATGCCATGAAAAAGCAATCAAGGAACAAAAACTACAAAATCTGTAAAAAATCTTTGTTGAGTAGGAACATAGTTGTTTTGGTTGTAAGATGGTTAAGAGAAATGCCCATACTTAATCAAGAATTCCTAATAAGCGAATAGTCTTTTTGCAATGTATATATATATATATATATATATATATATTGTATATATATATATATATATATATATATATATATATATATATATATATATATATATATATATATATATATATATATATATATATATATATATATATATATATTGAATTCCATTTTTCAAATGTTAAGAAATCTTCATAGAATTAAAATTATTTTTCCAAAGCCGTTAGATCCTCGGTAAAAGGGAATAGAATAATTCGTAAAGAACGGAGGACGAAGTATTTCCCGGAAACTCACGTTTCTGTATTTACGTTCCTAGAATATTTTTCTTGATAAGCTTTGAAAAATGTATTTTCCAGAGATTCACAGCTTCAGAGGGCTTCATTGCAAAACCGTTACTTTCTAATTTTTTTCGTCTGATTATTTTTATTATACAGTGTATCCTCACAAAAACGAGCATAATTCGTTCCAGAATCTTATTCGTTAAGCGAAACACTCGTTCAGCGAAACTTTTTATTATTATTTTGATTAGCGTCCCGATTGAAGTCCCGGCCACAAGTGTATGTCGTGAATAAGGAATTTGCTCTTTCTCTGTAACTCGTAATGCGAAATGTCGCTCGTTAAGGGAGCAACTTTTTCACATTATTTTTCTCGTTATGCGAATTACTCGTTACGAGAGGTGCTTGTTATGAGAAGTTCTACTGTATTATTTTATATATTTTTTTACAGAATTTTCGATAGATTAAAATAACAACTTGATTTTTAGTACTCCAAGGAGGAATATTTTTCATACAACTAAAGAAAATGTTTGCAAGAAATAAATGATACGTTTTCTAATTAAAATACTTAAATAATATACCATACTTATTCTGCTGCTCCTAAATTATTTCAGAACATTTTTCTCCCTTAAAACAATATCATTTATCGGCATCCGAAAGTGAAATCGAGCCAGAAATTTAATTATTTTACACATTTTAAATCACTTCTGAAGAAAATTAATGAAATATTTTTATTACTCTTTGAGCGCCTCTAATTTAAAATCATGAAATATATCATTAAAAAAAATGGTATTCGGCGGTATAAAGCAAATATTTCAAAAATTTATTCAAAAGATAATTTCAAAGTAAAGGTTTAGATTTGAAATTAATTTCGTACAGCCTTTGAAAACTATATTTTTATTTGAATTCTCTGTATAAAATAATAAAAACGTTTTTGTTTTAATCAATAATAATTATTTATATTAATTTTTAATAAATTATTTATCTGAAAATTTTAGATACACAGTGATATTCATTTTAAAAAATATGATTTTACAAATAAATAAAATGAGATGCTTATTGTAAATACTGAAAATCATTTTTCTTTAAACTTTGACAATAATAAATTGATAATACCACGGGGTTTTTGTCAATAGGCTTCTCTTATTTAAGGACATAAATTATGACAATGGGAAACCGCAGACCATCATATTCATTAAAAAAAAATATTTTAATAATCGTAGAGTTAATAAAATAAACTTAACGTGGAATTTTCATACGCTTATTTTCTGGCCACAGGAAAAATATTACTAAAAGTTATATTTGTTCTAAAGAACAAATATAACTTTTAGTAATATTTTTTCCTGTGGCCAGAAAATAAGCATATGAAAAATCCACGTAATGTTTATTTTATTGAGTCTACGATTATTAAAAGTGATATGTTTATTATTGCTATACATTAACAACTGTTATATGTTCTTTAGAACAAATATAACTTTTAGTAATATTTTTTCCTGTGGCCAGAAAATAAGCATATGAAAAATCCACGTAATGTTTATTTTATTAACTCTACGATTATTAAAAGTGATATGTTTATTATTGCTATACATTAACTACTGTTATACAGCATTTAATTTTTGTTTATTTGTAGTTTTTTGTTTAGATTGTTTTATCATTTAATTTAATTTGATACGGGTTTGCGTTTCCATTTTGATAGTATATGTTTATGTATTACGTAAATATTTTTATTTTTAATCCCTCTTATTTTTTCCCCCAGCCAATGAAAATCGATTAAGTTAATAATAAATTGGTATCCTTGCTGTACCCTACGAACTACTTTTCATTACTTATTATAATACCTACCCATCTTTGTAAATATCAAAATGAAAATGATAATATAAGTACTTACGTATATACATCTTTGTGAACGTTTCACGGTATAATTTTGAGTGTAAATTGAAAAGTTTTTGCTACAATATTTGAGTAGGGTAAAGCTTGAACGACAATACATTTTGATGTGAATGAAAAACAAAGATCGAGAAATGAGAGTTTTTTTGTAACATCACACTTTTTATGATGAATTTTCGAAAGATTTTCCCGGAATATCATTGATATCTTAAATGTCAACAGGTAGGTTTATAATCTAATTCATTTTTTAATTTTTCTAAAATTCCTTTTATGAAAAGGTAAAATTTGTATAAGGGTGTATCAAGCTACGTATAGCAAACATTTTTTAATTTAAAACGGTCCGGGTGAAAGCTAAGAGAAATCGTGAGTTACCTTGAAGAACCACTTCAAGATCTTTTAATGATGACATCAATTTTCATGAAGAGGCAAAACGCCTAAATGTACTCTCATTATAAAATATAACGAGAGCATATTATGGGAATGAAAAGTAGAATAACAGATCGTTATCTAAAATGAAAAAAAATCACAAGAATACGTAATTGATTTCCTCATTATTTTCAACGTATTTTGCATCTATGGTAACGATTTGTGTAAACATACGTCAATTAAAATCAGCGAAACTCATTTATAATACTCCGATTGTATTATTGATTTATCCAGACGAGGATTCTTAAAAGGGAATTATAAAATTGAGAAAAATATATATTATTCATATTTTGGACAAAATATATATTATTCATATTTTGGACATCGCGATTCTATGATGTAATTTTTTGCTTACTTGGTGATTTAAATCATTTACAAAATCATATCGATTTATTCCACATTGAAAATCATGAGTACCAGTTTCAGGTTATTCGTTTAAACGTTTTGATTTTTCTCGTTCTTATTCTCGTTGAGGGTCTTGCAAGGGCTCACGGCGACCCTCAAGATTTTTTCTAAAAAAAAAAGTGAAGTGATAGACCACGTCAGAAAGATGTATAAAGTTTCCAACCATATACTCAGGCGCTTTGGAGTTAGGAACAATATTATAACACAGAGAAAAATATTGCAAATTCATGCACTGACTGAAACATTTACCGATTCAACATTCTCCTTATCATTCATCGTTCACTTTGTGTAATACCACTTTAATAAGTGAACGATGAATGATAAGGAAAGTGTTATATAACCATACCACAAGGTTACAATGCTTTATTATTAAAAATATAAATATTTCATTTTCAAAATACGCGATAAATTTATCAATTTATCAACTTCGAGCAGTGGTTCTCAAAAATATTCTTCAAAATTTTAGAGCCGAAAGTTTAAAAACCATGGACGTACTTTACTGACAGGCTTAATCAAATCTGGGACATGAAGTTTTCCATTATTGTATAATCAGTTCTGCCAGTTCTTCATATAATAACGTGTACACAGAAATGAATAGGGTTGTAGAATTAAGATAATTCGGTATACTTATGTAGGCACTCGGTCTAACTGAAATGTCCGACCATTTCGACGAAAGTAAGTACCCCCCGCCTTCCAGCCTGTCGAGAGGACGTGACATGCAATTAAGATTGGGATTTGAGATAATTAAAATATACCTTTCTGCTCCATTGTTAGGGATCTTCCCCTCCCCGCCCCGCCCCACCCCGCCCCAACTCTAACCGTCCCTTCCGTTGCGCGTCGCCTCACATTAAGGTTTTGCGATCGGCGTGTCTTTGCCTTATTATCCTTCGTTACGTTAAATAGAATTTTAATATAGCATGCGAAAATAAAATTTACTGATCATTTATTTTTTACTCCCTAGATTTGCGTTTGCCAGTACACTAAATAAAAATTTATTTTATTTACAAAAAATATATTTATATATGCTTATATGTCCGTTTTATTGACTTTTTGCTCTACATCCAATGAGATTTTTCCCTCTCTTTTAAATAAGCGATTTTCTTAATGCAGTTAAGAATAAAATAAAACAAAGAGCTTTGATATTTCGTCGGATTTTGAAGAAAAAAAACAATACTCAGGAGCCATTTTTTTTGACAATATTTTCAATCTATTGTTATTGAATGTCGTATTATGAGGCATACTCTCAATTAGCGACGGCGCATCTACCATAAGAAGCAATAATTTTCAGGTTTTTCTTGATTATCTCGATTAATAACGAAACAAAATCAACGTTTTGCATAAGCAACATAGCCTTCACACATAAAGGCCTCAGGCTCATCAAAATAGTCTCTTTTTTGGAGAGGCTCAGCTCAACTAAAATTATAAAATTGTATTAAGTAGAAATGTATAGAAATTTTATTTCATTGTATAAAAAATGTAACTTAATAAAAAAATGAAAAAATACTCTTGACTGGTACAGGAAACCAAAGACTGGCTACATTCAGTGGGGTTGTTCTATATTAAATACTGCCGTGGAACTTGCTTTTTTCATTAACTCCTAAGCACCCCACCCTCTATTTATTTAATAATTTATGGGCAACTTTTACTGTGATTTAAAACTTATTTTTTTTTAATTAATGTTTTACTTAATACTAAGTAAAACATTAATTAAAAATGGATAGATTTTACCACAAAGTGACTGCCGAATCAATTAAAGAAAATACTTAAATTTTGTTCACAAAAACCATACACTGAACTTTCAAATCATTTTATTACGAGTTTTTGTATTTGTTTATTATTATTAGCCTCCAATAGAGCATAGGTCAGTACAATGCATCCACATTATCTATGTTAATTTTATAAAGAAATCTTGATCAGTCAAGGATGATATTAAAGAAATACTGGTGTAAAAATTATATATTTTGACCCAAGATTCCTGGGACCTCCAAACGCTTGAACCATTACACTACAAAGGCATTTTAGACTAAAACAAACATAAAATATTTTATTTCTTTAAGTCCAAAAACTCCATCTAAAGTATTTTTTTTTATCAAAGTTATAAATGTTAAATAAAAATCGTTTCAGTTCAACATGTTTTAGTTCAATACGTTGAAAATATTTTTCAAATGATCTGATAACAAGCTAAGAAAATAAACGTTTTGTTTGCATAAAAAAGATTTTCATAGCGTATATAACATATCGCTCACTCCTTTCTACAACGTCATATACCAAAAAAACATGATTTTTCAGGAGATCGTTTTTAAAGATTAAAAATATAATACAATGTATTAAAAATAAATATCAAGCCACTTATTGAACTTTTGACTGTGCAACAGATCTTTTTGGGTAAAACCTGAATGTTTTTTCTCCATTTGATAAATATTTGGTTTATTTAAAAAAAAAACATTTTCTTCAAAATACAAAAACAACACTTTCTGCCCTTTAGCGGGTAAATATTAAGTTTATCATTATAATGAAATGATACCTTTTCTTCAAAATGCAAAAACAACACTTTCTACCCTTTAGCGGGTAAATATTAAGAGTAAATATTATGCCACTTTTGCTGGTACATTTTCTGGGCATTCCGAAAACATACACAACTGAAAATTGACGATTTTTGATATATGACGTTGTTGAAAGGAGTGAGCGATATACATGTATGAGAAGTCGATTAATGAGATGATACCGATAATAACTTCAAATGATTACAAAAAAATCGGTTTAAATTATTTCCTTTTTTTCGCATGTAAAATCAAAATCTTGTTATTTGTGAACCGAATAGTACACAAATTTTATTTTAATTAAATTAAACACTTGAACAATACACTGAATTGAGTTTTATTTTGATATTACGACTAGTTTCGAAAACGACAATTGTTTTCATCTTCTGGTACAAATTAAAACTTTTAGTTTTAATTTGTACCAGAAGATGAAAACAATTGTCGTTTTCGAAACAAGTCGTTATTTCAAAATAAAACTCAATTCAGTGGATTATTCAAGTGTTTAATTTAATTAAAATAATCATTTCATTCCACAAAGTTAATGCCGAATCAATAAATAATACACAAATTTTATATATTTTTGATTAAAATTAAACTGAGTGGACAATATTTTGACTTACACTATTTGAAACTAGGTACTTTTTACTCCCCTCCGTGGAAATGAATGTCGTGAAGAGAAAATGAGCTTTTCATGTCTGGTGTATTCTGTTCAATGCTAATTAACTGCCGGTACTAGGGCGACAGGCATAATGACGTATTGACAGGGAATGTTATATACGTATGTCAGTAAATATATGTATACATCTACCATGGAACATGCAGATAATTTAATACGTTGGTGTTGTGAACACATTATGCAAATAACGGATGATGCTATTAAATTCATACATCGCTCACTCCTTTCAACAACGTCACATTGACACACAAAAATCGTCAATTTTCAGTTGTGCATGTTTTCGGAATGCCCAGAAAATGTGCTGTTTTCCTGCAAAAGTGGCATATTTTAACTTAATATTTATCCGCTAGAGAGTATAAATTGTTGTTTTTGCATTTTGAAGAAAAGGTATCATTTCATTATATTTTTTAATAAACTAAATATTTTTCAAATGGAGAAAAAACTCTTAGGTTTTACCTAAAAAGATTTGTTGCACAGTAAAAAGTTCAATAAGTGGCTTGACAATTATTTTAATACATTGTATTGTATTTTTAAACTTTAAAAACGATCTCCTGAAAAACCAAGTTTTTTTTAATTATAGATATGACGTTGTTGAAAGGAGTGAGCGAAATATAACACGATTTAAACCTTTAAAATCATAAATTTAATAGCCAAAGGCATGCATTCAAACTGTTCAATGATTCTAAGTTAGCAATGAAGTAACTCAGCCTTTAAAGAATGTGTTTGCTTAGAATTTTTCACTGAAAAAATACATACAATTATCACAACTTTAATCATAAATATTAAACATACTCACACGCTTAGTAATAGACTATAAAACTTATTAAAGGTGGAGCCTACGTAGGAGTAAGATAAGCGGTGTTGCAAAAGCCGTAGCTAGATTTCAGAGTCACTTGGACTGAGAGTGTCTTTGACTCCCCCATTTGCGAGTGTCATTTTGAAGACGAAGGCCTTAACCATAAATAACAACAAACATATATATATATATATATATATATATATATATATATATATATATATATATATATATATATATATATATATATATATATATATATATATATATATATATATATATATATATATATATATATATATATATATATATATATATATATATATATAAATATATATATAGATATATAAATATATATATATATATATATATATATATACATATATATATATATATATAATATATATATTTATATATATATATATATATATATATATATATATATATATATATATATATATATATATATATATATATATATATATATATATATATTTATGTTTTTTTATTTATTTTTTTTAAATGCAACACCATTATACAGTATCTTTAAAAGTAAACGGTTAGAAAATGATTTAATGAAAATGAACTTAATGATAATACAAGTAATGTTAGTCTTACGGCTCGATATTTCCAGTCGATATCGATAATGTTCATGACCTCTCTAGTATTATTCCATTCCTTTAGCAAATATGATTCCACGATGTTGGCAACCCTTGAATGAAGCTCGAGGCGATGACACTAATTGAAAACGTGCTCAAACTGACTCCCAACCCCCTTCCAGCATCTTCCATAGAACCAGCAACCCGCTGTTCTCACTTACATTTTATCACCCTTTCGTATTACTCCACAGAGCATCATCAGGTATAACTTAAAAAAAAAACAACTTAGTTTTAAATCACTGTATAACATGCCTTACTTAAACGTAATTTTTATGTCGATGGTTTTCGAAGCAAACAGCTTCTTCGCCAAAACTAATTAATAATGTTAATACAGCATCATCAGGTATAACTTTAAAAAAACAACTTAGTTTTAAATCACTAAATAAGATACTTTATTAAAACGTAATTTTTATGTCGATGGTTTTCGAAGCAAACAGCTTCTTCGCCAAAACTAATTAATAATGTTAATACAGCATCATCAGGTATAACTTAAAAAAAACAACTTAGTTTTAAATCACTAAATAAGATACTTTATTAAAACGTAATTTTAATGTCGATGGTTTTCGAAGCAAACTGCTTCTTCGCCAAAACTAATTAATAATATTAATACCGCATGAAAAAAAATCGCGGTAACAACGCAGTGAAGATAATTTTATTTAAAAAAAATAGTTTTAACCACATTCATTTTTGATAGTATGTTGCAAATTGTTTCGGCAAATTCATCTAAAGGAATGAATACATGGTTGAAATAATAGTACTTAAAATAAAAATGGTTAAAAACAAAGTTTTCTAGGGGTGAAAAGATTGATAAAGACATAGAAAGGAGAGTGAATGCTGGTAACGGAGTGAAAGGTGCAGTAAAATCAGTTTTAGCAAATAAAAATCTATTAGCGAAGGCTAAAAAAGCAAAGCATAGAGTTGGCAAAAGAACGATGAATGCTGACTGAATGCAGCCGAAATGCGATTCCTCAGACGAATGTGTGGCAAAACGATGTTTGATAGATTTTCGAATGATGAAATAAAGAAAGAATGCAAGGCTGAGATAAGCATTATCGATAAAATTAAGAAAGGTGTGTTGAGGTGGTTTGGACATGTTGAACGTATGAGTGAGGAGAGAACGGTTAAAAAAATATGACGAATGTAGTTGGAAAAAAAGCAGATATTTTAAAATAATATTTAGGATTTTTACGGAGTGTGTGGAATTTTTTTTGGTGAGAGTATTTTAATGTTTTTAATGTTTTTGAATAAATGTAAACCCTGATGATGACAAGGTTCTTGTTGAAACCGGTTGGTTAAATAGTATTAATAAAAAAGTGGTTATAACAAAGTTAATTCATTTTATAAATGTTTTATTTACTTAATAGTACTTAATAGTTCAACTCATGTATGTGATCGCTACCTGGGTCCCATATGACACATACATATACAAAACTATATCGACAGCTTATTTACCGACGCCCTGAGATTTGCAACGGAATTGTGCTGACTTGATATAAATATTTATATTCTTATGATAAAGGTATACAAATATTTAAATTCAATACAATGTTCAGGTAACAGGTGAGGCTTGTGTAAGGAAGGAATGCATATTTTATGTAAAATTATACAATATGTATTTTCTGTTGAGATGGTTTGGATATGTGGAACGAGAGAGTGAGGAAAGAAGTGTAAAACAAATATATTATTAGATTAAAACCAATATTTTTAGCTTTTCCACTTTATTTTTATTTGACCAGCGACCGGGTTTCGTCGTTACCGACATCATCAGACTGATGATGTCGGTAACGACGAAAACCGGTCGCTGGTCAAATAAAAATAAAGTGGAAAAGTTAAAAATATTGGTTTTAATCTAATAATATATTAAAATGCAATTCCATCACGAAGTGTCAGTGGATAATATAAATCTATGTAAAATAAATGTACGAGGCGAATGTATGTAGATGGAAATAGGAGCAGGGGAAGACCGAGGATACCCGGCATGATCAAGTATGTCAAATATTTGAAAATGGTCAGCTCAGGAGTCGGCTATGTATGAGGAGATGCATGAATGTAGAAGAGGCGAAGAATGTTTGGAAATACTTTTTTGAATTTTATAACGTCCAAGTGACCCTGAAATCTAGCTACGGCTTATGCAATACCGCTTATCATGACCCTACTTAGGATTCAACTTTATAAGTTTTAAAGCCTTTACCTACTCGTGGGTGGATTTTTTATTTATGTTTAAAGTTACTTTAATTTCATGTTATTTTCATGAGTGAAAATTCTAGGCAAAAATACTCACTGAAGCCATGAATTTAATCACTACTACTGCACCGATCCCTAAAAGTTAAATGATTCTATGTTAGCAATGAATTTACTTAGGTATTTGATTTTAGTTCAATGACAGAGAAGTGCGGAGTTCTATTCTCTCTGCTTACCGCTGTGCGGAAGCTACGTGATAGTAAGTTAGTCAATTCGTTAGCATTTCCGTATTTGAAACATTTCTGTAATATCTTTATTGGTAGGCTGTAATTATGTGAGAAATTTAGAGAATTTGATGTTTGTAATAAAATACGTCTCCAACGTTTGCAATCATAAATACCAGCTTTTCAACAAAGCTATTAAGAGTTCGTTTGGCATTCCAAGTTACCAACTTAAAATTAAATTAATTTTCAATATTTGATTATAAAACTTTTCCACGGGTCGAAGTTATTAACTTGGAGGTTTCTCTCTTTTAATTTATTAAACAATATAAAAGCATCTAGTCAAGAATGCTTGAGATATTATTATTGAAGGATTGTTTTAAACGGTGGTATTCAAAAGTCGATTTTTAATTACAAAAAAATCTAAGAGCAAGTCTTCAACGTTTATATTATTTCAAGAAACAAAAATACTTTGTGTTCTGATCCACTCACATTTTTATTAACCAACTAGTTTCGGCAACAACCTGTTGCCCTCTTCAGGGTTTCATTTATTACTAATAGTAATAAATGAAACCCTGAAGAGGGCAACAGGTTGTTGCCGAAACTAGTTGGTTAATAAAAATGTGAGTGGATCAGAACACAAAGTATTTTTATTTCTCGAAATAATATATCAATATGATCCATAAAGTTAATGCTTCAAAATTCAAAAATATTAATATAAAATAAAATATTACAAAAATGTTAATATTCAAAACACTTCAACGTTTACTTTTGTGTTTGAAATATCATTTAATTGCTCCTTTATTACACACATGTAAGAATCATTTATAATTAAGGAAAAAGTATCGTATTTAAAAGCAATATAAATAATATTGTAGGCTCCATTTACAAAATTGAATAATAATGTGCTTTCACATTTTTTAAAAAAACAAATCAGATGATCAATACGATAATGGATTTTTATATAATAATAATGTATAAAATCTATATTTTAAACTAAGCACGGGGCTTTTTTTCATGTAACGCGGCGGAACGGCGTTCCGGCACCTTTTTTATCGGATGTATACATGTTTTTTTTAAATTTTCAAAATCAATGCGACAAATTAATGTTTGCGGTTACGTAATTACAATCTGTATTTATATAATTTGTCGAAATGATTAAATATGGTAATAAATGTTAAAATGATATTTAAATTATTTTTTTAAGTCAAAAGCTTGACATAAAGTAAATTCTAGGACCTTTTTTGTCTAAAAAAAAGCCCTGATTAAGCATGTCTGAAAAACAGCGTAGTTTGAAATTCCATCTACTCTGTCTATCCCACAAGAAGCAAAACTATGGTTAGTTAGTTAGTATTATTCATGTTTGAAATCAGTCATAGTGGAATGATAATTCTCATTTATTACGTATTAATAATTTATATTCACCATTTAACTTTTTGAGCATTGGATAACGTCAATTTCAAATTGAAATGAAAGCATCAATTACCATAATTAATTACTAGGGTTTTACCCATAAGCGCTCTCAATATAAGCTTCGTTCCTTTGTTTTGGTAATTGAATATTATTTTGTATTTTAAAATAATCATATTTGGAAAAAAACAAAGGTCTTGGATTAAAATGAACATAAGACTTTTGTTTTCTATTTCATTTGTTTTTTATTTTTTTTTATTAAATCTTTTATTATTAGCATTCTGTTTGCAAAATATTTCAGAAGAAGCTTGGAAACTAGGAGGTTAAATTAAATTTTCGTAATGGAACGCAAATTCAAAGAGAAAGTCCAAAAAAACCTGTCTTGGAATATGGAGAAACTGACTAGAAACAAAACTTAATGATGAACTGCCGTTAGACCTTTATGTACAGGTGGCGCAAAATGAATCACCCTATGGAAGACGTTAATATTTTTGCAAATGTCATACATCAATCATATTCAAAATTTGTGAACTGCAGAATATAAACAAATTTAAGATTGGGCAAAATAAATAATCTTGTTTTGTTTTTGAATAACTTTGAACTGAATAATTTTTTTTTTTATGGAAATCTTTATTTGAACTTTAACATTTTTTCTGTCGAGTCTAAAAGATAATATCCGTCAAGTGGCTGCCGTCAGTGCTGATACACATTTGTGCCCGTTTTAACAAAATAAATTGTAGATTGCAGCTGTGTAGTTCACATATCGCTCACTCCTTTCAACAACGTCATAAATCAAAAACTTGATTTTTCAGGAGATTGTTTTCAAAGTTTAATACAATGTATTAAAAAATAAATATCAACCCACTTATTGAACTTTTTACTGTGCATCAGATCTTTTTAGGTAAAACCTGAAGATTTTTTCTCCATTTGAAAAATATTAAGTACATTTAAAAAAAAATTAAACAGTAAATTTTCTTCAAAATGCAAAAAACAACACTTTCTGCCCTGTAGCGGGTAAATATTCAGTTTAAAATATGCCACTTTTGCTGGGATATAGTACATTGTCTAGGCATTCCGGAAACATACACAACTGAAAATTGACGATTTTTTATATATGACGTTCTTGAAAGGAGTGAGCGATATGTCAAATACGATTGATGAACGACGCCATTTGCAAAAATTAGAACATCTTCCGAAAAGGTGATTAATTTTACGCCACCCGTACTACTTTTTCCATGTTGATCTTTTGTAAACTTGCCGTTTTCATTAATTTTTGTTGCGTTTCTAGAGGGTGTATCAAAGATCAATCTACATCAAAAAGCATTCGAACTCAATTCCATTTCAGGAATGGAGATGAAATTCGCTGAAATTAATATTAAAACTAAGTGTTTCAGAATTGGCTACATGCACAGAAAAGTCCCTACGATTTTAATGAAATTGACGACATTTAAATATTTCCTTTTGTACCTTTGCTGATTGAATTTTATTAGATTTCGAGAGAATCGTGAATTTAATCACTGGTTTTAACGAGTACAATGCCTTTTTATTTATTCCAACGAATATTTAATAAATTCGCCACAAATTTTATACTTCGGAAGAGAAAACTGGAGATGGAAAGTAATAAAATATTCCTTTATTATAGCGATTGAGGTAAATTCTGCGGCTACAAGGAATGCAGGTTAAGTTTTAAATTAAAATATGAAAAAAAACATTACATTTTGTTCCTTGGAATCTACTGAAGCTAGCTAAAAAATACGTTTTATTAGTTGTTTATATAAGAAGAAATGTTGACAATTATGTTTTACCCTATATTGTATTCACATGTAAGTATTTCGGCTCAACACAGGCCATGCTCAAAGAGCCAAAATACATGTAATTAATAAAATATTTTTAAAAATGTGTCTACGTACCTAGAATAAAACATAAAAAAGTGCAAAATAATTGTTACATTCAAATCTCTCCACAAGGAGGGTTATTTTCATGATAGTTTCCTAGTACATTTGCTGCAAGATTTATTTTTGATTTTTTAAACAGTTGTTTGTGTGTGTGTGTGTGCGTGTGTTTTTTAAAAAATAAATAGTTTTTTTAAACACAAAAATTTCTGAACGATATTTTGATTTTGTTCAAATTTGTAATATTCATGTAGATATACTATATTTTCTCCTCTGAAAAGTTATTGATACGAGTATTAAGATTTCTATTGATATCTTCACCAAGATGTAAAAACCTATTAAAATGAGAAGATCCTCATCTCAAAAGACCCAGTATGTTGGGTTTTATGTATCATCTTTATCAAGAAAAATATTTGCATCACTGAAAATGTTTGCCAATTGTGTTTCTTCCGTGCAGTTTTCTAAAAACATCGGCGAAGTACGACCAATTTTCGTGATAATCTTTATGAACATGGAATTTTCCTTATGTTTCCTCACATTTGATTGACATGATATTCTATATTTATTGAAAACGTATGATATTCTAAAAAGTAACGTATAATAAATATATATTTTTTTTATCTCTTACCTTCATTAGTCATATTATGCTTCTAGATATTATTGACTAACACCAAAATATTTTTTGTTTATTTCTCATTGATTTATTCCTGATTCATCCTGATTTTCCCAGTGGGCTTCAAATTCTTGTGTAGATATTATAGTCTCAACTCGTGGTATGGGCTAGAACGGTCGAAGGTTCTAGCAAATTGCTCACCGTTTTATAGGAATTCTCATTTTGATATAGCCCCATGACCTCGGCATCATCTTTTTGGGACTCGCGTCTCGGGACAAGAGGAATACCTCCGTTTGTTATAAGGGTACGAACACATTATGCAAGCCTTAAATCAACCAAATATTTCTAATACCCTCATTACTTTAATTTATTTAAGAGCCACTAGCCTTCGATGTAACCTGTATATGTTATATAACCGCCTTTATAATAACACTAGTATTATATATTTCTATTAAAAAAATACTATAAAATTAAACCCTTAAAATTATTAAAAGTAATTCTCCTTAAAATCGATTTATTGTACATTTTCTTTTTTAAACTTTTATCCGCAACCAGTGGTACATAAAGCACTGTATCGTATATGAGCTGTGTTATCTTGATCATAAAATATTTATTTAATATCATACGACACTAGTACGTGAAGCGCAGAACTGATCATTATCTTCTTTTTTTTCTAACCCTTATCCGCACCCAATGGTGCAAAGGGAACTGCATTGTATGGATGCAGTGTTATATTGATTGTTACTTACACGAAGGCAAGGTGATCACTCCTGCGCCTCCAGTCCAAGGGCCAGTCCAGGGTAATAAGTATTAAATAAATATTAGAGTGTAAAATCACCAATATTTATTTTCATCCCCCCCCATTTGGGAATCGAACTCAGGACCCCCAGCACGGTAGTTAAACACGCTAACCATTTCACAACGGAGGTGGACATCATTTTATCTTCATGTAATTAACGATCAATGTAATATTTCGTCGATGCGATGTGAAAAAGTGTTAGGTTAGGTTAAGTTAAATTAGTTATGATAGAAAAACAAATAAGGTACCTAACCTAACCCTACCTAATTTTATCTCATCTTACTGTTCCAAGACACAATTAAAAACATAATTTATTTTTATAAAATAATCAAAACGAGCTTTATTTGATAGATTTGGCATTTTAAGTTAATCATTTAAAAGTTATTTTATTTTAGGGTCCTCACATGAAAACAGTTATAGATAAATCACGTAAGGGGTAGTTACCTAAAGTAAATAATTGAAAAGATTCAGACACACAACACAAAGCACCCGAATGGCTGTGCCAGAGAATCCATTTTTCATTTAAATCACGACAATTTATTCACTTTTCCAAATTAAACTGAGACCAGTTTGTTAGGGCAACAAAGGTCTCCTTTAACAAAGGTCTCCTTTCTTCTACGGGCGAATTGTATTGCTGAAAAGTTAATCAATTTCATGTTTCTGAATATTTGGACTACAATAAATTATAATGAAATAATATCCATGAACATTTTATATTGCAATGGCCGATAGCGTTTAAAAACTCAGTATTTATTTTTTAAAAAGTCAGTATTATTGTCAACACGATCATAGTTTTATATTATTTTGTAGAACGTATAGCGTTTCTCTCCTAAAAATTTGTATTCACTTATCGATATATATACACACATATATATATATATATACATATATATATATATATATATATATATATATATATATATATATATATATATATATATATATATATATATATATATATATATATATATATATATATATATATATATATATATATATATATATATATATATATATATATATATATATATATATATATATATATATATATATATATATATATATATATATATATATATATATATATATATATATATATATATATATATATATATATATATATATATATATATATATATATATATATATATATATATATATATATTTATAAGATATTTTTATTTAATCAAGATGAATGACATAAATAGGAAAACGGGCTTAATTTGTAAGTTTACTATGAATAATTATAAAAGCGTGTCATAAACTCTTTGTGATGAATTTTTATAATAAACATGCAGATTTCTTTTATTTAGTTTTATAAATATTTATCTTCAATATATAGGATTCCCGAACAAGGAGAAAAAATTAAAATTCAAGTATACACCAAGTTTTGGATCTTGTGAATCTAAGTAACGAGTGTTCACGAAGTATTGTTCTGAGAAAATAAATTATAAACAGTTTTTTTATTGTTGAATTTCTTGTGCAAAATAAATAAAAAATCACATCAACTAAAAAAATCGTTGAAATATACAAGTTACGTCACCAAACGTTATTTACATGGTTCTGTAATTTATTAATTTTTTATATTCTTTGACAAGAAGAATATGGAAGTCGGGGCATTTACGGAGCTCACGACCGTCATGCGCTGGTTTTATGTGATCAATTTATTTTATTTAAAAGCTTCTTTCATCTCACCATAGATAGTCTCTAGTGAAATTCTAGTCAAAATGTTTCGAATTTAAAACAATATATTTAGAAATCCAAGAATTTGAATAGTGTGGTTGTCAATCATAAGTAGAATTGGTGAATGTAACACGTGTGTAAAGTGATAACGATTAACGTTTACAAAGAATCTACGGAAAATATTCAAGAAACAACTTAATTATTAAATAAAACAATTTTAAATGTACTTTATGAGAAAAGTAACATATCCATACTTTTATTTGTTATTTTTCTTGGCAAGCATAAATTCCGCCAAATAGTCACCACTACACAACGGATGTGAACTTTTAATTTCAACTTATTCACATTTTTTTTAACTCGAGTATATACAAAACATCTGGTTACCCAGTAGTATGTCGACTTGGAATTTCGATACGAGGGCAACGTCGCTCTCCTTATTGGAATCTGTTGAATAACATGCAAATGGAGTCCAGACAGGCCCCAGAAGTCCGGGGAATCCAATAAAATCTCAACAAATTCCGATACCACCTACATTATCCAGCATTCTCTGATTCCCAACTTCGCACGCCCTTTTCCATGTTATTCCTAGCTATAACGGCCTAAGAAAACACTTATCCTTTTAAATGCATACAATTAAAATAAAAAAGTCTATATTGAGGAAAAAATCAGAAATTCTATCTTAAAGTTACCTAGAGTACATTTTGTCCGCCTCCGTAGTGTAATGGTCAGCACGCTCGGCTACCGTTCTGGAGGTCCCGGGTTCGATTCCCAACGGGGGTAAAATAAATATAAGTGATTTTTTCACAGTAATATTTATTTAATATTACCCTGGACTGGTACCTGAAGCGGAGGGCTGATCACATTTCCTTCATGTGTAAACGATCAAAATAACACTGCGTTTATATGACGCAGTGCCCTATGCACCATTGGGTGCAGATAAGGGTTTTATATTATTATATATACCTAGAGTTGTCAATTTTGGGAAAAGCTGTTTTGCCTTATTCAAACTCGCATTTTTTCTGTTTAGGAAAATCATATTACATATAACAGTTCTTTTAGATGTTTGAATGCTTTTCAAAAAAAAATGATTTCCTTCCTTCAATTACTTTCCTTCAAACAATCCTGATATTTTAAAACGACCTGAGAAAACATTATCTATCTCATTTTCAATTCACTTCGTTCGAAATTACAAAGGCGATTAAAAAATTAAAATTATACTAGTATTCTAACTGTAATTATGATGATTACATAATTACTCTAAAAAATAGTTTTATTAGTAAAATTGTCATGGAAATAAAAATTATACTTCTTAAATAAGGACAGCGGAACATGAATATAGTTTGTCGGGTTATGGTCGTGCGGTTAGTATCGATGTCAGAGTTTCTGAGTTTGAGCTCAATCTACCATAATATAATATTCACTATATTTTTGATAAAAACCGCTTAGGACCACGTAAATAGTATGAATTAAAAATATTCACGTACATAATAAAAATAATACACAAATACCCAAAAAAAAACTTAACTAACACTACATATAAACATATACAGACTATACAATAGAAAACTAAACAAGATAACTCCCTCGCACTGCATAAAAATATATGTTGCCCACTAATATGTTTTTTAAATGTTTAACATGAGACTTTCGAAAAAAACTCCATTCCCAAGCACATGAGGACAGCCTCGTTTTTGGAGAGGCTCAGCCCAACTAAAATTATAAGATTGTATTAAGTAGAAATGTATAGAAATTGTTTGAAAAAAAATGTATTAAATGAAATAATAATGATAATAATTATATATCTCAGCCCTTTCAGACAGAAATAAAGAGAGTCAGTTAGTTTTATAAATTTTAAGGCTATCAAAAGATTTTTCTTTTTTGCCTTTATTTTCCTCTCTACTATGATAAAAAGTGTTTTGAGAATATGATATCAAAAACAAATACAGTCTCTGAATTTATTCAACAATATTTCACGCTTTTGAGAAATATATTCAAAAATGTTGTGTATTTATTTTGAGTCCTTGGTCTTTATATGTTATTTGAACCCTCACCATTAATATTGTCTTCTGAGAATTTATTAGTTTTGTAAGTGGAATGAAACTAGAAACATTTTATTCTCCATGCGCCAGCTTGCCAGCTTGCCATCCAGAATTCTTGATACTGACTTTATTCAAATTTTATTCCAACAAATGGAATTCTGGAAGCTTATAGAATATCATAGAAAACATTAAACTCTGAAAATTCCAGACAGTAAAGTTGAATAAAACGTTCACTGATTTTCCGTTTCAAATAAAATATCGTATGAGAAAAGAAAGGAATGTTAAACAAATTTATGAGTCGAATGTGGTTGATAATAGAAGCAGAGAGAGACTGAGGAAAACTCGGCATGACCAAGTATAGTTTAGTCGGAATAATCGGCGAGTATGTATGGAAAGATGTATGAATGTGGAAAAGGCGAAGATTGTGTGCAAAGACAGAATGGTGTGGCGTTCTATTTTTATCTGCCTACCCCTGAGGGGAAGCGGCGTGATGGTTTGTTTTTAAAATATTACATGTGTATTAATCATTTTTGACATGAAAAGGAAAATGTAGAAAGAAACGCAAGCTCGAAAAAGAGAAAATCAGCAATAAATTGGGCACTCAGATATGCCTTTTTGTACTTGTGATTAGTGTCGTGGACTCAAAGTTTCTGGTTGACTCAACCACAATTTGTTAATACCTTAAAAATCAAAAACAAATTGCCGCTTTAGCCTTCAAAAATAGTATGAAATTGAAATATTTGTATAAATCCAATATATGTTTATAATATATTTATACCATGTATGCAGATATCTACCAAATTAGTTAGGCGTCTTAATATAAAATGTCGTAAGTTATGAGGTCGTCCAACAACTAAAAAGTAAAAAAAAACTTTTTAAAAAACATATTATTTTCGTTTCAAGAATTTTGTGTACTATTGACCGAAATAACAAAAAAAAACAGTAGAATGGCGAGTAATTTTAATAATTTATATTTGTAATAATAATTAATAACAAATGTGGAACGAGTAAGTTTGTATTTTCTGTAGCAGAAACAAGACATGTCCCTAGTTACCCGCCATAATATGGCACTCTTATACTGTACACAAAAACATATTTAAAAAAAAGATAAATCAGCTGTTCATTAATACAAAAAAAAAACAACAAAAGAATTGTAAGTTGCATTAATACTTTTTATCTGTGATAAAAACAAAGTACAATTTCGAGATGAGAAAGTTTGTATTTTCCGTAGTAGAAACAAGGCTTGTCCCTAGTTACCCGCCATATGGCGCCCTTATCCGCCACCGGAACATATTATAACGGACCACTACACGGTTCGCGGGTGGCGCTACTTGTGCAAGACATTAACTTCGAGATGGAAATTTAACACGCGCTTTAAATATACAAGTATCAAAGGCAGATTGTTCCCTCTATACTAGTTTCACAGAACTATAATCTAGATCTACCATACAGGGTGACAAGTAATGCAAATTCTATACTGTATAAACAAGGAAATGATCGAATCCAAAGATCGATGAGTATCTACTTATATGTAAGTACTTCAATAACCTTCCTACAGATTTAAAAAAAATTAAGACATTAAAATAATAAATAAATTCCATGAATTATATACATGTCATTATAGAAAAATATTCTTATAAAAATTAATTAAATTACCAGCAAAAATAAACAATAAATAATGAGTGTAAGTCCTTTTCCATGCACAAGATCTGAGTTTCTGTATTAGGGAGAACTGCGTTATTAATTTTAAAATTGTAAAAGGTGAAATGTCTAGAAAATTAATTAAAATTATTGAAAAACACGTCTTCAATAAAAATAAAAGTAAATCTTATTAATTTTGTCGTGATTTTTTAACTGTAAGTTTTCATATCCATCTTGTCCACTGATAAAAAACAAACAATTAAATATTATATTATTTTTTGACATCTCATCAAAGATGAAGAAGAATATGGAAGTCTGGGCATTTACAAGGCTGACGACCGACATAGGCTGGTTTGAGTGATCACTTTACACACGTCTAACATTCACTAATTCTACCCATGTTTGACAACCACACTACTCGATTTTTTGGAAGTTCTATATATAATATATGATCCAATTTTGAAACATTGTGCTTGAATCACTAGATTTTCACTAGAGACATCTATTGGTGAGATGAAAGAATGTTTTTTATTGAGCAGAAACTCTTTCAATTGTATGTGAAGTCCGAATCCTGGATTATAATCACATACATGAGAAACGCCAGAAAATATCGTTTTCTTTTTTATGGTTTTAGCTTATTATTTGACCAGATATATACAACATTTTGAGTGTGTCCAAATACTTGTTCACAAATCTGGATTTTCACCAATTGTATTGTTTTAAATAACTCCTATAATTGGAGACAATCCAGATTTTTAACAATTATTTGGACACACTCAAAATGTTGTAAATTAAATATTATATTAAAATATTTTTTAACGAATTTTCTTCGTTTTGGTAATGTCATTTTTTAACCTTCTGATTTATATTGAAATTTAGCGATGGCGTCGTTTTAAAATGACCAATCCGTTTTACGATTGAAAAAACGGTAATGGAAGCTATTAAAATGAATTCATTTGATGTAATTTAATCTACTCAAACCAAAAATTTTGAAATATGATATATTTTTCGTTTAAAGGAACATTTTTTCCAAATTAAATTTCCGCTTTTTACTTAATAGCTTAATAACTTTAATAAATGCGAATTATTATTTAAAAGGGTTTGCTGATATCGATTTCAATGGTTAAGTGGTGTGAGACAATTAGTTGTTAAGTTCAGTGATTAGTATCGTGGACTTTAAGTCAGAGAATTTACATTTTACATTAACATTAAAAAAAATAATAATAATAAAAAAAATATGTATCTTAAAAAAAGTTTTTAAACGATGTAAAAAGAAAAACCACACTTTATTCATGACATATCGCTCACTCCTTTCAAGAACGTCATAAATCAAAAATCGTCAATTTTCAGTTGTGCATGTTTTCGGAATGCCCAGAAAATGTACTATATCCCAGCAAAATAGCATATTTTTAACGTAATATTTACCCGCCACAGGGCAGAAAGTGTTGTTTTTGCATTTTGAAGAAAATGTATTGTTTAATTATTTTTTTGAACATACTGAATATTTTTCAAATGGACGAAAATCCTTCAGGTTTTACCTAAAAAGATCTGTTGCACAGTAAAAAGTTCAGTAAGTGGCTTGATATTTATTTTTAATACATTGTATTATATTTTGAAACTTTAAAAACGTTCTCCTGAAAAATCAAGTTTTTTGATTTATGACGTTCTTGAAAGGAGTGGGCGATATGTTTATTGGTTTTATTTATTGATTTGGCGTTTAATTTGTAGAACTCCATTTTAATTTATGTATTAATTTTAAATCAAACACAGATTTTTTGAGTCTACTAAGTTGTACTTTATTAACAAAAAACACATAAAAAATTATATTGTGACAATTGTTTCGCCTTGTTAGGGCATTATCAAATGAATGAATGAATTTTTTATGTGTTTTTTGTTTATAAAATACAACTTAGTAGACTCAAAAAATCTGTGTTTGATTTATTGGTTTTACTTGAATTTTTGTTATTTTCCTTTAAATAACGATACTTTCTTTTGTTATGTTATACAGTATCAAACAGATTAATAGAAACAAAACTTTTTGCTGTTGTATTATCGTACAAAGTTTAGTAAAATTTTTTGTTTATTACTTATGTCACAGATTAATATTTAAAATAAATTCATTTGGGCTCAATCAAAGATTTCACTCTTCATGATGTCGGTTCATAAGGTTTTGGCACGTGGACGCCATTTTTTCGTCTTGAAACGATACCTAAATTATGGTCAAAATGAGCTTTTCCACCGTAGTGAAATCAAATTTGGAGAGCCGATTCTTACAGATTGCCAATAGATTTTCAATAAGGTTTAATGTCTGGCAAAATTCTTGACTAGTTCAACACAGTTCATTGTTTTTGTGTGGCAGGGGGTTAAATCCTGCTGAAATATTCCATTACCATTTGACCCTCATTTTTGTATCTCTGGTAGTAACTTTTCCAGTAGAATTGGGTGATACTTCTCGCTATTCATCACGTCAGTCACTGAAAAAAGCAGCCTTGGTCCATAATACGAGGAACACCCCCAAAACATTTTTTTAGAGGGTGTTGTAAATACGAAAAAAATTGTTTCAATTAATCTGTTCGATACTGTACTTTATTAAACAATTTGGTATTTATTTTCCCTTTAATATATTCTTTGACTGTTACGATACACGTTGATTCAAGACGTCTTTAACTTCCCGAGTACTTTTTTTTAAATTTTGACTTGTGAAGGTTACAAGGTCTTGCAAAAACAACTTGTACAAAAAATACTTGATTTTTGTTACAGTTTAATTAATTTTATCTTAAGGATTAGATATCGTACTGTGGATTAGACCAAGTAATTATTTAATAGTTTACTAACTTTAGAAGCGCTGTATAAACGTTATTCCATATTTAGTCCTCTCGTTGGATTTGGATAATATTAATACTACAACCAGCTGTTTTCATTCCCTTGTTAAGGATTAAATTGCTTTTCTAGTTCGTAACGTAATCCTTTAATATTAATTTTAGTTACAAACATAGACATATATCTTAAAATAACTTTTGCTCATATTTTTTACGAATTTAATTGTGTTGCAAAAACTCAATACTTTTTACTTTTAAATAAATAAATAAAATATGATTTATTTTTTACATAAAATATTTTATAACAATAATAACGATAAATATTAATTAACCGGATATTTCTTAGATTTAAAAGTGAATAAGTATATACATTTTTATACTTTTTTTTTTGATAATTTTTTGGTTTTGGTAAATTATTCTAATAAAAAGGAGATTTATCAACCGCGAAGTAACTGTTACGATAGCCAGTATATAATATATTCCGCTTTATATTGACGAAATAAACCCCGCAGTAAATTTCATTTTGTATTCAAAGTCTACGAAATTCAATAAATCATCAAGTTTTACATAAAAAGAGGATAAGATTGTTTATGAAGATCAATTTTTGTATGCATGTGATGCATTTTTTTCCTTGCAGCCGTCGTTAAGCTAAAAGATGGAAATAAATATGCATATAAGTGTGTAGGGCAGTGGTTGTGAAACTTTTTGAAGTCAGGGAGTACTTTCGATCATTTGGGAAATTCGCGGCATACTATACATAAAACTTAAGATCCAAAAAATATACAAAGATAACTTATATTAAAAATAAAACTGATAATTTGATGACAGACAAGTAAACAATTACATTCACTTAAAAAAATACATTTCATTCAAACCCTTATCCGCATCCAATGGTGCATAGGGTACTGCATCATATAAACCCAGTGTTATCTTGATCGTTAATACATGAAGTAAAGGTGATCAGGCCTCCACTTCCGGTGCTAGTCCAAGGTATTATTGAATAAATAAAAGAGTGAAAAAACCACTTTTATTTATTTGTCCCACCCTGAGAATCGAACCCGGGACCTCCAGTGCGGTAGCCAAGCGTGCTGACCATTACACTACGCACGCGGACAAACATAAAAATACATTAAAATATAAATAATCCAATGAATGTTTTTACGTTTAAAATTATTTAATGTGACACCTGAAGTAGTCGGTTTCTACAAATTTCAGCGATATTAGGTCTAATATTTGATATAGCTACGCTCATTTCATCATCCGAATTGCTAAGCCAAGGTTCACAAATCAAGGATCACAATTCTTCCAATGAACTTACCATTGATAGAGCGCCTTATGCACACACATAACTCCCATGATATTTTCAATTGTTCTAAGTATGATGTTATATAATAGAATTAAATATATATTGACCGCTGTTGTGAGGTAAGCGCACACAACTTCACTTTGCAAGGGTGCTGCCATCTAGCCATTATATTTGCAACTCAAATCGCAGAGTAAATGAGCCAATATCAAATTTTGGTTTTCATAATTTCGCTGAGCACTTGCAACAAGCTCTCGAAGCACCGTTTAAGAACCACTGGTGTAGGGTGTTCTTTTCTCGGAAATATCATAGATATGTACACAAGACACAAATGACTATGAATAAGAGGGTAAACATGGAGGCGGTTTTCTCTCTTCCGTTCCACCCCTATGTGGGGGGCTATTTACATTTTTATGGCTGCACTCGTTTGGTATCAGAAGGTTACCACAAGAGACGGGAGATCACTAAATGGGGTTCGGATATCTGATGTGCCCGCCGAGAAGGAACGTTTGGGCCATTTTCCCACTACATTTTAGCAAAGGTAAAAGAAGCAGCCAATTCTCAGAAAGGTCTCCATAGAAAATTCGCGGAATATCGTATTTAGACTTACAACCATACGCTGATTTCCTTTTAAAATCGGAAATACGGTCAAAATGAGATACAAAAACATGATTTTGGTAAAAATTCAGCATCAGCGTTAAACATTTCTTTGTTTGTTTTCTACAAACTTGTAATTTGAAATACAGTTTTTCTTTCAGTATAGAGAAACCGAATATTTTGCAAAAATACATCTGCACGAGTGTCAAATATACATTGTTTTATTTTTTTATACAAATATTCTCAAAATTGACTGTAAATAAAAATAACTAAGTAAAGATGATGATGATGAAATTCAAAATTCGAAGGGTTGGAATAGTAAATATGTTAAGTTGCACATATTTAATCTCTGGTTGAATGTACACATTAACATCTTGCGGTAAACTCAAAAAACATATATTATTTCGAGAAATAATATATCAATATGATCCACAAAGTTAATGCTTTCAATATTCAAAACATCAAAAAACATATTTTTATTAATATTTTTTTTTTTTTTTGACATCTCATCAAAGATGAAGAAGAATATGGAAGTCTGGGCATTTACTGCCCAGACTTCCATATTCTTCTTCATCTTTGATGAGATATAAAAAAAAAATTATACGAAAATAACTCCTGTAATTGGAGATAATCCAGATTTTGTGAAAAAGTATTTGGACACACTCAAAATGTTGTAAATCAAAAAACATGTTTATTGATTTGGCATTAACTTTGTGGAAAAACGAAATGATTTTTTTTTGGAATCCAACACTCGTAAAGTTAAATCACTTTTTTCAGTAGCGTTTGAAACTACTTTTATAAGTTATGTTTTGTATTTTCACCCGTTGATGAGAAGATCTGTAGTTCGCGAAACAAGTCGTATTTACACTTTGATTGTAACTTGTTTCTCAAAAAGTGTTCCGATGCAAGTGTTTCATTTTTATACGTATACATTTATAATTCTAACATAGTCAATATATTTTTTAATTTGATATTTAATAAATAAGTATTGTTTTAAACATTATATCATTTATTTCTCTTAGATAACTCCTTCAATAATTCTCCTCCAACAACTCGAATAATTTGATTGTAAGCAAATTAAATTGGTCGGATTTATCGAGAATTCCCTTAAGTTAGTCAATAGGTACTTCTGTAGTTAGTAAATACTATAGAATACATTATGCTCGTATTATGTTACTTCATTCACGGTGTTATTCGTCTAACTAGGAAGTATAGTATATTGTGTAATGAATAGGGGAGGGTATAAATGAGCTTTATAGGTGCTTGCCATCAATCTTAAAGGAACCCTCTGTGCTAATATTTCTGAAACACCCATCGTCCTCACTCTCGTACGGGTAATCGCAGGAGAAACAGGGACGAAAACGGTATTTCGAACTGGTGAGAGAAACAAGCGCCAGGTGGAGGATGATTGGCATTAAGTAGCTCTCCAGACACGACCGACATAATATTTAATATTATTTATGCTATTTCAGAAACAGGGCCTTATTTTTGCGATAGCTGAAAATAAATACCTGTTCGCGAAGCTTTTACCCTAAATTCAATTCAATTCAAACCCTTTTCCGCACCCCAATGGTGCATAGGGCACTGCATTATATAAACACGGTGTTATTTTGATCGTTAACACATGAAGAAAAGGTGATCAGCCCTCCGCTCTAGGTACCAGTCCAGGGTAATATTGAATAAATATTAGAGTGAAAAAAATCACTTATATTTATTTGACCCCCCCCCCTAGGAATCGCACTCGGGACCTCCAGAACGGTAGCCGAGCGTGCTGACCGTTACACTACGGAGGCGGACAAACCTTTAGAGTATATTAAAATGATGTTCAGTAGGTACTACTGACAAGAAATGTAGATTTTTTTACACGTTAAACGCCAATACTAAAAAACGTCCATTTTTTAAATTCACAAAAAAATCATTCTCGGTAATTTCCTCTTCTTTATTTAGGACTTTGTCCTGTTATTCTCTGGTCCGCTACTGGGAGGTGGAAGTCCAGCTGTCTCTCAAAAGTTTAGGTGGTCTTCCAGGAGTCTGTTATCTTATGCTGCTGTCTGTTGCTATTCTCACCACTCGATCCGAACTTGCTCTTCCCACATGATTTCTTCAGAAACGTCTTCTTTCTCTTCCCCACAACGTTTTCGCACAACATCTTCGACATCGCAGTTTTTATTTTATTTCACAGTTTCTTACTCTGTCGCGGAGCGTTAGGCCGTAATGGATCGTAGAGTCTTCATTTTGGTTATTCTGAGAAGGTAAATAACTTATATTAATAATATAATATATAAACAATAGTTTATTTAATTTTCGACGATGGGTTCCATAGTTAAAGCATTTTGTATATAGCTCTGGAATAAGGTCACTGAACAGATTACTAGGTACCTAAGGTACATAAATTTACAGATAATTAGGTCAGAAGTCGGAATAATTTGCGGGTAAGTATGAGGAGATGCATGAATGTGGAAGTGTGGGATCGTTTCCAAAGATAGAAAGGTGTAGCCTTCTATTTTCTCTGCCTAACCCAGTGGAAAGGCGGCGTGTTGGTGAGTTAATTAGTAAGTAATTTATATATATATATATATATATATATATATATATATATATATATATATATATATATATATATATATATATATATATATATATATATCTATATATATATATATATATATATATATATATATGTACGTATATATAAAAAAAACTTTTTACTAGAAATATATTATATAAAGGCGTGGAAATAAAAAAAGACTATGAGTAAAATAACTAAAAGATTTTTTGATCTTAAAATTCTTTAATGGAAAACCTACAAATATGTTTATTTTATATTATAGTAACTCTCCTAATATTTTGATATTTTTCAATCTTAAAAAAAATTCTATGACACAATTAATTCACATTTTTCTACCTTATGTAGCCGATGGTGCATATGGCACTGAATTAGAAATTACTTCCGTACTTTACGGAAAACGGATTTGGTTTCAAATGGGGTCACCATAAACAAAAAACGTTTTTATACTGCTGAAAGAAAAAAATGAAACCGTTTTATTTAGCAGACGTTTGTATTTCTCCTGAAATTGAAAATGTGGTAGCATTTCGCGCCGTACACATTAAAGGCTTCACGTGTTATTTTTTTTTCTTTCAGGAATTGATGTTGAGATCATTTCCCAATTTTTTATTTGTTTTACAGAAACCTAATATTTTTTACCCAGAAAAATACTTTTTGAAACATTAAAGGAATTACTTCAAAATAATTGCCGGGATTTTTCCATCTCAGAAACGACCTTGAAGTTGTTTATTCGCCTTTGCGGGAATTATTGTTTGTCGATACTCACGTAATAAATAAAATAAAACATAAATATTTTTTTTTCTATAATCTTGTTATTTAAGGAATATAATCTAGTTGTTGGTTATATTTTAACCTGATCTGCAAAAAAATCTTCTAAATACTACTTAAGCTTCAGTTTAAGTGAAAAAGTTTAGTTTTGCTAGTAGTTTTGACGGTAGTTTTCGTTAGTTTTTCAAAACATCAGTTTTGCTAGTAGTTTTGAGGGTAGGTAAAGATTAGGTTAGTTTTTCTCAACTTTAGTTTTGCTCGTAAATTTGAGAGTAAATAAAGGTTAGGTTAGGTTTTCAAAAACTTCAGCTTTGCTTGTAGTTTTGAGGATAGGTATACTGTATAATAATAATAATAATAATAAAACCCTTATCCGCACCCCAATGGTGCATAGGGCACTGCGTCATATAAACGCAGTGTTATCTTGATCGTTTACACATGAACATGAAGGAAAGGTGATCAGCCCTCCGCTTCAGGTACCAGTCCAGGGTAATATTAAATAAATATGACAGTGAAAAAATCACTTATATTTATTTTACCCCCCTTGGGAATCGAACCCGGGACCTCCAGAACGGTAGCCGAGCGTGATTACACTACGGAGGCGGACAAAAATAGGTATACTGTATACGTTAGTTTAATTTTTAAAAAACTTTTATTTTGCTAGTACATAATTTTGAGGATTGGTACAGATTAGGTAATGTTTTAAAAATCATTAGTTTCGCTAGTATTTTTAAGTTCTAGGTAGTGTAGGTATAGGTAGTAAAGATCTCTAAAAATCTCTTTTTTTATTGAATTTTTTGTGACAAAATCACAATTCAACATATTTTGTGAATTTGAGAATTTTTTATTGAAATCCAACCAAATAATAATAACTCAATCTTTGAATTTGAAAAAAATTAATAACTCAATCTTTGAATCAAGAATTCTGTTTACAACATTTTGAGTGTGTCCAATTCTGTTTGCCTAGGGTTCACACAAAAAGGGAAAAATCAAATAATTTCCAGTCTTCTGAGTGAGGGGTACCTTTTGACACAGGTTCTGCATAGCCTGCTTTATTTTCTTTAACGTAAAACTAGCTACCCTCCGGCATTACTGAAACTCGTAGAAAGGTGGAACGCAAAAAGCGTTGTGGTAAAATTACGAGAAAGCAATATTCTTTGAGAAACATCTGAGATTGTTTACTAATGAACTGAACAGAGTAATTTTTTTCGTCCAATATACTGAAAAAGTAGGTTAATCAAGTACCAATCATCATTAAAAAATATAAAAAAATAGATTTATTTAAGGATTGAACACTTTTCACATTATTTCTTTGAGAGGTATTTTTTTAAATGTTTTTTTTACGTTTTAACAATGATGAAGAATATGAAAGCCTATCACTGACTGGTTAAAGTAATTACTTGACAATGTACAACATTCACCATTCTACCCATGATTGTAAACCACTTTACTCAAAATTTTGGAATTCCTACATACATATGTCATTTATCTCATGACACTGTACGTGTAAGTTCACTAGAGCCATCTTTGGCTGGATAAAGAATGTTATCATGGGTAGAATGATGAATATCGCACGTGTGTAAAGTAAACACTTAAACAGCCTATTACAGGTCATAAGTCCTATAAAAACCCAACCTTCCATATTCTTCTTTATCTTTGTTGCGATGTTAAAAAAATCCTAAGTGGACAAACCTAGATTTGTGAACACGTATTTGAACACAGTAAAAATGTCGCCGATAAATATATTTTGTGCCAGGAAAATTTCATGTTTTAAAAACCTACAACTTCACTCTCAAAAACCTTCATTCACTGCTTGACACTGTTAGACATTTCCTTTTTTCGAGAAAAATATCAAGAAAAAAAAACGATAATAATTTAGTTCGACATCGATTTGTCGGATGAACTTGTCCGACGGAGCGTTGTCGCTAGAAGAAATTTTCCATTAAGCTGTAAAAGCATCGAGAAAAACGACAAAATCTCAAGCAACGGTAGAGAAAAGTTGTAATACATTTTATGACTAGACAAATTTTGGTGCCGACCCCGTGAAGTGAATTGGTGCTTGTGACTGAGAAATAATTATGTCGAAAATATTCCAAAAAACTTCATAAGATAAAGAGATCATATAAAAACTATTACTGCGTCAATCTAATAAAGATTAATAAAGTATTTTAAATAAAAAATAAATCTTTATCAATGCAAAAAAAGTTAAAATAACTACTAAATGGAAAAAAACCCAGATTTTTTATGTACACACTGAAAATTTTGTGATAAATCAGTTGGCAGTACTACAACAAAGCTGGATTCTTTTAACCCATAACCGCACCCAATGGTGCATATATCACAAAATAATATAGAAGCAGTGTTACCTGATGTTTGAAACACCAAGGAATGGTGATCAACTCTGCGTTTCACGTACCAGTTTAGGGTATGATGGAATAAATATAAGAGATAAGAGAAAATATAAGAGAAAAATCAGTAATATTAATTTCAATCCCCCTAGTAAACGCACCTGGGACCTACACCACTTCACACATATATATATATATATATATATATATATATATATATATATATATATATATATATATATATATATATATATATATATATATATATATATATATATATATATATATATATATATATATATATATATATATATATATATATATATATATATATATATATATATATATATATATATATATATATATATATATATATATATATATATATATATATATATATATATATATATATATATATATATATATATATATATAAATATATATATATATATATATATATATATATATATATATATGTATATATATATATATATATATATATATATATATATATATATATATATATATATATATATATATATATATATATATATATATATATATATATATATATATATATATATATATATATATATATATATATATATATATATATATATATATATATATATATATATATATATATATATATATATATATATATATATATATATATATATATATATATATGTTTAAATATAACATCGGGTTATGGTCATTATTCCCAAGATTAATTAAACTATTAAAGGTCAATTTATCATTTTTCGTGAATTGTAGATTACCCAAGTAAAGTTCTCGTTATACATGACTGTCAGTTTCAGGAAAAAAAAATTGTGATAAATATGCTCATGATATAATGGTATAAATATTTTTATTTTCCTTATAAATGCGACGAGTTTAATATCCCAAACATACGTTGTCAATGTTTGACAGACGATTAAACCACAGATATTTTTTACATGGCAGATTTTTGGTTTATCTCGCGGGTCGATATCAGCTCAGAGTGAAGGAAAAAGTTTTAAATACACGTTTGCTGATATCGTGGATCATAAAAATGTACATATTTCGACGGCAGGAAAGCAAATTGATGTAACTGCCAAAAACAGTTTTTCAAATTAATCAAAAACAGACCTGAGATTTTGACGCAGTTTAAGTAAAATAAAAATTCAATATTTTTTTAGGGCTATATGTTTACATACAGTATCGAACAGATTAATTGAAACAATTTATTTCGTATTTTCAACACCCTCTAAAAATATTTTTTGGGGGTGTTCCTCGTATTATGGACCAGGGCTGCTTCTTTGAGTGACTGAGATGATGAATAGCGAGAAGTATCGCCCAATTATACTGGAAAAGATAGTACCAGACATACAAAAACGAAGGTCAAATGGTAATGGAATAATTCAGAAGGATTTAATCCCCTGCCACAAATCCAAAAAAATAATGAAATCCTTCACACAAAAACAATGAACTGTATAAGACTGGTCAAGAATTTTGCCAGACCTAATTGAAAATATATCGGCAATCTGTAAAAATCGGCTCTCCAAAATTGATTGCACTACGGTGGAAAAGCTTATTTTGTCCATAATTCAAGTATCGTTTCAAGACGAAAAAATGGCGTCCACGTGCCAAAACCTTATGGAATAGATGCCAAGGGGAGTTTCGATTGAGCCCAAATGAGATCAAATAAATTATAACATAGAATAAATTATACAGTGTTTTAGGTAGAAGTAATAAAAACACTCTCCTTATCATCTATTGTTTACTTTGTGTAATACGACATTTATAAACAATTATTTGTGACTGCCGGTTTTAAAAATTATTCGATTACGATTTGATATTTGTATTAAAAAAAAATGCAAACAAAATATTTTAAAACAAATGTCAAATCATAATAATTTTATTTTAATGACATGATAAAGAGAGTGTTTTATTACCATACCACAAATTAGTCAATGATTTTAACATACAAAAAAGTAATCTAAATTCAGTAATAGATCTATAAACCTTGTATATAATAAGAAAGGTAAATAATAAATATTTACTTCAATCTAAAAAAATCTGTGGAAAAACATAGCATTCGCTCGATGGGTAATATCAGTTTGTTCCTTCCACATTGTTATAGGAAATCTTTAAGTATTCAGTTGTTCGTGTATTTGATGGTATATTTCAGCACACTGCCATACTATTTCAATGATTCAAATATTTTTTTAGTTTATCCAAAACCATGGAATTACGTTAATTTACTTTTCTGTCGACAATTTACATAATATGTTGTAGGTACACGATTAGCGAGCGGCCATTTAGATTTAATCTCAGCTAAATTCTCTGCATTTGTAGGATTCAGTATAATACGCTCGAGTTTGTTAGTTTTAAATAATGGGTGGCTACATAGATATATTTAATGCTAAAATATCAGCTCGCATGTGAACAAACGACCAGATTTGTGAAGGTTTAATGCTACCAAATGCTTCGAACTGGGGAAGCCAGCCACATGCTCGTGCCTAGGATTATACACGGTGCAGGAAAACATTTCAGAAAATAAAAAATTATAAATTTATTTACACATTTTGACATCTCAACATAGATAAAGAAGAATATGGATGTCTGGGTATTTTTCATTACGTGATCACTTTACACACATCTAACATTCACCATTCTATACATGATTGACAACCACATTAATTATTTTTTTGGAACTCCTACATGTATGTATCATAAATCTCAGTCACTTTATGTTTCAGTTTATGGCAGCATTTATGATTAGGTTTTATTTAGCCGAGTATTTTTTTTGTATTTATTTATAATTTTGCCCAGTTCCAAAAAACGTCAGGACTGATAACAATATTTGATATATTTTCATATAAATTTTTATTTGTTTGAGTGATTTTTGTTATTTAAAGGAATGCTGTCCGCCCAATTAACAAAAATATAAAAGAAGTTTTAAAAAAGTCACTTACAGTATTTGAAAATGATGCAGAATGCATCGAAACACGTGTCATAGTAGATTTTAAGAAATAGTGGTATTTACTAAGTAAAACATTAATTAAAAATAAAATAAAAGTAAATAAAATAAAAGTACTCTAGATTTAAATAAGCCCCCAACGGTGTACAGGGAACCGTGTCGAATTATAACTTGCTTAATTATACTAATGGATCTAATTGACACACCATCACGCCGCTTCCCCTTAGGTATAGACGTGGTATGGCATACCCCTTAGGTATGCCATACCACTCTGTCATTGCAAATATTTCTCGCCTCTTACAAATGCATGCATCTCCTCATACATACCGGCTGATTTATTCGACTCCTGACCAATGGATTTAGCAGTGGAATATATGGTTTAATTTTTTTTTATTAATTTTAATTAACTTATGAAAGGAATCTAACAACAGTGTATATACATATATATATATATATATATATATATATATATATATATATATATATATATATATATATATATATATATATATATATATATATATATATATATATATATATATATATATATATATATATATATATATATATATATATATATATAAATATATAAATATATACATATATATATATATATATATATATATATATATATATATATATATATATATATATGTATATATATATATATATATATATATATATATATGTATATATATATATATATATACATATATATATATATACCTATATACATCAACATGCATGCAACATGGCTGTTCAACATTAATTTTGATAGGTGAACGTTACAGAAGTGTATAAAGTCATCCAAATGCCAGGTCGAAAGCCCTAGAATGCTCAGACCAAAAAAAAATCCGGATAAAAACGATAGATGGTTCGTCTCATAAAGAGACACCTTCAAATTTATTTTTTATGTTTTGTTTCTTTTATTTGGAAATTTTACAGAAAAGTTACATAAATACATTAACATTAATGAGTAACAAAATAATTATATAAAACAAAAATTATCAACAATACGAGTATACATATGAAATAAAATATAATTCTGGGGTACCGTATGTCTCATATAGATATATGACAACGTAACATAATACAGTACACACATAGTACCTATAGACCTCTACATATGTGCATGGCTATTGTATGGTCATGTTACCCCTACATATGGGGAGGTTCTATCTTTATTCTGCTCCAGGGAATTTCAAAATGTATTACCAGTAGATCGTCAGTTGTCGCTAAGTGATAGGAAAATTTGTTGTTTGGGACAACTTCGTGATTTTTCCTTTCACCTGTATTAAATATTAAAAATAAATGGTATAAACCTATTAAATCTATTTTTTCAGCCTTTAGGACAAAGAACCAAAGATTATCAGTCAAAATATAATATTACACCTTCGTTTACATTCTCGTTTGGCAGTAAAATTCTTCAATCTTCTCTCCTTCTCGTACATAATCTATTTCTCATAAAATACTTTTATTCCTAGACCCAAATGTCTAGAACGCAAAAACGATCATCTTGCCTTTATATAATCAAGTTAACACAGCGTGCGTTACATCACCATATTGCGAATGTGGACAAGATATAGGGGATGCAAGCCAATATATTCTTTCAGTGTCCGTTGACAACAGATAAGGAGAACTTTCTAAATACCTTAACACGGGCAGGAATCCGAATTCCCACCCAAGTATCCACCCTTCTTTCTGAACCTAATTCTAAAATTGCGGGCATAATTTCTAAAATGATAAAGCTAAACGCATTTAAACTATGAAATTGTGTATTTATTGTTATTATTATTTTCTATCATTTTTTGTTTGTTAATATAAAGAAAATTTGACACTGGCAGAAACATCCTTTCACTGGGTATCTGCCAAATAAATAATTATAAAAAAAAATAAACACAGCGATCCAATGCGGTACTATTGAAATAAACATAAAAATGTGTAATTTTATGTTAAATAGTGTCAGAGAATGGTCATTCAAGAAAATGAGTATTTTAAAACCGTTTGATTGTTTGGCTATGAGCCATCGATCTATATATTATCCCAAAAATTGCTTTATTGATGCACTCTCATTTGTTAATTCCATCTAAAGTTCGTGTGTTTGTGTATTTTTATTTGTTTTTTTTTTCTCTGATACTCTCATCGTACGCTACTACTCGCTAATTAAGCAATTTTTCAATATTTATATTATAGTCTTAAAATTGAAATCCTTAAAATTGTATAGCTACATAAGGACCGTCAGTCCATTTGATCTTCACATTCGTTAAAAATGCCATAACTAGGCGAAAAAATTGTCACAATATTAATTTTTTATGCATTTTTGTTAATAAACTACAACTTAGTAGATTCCAAAAATCTGTGTTTGATTTAAAAATTAATACATAAATTAAAACGGAGTTCTACAAATTAAACGCCAGATCAATAAACAATGATTTTACTTATTTTCTCTAAAAATGTTTGTAAAACATTACACTACAAAAAAATTCACGTTTTATATAAAATACAAACAAAAATATTCATAAAGGTTAAATAATTACAACGTGTCTTTACACATTATTTTCTAGAACGGATATAAAATGAAAGAACATAAATTGAAGTGGGATTAGTTTCTCACGGGTAGCGAATTAAATTCCTCTTAAATAGGCTACAAAGTGAAAAGTTATTAATAGACTTTCTTGAATTCTATCAGCTTCTATATTTGTTCCACTTAAATCGGCTTACGGCATTTAAAAACAAAAAAATATATGTACCTTTTAAAAGCTTTATTAAATGAAAACATTCAAAATAATGAAATCAGTCAAACATTTTAAGGGAGATTGGTGGATGGAAAGGGATGATAGAAGAGACAATTTATTTATTTATTTATTTTATTTATTCGGGAATAGTACAGCTTACATATAAAAAAATGATATAAAACAATAGTTACATTAACAATAATAAACATTACATTACATTAACAAAAAATAGTTACGTTTAACAATTCCACATTTATGTTATAAAACTATTAAAAAACATCAGAGATTAAACAAAAAACAAAAAAAGGGTATTATATAAAATAATAGATTTAGCAGGAAGGAGAACAATTTAGAATTAATCCAACGGTACATATCCATATTTTATTTTATTTATTTAGAAATTTAATAGAACATTTACATAAATACATTTACATTAATGAATAACAAATAAAACAGGTAATTTTTATATTCCAATTACAAAATTTCACAATTGTTAAATGAGTTAAAAGTAAACAGCAAGAATAAAATACAGCAAAAGTAAAGAAGATTAATAGGCAGACATAATTTAGAGTTAAAGTAAAAATAATAATAATAAAAAAAAACATAAACAGTTGAGAAGAGCAATAAAGTAAAAATAAGTGCTATAAGGCAAAAAAAAATTGTAAACATATAAAACAGAAAACATACGCAACAGATACGTAGCTATTCATATATTGATACTTAGCATCAATACATAAATATCTCCTATGTGAACTAACCTAGCGATGTAAACAAAAATTTAGACACACTTCAATGTAAAAATGTAAAATGCACTTATATTTCAAGTACAAAAGTTTTAGACAGTGTGGATGGCAGGTAGCCTTGGCTGGCAGGTACCCTGGGCACTGATATTTTTCAGCAACCAAACCAAATATAAAATCAAAACAACAATTTTTTTTTTCATTTCAGACATCTCGGAACTCAAAGAGTTCAACTTCAAAGAGTTTCAACCGTGTAATCCATGACAGCGAATTTTGTTAACCTTAAAATTTTTAATATCTTTTTAAAAGTTTTTCTTGCTAAAGTTTAGGACTGTGATCTGATTTATTACGAATAAAAGTATTTTTAGTAACTCACAGTGCTTTTATGTGAACCAACACTCAAAGCATCTTTTCTCAATTTTATTTTACGTACTTTATAATACATATTTTATATATTTATATTTACTTTTATTCACTTTCTTAATTTACACGTTTGACTGTATGTATGTCATCGAAGTATTAGTTTTTTATTATTTATTTTTTACTAAAGGAAATCATGCAGCTTAAAATAAAATAAAATGAATTTAAGAATTATACTGACAATTCTAGATTCCTTTGTTAGTTTATATGTATACGGAAAATAAGTATGTTTAATTTTTATAGTTTTTTTGACATCTTAACATAGATGAAGAAGAATAAAAAAGTCTGGGTATTTATAGGGCTGTCATAGGCTTGTTAAGTGATAAAATCTTTAAAATCGCTTGTCGACCCCTGCTTTTCAGAAACTTAATTTTACCAAATATAATTTGTATTTTATAATTTTGCCAGACAGATGTAACGTGAAATTGATAAACATTAGACATATTTACCCTGTTTCTATTAGATTTCCTGATTGCCAAACTCATTTGACTTTTAAACTTAAGCAGTCTTTTGATGTTTACAAATCATGATGAATTTTTCCTGGAAAAGTCGAATAATTCCTACCTCAAAGCGGAACGTCAATATCCATTTGGTGACACACCACCGCACCGGTCCATTAGCGTAATGAAAACATAAATTCTATCGGGATTTTATACTCATCCTTTCATCTATTTCATATTGGTGATAGGATTGACTGAATGCGAAATTAAAAGTTACGGCAATATGTAACATACATAAATTTATTTTATTTCGCTTTGTGATAAAATGTGATGAAATTGTAAAAGAAAAAGAATTGTTTTTTTACCACTTGAGTTTATTTATTATGATGACTAGTTTCGGAAGCTATTCTTCCATCTTTAGGTCTGAATATAAGCAAAAACATAATAAATAATTATCTGTTTCATAAATAAGGATAGATATAAGTTAAGGAGAGAGTGGGTTACCCAAGGATACTCAAAGTTTGAAAATAAAGGAAAAATGCAAAGCAAAGGTGAACAATTTTGAAACTAACTACCTCTCTCCTTATTTATATAACAGATAATTATTTATTATGTTTTAGTTTATATTTAGACTTGAAGATGGAAGCATACATTCCGAAACTAGTCATAATAAAATAAACTGAAGTGTACTGAAGTAAGTAAAATAAAGTGAAGTATAAACTGAAGTATGTATATTCTAAAAAATATGTTATATACATTATTTTTTTAAAATCGGACACGAACAGACATGTGACCTGTCCGGTAATCTCCGGTGGAATGAATTCTGTGGAATAAATTGCGAATATCCCGTAAAGAAAAATAGATATAAGAATATAGAAATAATGAGAGAAGAACTCAACTGGTTTACCTATAAAAAGATACTTATACACATATAATATGCTTATTTTAATATAAATAAATTATAAAACCGTAAAATGCCCAAATTTGAAGAATTAAGTAGTTTTAAATATAATTTTTCACAAATATATTACTAGAAATAAGAATAAAATAAGACTGTAATTAACTAAAAAACTGAGTAGAAAAATTGAATTATGTATAAGGGTTTGCAAATGTATGATGAGATTCCTGAATGTATGAAAAATGAAAAGAGTCTTAAAGAATTTAAAAAGAAAGGATTTGTATACTGCACAATGTAAATATACATACATGTGATGTAAAAATAAAGTGTTAAAAATAGTTTATATTAAATGTAATATAAGCTGGCTAAAGACATAAAATAAAATAAATTTAGATACATAAATATATACGGCTTCGTAGTAACGCGTTTGGCCACCGTGCAGGTTAGAAAAAAGAATTACGATTTAAAAAAATTCTAACTAACTTTACGTTATTCCCCTCTATTACTTATTGACTATATCGCAGTCGCACAGGAGAAAGTGACCAACTAACAAAACGTAAAATGTTCAGGAGGGGCATTTAAGTCACTTTTGCTCGGCAACAAAATAAACATCGATGCAGTTAGTCATTTTTAACAAGTCAATATATTATACTTGTTTTATTATATGTACAATATACTATTTTTTGACATCTCATCAAAAATGAAGAAGAATATGGAAGTCTGGGCATTTACGGGGCTGTCGACCTTCATAGGCTGGTTTAAGTGATCACTTTACACACGTGTAACATTCACCAATTCTACCCATTATTGACAACCACACTACTCAAATTCTTGGAAGTTCTGTATATATGAACCAATTTAGAAACCTTGTTCTTGAATCACTAGAACTTTACTAGAGGCATCTATTGGTGAGATGAAAAGAAACTTTTTATTGAGCAGAAACTCTTTTATTAGTATGTAAGGTCCGAATCCTGGATTATAATTTCTTGTTCTAATACAATATACTAATATGAATATATTGTACTTCCAAGTTTAAAATCGCTTTGGGATTTTTCAGGGCAATATTAAGATAGTAAGATATGAAATAGCCAATAATCATATTTTTGTAAAAAATGCACTTGGTCACTTTCTCCTGTATGACTACGATATATAGATTTAAAATCTCCGAACTATGCAAATCCCATGGTGGACATATATTTGGAAAACTATAAAACTGTGTTTTATACTGAAACGTGATCTATGGTGTTTGAAGACAGTTTTATTAAAACAAAAGTGTAAACAATGTTCTGCATGCTTGGGAATACGAGTACATTTTCATGTACCAACATAATCAATAAACACTTTCGGAGAATTTTCTGACGAGAAAATGATTGAAACTTGGTGAAGAATATTTTGTATGCTTAAAATCAGGGCTGTCAGATGATATTTGTTATAATAATAAGCAAAGTAAAATCTTTTGGTTATTTTTACATTATTATTTTCAAATAATACGGTAAATTTAATAGATTTATATTATCCACTGACACTTTGTGATGGAATTGCATTTTTAATATATTATTAGATTAAAACCAATATATTTAGCTTTTCCACTTTATTTTAATTTGGCCAGCGACCGGGTTTCGTCTTTACCGACATTATCAGACCAGTCTGATGATGTCGGTAACGATGAAACCCGGTCGCTGGTCAAATTAGAATAAAGTGGAAAAGCTAAAAATATTGGTTTTAATCTAATAATATATTACGGTTAATTTAGTTCAAAGATGTACCAATGTCACCAAAAATATGTAAACTCATTAAAATATTATTTGCGATTAATTGTTTCCAAGTAGGAGTAATAGAATTAGAAAATCATTTACATGGGAAGTATTCAGATTTATTAAGACCTCATTAAGTTTTAAATAATATTTTATTTATTGATTTGGCGTTATTTTTGTGGAGTATCATAATGATTTACTATAAAAATAAAACGCTTCAATCAGTTCAAAAAGTGGTCTCATGCTCAAGTATTTTATTTAAGAAATGGCATTGGTGAATTATTTTTTTAAATTATACGAATTGTGTTTTAAGAGAGAACCTGTTATGTTTTTTCTTGTTTTTTTTTTTAATTATTTTAGTTACCTTTTTTTTCTTTTACCTTGAACATAAAAAATTAAAACATATTTGTTGTTTTTTTTTTTTAAATCTAAGCAACCTCATTTCATAATTTACATGACCCATCTAGTATCACATTAGCTTGAAATAATATTTATTAAACGTGAAATTTAAGAAATAATCTAAATTTCTCAACCCTGCTTTATATCATATATCATGCTCGTATGTGTATAGATACTTGGCTGACAGCACAATATGGTTATTTCATAGAAACACGATACACGTGGTGCCATTTGGGTAAGGAAAACAGCAGGAATGTAATTGATATTGAAAGACGGAAGTATCTAAATATCATACCAGAAATATATAAGGAAAATCAAAATATTACAATGCCACAAAGTAATCGTGTAACAGAATATAGGAAACCGTTGAATTTTGAAGAGGTTTCTATTGTAGTGTCTATTCTTAAAGTATCAAATCATGATTTTAACTAGAATGTTGGATAAATTCCCAGAAGGAATTATGAAAGCTGTTTTTTTAAAGCCCTTTTTATGAATACCGTTGTCAATGAAAAAGTATAATTGGATTTACGAGTTTGGTAGAGTGGAATCCATGCATGTTTTGGGCTCTGTAGAAGCACCCTTTTTTGTACATTCCGAAGCTAATTACATGTCACGCACATTCCTCTATCGGTACAACTTTTGGTGCTTGAGTTGAACAAATGACTCGCACAGCCCGAGATCGATTATTTTAGGACAATGTGTTTAAAATAATTCCACGGGATTTTCACCTATTTCTACATATCGCTCACTCCTTTCAACTACGCCATATATAAAAAGTTTTTAAAGTTTAAAAATATTATATAAAGTTTAAAAAATAAATATCAAGTACTTATTGAACTTTTTACTGTGCAACAGATCTTTAAAGGTACATGCACAACTAAATATGCACAACTGAAAATTGACGATGTTTGATATATGACGATGCTGCATCGTCAATTTTCAGTTGTGCATGTTTTCAGAATGCCCAGAAAATGTAGGGTAGACTGGGTACGGTTGAAACAAAGGACGGTTGAAACAGAGCAAATATCTTGCAAACCGTATGCGGTAGGGTGAAGGGTCCAAGGGACGAACAAAGTGGACAACAAGTTCAAACACAAATATCAGTGTTGCATCGCTCGCCGCACTGTGCAGTTGCTTGTAGGAGGTCCTATTGTATTTTGATAACCAAAAGTAAGTATTTTTGTTCTGAGAATTTTCCTTTTATTACGGTTTCTATTGAAACGATATTATTGAAAATGATTTCGTGTTTGAAATGAAGCTTGTAGAACACAATATAGTGATTAGTTTTAATGTGCCATTATTGTTAACATTACTATTTTCTGTTTTCCACCTAAAGGAGGGGTTGGGGACGGTTGAAACATTTTTTGTGGGTACGGTTGAAACAACATATTTTTTCAGTTTTCCTGTTTTCTAGATGCCGAAAGTACGCGCAAGAAAGACTCCGAGAGGAGAGGTCGACTTGTCGAGGTATACATACGCTGATGAGGAGGTTAAAGCAGGAGATTCACTGCGAAAAGCGTCGGAAAAGCATGGATTAAACCACTGTTCGCTCATTAGATATATACGAAAGCGAGATGCATCTGGTGAAGAAGAAAATGGGATATGAACCCCACAATGAAGTTTTAAATAAATAGCAGGAGCAAGAGCTTGCAAAATACTTGCTACTAAAAAAAAACAGAGAAATAAGAGATAAGAAAGGAGCATGAAATAAGATTGAAACGGATGAAAACTAAGTAAGTGAAGAAGAGATTGGATGGAGGAAAAAGTAGAAGGATCGTTAAAGGAAAAAATAATCATAATACGCAACAGGAATCATCATCAAAAGAGGACGAGTGCTATTGTCTTGTTTGTCTGTCACTGTATTCAGAGAGCAGATCCGGTGAAAAGTGGATACAGTGCACCACTTGTAAACTGTGGGCTCAAGAAGATTCCACAAAAGGTGGTCTTAGCTATGTTTGCCACAATTGCGACTCGGAATGATCCCAAAGCTAGATTTCCGCTTGATTTATGACTAATCAAAATGACAGAAGTGTTTCCTTTTAGTTTATTCACAGATTATTTTCGTTCGATTTGTTTTTTTTTTAAATGCCATTGTTTTTAGTTGTTTTTGTTCATTACATATCTGTAGACTGATTAATATTGTCATGCGGTGCCATAATTATTTATAACACAAAAATAAATAATGAATAAAACGTCTTACAAAATTAAATATTGATTTATTTGCGTGTGTTTCAACTGACCCCAATCACTGTTTCAACTGCCCCTGGTATGGGGACGGTTGAAACAAATCGGATATATTTTTTAAATTTGATCTGCCACTAAAAATAACACACCGGGTACTGAAATAATACTTCCCATTAGTAGACAGAAACACGGTCTTGTATTTAATGCATCTTCATCATCGCTTGACTTGTAAAGAGCAATGCTATGGACAATATAAGCAAAATTGTTTCAACCGTACCCAGTCTACCCTACTATATCCTAGCAAAAGCGGCATGTTTTTAACTTAATATTTACCTGCTACAAGGCAAAAAGTGTTGTTTTCGCATTTTGAAGAAAGAGTATTCTTTAATTTTTTGTTTTTAATTCTAAATAATTTTCAAATGGAGAAAAAACATTCAGGTTTTACCTAAAAAGATCTGCCGCACAGTAAAAATTTCAATAAGTGGCTTGATGTATATTTTAAATGCATTACATTATTTTTTTAAACTTTAAAAACGATCTCCTGAAAAATCTTTTTTTTTTATTTATGACGTTGTTGAAAGGAGTGAGCGAATTGATTCTATTCAGTTAGTACTGCAAACCACGAGTAAATCTACGGCAAGAAAATCAATACGTGCGAACAATTTATGTTTACTCTGAATTCTACTGTAAATTGAAAACGTGAATTGTTACACGAATTAAGGTCGACACACACTTCACTGACAGTAGAAAATAATAAAATTATTTTACATAAGTTGAATCATGTATAAATTTAATTTTTTTCCTTACTGGGCTCTTAGTAATGGATACTTTATTTATCGGACTGTATCGGATTTTTACGATATTAACTTGATTCTTGTTTTATGTATTAATTGTAAAATCAAACACAGATTTTTCAGTCAACTAAGAGACTTTCGTTTAAAAATGCCATAACTAGCAGAAACAATCGTCACAATATTAACTGTTTTGTGTTTTTAAACAATAAAATACAACTTAGTAGACTCTAAAAATCTGTGTTTGATCAATTTAAACGGAGCTCTACAAAATAAACGCCAAATCAATAAAAAAATTGTTATTTAAAAAAAACCGTCATTCATTTCTTCGTTCTCAATTTTTAGGTAAAGAAACAAAATATATTTGATGGGATGGAAGTACAGGACCTCAAGGTAAAAGAAATTACTGCTATAAGGGAAAATAAACAAAAAAGGAGTAGCAAAAGATAGTATTAATTATGAAGAGATGAAAGGGTGTAGTAGAAATATCTACGATTCTTGAGATTGTATGATTATACTCTTTAAACTGAAAGCTACAGGAAACTTTAAGCCACTGAGCGGAAAGATACATTTGGGGAGAACTATAAAGAATATCAAACGTTTTGATTCATGTAAATTATTATTTTGATATGATTTTTTGATATCTCATCAAAGATGATTCTACACATTATTAACATCCACACTACTCAAATTCTTGGATGTTCTTTTTATATATGAACCAATTTTTTAAACATTCTTCTTGAATCACTACAACTTTACTAGAGGCATCTATTGGTGAGATGAAAAGAAGCTTATTATTGAGCTGAAACTCTTTTATTAGTATGTGAGGTCCGAATCCTGGATGATATTATTTTGAATTTTTGAAAATAATTACGTCATATGTTTATGACGTATTCTAGGATACCACAAATGAATTAATTTTATGTAATATCTAATTCAAATAACTTTGCATATTTTTATATTGGATATTTAGATTGTTTGAATATATTTTTATACAATGCCGTCAGCTATGTTGGGGTTGGACTTAAAGAAATTGAAATTGAGTGAAATATAATATACATAATATGTTTACTTACGGTATCTGCGTATTATGGTTACATTGTAATGTTTGTTTGAAGAGCATATATAACAATGGCATGACAATATGTATTGTGTGGTGATGACGGATCACTGATTATCTGTTCCTCCCTTATGATTCGACCACACGGTAAGTCGTATAACGAGTAACTATAGGGAATTTAGTATTTGACGTAGTTTTATTCGGAAACCAATTTTCATTGAAATATCAGTTCGACGCGGTGATTTGAATTAATTTGATCGTTAAGTGAATGCAAGGTGATATACATATATATATATATATATATATATATATATATATATATATATATATATATATATATATATATATATATATATATATATATATATATATATATATATATATATATATATATATATATATATATATATATATATATATATATATATATATATATATATATATATATATATATATATATATATATATATATATATATATATATATATATATATATATATATATATATATATATATATATATATATATATATATATATATATATATATATATATATATATATATATATATATATATATATATATATATATATATATATATATATATTTATATATATATATATATATATATATATATATATATATATATATATATATATATATATATATATATATATTATATATATATATATATATATATATATATATATATATATACATATATATATATATATATATATATATATATATATATATATATATATATATATATATATATATATATATATATATATATATATATATATATATATATAAATATATATATATATATATATATATATGTTATATATATATATATATATATATATATATATATATATATATATATATATATATATATATATATATATATATATATATATATTTATATATATATATATATATATATATATATATATATATATATATATATATATATATATATATATATATATATATATATATATATATATATATATATATATATATATATAGATATATATTGTATAAATATAAAAGTAAAAACAAACTTTTTTTGACCCCCCTGGAAATCCAGCATTTCAAAAATCAAGTTGACGTTTTTCAAAACAAATTGGACGTTATGTTGTATTTTATAAAAAAAGTTAAAAAAAAACAATTCAAAGCAGTATTCATGATTCAAAGAAGTATTGAATATCTTGTTTGAAAACTTCAGTAAGTAAGTACACATCGCGCGCAAAGACTATGACAGCGCCCCGCGCAGGCTTCCCAACGCACTTGCTAGTCTTTAGAATAAAAGATGTGGATAGGTATGCACACTGACGATATAAGAGTATGTAGTACTAATATGAATATATTTTTTTGACTATAACTTTTTTATTAAATACAAAATACAGTGTTAATCCTCCAATTTGATTTGTTCGGCTTCCAAATTGGTTTGAAAAACCTCCAATTTTAGGTGAAAACCAGAATACTAAATAAAAAATTGCAAATTTGCCATTTTTATTTTTTATTAAAGGATTTCTTATCTCAAGTAAAGCCATATTTCTGCAATTATTCACGAGTCCCTGCGATTTTACTAAAATACCTTTTGTTAACAGAAAGCAAGAAATTCAATACAATAGTCGATCATTTAAAGTATGCGATACAATTATATACATAGATTGTCATCAATTAAACAAACAAGTCTCCCATTAGCGATCCTTAAGAAAGGGCTTCAATCGGAGATAAGTTGAACTAAACCAAATCGATAAAGCAATCAATTCTATTTGTTCAATTATCGAGCTCCTGAACAACTTAACGGCTTTAGAATTTTCTACAATTTGCTTCGGAAACATCTTTATTTATTATCTCCAATGAATCTGATTTCGTGAATTTACGAGTTTAGACTAACAAGATCCTCAATAGCGTATTGTCATTCAAGAGGAATTTCGGTTTTAGCATAAATGTAAAATGTACGAGTATTTCAACAATTAAAAAAAAAGATCGATTATGTTTAACGACAGTATACTATATGCACCGTATTATATATTTTATAGTCCGCCTCCGTGGTGTAATGGTCAGCGTGTTTAGCTACCGTGCTGGAGGTCCCGGGTTCGATTCCTAGGGGGGGAGGTGAAAATAAATATTAGTGATTTAACACTGTAATATTTATTTAATATTACCCTGGACTGGTTCCTGAAGCGCAAGAGTGATCACCTTGCCTTCATGTAAGTTATGATCAAGATAACACTGCGTCAATTTGATACAGTTCCCTATGCACCATTAGGTGCGGATAAGGGTTATAAAAAAATATATATATATTTTAAAAAAAAACTTGTTAAATAAAGGAATGTCACATATCGCTCCCTCCTTTCAACGTCATAAGTCAAAAATCGACAGTTTTCAGTTATGCATGATTTCGGAATGCCCAGAGTTTTCGGAATGTACTATATCCCAGGAAAAGCGGCATATTTTTAACTTAATACTTACCCGCTACAGGGAGAAAGTGTTGTTTTTGCATTTTGAAGAAAAGGTATTGCTTAATTATTTTTTTGAACAAACTAAATATTTTTCAAATGGAGAAAAAACCTTTTTAAAAAAGGTTTACCTAAAAAGATCTGTTACACACTAAAAAGTTCAAAAAGTGGCTTGATAATTACTTTTATACATTTTATTATATTCTCGATCTTATCTATCTTATATATATCGATCTTTAAAAACGATCTCCCGAAAAATCAAGTTTTTTGATATGTGACGTTGTTGAAAGGAGTGAGCGATATATTATGTATTTGGAAAGAGCGATTATAAACATAAAATAACAAATATTAAAATCTTTGAATAAAAGAAAATTCTTTGACTTGTTATATATGATAAATATTTTAACATATATATTTTTTTAAATTCATATTTTTTCGTTTCAAAATACCTTTGGAACATATGTTTTTTTCATTGATATCTAAGCAAAGATAATGAACATTATGAAAGTATGTACATTTACAGAGCTGGTTACAGAACTGACATTAGCTGGTTTAAGTAATCGCTTTATACACGTGTAACATTCACCATTCTACCCTTAATGCAATTGAAAAACCTTGATATATGCAACTTCTAAGTGGATGAAAGTTAATAATATGTAAAAAATAAAATTGACACTGAAAATATTGTGATATATATTTACTTTTAAATAATTCTTTTCGCATTACCTGAAGCGGAGGGCTGATCACCTTTCGTTCATGTGTAAACGATCAAGATAACACTGCGTTAATATGACACAGTGCCCTATGCACCATTGGGGTGCGGATAAGGGCTTTATTATTATTATTATTTATAGTGTAAGTCTAAATATGTACAATGACATAAAATTATCTTTATAATTTAATTAAAATTATTGAATGAGCTCAGTCTTAAGGGAGTAAAGTGTAAAGTTTAGCGGCGTGAAGAGATGTTTAATTTATAAAGACGAAGAGATATTCCCAGAATAATAATGGGATGAACTTGCGCATTCTCTTAGAAATAAGATTGTATGATGTCAATCACATCGTTTGTATTCCGACAAATAAACTTCCAGATACCAGGAAGGGAGCGTCAAAGAGATTTTACACTCACACATACACAAACACTTATAAAAGCTTCTTCTTATTAAATTGTGACATGTTGAGTATGTCCGAATACTTGTTCACAAATCTAAATTATCTCAGCTTAAGAGTCTTTTATTTTTAAATTTTTAACATCTAAATATAGATTTCGTCCGCCTCCGTAGTGTAATGGTCAGCACGCTCGGCTACCGTTCTGGAGGTCTCGGGTTCGATTCGGGGGGGGTCAAATAAATAGAAGTGAAATTTTCACTGTAATATTTATTCAATATTACTCTGGACTGGTACCTGAAGCGGAGGGCTGATCACCTTATCTTCATGTGTAAACGATCAAGATAACACTGCGTTTATATGAAGCAGTGCCCTATGCACCATTGGGGTGCGGATAAGGGTTTTATTATTATTTATTATTATTATTAAATATAGATGAAGAATAATATGGAAGTCTGGTCAAATTTGCTCAATAAAAGGTTTCCTTGTTCAAACATAGATGTCGGTTGTGAACTCACATATACTGTGTCACGAGTTTGATCAATATCTAGGAGTTCCAAAAATGAAGTACTGTGATTATCCATCATGGTAAAATTAATGAATGTTACACGTGTTTAAACTGATTCAATTCAATTCAATTTATTTATTTATAATTAGCATTTTTAATATTTATAATTACCATTACAAACTAAAATTAAAAGCTTAGACATGAACAAAAAATCGAAAATAAACAAGAATACTCTTGTTTAAGATGTAGAATAATCCCGCTTCTAAATACCCCTTCAGACACATGTAACAGATCAATATCCAGCGTGATAATATTCAGCATAGCTCTTTCTACAGGCATAACCATCGGAAGGTTGGTCCTATATATATACGAATATGAAACAATCCATGCCGAAGCTGTCTTAGGTAACTATCGGAAACATACAGACCAAAGCTCCTGATTATTTTAGGATTATCGATCATATCGCCCAACAATCGATAAAAATGCGTGATCACTTAACCAAGCTAATGACGGTCGTAAGCCCTTTAAATGCTCAGGCTTCCACATTCTTCTTTTCTATTTTGAAATGTCAAAAATGTAAATAACAACTATTTTTATAATAAACCTTCCTTTCCGGACTTAGAGTAAAAGAAAAAAAATGTATTTTAACAAAAACAATTACCTGGATACATATAAATTAGCTTTGGAATCATTTTTTTTCCCGCTAAAAGTCATTCAAATCTGTTTTTATTTTTAAATAAATAGATAACAGTTTTTCTAACAAGGCATATTTCTTTGGCGCCCTTAAAATCTCGACCCTTACAGCTTCAGAAAATAACGGTTCCTATGAAAATCATGTTGATAAATCACTCATGTTCCTTACAATAAAAATGTCTAGCATTTATTGGATAACCCTTTTAAGGGGTGGATTGGCATCCGAAAACCTATTACCCTCTGTACCCTAGCCATTGTTTCTTTATGCTATTGACTTATTTCAAATAGAGAAAAGTCGTACAACTAACGTCATGATTTATTTAGTTTCCGAAACCATGGTTAAACAAAAATGGTGAATAAATTTATATTTAAAGATTTGGCGTTTAATTTTTAGAATTCCATTTTAATTTATGTATTAAATGTTAAATCAAACACTGATGTTTTGAGTCTTGACATTCGTCAAAAACAATTGGCAAAACAACTGTGTAGGATAAGAGTCAGTACTCTTGGTTACTGTGCTGGAGGTCCCGGGTACGATTCCCAGGGGATGGGTCAAATAAATATAAGTAATTTTTCACTCTAATGTTTATTCAATATTTCAATATTTATTCAAAACAACAATGCTTTAATATGATGCAGTGCCTTATGAACCATAGAGTGTGGATAAGAGTTTGAAAAAGAAGATACACATCGTGTAATTCACATTGAAGAAAAGTATACATTTTCTTTTTTTTGGCATAATTTTTTCATATCTTTATGAAATTAGGAGAACAGTATTATTTTCGCGTATTCTATATTTGTCAAAGTGTTAAGTTAATAAAACAAACATTTCTGAAATCTATAAGATAAAAACAATAATTATTTAAAAAAAGATATCCTTAAAACACGTTTCACTTATAAAAATAAGTTTAAAAAGCATCATGGATTGTATCCGGATAGCAGAAAAGAAAAGCTGTATTTTACGTGCTGTTGTTGTTTTCGAAGTTGACGTTGTTCGTCTTTTATAGAGGTTCGTTATTTGCGATATTCTTATTATGCATTGACCTTATTTTTACCATAAATTCACAATCTGTTTGGAAACGCAATTTTATGCTATCTGAACAAGAGAAACCGTACTTAACCATATATACAAACCCTTCTATACACCATTTTTTCGTTTATTTATGGTTGACGTCGTAAACGGTAGAGCATTGATACATACAACAATAACAAAACGTATGTACGTATACAGGATAACCTAGTTTGCTAAATATATAATACATACGTACATATCGTAGTCGTACAGGAGAATGTGACCAACTGACAAAACGTAAAATGTTCAGGAGGGCCATTTAAGTCACTTTTGCTTGGCAAGAAAATAAACATCAATGCAGTCAGTCATTTTTAACAGGTCAATATATTATACTTCCAAGTTTAAAATCCTTTGGGATTTTTTCAGGGCAATATTAAGCTAGTAGGATATAAAAAAGTCAAGGATCACGGTTTTGTAAACAAATGCACTTGGTCACTTTCTCCTGTATGACTACGATATATACATTTCACGAATATCAATTAAACTACTGTTTCATAATAGGAAAAAAATACATGGCTAACATTTTTTTTTAAATTTTCTAGCCATGTAGGACGGGGAGAAAAATATTTATCCTTTTTTTTCCATTAGTATACACTCGTTATGTTGATTGCCACTTTATTCCGAATTAGCGCCAATTAAGCACCTTATGTGCCACGCCACAATATTATGATCTCCAGTGTACTTGGTTGTAATTTCAATATTTAACGTGTGTGTGTGTGTTTTTTTTACATTCAGTCTCTACAAATTTTTTATACTTTTTGTATGATACAAAATAATTGTGATTTTACTTAATTGGAATTGACACATTACTAGGATACAAAAAATACAAAATTAACTTTTTTGTGCGTTGTTTTTGAAAATTTATCTTGCTAAAATTATTAATTTCTGTAAGAAATATTACTTTTTTGTTATTATTTGCAGTGAAATTAGTTGTTTCTCAGTTACCTACTCATTTTTGATATATATTGATTAAAAAAATAATATTAAAATGAAAAAAATTTGTACAATGGTTTTAATATAACGAATTTACCACAAAGGTATAAAATTTATTTTATAAAACTAAAAAAGATTTTTTTTTAAATCATAAATCTTCGACAACTTTTTTATTATTTTTTAAAATCTAGACAATTATCCAATTGAATTTAGCTTACTGGGGTTATAAAAAGAATGAAGAAAAAAATATGCGATAAGATCAAAAAGCATATCCATCGATTGCTGATGACTACAATCAACTATAAATAATCAAAATTCATTGATTTTTCTCTATATTAAAAGTATCGTCACAATTTTGTGACGTATATAAATTATGTTGTTTTCGCGCGGACTTGTATATAATGAAGACATCTATTTCTTTGTTGATGTCAGTAGATAGGTATGTTATGTATGATATTAAACACAATAATGCCGTTGATCGTTAGGAAAGCGTCGGTGTTGCGTCGCGGCGCTGTGTCCTTGACTCCGCTTTATATTATACAATATACGGAATACGCAGTAGAAAGGCTTGCAAGTACCTCAGGAACGGAAGACGTCGCAAATGTGAGAGTATACGAGTACCTAGCAAATAATTACAAGTTGAGATTTTACCAGCTAAGTTTTAAATATAATACAGCTAATATTTTTATCTTAAAATATTTATTTAAATCTAACTAACAATCGCGCCGCTTCCTCCTAAGGGGTAGTGCCGCATATTTTTCTAAGAGAACGCATTTCATCTGCATTCAGTCTAGTTTCATCTTTCTTTTGCCAATTCTGTGCTTCACATCCATACATTAGGGTTAGAACCAAGACTCCATTGAGTACTGCCAGTTTAGGTTTCGCTGATAGGTTTCAAAATATTTAATGATCTCAGTCAAATAGAATATGATTAGTAGTTGTGTAAATGGCTGTAATAGGTGATAATCGGGTAAGTAAGGCTTATCAAAAGTACTTGTTCATAAATCTGGATTATCTTTACTTAGAGGATATTTTTTACATTTTTGACAATTCAACATAGATGAAGTAGAATATGAAAATAGAGGCATTTACATGGCTTTTGACCTATCATTGACAGGTCTATGACAGGTTGCAAGGCTATGATAGGTCTTAAGCCCTGTAAATGCCTACACTTCCAAATTCTCCTTCATCTATGCTGAGATGTCAAAAATGGTCAGTAAAAATCCCTTAAAACACATTGTAAAGTATCAGAGCCATGTTTGCAAATAATGTTCCGGCGTTAGTCCCATTATATAACAGAGTACTTACAGTTATCGAAACAATCTCTGCTCCTTGGAAAATGTCATAAAATCTACCATAATTTATTTGCTTAAGAAAGGATTCATCTGGTTACACGGGTCGGTTACCATGAAATAAAGCCACAGCGGGAAGAAATACAATTCGACGCCTCAAATTAAATACAACGAAACAATTCGTGGTCTTAAACTTAATAACACAGGGAAGTTTACAAATTCAAGCGGCGTTTTGTCCTTTATATATCTGAATAATTATAATTCTCCGACCAAATTTTGACAGGGGTGGCTAAATTTTCAACCACCCTTGTTACTTTTGATCAGCTGTATGGTAAAAAACAAGAAAAAATAGCATTGTAATCGCAAGTCTGGCAGAATAGGAGGAGTTTTGGTTTTATTCTGCGTTTTTTATATCATTTGATCCTAATTACTTGGGAAGATGGCGGCGAACTACGATTACGGAAGAGAAAAGAACATTTATAAAGACAAACTGTTCTATAGGAAATAGCATAAATTTATGGATGTAAGAAACTTTTGAACAAAAAAGTTAATTTAAACACCCTTGCTAGAAATAGCTTCTATTTTTTTTTTCTAATACACCAATTTGCAATGAATCATCAGCTGATTGACATTCTGTTCAATTTCATATTATATTTCTTAAAATGTATGTTGAAAAATAATTCAAGTGATATAGAAATATATTTTTTTCATTTAGCGTCACGTTCTGAATATATACATATATTATAGGTGTCTAAAATGAGTATAAAAAAATATATTTATTGATTTGGCGTTTAATTTGTAGAACTCCATTTTAATTTATGTATTAATTGTTAAATCAAACACAGAATTTTTGAGTCTACTAAGTTTTATTTTATTGTTAAAAAACACTAAAAAATTATTACTGTGACAATTGTTTCGCCTAGTTTTGGCATTTTATTTGAAATGCCATAACTAGGCGTAACAACAGTCACAGTTTTAATTTTTATTCGTTTTTCAACACTAAAATACAAATAAGTAGACTCAAAAAATCTGTGTTTGATTTTAAAATTAATACATAAATTAAAATACAAAAATATCGTTTTTTATAGTCCTATGATGTCGGTAACAATGGAACCCGATCACTTGTCAAATAAAATAAAAGCGGAAAAAATAATTTATTTGTTTTTTTTTAATATATAATTTATTGATATATCATGCTTAATGTGAAAAATCCAGAGTCTTGTAAATATAAATAATAAAAAATGACCTGAAAGTGTGTCCATCTATTTCAAAATTTATCAATGTTTTTTTTGAAATAATTATTTATTTGCCTTCCAAGACTTTAGATTCCCATTCAATTTACGTTTTTAACGAGATCCATCTAATTTAATGACCTTTCCAAAATGAAAGGTAATGAAAAAAATAAGACCAAAAAGTTTTTATTAATTCGACATCGTATTCAATAGTTTAATGTTGATTTCTTTACGGTGCGCGATGCCGTAAATGATTTTATTTGAATTCAACGAAGAGTTGAAAGTTTAACAAAAGAATTTGTGTTCTTTGCCTCCTTGGAAAACTATTTATCTAATGTTACTTCGATAACGCAGCTGCCTTTCTCCATCCAAATTCTGACAAGAACTAGAAAGTATTTGAATTCTGACGATCTTTAAAGTAAATATGAAAATAACGAAAATATCAACTTTTTTCAAATGTTTTGTAATGAACCCTTAAAGATTTTTATCCGTCAAATTAAAAGATTCAATATTTAATATTTTACTTTAAAAAAAATATACGGTACCTACTTCAAATTACGATCCATAATTTTCCAAACGTAAAATAGAGTATAATATAACAATAATTACATTGTTTTTTCCACTTTTATTTTATTTGACCAATGACCGGTTTCGTCGTTACAGACGTCATCAGACTAGTCATCAGACTAGTTAGATAAAATTGTTGTTTTACGATATAAAATGTAGTTCAACCAAGAAATATCAACTTTAATCCATAATATGGAGTTCTTCAAAATAAAGACATTCAGCACATAAAATTAATAGACTTGATATTTGTTCACCCCCACAGTACCAGTGTAGTTGTTAGCAGCACGTTTGGTCACCATGCTGGAGGTCTTGAGTTCAATTAATAAACATATTGTTTTGTTATAATATTTATTGATATCCGTAGTGTAATGGTCAGCACGCTCAGCTACCGTTCTGGAGGTCCCGGGTTCGATTCCCAAGGGGGGTAAAATAAATAGAAGTGATTTTTTCACTGTCATATTTATTCAATATTATCAACTTTCCTTCATGTGTAAACGATCAAGATAACACTGCGTTTATATGATGCAGTGCCCTATGCACCATTGGGGTGCGGATAAGGGTTTATTATTATTATTATTATTATTATTTATATAACCCTAGCGCAGAACTGCCTTCATCACCTTGCCTTCATATAGTAAACGATCAAACGGCCGGCCAATTAGTTTTTTCCTATGCACTCTATTATATTGTGCTGCTAAGGAAGAGTCAATAGTAGTAGAAGATATTACCACTTTTCTTTTTCATTTTGTTACTTATTTCGTTTAAATTTTGTATAGTTTTCAAGAAAAATGTTTCTGAATTATTTTAAAGTTATTACAAATACTTATAATATATATAAAACCCTTATCCGCACCCCAATGGTGAATAAGGTACTGCGGCATATAAACGCAGTGTTATCTTGATCGTTTACACATGAAGGAAAGGTGATCAGCCCTCCGCTTCAGGTACCAGTCCAGGGTAATATTGAATAAATATGACAGTGAAAGAATCACTTATATTTATTTTACCCCCCTTGGGAATCGAACCCGGGACCTCCAGAACGGTAGCCGAGCGTGCTGACCATTACACTACAAACACTTAAGAAGTTATAAGTCATTAAACTGTAGATGAAATATTTTTTTTAAATATATAATTCATAATCGTTCAAGATAAATATTTTCTAAGAGCAAATAAATTTAGATTTGATATTAAATGCTTGAAATAATTATTATTTACTTAATGTTGGAAATTTTCCCTACTGTGTAAACAAATATTTATTTATTTCGTAATAAAGCAGCTTTCGTTAAAATATTAGTCTAGTGAAGAGGTCGGCAAGCTTTGAAAAACCACTACGGTTTAGTAATACATTATGTAATATCATTTTATTTTTTTTAAATCATTTTGATTTTAAATGAACGGTATTCTGTTTTCTATGAAGCACCGCCAATTACATATAAAAGTACATTAATACTCGTATAACAATTATTAACTTCATCATGCCTGCCTTCGTAGTGATTACACTAGTGCTGACCATAAGGTCAGCACGCTGGGCTGCCGTATTGGAGGTCCCGGGTTCGATTCCCAGGGGGGGTCAAATAAACAAAAGTGAGTTTTTCACTCTAATATTTATTCAATATTACCTTGGACTGGTTCCTGAAGCGGAGGGCTGATCACCTTGCCTTCGTGTGTTAACGATCAAGATAACACTGCGTTTATATGATTCAGTGCCCTATGCACCATTGGGGTGTGGATAAGGGTTTGAATTGAATTGAATTAAAGGTAAAGGCTTTGCGAACAGGTATTTATTTTCAGCTATCGCAACAATAAGGCCCCTGTTTTAGAAATAGCATAAATAATATTAAATATTATGTCGGTCGTGTCTGGAGAGCAACTTAATGCCAATCATCCTCCACCTGACGCTTGTTTCTCTCACCAGTTCGAAATACCGTTTTCGTCCCTCTTTCTCCTGTGATTGATTTCTCCTGTGGTTCCTGCACCATCGGGTGCGGATAAGGTTTAAAAAAATTCATCATATACATAATTACAAATTACAATAATGTACCCTTACTGAGATTTCCCGTGCCGAGGGCACATTTTACAATATTTGTTTGTAAAATTTTTATTAAATTATAAAGTTTAAAAAAGAGTGTTCATGACATGCAATGAAAAAAGTCATGGCCGAATGTTGTGATCTATTTTAGGTCTACCGGCTTCCATTTTAATTAATAAATAGAATGAAGAGAAAATATAAATTATCCAAACACAAATATCTTTCCATAAAGTATCTTTTTAAGTTTACTCATTTTGGATCCCTGACTGGGTTCTATTTTTTTATTTATATATATATATATATATATATATATATATATATATATATATATATATATATATATATATATATATATATATACATAGTTCTTTATCGGTATACTAGATTATAGTAGTGTACCAAAACAAATAAAATTCTTTTCTAAACATTTTGAGTCATACAAGTATTTTTTTTTATAAATATATATAAAAATAAATAAATATATATATATATATATATATATATATATATATATATATATATATATATATATATATATATATATATATATATATATATATATATATATATATATATATATATATATATATATATATATATATATATATATATATATATATATATATATATATATATATATATATATATATATATATATATATATATATATATATATATATATATATATATATATATTTATATATATATCAGGCAGCCGGTTAATTTGGATATAGGCAATATATTGCAAGGACCATAGTCCAAACTAAGTTGTGTTTATCGGCTGCATAATGTATTTTATTATATCCTCGTGTATTTTGATGATAAATTTCTCTGTGAAAATCGGTTCGGTATTGCTGTCCGTCGTTTAAAACATTATTTGAAGCATTGTATTTGTAATCTCAAATGTAGGGAGAATTTCAAAAGGTTTTATGTTTTAATTAAGAGGTTTACAAAAACATTGATGTTGTAAATGATTAATGGAAAGAGCGGTATTAATCCCTTGTGAATAGTATTGCAATATGATTTCTGATGCTCGAGTTGCTGGGGTTGTTTGAAAAAGGCTTAAAGCTTCGTGCTGGGAAATATATTATAAGCATTCAGCATACGGTGTACAAGTAGGCTTGAGTGAGGCTTTATGCCCTGGGTGGAGCTGCATATTACATTTATATTGCTGTACTCTACCGAAAGCACTGTGTGTGCAGTCAAATAACATTTGAAAAGGGCATTAAACCTTTTCCAAGACTGCTTTAATAAGAATATTGTTTTTTGGGTGTCAAACGGAATAATCTGAAAATTGCCATTGCCGGTAGAGCAAGACGTCTGATGAAAAAGCAATATGGAGTTTGGAGAAGAGTAGAAGAAAGAGTATTGAGATTTAGGATTTTTACGGAGTATGTGGAAGTTTTTAGTGACAGTGTTTTAATATTTTTAATGTTTTTTAATTAAAATAAACCCTGATGATGACAGGGTTCTTGTTGAAACCGGTAGGTTAAATTGTATTAATAAAAAAGTGGTGAAAACAAAATTTATTTATTTTATAAAATTAAACAGTTTATTTGTAAAAACAGTATAAAATTTTTGTGCAGTAAAACAGTATAAAATTCTAGTGGATGTTAGACCTCGGTTCTTAATGCATGTTTGTGCTGCAACCTCTAGTGCATGATGGTCTTTAGGTCGACCAAAATCACACGTGTTAAACATTTTGTGTAGTTTTAAGTGTGTTAATAGTTGTATGGTAGTGAAGGGTAGTATTATGTTATTTTTTGACATCTCATCAAAGATGAAGAAGAATATGGAAGTCTGGGCATTTACGGGTCTGACGACCGTCATTTTTCTTCATCTTTGATAAGATGTTAAAAAACAATATGAAATATAACTCCTGTAATTGGAGATAATCCAGATCTGTGAACAAGTATTTGGACACACTCAAGATGTTGTAATGGGTAGTATTGTTTGCATGCTGTGGTAGTGATTGTTCTGACGAACACAGACGGGTACGTCTCGAAACCGGTAGACATAAAATTCTCATTGAGTGGTTAAATACTAATAATACTAACATTTTTGTACAAAAAATTAAAGTAAAAAACGACTAATCACAAAGTAAATGCTTTAAATATTAATAATATTGAGAATATTAAATTTCTTATATTCAGCAAGACCTTTTTGAATGCAAGGTACTGCAAAGCATTATATAACTATAAATATTATAAATCTAATGTATGGAAGTGTATGTAATGTATCTAATGTATGTCCTGGTTCCAACTCTAATGTATGGAAGTGAAACATGGAGTTGGCAAAAGAAGGATGAAAGTAGACTGAATGCAGTCGAAATGCGATCTCTCAGAAGAATGTGCGACAAAACGATGTATGATAGATGTACGAATAGTGAAATAAGGAAGGAATGCAAAGCTGAGATAAGCATTATCGATAAAATTAAGAAAGGTGTGTTGAAATGGTTTGGACATGTAGAACGAATGAGTGAGGAAAGAACGGTAAAACAAATTTATGAGGCGAATGTTAGCGGGAAAAGAAGCAGAGGAAGACCGAGAAAAACATGGCACGATCAGGTATGCCAAATACTTGAAAGTGGTCAGGTTAGGAGTCGTAACAAAATCGGCGGGTATGTATGAGGAGATGCATGAACGTGGAAGAGGCGAAGAATGTTTGCAAGGACAGAGTGGTGTGGCGCTCTATTCTCTCTGCCTACCCCTGCGGGGAAGCGGCGTGATGGTTAGTTAGTTAGTTAGTTAAATATTATAAAATATACAAAAGCGTTGACGATTTCGGTATGTCCATCTCGATAGAATGCAAGAAAATAGACTGGCCCGAATTGCTAATCAATAGAACTCAGTCGGAAGAAGACCACCTGGAAGGCCTCCAAAGCGAAAGTCCACGTCACAAGATACGGATAACGGAACAGACAGTTCTTCGAATCTTTGAGAAAGAAGAAGAAGTATAAAAACATTTTACAATCAATTTAAGATATAACGAATTAAAATATTTTGATTAAAAGTCTATATTCAACATTTTCTACGAGTGCATTCGACTGCATGAATATAATATTTTGATTTAATTTTAATTCAATTGAAGTACCTAAGTGTTTTCTTGAGAATGAATAATTTTTAACTCTATATTCTAAATTTTGTTGAGTTCGCAATTTTTATTTTTTTAAGGTTTTTTAAATATTTTAGATAAAATTTAAAACCTTAATTTTATATATATATATATATATATATATATATATATATATATATATATATATATATATATATATTTATATATATATATATATATATATATATATATATACATATATATATATATATATATATATATATATATATATATATATATATATATATATATATATATATATATATATATATATATATATATATATATATATATATATATGTATTTATGCGTATTTTTACTCATTTAACACCATGCAAGTATGTTTCTTTTAGATTTATATTATCCACTGACACTTCGTGATGGAATTGCATTTTTAATATATTATTAGATTAAAACCAATATTTTTAGCTTTCCCACATTTTTTTTATTTGACCAGCTGGTCAAATAAAAAAAGTGGAAAAGCTAAAAATATTGGTTTAAATCTTATAATATATGTTTCTATTATTACTATGAGACAAGAGACAAACCATTGCAATGGCGCGTTGGGCACTGCATAAAATTGACGCAATGTTGATTTGATTGTTTATTTTATAAGGGCGAGGTGATCAGTCTTTCGCTTCAGGTAGGTACAAGTTAAGGTTAATATTTATTAAAAATAATGAAAAAACGTTTTAAATTTATTGAAATTAAAAATGTTTATTCATAGTAGTATTTCTATTCTAGTATTGACTAGGAGTACGAGTATATCACATTTTCGAGATGCTTGTTTTAACTTCATAAATAATGAGCATTATTAAACTTTTTATCTTTTTAATAATTACCTTTTTTGCTTGCATTAGTGCTTTTAACTCAAAACGCAATTCGTTTTCTAAGTACCTGACGTAAATTGCATCTCCCCCTCGCATTAATGTTAGTACTAAGAGTACGTTCCCTTAGGTAGTGCTTAAGTGAATTTTAATTCGCAATAAAAGAAACATTTCGCCCGGAATAATGCTTACTACGCAGAGGTTAAGTAAAACTTAAATACACAGTAGAAACCGAATACAAGATTCAACAATAACACCGTAAAAAGAGAAAACTTTGGCTGAACTCGGCTAAGAAAGTTCACGAACCCTTTTGGCCATAAAGCCAGCAGCGCCTACTGATGGGCTTATACTCTGCTCATCGTCAATGAGCGAAAGCTGGATGATTTGAGGAGATAAAAATTATATAAAGTATAAACAGACGTGGAAATTTTACGACAGTTTCGGTGTAAAATTCTCCGAATTTTAAAGCTGGATAATTTAACGATATCAAGCTTAATAAACGCTTCCGTATTTTGATTTTACGATTTGCTTTTACAGTCAACAACAAAACTATATTATACGCAGTAAGATTTTCTTTTTTGAAATTCCACATCCTAGTTTTGTCACAGGAAACATTTGTGATGTAGAAACTGAAATCCTTATATAAGTATGTATATATATATATACAAATATAAATATTTTATATATATATATATATATATATATATATATATATATATATATATATATATATATATATATATATATATATATATATATATATATATATATATTTATATATATATATAAAATAATATAAATATATATATGAATGAAAATTAATTCGAAATATTAAATGAATACAGTCGGAAGCACTCGTAGTAAAATGTTATAAATAGACGTTAAATCTACATATTTTAATTCGTTAAGTAAATTTTACAAAAAATGAATCGCAACTTAGATGTAACACAAAAAAATCTTCTTAAAAAAAGATTTGTACGCTATAAAATTCCCAGGAAAAGTATGATATTTGGATACCCTCGAGGATACAAATCTATCCACAATTGTGTCCACGAGGATAATTATCCACATATTTGATGATATCGTTAGGCAAAAGGTCACCCCAGTAATCACTTAATTAGAGTTGGAAATTCAGGAACTCAAACCCTTTGAAGGATTCTCAATAAACCAAATTAACGAGGATCCACGCCTCAGGATATTGGTTATATTTCACACTCCTCAACGGTCTCCGGTAATACGTTTTATTTACCACGTGAAATTAAGATAAACCTCTTTTCGATGTAACACACACATACAACACCCTCACACACACTCACACACACCTACGCTCCCTTCTCTTTTCTCTCTTAATATACAACAGTATTCATAACATGTATATGGAATTATTGAATTAGCTTTTATCATTGTCAATCTTACATTTTTTTGTATTTTTTTATGTACTAGCTGTATATTGTTTTTTGACATTTCAACGCAGATGAAGAAGAATATGGAATTCTGGGCATTTACGGGGCTTACGACAGTCATAGGCTGGATTAAATGATCACTTTATACACGTGTAACATTAACCAATTCTACCCATGATTGATAACCAACAGTTTCTTTTGAATTAGTTTATAAAAAATTAAAATAAATAATTATAATAATAATGAAATTTATAAATGAAAATAAATTAATAAAATAACAGTCGCTACCCCCTCTTTAACCTTCAACGTCCCAAGGACTCAATACTAAAAAAATAGAATTAGCTTCACATTCGGTGTTTGAAAATGATGTGGAATGCATCGAAACACGTATAACAATAGATTTTAAGAAATAGTGGTATTTAATATGTAAAACTAAAAAATGTATAGATTTTACTTTAAAGTGGTAGCCGAGTCAATTAATGAAGAAAAAAAATGTTGACATCTCATTAAAGATGAAGAAGAATATGGAAGTCTGGGCATTTACGGGGCTGACGAACGTCATAGGCTGGTTTAAGTGATCACTTTACACACGTGTAACATTCATCAATTCTACCCATTACTGACAACCACACTACAAAAATTCCTAGAAATTGATACATAGATATGAAAATAACTCCTATAATTGGAGATAATCCAGATTTTGTGAAGTATTTAGACACACTCAAAATGTTGTTAATGAAACTAATATCCTATCTGGGTGGATTTGTTTCAATCCAGTATTTGCATAATGAATATATTATGTGTAGAGCATAATTTTCAGGAATCGAATTTATCCGGGATCAAACGAACAAAGACAAAGCATAAAAGTTCAATCTAGTCTTATCAAGATCCATTGGATTTCCATCTCCCTCCCTTCTCTCCTTACCTTCCCTCAGCCGCAAGCCACAAACCGAGCATCGGGACGGGAAATGAGTTGGGAGGGTCAACCCCGCTTGTATTACCGGGGGATGATGGATGACAGTCAAAAGAGGCTCAGTTTTTTCCCCCGTCGGTATCACTCATAGAATAACGAAAAATATCAATCCACGCAGCGGTAATTTGCTTTTAAATATGCTTGGATGATTCGTTAAAAAAATACTAATAATTTCATATAAATTTTAATTTTCACGAAAGCAGATAAAACATTGTTAAAATAATCTCATAACTCCAAAATAACATAATTATTTTTTTTTAAATATATATATATATATATATATATATATATATTTATATATATATATATATATATATATATATATAAATATATATATATATATATATATATATATATATATATATATATATATATATATATAAATATATATATATATATATATATATATATATATATATATATATACATATATATATATATACATATATATATATTCAGCGGAGGGCGATCAAGATAACACTGCGTCATATGACGCAGTGCCCTATGCACCATTCGGGTGCGGATAAGGGTTTTATATATATATATATATATATATATATATATATATATATATATATATATATATATATATATATATATATATATATATATATATATATTTATATATATATATATATATATATATATATATATATATATATATATATATATATATATATATATATGTATATATACTAATATTTTTTATTTAGATTTGCAAATCACTTAATAGATACTAATTACTCATTTCAGTCTCATAAATTAAAATTATTTCACCTTGTTCCATATAAAGGCCAAATTATGAATTATCTTGAAAACTTCACCCCTTGACCAACCCCCTCCCCCTTACTTTCCCCTCTCCTTATTTATAAAACAATTTTTTATTTTACATTTTAGTTATTTTACAGACCTGAATGATGGAAGTTTAACTTCTGAAACATGTAGTCAATAATAAAACTCATGTGGTAAAAAAACAAGTGTTTTCTTTAATCATTGTAACATGTCTTACCACAAAGTTAATGCCGAAACAATATGTAAAATAAATATATATATATATATATATATATATATATATATATATATATAAATACATATAAATATATATATATATATATATATATATATATATATATATATATACATATATATATTTATATATATATATAAATATATATATATATATATATATATATATATATATATATATATATATATATATATATATATATATATATATATATATATATATATATATATATATATATATATGTTTATATATATATATATATATATATATATATATATATATATATATATATATATATATATATATATATATATATATATATATATATATATATATATATATATATATATATATATATATATATATATATATATATATATATATATATATATATATATTTGTTGCGGTCCCGTGGTTAGTGTCGCGGACTCTTAAATCAGAGTTTCTTGATTCGAACCCACTCTACCACAATTTGGTACCTATTTCTAATAAGGAGCCGCTTAGGCTCACATAAATAGTATGAAATTGAATTATTTGTGTAAATAATAAAAAAAAACACAAGTATTTTTCTTTATAAAAATATAATGTTTTAAATGCGTTTAGTGATTGTACAATATTTAAAAAACTTTCAACTTATTTTTTATTATAAAATACTATGTACTTGTCAACAAAATATCTCTTAGTATTGTACCTACCGCTTAGTCAAGCCGGAATAAAAAATATTAGCGATGAGATGGAACATTCACTTAATGTATTTAACTACTCCGCAGAATGCTTTCTTAAAGCGTTTTAATAATAGGACAATGGTCAAACTTGAACAATAGGTATAATAGTTCATTGTGCTTAAGAATAAAGCTCTCCTTCTCACCCCCATGCATTTTAGGTGCCTGGGAAATATACTGCGTGAACGTTTATTGCCTGCACACATGAGCTACATCATATTTTATACACTATTCCTAATCTCATTAGGGCCGAAAATCTTTTAGACTTTGCAAACGTAATTTACGCACAAACCATATTATACTTTCATAAAAGAAACAAACATAAAATAAACAATGAAGCTATTGAAATACAATGTATACGTATAGGAAAGTAGCCTACTATCGAGTATGTGCCTAATGTCGAGTATCAAACTATTTCAAATTCAGTGCTTCCTAGAGGTGCGCACAAAACTATAAGTAATATGCTTAATTTCAACATATTATATAATAATTATAAGTATATAATTATTTTATACCTTTATTTGTTAATTGACGGTTACTAAAAATGTAATATGAAAATGTAATATTACTTACTAAAAAAAATATCCATCGAATTGACTACAAACCCATTTATGATCTTTTTTGCTAAGAATTTTCTTAAAATCTCTTAAATTCTTATAAAGTTACAATAAATATGAAACGGTTTTATCTAACTTAATTAATAATATTTTTACAAGGGCTGAAAGTTTCATGAACATAAAATACAACGTCATAAATATGTTATTTTTAGCGTAGGCTGATAACCTAAATTCAAATATATTTATGTATATTTATATATATATATATATATATATATATATATATATATATATATATATATATATATATATATATATATGAATTACATGTGTGTGTTTATATATGTATATAATATTATCATTTATCAACAGTACTATCAATATATATTAAATAAAATCAATGCATTACTAATTTTCGCAAATAAAAAATGAATAAGCATTTCAGATCGTCATAAAAAATTGAGAAGATTGCGGCAAATTTGGTGTATATACATTTAATTGAAACCTCCACATGTAACGCAACCCTTACCAATCACATTAATACCCTTAAAAGTATGTACGTTGATACTTTAAGCCCTTGACCAATGAAATCCGTGTTGACTGTCCTATCAAAAATTGTTTTCAACCCAAAATATCGATAAATGTCAAGTTTTTTCCCATAATTCTCATTTTTGACCTCTTGTTAAAGAATTTTCCCGGGTGTGTTAGAGAGGCTTATAAGCAGGTAGGAAGGACACGACGGAGAGGGTAACTATGAAAAATATATGTAATACCATCAACCCTGACCGTCTGAAAGAAGCTATTATTCCTGAATTTTATTTATCATGCGTGTGTCCAACTATCGCAGAAGCCACGCGCCAAACCGATGCCTTTATATTTCGTTTTTATAATAAACATGTATTTTAAAACATAAACTTTATAGCTGTTTATATTGTTTATCGTAGGCATACAGGAGAAAGTGAACAAGTGCATTTTTTACAAAAAGGTGATTATTTGACTATTTGATATCTTACTAGCTTAATATTGCTATGAAAAAATCCCAAAGCGATTTTAAATTTGGAAGTATTATATATTGACTTGTTGAAAATGACTAACAGCATTGATGTTTATTTTCTGGCCAAGCAAAAGTGACTTAAATGGCCCTTCTGAACATTTTACGTTTTGTTAGTTGGCCACTTTCTCCTGTACGACTACGATATCGCTCACTCCTTTCAAGAACGTCATAAATCAAAAATCGTCAATTTTCAGTTGTGCATGTTTTCGGAATGCCCAGAAAATGTACTATATCCCAGCAAAAGAGACATATTTTTAACTTAATATTTACCAGCTACAGGGCAAAAAATTTTGTTTTTGCATTTAAAAAAAAAAGGTATTTATTTATTTTTTTACAAAAATGTTAATAAAATTAGTATATAACCACTCACCGAGATTTTTACGTCTACCGGTTTCGAGACGTACCCGTCTCTTCGTCAGGACAATCACTAACACAGCATGCAAACAATACTACCCTTCACCACCATAGCACCATTTACACGCTCAAAACTACACAAATTGTCTAACACATGCGATTTTTGGTCGACCCGAAGACCAACATGCACTATAGTTTTCAATACAGACATGCGTTACGAGCCGAGGTTAAACGTATATTAGAATTAGACTAGGAATCGAATCTATTTATATACTTGTAGGATGAGAGGAGTGGGGGGGGTTCGAATTGGATATTGACGAATCGTGTTTAATCGATGTCGAATCAAACAATGGACTATATGTAAAATTTATTTGGTTGTTAATTAGAGGAATATTATTTTTAAGTGCTTTCCTAATATAAAAAATCTCCATATTATTTAGTTTTAACCCTTTATTATTAGTGTTTAATATTTTTACTCCCGTGTCTTTTTTGAAGACGTGATTTGATTCTATGAGGTGATTGGCAAATTCGGAGAAGTTATTATTGTTTAGACATCGTATGTGTTCTTTTATTCTGGTATTAAAATTACGCGACGTTCTACCAATATATTTCGAAGGACAAGAATCGCAAGTTAATTGGTATATACCAGAATTGTCTAGGATATTATTTTTATCTTTATTATTTAAAAGGATTTTCCCAATATTATTATTAGTATAAAATGCCGGTCTTATATTTTTTGGTAAATATTTAGTTACTTTATTCGTTATATTATTTATAAACATTATTCTTCTCCATTTATTATTATTATTATCATTTATTATTTTGGGATATAAAAACTGTTTTAAGGTTCTTTGTTTAATTTTTTTATTTAAAAGAGAATTAATTAATTCTACATTATAACCATTATTTAACGCAATTTGTTTGATCGTATTAAGCTCGGTGTCAAAGTTAGATTTGGATAACGGGACATTCACTAAGCGATGTATCATCGAGTGGAAAGCGGAATGTTTGTGGGAAATTGGATGATTGGAACTATTATTAATGACCGTATCTGTATAAGTTGGCTTACGAAAAATATTAAAGTCTATAGTGTTATTTAGTACTGTTAAAGTTAAGTCTAAGAAATTTAATTTATGGTCTTTTTCAATTTCAAGCGTAAATTTAATATTATCGTTAAAGGTGTTAATAAATTTTAAAAATGAAGTTAGTTGTCGTTCTGTTCCTGTCCAAATGCAAAAGATATCGTCTACATATCTTTTCCATAAAAATATGTTTTTAATTAATTGATTATTAGATTTAAATATACTATTTTCAATACTATCTAAAAATATGTCCGCAACTAATGGGCTTATTGGAGAACCCATTGCTAAGCCTGAGGTTTGATTATAAACTTTATCATTAAATTGAAAGTAATTTTGGTTTAAACAAATGTTGAAAAGACGACTTAAATCATTAGAAATGTTTTCAGGTAATTCTGAAGTATTCAGAATATCTTTTATAATTATTTTTGATTGTTCTATATTTACGTTGGTAAATAAGTTGACGACATCGAACGACACTAATTTTGCATTTTTGGGGAGTACCAGGTTTTTAAGTGTGTCTATTAGTTCTAATGAGTTTTTAATTGTATACTTAGTTTGGAAAATATCTAAATTATTTGATGTATTTGTTATAAATGACGCTAATTTAAAAGCTGGGGAATTACAAGAGGACACAACCGGTCTAATGGGATTATTATCCTTATGAATTTTTATTAAGCCATATAATTTGGGAATTTGAGGATTTGATTGAACTAACTGTGATTTTATTTTATCATTTGGAAACAGATCGCTTTTACATGATTTTATCGCATTTTTTATATTATCTTGGAATTTATTTGTTGGGTTATTTGGAAGGATTTTAAAAATATCGTCGTTTAAGAAGTTTTCTACCTTTGAAATATAGTCTTTTTTATTTAGAATAACTATCGAATTGCCTTTATCGGCTTTTGTTAGAATTAATTCTTTATTTTTTAATGTTGTCTTAATGTTTGATATTTGGGTGGAATTAGTATCTTTTATAATCAAATTATTTAAATTGCCTACTTCATTATTTAAACTTTCCGCACATTTATAGTGATAGGACTTTTGTTCTTTAAATAATGCTGTTGCAACATCCATAGCTAAATTATCTAACGCGGGTTTAACATTTTTAATATTGTACTGTAAGTTGAATTTTAAACCCTTTGACAATAATGAAGTTTCATCGGGTAGGAATGTGTGTGAAGAGAGATTCACTACGCGATCATGAAATTTATGCGTATTTAGTATTTTTGGGTGATCTATTTTTAGTGTTTTTTTATTTATCAACTCGTTAATTTTTTTATCTAATTGGCATTTTTTATTGTATGCTTCTATGGATGTAAAGTGTCTTACTTTATCATCGAATAAATCCCATTCAATGGGATGTAGGATATGAGTTAGTTCCATGTGCAACACTTTTAAAATTAATTTTGTATCATTTCTTATTTTGAAGGCATTTTTTAAAACTTCTTTCAACAACGTTATTTTTAATTTGAGGATGGATTTTTGTGGGATATTAGAGGATTTTGAGAATGTTACAAATTTAGACTCAATGAATTGAGGGAAAATGTTATTTTTAATACATTTTTGATAAAAGTATATGTTTAGGGAAGTGATTCTATATTTTTTTGTTAGTTTTTTATAATGATTTGCTTTTAAGGCCGTACTCGCCATTATAATATTCTCAATATTATTAATATTTAAAGCATTTACTTTGTGGTTAGTCATTTTTACTTATTTATTTTTTTACAAAAATGTTAATAAAATTAGTATATAACCACTCACCGAGATTTTTACGTCTACCGGTTTCGAGACGTACCCGTCTCTTCGTCAGGACAATCACTAACACAGCATGCAAACAATACTACCCTTCACCACCATAGCACCATTTACACGCTCAAAACTACACAAATTGTCTAACACATGCGATTTTTGGTCGACCCGAAGACCAACATGCACTATAGTTTTCAATACAGACATGCGTTACGAGCCGAGGTTAAACGTATATTAGAATTAGACTAGGAATCGAATCTATTTATATACTTGTAGGATGAGAGGAGTGGGGGGGGTTCGAATTGGATATTGACGAATCGTGTTTAATCGATGTCGAATCAAACAATGGACTATATGTAAAATTTATTTGGTTGTTAATTAGAGGAATATTATTTTTAAGTGCTTTCCTAATATAAAAAATCTCCATATTATTTAGTTTTAACCCTTTATTATTAGTGTTTAATATTTTTACTCCCGTGTCTTTTTTGAAGACGTGATTTGATTCTATGAGGTGATTGGCAAATTCGGAGAAGTTATTATTGTTTAGACATCGTATGTGTTCTTTTATTCTGGTATTAAAATTACGCGACGTTCTACCAATATATTTCGAAGGACAAGAATCGCAAGTTAATTGGTATATACCAGAATTGTCTAGGATATTATTTTTATCTTTATTATTTAAAAGGATTTTCCCAATATTATTATTAGTATAAAATGCCGGTCTTATATTTTTTGGTAAATATTTAGTTACTTTATTCGTTATATTATTTATAAACATTATTCTTCTCCATTTATTATTATTATTATCATTTATTATTTTGGGATATAAAAACTGTTTTAAGGTTCTTTGTTTAATTTTTTTATTTAAAAGAGAATTAATTAATTCTACATTATAACCATTATTTAACGCAATTTGTTTGATCGTATTAAGCTCGGTGTCAAAGTTAGATTTGGATAACGGGACATTCACTAAGCGATGTATCATCGAGTGGAAAGCGGAATGTTTGTGGGAAATTGGATGATTGGAACTATTATTAATGACCGTATCTGTATAAGTTGGCTTACGAAAAATATTAAAGTCTATAGTGTTATTTAGTACTGTTAAAGTTAAGTCTAAGAAATTTAATTTATGGTCTTTTTCAATTTCAAGCGTAAATTTAATATTATCGTTAAAGGTGTTAATAAATTTTAAAAATGAAGTTAGTTGTCGTTCTGTTCCTGTCCAAATGCAAAAGATATCGTCTACATATCTTTTCCATAAAAATATGTTTTTAATTAATTGATTATTAGATTTAAATATACTATTTTCAATACTATCTAAAAATATGTCCGCAACTAATGGGCTTATTGGAGAACCCATTGCTAAGCCTGAGGTTTGATTATAAACTTTATCATTAAATTGAAAGTAATTTTGGTTTAAACAAATGTTGAAAAGACGACTTAAATCATTAGAAATGTTTTCAGGTAATTCTGAAGTATTCAGAACAATCAAAAATAATTATAAAAGATATTCTGAATACTTCAGAATTACCTGAAAACATTTCTAATGATTTAAGTCGTCTTTTCAACATTTGTTTAAACCAAAATTACTTTCAATTTAATGATAAAGTTTATAATCAAACCTCAGGCTTAGCAATGGGTTCTCCAATAAGCCCATTAGTTGCGGACATATTTTTAGATAGTATTGAAAATAGTATATTTAAATCTAATAATCAATTAATTAAAAACATATTTTTATGGAAAAGATATGTAGACGATATCTTTTGCATTTGGACAGGAACAGAACGACAACTAACTTCATTTTTAAAATTTATTAACACCTTTAACGATAATATTAAATTTACGCTTGAAATTGAAAAAGACCATAAATTAAATTTCTTAGACTTAACTTTAACAGTACTAAATAACACTATAGACTTTAATATTTTTCGTAAGCCAACTTATACAGATACGGTCATTAATAATAGTTCCAATCATCCAATTTCCCACAAACATTCCGCTTTCCACTCGATGATACATCGCTTAGTGAATGTCCCGTTATCCAAATCTAACTTTGACACCGAGCTTAATACGATCAAACAAATTGCGTTAAATAATGGTTATAATGTAGAATTAATTAATTCTCTTTTAAATAAAAAAATTAAACAAAGAACCTTAAAACAGTTTTTATATCCCAAAATAATAAATGATAATAATAATAATAAATGGAGAAGAATAATGTTTATAAATAATATAACGAATAAAGTAACTAAATATTTACCAAAAAATATAAGACCGGCATTTTATACTAATAATAATATTGGGAAAATCCTTTTAAATAATAAAGATAAAAATAATATCCTAGACAATTCTGGTATATACCAATTAACTTGCGATTCTTGTCCTTCGAAATATATTGGTAGAACGTCGCGTAATTTTAATACCAGAATAAAAGAACACATACGATGTCTAAACAATAATAACTTCTCCGAATTTGCCAATCACCTCATAGAATCAAATCACGTCTTCAAAAAAGACACGGGAGTAAAAATATTAAACACTAATAATAAAGGGTTAAAACTAAATAATATGGAGATTTTTTATATTAGGAAAGCACTTAAAAATAATATTCCTCTAATTAACAACCAAATAAATTTTACATATAGTCCATTGTTTGATTCGACATCGATTAAACACGATTCGTCAATATCCAATTCGAACCCCCCCCACTCCTCTCATCCTACAAGTATATAAATAGATTCGATTCCTAGTCTAATTCTAATATACGTTTAACCTCGGCTCGTAACGCATGTCTGTATTGAAAACTATAGTGCATGTTGGTCTTCGGGTCGACCAAAAATCGCATGTGTTAGACAATTTGTGTAGTTTTGAGCGTGTAAATGGTGCTATGGTGGTGAAGGGTAGTATTGTTTGCATGCTGTGTTAGTGATTGTCCTGACGAAGAGACGGGTACGTCTCGAAACCGGTAGACGTAAAAATCTCGGTGAGTGGTTATATACTAATTTTATTAACATTTTTGTAAAAAAATAAATAAGTAAAAATGACTAACCACAAAGTAAATGCTTTAAATATTAATAATATTGAGAATATTATAAAAAAGGTATTGTTTAATTATTTTTAAAAATAAACTGATTATTTTTCAAATGGAGAAAAATCCTTCAGGTTTTACCTAAAAAGATCTGTTGCACAGTAAAAAGTTCAATAAGTGGCTTGATATTTATTTTTAATACATTGTGTTATATTTTTAAACTTTAAAAACATTCTCCTGAAAAATCAAGTTTTTTGATTTATGACGTTCTTGAAAGGAGTGAGCGATATGTTTACATATGGATATATTTTTTTAAATCTTTATGTCGTTAGTCAAAAAGTCATAAAGAGAAGATATAAGTCATAGGGACTTATCAAGAGAGGTGGTAGCATTTATGATGAAAATTAGTAGAGTCCATTAAAAATAAGAATCAAAGTAAGACACAAAATGACGAACATATTAGACGTGAAACAGAAAGTCTGGCATTGTGTTGCAAAACAAGTGATGATTTCATTTCCCCTGTTGAGTTTTCTATGGTTTTTTCATTACTAATGCAAGACGGAGAAGTTTCTATGAACAGGCCACAGAACGTACCCGATCCTTACACTAAATATTTAGATACGCAACATAAAAAATCACGTTTCTCTATATTATATGCCTTGTACATCAGGCAAGTCAAATAATAACGGCAACAGTTTTTAATAGAAATCTTCATTGGCGATCATTTTAACTATTTTTTAAAAATATTTTTTAGTTGCCTTATAAAATGCATAATGTACAAGGTGTTCAAAATAATTTACCAAAGATTTATAGCATATTTAATTTATATGTCTTTCAAATGATAGCGGATGTGTATAGTTTATAATAAATTATTAAGACTGATCCCTGAAATCAAAACAATATAAACAATGGATTCCATATCTTATATCAATCAAGATTTGTCAAATAGCTCATTTATTTGTCTTACTTTGTAAGAATTTTCTGTTAATCGGTATTGTTAATTTGGAAAATAAATATATTATTTATTGATTCGGCATTAACTTTGTGGAATGACATGTTGATTTTTTTAAATTAAACACTTGAATATACCACTCAATAAGTTTTATTTATATAAATGACTAGTTTCGAAAACTTACAGATGTTTTCATCTTCTAGGAATACTTCACCATTATTATCTATGTTTCCTTTCACAAAAAATCTTGTTCCTAAACCCAACCTCCCTATATTTATTAACTTATATATACTCCTAAATATTTTTTGTTCGTTAATTTTTACCAGAAGATGAAAACAGATGTAAGTTTTCGAAATTAGTCGTATGCATAAATAAAACTCATTAAGTGATATATGTATTCAAGTGTTTAATTTTTGGAAAATAATTGTTTTTCATTTTTATTTTCAGCTTAAAGAGCTTTACCTAACAGATCTCTCGTTATACATTGATATCAACTTCTTAATCAAGTTTCAAAGTTAGCATCATGAGGGAAAAAATGCGGAAATAGCCAAGATTAATCTATCTCGTTACTCTGCGAACAATCAAGGAAGCGTGTTGTCCAACTCAGATGGCGATATTACGACAAACCGCAAATCTCAACTCTTGGTAGATTTTGTGTTAAGTAATAGCCGCAATTCTGTCGACAATTTAAATGTTAATTTGAATACGGGTCAAGACGACATATTCAATCTGGAGAGAATTACGCCTATTGGGGTATCGTTAAAATGAAATGTGAACCCTAGAGCACTCGACACCCAAGATCACGTGTATGAGATATTATTTATTACAGTATAAATTCTATGGCAACCGCACATTTGGGGCATATTTTTGGAGACAGGCTAACGAGCGAGCTCGAATATTTCATATTTGTAAAATACGCGTTATGATAAATGTTTATTTCATGAAAACGAAAAGGTAAGAATTTACGATTTGTGTAAAATTTCCAGAAAACTACTCGTAAGAATTTTCAACCGCGATTTTACTAGCTTTAAAAATCGGCCGTATTTTGAGTCGCCAATAATTCATCCTTACTCAAATGATTTGTGACATTTTTATGGTCAGAATTTTGACATTTTTATGGTCAGAATTTTTTCCATTATTATATACAATAATTTGAGTGTGTTCAAATGGTTGTTCACAAATTCAGGGGTTGTCTCCACTTATTCGTACTTCTTCGGCACCGTCTATGGTTGCACTTATTAGTAAAGTATGTTATTTATTCGGAGAGACGTTCATGAAATGCATATAAGATTATTCCTGAACTATTTTACAAACTAGGAGATACCTGAATATATCATTTTCAATTTTTATTTAACGTTTATTTTGACAAGTTATAATATAACTATGATCACTTAAACAAACCTATGACAAATATTTAGTCCTGAAAATGTCTAGACTTCTATTTCCTAATAGTCTCCTTATCCTGCATATATCATTATATTTCCTAACACTATCGTTAACATTCATATATCAGTATATTACCATGCCACAAAGTTAACAATGCTTTTAAAATACGTCATATTATATTTTCTACTTCATCTATGTTGAGATATCAAAAATTCTTGGACATTGTTTTATATTTAATATATGTGTCGCCTATTCTCAAAATCCGCCAGATCCATGTAAGTCGATTTTACAAAAAATGCAAAATTCTCCGACAACATTTATGTTTAAAAGATACGTCTATCTTTAGATAAAACATGATGAAATAGAAAATTTTACCTTTTTTTTCAATTTTTTTTATTTATTATTAGATTAAAACCAATATTTTTAGCTTTTCCACTTTTTTATATAAAAAATAAAAGTGGAAAAGCTAAAAATATTGGTTTTAATCTAATAATATATTAAAATGCAATTCCATCACGAAGTGTCAGTGGATAATATAAATCTATTAAAAAGTGCTTTTTTTTCAGTTTAAAAAAAAATACGAGAAACAAACCGATGATGACGTCATTTTAATTTTTGACCTATCCCCGCTCTCTGGCCGATATGGGACAGAAGGCAAGTTCCTTGAATATAGTGGAATTTGAAATACAACGCTGTTTTTAAGTATTTTTAGCAGGGTTTTCAAGTATATAAATATTTTAATCAATAAAACCCATAATTAGCATTCCGATAGAGTATTTATTTTGAAATCTTATAAAATTGGATCTGGCGGATTTTAAAAGTAGGCGACACATATGTTATTTTTATTGAATGCATATAAATTTAAGATTACCCATACAAACCTAGAATCCATTGTAATGAAGTTTTCATTTGTTTCGCTTCGAAATTAAGAAAGAAATAAAATAAAATTTACCTTTCGATAACGAAGATAATTGATTCGGATGAGAGAAGGTGAAGAGATAATTCGTATTTTCAATTACAAACTCAAATATACTAGCAACGTAGAGTTCACTTGATATATCGCTTACTCCTTTCAAGAACGTCATAAATAAAAAATCGTCAATTTTCAGTTGTGCATGTTACTATTGTATATATCAGCAAAAGAGGCATATTTTTTACTTAATATTTACCCAGGGCAGAAAGTGTTGTTTTTGGATTTTGAAGAAAAGGTTTGTTTAATTATTTTTATTTAAATATACTTAATATTTTGCAAACGGATAAAAACCTTCAGGTTTTACCTAAAAAGATCTGTTGCACAGTAAAAAGTTCAATAAGTGGCTTGATATTTATTTTTAACAGATTGTATTATATTTTTCAACTTTAAAAACGTTCTCCTGAAAAATCTTTTTATTTATTTATGACGTTCTTGAAAGCAGTGAGCGATATCTTATAAATAAATCAACATCCTTCGGTTAATTTTTTTTTAATGTCAGTCATTTCGCTAGCATTGAAACTTTTTGATGGACATTCGCGGCAAACATTTTATCTGTATACTTAGTTGTTACTTACTTAATACCAAGTAATTTTCTTTTTTTGTAAGTATTCAAGAAGGGATTTTTTATTAAAAGTTTATTCGGATTGTTAAAATTTCCAAAGTAATTTCATTAAGGCCAAATTGAATGCGAGGCAAATTGAAGAGATTAAATTCTTTGTAGCAAATCTACTAACAACTTCATTATGAGAGAAGTTTGCTGCAAAGTTTATCCATGTTTGTTTATTTGTACGCTATTCAACTATCAAATTTACAACGGAGTCCAATAAATAGCAATATAAGAGACGAATCAAACAAGAATGCAGTGTTATTTTATTTATTGTTTCGGCATTAACTTTGTGGTAAGACATGTTACAATGATTAAAGAAAACACTTCGTTTTTTACCACTTGAGTTTTATTATAGACTACATGTTTCAGAAGTTAAACTTCCATCATTCAGGTCTGTATAATAACTTATTATACAGACCTGAATGATGGAAGTTTAACTTCTGAAACATGTATAACCCTTATCCACACCCAATGGTGCATAGGGCACTGCATCGAATTGACGCAGTGTTATCTTGATCATTACTTACATGAAGGCAAGGTGATCACTCTTGCGCATCAGGAACCAGTCCAGGGTAATATTAAATAAATAATACAATGTAAAATGACTTATATTTATTTTCACCCCCCCTGGGAATCGAACCCGGGACCTCCAGCACGGCAGCTAAACACGCTGACCATTACACCACGGAGGCGGACAAAAACTGAAACATGTAGTCTATAATAAAACTCAAGTGTTAAAAAACGAAGTGTTTTCTTTAATCATTGTAAGAATGCAGTGTATTTTGTATATTAAGAACATTGTTAACTTTGTAGTGTGGTATATAACACTCTTCTTATCATTCATCGTTTTATCTATGATTTTTAACTCTTATCACTCTGTAGGCCAGACATTCTGGCCCGTATGATTCTAGTAGGCAGCTCCGTGGGCCACAATGTCTGGCCCGGCGCAGGTATAACTTTAATCACTGATTTCTCCCAAGTAAATTCTACCAAAAAATATTTCAGATAAATACAGTTAATCTTAATTAACATGGTCATATAGCCAGACAGAGTGTCCCAAAATTAGGGAATCAAAATATTTATTTTAATGGTAGAAAAACGTCGCATTTTTTTTATCAGAGTAGCTGATCAGTTTTGAGAAAAAATGGTCAGAGTGGAAAAGGTTAAAGTATGTAGTATTACACAAAGTGAACGATGAATAATAAGGAGAGTGTTAAGAATGCAGTGCCTCATACATCATTGGGTGCGTATAAGGGTTAAATGAATAATTGTTTAAAACAATTTAAACATATTCACCATTTACAGGGTTGTTTTAATATCATTATTGCAACATTTTACTCTTTCACTTTGTATAAATAATAGTTAAGAGTAATTTTCACAACATTCTTAGTGTGTCCAAATCCTTGTTCAAAAATCCATGTTTTTTCACTAAAGTTTTATTTTTATATTTTGACATCTCAAAATAAATGAAAAGGAAAATAAAAGTCTGGGTATTTACAAGGGCTTATGACCTATCATAGGCTGATTAAGTGACCACTTTACACATGTGAAACATTTACCATTCTACCCATGATAGTGCAAATTTATGAACAAGTATTTGGACATACTTAAAATGTTATAAATATATGTATGAGTTCCAAATACCCGACAAAATTCTGTTGCGTTTTTGAGATTATTTATTTTAAATGTCAATAAACATGACATTATTTTATTATGTTAATAAGATAAAGATATAGTACTACGAAGACCCATGAATTTTGATAAAAAATCCACAAAGGTAGCAAAACAAAAGCAGTATGTTATAGAAGGCTAAAGGCCCCAACCGAGTAAGGTATTACACGCCATCATTTTTGTTTCCAACAAAAGGACAATGTTTTATCTTTTATGTTTACCAGAATAAACATGTTCCTAACCGGAAAATTTTCCTTAAAGCCTGTGTCTTGTAACACGGGCGTTAGGGGGTTGACCTTGACCGCCCTAAGTAGGGTGACTGTTGCAAATCAAAACCCGGTAAGATATAATATATATATATTTTTTTTTAAATTTATTTGCATGTCCAAACCATCCCTTTCTTAATTTTATCGATAATGCTTCTCAGCTTTGCATTTTTTCCTTATTTTATCATTCGAACATCTATCGTGCATCGATTCAGTCTTTCGCGGCCTTCATCTGCTTCTATTACATTTGCCTCATTAATTTGTAAAATATATTTTTACATATCAAAATTTGAAAAATAATTATAAATCCGTTCTACCGCTTTCTCTCACATATTGCTGCATTTCGTATTGTTTATTAAATTCAAAATATTTTAAAACCAGTAAAAATGTTCCCTGCTGTGTTTTGAAATTCCAAAGTTGAGAATGTGTACGGCCTTGTTATTTTACCTATCCTTCCGAAAATCTCCCATACTCTCCAGAAGTTCGAGCGACTTCACACCCCGTCGCTCAAATGGCATTTTGTTTATAGAGGATCGTGGTGAGAATTATAAGAACACTTTGTTATTATTACGTCGTGCCGTGCTTTTTTTCCGAAAGTGGTTTTGTTATCTACAATATTTAGACATGAATATCCCCGTAAAAGAACCCAGAAAGAAAAAGAACATCGAGAAAACGTATACTTTTATTCGCGCGGAAAGCGTTTAATAATCTTTATTATTATGTTTTTCAATTTTCTTCACTGTGCAAGTATGATTTTTCTTTAAGGCCCAACTCGCATTAATAAAACTCAGGTGGTTTCCGGCAACACATGGATCTGATCGTCTGGTCACTTCCATTTTTTTCTTCACAATACATATTGGATTTTTTTAGAGTATGTTTTGAAAAATAACTTTTATTTTATGTATTAATTTTTAAATCAAACACACATTTTATGAGTCCAAAAAATGACCATGTCAATAAATTCTTCCTTTCCCAGAAAATAAATATAAGGGTACGTATCTACATCCCCCATAAGCTACTGTTGTCTCCCATTAATTATTGCTGCACATGTTAAAACTGTCACTTAGAATTGTATAGCTACATAAGAACCATCAGTCCATTTGATCTTCAAATTCGTTTAAAAATGCCAAAACTAGGCGAATCAATTGTCACATTAATTTTTTTTGTTTTTGTTTGTCAATCTAGATACAAACATTATTTCAGTACCTTAGCTAAAAAATGTAGGATTTTTTTTATTTCTGGCGAATTAAGCCCAATTAAGTTGGCGCTCATTTTTTGTTCACTTTTGAAACTTGGCAATAGAATGGTATACTTCATGGAATCACAAATTAATGTGTCTATAATTTGTAGATTGCGATTTTGTTATAAAGATTCGTGTACAATATTTTCAGTGTGTCCAAATACTTGTTCACAAATCTAGATTATCTCCAATAATAGGATAATGGGTATTAATGGGTAGAATTGTTGAATTTATGTATTTATTTTTAAATCAAACACAGATTTTTTGAGTCTACTAAGTTGTATTTTATTAACAAAAACACATAAAAAATTAAATTGTACAATATTTTCAGTGTGTCCAAATACTTGTTCACAAATCTAGATTATCTCCAATAATAGGATAATGGGTATTAATGGGTAGAATTGGTGAATTTATGTATTTATTTTTAAATCAAACACAGATTTTTTGAGTCTACTAAGTTGTATTTTATTAACAAAAACACATAAAAAATTAAATTGTGACATTATATGTTTGATAATGCCCTAACAAGGCGAAACAATTGTCACAATATAATTTTTTATGCGTTTTTGTTAATAAAATACAACTTAGTAGACTCAAAAAATCTGTGTTTGATTTAAAATTAATACATAAATTAAAATGGAGTTCTACGAATTAAACGCCAAATCAATAAATTAAGAATTGGTGAATGTTACACGTATGTAAAGTGATCACTTAAACCAGCCTATGTCAGCCCCGTAAATGCCCAGACTTCCATATTCTTCTCATCTTTGATGAGGTGTCAGATGGTTCATTTTATTACAAAGCAGAGATATACATATTTTAATTAGATTAAATTTTAATGCTAGAATTTAATATGGAGTTCTTTATCCCGCGCTTTTTAAAGTTGAATATGGTTTTCAAGCATTGTGTCTATATTAACAATGTAGAAACTTTCACGTCAGATAAAATGTGTCAGAAATCGTTAAATTTATTTTATATACCTTGAAGTATTATATTACCGAATCGATCGACCATTCAGGAGAATGATGGATGATAATATTATCGTAAAATATTACTCCAATATTTCAAATATTTATTACGATACTTCTTGAAATCAGACTTTTGAAATTTTGAGACATCCGAAAACTGTGAGAAAATATTTTGAAACTTTATCTTACGTATATTACGTGTATATTAATTTATGGAAGTTACGATTCGTGTAAGTGTAAAATTTATTTATTGTATTCTGTAACACAAAAATGAATTGTAAAATAATTTTTCACACACAGTTCGATAACATTGATTGTTGGATAAATACATCATGTATGGGTACTCATTCGTTTTTGTAAGTTGGTATTTTTACAATAAAAAAACATAGATTTTAAGTACTATCGAGGTGCTCTCTTCATAAAATAAATTAAATATTTATTTATATTAGATTATTTCACATCATTGCCTTATCCAGATTTATTATATCCACAATTATAATATCCACACAGACTTGATTTTTATTGTATAATGGTAATTTTTTATCTGCTGTCAAAAATTCTGTTAGGAGAAATGTATTTATTAATAAGTAAGACGCTTATGACTTTAAACATATATATTTCCGTAGTTTGGTTTCCATTCCTTGATAAATATAATAAAAAAAGATAATTCTGTCATAAATATGTGGCTCCCTTTATTTACCGGTGTGTATTAAAATTTTAGAGTGTTTTTAAAATAGTAGTTTTATCCCCTCTGAAATTTTTGCATGAAAAAATAATTAGAGTTAAACATTGGTCCAATATTTGTGTGTTGATCGGTATACATTCCAAATACTGTTCATTTAATTTGAACCACCATATGAGTTACTACACTTTTAATACTATCCCTACATAATATATGTTATGTTCATGAAGTTTTCAAAAATGGATAAAAATTGTGAAAATAGGATGCCAAGGTATTTCGTTTTTCGATATGTACACGTAATAACACGTGTTATTAAAATACCTTTTCACGGCGAGTGTTAAAATATTTTACAAAATTGCACTATCATTCCAGATGATTGGTTTCATCTAGACGTGTCACGTGGCACCCCTTAGCCCCCCCCCCCCCGCCCCGAGGCACAATGCCAACCCTGACCCTACCTTGACCGGGTATCAGCATACCTCACACTGAACTCAGGTTGCGGGCCCATCGAAAAAGAGCCATTCAAGCGTCAAAAGGGCCTATTATTCATTACGGCATTGACAGCAGTTTAAAGGAATGATATGGCATTTTCACGCGTGATCAGTTTTGCTGCCGAGAAGCCAGTAACTTACGATTGCTGTTTTTTCTCGTTTTCCGATACAAAAAGTGGTTTTTCAAAACCTTTGCCGGGCATAAAAGCTGGTACATTTTCGAAACTAGGACTCTTGGAATGTAAAACATCGTTTATATTTACAAAACTGCCATTTTCGTTTCAACTCATTAAGGAAATAAAAATTAGACTAGCTTCGTTAAACTATTTGAGAAAATAATAATTTTATAAATAAATACGGTAGCCTTATTTGATATATTACTATTTAAGTATAACAATAGTTCGCATCAGTATATCTGCTGTCATGCATTGAGTTTTTTTTGTTAATATTTTTTAATAATATCCTTAATAATATTTTTTTCAATTAGTAAATCGTGAACAAAGAAATATTTTACATCAATATCCAAAACTACATGCTGAAACTGGAAAAACCTTATGAACAAATTAATTTTTTAAATATATATTTGAAGGACTAACTTTGTGATTTTCCATTTTATAATTAAAATATAACTTTTTTTAAAAATCATTATAAATATTTTATTAAAACCTAATTATGATGTCTACCGGTTTTGAAGCTAACCGCTTCTTTATCAAGACTGATTAATACTTTATACTAGTATTTTTTGGACATATTTGTTTTTCTATTGTATATTTTTTGAGTTTTAGAAATTAAAACACCTTAAAATTGTACTAGATAGTAAATCGTCACCAAAATTCACGATGATGTAATATAAATAATATAGTATAAACCTAAGTTCAAATACTATTTAATAGCAATTCATGTTCAATTTAAAACAATCCGGTTAAAGTTGATAGACCTGTTTTCATTTTTTCGTTTTTCGTAACGCGTAGGTATCTTAATTTGTAAGCCACAACGTATAAGAAAACATCTCTTGTTTGTCCTTCTACAAATTTAATTGAAGGGAAATGTACAAATGACAGTTACAAAGTTTCTTTTAAATGGTAGACGTAAGTTGTTTGCATACATAAAAGATCGGGTATCCATCATCATAATTAAGCAAGTAAAAATAATTTTTGAAAGCGTTCATGGACGATTAGTTGATCCGATCTATAGAATGATTTTTTGAGCGACGGTACTGATCCGGCTGAATGAGAATAAACGAAAAAATCCATCGTAATGATCCGGTCTTAATAACCGTTGATATGGATCTTCTCAATGACCATCTCCAGTAATGAAAGCTTCTTCAACAATCTGCTTTAAAGACTATGAGTTTTTCTTAACGGTTTAAACGAAAATGTCGGAATGGCGAACAAATGAAGATCCGAGTTGTGTTAGAGGTTCTGTCGTTCTCTTAACATCTCGCCGCGCGCCGTATTGAGTACGAGTTCAATGTTGCTCGAAATGAAACTAATGGCTTTCCCGTTGACGTTTTTGTGACGTTGAGTTATAGAGTTTTTATGTGCAGAAATAAACTACAGAAGTTTGTATTTGTTTGTGAATTTCCACGATTTACCCAAACGTTTCGCGCCATACCAATTTTATGTTTTAAAAATGAATATTTTTGCTGTTGCAAATGAAAATTTTGCTCGTCGTTTTTTGCATATCTCAACATAGATGATGAAGAATATAGAAGTCTGGACATTTACACGTCTTACGACCGTAATGCTCGTAGTATTTTTTTATTAGTGAAAAGCTTCCCTCATCCCACTATAGATGTCTCTAGTGAAATCTAGTGAAGTCATGCACTCTGTTTTGAGTTTGATCAACAGATCAATAGAAGTTTCATGAATTTGAGTAGTGTTGGTGAATGTTACACGTGTGTAAAGTGATTACTAGAACCAGCAATGATGGTCGTAAGCTCCGTAAATGCCCAAACTTCCATATTCTTTTTCATATTTTTTAGGATGTCAAAATATATGCATATATATATAATATATATATATATATATATATATATATATATATATATATATATATATATATATATATATATATATATATATATATATATATATATATATATATATATATATATATATATATATATATATATATATATATATATATATATATATATATATATATATATATATATATATATATATATATATATATATATATATATATATATATATATTCATACATATTCATATATATATTCCTATATATCAAGATACTCGAGATCTAGAAAATTTCATAAACTTTCTTAAACGTTTGACAAAACTTTCATCAGTTAAATAAAGATTTGTAGAAACTTACCACTCAACAAAAGTTTTAAAGTACTTTGATATAACCAATTATTCAAAATAAAAAATATATACGTTTGTACTTGTAGACAGAAAAGCTTGAGTTCGGAGCATAACGATATGGAAGTAGGAGTTTATTTTTTGGAGGCGTTTTGCTTAGCGTGCGGATTATGAGGTCCGACGAGATTGTCGGATATGTCCCATAAATTTGTATGTGTAGGTGTGTATCCGTATATAGCGTATCGCCATACAGGGATGAGCGTAAACAATATTCCCTTTGAAAACTTTCCACCCCTTGCTTCGCTGCCTTTTGTATGCCGGAACTGAGCATGGCACTTTTTAGCCAAAAACCAATTTAGGCCTGTCGGAGACATTATGCGTTTTCAGGAACTAGCTGCTGCCCTTAAAAATCATCAGAAAATTTTAAATTAACAATTTCAATAAAACTTAAAATATCTGAGAATTTAACACTTCAATTAACTCCCTAAATAATTTTTTTTTAAATAAGAAGATGTAAAAATTCATAAAAAAAATGCCCATTACATGTAAAACTTTTTAAAAAATATAAAAGAAAATAAAATGACTATCATACCATAAATCACATAAAACAATAAACCTTGAGTGTAAGTCCCTCTCCAAGCACAAGAGCTCAGTCTCTTTTTTGGAGAGGCACATCGAAACTAAAATTATAAAATTTCCATATGTATAAATGTATAGAAATTGTATTAAATTGGATTTAAATATGTTACTATTTTTTTAATTAATCTCTGTAATAAAATGGTCTAAATAAATATCATTTTCGGTTTAGTTTTTGTGACCAATTTACCTTCCTCCCCCTCAGTACTATATTACCCAGCTTTTGCCACCACTAGTGACCTTACATACGTTGTAAAATTTTAGTTTACTTATCTACATATATATGATATTTTTGTCCTACAAATGTCATGTGGTAACTCCAAAATATACCTACAGTGTAAGTATTTACCTGCTCCCTTTGCTGCTAAATATTAATTTTGCTGCTTTTTTATTCATTCATTGCAAAGTCAAAACTCCTCGCCAACAGATTTGGTGTGAGTAAAAAAGGATTGATGTGTTAATGATCTGATTTCAAAATGTTATCATACTGTGTCGGTTGCATTTACGAACAATTTTTGGAATGAAATGGAGGCTAATATATAATGGTAATTGACAGACGACTGTTATTTGCTAGTTGATATTTGTATATTCTGTTTTACTAAAGAGTGATGCAACAAAAACTAAAATTATAAATCAATAAATTTGAAAAAAAACAACATTTTGCAGTTGTCCAAACACTTAAATAAATTGTTTTACATAAAGAAAAGCTTTCTATATCCAATCATAGATGGCGGTTGTGAACTCAATCACGGAACGTCATGAGAGAGATCATATGTATATGTATAACTTCCAATATTTGTGTGGTTGTTATACCTAGAATGGTGAATGTAATGTGTGTAAAGTGATCACTCAAACAGCCGATCACAGGTCGAAGCCCTGTGAATGCCCAGATTTCCATATTTTTCTTCTGTTTTGAGGTGTCGAAAATGTAATTTAGAAAAGGTTATGCACACGTTTATAGGTTTCTTTGGGAATAGACGTTTTAATTGTGTATGGAAATTGATATCGGCCATTTGGATACAATGGATCCTGAAAACGGGAAGTGAAAGGAAACGAAGACCTTGACAATATTTTTTATTCAGTATTTATTTTTTACACGAACGTGCAAGATACCGCTTATTCTATACAAAAATAGAAAAGGTATATTAAACCCGCCTGCGGCTCGCTTAGACATACATCCACAAAACATATTTCGTTTTTTTTCTGCTTGAAAATATTATTCGTTAAAATTCTCTCTCTAGTGTGATAATGACAAGAAGAAAAGCATTTATTCACGAATTATTTTTTATCTGCAATAGCCGTACAGCACTAAATTTGAATATTATAAATAATGTACAAAAAACTAATAGACTCCGTTTTAAATTAAAACTAATAAACTCACAAAACGTTAGATATTTTCACTCCAACATAATATATATTTTTTTATTGTTTCATTTGCTTTGTAGTTAGATATATTATTAAAGAAAAAACTTGTTTTTTAATCACTTGAGTTTATTTTTGTGACGACTAGTTTCAGAAGCTAAGGTCTTTCCATCTTTAGGTCTAAATGTAAACTCTAAAAAAATATATTTAGACCTGAAGATAGAAGTTTAGCTTCCGAAACTAATCTTCACAAAAATAACCTCAAATGGTAAAAAACAGGTGTTTTCTTTAATAATATGATATATGTTATGTGCTGTGAAATAATCTATGTAATCAAGTTATTGTTAACGTACTTTTTTATCCGGTGTGGAAGAGAAATATTAAGCACAAACAATATACCATCCGTGCAAATTAGTACATATTCGCATATTTAAATTAATCTTTTAATACTTTTAAGCAGTTATGTAATTACAAATATAAAACAACATTTTGAGTGTGTTCAAATATTTGTAAACAAAATCTCCAATTACAAGAGTTATTTTCGTATTATTTTTTAACATCTCATCAAAGATGAAGAATAAGCTTAATAATAAAAATGAAAATGGTATTTGCTGGCGTTTCTCATGTGTGTGATTATAATCCAGGATTCGCACCTCACATACTAATATAAGAGTTTCTGCTTAGTAAAAAGCTTCTTTACATCTCACCACTATTGGTGTATGTCTCTAGTGAAGTTCTAGTGATTCAAGAACAAGGTTTCTAAATTGGTTCATATATATAGAACTTCCAAGAATTTGAGTACTGTGGTTGTCAATAATGGGTTGAATTGGTGAATGTTACACGTGTGTAAAGTGACGGCCGTCAGCCCCGTAAATGCCCAGACTTCCATATTCTTCTTCATCTTTGATGAGATGATAAAAAATAATACAAATATAAACGTAAGAATTCATATTCTGAGAGAAAAATCATTTCTTTTTCCCAAAAAGTAATAGTGATTTAGCATTGCTAATATACAAACAACAAAAAGTTAAAATACAATAAAAAATACCAAAAATAGTTTGATAATTCAGAACACGTTTTAAAATATGTTACTTACTTTTTCTATGGCCTTGAGTAATGGTACTTTTTTTAAAGGAAAACCTATAAGAACATTTATTTTAAGTTTTAAGCAGAAATTCTACCGAGATAATTTACGATTCAACTTTTCAACATTATTATTCAAAATTTGTAAAGGAAAACCTGTCATCTCTATTTCGGTGGAGTAATTCCTGAAATTGTCTTTAGTTACGTAAGTAAATAGTCTTGATGTTTGAAATGAACTACAAACTAGAGAGCTGTATGCGAAACACATCTTTTTATAATTGTTTAATTTACACAAAAAATGTATACTAATGTATTTTTTCCATTTGTTTTCCGATTGGTGTTAAGTTTAAGGTTTCCTGAATGTTTTTCGCTGATACTTTATGGCACATTTTATAAACTTTATAAAATAAAACAACTTTATTTTAACCACTTATAATTGGTACACTTTTTTCAACCGGTATTACATTGACATTGTTTTGAGTTTTTTCCCGTTTTTTAAGTCACATTTTTTAAAATCACATTTTCATATTGTGTAAGGAGTGTGTGTGAGTTTTTGGCAATGTAAGGGAAGGGTAATTATTTTAACCTAAATATGTTTATATATTAATAAAATTATTTTATAACGTTTAATTTAATTTAAGGTATTATGAGTATCATTAGCTTAATAAGACTTACGAAATATTCTCTGTAAATTTACAATCGAAACCATCCGGTATTTTTTCTCGAATTTGTAAAAAATACTTTAATTTTGGAGCAAACCGGAAGAAGCTAACGAGGGTGTTAAGTTTTGCACCCTTGTTATGGAAATTCGTAAAAAAATAATTTTTGACACGATTCTCACAATGTACTAAATACAGATGGGGTAATTGACGTTTTTTTTATATTTTCATATCAGATTAAAAAACGAAAAGTTTATAAAACGAAATGTAAGGTTCGTACCCGGCTTGGATAATATAACGTTTGAATCAGATATGTTTTGCAAAAATGAATTATGACAACACTGTTTTATTTCTTGCATACTTGGTCGGTCCTGATCTTTGTGAAATTATGTGTAAGTTGCTGTTGGGATTTCAGAACCTGACTCACACCCAGTGGTGCTTAGGGCACTAGGACGGATAGAGTCTGTGCAATATAATTTTATTGGTTATTGCATAAAAAGGATGGATAGCAGTCTTGCGCTTCAGATTATTAAATATCGTAAATTTATTTTATAGGATACAGATGACCTTAGTGAAGGAGCTTAGAACGATGAATACAATTTCCATATAAAAAGGAAATAGAGGAGAAGTAGTGGTTGAATACTCATTTTTTATTCATTATTTTTTGACATCTCCGCATAGACGAAGAAGAATATGGAAGTCTGGTCATTTACGGGTCTTACGACCGTCATAGGCTGGTTTTAGTGATCACTTTACGCACGTGTAACATTCACCAATTCTACCCATGATTGACAACCACATTTCTAAAATTCTTGGAACTTCTACATAGATATATTGATCAAACTCGAATCACAGTGTTTGAGTTCACTAGAACTTCACTAGAGACATCTATGGTGGGATGAGGGAAGCTTTTTACTAAGCAGAAACTCTTTCATTTGTATGTGACGTCCGAATCTTAGATTATATTCTCATACTCAAAATGTCCTTTTTTAATTTTTAATTTTAGCTTATTATTTGCCAGTTAATTTATTTACAAAATTTTGAGTGTGTCCAAATAATAGATCACAAATTTGGATGACATCGAATTACGAGTTTATTTTTGTATTATTTTTTGACATTTCAACATAGATGAAGAAGAATATGGAAGTCATTTACGGAAATGCCCGGACTTCCATTATCTTCTTTATCTTTAAGTTGAGATGTCAAAAAATAATGTAAAAATTTACTCCTTATTAAAAATAATCTAGATTTGTATTTGGACACATACTCAAAATGTTATGAACTCATTTTATAGCCTAATGTGTCATTATAGCCCGAGTCACTTGAGGAAAAATAATTATTTACTTATTATTAATATTATAACCATCCCAGAGTACCAATTACTTCTGTCAATGTCGCAATGTTATCCAGCAACCTTTCATAAAATTCAGAGTGAGAAATACGCAGATAAGATTTTCGCGCCATTAAAAACTGACGACTCTAGCTGACTCACGAGAACGTGTCAAATTGACTACCGATGTTCCTCAAAAATGCTCTCATAAATTTACTCACGGTTTCACTAAAAATCATAGAAAAATATTAAAATATGTTAGTAATAGAAGTATATAACCACTCACCGAGATTTTTGTCTACCGGTTTCGAGACTAACCCGTCTCTTTGTCAGAACAATCACTACAACAGCATGCAAACAATACTAAACGTATTCATTTTTAAATCAAACACATATTTTCTGAGTCTACTAAGTTGTATTTTATTAACAAAAACACATAAAAATGAATATTGTGACAATTGTTTCGCCTAGTTATGGCATTTTCAAACGAATATGAAGATCAAATGGACTGACGGTCCTTATGTAGCTATAAAATTCTATGTGACAAGTTTTAATATGTGCAGTAATAATTTATGAGAGACAACAGTAGCTAATAGGGGATGTAAATAGGTACGTACCCTTATATTTATTTTCTAGGAAGGATAAATTTATTGGCATGGCAATTTTTTGAGAAATAATGTTTTAAAGCTAAATACAATTGTTGGTAATATTATTTTTAAGAATTTATTTATGTAGGTATAATTGTAATTAAAATTTATTAGTTTGTCAATAACGCATCATGCAAGCGTTTAAATAGAGAGAGATTGTGTATAATAATAGTTTATTAAAATATGTTTAACAGTGGTGAAGATATAAAGTTGGTTTGTTCATTAATAATTTTTTATTTAAAAATTAATACATAAATTAAAATGGAGTTCTACAAATTAAATACCAAATCAAATAATACTACACGTCACTGTAGTCCACTTTTTGATTAAACATCGAATAAGCAAGAGTTGTCAATGAATAATTAATTTACTCCTCGCCTCCTCCTTTCAACCTTTATAAACCCGACGTACTTTGACCAACATCCCTAGTGCATGTCAGACCTCGGCCCTTAGTGCATGTTTGTTCTGCAATCCTTAGTGCATGTTGGTCTTCGGTTCGACCAAAATCACTTTGATCAAAATTTTATGTAGCTATAAGTGTGTGTATAGTGCTATGGTAGTGACGCGTAGTGTTGTTTGCATGCTGTTGTAGTGATTTTCCTCATGACGGGCACGTCTCGAAACCGGTAGACGAAAAATAACGGTGAGTGGTTATGTACTAATATTTCTAACATTTTTGTAAAAAAATAAATCCGCACCCCAATGGTGCATAGGGCACTGCATCATATAAACGCAGTGTTATCTTGATCGTTTACACATGAAGGAAAGGTGATGAGCCCTCCGCTTCAGGTACCAGTCCAGGGTAATATTGAATAAATATGACAGTGAAAAAATCACTTATATTTATTTTACCCCCCTTAGGAATCAAACCCGGGACCTCCAGAACGGTAGCCGAGCGTGCTGACCATTACACTACGGAGGCGGACTTTTATGTAAAAAAATAAAAAAGTAAAAATGTCTGACCACAAAGTACATGCTTTAAATATTAATAATATTGAAAATAAAATAAGAATAATTTTGAACGCCAATGATTTTTTTTTCCTGTTAGTTTTTGGCAGTACCGGCCTTTGAATATCGCCAGATCGTGAAATCCTGAGGTCATTTTACATTACATTACAAGCGCTCTTACTTGCTTGACGCTGAAAGCATCCTGAAAACATGAAAATAAAGTAAAGAGAGTTCTCCGTCTTATCGTCAAGAAAATTCTGAAATTTCCTTAAAATCTTAAAAGTAAGTAGAACAGTTATTTGCCAGGATTAACTTTTTTACGAAGTATACTTATTTCATTTTCTAGTATGAATATTATTAACTTGTCAAAATTTAAAATATTTCCCAGAAAAACCTTGAAGGAGAATTTAAATAGTTTTATTTCAATGCTTGATAATATTTTTCTTCTCTGAATATTTCAAAGCAGTAAATTGGGTGAATTTAAATTTTCCCTGAAAAAATTAAGTGGTGGGATTCGTGTTAATATTTGTTCTTTGTCAGCTAAATATTTAGTTATTGAACTGAAAAAAATAAAGCCTTTATGGTACGTTCATGAAAACATGAAAACGTTTTCTGTTTTCAATGTAGAAATTCTAACGCAGTAAATATAAAACTCTTTCTTTTTATTTATTTTTTCATTGGAAAGTTTTTTTTTAGTTTCTCCCAATTTTTAGTTTTGGTTTTCGAAATAAAAAAAAAATGTAACTTAAAAAATCTATGATTTTATTTATTTATTTATTTATTATTTTTGTCTTAGTCATTTTTTGTACGAAAAGAACATCAAAAAATAATAACACGAATACAATACACTTATGTTTTTGTAGAGAAAGATGCTACAGAAATGTAAATATAGAAACTAGGGCATTTACTAGGATTACTATCTGTCATTCGGTAGTTTAAGTGATCACTTTATACACTGCTTAAGATTTGCCATGCTGCCCAGATTGATCAACCATTTTCTTTCATTCATTCAAACCCTTATCCGCACCCCAATGGTGAAAAGGGTACTGAATCATAAAAATGCAGTGTTATCTTGATGTGATATAATAAATAAATTGATATAATTAATAAATATCTAAGTGAAATATCACTTATATTTACAATGATTAAAGAAAACACTTCGTTTTTTACCACTTGAGTTTTATTATAGACTACATGTTTCAGAAGTTAAACTTCCATCATTCAGGTCTGTATAATAACTAAAATATAAAATATAAAATTGTTCTATAAATAAGGAGAGGGGAAAGTATTGACATTCTTCCCCTTACTTTCCCCTCTCCTTATTTATAGAACAATTTTATATTTTAGTTATTATACAGACCTGAATGATGGAAGTTTAACTTCTAAAACATGTAGTCTATCTATAATAAAACTCAAGTGGTAAAAAACAAGTGTTTTCTTCAATCATTGTAACATGTCTTACCACAAAGTTAATGCCGAAACAATAAATAAAAACACTTATATTTATTTATATTGGATTTATTTTCAGTTTTGAAAATTTTGGGAAAATATTGACAGGCTAAGGTCGCAGTTTCTACCACGTACTGTTTACAAGGACCATATCTTATGTCGAATCCCCACGGTTAAGTAAATGATCTGCATACCGTACTATACAAAGAGAAGACGTAATTTGAAATGTCAATATTTGACGCAGAGATCGCAGATTCCTTTGAAACTTGGATATTGACCAAGTGATGCTTGGTGTTTCCAAATTAAGCGTTATTACCTTCATACTCACATACATATACTACTAGCAAAATTATCATAATTAACGGTATTGAAATAAAGTATTGAAAGAAAGTGGTACAATTTATTCGATTTCGCATTTCATGCCTTAACAATACAAATTTTCTTCAATTTTTATCACATTGAAATACAAAATTGTTTAATTTATATTAGTCCTTTCATTTTTAAATATATCGAAGGATTTTTAAACGTTTTGTAATTCCTTTATATTATTATAATTGTTTAAAAGTTGTCCATTTCAAGTTTTTTTATAACTACACAGATTCCATGTGCAATTTTGCAAAATTTAGAAAGTACATACATCAGTGATTCTCAAACTGTATTTTTACTCGATTTAATAATTAATAACCTGATAGTTTTCGATAAAAAAATGATAATTATTTGGTATGTTTTTTAACAATATATTTAAGCACTAATCGCTCACTCCTTTCAAGAACGTCATAAATCAAAAATCGTCAATTTTCATTTGTGCTTGTTTTCGGATTGCCCAGAAAATGTGCTATATCCCAGCAAAAGAGGTATATTTTAAACTTAATATTTACCCGCTACAGGACAGAAAATGTTAATTTTGCATTTTGAAGAAAATATATTGTTTAATTATTTTTTTAAATATACTACATATTTTTCAAATTGAGAAAAAACCTTTAAGTTTTACCTAAAAAGATCTATTGCACAGAAAAAAAATTCAATAAGTGTCTTGATATTTATTTTTAATACATAGTGTCATATTTTTAAACTTTAAAAACGTTCTCCTGAAAAATCAGGTTTTTTGATTTATGACGTTCTTGAAAGGAGTGAGCGTAATGAATGAATTAAATTATAACAAATATAATTTATTGTATTTCTTTAAATTATTTGTTTTTTTTTTTTTTTTACAACATATGTAAGCACTAATTAATAAATCAATCAAAATAAATATAATTTATTGTAAAAAATTTCAATTATTTTATTAATTATATTTTAAGTTTTTTTACAATTAATATATTTAAGCACTTATTAATGAAATCAATTAAAACAAATATAATTTATTGCTTCCGTGGATAAGTACCTTAACAACGTGAACATAAAACGGAAATACGATGTATCAATTTGCATATTACACGCTGATAATAATAAGTAAGATCTTTGTGATATATCATAAGAAGTACATATTTTTGTGGAAGTGCAATAAAGATCATTTCCATAACATAAAAAATAAAAGGTGTATTATAAATATTTCAATTTTTTTCTTGCAGTTGTCACTCTACAACAGTGTTCCGCAAAATGTGTGTCGCGGCACACTGGTGTACCGTGGTGATTAGTTTGTGTGCCGTGGAAAAAAGTCTAGTTTTTTAAGGTAACATCCTTATAAACAATTGTTCTAAATTTTGATTGCCTGTGCTTAGTTTAACAGGCTCGCATTTCGCATTAAACATAATACATATGTTATATATGTTTTCGCGTTATATTATTTTTATATTATATAAAATTTTAATTTTTTCTTTGGTGTACCTCTAAAATATCTTGATTTGGCAGGTGTACCTTGAACAGAAAAAGTTTGCGGAACAATGCTCTACAGCATATGCGACTTTACACATTTTATATATTCTTTTAACGTTTATCAACTGTTTTATTTATTGTTTTGGCATTTGCCTTGTGGTAAGACATGTTAAAATGATCAAGGAAACACTTGTTTAGTGACTAGTATTTTCGGAAGCTAAACTTCGGTCGGCAGGTCTGAATAATAACCAATAATGACGATGGAAGTTTAGCTTCCGAAACTAGTAGTCATGAATAAAATCAAGTGGGATATAAACAAGTGTTTCCTTCATTTATATCATTTTATCAACTATTATACCCTTTCTAATTAAAAATCTCAGCATAACATTTTGATTATTAGTAAGTTCGAAAAAATCTAAAAAAAATCTCTTTGGCAAAATAAAATTTGAGATGTGGCGGTGTACATTTCGCAGCGGAGCAGGCAGCCTCCGCCACCCAGGCACACCCGCCGGGGTAGTGGTGCGGCGGGCGTGTGTGCGCGTGTATATATAGCCTCGTGCCGGCCCGGGGAGGGGGGTGGGGGGACGAGTTCTGGCGGGCCCACGCACGCGCGCGGCGCTCGGCTACGCCGGTACTACGGCCGCGTAGCGCGTAGCAGCGTGGACGGGTAATGGATTCAAAACTATTATACTACCTAAACGGACGATTTGTGTTGCCCACATAAAATTTTACAGCCGCACGTTTTTAATAGTACTTATTTATTTATTTTTAAAAAACATATCAATTATTTTATTTATTTAATATAGTAACATATTTTTAATACAAATTTTAAACGATTTCAATACATTTTTACTATAATATGTTATAATTTAAGTTGCGTTTTAGCCTGCTCAAAAAAGAGACTGAGCTCTTGTGCTTAGAATGGGACTTCTTTCTTCTTCTTTTTTTTTGTTGGTGACATGTTATACAGTATCGAACAGATTAATTGAAACAAAACTTTTTTTTCGTATTTTCAACACCCTCTAAAAATGTTTAGAGGGTGTTCCTCGTATTATGGATCAAGGCTGCTTCTTCCAGTGACTGAAATAATAAATAGCGAGAAGTATCACCTTATTTTACTCGACAAAATACTACCAGAGATACAAAAACGAAGGTCAAATGGTATTGGAATATTTCAGCAGAATTTAACCCCCTGCCACAAATCCAAAAAAATTATGAAATTCTTCATACAAAAACAATGTCCTGTGTTGGACAGGTCAAGAATTTAGCCAGACATAAACCTTATTGAAATAAATCTGTAAGAATCGGCTCTCCAATATTTATTGCCTTACGGTTGAAAAGCTCATTTTGTCCATAATTCAGGTATGGTTTCGAGACGAAAAAATGGCATCCATGTGCCAAAACCTCATATAATAGATGCCAAGAAGAGTAAAATCTTTGATTGAGCCCAAATGAGATCATATTATAGATCAATTTGTGACATAACTAATAAACAAAAAAAATTACATTTTTTTACGAAAATAAGTTTCAATTAATCTGTTCGATACTGTACATTTAAAAAAAAATTACTGGGGAACATATATTTTTATGCGGTGCGAAGGAGTTATCTTGTTTAGTTTTTTATTGAATTGTTCGAATATGTTTAAAGTGTTCGTTAAGTTTCTTTTTAAGAGTTTAATATTACATACATAAGTCATGTGTATAATATTATTCATGAGTAATTTCCACTTCTCATTCTGGGATATGGGATTAAGGTTAACAAGACTGAAACACAAATAAGAAATTCAGGTACTTTTTACTGTATTATTTTACATCTCAACACAGATTAAGAAGAATACAAAAGCCTGGGTATTATGGCTTATGACTTATCATGGGTTGGTAAAGTGATCACTTGACTAACACACTTGAAACATGGACTTTTACACCAATTATTGACAACCATAATACTCATTTATTTTTTGTTATCTCAAGGTAGGTGGTTATTATGGCCTGGGTATTGTGGCTTTTGATCTATAATATGCTTATTAAGTGATCACCTTGTACATGTGTAACATTCACCATTCTATCTATGATTGACAACCACACTACTCAAAATTTCATGTAATATTAAGATAAGCCGATGAGGTCAAACAACAAATTTTTTAAATGACAAAATTCCTTCAAACGCACTTACAATTTACCGTTCCATAGTCGACTGATACCTGTCCTTTTTAGATGGCTGTTAATGTTCCATGTATTAAAGAAATAAAATATTATTTTTTATAACATTTTTTTACATATGTCATAAATCTCATGACGCTTTATGTTTGAACTCACGGGAGCCATCTATGGTTGTTTTGAAACGCTTTTACTTAGCAGAAATCCTTTATTTAGATATATGCATGATCCTAACTGGATTATTTTACATACTGGGAGACGCCTGAAAACATGATTTTTAATTTTTGTGCAGCTTATGATTTGATAGATTATTTTATTTACAACGTTTTGGTATAGATGGTATTTTTTTGTAATATTCGAGTACAAAAATTTATATATATAAATATATATACTATATAAATATTTATTGCATTTATTAGAGTTTTACAGGTGAAATATTTACGTTTAACACTACAATGTTATGCTGCCTTACTTGAAAAAAGTACCATATACTGGATCGAAGTCGATATTTAATTTTTTTTCGTTTTTATGACATTAAAAAAGTTTTATGACTAAAAAATAGATATTGATTTATTTGATAATCAAAATTAAGAAGTTTATATTCTACTATGATTTATTAAAAACGTAAAGAAAAAGAATTCATTAGAAAAAACAAAAAATAACATTAAATGTGCATTTTTTCTAAAAATGTAATGTACTTTATTTAATAGTTGAATAAAATTTTGTGATACCACTGTTTCAGTATATTTATTAGCTCGATTAGATTTTTTTACACGTGTTTCTGGATAAAAAAATTGGTTGACATATTTTATGGACTTTCAAAATATATTCGCTCAAAAAATATTTTTTCCTTATGGGTTAGGCATTATGAAGAAAAACAACACTCGCTCCATGCCACGAGATCGGAAAAGGCTCTTAATATAGAGCGAAGAGCTTTTTCGGCTACTTTTTTATCAGAAAAAATCTAAGGGGACGCTAGTTTCAGAAAGAGTTTTTTAACCGTCTTACTTTCGCTCGTATAGAGCTTTTCATTATTCCATTTTATTTCTTGAATAAAAAAAAGTGACCACTTTTAAAGACGGAGGAAACGTATTTACTTATTTTTCTTTCGAGTTGTTAATATTGATTTTTTTAAATGAATATTTTAATTGCTTTCAATGTATATTAAAAAATATTTTTAAGTGATAAGCAAGATCGGGTTTTTACAAGCTTCCAACTTTTCATCGACTGGTGCAAGAGGTCACTTTATAAACTGTGTAACATTTACCATTTTACACAGATTACATAACCTTTATACTCAAATGTCTAAAATTGCAAAAAAAATAATTAACAGAAACACTTCAAACAATCTATGATTGAAAATAATATTTTTTTTCAATTTACGAAAGGTCTTTACTTTACGCATGTTAGTGTTTTTTAAATCCGAATAAAGAAATTCCTGGAAATATTTTTGTTGGTTAGATAGGTTAATTTATTGACAAAAAAAATATTCCCGATTTTTCGTTCACAGATATCAACATAGATAAAATATTGTTTACAATGATGCAGAACTTCTCTATCATTGTAAACAATATTTTATTAGTTTCTAAAGATATCAAAAAAAATCTTTATAAAAAATGACAAAGCAGGACAAAATATTGTAATAATAATAGTTACAACTGTATATGGTACGGCTTGACAGCTTAATATGTGTCATTTAAGCATTAAGATGAACTTAGTGCTAAGAGGAAACTAGCATCACAAAACTAATCAAACTTCTGGTGTTTGTTTATCTTTTAGTTTACTCAAACAACCCCCCCACTTTCCCTTTACGGGGCTAATAGCTCCCTTGTTAGTATCTAAAACACTAGCTGAAACATAACAATATTAGCAGACAAACTTAGTCTTTCTGCTTACTTCACCGTATTTATCATTCGCTCTCCGAAATTAGAGTATTCACAAAATTTACCCTTTAAATTACAGTACGGAAAATATTTTTCTTTTTACGTAGGCTCAAAGCTCAAAATAGCTCGGAGCGAACCGATACAGTGGCTAGATACTCCGTTTTGTGAGAATCTTGTTAAATCAGTTCGTTAAATTTTCGGTTTTACCCGCTTCAACCACTTGAAAGTTCGAGTATCCAGAGGAGGATTTTTCACGAATTCGATTTTAATACTTACCTATAAATATTCTCGATGGACTCCCTTTTAGAAAATTTTTTATCAAATTGATTGATATTTGTAGCATTTTGTAAAATAATAAAATAAAAGTATTTAAAACGAGACAAATCAATGAAAAATACCACCTTTCGGAAAATTAAGATTTTCTTTTTAATTCTAATGAAAGTAAAGAAATTTTCAAATGAAAAGAGACTAACATTATTTTTTTGTGCTGCAGTATTTTAGTAAAAGTTTATTGAATTAGATATTGTTTTCAACACAAATGAAAAGCGCGGAAAACTATATCTCAAATGTTTACCAGCCGTATATCGCTTTGAAAAAATTGACAAGTATTTTCAAAATGAGAGATGCAGCTTCATAACGCACAAATAAATTCCCAATATTGGATGAGCAAAATCGATTATGTATTTAAAAATAAAATATTATTATTTTATTTTGATATTTGAAGCCCCTTTGATTTGTGCGGCCCGAGGCGCGCGCTCCTTGCGCCCTTTTGATAGTCCGCCACTGTGAGTACCTACGTATACTGCATACCGCTAATTTTGTTTTATATATTTCAAAGAGGAGAACTGTTACGTCACAGTGACTTTTATATCGAGTTAATATATCCCTGTGCCGTTTGATAAGCGGGGTACAGCTAGTTATAAAATATTTCCCGAAGAAAATTGAGTAGATACGATCGCTAACGATCTTTCCAATCGCCATTTGAAACATTAGAGAGGCAGTGTTACCAATCGAGCGCGGGAGGGAGAGGGCGATACGGCGCGCCCGCTCGCACCTGGCAGGCTGGAGTGCGCACTGGCCGTCCCATACTACCAGACGGTATCGCCTGTACCGCCGCGGCGCGTGGGCGTTTGTTTGCCAACTATACACAGCCGGTGACACACGCGGCTGATCCGCTCGACACCGGTTGATCGCTAACATCACCGCTCATCCTCGTGTACTCCTGCTACCCTGGTACTTCGAGTGATCGCCCATCAGAGCCACACATCAGTGATAAATAAATAATTTAAATTTAAAAAATCCCGACAATAATATATGCTTTCTCCGTGTGATATTAACTGTAAATAATATACAAAAAAAAAATTATATACAAAAAAAATAAAGTGAACTTTTCTTACATAAATCAAGGCAGACAATTGTGAACTAAAGGATTTTTATATTAAATATGACAATAATCGTAAAATGACAATAACATTTTATAAATAAATGAACTTTTACTAACTAAGGAATTCGCTTCGTTTTGATATAAAAATATTCGATGACATTCTTTTGGAAATGCTGAAAATTGACTAAAATAAAAATGAATTTGTGCTATCGGAAAACTTTACACTGCGAGTCGTAATCATGCTTTTCATCCTGAGTGGGAGTTTTGTATTCTAATCAAGAAGCACAGAAGGCAAGCTGGCGTCCTTTAAAGGTAAGATTATGGAAATAATGTTTTTAAAATGAATTTCTTTTCGCTGAAAAATATTTACCTGGCAACTTAATACCTTATTTCAGTACTTGCCTTGAAATTATGAGTCTCGTTTCATTACGAATAAGGTTTTATTAACTTGGATTGCAAATAACTTAATTTAAAAAAAATATGAGGTAAGATGTATACAGTAAAAATTGGTGAAATATCAATACAGCAAAAATAGTACAAATGAATTCAGAAAGTTTTAAAAGTAAAATTTGAGTAACTAAATTATATTTTCCACGACTTTTTCCATATTTTTTTCCTACTTATAATTAGGTAGTTGAACCTTACAATTCGGGTCTTTTTATCCACATGAATTTAAAATACCATGAAAAGCAACACATTTTTCATTAATATTTTTAAGAACTAAAATCTTTCAAGAAATTGTCAAGAAAATGTTTTCTTAAATATATATCCTCATAGCTTTAAGAATGTTATTATTTTCACAGTTTTCAATAACATAAGAATAAATAGTAAATCATTACATAATATACCTTCACACAGTCGATAGTTTCATTTTATATCTAACTTAAGTATGAGCTTTATATTATGTTTCTTTTTCTCTATTAAAATTTCCAGAGAAAAATATTATAAGCGCAATACTTGTTTGAAAAATCATATTGCTCATTTATTTACGAAAATTATGGAGTATTATATTTTCACCCACTCAACATTTTCGTTTTACTGTTTTTCCCTTTATATTGTATTAAATCAAACAGTAAAATAACATTTTCAGTAATTTCCCTTCAAAATATTTCAAATAATGTTTTCATAAAATTATGTATATCCTTTGAACCTAAAAAGACACCTACGTAAATTTAAAGCGAAATCTTATTTATTTTCCCGTAAAGTAGGTACTTTAAAATAAACGTTTTACATTTAACAATGTTTACAAAATACAAATTCGAAATTCGTATCTTTGGGTTTTTTGAAAATGATGCTACAAAAATATTTTAAGAATGTTCGTTGTATTATGGATATTTTCCACAAAGTTTATGAGTAGGTGGCAAATTCAAACATGAAATTTTATTTTTAGATATTTATATTTAGTTATTTTCCTATTTAAACAGTCCACAATTTTTGCACACCAAACTGTAGCTAAGTGAAATATTTGATAAAATTATTATGTAATGTTATTTTGTTCATGTTTTAAATTCTAAACGAATAAACTTACTAACTATCACGCCGCTTCCACGCAGAGGTAGGCAGAGAGAATGGAACGCCGCACTAATCTGTCTTTCCAAACAATCTTCGCCTCTCATACATACCCGATGATTATTCCAACTCCTGATCTGACTGCATTAAAATATTTGAAATTCTTGATTATACCAAGTTTTCCTTAGTATACTTCTGCTTCTTTTTTCTGTTACATAAATATTAACCTTTAATTCTTTTTTTTTGTACTGATTTCACAATGAAAATATAACAGACTGAATTGCAAATAGTAAAGGTAAGATAACAAAAAAACTGAATTTGAAAAAAAAGATGGTTTTACTTCTATTATAAATAAACCCTGAAAGCGATTACAGGTGATAAAAATAATACCTATCTTTATGTTTTCACACATACTTTTGATTAGGGATTTTCTTTTAAAAGTGAATACCCTGAAATAAAACAAAGATAAAAATATTAGAGCGTTTCTTATAAGGTCACAAAGCACGATATCAATTATCACTAACGCGAGTCTTTAGTTTTACGATGCAAATGAGTCGGAGATAATTCAGTTGTTTTTGCTACATTTTAAATTATATAATAATTTCAATACTTATGACAGTGTAATATTTTCAAATTGAATCAAAACCCACACGCTAAAAAATTATTCAAAAAAATATAAAAAATAAAAAATAATACACAAGACTTTATTTCACAATTATATTTTTAATTTACTTACTTTATTACAAAATTTCTTGGATGCCAGTAACTACTTTTTTATATATATTTTTTAAATTTCATTAAATGATTTGGCAGTCACTTTGTTGTAATATCTGGTGGCAGTCACTTTAAATTTATTATTATTATTATTTTGTATTTTTAGTTTAACTTTTACTTGGTAAATACCACTATTCCTTAAAATCTGTTGTGATTTTTGATGCATTCCGTATCACCGTTACGCATACGGTATATGAAAATGACATGTAATATATCGTAACACGTTTCGCAAAAGATTTGAAGAAATAGTGGTATTTACCACTTAAAATAATATATTTTTAATCTTAAAAAAATTCATAAAATCTTGGAAATTTAAAAACAGTATTTTTACCAAATCATTCATTTAAAGAACATAAAACAATCAATTTTATACGAAAAATGTACATTAGTTTCAAATTATTATTGACTGCATCTTCTTAAAGTGTCTTGTGTTTTTTATACTACTAATACACTTGTAACAAAATATTTTTCAGTAAAGATTGAATTAAATACTTTATAAAAAAATATATTTGAATTTAGAATTTTTTAAATTATTTTTACAAAATTAAAATTTTCACCTTACCTTTATATTTCATTCTACATTTCTGAGGATCTCCGATAGGCACTTTACTTATAAAAGCGCTGAGCTTTCTCTCGCGTGCTTTGCGAGCTTTAGAGAGGAAACCGGTACAACCTACAATGTAGTCATATAGATAGGTACAACCTACAATATCGTCATATAGATAGGTACAACCCACAATATTAAAATGTCGGTTTACACAACTCAAACGAGGTACAATTCATATACATACTTGTGTACTTTATACCATTTTTGTACAAAGAGAGAGAAAAATCACTATACTCGACCGATCTGTCTGCCTGAATTAATGAATTTTTTATTACTCGAATAATTCAGATATATATCTTTTTAACCTTTATCCGCATCTAATGGTGCATAGGGTACTGTATTGTATCGACGCAGTGTTATCATAATCGTTGATTGCACGAAGGAAAGGTGATCAGCCTTGCGCTTCTTGTACCAGTCCAGGGTGATATTAAATCAATATGAGATTGACAATCACCCGTATTTATTTTCCATCCCCTGAGAATCGAATCCGGGAACTCCAGCAAGGTAGCCAAATGCGCTGACCATCACACCACGTAGAAGGACAATGATATAATATACCGAAAAATCATTTCATATATAATATTCAATCGGAAGTAATTATGTTTACTGAATTTTTTTAAAATTTTTGCACCTAATAATTAATTTTTTTTAATTTTAACCCTCGATATAAGTTATTATTAGTTTTATTTCACCACATCTTGCTTCGATGCATTCGCAGAACCTGAAATGACAATTCCTTAAACAACAAATAAATTTATTAAGGAAGCTAGCTTTAAGAAATTTATCTAGTAATATACATAATATGACGTTCTCGTTTCTTACGAGCTTAGTCAAACATTAATAATCCTAAGCTTAGTACCTAAGAGGGAAAAAGCAAATCTTTATAATCGTGAATTTCATGGAGTACAATATATTAACTATGTGAACAAACATAAAATACCTTTCAGATTATTTTCTATTAATAATTATATTTTGTCTTTATTATATTTATTTCATAATTAGTAATAATTTATTTTGCTGTCCTACCTCCAGAAAAACCTTTAAAAAAACAAAGGCTTTACGTGTTATTCCTTTTTAAATATTTTTTTTTCATTTTAAAGCTTAAATAGGATCATGACTGAAATAAAACTTGTTAAAACATAAATTCAAAAACATGATAAAACATAAAAAACGTGCATTTTTCTTCAACCTTTAAACGAAATAAGCATGAAATAAGTTGAAATAAGTTGCATTGTGTAGAAACTAATATGATTACAATAATCTGGAAATTCTAGGGAAGGAAGATCTAAGGTAAACAGATTCATAATATGTAATCAACTCTATTATCTCGGAATATGTTTGTATGACTCAATACGAGTATGCCCTCCATATGTGTTTTTGCCTTCTCGTCTATTTCATTACGATGTATTGTTCCACGGTTACTAAGTATGACTTATGTTTCTATTAACGATGAATTAAGATAATTTTATTTAAAAAAAGTTCGAAAAAATTATTACGATAAACCGTGACACAGTAGACCATCACTTATTTATTTAATGTTTAATTCATTAAAAGATATTTGACCAAATGGACATCCCTTCTAATTTAGTCATCAAAAATACCGTTTTATTAAAATAAGCAAAGAGAAGCAAACACCATGTCTGAAACTCATGAAATCTCATTTCTCCATAGTAAGTTGATGATCTAATATGCTCGAAGACTAAAGGATTTTAAAATAGCGGCAGATGTCCTTTATGAAGGGTGCCCGGAATGCGAGTAAGTAATTTTTAAATAAAATACAAATAAAGCGTCTGGGTAGATCTAAGCCAGCGTTTCCCAACGTTTTCAAGGCTTGCGCCAAACCGGGGGGGGGGGGGGTAATATTTGTTAAATTGCTGTCGAAAAACACATTTTCAAAAAAATACTATCCCAACTCTGACTTTTGGTGAATATGATGGTAGCACATTTATATTTTGTAGTCGTACAGGAGAAAGCGACCAACTAACAAATCGTAAAATATTCAGCAGGGCCATTTAATTCACCTTTGCTTGGCAAGAAAATAAACATCAATGCAGTTAGTCATTTTTAACAAGTTAATATATTATACTTTTAAGTTTAAAATCCTTTGGGATTTTTTCAGGGCAATATTAAGCTAGTAAGATATCAAATAGTCAATGATCACGTTTTTGTAAACAAATGCACTTGGTCACTTTCTCCTGTAGGACTACGATTTGTTTTATTTGCACTTTTCCATATTATTTTTGGATGGAATGTAGATGGAAATACTAGTCCAACGTAAAAATGTTGAGATTATAGTCGGGTACATCTATAGCATGTGAGTGATTGACTTACATTTGTAAAGTTTAAAAACATATTATAATTATAGATCCCAACCCCATGCAAAATTAATAGTAAGAGTTTGCAAAAAGTTTGTCAGTATTTAGAAGATTATTTGCATTTCGCTTTGAATTTTCTTTGAGATGCATATTTTCTTTGAATTTTTAATGTAACATAATAAACCTATATAAGAAAATAATAAAAAATAGTGTAGTGTGAATTTGTTTACTTTTTCATTAATTTTTTTATAAAAGTAACTTTTTTCAGAATTTGTTTGGTAAATAAAAAATTGAAAAGGGGGGGTGTGGAGATTTTTGATTTGTTAAAGTAGGGGATGGTACAAGTAAGGTTGGGAAACACTGATCTAAACCTACCATTACTGTGTGCCGTTGCTCGTTTTTCATTCCGCTCCGGATTTAATAAACCACTAAAATTTCATGTAACATACACCATACACGAAATGGTTTTTATTCGAGTCGCCTGGTTAGAAAATCGCACTTTTATTTAAGGGAATACTTTTTAAACGCCGGTTTAAAGGTATTAGAGTCAAGAATTTATTATTTAAAAAAAAAAAAAAAAAAAACAAAAAATAATATTTAAAAGAACAGCAACAAATAATAATAAAAAGAACAACAAATTATAATTCATTTTTTAAAAACAGCAACTGATAATAAAACTCTGATTTAAAAGTAATTTTTTTCTTATTTCAACAAAGATGAAAAGAATATGAATGTCTGGGTATAACATACCGTACGATCTGTCATTGGTTGGTAAAACCTGTTAATCCCGATTTCAAGGTAAATTTGTTTTAATATCGCAAAATAGATGAAGAAGAATAAAAAAAGTCTAGGCATTTATAGAGCTTTCAACCTGTCATTATTTGGTTTAAGTGATCACTCTAAACACTGTGTAACATTATAAAGTGATCATGAGTAATGGTGACATTCAACTCATAATTGACAACTACATTACAAATATTTTAGGAGCTATATTAATTTATGCTTCAATCGAAAAGATCTATTGTGTCTTACTTCGTTGGCGACAACTATGGTTGAAATTAAAAAAAAATTATTGCATAAACCTTCATTTAATGTATGCAAGATTCTTTCGGGATACAATCTTTAAATACTAGAAGACATCTGGAAAAATATATATTTTTAAATCAAATGTAATTTAAATAGTTAAAATTGGTCGATGTCACTCGGTTTACTATTAAACACGGAAATAATTTCAAAATATTATATGTATTAAGTTACTTTTCTAATAGGTGTCTAATTTACACAAGTACGAGTATGCAATTCCGAGTACCCTAACCACTCCTGCAATTTTTACACCTAACAATCATCCACCAATCTCTTTCCCGTAAATTATACCCCCCGAGTAAATACTTTTCTTTCTCATTTTAAAATGTACTTTGCATAGAATGTATTTCAATTATAACTTCCATAACACAATACATACCATTGGAAACTGTGTATAAAAGTTTTGAAGTAACGCAGTTCGATTTTACTGACACACATCATATGATTTATGTTATTCAATACAGTAGGAGTATCTCCAAGTCTCCAAGTACTTTAGTTGAAGCAAATAGAAATTTTAATCCAATATAAAAATTTTACTGCTTAATAAAGCAAAAAACCCTACATCTTATCTTTCTCTCGATATATATATATATATATATATATATATATATATATATATATATATATATATATATATATATATATATATATATATATATATATATATATATATATATATATATATATATATATATATATATATATATATATATATATATATATATATATATATATATATATATATATATATATATATATATATATATATATATATATATATATATATATATATATATATATATATATATATATATATATATATATATATATATATATATATATATATATATATATATATATATATATATATATATATATATAGCAAGATGAATGATCTAGTGTCTGATTTTTTAAATTTAAATTATTTATTGATTCGGCATTAACTTTGTGGAATGACATGATTATTTTATTAAAATTAAACACTCGAATATACCACTTGAATGACTTTTATTTTTATTAACGACTAGTTTCGAAAACGAAAACTAGTTATCAATTTGTACCAGAAGATGAAAACATGTGTCGTTTTCGAAACTAGTCGTAAATAGAAATAAAACTCATTAAAATGGTATATTCATGTGTTTAATTTTTTTACAATTAATATTGGGATTCTACAAGAGAAAAATTAATACAAATATCTACTGCATGAACAATTGAAATGAACAGCTGAAAATGTATCTGAACTATATAAATGAAAAATATTCTGGCCTCTGCAGGCAAAATTGACTGCAAAAAAATTCCTTTGATCACCCGAAACCAAAATAAAACTATTCCACAATATTTCATGGAGATACCCCTGAATATTTCAAATTCCATAAAAGTTTCTTCTCGTGCACATTTTGGGTTGTCACACATGTGGAAGCTCGATTATGTTTTACAAAATGTGAAATATATAGCCTAAATTTTTACTTTTAGAGGATGAAAAAGTTTTTATTTTAATTTTTAATTTTTTAATTGATTTAATGTGTTATTTTTCTAAATAAATGAATTGTTGTCGTTTCAAAAGGTAATATTTTTTAGGGTTTTTTATAACTTTTTAAAATCATTGATACTATCACGGAATGAATTTTTTCGGTTAAATAGCAATACTAAATTAAATTAAATTGTTTTTTTCGGTAATCTTTGTCTCATAATTTGATATTTTTGTGAATATAAAAGTAATTCATACAGATAATAAAACTAACATTTTTTTTCAATAAAGCGATTTGTTATCTTTCAAATATAAAAACTCTATGTACCCGAACTCGTTGTTGTGACTTAGTCTACTTAAATGGAAAAAAATAAGCACAAATTTAAAAATAATGTTTCGCATACTCGTAAATAATTCAAAATATAATAAGAGCAATTTATGAAACAACAATGCCATCAAGAAGCATGCTGTTTGCCATGGTGTTTAGTATTGTGAGTGTTGCTTTTAAATTCAACAGATGGGGTAGATATTGCGACGAATAAAATGTTTATAAAAAAACAGGTATTTTCCTTGTCACGCTTGTTTGAATGTAACGTTTTATCAAAATTTCGCAGCAATCAGTGTATTTTAGGAGATTTGACATTTTTAACAAACTAACATTTACTTTTTTATAAATATAGATTACAGCATATTATTTCTCATCAAAATAAATTATATTTATTGGTTTTTAATCATTTAGTAAGCAATTACAAAAAATAACCGATTAATAAATAATATAAATGAAAACAAGGTTTATAATTTATTGAATTTATTTTTTACTGTAACAGCTGTTACTCTTTGCAAGGGCATTACTACAGTAGATAGTAGTACTAAGAAATTATGGCATTCTACAACTTTGTTAATTCAATAAATAACTGATTTATAGCCGAGTTCATATTTACAGTATTTTGAACTTGTATAGTAATGACTTTAAGGCCCAGTATTCGTTAAGTCGAAAGTTAATTTTCTCTAAATCAAGGTAACATTTTATTTATTTTATGGTATGATTTTTTTTAAACATCGTTGTTGCATTGAAATAATAAGTTTTTCTTCGAAATAATTACATGAAAAGTTAGAATGAAAGGGAGGTGTTTAAAAATTAGAAATATATTTTATTGTATATATTCTAAAAAACAAACAAAAAACTATTTAATGCACATTCTTTAAAAAAAAATTGGGCGTGAAGGGATGTGTGACTGAATTCCGTGTAATTGAATTCCGTGTTTGCGAATACCCCCTTAAACGATCGCACTAGTATACGACCCAATAGTATGCTTTTTTTCAACTCTCATTTGCACCCTATGGTGCATAGGGCACTGCATCATATAAACACTGTGTTAGTTTGATCGTTAACAAATGAAGGAAAGGTGACCAGCCCTCCGCTTCAGGTGTTTTTTAGGTAATTTAGATTTATTTATTAGTCCAGAGTAAAATTGAATAAATTTTAGAATGTAAAAAACACATTTATTTATTTGACCCTGGGCAATCGAACCCGGGACCTCCAGTACGGTAGCCGAGCGTGCTGACCATTACAATACGGACGTGGATAAATTACATAATTCTAAATATTTTGAGATTTTTTATTATTATTTTTAAGGGTGTACAAGCTTATATTTTAAATATAAAAGGCGTTTGGAGTGAATTGGTAGTCGAGGGTTTATTCCGCAAGCCTCTATTTATATGATATTACGAGAGCCGCAGGATACACCACAAGAATCTGGAATGGCGGCGCCACATTTTATCGCCTGGTCGTTACGGGATAATCACAATGTTTCATTTTATATTAGGGACGCAAAAATGACAATTTAGTTAGTTCCAAGCGCTCGTATGTAGCCTCCGTAGCCGGGGCACGGGAGGAGAGGTATGGAGTACAGCGGGAGGGAGCGGCGGAAGGGTGGGGAAGTACAGCTAAGGGGTGTGCACAGAAAAATGGCTCGATTAACCTTTCGGGTCCTGATTTATCGCTTTAAATTAAAGTATATTTAATTCATTTTGCGAGAGAAATGAGCAATTACGTAATTCGTTAAACTATCTATATGAATGCCTGAAATCGTAAATGGTGTTCTCTCGAATGTCAAAGTCAGTACGCGACCGGCTCCACGAGAAGCCATACGTGTTAAATTGTATTATTATTATTCCTAACTGTCCATCAAACCTCGTCCCTTAGTTTTTCCTCTACATCCCTGTCTAAACTCCATTTTTCCTTTGCCTTCCTTATTATTATCAATTTTTTATGCTCAAATACTATCTACCCTATGATTGCAAACAGCTATATATAGTATCAAAAGTTTTTACCAGTATCACTACCGTAGAACGGGGCTACTTGAACTTTGATGTGTTACTTGAGCCCATTACAAAAATAGATTTAAATCTGTATTTGGTCTACAATAATGAATGTATCGACATGATTCATCGTTTCCCTGACAGGTGACACTTATTGTCACGATACTTCGATCGACATCACGATCTAAATATTTTTTTGTACTGGGCTCAAGTAACACATCAATGTTCAAGTAGCCCCGTTCTACGGTACTCTGTTTTTGGTTGGTTGGAAGATATTGCTTTTTAGCAGTAAGCCAGGCAATGTACATACTAATTTATTTTCTGCACATGAAGTTTAAATAAATAAATAAATATTGGTAAATGGGGAGATTTTGGAACAGGTAGATGATTTCATATATTTGGGTAATATGTTTTCTAGGGATGGAAAGATTGATAAAGACATAGAAAGGAGAGTAAATGCTGGGAACAGAGTAAATGGTGCACTAAAATCAGTTTTAGCAAATGAAAACCTATCAGCGGAAGCTAAACTGGCAGTACACAATGGATTTCTGGTTCCAACCCTTATGTATGGAAGCGAAGGATGGAGTTGGCAAAAGAAGGATGAAAGCAGACTGAATGCAGTCGAAATGCGATCCCTCAGACGAATGTGTGGCAAAACGATGTTTGATAGATGTTCGAATGATGAAATAAGGAAAGAATGTAAGGCTGAGATAAACATTATCGATAAAATTAAGAAAGGTGTGTTGAGATGGTTTGGACATGTGGAGCGTATGAGTGAAGAAAGAACGGTTAAACAAATTTATGAGGCGAATGTAGTCGGAAAAAGAAGCAGAGGACGACCGAGGAAAACTTGCCACAATCAGGTATGTCAAATACTTGAAAGCGGCCGGGTCAGGAGTCGTAATAATCGTCGGGTATGTATGAGGAGATGCATGAATGTAGAAGAGGCAAAGAATGTTTGCAAAGACAGAGTGGTGTGGCGTTCGATTCTCTCTGCCTACCCCTGCGGGGAAGCGGCGTGATGGTTAGTTATTTAGTTAGTTAGTCAATAAATATTATTATAATTTTTTCCACTTACATTTCAATTACTCTTTTCTTTTCAATGCCATATATTTATTTCGACGAAAAACTTTTTTTTAGGAAAAAAAAACGGCGCGGCGTTTTAAGCAAAAACTGCAATAACGTTAAATGTTACCTGGGTTTAAAGAAAATTAAGTTACGGTCTATTGATTATGCCACCTTAAGGCCCAATATACGATAAATTGCAACTGAATTTTCTTCATACCCAGGTAACATTTGACGAAATTAATTTTTTTGTTTAAAATACCGATTTCGTATTGAAAAACTTAAATCTCAGAATTGATTTAGGTAGGATATGACATTCGACTTCTTTTTCGGTTTGGTTGAGTTTCTTCTCAACCAATTAATTGAAAGAAAGGTTACAAAAATCTCGTAAAAATTAAATAATAAACCATAGTATATTCTGTAAAATTATATACGTATTCTATACGCGATATGTGTGGGAATAAGAAATTTCGTGATATTAAACGTTTGATGAAAATTCGAGGAATGCTGCGGTTTATCGGATTGAATGAATAAAACAAATATTCGCTGTGGAATTTATATTCTCTGCTTCTCTTCAAAGATCCACTTTGATCTAAATGTACTGATTTAAGTTATAACACGTGTGAAATATATATATATATATATATATATATATATATATATATATATATATATATATATATATATATATATATATATATTTATTTATGTATATATTTAAATGTATATTTAAATATATATATATATATATATATATATATATATATATATATATATATATATATATATATATATATATATATATATATATATATATATATATATATATTTATTTATGTATATATTTAAATGTATATTTAAATATATATATATATATATATATATATATATATATATATATATATATATATATATATATATATATATATATATATATATATATATATATATATATATATATATATATATATATATATATATATATATATATATATATATATATATATATATATATATATATATATATATATATATATATATATATATATATATATATATATATTTATATATATACATATATATAAATATATATTTATATATATATATATATATATATATATATATATATATATATATATATATATATATATATATATATATATATATATACATACATATATCACACAAATCTGGTAAAACTGTAAGTTTGATAAAAAAAAATTAATCATGTTTTCAGGCGTTTCTCAGTATGTAAAAATAATCGGGGGTTAGGTTAGGTTAGGTTAGGTTAGGTTTCTCAGTATGTAAAAATAATCGGGGGTTAGGATCTTACATAAAGCCAAATCAAAGGGTATGTGGTTAATAAAAACATTCTAGTGTGTGTGCGTGGGTGTATTTATATGTCAAGTTAGTGATGCATACACAAAGCAATATATCATACAGTTCCCTATTATTACTAATCGGTGTTTACCTATCTATACCATTTCATTTGGATAAGACCATTCAGATCAGATAAGCTGGATTTCTGAATTGTTTGTCAATTTGAGTCCCAGATCTGACTAAGGTACAGAGAGATTCGAGAACCCCTTACGTCCAGAAATCCATTATCAGTTTCCTGCAAAGACCTAAGAAAGGGATGGCGAACGTATGGCACGCGAATGAAGAGAAAAAAATTAATGTGATTACACAAAAAAATTGGACTTACAGACGTAGGTACTACTGCTTGTATTCTTTCAAAAGCTACCAGCTTAGGACCCGATTAAAAAATTGCATCAAACATCCAACAGCAAAAATTGCAATAGTAATGGAATTTTCAGAGTTCTAAATTTTTTAATCAAGTCTGTTTTTTAAATATTTTGCCATGAAGAAGTACTTAATCACTTTTTTTGGTGTATTGATACTTTTTTTATAAAGAAAAATTAGGTAAAACATACATATATTGCACAGCACGCGACATATTATTGAAAAAATTGAAGAAAATTTTTTTTTTTTGCACTCAGACTCAAAAATTTTGCCATCACTGACCTAAGCGCTTTTCTCACGGTGACTTTACGAAATTTGATTAATACTACTCATTTCCATAATCGATTTGTGATTCAAACTTTGATCTCGTAATCAATCACCTTCGAAATAAGAGCCACTGCTAGAACGTAATGTATCATATTTTGTGATAAATTTAGTTATCAAAGTAGATAATTCATTATACTGATTTGTAATATAACTCATTTGATTTAAGCGTCATTTGACCCTGCAAATAATTACATAACCGGATATTTGATCGGTTACATGTTTCAACTTCTCACCCCCGTTCCCGCGTTATTTTCTTATTAGTTAAATACTTCTTTAATTAATTTATGGTTCGCAAACAATAAAAAAATCACATTACAACATATTGAGTATGTCCAAATACTTACTAAATAAAAATCTGGATTATCTCCAATTGGAGCGACCTTGGGGCGTTTGAGAGGCAAGGCGAAATACGATACAGCACGTTGTGTGAAGCGAGGTTTGCTGTATAAGTCGCGTAATTGAACAGACAGTTCGTTGTGCGCAGCGTACGTTATGCGAAGCGTTCGCTATGCGAGGCATCTCTGTAGTATCATATACTTTTGAGAATTTTCATGGATGACACCTTCATTCTGGATCAATTGCTGATTCGCGAAAGACTTTTCTGCGCGATTCAATCTGCGCTTGAACAGAGCTATCGGAAAAATTCAGCCATGTTGACTGTAGATAAAATCTAGAAATATATACTTTTATCGATAGATAGGAAGAATTACGAGCCAGGAGATTTCGAAATCAACGGACCGTTCAGATACAAGACGATATCTACGTGTCTTCTTTGAACTGTAGAATCCGGGGACCAACAATGGATAAAAAGTTGACATAAAAACAATAGTGGTTAAAACATTTTGTCATGAGTTAACAACTAAAGAAAAGGCAAGCTACCATTAACACGCGTGACCAGTATCGACGAGTAAAAAGACCAATCCCTATTTATTAAAAAGAGTGATGCTCCCTTTATTTCTTGATGAAACAATGCCCGAAAAATACACAATATGTCTGAGAGAACTTTACACGTCCATTAAGTTGTTCAATAGACCGGAAGCGTTCCCTCGAAGGTCGCTTCCTTATGGCTCTCGGATGTATTGTTTAAAGATTATCACTCTAATTATCCGATGGGTTTGTTGTTCAAAGTACAACTTTCCTCATCTTGGGGATTGAATTGTCTTGTTACAAATCATACTCCTGAATCATCCAATACTCCCGGTAGATATAATATTTACGCTGGGGGCGCCAAAATTAAGGAAACAAACGTCGCCCATATTTATAACAAAATAAAACGTGGATGATTTTCAAAATATTGTATTCACATTCAATTATGATGAATTAAAATGAATGAATCTTCGTTTTAATCACAACTAGATGTTCAATTTTGTAGTAACTAATTATATGAGTTCGGTTACCTTAAACTTACAAAATCGTCCTTACATTGTATAATTAGGTAGTTATAAACAAAGAAAAGTATAGAAACGTATAGATATTCAATTTTTGCAAAAGTTTCATACTTATCATTTATTATCCTCTTTCTTTTTGACTAGGCTTCGCCCCAGTTTCCATTTCTCTCTGTAGTTGGTAGTCTTCATCTAATTTGGGCTGACGATTACGACTACATATCATTCGACCACCAAGCTTTAGGTTGACCAGGGTTTCTGCGACCTTTCCTCGATCTCCATTTTATTAAAAATAATTAGTACTAAATGCATTTCCTTAACCTGACACTATCTCAAGTGACTCCCGGGTGATACTAGGGACGTTTTTAATATTAAAACTATGCATTTGGATAAAATACAATTTGAAATTCCCATCCTGTTATTATCTCGTAGTTAAAAAGATAGGCGTGTATATTCAATGCATGCATACATACATAAAATATGTTGAGAAAGGTAAAAAAAAAGACATTCTTCGCTTAGAATATTACGAAAAAGTAATATTTTATCAAAAATTCCATATGAATATCTACGTAAAAATTTTACTAATAGACTCATTCTCCTGTCGCGTTTTAGGAAGATATTTGTGTTGCTATTCAATTCCTGAGAAAATATTTTTCCCATCAAGAAATATTTCCATTTAATGAAAATAACCATCCATATTATAATATTAAAATACTGAAAAACGCGTTTCTTCGAAATAATTTTCCTTTAGTTGCGATAGCTTATAACGGAAACCCACCTACTTTGTTAATAAACATATCTGGGCGGAAGAAGCAGGTACTTTGGAGACTAATGAAAGAATTGAGAAATCGCTTTTTCTCTTATTTTTCCTCATTAGGATTAGAAGCAAGATCGATGAAGATATTCTTTCTTCCTTCACCTGTTCTTAAAATGTAAATTTCCATCGAGAATTTTGAGATTATTCAACATTATTTTAACATGAGATTATCAAATTAATTGATTTCAAATGGAGTTAAAAAGTTATATGAGTGACATTTAATCTAAATAATCCTGTTTTTCTTGATATAAGCCCACGAATTGATTATCAAATGACAAAATCGAGAAATAAAGTAAAGGTTTTTGGATATGTTTAAGTGAAACGATTAACTTTCTAATTTTTCATTTTCAAATCAGAAAATTTTCATGTTTGTACTTTTTTTTTAATTCGAGCCATTTTTTTCTCATTTGAGTATCCGGAACAGATTCATTCATTTTACATAGTTTATTATAAGAATATTATTTTCGGCTTACAACCTGTTTAAATTTTTTTCTTTAAAAAAATAAATGCATATTAATAGTCTTATTCCTTAGAAAGGACATCTTTCAACCCAACAAAAACAGACTAGTCATATAAGTTACCTTATAAAGATTTTAGAAAATTAAAAACGAAAAAAAAAATTACACTGTGAACGATCAAATAATTGCAATATCTTTTAATTAGGTAACTGTAAAATTAACGACGAAAACAAAGAAAAAGGATTAGGTGAGAAGTTGAGGAGTTGTTTTATGGAACGAATTAAAGTCGGGTTGTTGTCCCGTGGTTAGTGTCGCGGACTCTTGAGTCAGAGTTTCAGGGTTCGAACCTACTCTACCACAAATTGATACCTCTTTTAATAATGAGCCACTTAGGCTCATAGAAGTAGTATGAAATTGAAATATTTTCGTGATTTATAAAAACACAAATATTTATCTTTGAAAAAAATAATAATGATAAAGTTAGCAACCAGAGGTTCTGACCCAATTTACATATTCTTTACTGTAAGAGCGTCTCGAAAAATATTTTAGTTAATGAAATTTATTATTTTCATTAATCACTAATCATAAGTCACTTTGTGGTAAATTCTATCCATTTTTAATTAATGTATTACTTAGTTAATACCACTTAGTAAATACCACTTTAAAAGTGGTGTTAAGTGATAATTATTATCTTTAAATCTTAAAAAATATTATTCGTTAGAAATCTAATAAAGTCCAAAAATGAAGCAGATTTTACATTTGTTTTATATCTTAGTTCTGTTCAGAGAATCAGAGAACATTATTTTCGCTCTGATGTTCTGTTACAGTTTTATTAGCACCCTCCATATTATGAGATAATGCTCCTCTCCTGTAGTACCTACAGGTCTTGCCAAATTATGGGTCGCATATGGTCTAACATATTAAGCCGATAAGTAAAATTCAGGTATTTTTACTTAACGATTCTGAAATACTAAGATAAATGTCAATAGGTACTAAGTGTAAGTATAAATTTCAATATTTTTACTTACACGTAGTCATCTGGGATTTTTTTAATCTTGGAAATGATAACAAAACATTTATTTTTAAGAAAACAAAAACTTAACAAAAATCAACATATCGCTCACTCCTTTCAAGAACGTCATAAATAAAAAAACTTTGGAAATTTTAACAATCCGAATAAACTTTTAATAAAAAATCCCTTCTTGAATACTTACAAAAAAAAGAAAATTACTTGGTATTAAGTAAGTAACAACTAAGTATACAGATAAAATGTTTGCCGCGAATGTCCATTAAAAAGTTTCAATGCTAGCGAAATGACTGACACGAAAAAAAATTAACCAAAGAATGTGGATTTATTTATTAGATATCGCTCACTCCTTTCATGAACGTCAAAAAATATTTTTCAGGAGAACGTTTTTAAAGTTTAAAAATATAAAGCAATGTATTAAAAATAAATATCAAGCCACTTATTGAACTTTTTACTGTGCAAATGATCTTTTTAGGTAATCCTGAAGGTTTTTTCTCCATATGAAAAATATTAAGTATATTTAAAAAAAAAAAAAAAAAACAACCTTTTCTTCAAAATGCAAAAACAACACTTTCTGCCCTGTAGTGGGCAAATATTAAGTTAAAAATATGCCTGTTTTGCTGGGATATAGTACATTTTCTGGGCATTCTGAAAACATGCACAACTGAAAATTGACGATTTTGGATTTATGACGTTCTTGAAAGGAGTGAGCGATATGCAAAGTTTGCAAAAAAAAATACAGGTAGAATAAATTATAATGAGTAATTAATACAAAATAATTGTATTATTTATTGATTAGGCATTAACTTTGTGAAATGAAGAATGAAGCTTTGACAGTAAAAAAATGGCATACTTAAGGGGGTATTTGCAAGCAGAAAATTCATTTCACCGGAGACCACATTTTTGTTTTTCATAATATATATACAGAAAAAATATTTTTATAAATTTTGTTAACTCTTTACTTTTTAATAACTCCTATATTTTCAGAACTATATCATTATTTCGAGGAAAACTTATGTTTTCAATGCAAAACTAATTTTTCAAATTAATTACGTAATATATTACCTGGATTTAGAGAAAATTGAGTCTTAAGGTTACATACCCGTACTCATATAAGTTCATGTAATTACAGCATTACTAGAAACGTTCACTAATCAATTCTACCAAGGTCTCATTATCACAATTTTTTATGGCTTTTGTTTCAAGTGAGATATTTCTATTTTATACTATTGTATTTTTGTTGACCCGTTATTCGAAATAGGAACCAAAGGGTATTCGAGCGACTTCACACTTGTTAAATTCACCTTCAGCTTATAAATTATAAATAATGTGATTAATTACCTTTTAACCAAAATCTTTTAAAGTGTCATCAAAATGTAAACTATTTTTATGTTAAAGTTAAATGAAAATTAATACTTAGCCACTATTATATCGTGGGTATACTGGCAAAAAAATACCTCCTAAACTCCTGTTTTAATAATCCCTGTTATTCAAAGCTTTTAACTTGAATAAAAATTTTATTTTTATTTATAACCCTTATCCGCACCTAATGGTGCATAGGGCACTGCATCAAATTGACGCAGTGTTATCTTGATCATTACTTACACGAAGGCAAGGTGATCACTCTTGCGCTTCTGAAACCAGTCCAGGGTAATATCAAATAAATATTACAGTGTTAAATCACTAATATTTATTTTCACCTCCCCCCCTGGGAATCGAACCCGGGACCTCCAGCACGGTAGCTAAACATGCTGACCCTTACACCACGGAGGCGGACCAAATACCCGCTATTAAACTTAAAAGTTGAATTTACTCTTAAAACCACATACATATGATATTTAAAACTACGTTTAAAACATTCTGTTTCCAGTTTATAAAATATTGAAAACTTTATAATATGCATCGTCAAGTCAAAATTGCTTATTTTCGAGTTAACGCTTTTTGCCAGTACACCCACGATACGGTTTGAATAAATTATTAATAAAGGAAGGGATGAAAATTCAATTAAGTTGAGTGATTTTATACCTAATCGTTTTACACCCTGAAAATTACGTTATTCTGAATTAAAATCTAAATTGTCAATATTTGATGGCGGTCCATTATTATATAAGTTTGCCCGTAGATTTTCGGTGGTTCAAGATACGGGAGAATCCGGCCAAAATAAACATCTCGAGTAATCAGTGGGTACATACTACGAGTGGAAGAGAGGTATGGAATTTTTACTAGTATAATTTCGGCACAAAAGGCTTGTATAAAAAGTTCGACGATATTATTCTCCATTATAGAGCCTTCTATAGGCGAGGAGAATTGAATATTTATTTGAAGGCTCTCAATTCGCTTTCATTAAACGGTGTTTTCGGGGGAGCGCTGAAGTATTGTTCGGATTTCCAGCTCTCGGCAGTTGGGCCGCAAGAATCGATCGGCGCCTTTGTGTGAATACTGGCGACATTAGCACCTTACATCTGTGCCCCGCTACCTACTCTCGCTTACTTATTATATACTCTCAAATAGGGTTGTCACTCCTCTAATGTGCAAAGGCAAATAACCGCAAGTTAAAAATAGTAGTTTTGAGATAAACTAGTAAGTATATAGTTATTTTTTTGACATCTCATCAAAGATGAAGAAGAATATGGAAGTCTGGGCATTTACGGGGCTGACGACCGTCATAGGCTAGTTTAAGTAATCACTTTACACACGTGTAACATTCACCAATTCTACCAATTATTGACAACCACACTACTCAAATTCTTGAAAGTTCTATATATATGAACTTATTTAGAAACTTTGTTCTTGAATCACTAGAACTTCACTAGAGAATATCTATTGGTGAGATGTTAAGAAGCTTTTTACTAAGCAGAAACTCTTATATTAGTATGTGAGGTCCAAATCCTGGATTGTAATCACATTCATGAGAAACGCCAGAAAGACCATCTTCATTTTTATTATTTAATAAATAATATGAAAATAACTCCTGTAATTGGAGATAATCCAAATTTTGTGAACAAGTATTTGGACACACTCAAAATGTTGTGAGTTTATAGTTAACATAAAATGATGCTTTTTGCCGAAACATGTATCAAATTAATACAATTTTGCGGCTATTTGGATAAATAATATCTCAGCACAGGAAAGAGATGGAGTAAAATCTGTGATTGCATATAATAGAGGCCAGTTATAAGAATGCTTTGAGCCGTGTTATGCCAAACAGCCATAACTTGAGTTACGGCTAGTTGCCTTTACACATTAGGCCTATAAATGACACATTTTTAACAATATTTTAAATGTGTCCAAATCTTTATTAATTTACTTTTCCCTTTTGGTTAGATGCCCAAAAGTACATTTAAAGTCATCTACACTTATACTTCTCCTGATCGGCCAATAATTTACAATTTATATTTGAAGCACTAACTCTGTGAATTCAATAAAAAGCTTCTTTTCATCTCACCAATAGACGTCTCTAGTGATGTTCTAGTGATTCATGAACAATGTTTCAAAATTGGTTCATATATATAGAACTTCTAAGAATTTGAGTAGTTTGGTTGTCAATAATGGGTAGAATTGGTGAATGTTACGCGTGTGTAAAGTGATCACTTAAACCAGCCTATGACGGTCGTCAGCCCCGTAAATGCCCAGACTTCCATATTCTTCTTCATCTTTGATGAGATGTCAAAAAATAATATATTGATAACGTAAACGTTATTAATATATCGTAAATGTAAATCATGTGAATGTCCACAAATCACACGTTAATGATATATTTAATTTTAATGTAATTTATTGGAGCGTGCGCCTTGTTATAGAAATGTAGATGCCCCAAAAGTTGGAGGGTAGAGATTGGAGGCAGGACCGAAAGCTCTTGGGATAAGCTCGCCCCTTTCCAAACTGTTCCTTTACAAACATCTATAATATAATACCGCTATACACGGATCAAGACATACTTTCTCTTTGCGAAAACATTTCTAGGTCACTAAAAAAATGTAATTTACCTTTTAATTACCTTAAAACGGATATTCGCTCTCCGGGTGATCTTCGTAATTAATTAATCTTTATGTTTAAACAAGGTCCCACAACCACGAGTAAAAACAACTTTTTAGAAAATACGTTATATCTCTTTTTAGTGGATATTAAAATAACTGCATTTTTTCTTTTGGAAAAAAAAATAATTCATTTTCAGAAACTCGGTCAACATGAACAGAAAAAAAACATTTAATTTATCTTAATCAGTCTAATTAATTTTTTAAATATACACCTCACGGACGAAATAACTACAAAAAGCTTTAAAACATAATATAATACAATGATTTAAAATTGAATATTAATCACAATTAACTGTTTTGATTTTAATATACAGATGTAATTTATTCATTTGCTGTATTAAATATCCATGAAGCGATTCTACTAATTATCATAATAAACAATTTTGTTGTTTTATACTGAAATCAATTCTTGAACGTTTTTCGCAGATACTTTGTGGCACATTTTATAAACTTTATAAAATAAAACAACTTTTTTTAACCACTATTTTTTTAAATTTTGTTATTGGTCATGGTTTGACTGCCAAAGTCAAGGTCCCGGAATCGATTTCTAGAAACGACCAAATAAATATTAGTGATATTCTCTCTAAAATTCATTTAATATATCTGAGAACTGGTACCTGCAGCGCTGAATTGATTATTTTGCCTTCATGTAGGTACTTGAAAATCAAGATACACTGCGTCGTTGGGACGCAGTGCCCTATGTACCATTGGGTGTGAATAAGAATTAGAGAAAGTATCGATTATAATATTATTATTATGTAGAACAAGAATGATACATATAATAATGATATAACATTGCGTCTATTGAAAATACAGATTTAATTTATCAAAAATCTTAAGTCCTTCGGAAATGCCTTAAAATTGAAAATAAATTACGACTTTTTCAGAGTATTAACTAACATACTTAAATAAAAGCTCTCATAAAAGCCGTCTTTATTTAATCGGAAATGAGTTTAAAGTAGCCACATAAAAATATCAATGCGTATTTTTAAAGAATTAAACTTTTTTAGTCGCTAAAATATTTTATCTATCCTTAAAAAGTAACTATTCGAGGAATCCTTTGTGATTATTAGAAAGAATATAACTTCTAGAAATTTTTTAACTTAAATATTCTCTCATTAATTGATTCAGCAGTCACTTTGTGGTAAAATCTATCCATTTTTAATTAATGTTTTACTTAGTAAATACCACTATTTCAATACATAAATATTCTCGTCGTTAATTTTTACTTTAAGAAATATTAATTTTGAATGTTTTTTTTTATTTGGTCATTTAATTTAATCAAACTATTGACAATGAAAATATGTGGTGAAAAAAAAACAAAAACATTTTCGATTAAATTCGTTAAAAAAATAGTATTTACCAACTGGGTACTTTATCATGTATTGTTTTGATGTTACGCCTTAATTTTTTTTAAGTGTATGATATAAGAACAAGTGGCCACTTTTATTATATTACTACAATTTCTGTAACGTTTTTTTACATTTTCCAAATTTTTAAAATATCATTAAATGTAATCACCATAGTTTCATTGATTTTCGACCGTTGAAACACCTGCATACATATTTTCAAATATTTTTGGATGCATTAAAAATATGATAACTCTCGTAGTATGTACATGTGTAAGCAATCAACGTAACTTTTAGAATACGGAAGGGGCTCACTGAAGCTAGACTTTACATAATCGGAGAGCTATAGCGAGCAGCTTTCCGCTCGCGCCTGTAAAATACAAAGCCCGTATAATAGTTCTTTAAAAGGCGAAGGTGAAATAATGCGCTGTACCTAGCAGCTAGTGTGACAATTTGAGCGTCTAACACGAGATGACGCTTAATTGAACTGACAAGGAACACATTTCTCTCCGAGGGTGTCAGCTATATTCCCCCGTACAAGCGACAGGAGACTTTGAGCACGTTCAATAAGTTTAAATTCTCAAGAGCAACTTTTTGATTCATTTACCGGAGCGACGTAATCATTCGGCAAATAACCTAATTTGTATGTGATGCTATTTTAATTATAATATGATAGTTTAATGAACTTGAAATATCAACAATAAAAAATCCTTTGCTTTTTATTTATTTATGGTTCGCAAATAATGAAAAACACGTGAAATAAAATACAGTGCAATATAATTTTTTTTTTTCAAAATGAATATGTTTTTCTTCAATTAGATGAGAACTCAATCAAAAAACTGAAACAAGTCACATATTATATATACAAGCACACATATATACAGAAAGAATAGAAATGTAGTCATCAAAAAAGAGGTATAATAATAATAAACGAAAAATATATAAATAAAGTAAAAATTACAACCGAAATTAGACTAAACTACATGATTTAGGTGGAAAAAACAATACTATTTATTTCGATTTCCTCAAGCTGGTGTACTTCTCTTGTTTTTTCTCAATGCCATCATTAAAAAAAGCATGATAACATTATCTTTAAAATGCGCCATATTGTTATTAATTCATACATATAAACTGGGAGAGAGAATGTGTTGTTCCTCATCAACCGCCGAACGGGGACATTCATTTATATTAATTATGTATAAATGTTTGTTGGATCATACTACGTCTAGATTCGGAATATTGAGATATATTGCTAAAAACCAATAACCCGCAAAGCCTCTACTTTTATAGGCTTGTCTGCGGGTAGGATAGTAAGGATTGGGAAGTTTAATGTGAAAACACCCAGTCCAATTGAATAGAAATATTTCTTGAATTTATCTGGCTTGAAAAAATAATGTTTGTAACTTTTGTGCTTAATGAATCCAACTAAAACACGATAATTGATGATATTAGGAAGTTTTTAGATTACGAATTAAGTATGTTAATACATAGCTAGTAACCAGTATCGAATATTATTATTATATCTAAAAAAAATATTTTCGTTACTAACGTCTGCTCCGTGCGTATACCTATGTACATCTTGTATTTAGTTGCTAACCTACTTTTCGAGATTAGTTATTACTTACGAGTACTTTCAAGTTACTTCTTATGGAGCGATACAATCTTAATACAACGATTCACAAAAGTTTATAATGCGGGTGGCACACGTAACTTCTAAATGTTGAAACGTTGTCTTTGAACAAAATAAACTTCAATACCTAGTACTGACGAAATGAAAAGTGAGTTTGGTAAAAAGGCATGATACATTGTCGAAAATATTGTCAAAAAGTGGGAAGACAGTATTTTATTTGTAATCGGATTTTCATCCTAAAATAAACGACAGGCACCATGGCGTAGTTGGGTAGACGCTTGACTGCAAAACTGGCGTATTTTTCTATTTATTCTGGGGTATTTATGTATTTTTCACATTTACCCTATCCTTATTATCCAACATGCAGATAAGCCTTTGCGGACTTTGCGGGTTATTCCCTTAAATGAAAACCGAAAATGATGATCGTTTGAGGGTGGTGACTGACCGGAGCGATTTCGTCGTAACGTGACACGTTACAATGTGAGCATTCAGGCAGTCAGTACAGCGAGCCGAGCGCTCGCCGGCTCGCTGTACTGACTACCTGAATGCTCGCATTGTAAAACCGTTTTACCTAAAAAGATCTGTTGCACAGTAAAATGTAAATTTTAAAACCAATAATTTAATGTGTATATATATATATATATATATATATATATATATATATATATATATATATATATATATATATATTAAATTATTGGTTTTAAAATTTGTCGAATTCTCCGCCACATCTGATGACGTCATCAATGCAATGTGGTCACAGCAATAAATGTTTAATAATTCCACTGAGAGGGTACAATAATTGAAAGAGAAGAAATATCTAAGGCTCTTTACCGTTTATTCCGGCCCATTAAACATTTTATTAAAGCCATCACTGGAACGACTTGGCTTTCTCGCGAAAAGAGTATTGATGGAGAACCACAAATGGAAATCGAATTGTTCGCCATAAATAATACATATGTACCGACTAAAGTGGACATTGCGAACCTTTTTCTACTTGTTTGTCGACATTATTCTTAAAAAAATGCTTTTAAAGTGGTTGCTATAAGAAGTCGTATTTATAAGAAGGGTGTGTTATAAGAATTCGCATTAAAATATATTTTTATTAGTACCTGGCCACGCGTTACTATGGGTCAGTCAGGTTTATTGAAATAAATAAAAAGCACACATTTCTAATGTGATCATTTCATTTTTTTAACTTTTTTGACATCTCAACAAAGATGAAGAAGAAAATGGAAGTCTGGGCATTTATGGAGCTTACGACCGACATAGGCTGGTTTTAGTGATCACTTTACACACATGTAACATTCACTAATTCTACCCATGATTGACAACCACATTAACTCTTGGAAGTTCTATATATATGATCCAATTTTGAAATATCGTGCTTGAATCACTAGAATTTCACTAGAGTCATCTATTGGTGAGATGAAAGAAGCTTTTTATTGAGCAGAAACTCTTTCATTCTGATCATTTCACGTCCTTGTCGTACGTCAATCATATTTGACATTTGTGAACTAGACAGCTGCAGTAAACAAACAGATTGATAAAACGTGCACAAATGCGTATCAGTACTGGCGGGAGCTATCATCTTTTCCACTTAACAGAAAAATATGTTAAGGTCATCATTTATCAAAAAAAAAATTCAAAAACAAAATTAGATGATTAATTTTTCACCGTCATTAATTTATGTGTATACTGCAGCTGTCTAGTTCACAAATGTCAAATATGATTGACGTATAACGCCATTTGCAAAAGTCATAACATTTTCCGATGGGGGGATTAATTTTGCGCCATCCTGTATATATATGACGACGTACGTTGAAAAGTTGACAGATATCAGAGTTATATTCCTTTCTTTTCTTCTTCATTACAATTTTTGTATGCCATGTAAATATTTACCAACTGACGGAAGAAGTTAGAAATGTATTTTTATGATTCTTTTTTGGGATTAAATAAAACTCAAAAGAGTTTATTCTGAGAAAGAATATATTCAGCGTTGTTTGAATTTTTTTGTTTTTGTTTATTGTTGACTTGAAAATACAGGAAAACAAAGATGTTGTTTTGGAAATAATTTTCATATGCTTATTTCTTATAAGCATAGAGTATTAAGTACATATCGCTCACTCCTTTCAAGAACGTCATAAGTCAAAAAACTTGATTTTTCAGGAGAACGTTTTTAAAGTTTAAAAATATAATACAATGTATTAAAAATAAATATGAAGCCACTTATCGAACTTTTTACCGTTCATCAGATCTTTTAAAGTAAAACTTTTAGGTTTTTTCTCCATTTGAACAATATTTAGTATATTTAAAAAAATAGTTAAATAATACATTTTATTCAAAATGCAAAAACAACACTTTCTGCTCTGTAGCGGGTAAATATTAAATTAAAAATATGACTCTTTTGCTAGGATATAGTACATTTTTTGGGCATTCCGAAAACATACACAGCTGAAAATTGACGATTTTTTATTTATGACGTTCTTGAAAGGAGTGAGCGATATGTATATCTTAAAAACAAAAAACATAAATTTACTCAAACTGATTTATAATTAACATTAGATTATTAGAATGTATTTTCGGTAAATATTTTCGTACCTATATTGGTAAGAAATAAGGGTTGATTTGAGCATATTTAAACCATTTTAATTTAGTTGGTATCGTAGATAATGTATATTGACAACAACAAAAACCTAACGTGTTTTCTAAATAAATTATTGTTTATTCAAAACTGTTTTTAGGGATTAGTCAGTATTCAAAGTGACACGATAATTTTATATTATACATAAGATACCAAATTCTTAAAACATTTTACAGACGATTTCAACTCTTTATTTTTTTTATCCATATCGACTCCCTACTTGGAGCATCGACTGCCAGCTCCCAAGTCAATTCCGCATCTAGAAGTTCAGACAAGAACTGTAACGAAATTTCAGCAGATTTCGTTTTTACATTTAATTTTTAAATTTAAAAAAAATATAATTGAATTATCACCGTTAAGATGGTTCTTGCAATGGAGACCGAAATATCGACAAAAAATTCATTCGATATCACGGTAAAAAAATCAGAATAGGGAGTATATATTTTTTTTCGTCAACATTATATCATTACTCACTAGATTTAAGTTTTGTACTGACATTTTGGGGGAACTGCATTTTATATAATAAAATAACAACTTTAAATTTTTTCCACATACATTTTAATTTACCAGTGACTGGATTTTGTCGTAATTGATATCATCAAATTGGGACATAATAAGACATCACCAATCTTGATGATGTTGGTTACGACGAACCCGGTCACTGGTCAAATAAAATATACTTGCCAAAAACTATAGTAGAATAAGAAACGCCAGGATCAGGGAAATATGCGAGATCAAAGATGTCGTTAGGTGGGGAAGGTAACGAAGGAGACAATGGTATGCGCATGTGAGGAGAATGGAATCATCCAGACTCCCCCACATCGCACTGTACGGCCAACCCCATGGTAGACGACTCACGGGGAGACCACTTAAGACACGAGTCGATAGCTAGGAATCGACATCGCAGGAGGCTAATCGCTCTTAATAACAGGCCACAAGGCAACAAGTAGAAGGAGGAAAAAAATATCTAGTTGTTATTTTATCATATTTTATTTTATTTATTATATCATATGAATTCAATTTTATTGGAGACTTAAGTAGGTACTTGTATAATGATAAGAAACCTCAAGAATCTTCGTTCAATCTATAAATTAATATTATATATTCGCAATTTTACGAAATTGTTTCTGAAATTAATCATTATATTATAATACCGACAACTACTCAAAAATCCCCTTCAACGTGAATTTCCCCGATAATGTTTGGTTATAGAAAGAAGCACTCAGATAGGTACTGGGGTAATAATAATTTAAACTTCAGGCAAAGTGCGCAAGGGGATTATTACTCTAAGTATTTTATTATAAAGACTTCGGGAAAGTACAAGACAAAGTATGGTTAATTTATCAAAGCGAAGTAAAGCGGGTTCGGGAGAATTATGTTCATTCTGTTCTGCCTAGTTAGAGTGGGCAACTTTCGGGCTCGGGGTACTATGAAAAATAGTTATTTCCTAAAGGAGAGATTACGTCCTGAAAATGCTCATTGTTTCTTGCCCGATTCGTCGCCGTTTCGATTTTTAGTATTGGAAAATATCGAGTCTGGCGACGAAGGAAAAAGTTTTACCGATTTATGGACATTAAGAATATTGAAAAAGAGAAAAAATAAAGTACGGGGTTGGAAAAACAGGATGAAAGTAGATTAATAATAATAATAATAATAAAACCCTTATCCGCACCCCAATGGTGCATAGGGCACTGCGTCATATAAACGCAGTGTTATCTTGATCGTTTACACATGAAGGAAAGGTGATCAGCCCTCCGCTTCAAATATCAGTCCAGGGTAATATTGAATAAATATTAAAGTGAAAAAATCACTCATATTTATTCTTACCCCCCCTGGGAATCGAACCCGGGTCCTCCAGAACGGTAGCCGAACGTGCTGACCATTACACTACGGAGGCGGACAACAAGTAGATTAAACGCAGTCTAAATGCGTTCTCTCAGGAGAATAGGTGGCAAAACAGTATATGATAGATCGGCTGTCCAAACTCAAAACACAGAAAGGGACATTTTTTTGTAGTACGTTTTTTTGCATTTTTGGACTAAATAAATTCTACTTAGTCCAAAAATGCAAAAAAAAGTACTACAAAAAATGTCCCTTACTGTGCCTTAAGTTTAGACAGCCGAGATGTTTGAATGGTAATATAAGGAAAAAAATGCAAGGCAAGAATAAGCATTATCGATAAAATTCAGAAAGGTGTGTTGAGATGGTTTGGGCATGTGAATCGGATGAGTGAAGAAAGGATAGTAAAACAAATTTTTGGGGCGAATGTGGTTGGTAATAGAATCAGGGAAAGACCGAAGAAAACTTGGAATGATCTACTATTTCTAATACCCGAAAGTGGCCAGGTCAGGTGTCGGAATGATTGGTGGGTATGTGTGAGGAGATGCATGAATGTGGAGGAGACGAACATAGTTTGCAAAGACAGTTTGGTGTGACGTTCTATTCTCTCTGCCTACTCCTGCAGGGAAGTGGCGTAATGGTAAGTTAGTTTTTTTTGAGGAAATAAGTCGCAAAGTCTATATTTTTATAGGCTTATCTGTAGGTAGTATAGTAAGGATAGGGAAGGTAAATGTGAAAAATGCAACCCGCGACGCCAGTTTTGCAGTTAAACTATATTGCCAATACCCAAATTAACCAGCTGCCTGACATATCGCTCACTCCTTTCAAGAACGTCATAAATCAAAAATCGTCAATTTTTAGTCGTGCATGTTTTCGGAATGCCCAGAAAATGTACTATATCCCAGCAAAAGAGGCATATTTTTAACTTTATATTTACCCGCTACAGGGCAGAAAATGTTGTTTTTGCATTTTGAAGAAAAGGTATTGTTTAATAATTTTTTTAAATAAACTATTTTTTTTCAAATAGAGAAAAAACCTTCAGGTTTCACCTAAAAAGATCTGTTGCACAGTAAAAAGTTCAATAAGTGGATGATATTTATTTTCAATACACTGTGTTATATTTTTAAACTTTATAAACGTTCTTCTGAAAAATCAAGTTTTTTTTATTTATGACGTTCTTGAAAGGAGTGAGCGATATATAAAATAAAACCCATTCGGGGGTCCAAAATAAATGATCTGAAAAAGTACTTTATGGAAAGATATTACTTTATGTTTTTTTTCTCATTTGTTATATTTTCTAATTTTTTTTATATTTTCTCATTTGTTTATTTTAAATATGCTTCTTACCTTATGTTTTCCTCATTTATTTCTTTTAAATATGCTTCTTATGCCTATTTATTATACCTGTTTATTGTTTTTTTTATTTTGCTATGTATTAGTATTAGTTGTGATTATTTTTAAAAAAATGTTACTTTATTATTTGATTTCCAGTCTTGTTAACCTTAATCCAATGTCCCAAAATGAGAAATAGAAATTACTCGTCGGGAATATTATATTATATGTATATATGACTTATGTATGTCATATGTTTTGAAAAAATAAAATACAATAAACTACCCCCCGGCGCCTGGCAGTTAAGAATAATAAGCCTATATGAAATGAAAAAAAGGTAAAATTGTTCACATAACCTCCATATTGCGATACAATAAATCTCTAACATTTAAAATTGCAATATAATTGAAAAACATTTCACAATAAAATTTATTAAAAAAAAAAAATTACGTTATATATGTACACGTAAATTTTAAAATGAGTTAAACACACCAAAAAATATTTGAATATAAGATCATCCTCATGCCATGTATTTAGTAAATCTAAATGGTGGTCATTGGAATGTACAGTGTAGGCACAATACATTGAGAAGTATTCAGTTTGTATAACCCGCTAAGGAATTCTTCACCCGACCGAAATCCAGCTGTTATAAATCAACGTCAATACCAAATATTGTTTTACTTTGTGGGTTTGCGGAGAAAAGCTAATCTTAACTGAAACGAGGGCATCGAGCAGAAAGAGGAAGGATCTTAATCGCATTCTCGCTCTTGAAAACCTTCCCTTTTCCGTCGGTGCCTTACTGCACTGAAAAATGGAGGCAGTAGAAACGGGTAGTTAGCCGTAAATTCCCAAGTTTAACAAGCAATCCGAATTATTATGGTTATTCTCTAGTCTAGGTAATATTTGGACCTGGTTATCGAATTCTATTGTGAACAATTTTCGTGCTCCAGAACATTTGATTGTTTGCAATTTCCGAAAACAAAATTGGCATTTTCAGGATCAGGTTTTCAGGTAAACAGAAAGATAGATAGATTAAAAATAGATTTTTCAATAGATTTTAAGTGAAATGTAAAAAAAACTGTTTCACGTTGATATTCTTATAACTTACGTTTTGAGAAATATGCAATAAATTTTGTCTGTCTTCGTAGTAAAGATTTCAGAACGCTTTGTTACCGCGCTAAAGGTCCCGGATTCGATTTCCAGGGGAATCAAAATAAATGTTTTAAAAGTGTCTCAACTTGATATGAAAAATATTTATGAAAGTCTGAGCATCTCAAGGCTTATGACGTGGCATTAATCTGGCTTAAGAGATCACTTTATACTCCTGTATAACGTTTATTATTCTGCCATTAAAATTTACATCTCATCCTTAGGGCGCTTGTCCACTACCCGGAATTACACGGAATTTTACCGTCCGGCACGTCAGTTAGCGTGTTAAAACGATGATTGGCTTGTGCTTTTGTCCATATTTCTTCGGATCGGTGCTCTCGATCGGTACGTGAACATGTTGCGTGTAAATTTGATCACGCTAAACTGTCGTAGTCCTTTTCATTTTTCAAATCCGGACTGCCGGAAGGTGAAATCCCGTGTAGTGAACAAACGCCCTTAGGGTGAGTTATCCATTGTCCAATATAATAAAAATAACATAAATATTGTTACAATAAATCTAAGGGATTTTTCACTAAAACATTTTTTTATATTACCTTAGACTGGTACTTGAAACACAGGGCTGATCACCTTTCCTTCGCGTATTTAACGATCGAGATAACATAAGCATTGGGTCCGGTTAAGGGTTAGAAGAAGATATTAGAAATAGAAAATGCCCTTCATAGATACATATTTTTACAGAAGGCATTTTTAGTTTTTATTTCTCAAGGCAGCCTCTTAACTGTTTTATTGAATACAAAAAGAGCTTAACAAATTACGTGATACCGATTTCAGCTTTATAATTAAGACGAAATTTTATTTCATTGATAGATTCAGTGACACAATCTATTACTACACGTATTTCAAAGCATTCCACGTCAAAATACAATACCGTTCATAACGATGTTGAATGTAACACAAACGTTACGGTGTTTAATAATGATGTTGCATGTATCGAACGTGTCACTATGGATTCTAAGTGGTATTTGCAATGTATAACTTACAACATTTTAAGTACGCCCAAAAACTAGTTCACAAATCGGAATTATCTCCAATTAAAGGTTATTTTTTTACATTATTCTTTTAATATCTCAACATATATGAAGAAGAATATGGAAGAAAATAAAAAATAAGAAATAATGTAAAGAAAATAAAAAAAATAAAAATGAAAATAAAATTTAATAATAATAAACAGAAAAATAATAATAATAAATAAATAATATATCACGGTCGTAAGTCTTCCATATTCTTCTTCATCTATGTTGAGATGTCAAAAAAAAAATTTAAAAAATAACTCCTAATTGGAGATAACCCTGATTTGTATGCCAGATTTGTATTTGTATGTCAACAAGAATTTGGACACATTAAATTTTTTGGTAATTAATAAACTGGTCAAATTATAAAGCTAAAATAAATTGATAATCATTTTTTTCAATCGTTTCTCAAGTATGCAAATATAATCTAGAATTTAGACCTCACGTACAAAGAAAAGAGTCTCTGCTTTAGAAATATGAATAAAGATGGCTGTGATACTGTGTTACGAGTTTGATCAATATATCTAGAAGTTAAAAAAAAAGTATTGTGGTTGTCAATCATGTGTACAATTTTTTTATGTTAAATGTGTGTAAAGTGATCACTTATCCAAGGCTATGACGCTCGTACACTCTTCTTCTTCATACTGTTGTTGAAATGTCAAAAAAATAAAACTTAAGGAAATAATCACATTTTTGTGTAAATACTGAGGACTCAACGAATGCTCAATATCGATATACAACATTTTGAGGGTGCCCAATACTTATTTACAAATCTGGATTATCTCCAATTATAGGAGTTAATCCAGATTTGTGAACAAATATTTGGACACACTCAAAATGTTGTAAATAAATGAACTGGTCAAATTATAAGCATAAATCATAAATTAAAATTATTACACCTTGTTCCATATAAAGGCCAAATTATGAATTATCTTGAAAATTTAGAAATCCAAAAAAACCTAAATTCTAATAATAATTTATTAAATAATATATTGTTTCAAAATTCTTCACCTTTGCTTTCCATTTTTCCTTTGTTTTCAAACTCCGCCCCTTGACTAACCCCTTCCCCTTACTTTCCCCTCTCCTTATTTATAGAAAAATTTTATTTTTTATTTTTTAGTTACTATACAGACCTGAATGATGGAAGTTAAACTTCTAAACCATGTAGTCTATAATAAAACTCAAGTGGTAAAAAACAAGTGTTTTCTTTAATCATTATAAATAATAAAAATGAAAATTATGTTTTCTGGCGTTTCTTGTAATTTCATATAATCTAGGATTCGGACCTCACATACTGATACAAGAGTTTCTGCTTTAAAAAAAGTTTCTTTTCATCTCACCAATACATGTCTCTAGTGAAGTTCTAGTGATTCAAGAAAAATGTTTCTGAATTTGTTCATATATATAGAAATTCCGAAATTTTAAGTAGTGTGGTTGTCAATAATGGGTAGAATTAGTGAATGTTACACGTGTGTAAAGCGATCACTTAAACTAGCCTATGGCGGTCGTCAGCCCCGTAAATGCCCAGACTTCCATATTCTTCTTCATCTTTGATGAGATGTCAAAAATAATACCTATCTTTATGTTTTCATAGATACTCTTGATTTATCGCAATTTATTGATCCCTTTCGATCGAAAGCAGCAATTCAAAAAACAAGCGAGGCATTTTAATAAACTTCGTTAATACGTTCACGGAGTACATATTACAATTTACGAACTTGACACATACATGCGCATCGTAGGACTTAATGAACCAAACATTTACCTACTGATTCCTCGTACTTCGTCACGTATTTAATAAGTGACGTGACAAACAAGAAATCCGACGCCGACAGATTGATCTCTTTACAACTGAACAAGCGATATTCCTTCAGAGGTTTTTTATTTTATTTTATTTTATTTTAATGATATTCATATGAAGTAACACATAATAAACTCGTACTTTTGAACATATTATATAGATAATTCATCCGTAGATTGAATAATCCAGTGTCTAAAAAAATAAATAATGACAAATTGATAATAATAAAATGGTGAAATAGAAGTATCTGAAAAAAAATAAACTCAATATTACATTTGAATACGTGCTCGTTTTTGTATACACCTGTGAAAGGTAAAAGCGTATTTTATCAAACAGTTTTTTACCCCCAATGACAGCGCCATCTATTGATAGAAAAAATAATAAACGCTAAACGAATCCTTTCTCGTGGCAGAAAACATTCTTATTGACAGCTGCTGTCACTTAGCATTTTCAATATTTCAACTACATTGTTGTTTAATACATTTTTAATATTTTCATTACCACCTAGCGTTGTGAAATGAAACATATTCAAAATATGTGCTTTTTATGTTCTTTCTTTTCCATTTTACTAGACTGAGCCACATAAACACGTGGCTGGGCACGGATTTTTGAAATAAACAAAATAAGCCTAGACATTGAACGATAATTATCATATTATTTTTTGACATCTTATCTAAGATGAAGAAGCATATGGAAGTCTGGGCATTTACGGGGCTAATGACTGTCATAGGCTGGTTTAAGTGATTACTTTACAAACGTGTAACATTCACTAATTCTACCCATTATTGACAGCCACACTACTCAAATTCTTGGAAGTTCTATATATATGAACCAATTCAGAAACATCGTTCTTGAATCACTAGAACTTCACTAGAGACATATATTAGTGAGATGAAAATATGCTTTTTACTGAGCAGAAACTCTTATATCAGTATCTTTGATGAGATGTCAAAAATGAGATGAAAATTTACTCGTATAATTGGAGATAATCCAGATTTGTGAACAAGTATTTGGACACACTCTAAATGTTGTAAATAATTATCAATTTAGTTTAATATAGTTAACAAAACCAAAAATCTCTGGTCTATCAATGCGTTTAACAACCATTTTATTTTAATTTAGAGTAATGGACTCGATGTCTTTTTACTTTTTTCATATATTTTTTGTTTGTTACATTTTCGTATTAAAAAGTATTGAAAAGCTTTTACAGCCTAACATACTATAGTATTTCTTGTCAAAATACTGACTTTTTGGTCGTTAAATTTTTTTATACACCCAAAAACCGAAAAGCTGGAATGTAATTTTAAATTCTGAAGTAATCTTGTTTAATGGTAAAATATATTTTTTAATAAAATAGCATTTTCAATCAAATAAAAACATCAAAGCATCGCCAATTGTAGAAATCAATTAATTTATCATGAACCACCACATTTTTACAATAAACTGAATTCGATTAAAATTTTAGCAGTAGAATTCCCTTACCAAAACCATTATTTTTATTTCATTTATTGTTCAAAGAAGAATTTGGTTTAGACATTTTTAAACATTTTTTCATTTGAAGCTATTCAGCAATTTAATAAAATTCATTTGAATCAATAAATATAGTATATTTTTAACACTAAGCTATCATACTAATTGTGTTGGAGTGCATAGAGATTTTTATATTTTTATTTTTATTTCTAATATTATGAAAAACTTTTTTTGTGTATTAAGTCTAAATAAAGTCTAAAAATTTGGTTACAAATATTTTTACACACCTATAAAAGTTTTGTTACACCTATAAAATATGTAAAAAAAAATAAATATAGCAAGCTATGAATTGTGAGAAATTTATGATTTTTATAATAATTTTAAATAATGTTAATTTTATATAATTTTTTTTTTTATGAGATGTCAAAAAATAATATGAAAATAACTCCTGTAATTGGAGATAATCCAGATTTTGTGAACAAGTATTTGGACACACTCAAAATGTTGTATGTTAATTTTAATTTAATAACAACGCCATCTTCGTAAAATACTACTAAAGGTCGCAAAAGAAATCATTTTAATCATGAATGTTACACGTGTGTAAAGTGATCACTTAAACCCCGTAAATGCCCAGACTTCTATATTCTTTTTCATCTGTGATGAGATGTCAAAAAATGAGAAAATCATAATTAAAATAAGTGTTTATAATAATAATAACTTAGTATAATTTAAATAGTGCAATTTTTGTAAATTTGGCTTCAGGTCACTAAAAGTTTAGGTTTTAAGTTTAGTTTTTAATTAATGTTTTACTTAGTAAATACCACTATTTAGAAATAGTGGTATTTACTAAGTAAAACATTAATTTAAAAATGGATAGATTTTACCACAAAGTGACTGCCGAATCAATTAATGAAATTTATTTTTAGTATTAGGGTGTTTGTTTCTCAAAATATTTTGATAGAATAAGAATGGCCTGAATTAAAATATTATTATTTAATATTCAAAATATATGAACTTTGGCCTTTTATTAAACGTTATTATTTATTACAATTTTTTTGAAACCTTACTATGATATTTAAATTTTTTTAAATTAAATTGTGATAAAATTCTTCTTCATCTATCCTGGGTTCAATCCCTTGATCCTAGGGTTATATTTTTATTTCATTCATTGATTCGGCAGCCACTGCATGGTAAAATCTATCTATTTTTAATTTAATTTTTACTTGGTATATACCACAATTAAATAGTGGTATTTACCGAGTAAAACTTTAATTATTTATTTTTATAATGCCAGGATCGAAAAAGAACATTGGGATAGTATTCCCTACTCAAGACTCGTTTTCTGTCTAAATATCTCCAGAATATTACTCATTAAGTCTCTTGGATATGAGAAACCGTCAGAGTCTATTCAGGTTTAGTTTGAAATCCTAACATGACATTCTGGAATCCGGAGATGAAACCGTTATCAAATTTGATGGGGATTCCAGCTTCATTTATTTTTTTGTTTATTGTGCTGAGATGGGAAATACAAGAATTGGTGTTTATAACTACTGCACATTTTCTTTCCATTACCAAATAATCGCTATGCCCCCATAATAGATATTTTATTTTTAGATAAATTAGTCCAAAATGAAGGTTTGCGTTTTTATTTTGATACCCGATTTAAAGTTTACTAAAAATAAAAAAAATATTTAATAATATAAAGTTAAAATTAGATATGTGTTAATGATTTTTCTTGAGCCTACATTACGTTAATGTCAAAATAATATATTTTTCCTTTAAATGGGGAAATACTGACTCACAAAGAGTAGGATTTTAAACCCTTCATACGTCTGCATATGTCTTATATCTATAACTTAACACCTATATTTTTTTCACGTACATTACTTTACACCTGCATATGTCTCACGTAGTTAACTTTACACCTACAAATGTCTCATGAATATATCTTTACACCTACATATGGCTCATGCACTTATCTTTACACCTTCATATGTCTCACGTATATCACTTTACACCGACCAATCGTGGGGTAATTACTATAACTCGGTAAGTCTTAAATAACCTTTGTTGGGAATCGATATATAACATTGACAACTGTTTAATAAATTTTTTTTTTTGTAAAATAAAGAATTTTATAATGAATTCGGTGGGTTTTGATGACGCAAAGATACGCCGGAATAAAAAATTATATTTTTTGTGGCTCGAAAGCATGGATATCGAAATAACCTAATTGTGTGGTTATCACCCCACAAAATGTCACACGTACATTACTTTACATCTGTGAATATGAGTATGACACATTTATTTTATTAGATGTCAGTATATTTGAGTACACCAGTGTTTTATTTTTAACGTAATAAAAAATATATTTATTTGTACCATACAATGATGGATACCATTTTCAAATTAGCTACCATCACCCTAATATCTTGGGGTATGATATTTCTATATTGATATGATAATTGCATAAACAATTTTTAATCCAATATGGAACATTTTTAAACAATATAAATTCATTAAAATTGTAAATAATAACAAACCCTTTGTTAACAGTATGATAATGACTATAGCCTCCCCCAATTGTCTATATTCTCACTGATAAAAAATGATAAATAAATAAAAATAAGAAACAGCTTCTTCCCTCTCGTCATTATTCAACGTGTCCCACACAATTATAAAATTTAGACTAAGTTTCATATACGGTGTTTGAAAATGATGCTGAATGCATCGAAACACGTGTCACAATAGATTTTAAGAAAAAGTGGCATTTTCCAAGTAAAACTCATTTTAAAAATGATATTTACTTATTGAATGATATTTATATATGTATAATATTTTTATTGTTCCAGATTGGCTGACAGTAGCCTGGGCGCAGGGTGGAAGCGTAGTTAGCCAGCAGTTACATCCCGATGGACTAAACACAGCAGGACCCGCGGATCACGGGTTTGATTCCAACAGGGCCAGGTAAAAATAAATATTTATTTTATTCAACAATCATTTAAGGGAAAAGTGGGTAACATGAAGATCATAGAATCTACTGTAGCTTTAATTATCAAAGTCATAACAGATAATAACAGGAAAATCATTTGTAAATGGCAATTGAAATAGTAGAGGTTAGATATTTTCGATCTTCTTCTAGCCCTTAGCTGCACCCAAATGGTCCATAGGGCACCGCATCGAATCAATGAGGTGTCAACTTGAACCCGATTATATGAAGGCAAGGGGATCAGTTCTGAACTTCAGGTTCATGGATATAGAAGTGGAATATGTTTGATTTTATGCAGAAGATGTGAGTGAAAAAGCTAAGGGTGAAGGATATTACTGCTATATGAGAATGAAAATGTCGGTGGAATAATAGGTAACTATTATGAGAGAGGAAAATACGTTTATCTGCGGTTACAAAAAAAGTGTATTTATTCAATAGAGATAAATTTTTATGTGATTGGTGTTTTTTTTTCATATTTATTGAAATAAACCCAGTTTGAAATCAACAAAAATGATTTTTAGAAAAGTTTGTATTTTGAATAATCGATGTTTACCTATTTTGCTTATTTACACAAAATATGAAAAATGTTTTTGTTTTATAAAATTATACTAAAATGCTTTAATAACATACTAACCACTTGCAATTATAAACTAATGTATACATAATTTATTGTGTTAAAGGTTTATTGTGTTAAAAAATTAAAGGTTTTTAATACTTGATTTTCAGGTGTCCATATTTTATTTCGATAATATCTTTATATTTCAAAGAAAACTTTATAAATAGTACCTTAAAAGCATAGCATTATTACATGAGTCGTATAATTTTAAACCCTAATTATATTGCACTAATACTTTTGTTATGGTAATGCTAAATTTATAATAGAACTGGGGTTAAATTAGTACGTTCCACCTTTTACAGTTTACATAAAAGTGCTTATTTTATTATATCATTGAAAGTCAGCGAGTGCTCCTAAATTATATCAAAAGTTAATCCTAATCCAATAAGCGTGACCCGACCAAGCCAACAGGCTTCAATGTATCTAAAAAAGTCAGCTTACGGAGGGTTGTGCCAGACTTTATTTTGACAATGTGGGGTCTCTTGCTTTTTTCAAGTTAATCTTACATATTTATGTATTCATTTTGAATCAAACGCAGATTTTTTGAGTCTACCAAGTTTAAGAATACACTTAGTAAATTCAAAAAATCTGTGTTTGATTTAAAATTTATACATTAATTAAAATGGAGTTCTACAAATTAAACGCCAAATCAATAAATAAATAAATTCTTTCATAACCTAGCTACCTAGAGAATAAAATTTAAGTTAAAATTAAAAGCGTAATTTTTTTAGTCTTAAATATTACTAATGTTTACATCATTTCTTGTATTGAATTTTTTTTTTTACTTTATTCTCACATAACCTAGCTACCAATTGAAAAAAGTTGAAGTTACAATTCATAGCGTGAATTTTTTAAGTCTTACATATAATATAACTTTTTATATAATAGATTTGGCGTTTAATTTGTATAATTCCATTTCAATTAATATATTAAATGTTAAATCAAACACTGATTTTTTTAATATACTAAGCTGTATTTTATTATTTTTTTTAATTGATTTGGCAGTCACTTTGTGGTAAAATCCATCCATTTTTAATTACGGCAACATACGGTGTTTGAAAATGATGCGGATTGCATCGAAACACGTGTCATAGTAAATTTTAATAAATAGTGGTATTTACTAAGTAAAACTTTAATTAAAAATTATATTTTGGTGTGATGGTTGTTTCGCCTAGTTATGGCATTTTAAAACGAATTCGTTTGAACTTTTAAAAATACATTAAAAATAGTATTCATGATTCAGAGTAGTATTGAAAATATTGTCTGAAAACTTGAGTACACGTGGCGCCCATAGGCTATGGCAGTGCGCCGCGCAGGCTCGCCAACTTGACGACTAACGCACTTGCTTGTCTCGAGAATAAAAGATATGGGAAGGTATTTACACTGACGGTATATGTATACAAATATGAATATAATTTTTTTTTAATCTAACCGTTTTATGAAATACAATATGACGTCCAATTTGTATTTTAAAATGTCTAATTAAATTTGTTAAACGTCTATTTTGATTTAAAAGGCGTCCAATTTTATTTGCTAAACGTCTAAATCGATGTTTAAGGCGTCCGAATTGATTTGTTAAACGACCAAATTGATTTGTAAAACGTCCAAATTGATTTGTTAAAGGTCAATTTGATTTGTAAAATCGACTTATTCGATTAAGGCATCCAATTTGGTTTTTAAAACGTTCAATTTGAAGTGAAAACCCTGCATCAATTTAAATCAACATAAAAAATCAAATACCTGGAAATAAGGATTTTGGTCCAGAGCAACTTGGCAGTAATAGGGCTATATTGTGAAATATGGCATCTGAATGCGTCATGTGTGGGCAGATGCAGCCGCGCCGCCAGCCTGGCGGGGGGCGCGGGGGCGGAGCGCGGGCTGCTGGCGCTGCTGCGGCCCGCACCCCCGCTGCGCCGCCACTCGGCCGGGTACTGCAGCCCCCCGGGCCAGCAACCTGCGCCGGGATTCAAGTACTGCCCCTCGGACGCGCTGCCCTACTGCCCGCCGTCCCGCCCGCAACCGAGGACGCAGAAGCCCCCGCAGATCGCGGTACGCATGCGAACTTACCATACACTAACTAGGGTGTGCCATATTACCCGGTAATGCCATATTACCCGGTAGTGCCATATAACCCGGTAGGGCCATATTACCCGGAAGTGTCATATTACCCGGTAGTGCCATATTACCCGGTAGTGCAATTGTATTTAGTTTTTAAAATAAGGTAAGATAAAAGTAATTGAATAGGAATAGCTATTTATAATACGGAAAATTAATATACAACATTTTGAGTGTGTCCAAATACTTGTTTATCTCCAATTAGGAGTTATTTTTTACGTTATTTTTGACATCTCAACATAGATGAAGAAGAATATGGAAGGCTTACGTTCGTGAAAGCCTGGTTTGCCCTGTAAATACCAAGATATTGTTCTTCATCTATGTTGGGATGTAATAAAAATACATTATTATTGTTAATATAAAATTCCGATAAAGAGAACTGAATTTTAGGATATTTTACCATGTATTCAACTCTGGAGATAATAAAAAATAATAAATATGAAACATCTCCTACCCCCAATCCTTCAGCGTCCGAATGACACAACTCTAAAATTTAGACGTATTTTAAATTTCGCTTCACATACGGCGTTTGAAAATGATGCGAAACGCTTTGAAACAGTGTTTAAATGGATTTTAAGAAATAATGGTATTTAATAAGTAAAACATTAATTAAAATGGTACAAAAATCTTTAATAATAAAAAAATCAACAGTTCAAAAATCAGACAGGAAAACTCATTGATAAAAATCAAATGGCATTTCTCTTAAATAAACGTAAGTCGGACGTGAATAGTTTTTAAAAAGATTATTTCATTAAAAACACGCTTAGAAATAGTTCTCGGATCTTAACATCAATATTCTAGCAATTGACTATGTCGTACTACATACTATAACGTTACTTGGTGATATTTAATAACACATTCAAGTCTGTTCGCGAACTACAAGACTATTAGATGTTAGATATTAGGTATTAGATGTTGTATAAGTAGGTACTGTGTTCAACTTCATAACGCTGACGCGGTAACATGAGACGACTGTTGTTCTGTCAGCATCTCGTGTATCAGCTGACAAGTCGAGGCGCCAAGAATCTACAGTTGGAGATATTAAGATCTCTGTGGGCGAGACGTCGAGTAGAGTCTTGACTACGGAGGGTGGGTGAATGTAAGAGGTTGTTGGGAAAGTTCCATCATATTTGGTTCGGCTAATATATCCGGAATAAACTTAAGCGTCTATATATGTACAGTTACTATCAAAACTCTAAAAATCTAATGCCATCGCTTTTATGGTTGCCTGGTTGGAATTCATTCAAAACTCGATGTCCATGCACAGTCCGTTAAAATTATTTAATCACTAAAAATCACTTCCGTTAATTGTTTTTTTTTACATCATTTTCGACATCTCAACAAAGATGAAGAAGAATATGGAAGTCTGGGCATTTACTGAGCTTACGACCGTCATAGGCTGGTTCAAGTGATCCCTTTACATTCACCAATTCTACCCACGATTGGGTTTTTCTTCATCTATATTGAGATGTCAAAAATAATGTAAAAACTAATTCCTAATGGGAGATAATCCAGATTTGTGAACAAGTATTTGGAGACACTTAAAATGTTGTACAAAGATTTTTTATTATGTACGTTTTACGACAAGAAATGTTATTATGAAAGTTAATATATTTGTAAATAAATCGACATGTATAAAATTACCACAAAACTTCCCGATAGCCATTTTATGCAAGTATGTAGTTTATCGTATATGTTATATTATGCATGCGACTCATTAACCCTGCATGCTAATAACACACATTACTAAAACCGCAAATATGTACTATTTTTTTAAAAGTAATGAAGTAATACAATTTTATGAATAATATGCAAGATATTGCCTATTTGCAATTATAAGGAAATTGTGTCATAATATTTAAAGTAATATAGATATATAATACAAATATAACTTTGTTTTAAAATCACTTTAAATATTGTTTTTTAACTAAATTATAATGTCCACCGGTTTTGAAGCTAACGGCTTCTTTTGCAAGACTGATTAATACTTGAAAAAGAAGCGGTTCGCTATATGTTAAGTTATAACATAATATTTATTGTGATTTTAAAACAAAGGTACATTTTAATTATAAAATGGAAAATCACAATGTTAGTGCTTCAAATATTACTTATATAATGTAGACATTGTAAATAAAAAACAATTGTTTTTTTACCACTTGAGTTTATTTTATTAGTCAAAATAAAAAGTAAAAAAAAAAAAAAACAAATGTTTTTCTTTTACAATTTCACCACAAAGGCATATTCGTACACACTTTATTAACGAAGTGTTCGTGTGTCCAGGTGAACCAGCGGCCCCCTCCTCCCCCGCCCATACCGCAGAGGGTGCCCGCGGTGCCCAAGAGGTCCCCCGTGGCCCCCGCGGCCCCCGCAGTGCCGCCCCCGCCGGTCCTCGCGGCACCGCCGCCCCCACGCCGCTGCAGCCCGCAGCCGCCGCCCGCGCCGCGCCTGCCGCCGCCCACGCCGCCGCCGCCACCCGCCAGGAACCTGCCCCCACCAGACAAGAACAGCCATCTCTACACCATGTTCACACCGAGACAGCCCAACCGGAATAGAGAATCCGCTCCTCAAAAAAAGCCGCAACAAACTGAGCACTACAGAAACGACAGCTTTGAAAACTGCAACAACAATATAACAGGAGGTGTAATTAACGAACAAGACCTTAATCAAAATACCCAGAAAACCACGTATAAACAAAAGCAACAAAATCAAAAAAATATCAACCAAGTCATGCAAGACAATTTAAATTCTAATAAGAAAATGACTAACGTCCCTCCGCCTTTGACTTCCGTGCCGTCCAATCAGAATAACGGCAAGGCGTCTCTGAGACAGGACTCGAGCGTGTCCAGCGACAGCTTTAGCCAGACGTCTTCTCCCAGTTACACCACCAAGACCATGGAGGCCCCCCTGCTGCCGCACCACCACAGCAGCAAGAGCAGCCGCCTGTGCTCCAAGCTGAGCCCCGCGCCGCCCGCACCACCGCCCTCGGATGACGCGGGCGGGTCCCCGCTCACCAAGAGCGCCTCTACGCCCGCCAGCCTGCAGACCATCGTGAGATTTCAGAATGGATCCAATATGTCCCTGCACCACAAGGTGAGAAACGATTCCCATAATCGATTGTTGCAGAAGTCGAGTTAAAACAATCCCAACTTGATTTTTATTTTCAAACACTTTGGGATTTTATTCTACCTAAGAACTAAATTAAAAACAAACCATCACGCCACTTCTTCGTAGGGGTAGGCAGAGAGAATAAAATGCCACTCCGCTCTGTCTTTACAAATTTTCCATATTCGTGCATCTCCTTGTACATACCTGCCGATTATTTCGATTTTTTACCTGACCACTTTCAAGACATACCTGAAAGTGACAAGTTTTTCTCGGTCGTCCTCTGCTCCTTTTTCCAACTAGCATTAATGCTTCATAAATTGGTTTTACCGCTATTTCCTAACTCATTTGGTCCACATGTCCGAACCATTTCAACACACCTTTATTTTATCGATAATGTTTATCTCAGCATTGCATTCTTTCCTTATTTCACCGTTCGATCATCTATCATACACCGTTTTGCCGCACATTCATCTGAGGGATCGCATTTCGATTGCAATCAGTTTTGTTTCATGCTTCTTTTGTCAACTCCGTGCTTCATTTCCGTTCCTAAGAACGGTATTCAAAATAAATTAACATCATCGGAATAAATACAAATTTTATATTTTTTAAATTAAAATATTATAAAATGGTAATAAGTTTTTTGTATGAATTTTTATTTGGTTAATTAAAAATCATTTCACATCAAAAACAAGGCAATTTATTGAAAATCCGAAACTTAAATTATGAATCGTATTAATTAGCCAGCTCGAAAGACAAATAATTAAGCTTTACTTGTTTATTTTGCTAATTAGTATACAGAATCGCGAATTATTTCTTAAGATGTGCAAATAAGCTACCGCGCTTATAACCATTTATTCTTCTTACGTATATATTTTTATTTTATTAAATTAAATATCATAATCTGAAAATAATTATTTGGGTATTTTGATGATACGTTTTTCATTTCTTGATTTCTGTAGAAGACAATTATTGTTTGTTAACGGTGGTAAACTGTTTTTTACTCCATTATTTCCTTGATCTCTCTCGAGAAAATACAACATATTTCTAAGAATTCCTTTATTTTTCTCACGAAACGGCTAACAATTACGATCATTAAAGTATTATTTGTAATGAAAATATTTAGATTTTTTTTTAAACACGAAAAACAAAAACATTTTTAAGTGAATGAGAATGAGAGAAAATATAAAATGATAAATAGAATGTAGTATGTTTATTTATTCAAATTTACATGTACATGACAGCAAAGCAAATTACAGTTTGTATATATATATACATATATATATATATATATATATATATATATATATATATATATATATATATATATATATATATATATATATACACATATATATATATATATATATATATATATATATATATATATATATATATATATATATATATATATATATATATATATATATACATACATATATATATATATATATATATATATGTGTATATATTTATGTATAAATTTATATATATATATTTCTATAAAAAAAAACAAAATCACTAATACTTATATTGAGGAACATCAGAGGAATTGCCCAAGTTTAGTAGTGCTGAGATGAAACAGATCCACCTCTCTTGGTAGGCCATTCAGCAGATCAATCATCCTCCCCACAGGCATTATCGATGGTAAATTGGTTCTACACTCAGGAAGCATGAATGGTCTGTGTTGCCTGGCTCTATTACATGTATACTTTATGATAAAATAATTTATTTTCTCTTTTTAAGTAGGTATATTATTGGTTCGAAAAGTATTCACCTAAACAAGGATGAACATATAAAAAAAACAAGGAATAAAATTATGCATTAGCCTGAAATATTGTTATTATTATTGCATTACAGTTAGAAAGTGCCATATTCCAGATATTTTGTCCGCCTCCGTAGTGTAATGGTCAGCACGTTCAGCTAGCGTTCTGGAGGTCCTGAGTTCGATTCCCAGGGGGGGTCAAATAAATATAAGTGATTTTTTCACTGTAATATTTATTTATTATTACCTTGGACTGTTACCTGAAGTGGAGGGCTGATCACCTTTCCTTCATGTGTAAACGACAAGATAACACTGCGTTTATATGAAGCAGTGCCCTATGCACCATTTGGTGCGGATAAGGGTTTTTATTATTATTATTATATTCCAGATATCGATATGGTCCGCGAAATCTTTTCTGAGATTTTGCATTCGGTATATAGGAGTATTGAATCCAGAATAATTTAATCAATTTGATTTTTAAGGGAAATTCGATTGAAGGCACATCTCTAAAGAGCTGAGGAAAAGGAGATTGTATCTTTAAAAATCCAACTTGAAATACTGACTTCATTTTTAAGCCTTCATCGCACAGACTTATCCAAATTCCATTGTTTTTATACGGCTGAATGATTTTTGAAATTTCCCCGAGTTTTTTTATCAGATTCCAAAATAAGGGGTAGATTTATTCATTGCCTACTTACATTTGATCTGAAGGTTTATCATATTTGAATGGATACTTAACCTTATTACGTTTTCAGTTGAACGACTTTAATTTTCCAAAGGAGTGCGGATGATAGTACTCGTATATCGATGAAATTATGAATATTTCAACAAGTCAAAAATTGAATGAGACATTCTTCCGCGATTTTCATAATTTGTCATTTAATCTTTTGACGTAAGAAATAATTACATTTTATAACACTTTTGAAGGAATGAGAATGAATTCTGGCTACAGAGTAAATATATTATTTGAATAAATAAAATAACTAAATTTTTTGATCCACTCACTTTAATAATTATAAATCAACTAGTTTCAGTAACAACCTGTTGCCCTCTTCAGGTTTTGTTTTATTACTTTTTTATAACAGAGTAAATGATGAGAAATCAGTTAAAGCAAATAAAAACCTTTCAGCGAAAGCTAAACTGGCAATGAACAATGGACTCCTAATACCCTTATGTACGGAAGTGAAGCATGGAATTAGCAAAAATGATGAAAATCAACTGAATGCTGTAGAAATACGATCTCTCCGACGAATGTGCGGCAAAACGTTGTATGATGTTCTGACCAATGAATCTACAACATGCGCCTGTAGAACCACATCTCAAACGCCTCCAGCCGCCTCCGGTCTCTGCCTGCCTATTTTATTATAATTTTAACCTTTCTTTGGACGTAAAAAATTTTACTCAAAGGAGTATCGACGTTAATGAACGTCGGATTCCGACTGTCAGTTGGTATGATGTAACTTGAATAGCAATGACATATGTGGATATTTGTATGTAATTTTGGTAAAAAATAAAACCTAGAGATGGTAAGATTGATTTTTATTTTTTATTATTTTTACATAATTTTTATCATTATAATTTATAGATTTCGTGAAAAAAAAAAAAAAAAAAAAAAAAAAATATATATATATATATATATATATATATATATATATATATATATATATATATATATATATATATATATATATATATACAATATAAAAGAAACCCGCTCCCCAGAGAAAGTTGTACATCAATTATGGAGGTCCTCACCAAAACGTAACATTTCCATCATAATTGATTTTAAGTAATTAGGAATTCTAGCTTGTAAAATTGTTACGTTTTGGTGCGATTTAATGATTTCATATTGGTGTAACAAAGGATTGATCACGTTTTGTCGCAACTTTAATTAAGATTTCGATATAATACAGTAAGGTAACAGATTTGCATTCAAAAGTTTTTTGTGCAATATTGGAAATGTCATTTTTATGTGAGGACACACTTATTCCACAATTATTGTACTCCCGGAAATGTTAAAACACAACAAAAAATATGAATTCCCTCTTCATTTCCTTATATTTTTTTTATTTGTGTTTTTTCCTTATTCTTTAGCAAAGCTGAGGCAAGCATTATCGATGAAATTAAGAAAGGTGTGTTGAGATGGTTTGGACATGTAGAACGGATGAGTGAGGAAAGAACGGTAAAACAAATTTATGAGGTGAATGTAATTGGAAAAAGGAGCAGAGGAAGACTGAGAAAAACTTGGCACGACCAAGTGTGCCAAACACTTGAAAGTGTTTAGGTTAGGAGTCGAAACAATCGGCGGGTATGTATGAGGAGATGCATGAACGTGGAAGAGGCGAAGAATGTTTGCAAGGACAGAGTGGTGTGGCGTTCTATTCTCTCTGCCTACCCCTGCAGCGTGATGGTTAGTTAGTTAGTTAGTTTTCTTATTCTTTTGTTATTCATTATTGAACCGTCTCGTGCGTCCGAGTTGTGGGTGCGTGGTGATGTCTGTGTGGTCGAGCCTGTAGTCAGTGTAGTGTAATTGTGCCCAGATAATCCGCAACATGAGGCGCTTAAATTTAAAATATGTATATTAAACTAGTGAACACATTATAAAAAAATAATTATATGCGTATATATATATATATATATATATATATATATATATATATATATATATATATATAGAGATATACATATATATATATATATATATATATATATATATATATATATATATATAATTCATTTGTAGGCATAGGCATTCCCAAAAAAAGGGAAAATCGTACCAAAACTTTTTTTTCAAATTAATTCAAGTATTTAAATGGATATTTTCTTGGATTTAAATTACGCTGTAAAAAAACATGAATTTTCGCACGTTTTTTTCAAGAAAAGAATACCATTTATTTAATGTCGTCTTCTGTCTGTGTGGTCGAGCCTGTAGTCAGTGTAGTGTAATTGTGCCCAGATAATCCGCGACATGAGGCGCTCGTCCAACCCCTATGTGACGCAGGGCCGGCTGAAGTTCCGCTTCGCCCAGGTGCTGGTGAACGCCGTGGCGCTGCTCGCCATCGCGGGCGGACTCGCGGCCTACTTCAGGGCTTACCCTTCCATACAGGTGAGTGTTAGTACTGAACCATACATAATCATATCTTCATTTCAATCACAGTTAGTGTTAGCACCAAACTATACATAATCATATCATCATTTCAATCTCATTCAAGTGCTAGTACCAAACTATAATAATAATAATAATAATAAAACCCTTATTCGCACCCCAATGGTGCATAGGGCACTGCATCATATAAACGCAGTGTTATCTTGATCGTTAACACATGAAAGAAAGGTGATCAGCCCTCCGCTTCAGGTACCAGTCCAGGGTAATATTAAATAAATATTGCAGTGAAAAATCACTAATATTTATTTTCACCCCCCTGGGAATCGAACCCGGGACCTCCAGCATGGTAGCTAAACACGCTTACTATTACACCACAGAGGCGGACCAAAGTATACATAATCATATATTAATTTCAAGCAGTGAGTGTTAGTATATACATAATCATATCTTCATTTCAATCTCAGTAAGTGTTAGTACCAAACTATACATAATCATATCGTAGTCATACAGGAGAAAGTGACCAAGTGCATTTTTTACAAAAACGAGATCATTGACTGTTTGATATCTTACTAGCTTAATATTACCCTGAAAAAATCCCAAAGGATTTTAAACTTGGAAGTATAATGTATTGACTTGTTAAAAATGACTAACTGCATTGATGTTTATTTTCTTGCCAAGCAAAAGTGACTTAAATGGCCCTCCTGAACATTTTACGTTTTGTTAGTTAGTCACTTTCTCCTGTACGACTACGATATATTAATTTCAAGCAGTGAGTGTTAGTACCAAACTATACATAATCATATCTTCATTTCAATCACAGTGAATGTTAGTAACAAACGATACATAATCACATATTCAAAAATTGCTTTTCATGAGAAGGTCTGTCCGGAAGCCTAGGTGCTTCTGTATCAGATCTGAGAATGCGGTGGGACAGCTTTGAAAATCATATATTAATTTAAATTATAGTAAAACCCGGATTTGTCCCCTGATTAAACATTTTTCCGCCAATTGCGTGTAATTATTTTAGTCCCGATATATTTTCGTACATTTATTACCCGCATTTACGTTTTTTCCCCTGTCAATATAAATATCCTGAAATATCCTGTCATTCGATTTTTGACTCGATCTATAACGCATTTTTTTCGACATTATTCGCAATTATCGTTTATGTGCAGTTTTTACGTTTTTATTTGTTTTAAGTCATAATATTTTTTAAAAGAAAAAAAAAGGAATTCAAAATGTTGTTGTTTTCAATACTCCCAATTTATACGTTTCCTCCACTTAGGTTTATTGGATGCAAAAAAATCATCTACATGATTTTTACAAAAAACTTTATAAAATTTAAATGCTTTTTTCTTCAACCCCGCATTTACATTTTCCTTCCATATTAGTTTTTTTTAGCCCCTAAAAACGTACAATGGGGGTTTTACTGTATTATTAAACTACATTAAAACCTCTTCTAGCGGTCTCTCTAAAGATTTTTATAATGACACTAAGTCCACTTTGGATTGATATTGATTATAAAATAACAGAAAAAAATTATAAAAGTATCAATGCTTATATTATACATATATAGGAGTTTCAGAAAATGTTTCTTGTAAGCAACTATTCCAAAGAAATGAAATAACAAAAGTCATTTTATTTTTAATTATTATAAACCTAAAATGATTTTTAGTGCAGTAATAAAATCCATGTACAATTTATGTAATTCTATTTGAATTTTATAGTCCTCCTACGCTTAAGAATACCATAATTAAAAAAGCACGGGAATATTTGAGATTTTTAGTATTTTGTCACATTCTTAATTTTCGTAATAGTAGGTTCAATATTTATAATTTAAAGAATATCCAAAATTTTCGAAACAAATATTAATTAAGGGGAAAAAGGTTTTCTTGGAAAATGGGTCCTTGAAAAAACAGATACTTATTTACTCTTAAAAAATCGTTTTAAGACAAAATTCTGTCACTACGTGATGGAATTTCTAAAACAGGCCTCTAAAGCATTAATCACATTCTTGACACGAAGATTAAGCAACCTTCAAAATTTAAAAGGAAACGTCTCGAACCACTCAATTACCACTTCTAACTTAACAGCCTTCAGAAAATTCATTGCTCCTCATCTTTACTTTATGGAGGAATACCTTCCCTGTCATAAAAAAAGACGGCCGGTATTTTTCGTGACATTATTAATATTGCTTCTACTTTTATTTTTATTTTTCATTATGATGTTAAATGCATCGAAACACGTAATACATTTTTAAATAGTGGCATTTCATGAATAATGGCAAAAGTTTCATGAAAATGGAAAGATATTAATTACCAAAAAGATACTGCCGAATTGATTAATGAAAATATTGGTTAGTCACTTTGTGGTAAATCTATCCTATTTTTATTTAAGTGTTACTTAGTACCTCGGTAATACCTCGGTTTCTGAAAATGTAGGGTGTTTGAAATTGATGCGGAAAATTAATATGAAAAATTATGTGGAGTGCATCGAAACACATGTCACAATAGATTTTAAGAAATAGTGGTATTTTCTAAGTAAAACGTAAATTTAAAATATGCATATTAAACTTGTCGTGAACACATTTTGAAAATATATGTACCATATATATGTTGTATATAGCATAGGCGTTCCAAAAAAAAGTGAAAATCATATAAAAACTTTTTTTTCAAAGAAATTCTTGTATTTAAATGGATTAAATTATTGGATTTAAATTACGCTGAATAAAACCTTGAATTTTTGTTTGTTTTTTTAAAGGAAAAAAATACCATTTATTTGACGTCGTCTTCTAAATCTAGGTCAATTCAACTTCCTCTGAAGTGTACAGTTTTGACGTTTTGATAATTAAATAGATAAGCAAACAATCAAAGATCAATATCTGTTTAAATTACTTAAACCTGGATTACTCTTATATGTACGTATTACAAGAACAGCTAAATTAAGGTTCTTAAGAATAATAAATATGTATATCTACACGTACCTATTCAATACAATAACTTAAAGCATAAAATATACCTCAATATTTATGTATTAATTTTTAAATCAAACACAGATATTTTGAGTCTACTAAGTCGCATTTCATTAACAAAAACACATAAAAAATTAATATTGTGAGAATTGTTTTGCCTAGTTATGGCATTTTCAAAGGAATGCAATCGTTTGAAAAGCCATAACTAGGCGAAATAATTGTCAGAAAATATTTTTTTATGTTTTTTTGTTAATAAAATACAACTTAGTAGACTCAAAAAGTCTGTGTTTGATTTCAAAATTAATACATAAATTAAAATGAAGTTCTACAAACTAAACGCTAAATTAATAAATATACCTCAATATACCTATAAAATAAATGCAATAAGTTTAAAATTGTATTGTATTTCAAAGCAATTGAATTAGGAAACCTAATTAGTTTCAAATATTTAAATAATTTACATCAAAACTGCTCAGGTTAACCTGGTTAGTTTTAGCAACATGCTCAAGATATGTTTTCAAAGTTGAAATAAAGGTGAAAATTTTATTGAAATATCTATCATTGCCTTACCGTTGTTTTTACCTTTTAGATTTGGATAATTTTGGTATGGGCATCATCAAACTCAATCAATTTCTGAGACTTATTAATATTCCATTGTACTAGTTGATTCTGGTTGAAATTTATTGAAAAGTAAAAAGGCAATATAATAAAAATATTGAGTATTACGACTTTATTTTCTTGCCGCCGCTACGGCGCGCCATAGCGGCGGCACTCGAGAAATACGGCAAACCTTGCAGGTCGCCTTTATGGCGCCACTCGAGTGCTAAAGGTCAAATATTACAATTTTACAGATCATAGGTTTACAAGGTTTATAATTGGTGGATTTTTGTTTCTGTTAGCTAAGAACATGTTTTTTATTAAACTCTTGTATAATACCACTTATTGAGTTTTATTTTATTACACACGACTAGTTTAATAATGAAATAAAACTAAACAAGTGGTATTGTACAAGTGTTTAATTTTTTCCTCCTCCTCCGTAGTATAATGATCACCACGCTCGGCTATCGTTCTGGAGATCCCCCATTTGACTCCCAGGGGGAGTCAAATAAATATAAGTGAAATTTTCACTGTAATATTTATCCAATATTACCCTGGACAAGTAACTGAAGCGGAGGGCTGATCACCCTTCCTTCATGTGTTAACGATCAAGTTAACACTACGTTTATATGATGCAGTGCCTTATGCACCGTTGGCGCGTGGAAGAGGGTTTGAAGAAGAAGTTTTTTTAATAATCTACATTGCATTCCACAAAGTTAATACCGAATCAAAAAATAATATAATATATTTATTGTTTCGGCATTCACTTCATGTAAGAGATAATGAAAGTGTAAAAAAAAACACTTGTTTCTTACAGCTTGTGTTTATTTTATTATAACGACTAGTTTCGGTAGCTTTGCTTCCATCTTCAGGTCTAAATATAAACTGGCAGTTTATATCAGTTTATATTTAAACCTTTAAAAAAAAAACGAATTTAATAAAGTTACATTTTTTTATACAATTTGATACAATTTCTATACATTGATACATACATATGGCAAACTTATAAATTTAGTTTTGTTGTGCCTCTCCAAAAAAGAGACTCAGCTCTTGTGCTTGGAGCATAGCTTCCGAGCTTGGAGACCGTAGCTTCCGAAACTAGTCGTTGTAATAAAATAAACTCAAGTGGTAAAAAACAAGTGTTTTTCTTATACAATTAAATAATATAAGAACATCTTAAACAACATAAAGGTGGTGACCGGAGTATTTCGTCGTAACATAACGTCGTAACTTCGCTCGCGGCGAGCATCAGCGAGCATCCGAAACTTGCGAGCGCTCGGCTCGCTGTACTGACTATACGAATGCTCGCATCGTAACGTGTTACGTTACGACGAAATGGCTCCGGTCAATCTCCACCATTAGAACATCTTTTGCGAAAGACAGGGTAACCGCAAAGCACCGGACCCTGTCACATAATTGATTTTTATTTTTTGTTTAAGACAGGGTTACCGCAAAGCATCGCACGCTCTTACGTAAGTATAAGCTTATTAAATAATGTGCAGTACTTGCAGGTTGTGAACAAGACGGTGACGACGAGCACCACCCTGTCCCTGGCGCCAACCGCCCGCAACCCCGCCCCGGGGGTGTGCCTCCCGGTCATAGTGCAGTTCTGCCAGTACCACAGGGTGCCCTACAACTTCACGGTCTTCCCCAACTACATCGGGCACTTCGGCCAGCGAGACGCGCAACAGGTCACTGGCAATATTACTACTACTACTAATACTTTTCACTCCAAGATATCAGACTTAAAAACAGGCCGCAAGTCCTACACCAAGAAGAAGAAGAAGCTTATTATTATTATTAATAATATTTGATTATTTGTAAGCATTTATTTAAGTCACAATTTTTACATATTTAGAACATTTTTTTGCTGAGACCCACCAAGCCACCTTGTGTGTCTTGTCGGTGGAGTTCTTTTTAATACATTTTTATTGTTTTTAACGATTTTAACCTAATATACATACAAAAAGAGAGAAAAATTAAGAATATAAACATTTTACTACCATAACCATCACACTGTTTCACCACAGGGGTAGGCAGAGAGGATGGAACGCCACACTCTTCTGTCCTGACATACATTCCTAGCTTCCTAGATCACTTAAACCAGCCTATGACGGTCGTCAGCCCCGTAAATGTCCAGACTTCCATATTCTTCTTCATCTTTGATGAGATGTCAAAAAATAATATGCACACATTTTAGTCTAATTTTATTTTTCCCGTAAAATTTGTCCTTCTCTTGAAATTTCCCATTAAAATGGTACTTGTTTTAGCGTTAATCTAACTGTAAATGTTTGACTTTTTTCAAGGAGTTGGAGATTTACGATGCCGTCGTAGATGTGAGATGCTACGAACTTGCCGCATTGTTTCTGTGTTCGGTGTTCGTTCCCAAGTGTGGCCCTGGTGGTCACATGGTTCGTCCCTGTAGAAGTCTTTGCTCTGGTAAGTGTCTGATTGTAACCTTTTTATTTGTATTAATCAATCTTTAAAAATAACTGTCCAGTTCCTTAGTAAATGGATGCATATTTTGGTATACATTTCGTTAATGTGAGAGACGTCAAAAGCAAATAGTAATGACGTTATTTATTCTCTTCCTCCGATTTTTTTTTATAAACTGATATTTTTTGCAACTTTCACACTTATCTTTGAAATAGTTCAAATTGAATAATTGTTTAAATTCTGCATACAAAAACAGTTCTTGATATTCCACCGCAAACAAATACCAAAAAAAACAATTTAATATATGAATACAAATATATGTATGTAAACATTTATATATATATATATATATATATATATATATATATATATATATATATATATATATATATATATATATATATATATATATATATATATATATATATATATATATATATATATATATATATATATATATATATATATATATATATATATATATATATATATATATATATATATATATATATATAAAAATTATTTTAAATCATATTAAAATAAAGATAATTCATCAAAACAAAATCTTATTTGTCGTTCTATCACGATATTTTTGTTAAATATTTACATAAATATGTGTTTGACATGAAAAATTTTAGATTTTTTTTTTAGATTTGTTTTGGTGTGGGTTAAAGAAACTCTAGAAATTTAATTGAATATTTGTATTATAATTCAATTTTTAAAAACACAATTACAACAAAAAATTTATTTTTATGACGAATGATGTCTGCGACCAAAAATTTAAAGTTTTGTATTTGAATGCATAAAAATCGGGTTTCCAAATACTCTTGGTCACTCTTTCGAAGTTTTTTTTCACAAACCCAAAATTTTTCATTTATCCTTATATCAGGAACCCTGAAATGGTGAGCCTCATTTGTAATCTCCTTACGCGGGATGCTAGACAGGTTTTTTAAAGTTTTTTAATAAAAACTTTTCGCCTCGTCGCCTTTCTAAAAAACACTTTGTTACGTTAATTTTCGTTAACGAGCCTGACTGACCAAACGCGAGATACTCCTTTCATTTACGCGTTCATAAAATAAATTTAAAGATGCCTTTGATTTTATAAATGGTAACACCTAAAAATATAAATTTTTATTTCATTTATCAATCAAAAACTCTTCGATCATGCAAAAAAACAAGGGTTTTTCAAATGGATATCTATCTGTAGAATCGCTTCTTCTTCTCACCCTTATCCGCACGCAATGGTGTATAGGGCACTGCATCGTATTGACGGAGGCAAAGTGATCACTCCTGCGCTTCAGAGACAAGTCCGGGGTTAGATTAGAGTTAAAAATCAATCATATTTATTTTCACCCCCCCCTGGGTATCGAATCCGGGACCTCAGGCACGGCCGATAAAAACGCTAACCTTTACAAAGGAAAAAAAAGGACTGTAAAATGACTGGATATTAATGAAAATATAACATTATTTCAATTATTGTAAAATTTTAAAATTCTACTTTTATTTCTAATGGCGTTTAATTTGTAGAACTCCATTTTAATTTATGTATTAATTTCAAATCAAACACAGATTTTTTGAGTCTACTAAGTTGTATTTTATTAACAAAAAACACATAAAAAATTATATTGTGACAATTGTTTCGCCTTGTTAGGGCATTATCAAACGAATGTATGTTAGGGCATTATCAAACGAATATTTATTCAATATTATCATGGACTGGTACCCGAAGCGGCGGGCTGATCACCTTTCCTTCATGTGTAAACGATCAAGATAACACTGCGTTAATATGACACAGTGCCCTATGCACTATTGGGGTGCGGATAAGGGTTTTATTATTATTATTATATTATTTTTAATTTAAAAAAACATTTTGTTCGTCTAAAAAATTAATGATTTTAATGGGTGTCTGTGAATTAACAATATATATTAATAAAAATATAATAAAAAAAAACAATTATTTATCTTAAATTCTTCGTCCATTAAAAAAAAACTGGATTTTTCTAATAGATGTGTGTAAAATAACTGCAGGTGTTATGAAAATGTAACAATATCATTGCAATTTCTAATCGAAATCTCTTCGTTTATACAAAAAAAAACAATTTTTTCTAATGGATATCTTTAAAATAACTGGGAATATTTATTTAAATATAACATTCTTTCAATTATTGTAAAATGTTAACATTCTATTTTTTTTCTAATGGATGTCTTTTTAATAATTGTGAGCAGAGGACGACCCAGGAAAACTTGGCACAATCAGGTATGTCAAATACTTGAAAGCGGCCGGGTCAGGAATCGTAATAATCGTCGGGTATGTATGAGGAGATGCATGAATGTAGAAGAGGCAAAGAATGTTTGCAAAGACAGAGTGGTGTGGCGTTCGATTCTCTCTGCCTACCCCTGCGGGGAAGCGGCGTGATGGTTAGTTAGTTGAAAAATAGTATTGCAATTATTATGAATCAAAAACTCTTCATTCGTGCAAAAATTCAAGGAGTTTTCTAACGGACGTCTATAAAATATCTTTGGATATTAATGAAAATATAACAATATCATCAGACGTCACTAAATACACGAGTATAATACATATCGCTCACTCCTTTCAAGAACGTCATAAATCAAAAATCGTCAATTTTCAGTTGTGCATGTTTTCGGAATGCCCAGAAAATGTACTATATCCCACCAAAAGAAGCATATTTTTAACTTAATATTTACCCACTACAGGGCAAAAAGTGTTGTTTTTGCATTTTGAAGAAAAGGTATTGTTTAATTATTTTTTAAAATATATTAAATAATTTTCAAATGGAGAAAAAACCTTCAGATTTTACTGCAAATAATATGTTGCACAGTTAAAAGTTTAAAAAGGGCTTGATATTTATTTTTAATACATTCTATTATATTTTTAAACTTTAAAAACGTTCTCCTGAAAAATCATGTATTTTGATTTATGACGTTCTTGAAAGGAGTGAGCGATATATTATAATACTTATATTAATACTGGCTTGAACGTGTTATATTGTTATCCCCATAAAGCTAGGACAATCCGTGCTCATTGTGACGAGTAGGTATGAGGTGGTTTGAATTGGCAAAGCTGTCTTAGGGCGCCGCCACCAGCCCAAACCATTCCAATACAATCCTTTGTCGTGAGAAGACTTAATGAAGCGTTATTACAGATAAAATGTTGCAAGTAGATAAGGGGTTTCTCCCTTAGAGTAAAATCTTTTGTTTATATTTATTTATACTTTTTAGTCATCTACGTATATATCTTTGACTCAGAGTTATACCATCGCAAGTCTACATTTTAGTAGTTAAATTTAAAAAAATTAGGGTTATCATAGTGGGTTCGCCTCCGTAGTGTAATGATCAGCACGCTCGGTTACCGTCTGGAGGACCCGGGTTCGATTCCCAGGGGGGGTAAAATAAATATGAGTGATTTTTTCACTGTAATATTTATTCAATATTACCCTGGACTGGTACCTGAAGCGGAGGGCTGATCACCTTTCCTTCATGTGTAAACGATCCAAATAACACTTCGTTTATATGACGCAGTGCCCTATGCACCATTGGGGTGCGGATAAGGGTTTTATTATTTTTAATTATCATTCGTACAGTTACGTAGGGATATGCCATCTTTACTGACAGTGGATCGTGGCATTACAGCGACCTAAAAATGTACCGATATTTGATATGTGTCATCAACGGGTGAAAATACAAGTTTGTATTTTAACCTTTTGGTGAAAATATATGTAGTTCTCAAAGCTTATCGTGATGAATAAACTCAAAAAAATCTAATATAAAGGTGTTTTATTTTTGTATTTCAACTGTATTTTTCAACTGTATTTTTACTTAACTGCTGTTTCGGTATTCTTCGACTAAAAATTTTTACCTAAATCTTTTCTACGTACCTAAAGCATACAAAAATTTTAATCCAATTAAATCCATAAAATCGTTAGAAAAATTCAGGTCATAAGGTACCTACCGCAACCGTTAAAATTTTATATCTCAATCATATCCTTATTCAAATAGTTTGAAGTAACTTTTAGACATTTAACATTCAACATAACTTTTCTAATTAATTTGACAATTCTGTCGTCAATGGCTAACTGTAGGGCATTACACATGGTACTCACGTTTGATAAGGTACCATATGACTGAAGATAATGACAAAAATATGCAAATTAGATTAGATTCGAAAGTCATGTATTTTATGTGAAATTTATCTCACTGGAACATTAAATAAAATTGGAAGAATCAGTAAATTTATATGTAATTTGGAACACATGTAACAGGTATCACGTAATGATTGATTTTGTTCGCCTCCGTAGTGTAATGGTCAGCACGTTCGGCTACCGTTCTGGAGGTCCCGGGTTCGATTTCCAGGGGGGGTCAAATAAATATAAGTGATTTTTTCACTCCAATATTTATTCAATATTACCCTGGACTGGTAAACCCTGGAGCGGAGGGCTGATCACCTTTCCTTCGTGTGTTAACGATCAAGATAACACACGAAGGTGATGTTTGTATAATGCAGTGCCCTATGCACCATTGGGGTGTGGATAAGGGTTTTTTTATTGAAAATGATTGCAAATTAATTAAAACCATATGTTTCTTATGTTATTAATAATTGAATGTTTTCCATTAAGTTTTGCAAATATTGCTATAATCACGAAACTGTTCCGTTTTCGCAAAATCGCACTATCGCATAGTACAAATTATTTGTGTTTATATTGTATTTGTATATAATTATCCCTTATTCAGCTTATTGGGCAAGTCGACCCTTTCTGAAATCAGCAAATCAACAAATATTCTCAGATATTAACAACATGCGTGCTATATTTCCCAATATGTCACCTTACGCGTAAAGTCGGAAATGTGTAACAGTACTGACATTCACGCATGTAATATGTAATACTTACACTTAATTCAAACACAGAAAGAAGTTTTATTCTTCTCCATAAAGTATGGTTACTTCGATTAAAGTAAACACTTCGTTTTTTACCACTTGAGTTTTATTATAGACTACATGTTTCAGAAGTTAAACTTCCATCATTCAGGTCTGTATAATAACTGTTAATCATGTTATTATACAGACCTGAATGATGGAAGTTTAACTTCTGAAACATGTAGTCTATAACAAAACTCAAGTGGTAAAAAACGAAGTATTTTCTTTAATCATTGTAACATGTCTTACCACAAAGTTAATGCCGAAACAATAAATAAAATATGGTTACTTAACTTAATTTGTTACTAGTTTGAAAGATGTTTTCTATGAGAATTTATTTGTTTATTTTTTCACCTGAAAATTACGAAAACATATACATACATACGTAAGAACCAAATATATAGACGAATGCAAACCCCAATCGAAATATCTAAGATGATTCTCTAAACATAAAAAGCATATAAGTATATTTTGTCGGGTTGTGGTCCCGTGGTTGGTGTCGCGGACTCTTGAGTCAGAGTTTCTGGGTTCGAACCCACACTACCAAAATTTGATTCCTATTTTAATGATGAGCCGCTTATGTTTATAGTTAATAGTATGAAATTGAATTATTTTTGTAAATAATAAAAACACAAATTTTTATGTTTTTATTTAAAAAAAATAATAAATCTGTTGACCTCTTTAGATTGTTAACAATATAACAATAAATAATAATAATAAAACCCTTATCTGCACCCCAATGGTGCATAGGGCACTGCGTCATATAAACGCAGCGTTATCTTGATCGTTTACACATGAAAGAAGGGTGATCAGCCCTCCGCTTCAGGTACCAGTCCAGGGTAAAATTGAATAAATATTAGTGAAAAATATGAGTGAAAAAATCACTTATATTTATTTTACCCCCTTGGGAATCGAACCCGGTACCTCCAGAACGGTAGCCGAGCGTGCTGACCATTACACTACGGAGGCGGAGGCGGAGGCTTAACAATCAAAAGCCATATTAAATTGTCAGTTCTTTATACGTGTTAACAATTTTTTATACGTGTTAAGAAAAAAGTTATGAAATATTTCAGGATGGTTGTGAAAAAAGTAATCAAATGGAGATTGTCTAAATATTCACAAAAGGTTAATGAAGTGTTATTTTTACTAATAGGCAAAAGACTTACAATATTTTTTTTTTTTTTGGAAAATTAATAATTGTTTTCTATATTCGTAAAATGTAAAATCTTTATTAACTAACTCACTATGTAACTTACAAACTATCATGCAGCTTTCCCGTGGATGTAGGAGGATGGAATAGAACGTCACACTACTCTGCCTTTGTAAATATTCTTCGCCTCTTCCATATTCATGCATCTCATGATATTCACGACACTACCTTTTTCTAGTATTTGACAAACCTGATCATGGCAAATTTTCCTTGGTCTATCTCTGCTCCTTTTTCAACTACATTCGCCTCATCGCTCTTAAAACATAAAATGTTTATTAAGTATAATAAATGAATAGCCTGTTTTAATTACACATTTGAAATGTGTTTTGTGAAATGATAGGTGCCTTGGTAGCCATTATTTTCTTAAAATTTATACCCAGAAATTTCCTTTTGTTATTCAGCTCAGGAAATTCTTAAAGAACATGATAAATTTCGGCGGAAAATAACTTTGCAGGGCTCGCTTTTCGCTACGCCTCGTCCTCCCCAGTGAATATTATGGAGCGCAACACGTTACAAAAATATATATTTAAAGTATGTAATTTTAATCCTCGACGCAGAAAATTACGCGGTATTTAGTGCTGATACGTAGGGACGATTAAGTGCTGGTGACAAGGTGCCTATGTACCTGAAGTCGACTTAAAAATGTTATATTACGTTCTTTTTATCACAATTGAATAAGGCTGAGATGAAAGTACTTTATTTTTTATTTATTAAAAATATATCAATTTTTGTATTTTTATTATTTACACAAATATTTCAATTTCATACTATTTCTGTTAGCCTATGAGTGGGTTCAAACCGAGAAACTCTGACTTAAGAGCCACGGGACCACACTTAAAAAGTAGACGAAATTTTACCCGTAGAAGTAATATTTCAATAGTTTGAATATATATAAAACGAATTTTAATCGTACAAACTATGTTTTCTTTAAATTTTATCAATTGATTTGGCAGTCACTTTGTGGTAAAATCTCTCCATTTTTAATTAAAGTTTTATAAAGTAAATACCACTATTTCTTATAATATATTGTGAGACGTGTTTCGACACATTCCGCATCATTTTAAAACACCGTAATACGGAATTTGAAAGTTATGCGGAATTCATCGAAACACGAGTCACAATAGATTTTAAGAAATTGTGGTATTTATTAAGTAAAACTATTGTAAATAAAAATATGTTTTTTCCAAAGGTGTATTGAGATGGTTTGGGCATGCGAATCAAATGAGTGAAGTTAGTTTATTAAATAATTTTAAAATCAAACACAGATTTTTTGAGTCTAATAAGAAAACGACAAACTGGACGTTCTTTCTTAACTAGATATTCAGAACACATGAGATCTTTTAAAAATAAAAAAAAACTGAACTCTCAATTTGCCAACCACTTGAACGAAAATAACCATAAAATTTTAAAAATAGAGTCCTAAATCACTAATATTCATTTTCTGGGAATGGAATTCGAGAACTTTTTACCTCAAACGTATTATCCACTACACTATATAGGCGATATCGATAAAATTAAGAAAGGTGTGTTGAGATGGTTTGGACATGTGGAGCGTATGAGTGAAGAAAGAACGGTTAAACAAATTTATGGAGCGAATGTCGTTGGAAAAAGAAGCAGAGGACGACCGAGGAAAACTTGGCACAATCAGGTATGTCAAATACTTGAAAGAGGCCGGGTCAGGAGTCGTAATAATCGTCGGGTATGTATGAGGATATGCATGAATGTAGAAGAGGCAAAGAATGTTTGCAAAGACAGAGTGGTGTGGCATTCGATTCTCTCTGCCTACCCCTGCGGGGAAGCGGCGTGATGGTTAGTTAGTTAGTTAGTCTATATAGGCGGCCAATAAATCATTTATATAATAATATTCGCGGGCTTTAGATAGAAACATTGACTGTTTTACACATATATGTATTAATTTTTAAATCAAACGCAGATTTTTCGAGTCTACTTAGTTGTATTTTATTAAAAAAAACACACACACAAAAATTATTACTGTGACATTTGTTTCGCCTAGTTATGGCATTTTCAAAAGAATGTGAATTGTATAGCCATATGCCATATAAGGACCGTCAATCCATTTAATCTTCGCATTCGTTCGAAAATGCCATAACCAGGGGAAACAAATTGTCACAATATTATTTTTTATGTGTTTTTTTTTTAAATAAAATTACTACTTAGTAGACTTGAAAAATAGACTGTGTTTGATTTAAAAATTAATACATAAATTAAAATGGAGTTCTACAAATTAAACGCCAAATCGATAAAAAAATGTTTTATATTTCACTATTTTCGTAGTTATCAACGATCTTCCACATGTTAAATTAAAAAAATATTCACATCATAAAAAAATTAAGAGCTTTTAATGTTCGTGGGATTATTTTGGTAAAAGTTTTTCGGAGTTGTGTGGTTTGAAGGAATGTATTATTTCTCTACACAGTTCCATGCTTTAATTCGAGTGTATCGCTAAAAGTTTGAGACAGTCGTTTCCTGCGGTAAAATTGTGAGAGATACAAAAAAAGCTGCACGAGTATTGTCGTAAAACGACACGTAAAAGCTCCTAACTTATTCGTACCGCAATTATGCGGTTTCCCCTTCGCAGTATCGTATTGCGTGAAACCAAGACGTGCCAACACAACATTTGTGGCAAATGAGTTGACGTTTAATTTTAATAAATTTCAACACTGGTTTATAACTTTGTGTTTTGGAAAATGATTATAAGTACGTATTTATAAATATATATAAAATAACCGATTATTTCGATTATGAAAATATATTATTTTTAAAATAAGTTTAACTTGATAAATGCCTCTATTTCTTTAAAGAGGGTGAATAAAAAGTAGAGTATTATATTACTAAACCACAAAGTTATCAATGCTTTTAAGATATAAAATATTATTTCGGAGTTGTTTAAAAAAACTTTTAAGGCCCAACATACGCTACTTTAACCCCAGGTAACATTTGATATAATTGATTTTTTTCTTAAAACGCCGTTTTTGTTTTGAAAAAATAAGTTTTTCTTCGAAATAAATATATGGTTTTGAAAAGAAAAGAGTCATTTTTCAAAACCTATTGGTAAGAAGGTAAAAAATATATGTATTTGTCGTACAAAAGTCGTTCGTTAAGTAACGTTCGAGTCTCAGCGCTGCTGGACTCTTAATGAATTATATTATTGCGAGTAAGACCTTAATCATTATATTTATTCGCCTCGGTAGTGTGATGGTTAGAGGTGGTCTCATACATGATAAAAATAGTGAAGGACGTTGGTACTATAAACCAAGCTAGGACACAAAATGCCGAACCCGCTTCTAGTGGAATGGAAAGGCTGTTGATGGTAGTCCGGCTTCTCCTGAGGAGTTTTACTTAGTTTCCTCCCAGCAATGAGCAAATGCTGTATTGTTCCTGATTGACCCACACTAGATTATCCCTGATATCCCCAATACAGTATGGTTTCTAGTTGAATACCAATTTAATTTAACAGAAGGGAAGCAAGATGAAAGCGGATTACTTTTAACACAAATTTATTCAGTTCTATAAAATTACAATCAAGAAATATTTAGGAATAATCGCGTGATTCTAATATGAGAACAGTTGAAATACGTGTCGATCGGAGGACGGACGGTGACGAAGTGTGACGGGCTAGTTTTCGCTCGTCGCGGGCTCCGTAGGGTGTTCGGTTATTCACTCGATTCGAGTTGCCATAGTAGATGTGTGGGTTGCCACAACAGATTTAAATAAAACATTTTTATTTAGTTAAAGGAAACAAAAATCTAATTAATGATTCATAAACCGTATACATAATAAGCAACGTAAATAAATTATAAATAAAAGTGTAATGGTTAGCACGTTTAGCTACCATCCTGGAGGCCCCGGGTCCGATTTCTAGGGAGGGGATTATAATAAAAAATATGTTTGTTAATATTAATTCTTTAAAAAAAATACTATCCTTGATCTTCCAAACCTAATAGATGTTTCGATGCATTGAAAATCTATTTTGCTACATGTTTTTTTATAGACAATATTTTAATGTGATTAAATTCACGTAGATCGAAAAATTTACTTTATATTTTCACTAATTTCAGTCAATTATATTGTATTTATTGTTTTTTCTTTTCTCTTTCTCCTCTCATATGCTTTTTTATTAAAACATTGTGTTTTATTTGTAAGAGTCAAAATCACTCTCAAACGATTTAAGGCTTATAAAAAATCACAATACTTGCTAAGCAATCAAAATATTATAAATCTCTGAAACGAAAATGCAATCGAAAACATTGAAATGCTATGTGTGACAGCAGCTGTCAAGAAGCACGCTGTCAACATAAACAATGTTTAAGTCGTCATATGCATATTTTTTGTGAACTGAAAATCAGGTAACAATCACTAACGCTTATAAAAAACTACCCCACGCACAAAATATTAATATATGAACTCTTTTGTCGACGAAAATATGACATTGCCAGTGCGAAGCCGTGAGATCCGTACATATCAATCAATCAAATATAGCAATCAAAATATTAAAAATCTCTGAAACGTAAATGCAAACGAAAACATTGAAATGCTTTGTGTGACAGCAGCTGTCAAGAAGCACGCTGTCACCATGAACAATGTTTAAGTCGTCATATGCATATTTTCTGTGATACTGAAAACCATAAGGTAACATCCACTAACGCTTTTAAAATACTACCCCACACACAAAAATATTAATATATGAACTCTTTCGTCGACGAAAATATGAAATTGCGAAGCCGTGAGATTCCGTACATATACAACACAATGTGTTGTATACAACACAATTTTAGACATGTGTTGAACACATGTCTAAAATTAGCAAATAATGTTATTTTCGTTTAACAATGTCTGTTATAATACATTCATATGTAATACATTCATTGTATGCTGGCATGTTGTGACATTGATAAACGAGATGTCGAACACAAGTACATATTATTGTCTATATCAGGGAAAGAACGTATCGCTGAAATTTATTTTAAGGATAAAATTAAATTTTCACTTTACGCTAGACATTTACATTTTTTGTCTCGAATGTTAATTATTATTGTTATTCGAATGTTAATTGTTATTTTCATAGATAATTTTTGGGACATTTTATAAAATTTTATAAAATAAAGCTTGGTTTTGAACCACATTTATTTTTGGCTCTTTTTTATAACCGGTTTCGACAACAACCCTGTCATCTTCAAGGATAAACTTGTACACGTAGATATTCCGTGTCTATCCCTGAAGATGACAAGGTTCAAAAGTGCCAAAAATAATTGTCCGCCTCCGTGGTGCAATGGTCAGCATGTTTAGCTTCCGTGCTGGAGGTCCCGGGTTCGATTCCCAGGGGGGGAGGTGAAAATAAATATAAGTGATTTAACACTGTAATATTTATTTAATATTACCCTGGACTGGTTCCTGAAGCGCAATAGTGATCACCTTGCCTTCATGTAAGTAATGATCAAGATAACACTGCGTCAATTTGATGCAGAGCCCTATGCACCATTATGAGCGGATAAGGGTTATAAATAAATAAATAAAAATAAAAACTAAGTTCTACTTTTATTTTATAAAGATATTTACATAATTTTTTTATCTATATAAAAGAAAATTTAAATGCTCATCGGATCTAAATCTTAAATATCCCAGAGTAATACATCAGGGAGCTTTGAAATGTATAAATAAATTTGAATTTACATACGCGATTGTTTTATATGTGTCATTAAGCACATATGTGGTAGATATGCAAATATGGTAGGTAAAAACATGTTTTTTTAAACAACTATTTTACCATAATGGCAGCGCCATCTGTAGAATGTAACAGCAACACACGCAAAACTAAACATTTTTTATGGTGACAGCTTGACAGCTGCTGTCACTTAGAATTTTAATTTTTTTAGAACGCATTATTGTTTCATTGAATTTTAATATTTAGATTTTCTCACAAGTATTGTGATTATTTTATAAGCCTCCAATTATTTGAGAGTGATTTTGACTTTTACGAAGAAAATACAAAGTATGAATAAAAAAGGAGATAGAGAAGGCAATGAAAACAATTACAATAATTAACTAAAATTAAGTAATATGTGAAATAAATTATTCGGTCTACATTAATTAAATCATATTAAAATGTGGTCGATAAAATATATTATTACTTTAAATACTTTAGTAAATATAAAACCAGCAACCCGTGGCCCAACAAAACTAGTTGAAAATAATCATAATTTTACGTCAATAATTTTTTTTGGAAACAGACGACTTTCGAAAAAAATTAGAACGGAACAATTATTTTTTATTTTTAAAAATATGTTTTATCATAATATTTTTTTACGTCGAAAGGTTTATTTCTCGCAATAATTTTCCGTCGGTTTAAAATAAACAATGAAAACAAAATATTTGTACAATATTTTTTTTCCTTCGGGCTGTCATTCAATTTTCACGCTTTACAAATTTTTATCAAGGATAAAAATGTTGAACGTGCGAGATTTTAACCTTTTTCCGTAGACTTATGAAAATATTTTTAAGGGATGATTTTTCATACCTGTCCATTATAAAAGAGATATCAATAAGCTAACAGGTGCTGAAACCCGTGAAAATACATTCAGCTTTTGAAACATGTACAAAGTATAACAAAAAATATGATAATATTCCTATATACAAAAAAAATCTCGTGAAAAGGTCTTGGTTAAGAATATAATTTTTTTTATTCAAAATGATTTTCAAAGCTTCGCTTGTTTGTTTGGGTGTTCAAAAACCAAAATCTTTACTTTATATTCTTCTTCTTCAAACCCTTATCCACACCCCAATGCTGCATAGAGCACTGCATAATATAAACACAGCGTTATCTAGATCGTTAACACATAAAGGAAAGGTTATTAGCCTTCCGCTTCAGGTACCAACGCAGGGTAATATTGAATAAATATTAGAGTGATAAAATCACTTATATTTATTTGACCCCCCTTGGGAAACGAAATCGGGACCTCCAGAATGGGAGCCGAGCGTCCTGACCATTAGCACTATGAAGGCGGACGAACTTTATATTACATCAATATTCATTATTTTATGATATCAGACACTGGATTATTCACTTACGAATGAGATGTCAATATTATATATTTGAATTATATATCTTTTATCAATTACCGTCGGAAGAAAGGGGAAAAAACACAGATATTGATATATTTTTTCCAGGGTCGATATTTTATCTTTTTTTTTATTACATTTTAATACGAAACAAAATACAGCGCTACGTTGTTTTTTTTAACAAAGTTTCGAACTCAACAAAAAATGGTTATTCTGTTATACCGCCACAATTTTTGAAATTGGAATAATGAAATAAGTTCGTAAAGTAGGAACTGCTAAAACCACGGCAAAAAATACTGTCCAATAATTGAAACCGCGAACCTTCTATTTAAAAAGTATTTTAACTTATTTTATATATGTGATTCATAATGAATGATAGAGATATCCTACTCTGGATAATCAAAGGGTGCCTTCGTGGATATGTATGATTTTTTAACCGATTAGTCGCTACTAATTAGCTGTGGGTGTGGTACTCACTCGCTGAGTGCACCGACCTCGGTCGCATTTTCATTTCTCGAGAAAATTAACTATACAAATTCTCCTCTAAAATAAATTAAATTCTGGCGATGGTAACTTTGAGAACTAGTGACGTCGCGCGCTTAAAACCGGCAAAAGTTTGCACAAACTGTACTATTGTATAGTCCGTTCATATTTATTTTACCTCTGATTTATTAATATTCATAATTATTTTATTTTATTTTATTTTAGTTCATATTTATTTTACCTCTGAGCCTCTTATATTTAGTTAGCCAACATAACAACTAGAGGTAAAATAACTGTAGATTCACTGTAGTTCGCTGACTTTAAAGAAGTTGCATCGTATAATGCATAATATAACTGTCTTACAAATATCACACTGTATTCAATATTATATCACACTGCAGTCATACGGCGATATCTGAATGTTGTCTACCAGTTTTTTTTTCCATTTTAGAATTTCATTTATTTGTTTAAAAGATAAACGTACATATACATACATATAAACATACATTTATAAATTCATACACATTTTTTGTGGAGACCCACCAAGCCACCTACTGTATCTTTTAAGTGAAGTTCTTTTACATATTTTATTTAATAACACATTGTTATTTATTTTAATATAGTGTATGTATAAAAAAAAAAAAAATTACAGTTTTAACGATCACCCATTCCTTTACTTTGACTATGGTCCATATTTTTGTTTGCCCTCTTACCTCCACCGTTAAAAAATTAGATATGATCGGAACTATATATTGAAACGTTCTACTTAAATATATAATATAATAATAAAACCCTTATCCGCACCCCAATGGTGCATAGGGCACTGCGTCATATAAACGCAGTGTTATCTTGATCGTTTTACACGTGAAGGAAAGGTGATCAGCCCTCCGCTTCAGGTACCAGTCCAGGGTAATATTGAATAAATATGACAGTGAAAAAATCACTTATATTTATTTTACCCCCCTTGGGAATCGAACCCGGGACCTCCAGAACGGTAGCCAAGCGTGCTGACCATTACACTACGGAGGCGGACTTAAATACTAAATTTATTGTTTACTCTTGGGACCATCAACCTTTCGTTGTGGGTGAAGCGGGTATCATATTATAGTTGTGTACTAGTGGATTTTTGAAGTTTCTACTAAATAGTTAATTTTTTACCAAACATTATTTTTCTTTAATAAAATTGTAAAAAGCATTGAACGTCCTTTTCGGCAACTGGGTCAGAGAAACTGGCAGACAATTTCAACTCGGCTGTTCAAACATCAAAGAAGACGTTTCATTGTGAAGATTGAATCGTTCCAACGCGGGAATGTTTACACGTTTGTTTCATTTAGAAAATGTTGTTCTTTTCAATAAACCGAACGTCTTTCTTTTATTTGATTCGCACGTATGAGAAATTTCTTTTTTAGTGTGGTAACGTATTAAATTTACTTTTGCAATTAAAAAAAATGTATTATTTTATCGATGTCTTACAGAAACCAAATTATTTATTTAAATCGTCTTTCTACCTAAATTAAGTGAGCATAATTTTGATGTTTCCGGTAACAGCTTATTCAAAATGACAGCTCTTTGGCGGGAAAAATACCTCGACCAATGGTAAAGTGACCATAAACAATTAGACAAGTCAATTGAGAATCAGCTGTCAAAAAGTCGCCATGTTTGATTCTAGTACCTACGTTGATTCCTCATCAAGGGTAACTAACAGTGTACAAATTACACAAGTAGCGATATGCAACCCCTAGTGGCCCAAGTGCCATAACCATTGTTGCTATTTTCCCATTCCTACCCAGTAATACTATTCCATTTTATTTTCCATAAATCAGCGTTGCTCTTCACCCGAGCAGCTTTACTCATATCAACTATGTCCCATCAAATATATTCCACTTGTATACTCTAAACTGATCACCTTGTCTTTGTGTTATTAACGAATAAGTTGATATCGCATCGATCCAACACATTATCGTTGGATTATAGGACATATGTATAAGTTTAAAAATATACATATTTTCGTGAGAAACATTTTAGGTCAAGAAAATCATTTCATGCATTGCTTTATTTGCATTTGTTGACGATTTTATTATTTCAGGATTAGAAAATATATATATATAAAAATAATTATGCTTGTATATTTTTTTGTTCTCAGAAACCATGCGACGTTGCGGCTTCTTTTTGGACGTGTTCGGTCTTACGATGCCAGACTATTTGCAATGTGATTTTTTTCCCGAGTCTATAGACACGGACGTGTGTCTCGGACACAGAGAAGTTCGGGAAGCGAAACTCAGAGCACAGAAGCCAGGTAAGTTTAATTGATTCAATGTACAGTTACACGAATAATACAGCTCGATATATAAATATAAAGTATACACGAACAATACAGCTCGCAATTCAATCAGTTCGAATAACTTCTACTTCATCTCAACTGTAATCAGATATGTAGTTCAACCACCTAACCTAATCCAACCTTACCTAACATAACCTCACCTAATATTACATAACTTAACATCTCTTTTAAACTCTTGAATTGTTTTCTCGTGATCTACTTTTGAGTGGATTCACTATTTTTGTTTAAATTACTGTAATTAAATGTGCAATATTTCGAATGTGTGCAAATACTTGTTCACAAATGTTTTTTTTTAATATCTCAAATTATAAGCTAAAATAATAAAATGAAAAGGATATTTTCTGGCGTTTCTCATGTATGTGATTATAATCCAGGATTCGGATATCACATTCAAATAAAAGAGTTTTTGCTCAGTAAAAATAAGCTTCGTCACCTCGACAATAGATGTTTCTTCTGAAAATTCTAGTGATTCAAGTACAATGTTTCGAAATCGGATCAAATATATAGAACTTCCAAGAATTTGAGTAGTGTGGTTGTCAATCATGTGTAGAATTGGTGAATGTTACACGTGTGTAAAGTAATCACTTGAACCAGGCTATGACGGTCGTAAGCCCCGTAAATGTGCCAGACTTCCATATCCTTCTTCATAGATAGTTCATCCACCTAACCTAACTATCTAACTAACTAACCTCTCTTTAAAACTCTTGCGTCGTTCTCGCGTGGTCTACTTTTAAGTGGATTTAATCTTTTTGTTTAAATTATTATAAATTAATGTAATTCATGAGTGAAAATTCTAGGCAAAAACACTCGCTTTGTCTACTAAAGTGCCTTTTGTGTTGTCAGTTTGCCCCACGGGCTTCCAGTGCGACACGAAGCGCTGCATCCCGGCCGACTGGCGCTGCGACGGGCACGTGGACTGCCTGGACCAGTCGGACGAGCTCAACTGCAAGAGCTGCGGCCGCGGCACCATCCACTGCGGCGAGAGGCGCTGCATGGCGCAGAGCCACGTCTGCGACGGCAAGGTGGACTGCCCGTGGGGACAAGACGAGCGCAACTGCCGTAAGAACCTACCTTCTATCATCTACACCAATTAGCTGTTGTTGTCTTTCAGTGTCGTAGTTAGGACTTTGTGCCAGGTTGTGAGATAGGGTTGTTCTTTATTATAATTTTTTTATGTCCATCGTTTGTTAGGATTGTGATAGGCGTGTATCAAGAAAAAATATATGTGTATGTGTGTATATACCTATTTATATGTGTCGTTACTTCTGAAAGGGATGCGAAATAGTGTCGATGAATAACGGTTGAGTGGAAATGCGATGACTGACCATTTTCTGTAAATGTCTTTGCACTGTTCCGTGTCTGTCTGCTGTGCTGGTCGGGGTTGTGGACGTCTGTGTACCGGCCAACATCGAGTTGGAATTCGATCTAGCCGACTAATTGTACAAAACACTAATCCCTTTCACTGCGTAAAATCGGTATAAATTTTATATTGTTTCACATTTTCAATAAATTTCACAACTTAGTTTTTAAAAAAATTGCTTAGCAAGAGCAGATCTGTCAGGAAGCCTAGATGCTTCTGTATCAGATCTGGGCATGCGGTGGGACAGCTTTCAATATATAGACCAATTAGCTCGACGAACACCTGGAATGTCATTGATATTGAAAGCTGTTCCACCGCATTCCCAGATCTGATAAGAAGCATCAAGGCTTCTTGACAGACCTTCTCTTGCAAAGCAATTTTTTGTTTGTTTAATGAACTAAGAAGCGAGATTTATAGAAAATGTAAAACAAAATTGTATCCCGATTTTACTGTGAATTTACATTTAAAAGCTTTCAGTATCCCTTTCACTGTCAATCTAAATAAATACAAGTTTTAAATTTAATTCATTTACTACATTTATACTTATAAAATATCACTAGTCACGCAGTGCCTCTCCAAAAAAGAGACGAAGCTCTTGTGCTTGGAGAAACACTTACACTCAATGTTTATTGTTTTTACATTATTTATGGTAAAGGAGTCACTTTTCTGTGTATTATTTTTTGAGTTTTTCTTTTTTTCAATTAATACATATAATAGGTATGTATTTTATTTTTTAAAACTGCAATTTTTTTATATCTGTAGGGAGGTAATTCAAATATTTGTTTCCCAAGTATTTGATATTTTATTGGAATTGTGTGGTGTTGCATTTTGTTATTGTCAATCATAATCGAATCTCAAATATAAAGTTTTTTAGATTAAAACATTTATCACCCTTTAATAGTTAAAGAATTATTGTTTTTTAAAAATGTAACAATGATTAAACAATTTATTATGAATTGTTATTAAGTGTGTAAAAAAATGTTATTATTGAGTCAAATTTAGAAATGCATATTAATATGAACTTCCGTGAGATAATAATAAAACTCTTATCCGCACCCCAATGGTGCATAGGGCACTGCGTCATATAAACGCAGTGTTATCTTGATCGTTTTACACATGAAGGAAAGGTGATCAGCCCTCCGCTTCAGGTACCAGTCCAGGGTAATATTGAATAAATATTACAGTGAAAAAATCAATAAATATTACAGTGAAAAAATCAAATCCTGGACTGATCCTCCACAACTGTAGCCAAGCGTGCTGACCATTACACTACGGAGGCGGACTGTCTTATCCGTGAGATAAGCAATTTAAAAATAAAACACCTAAAATACTACGAAAAGTTATGAAGTTACTTTGACTGTTTAAAAAAATATATTTCGCTCACTCCTTTCAAGAACGTCATAAATAAAAAAACTTGAATTTTCAGGAGAGCGTTTTTAAAGTTTAAAAATATAACACAATGTTTTAAAAATAAATATCAAGCCACTTATTGAAGTTTTTACTGTGCAACAAATCTTTTTAGGTAAAACTTGAAGGTTTTTTCTCCATTTGAAAAATGTTTAGTTTATTTAAAAAAATAATTAAACAATACCTTTTCTTCAAAACGCAAAAACAACACTTTTTGCCCTGTAGCAGGTAAATATTAAGTTAAAAATATGCCTCTTTCGCTGGGATATAGTACATTTTCTGGGCATTCCGAAAACACGCACAGCTTAAAATTGACGATTTTTGATTTATGACGTTCTTGAAAGGAGTGAGCGATATGTGACATACATTGAATATTACAGCTCCAAAAAACGTAAAAATATTTATTTCTCATGAAAATATTTATTTAAATATCTAAGAATGGGGAATCTAGTGATGTTTTCCCACTCTACAATATAAACACGTTTTGTAGAATATTTGGGAATATATTTGTTTCTATCAATTCAATCCTCTCGTTTTGGCACAAAATGGTTGAGAAGATTTATATGCATGGAGCCATTATCAAGATATCAATTTATAAACTTTATCCGTCATATTCTCATCTTGCGCAGAATATTGGAAAACTTTTGCACATAAAAATATACGAACGGTAAATGTTTACGAAAATCGAGAAAGTCAGCTCCCACACTTCTGTTTGTTTAGCGCCTACAGAACGCTTCTTAAGCAAACAGTTTATCATTTAATATGAATTCAAATTTACATTGATTTCAGAACAACCCTCTTAAATACTCTGAACGAAAAAAAGTTTTTATCAATTTCTGTAATATTTGAAGCATTAACTTTGCTGTCAGATGTTTAAAGGAGTGAAAGTTATGCTAGTATAAAACAACTTATCCAATTTCGAAACGTATCAGTCTCTTCGTCAGGACATCTCTACACCACTATACAACAACAATATACACTACTACTATAAAACTATTGACAAACTCAAACGTAATAAACTCAAAAATATAATTAGAGAACGCTTTGGATCGCATTTCTTTTCAATATAGCTTGTTATATTAACATTATTGATATCAATTACTTTATTTACATTTTAGTATAAAACTTACTCAATTATAAGCTTTTTTACACACGTGTACAAAGTGATCACTTGAACCTGCCTATAACAGGTCGTAAGCCTTGTAAATACCCCAACTTTGATGTTCTTCTTCATTTATGTTGAGATGTCAAAATGTAAAATAACTCCTATATGGAGAATCCCAGATTTGTGAAGAAGGGTTTGGAAACGCTCATCATTTGTTTGTTGATATTTCTGAAAAATATATTTTAGTGTTATTACTTTATATTGGAGGTGAGATAGTGTTTTTTTCAACGGAATGACCCGCAAAGCCTAAAATACTCTTAGAGGCTTGTCTGCAGGTAGGATAGTAAGGTTAGGGAAGGTCTTCTTCTTCTTCTTCTTCATCTTGTTGTAGACCTTGTGGCCTGTTTTTACGAGGGATTAGCCTCCTGCGATGACGATTCCCAGCTATCGACCCATCGAGTCGTCTACCATGGGGTCGACCGTACAGTTGCGATGTGGGGGAGTCTGGATGATTCCATTCTCCTCAGATGCGCATACCATTGTCTCCTTCGTTGCCTTCCCGACCTCACGACATCTTCAATCTCGCATATATCCCTGATCCTGGCGTTTCTTATTCTATCTCGAAGACTCGAAGACAGGGAAGGTAAATGTGAAAAAACACCTCAAACACCCAAACCAATTGAAGATAAATCTTTCTTGGTTTCATTTTGCAATTGGCTGGAATCGAGCCCGCGACGTCAGTTTCGGAGTCCAGCGTCTACCAACTACACCACATATTCTGCAATATTTTGTAGATATCTGTATACGTTACGTATATATATATATGTTTAGAACCTACCTCCACGGGAAGAAAATGAGAGATACTTTACCTATCTGAACATGGTCGCGATTGTTGTGGTCTCGACTGTACGAAATATCCTATAATAATACAACGTTAGCAAAACGTATTCATGGGTACCACCACTGCGCCAAACGTTGTTTCCATGTTCCTCAGCAAAATATTCCCTAAGTGTTAGTTTTACGATGTTTAAATAGAGTTTTGAATTTAATTTAATTCCCGACACCGAGTAATAGGGATTTATTCCCAGAATTATGAAAGAATTTTCCGGCTTTAAGCGAGGAGGACATAAACAATTCCGTTTACCGCCTCGAGAAAGCGGCTAATGGTTATTACCTCAAGCGTAATTATATTTCTTTTGCAGCTTTAATATGGAAATTTCTACTACAGCTGTAGGAATTAAAAATATAAGCGAGAACGTTTCATTCCCGACGAAGCTCATTATCGTATTTTTCGTTATTTTTATTTTGCGCTCGTTAATATTACGAAAGTTATTATAACTGAGGGATAATTAACTCTTACGGAGAACACATATTTTCCTTTCGTAGAAACGTGCACACGAAAACTTTTGTTTATTTCGACTTCACGATTTAATTACCAAGTGTTTTGAAGTTTCTTATCGTTTTTAAAGTAAACAGTATCTAAATCACACTTTATTAATTTCACGTTGAAACAAACATGTTTGATATTTATAAAAAATCTCACAAATCTTCTTGTAAAAAATATATATTAAAAAATATATATTATTAATATATATATTATATATTAGGGGATTTAAGCTACAACATAATGTTTATTTTATAGATTTTTTTCAATCATTTCTAGAATAATTATATTTTAATGTTATTTACATATATATACTAACTGTAATAGCTGTTTTACGAGTACAATACACTATATGAAGTATGTAATTAGTAGTGTATTGTATTGGTCTTGTTATTTTTCAGAAAATAAAATGCAATTTAAATTATAAATTATATTGATACAAGATATACTTGACCACGCGTTGCTTTGTCTCAGTCTGATTAAATGTAAAAAAAAAAGATAAAAAAGCTTGTGAAGTAATAAAAATATGTAGCAAAAAATATATGAAACAATAATGCAAATGAGAACATTGAAAATGCTAACTATCAGCAGCTGTCCACCATGAGCAATGTTTAGCAATGCGTGAGTGCTGTTATTTTCAATAGATGGCGCTGCCATAGCGCTAAAAAAGCGTATGAATAGCGTGTAAGGAGATTTAAGATTTTGAACAAACGAAAAATTATGTTTTTATTTATATGATTAAAAAACACGTTCATTCAAATTCAGCATTGTGTCAAAATTTCAAAGCGATCGGTAAATAACTTAGGAGATTAAGAGATTTAAGATTTTAAACAATAAACGGACATTTATATTTTCATTTATGTAGACTAACAGTAATAATTTGTCACTATTTTTTTTTTCGTTATATAAATAAGTTAAAACTTTTTAATGACTTAATTAAATAGTTATTTAAATAAGCTTATTTAATAAGCGAAATAATTTTATTATTAAAGTTTGTTTTATTTAATTTACAAGATACTTAATTACATTTCTTAGGGCTGTTTTTACTCGCGTAATTCGGGGCGGATTTATTACTTTGTTTTATTGAATATTGACTATTTACCAGCCGATGTGAACTTCTACCCCGCCCTAATACAGGCTTGCACAAAATTATTCACCCTATGGAAAGATTGTAAAAAAAACTTGTTAGATTGTTTTATTATAACGACTACTTTCGGAAGCTACGCTTCCATCTTCAGGATTAAATATAAACTAAAGCATTTCGTCCACCTCCGTAGTGTAATGTCCGCCTCCGCAGTGTAATGGTCAGCACGCTCTGCTACCGTTCTGGAGGTCCCGGGTTCAATTCCTAGGGGGGTCAAATAAATATAAGTGATTTTTTCTCTCTAATATTTATTTAATATTACTCTGGACTGGTACCTGAAGCGGAGGGCTGATCACCTTTCCTTCATGTGTTAACGATCAATTTAACACTGCATTTATATGATGAAGTGCCCTATGCACCATTGGGGTGCGGATAAGGTTTAATGATGAAAGCATAGTTCTATAAATAAGGAGAGGGGTAAGTTAGGGGGAGGGGGGGTTAGTCCTTATTTATTGAACTTTGCTTTAGTTTATATTTAGACCTGAAGATGGAAGCATAGCTTCCTAAACTAGTCGTTACAATAAAAAAAACTCAAATGGTAACAAACAAAAGTTTTTCTTTTACAATTATCTTACAACAAAGTAAATGCCGAAAAAATAAATAAACTATCGAAAGATGTTTATTTATTTTTAATTTAGATTAATAAATAACCTTTGCAAATGGCGTCGTACGTCAATCATATTTGACATTTGTGAACAAGAAAGCTGCAGTTTACAAACAGATATAGGGTGGCTTAAAATTAATCATCCAATTTTGTTTTTGAATAACTTTTTTTACTAAATAAAAAAAAATTGGTGTTGAAAATCTTTATTTGGATCGTTACATTATTTTCTTTTAACTGGAAAAGATGGTATCCGTCAAGAGGCTTCCGCAAGTGTTGATACGCATTTGTGCCTGTTTTATGAATTCGTTTGTATACTGCAGCTGTCTAGTTGTACCACAAATGTCAAATATGATTGACGCAGGACGCCATTTGCAACAATTATAACATATTTCGATAGGGTGATAAATTTTGCGCTATCCTGTATTTGCGGATCCGAAAATGTTTTCCTCTTGTAAGTACGCATTAAAACTTCCAAGTCCTTTTCGCATTGAACGTCTTTGTTTATTTTACCAAGCCACAAACACGAGATAAGCCTACCCATCCACCATGGTTCGATTTAAGTTCCCCTTAGCTGTCGTCCTGAAACTTTGTACGAACTTTTAATTACTACCCTCATTAGTCTTGTAACTTTTAGGTAATTTCGGGATTACCCTTTTTCCACGATCGGCAATCAAAGCCGCTCGGTACAAGCACTCGAGCACTGTGCCCCAAGTTCTTAAGAGTTCTTGGTAGGTGGTACTCGAAACTTAACTGCTTGATAATGTCGCTTTTAAAATGTTAACAAAATTAAATACGCACTCGTAACAAAACGCGAGTTAAAAACCTATTTTTTAAAAGGAATAACTTGCAAAGCGTCTATTTTAGAGGCTTGTCTGCAGGTGGGATAGTAAGGATAGGGAAGGTAAATGTGAGAAATGTGAAAAAGGTAAATGTGAAAAACCCCGCGACGCCAGTTTCGCAGTCGAACGTCTACCCAACTACGCCACAGCGCCTGTCAATGCCTGTTAATGGTGAATATTTTGATATTTCTTGTACTTGAAAGTGGTCGGGTCAGGAGTCGGAACAATCGGCGGGTATATACGAGGAGATGCATAAATGTGGATGAGACGAAGAAGTTTGCAAATACGAGACGTAATGGTGTTAGTTAGATACATATTTGGTATTTTCTTTATTTTAAATTTTGTTTTGAATAAAGATACGTAATTCATTTTTACTAGGATTTTTCCGGATATAATAGTTTCATTTGTGTTTGCTATTTTTTATCTAAAAAATAAAACAAGATGAAAAATTATTTTAATTAAAAACTGTTAAATTTATTTTTATAGTTACATTAAATTCCCCTAAAACGTTTAGATAGGTACTTCTTTATCTTAGGGAGTTTTATAAGCGGCTAATATGTTTAATTATATTTTTACATTTTGACCAGCGGAAAAGACTGAAATGAGTCATTTAAAATTTTTAAACAATTTAAAAACATTAACCTTATATAAAGTTCCCTCCGATATCGCAGTACCTATCTCAACGTTATAGGGGGGTTCACTGTATAAGTTTATAACGTCATTTTTATTAGTATTTTCCAAATATGTGTTTTGTATGTGTGTAAACTATTTGTTATCTAAAAAAATTATTAAATGTTTCTAAATTACAAATGTTAATTTTTTTGTTAACGTAATACATAATATCATGTATATTGAAAGCTGTCCAGATCTGATACAGAAGCATCTAGGCTTCCTGACAGATCTGCTCTTGCAAAGCAATTTTTTTTAACCAAGGTGCGATATTTATTGAAAATGTGAAACAATATAAAATTGTATTCCGATTTTACTGTGAATTTACATTTAAAAGCTTTCAATATACCTGTCACTGCTAATCTAAACAAACACAAGTTCAATATCATGTATTTGGATACTTTTCTAGTAAGACTGAGCGATAGTAACGGAGATGTGGCCAAAGGCCAGCTCCAACTCTTCAGGCCGCAGGAACAGCGCTGGCAACCAGCATGCGTGTCTCACTGGGACACTTCCTCTCCAGCCTCTGTGTGCTCCATGCTGGGCTACAGGTAAAATGCTATTTCCATACCACATCTATTATATTGTTAGCTATAATGTGAGACGATCAAAAGGTAGAATCGTTTTCTTATTTCCGTGCAGACATGTGCAATGGAGAAATACACAAACACGCCAAAAAGCGAGCGACTGTGGAGATCACTTAATTGACACCATCGAGCTTTTTGTGGTGCTATCTGAAGAATAAGATGTACTACAGTCGCTTTTGCCTCTCTGAAAGCCAATATTGTAAAATTTCGGCAGTCATTAAAAAAGCCAAAAAATGAGCGATCCTTGCGTAATCAGCGAATCAGCATTTGCCAAATATAATTGTTCAAAAGAAAATTTTAAAAATATCTTTGTTTGTTGTTTAACAAACAAAGCATTCACTACTTAACTACTCGTGTTTTATAATCATAAAATTTGCTTTTAGTGCTTTGAGTGTTTTTACCAGGAATTTTCATTCATGAATTACATAAAATTATAGTGACTTTTAACATAAAGAGTAAATTCGCTCACAAAATTGAAGCCTAAATAGGGCCATGATAAGCGGTATTGCTTAAGCTGTAGCTAAATTTCAGTCAGTATAATTTTTTTTTTAGAAAAACAAAATTCGCTTATTTGTCCGCTTAAAGGTTTCCAGGCTAGCCACCATATCGTTCTAAAATATCATAAACTAATCTTATAATTTTTGACGTATTAATTCCATTTCAACAGACAATTGAAGCATCGAAGTTTTGTGCTCCAAAAGACAGTCAAAACAAGGAAATTTTCACACCCTTTGCTTGGATTTAAATATTTAATATATGTAGCAACATATCTCGTCATATATATTGTAACATATTTCATCTTTGATATGTATCATAAGATAGGGGAATATTTTATATTTATATTATTATAGAAAAGACTCCAACGTAAAAAAAAACAAAAGAGTGTAATTAAGTGGTACATGGAAGCACAGTTTGTGTGTTACCAGTTTCAGAATCTAATTTTTAAAAAAAAAATCTATAAGTACAACTTTATTAAGGACAATATTACTGAGCATAATTTTTACTATCAGTTCAAAACAAATTTGCAATATATATATATATTGGAATTTTAAGTCCTAATTTTGTAACCTTAAAAAATATATATTTTTGTTTTTTTCCATATTCACCACACCTCGCCATGGTACTAAAAGTTGAAGTAATTTCCCTGGCAAAATACGAATAATTTAAAATATTAATTTGCTGAGAATTGTCACGTTGAGGTTACTGAATAATTACAAAATTAATAAGCGCTTCTTACAGTAGATGTAGCGAGGTACTAAATTTGCGGTTTTCTTTGGAAACAAGGAATCCACCTTTGAAAAGATCTTAATATTAGGGATCTGGGGTAGTATTAAGTAGAGAGGAACAATAAATTTACTAATTAGGAAATCAATTAGTGCTGCTACGCTTATTATACTATGGAGATAACAGATAATACTAAATCATAAAAAATGAGAGTACCAAAATTATTTGAGGGTATGAGCGTCAAAAGAAAACGGGCCTATACTGTTTTAATTATTCCTAATAAAAATCTGTGCGTTGGGCTGAGCCAAAAAATGGAGTTGGAGACCATAAGCATCAAAAATGAGTGCCATTTGCATCGCTCGATGTCACAAATACATAAGTATAACAGTATAACCAGGGCTTTTTTTCAATGTAACGCGGCAGAACGGCGTTCCTTTTTTCAAGGATATATATATATATATATATATATATATATATATATATATATATATATATATATATATATATATATATATATATATATATATATATATATATATATATATATATATATATATATATATATATATATATATAAAACAATATTAGCGCTTACGTAATTACAATCTTTATTTACATAATTCGTCAATATGATAAAATATATTTTTTATTGATTCGGCATTAACTTTGTGGAATGACATGATTATTTTATTAAAATAAAACACTTGAATGTACCACTTTAATGAGTTTTATTTATAAATACGACTAGTTTTGAAAACGACAAATGTTTTCACCTTCTGATACAAATTAAAACTAACTTTGTTAGTTTTAATTTGTACCAGAAGATGGAAACATTTGTCGTTTTCGACTCATTAAAGTGGTATTCAAGTGTTTAATTTTAATAAAATAATTATAAAATATGGTATATATTGATCGTTGAAATGATATTTTAATATATTTTTTTAGTAAAAAGCTTGACATGCATTGAGTTCGTGGACCTTTTTTGTTTAAAAAAAGCCTGCGTATAACATTCTACCATTGGCTTTAGCATGAATATCTAAAAGCCTAGATCTCGGGCGTTTAGATCACAACGCGTTCGGCCGCGCTGAAGGCTTGGCGTGTGTTCACGCTCAATTTTTTTAGAGTTTACTTTGTAAAAAATATATTTCCTTTTTTTTAACTCTAACCTCTCAATAACTGTTTAATTTTCAAAGCCATATATTTATTTCGAAGAAAAATAGTTGTTTCAAAATATATAAAAACGATGTTTTAAGTAAAGAAAAACATTTACGTATAATGTTACCTAGATTTAGAGAATATAGAGTTGCGATTTAACGAATACTTGGCCTTAAGACAACAATTAAAAACGATAATACATTAAGATTTCTTTGTTACAGCATAGCAAATTATAGTCGACTTACATCCCTCGAAGGGAACGAGCTGTCCCTGGGTGCAAGACAAAGAGATTCATCTCTGTGGAGAATGTACCGCGAAAGAGAAACAAACTTGCTGAAGGAGTTCAGAACGTGCGCCAACACTTCGTTAAACGTCAATCTAGTCTGCACTGACTACGGTAATACAATATTGTAATAACAATTCCCTTTCATTAGAATTGCATTTAGGGTATGGAAAATCTAGTTATGTAATTTTTACTTAATAGATATATACCAGTTTATATTATATAATCCATTTAAACTTTATTTTGTATTTCAAAAGCATTGTTAACTTTGTGATATGGTAATATAACACTCTTATTATCATTCATTGTTCACTTCGTGTAATACCACTTTAAAATGGAATTACATAAAGTGAACGATAAATGATAATGAGAGTGCCATATACACCAGTTTAAATATAAACCATGACTCATGTAGGTCTTGGCAGTGAGCTGTAATACAGAGGGAGGTCACAATAGACCTAATATGTTCGCAGTGACATAAGGGATGCAAGATCCCTTGACCCAAAAAAAAAAAATTAAAAATTATACCATATCAAATTTTAATAAAGGTTGAACTACGGTTGCCATTCGTCCCGATACATCAGAGCATGCCACTGTTCTTGGAATGCAGAAAATGTACCGATATTTAGGTAACATAAACTGTGAATTGAATTTTTGTCGTCATCAAACCCTTATTCGCACCCTATGATGCACAGGGCACTGGATCATATAAACGCAGTTTTATCTTGATCATTAACACATGAAGGAAAGGTGATTAGCCATCCGCTTCAGGTACCAGTCCAGGGTTACAGTGAAAAAATCACTTTTATTTATTTCACCCCCCCTTGGGAATCGAACCCGGGACCTCCAGAATGGTAGCCGAGCGTGCTGACCAATATACTACGGAGGCGGACTAATTTGAATTTTCACATTAGGTATAAAAGTCTCCAACGGCGACCACAAGAAACCTAATCTCAAATTGAAATATTATACATGATCATTACATATGTATAAAAATAATAAATTGTTGCAGTTTGTGGTAAGACAAGGCAGGTTTACGCCAAACCGGCCAATCGCATTATCGGAGGGGTAGAAGCCGCTCCCGGTGAGTGGCCTTTCCTAGCCGCCATCTTGGGGGGACCAGAAGAAGTTTTCTACTGCGCGGGAGTGCTCATCGCGGACCAGTGGGTGCTAACAGCTTCCCACTGTGTTGGCAAGTGAGTACTTACCTATCTACTTACTATAAATATCTGGAGATGAAATTAAAAAAATCGTGTTATATTATTTATTTATTTATTTAAACTTCACGTATTTGAAAGAAAAAAGTACATTGGTGGGCTTATTGCTAAAAAGCAAATCTTCCAACTAACCAAAAACAGGTCACATAGTTATATATATATATAATAATAAATAAAACCCTTTTCCGCACCCAATGGTGCATAGGGCACTGCGTCATGTAAACGCAGTGTTATCTTGATCGTTTACGCATGAAGGAAAGGTGATCAGCCCTCCGCTTCAGGTACCAGTCCAGAGTAATATTGAATAAATATGACAGTGAAAAAATCACTTATATTTATTTTACCCCCCTTGGGAATCGAACCCGGGACCTCCAGAACGGTAGACGAGCGTGCTGACCATTACACTACGGAGGCGGACAAGTTATATTGGTCAAAATGTTTGATAATATAGCTGTTTGCAATCAGAGGGTAGAAAGTACTTGAATGTTTAAAAAAATGTAAATTACTTATTGATGATAATAAGGAAGGCAAAGGAAAAAGGAAATTTAGGGAAGGAGGTAAGGGAAAAACTAAGGGAGGAGGTTTGATGGACAGTATTCTCACTAGCATATAGTTACTCATGCAAAATAAACAATCAAATATTATGTTAAAAATGGAATATAGAAATCTTTTATTACTATTTCACAAATCTTTCTTTAGTATGGTCACAGATGTAACTAATTTTTGTACATTTTTGAATGATCAAAATCATCTGAGTGTTCCCAATACCTGTAATGCAGCATCCTCCAATTTTACAGAAAAGGTTGTTACACTGTAAATAAAATTTATGTATTAGGTTCCGGAAGATTCAGTTTTTAGATGAGACACTTACACATTCATTTAACATATATAAATATATATATAAACCCCCTTTTCGCACCACAATGGTGCATAGGGCACTGTGTCGTATAAATGCAGTGTTATCTTGATCGTTAACACATGAAGGAAATGTGATCAGTCGTCCGCTTCAGGTACCAGTCCAGGGTAATATTGAATAAATATTACAGTGAAAAAATCACTTAAATAAATATTTGAGCCCCTGGGAATTGAACCCGGGGCCTCCAGAACGGTAGCCGAGCGTGCTGACCATTACACTACGGAGGTGAACATTTAACATATGACAATAAATATTCTATTAATAATATTTTCAGCCATTCCGACGTATCAGGGTGGACCATCCAGCTTGGAATTACTCGGCGACATGCTCATTCCTATTACGGCCAGAAAATGAAAGTGCGCAGGGTGCTTCCCCATCCACTTTATAGTTTGGGTGTCGCACACGACAATGATGTTGCTCTCTTCCAGGTTTGTAAAAGACCAATAACTTCCTACTATTTAAAGGTCTATCCAAAATCCTATCTATCAATCTCAATATCTAATTTGCCTCCGTTCCTACAATAAAAATAACTGCGGGTTAGTTGCACTTATTTTAAACTATAGATGATTTATTGTTAAGCGAGAAAATCAGCATTAACACTTCGGGTGCTGTGCCATAGCATAGTTGGTTAGGCGCTTGACTGCAAAACTTTTGTCGCTAGTTCAATTTCCGCAAAATGCAAATTGAAATCAAGATTGACCTCTATATATCTGGGTGTTCTAGTTCCCGATTCCCCCTATCTTCTCTATAGACAAACCTCTAACACAAATCATAGTTTTTATTTGGTTTCCATCAAATGATTGTTAAACCTTTTTTTACTGGCAAAGATGTTGCCACATTTAAATATGTTCAATTTAAGTACTTACATTGATTTTCTTACTATTCCCAAATCATCTTAAAGACCATTTTGAAATATTTAAATATTATTGTTATCTCAATCTTACATTTCTTTCTAGTCTCTTCATCATTAGCTTTATAATATATTGATTTTCAACACATTACATGTCTCATGGATTGATTTTATATGCTGCAGCTCGCTTCCCGAGTGACTTTCCACGAACAGCTACTACCAGTGTGTCTCCCTCCGGCAACTCGGCAGCTCCCTGAAGGCACACTTTGTACCGTCATAGGCTGGGGCAAGCGAGAAGACAAAGACAGTTAGTATATTCCTCTACAATTTGTTTAGTATTACTTTTTGCAATACATGTTTTATTTTGTGATGAACGTCTCACTAGGCAGAATAGTATCAACAACAATAATATGATCGGCTGACATTTAGGTGGGTCGACTAATTTTAGTCAGCTCTTACATCGCTTACACCTTTCAACAACGTCATAAATCAAAAATTGCCAATTTTCAGTTGTGCATGTTTTCGAAATGCCCAGAAAATGTACTATATCCCAGCAAAAGGGCCATATTTTTAACTTAATATTTACCCGCTACAGGGCAGCAAGTGTTGTTTTTGCATTTTGAAGAAAAGGTATTGTTTAATTATTTTTTAAATATACTAAATATTTTTCAAATAGAAAAAGAAAACCGTCAGTTTTTACCTAAAAAGATCTGTTGCACAGTAAAAAGTTCAATAAGTGGCTTGATATTTATTTTTAATACATTGTATAATTTTTTTAAACTTTGAAAACGCTCTCCTGAAAAATCAAGTGTTTTGATTTATGACATCCTTGAAAGGAGTGAGCGACATATATGTCCCATATCAAAAAACCACTTTTTAACTTTTTTTATTATTTCTATTTTGTTCTAATTTTATTTTTTGTGACGCAACATTCTATAGTTTTGGTGTCAGGTATATGTGGCTTTTCTGACCAAATACGGTTACAATTTTTGATACGTTACGTATTATTTTATTGATGGAGCATATAGTACTCCTTTCTAATGTTTTTGCTTAATTTTAGGACGTAACATTTACTCGAGTACTTTTTCCATGTTCGCTCCCTAGGTGGAGCATATGGCCAACACGAGTCGTCTCCAAGTCACTCTGTCACGCGCCATCTCCTTGGCTTCCTCCCAGGTCAGTTCGGCGTCTCAAAGTTCCGCTGAGTATAGTCGGTGAATGGTCGTCAGCGGCCTTCCAGGGCGCCGGAATCCTCGGGGTTGGAAGAAAAGACATGAGGGGTTGATGCCCTCAGGTGGCATTCTAAGGACATGTCCCAACCATGTCCACCTTCTTCTCTTCAGGACTTCCAGTATGAGAAGCTGTTGAGTTCTTCTCCTCACATCGTCATTCCTGACGAAGTCATACCACTTTATACCCAGTATTCGCCTCAGGCACCTATTTTCAAAACTTGCTAGTTTCTTGCTTTGAGCTTTGGTGAGGTGCCACGACTCACATCCGTACAGCAACACTGTTAGGATGTAGGCGTTAAAGAGACGACACTTGGTTTTTGTCGAGTAAAGCAGTGAGTCCCAGACATTGCGCATATTATTGAATATAGCTCCTGCCGTTCCGAGCCGTAGATTCAGTTCCTTCTGGACACTACCATCCTCCACCATGAGTGTTCCAAGGTATCTGAAGGTGTCGACTCGAACGAGCGCTCGTCCCTCACAAGTAAGATGTTGATCTCGGTCCAGACTGGCTGAGTTGCACATGACATTGTTCTTTTTGGCATTCACTCTTAGGCCTAACCGAGCGGAGTTTATTTGGAGGGAGTCAATTATATCTTGCAGGGCTCCGATCGATGTATCTATTAGAACTGCATCGTCCGCATATTCTAAATCGCATAATTTCTGAGCAGGACTCACCGCAATTCCTCGATCCGGTGGGATTGACATTCGTAGGATGAAGTCAAACATGATGATGAGTACTTAGTACGTGATTAACTTTTTTTAGTGTCTGAATATGAACCGGCTGTTAATGAAGTTCAAGTTCCGGTCCTCAACAGAGAACTTTGTAACACCTGGCTGGAGCATCGAGACCTAAATGTCACCGAAGGGATGATCTGTGCAGGATACCCAGAAGGCGGGAAAGACGCATGCCAAGTAAGCAAATTATTTTACTCAAATAAATGTTAGCCAAATTATTTAATTTTTATTTTAAGGTCATACGCATAACTACAGGGGTAACATGTTTTTAGATATTTTCATTAATTAATTTACTCAAAATTTCCAGGAAATTTGCTAACCCAAATATGTCCAGCACTCTGTTTTAATCAATTTTTTATAATAGCATTACAATATTATCATACAGCATTCTTCCTAAAGTTTTATCAAGTATTTATTATTGTATTATTAATAGCGCACTACAGTGTACTATTATTTTATTTATTTAAACATCTTGTACACAGTATATGTGCATTGGCGGATCAATATCTTCTATCCAATGAAAAACAGACTAGTGATACTGTTTAAAGTTTGAGCTTTATAACAGCTGTTTAAAATTAAAATGCAGATAGTTCTTCTACATGAGTATAAAAGAAGAAAAAAACATTAATTACGATTTCATCTCAGTATGAATGAACAAATAATTACAATGTTAAATATTAATGAAACTGTAAATTAATTCAAACAAGGAAGGCGAAGGAAGAAAATTTAGGCAAATAATTGAGGGGGGAGGTAGAGGAAATCAAAGAATAATGATATAATGGACATTAATTTATTATTAGATTAAAACCAATATTTTTAGCTTTTCCACTTTTTTATTTGACCAGCGACCGGGTTTCGTCGTTACCGACATCATCAGACTGGTCTGACGATGTCGGTAACGACGAAACCCGGTCGCTGGTCAAATAAAAAAGTGGAAAAGCTAAAAATATTGGTTTTAATCTAATAATAAATTAAAAATGCAATTCCATCACGAAGTGTCAGTGGATAATATAAATCTATTAATATAATGGACAGTTATTATTATATATTTTTAATTATGTATTTTTAATTTTGATCTTAGGGTGATTCTGGAGGTCCTCTGTTATGTCGTGACCCTGATGACAAGGAGCGATGGTTCGTCGGGGGTATTGTCTCCTGGGGTATAAAGTGCGCCCACCCTCGCCTGCCCGGCGTGTATGCCTTCGTCCCGCGCTACGTCCCCTGGATACACCAGATGCTCGAACTACACTCGGACTAACTGGACAGGCCACAACTGACAACTGGCAACCCTACCCCTTCCGTCAGCGAAATATTCTGCCATGAGAGCAATGAGGATCACTGCTGAGACAAAGGAATGAAATAATAAATAAATTATTACCAATTATCCACTGCAAAACTGATAATCAAATGTCGCTAATGCAATATAACAAGTTCTCAAGTCAATCCAAGGATACTGAGAGCGGATATTTTAATGATTCCTTATACAGAAAAAATTAAGGTGTGGTAATCAATGGTCTCTCAATTTTTTCCATCACGTGTCAACCACCAAGTCATATTTATATATGAACTGGAAGTTTTGTAAAATAAATGTAACTCAAAATGTAAACTATGTACTCATATTTGACGTACGCATACTACTTTCTATCAATTTTCATATAAATGTCAGAAACAAGGACAGTATTTTTTAACAAAAGTATGGTCGGTCACACACGCACATCTTAGAGGGAGCATTATACCATTAGACCATAAATAATTGGACGATGAAGAAGGTGAAAAAAATACTACCAACATAATAACTTTCCAATGTTCTTTGACAATAATTCTATTGAAGTTTTGAAACTGAAGAGAAATTCATAATGACTTTTTTCTCTTCAAAAAATTACTCGAACAATTTACCAAAAATCTGTATTTTAGATTTATATATATGACTTAATTATTGACAATATATAATAATGCCTTGATGTGACAAATAACATATTATATTATGAAATGTATGTACATATATCAATTATCGATTTTTCAGAAGAGACACAAGGATAATAAATTTTATATTCATTTTTAGTCAACAAATTATTATTTTTTACAATATTTCTATTCATAAAATTATTTAACCTAATAGGTATTATAAAAGATAAAACAAATAATTGACAATAAGATATTATTACCATAATTTTTCATGTAATAATATTTAATCAAATGAACTTTAAAAAAAATGTATTTACACTGAATGTATGACAATAATAAAAGATTTCTCAAAAGAAATTTGTTCACTTGCTGTGCCAATTATTATAATCGGATTCAGAAATGTAATCGTAGTTACTAATAAGTGACTCTACATGTCTTGAAATCGAAAGTTGTGAAATAATAAATCGTATTTGATGGGATGTAAAAATGAAAAAAAACTCTAAGATATCATAATTGTATTTTTAAACAACATTGCCTTTTTGTGAATTTGTACATAGAATATTTACACATTTTACTATGTAAATGTGAACTTAGTGACAATATCAAAATATATTATTTTATGTATAGTTTGTAATGTTGAAAATTCTAAAATATCATTTAAACTATTATGTATTCACATCATGTAGTTCTTTTAGAGGGAATGTGTGTATTTACTTTGTAAAAACATTAGAAAACATGTAGGTTTTGTATACAATTTAGAGGAATGTTTTATATAGAAGTCAATTCTTCGATTGAATGTTAGATTAAACTTGTGATAGTTTATTTCATAGCTTATATTCTTGTTTGAGCAAGTGATGAATAATTTTATATTCATATATTTTAACCTTTCTTTAACTATCAACAAATTGAGCTTCTTACAATACTTACATAAGTTTAACGATACCTCTCAATTTATGTGAAACATAATATCTCTACATAATCTATATTTATATAAAAAATATTCTTATTTTTAAAGACAACTTACCTACTCTGTGATACCTTGAGTTAATGTTTTATACGTAACAGTGCATATTTTGTTTTATTACATCCACTTTAGATCCTTTCAAAACTCTATTTAATTGTCAATTTCAAATTTTCTCATCTTTAAATCGATGGAAATTGTCTAAAAGTGAGGAAATTACTCGTAATAAAGCATTTACAGTAAACACTGTTCTTGCCGAAATAGAACTATGTACTTATGTATGCATAACATGAATACATTTTATGATTTCTTCTCCATAAACTCTTAAGCTTATCGATGTAACATGATAAATTAAAAAAACATAACATCTGTGAACATATTTTAGATATAATAACTATGTTGTGTGCGTAAAATCCGGGAAAAGTTATATGATCATTTAATTCAAATTGACGCAAAATATTTTTTAAAAATCAAATAGAGTTTGAATAAACAAGAAATATTGCAATTAAAGCCCATATATAGTACAACAGGTACAAATTAACAAATATGTTCAATGTTCCACAATGTAAGCAGATAAAATTATTGAAATACATGCAAAACATAAAATATGTTTTAAAATATTTCATTGCATGAGATTACAATATATCACTTGTATTATTTTCAGCAAATTTTGATATTTTCTTGATTATAAAGGAAAAATTAGGTAATCGAATAGCCCATTGCATAATCAATTACACAGAGTGTATGAGATTTTATAAGGGAAATATATTTATGTCTAAAATATGCCTAATTGGTGATATTTATTTGAACTCAAAGAAATGAATTATTAACGAGTACAGAAGTAGTTTAATAGAAATGTGTTCAACTGAAATTCTTAGACTTAAAGTAGTTAGCAAAACCTTATGAAGCTTTAATAACTCTTAGTCACAATTATCATTCACCGACACATCCTAGGGATGGAATAATATGGTATTGAGAAGAAATTAAAATAGGCGCTAAAATGTTTCAACATAAACCATCTTGTATGTAATATACAAAGCAGTAGTAAATTAATGTCATCCTTGTGCTTCTAGTAACTGTTTTTTTTAATGATGCATTTGATTTTATCGCGATGTAACTACGTAACTTTGTGGTAAACATGTATACAACTACATAAAATATGTATGTACATTTTGATGGCCACTATTACAATTGATGAAGGTATTTTTGGGATAATTCAGTGTAGTGTATTTGCTCTTTTTCAACATTTCTACCTCCTTACAGAATTCACGGTAAAGAAATTTTGTGTGTATTTTTAATAAGCACTGATTCTACAATTAATTTTGGAGTAACTGTGCTATGTCTATCGACCCCATTTATTGTGTGTTTTGCGGAACGTGGTGTAAGGGCACATAAGTGATTTGTACCATATCACAGTGGCAGTAATTGCATGTATATGTTGTTTATTTCAATTGTGTCTACACACCAGTACTGATACTATAAATTAAGAAGACACAATGGTTTATGGATAACGGCACTAAAGCTATTTAGTCATGGGTACTTTGATATAATTTAGATAAACTCACACATGCTATTGGTACTGAGACACTACACTACTTCCTAGATTTAACACGATTTCTTTATCCTAAAGATGGCCCCTGTAATGGTAGTCGAACCGTCGAAGTACACAGCATGAAATTATCCCAAAAGTACTTTTTGTATTATGTGAATTGACAGTTTATTCTGAACACTCTAAAAATATGAATGTATACAAATACAGTCAATTGCTAAAGCTTATGGTTGTTGGATGTTAGATTAGAAGTCGTATTACTGTTTACTGTTCGGCGTTGTAGGTACTATTACAGACTGTGACCTCTTTAGACTAAGTTGTCACTTCTAGAAACAAGACTCTAAATGTAGTCTCTAATCTTGTGACTTATTTTTATACCCGACTAATTAATAATAGTAGAATACATTTATATACAAATCCCTTTATAATGTTATTTGAGCACAAGTATGTGCGAGTGTTGTGAATGTGGGTGTGAAATAGAAAAATATTCCTGCACATCAAATTTGTAAATTGGAATAGATGTGGTACTTGTTGATGGCTATGTAAACTAATATTAATCTGGTTTATAGATAACAGACGATAGAATAGTTAAATTTAATGTTAAATTTCACGTTGAGAGCAAGTAACTGTAGTTAGGCAATATTTCCTTTGGATTTTCAGAATGCACATATTTACAACATCTACACTTAGTATCGTTTAGACTATTTTCATTCTATGAGGGAAATTCTAAAAGAAATATAATTTAACTACAATAACTGTGTTCTCATACTGAACAAAGTAAAATGCATTGGTATTTGGCTTTATTAGACCATAATACAAGTTGCAGCATCCAGCTTTTATACATAGACTTGTCTATGTGGCGATGTATCAATCAACATATTTATGTAAGAATATTAAATGTAAGAGTAAAATTAATGTAAGGATTTGTTCAAGTATTCTAGACACCCTCAATGAGGGTTTTAACATTTTTAGGAATGATTCAGTACTTATTTTGTATATTTAAAATTCTTAAATTATTACAAATGATTTTGAATGTGACAATATCAATTATAGGTATGTATGTATATGTATTACAGAATAAATGTGAAATTTTTAATAAACTTTACTCAATGTTACAATAATATATGTTAGGTAATATACTAACTACCATATGCAAAAGTAATAGTAAATTAATTATGGGTTTCTTCAATTCACTTTAACAATAGGATTTCATGTAAGTATCTGCATAGCTTAGGGGTTAAATCACTTGAGAGGACCATCAGATAACCCGGATTTGAATCCTAATGCAGAGAAATTCTTATTTTCTGTGGTGTGATGAATCCATATTATCATAGTAATTTTACTCTCATCTTTGTTAAATATTACTAATTTTACTAAACATCTGTGTTAATGTGGTAATGACAATATAAAACGTAAAGAGTATTTGACAATAATTTGAGATTTTTCCAACTGTTTTTAAGATTGGTGAATATTTTTAAATGAGTGTATGTAAAATAAAGTAATGAAATTTACTATAAATTATAAGAAGAAAAAATAAGTGTATTTTTTTATTTAGTGGTTCGATATTGTATATAATGCATTCAAGTTATACTTAATTGAAATTATAATTACTCTACTGTGTACTATGTTACATTTTATAGTGGCAGTGGAAATGAATAAAGAAAAACATATTTAACGAATAGTGTCTCAGAGATTTAAAATATATCTATATGTACTTCCAAATTTTTAACTAAGCTTTTTCATTATGCTCAGTAAGGTTCAGACATCATTTGGGTAAATCTGTACTTAGCGCTGAAAGCACCCATCAAACCTTAACCGTACTATATGACGTCAAGATATGTTTGGCTCGGCATAGATCTATGTAAACGTAGCTAAATATTAAATGACACTCTCGGCTCCATATGCAAAAATAATGTAATCCTGAATGGATCATATAAATATCACGAGAATTTGTCTAATATGTTTACTAATAATGTATTCTGATAGGTCCCTGTCTATTATTCTGACTTGTTTTTAGTTTTGTAATGATATCAGCTTTTTTATGAAAAAATATTAACTGAGAGGAATTAAACTGTATTTTTGTGAAACGCGGTAAAATGGGTTTTTCATTTTCTAATGAAAGATGTTAACATTTTATTATTGTTACAAAAAAATGTTCAAATCTTTTTTATCAAAATTATAAATTTAATCTTCTGTGTTTTTCGCAACAACAAAAAATCTCTCAAATGGAAGGGCTTGTTTTATTTATGATTTTTTCAAAGCACGTTTGGAGTTTACACCTCAAATTATATAACACCTTGCCGTAAAGGAAGACTGTGAAAATTCACACAACAAGAAAAAAATCCTTTTGAATTTTTTAGACAGCTGTATGTTTTTACTAAAAAAATAATTCAGAAAAAAAATAATAGTATTCTCTTAAATACACTCTTTCATATTGCTACAAGACTGCTTCTTCTCCGTTAACGAGCACCCCCCTCCCCTCGCCTCACTATTTTCAGTGTGGTGACATTCAAAAGTAAAGGTATGTCTACATACCTTGAGAAAGGATTATTTACATATTTCAAATGAATTTTACATTTTTTGTTTTAAATATATGAAGAGGAATATCCTCGTGAATTATCTGAAAGTCTCCTTGAAACATGATGTATAGACAGACACACATATAGATTTGTTAGTAGTTTGAGTACATTACGTTTTGTAACATTATGTAGGATGCTTTACATTAGACTAATGTATAATATTTACATAAATGATTATATGTACTAAACTAGAGGTGCTGGTGGAAACCATATCCGTGACAATACATATTCAATGAACTTCTCCCAAAAGAGTTGTGAAAAGTGTTTTTATCATAGAAACTTAAAATGTAGTCTTGCACTTGTTTATATAATCACCATCGCTATTAGCTAAGTGGTTAACTTAAAATATCTCAACGCACAAAAATCGTCATCATTAGAAGAAATGGTCATTTACTTTAGTATCGCAATATACATAAATATTATATGCTTATTATAAAAAATATTGTTTTCCGTTTATAACGAGTATTTTTTGTTTGTTTTTATTCTACAATATTGTATTATGGAAATTCTTACTATGTATTTGCATTGTGCAATGAAATGAATACAGTGCACTCTTGCTAGTACACCATACCATTTCCATTTAAAAAATATAAATTACAATGTTAGTGCTTCTTCGTATTCTAATCCTTATCCACACCCAATGATACATTGGTACAATGATCTTTAATCATTAGTCTCATGAAGGCAAGGTGATCAATCCAGGGCTATGTTAAATAAATATTTACATTATTGGAAAAATCTCCATTTTCTTCACCCCTTCAATGTTGAGTTGTTAGTGCACTTGGCTACATACCTGCCTTTGATATTTAGGAATTATGTTGCTCAATTCAGAAAAGTAATTATTTTGAAGCGCTGAAGCACTGATTGCTCAAAACACTGAGAAATCTTGGCCACCGTTCTACACACCATAAGTTTTTTCTCTTATCCAACAATATTTGAAATAAAAACTGAGTCTTTCAATGAAACATAATTCCTACATATAGTAATTTACTGTTTCCAGTAATTCAACAATACTACAGTTTTTATGCGGTGAATTATCGAGAGCGCTGTGCATTTCAATAATTTGAACAAGAAACAACCTTGGCATATTTTGGGGTCGAATACTTAAAGAACTTTAAATATATATAAAAACTGGCAAACAATATACAATACGATATACAATACAATTGTACAATATACTAAATAATTTCAAAAACACTTAAATGATTTTTTCCTTTTTTATGATTAACATAATATGAAACATTTATGACATATAACATTATATATTTTATTATGGTATTCATGTTTTCGATCTCCAGGTGATGAAACTTGAAATATTTCTTAATTTGTATATTAAATTATTAAGTAACTTTGAAATGGTTTTAACTCCAAAGGAATCTTAAAAAAGGTTCAACTTTTTTTTAGTAAAGTAACGATAATGTGAATTCACATCAATAAAATATATTTATTTATATATACACTTGTTTTAATGTGAAACTAGTGTATAATGAATGATATCGTCAAGGTATGAGAAGACATAATACTATCAATTCGGTTATGAATACGTATGAGAATAAATTCATATTGGATATGTTAATACTATTATAGTTTGGTTTATCATCAGTATCAAAAAATTGCTCTAAAATAACCAGGTTAAAATAATAAAAAACACTTTAATGTTTTATATTATTTTTATGTATGTAGATAGTAGAAATCATTATGTGTCAACGTTTTTTTTTTAAATAAAGCCAACAATTTCTGTCAATGTGTGTATTTTTTTATGACAGGGTATTAACACATAATTTTAGTGCACATTTTATTTAAAATAATTATTCTTATCATATCTGTAAATTATTACTCTTTTCATAAGTAATCCAATTTTCCATATGCTGCAAAATTGGAAATGTTAGTTACAATATTAGATATTTAAACAATATAACTTCCATTATAAAATGCTCTACTTATCAAAGAATGCTTTTCCAAACTATCGCAGGTATGATCCAAGTATGTTATGTAATATAGTTAGCGTATTAATTGATATTTAATGATTGGTCAGGTCTTTCTATTTGGTCTTAACTTTATTAGCATAGTAAATCATTGAAAATAAGTTAATACCAAATGTGCTTTTATAAATGATTACCTTTACTTTCTATAAGTACATCATATGAATCAATGTTTAATAGTATTCTAAATACATCACATATTATTTATAATAGATAACTAAATATATAGTTCATTATTTATTAGACAATATTATTTATATTTGAAATAATTATTCTTATGTAAAACACTATTTACTGTGAAAAAATAAATACAAGAATGATATTATTGATTGAAAGTTATACTCACTATTTATCATAAATATAATTAATTTATATATTTTTTAAATAAGTTATAGAAAATGTGATTTTTTAATAATTATATTATGGTATCGATGAAATATTTTTTAAATCACAGCTAATATCATAGAAATGAAGTTTCTCAAATAATTTGTAAGAAGAAAATATAATATTATGTAATTTTTGTGATATTAAATCATCCCATTCTTTTCCATAATTCAAAATAAAAATATTATTTTACTATCTTAAATTCAATGAATAATATTGTAACAAACAAATCCAGTAGATAATTACTATCTATTGAAGGCCTATTTATACCAAATATTTTGATTTTGTTTGTGATTCCACATTAATTCTGCAATTAAGTTCAATGTTAAGTCGAAGTAGGTAGAAATTGATTCTTACAAGTAAATACATGAAAAAGAGACCAGGTTTCGAAGTAGCATTTTTCTTTTTGAATTTTGTGCTAATCCTAATAAGTACATACATACTTATTATGCTGATAGGTATCTTATATATCCATACAGCAACAAAAATATTGACAAGCATTTAAAAGCTCTTGAAGATCTTCGGAGATATTCTCTCATTACTTTTTACCTCAAAATATGATGTTTGTTTTTTTTGTGGTTATTGTGCTTTTTCTATTGAATACGGAGCAAAACTTAATGTACTGCAATTAGCTTACATACATATTTACACATTTACATATTTACACATATAAAAATTTGGAAGCAATTGTAAATTTTTGGGACATGTGTCTAGTGTTACCTTCTATCAATATTTCAAATTTTATAGATGACAATTTTTGTGCACATCACTTCCGGGAAGTAACTTGTAAAGAGTGGGCTTATATATCTACTAAGATGATTACTTAACAGAGGTTTATTTCTTATGTATGTAAATATCTAAATGGAGGATTTCGTTTTCTCTTACAATCAACAAGGAGACACTTTTCTTGTTCACGGTCCCACTAAACAGTTTTGAAGAGCTACACCCTTAACAGTCCCTCAAATTGCGTAGCCATGAGATACGGCGCCATCCTTTACTTCTTATTTTATTGATTTTCCCCTGGATGATAAGTTTGACGATTTTTAGATATTGGTCCTCCCACAATGTGACCAAGATATTATAGCTTTCTTATTTTGGTGCTTTAAAGCAGTACCGGCCTTTAGGGGGAACGGAAGTCGTGTAATGCAGAAAGTAATCATGACAGAACGCCTGGCCCCATCTCACATGGTATTGGAAACGCTTCACCTTCAAAATTAGCATGTATTAGAAAAAAATAGCCCTTAAGAGAATATATTTGCAATTTTGTTTTTATTTATTCTCGCTTTGTTGTTATTAATGTACTTTATTTCAACATCCTGCTGAGATATTTATTTTTTTTTACTTTTCGTACTACGTAAGTGGATTTAGATAAAAACAAACGATTTTCTTTTAATATTTGCCAATAAACTATAAATTGCAACTAAATTCATTTTAATTAGAGTTTCCATTAAACCTGTATTTTCATTGGAAACAAAAGTTCATACAATGAGGAATGGGTTGAATGAAATAAATTTATATTTTTCAAATAATTTTATTTAACTTTTTGAATTTGTAGTTTATTTTTCTCTTAAATATGTATCATCATTAATAAGGTTAATCATTTAAGGTTAGTGTGTACTTGTCTTGATTTTAATATTAAATGTTTGAATTATCATTTAACTAGATAATGAATATTTTTGTATGTTCACAAATTGTCTTGTAGGTACTATGATAAATCAATTATTATAGTCAATTTATTGTAACTAAATGCATTTCTTTCTTCTGTGAAATCAACATATCTGAAAATATTTCCTGTTTTATATTGTAAAACTATAGTGTATTAATTACTATGAGTACCTAGGTACACACATAATTATTCTACAAAATACACGGATTTCATTTATGTGTTTTAGTCAATATGAAATATGCTTCACAATTTGATGTATTGCCGTGTAGCATTAAATGAATAAAATGAAAAATATTTTGTGTTAATAGATTCGATGGATTGTATTAATATTTATTTAAAAAATAAAAAAAAATAAAACTGATGCAACTTTTATTTACCGTTTTACACATTCACATTTGAAAATAAAATAAAAAATAGTGCTCCATGCATTTCAAAGAAAATAAATGATATTGATATGTTTGACAAAAGTTTTAGGCTAAAATCTCAATTGTTTAAATTCAGAACGCAAACAGCCGTGCTAGAGGTCGGTCGTGTTTTTGCATGCATTTTTTTAAAGAATGTTTATTGAATTTTAAGTTTTTTTAGAATAAATATTAAAAAAATAAATACCTTTTTTAACTCATTACCTTTCTATAACTCTTTTCTTTTTGAACCCATATATTTATGTCAAAAAAAAAAACTTTATTTTTCAACACAAAAACGGTATTTTAAGAAAAAAAATTCAATTACGTCTAATGTTACCCGGGTGTAAAGAAAATTAAGTTGCGATTTATCATGTATTGGACCTTAATAAGACAACAAGCATGTGCAATGCAATGACAAAAAGCTAAAAAAATATGCTGCCATAAATTACAACTTTTTATTATAACCAATAATAACAGCAACAAAAAATTATCATGTTCATACCGTAATGTAGTGTACATTACCAAAAATAAGTTTTCTCTTTTAGAATATATCGAACACCGTATTCAAACAGAACAATCGGAGTGTAACAAAATATATGCAGCGTTTATAAAACGTAGCACTATTTTACAATAGTAGTGTTCGATCATACAAAAAAAATGTGTGTAGTATACCTCCACATACAACGTAGTATTATATTGTAGCACTACATACTGTGAGGACCATCCCTATCGGAAGAAGTCCAAATGTCAAGTGTCAAGTCAACTGTCATTAGTACCGGTTTAATCGCGATAATAATAACAAAAAATTGTTAATACGTACGAATACAATAAATGTGAACAACACACTAACCTTCAACCGATTTTTTTTTTAAATATTACATTTATTTATTTCATCGTTAAGTTTCCGAGCCTTAATGATAATAATCTGAATACAAGTGTTATTTTGCGAATATTGGGTTGTTTTGGTGTAAATAATACCAATAACATTCCTTTAACAGGATGAGTTACTTAAAAACCCTTGTTACTACGTAAGTTTCTCATTATTACACCACTTATAATCTGTTTTTATTAGTTTACTTTATAATAATAAAAAGAATGTTGTATTCGGTTTTTTTTTCAGCTATCCATCTTTGAGTTATGTTTATAATACCAGCAGACATCCCAAACATCTTCAAATACTTTCTTCGAGGCATTTTCATTTAACTCATGTTAACAAAAATGAAAACCACCAACGAGTGGAACAGTCAAAAACTAACTCACTCTGGTTTTATGGAATATTTTATGGAATATTTTTTATAAAAAAAAATTCTGGGAAAGCTTCTAAATTAACAATTTCATCACTTTTTATGGACAACATATTGTTACCCATGTTTCAAGAGCATGAAGCTTTTTTCTTCTGGTGAATTAATAACAAAGAAGAAGAATAATTAACACATTATTGTCATGCGGTCTTTTCATCAACCCTGACTCTAATTATACTTAGACACTCTGCCGCCCGACCCTCAGTATACTTATCACAAGTAACTACAAACCCAATTCCGATCTGTAGAATGCTTTTCGGCGTCTCTCACGTTTTACCAAAAGTGAGCAAATAGAATGCTTTTAAGCGTCTCTCGCTCTCTACCAACAGTATGTAAAAGACGCTTTTAAGCGTTTTCTGCAAACAATGTATTATACAAATCAACATATTTTCAATACAAGGTGATATTGGGTGGTATGTTTAAATGAGAAACAAGATATTGCACAAAGTAGAACTGTTCTTACCAGCGAAAAAGTTATGTATCCTTTTAGTATTGGGTTCAATATTAACTATTTATCAACATTTAAAAATATTTAAAAAATTATATTACACAATAAAAAAACTACATCATTAATATTAAAGTTTGTTTTAAAATGTATGTATTGGATATATATATACAGGGAGGCGGGGATATGGGTAACATACAAGAATGGCGTATATGATATTACCGAATTTGCGGCAACACATCCCGGAGGAAATCAAATTCTTGAAGCTGCTGGAGGACCTGTAGATCCATTCTGGGACCTTTACCAACAGCATGATACTCCTGAAGTTATGGAGTTCTTAGAGACCCTTAGAATAGGTAATTTTTATTATTACATATGTATTAGAAATACTATATATTTGTCTAGGAACCACATGGTGGTGTTAAAGATCTTTTTTTCATTTAATAAATAATGTATGAATATAATACTTCGTATCATGATTTCTTAAAATGAAATAAAAGTATTAAACTTGTTCAAATGTGTTTGGTTCCTTAAGCAGAAAAAGAGTTAGTTGACCGAAGCTTGTTGGCTCTTTTATTATGTCTTATGACTTGGTAATTTGCTAGTTAATGATTACCTATTTCAGTTCTAATTTTTTCTTCTTTAATTTTCACGTTTTCGTATTTCTTTATAGGAAATTATAAGGATGCTCATGTTGGTGAGAAGAGTGATGATCTATGGGCCAATGAACCTAAAAGAGATCCTAACCTAATAATGAGATCTGAAAGACCGTGTAATGCAGAAACACCAAAATCTCTTCTTGGAAAATCATTTATTACTCCTAAGTATGATGTTTTTACTCTTTATGAGACAGTCGCATATTCATTATAGAATAAATTTTCTGACAATGTCAGCTGTAACTGGTATTAACATATAAATAATGTACAATACGGCAACAGAAAGTAGTTCAACATCAATTTATAATAGAATATACATGTACTGTGTTAACGTAAAATCTTAATAACCTTGTTATACACCACCTTGATCAAAAAGTTCCCGAATGTGTTCATAAAATTGAAAATACAAGTTTATTCATCAAAATCAATATTGTCCCCTTCAAAATACTCCCCGCCGACTTCAACGCACTTATGCCAGCGCTTGATCAATCCTCGAAACATTTTTTATAATCAGTTTTTGGTATGGCCATCAGAGCCATCTTCGATTTTTCCATGATGCTGTAACGCGTTCTGGGAGCGGTTTCTTGAGTCGACCGAATAGGAAAAAGTCGCAGGGAGCCAAATCAGATGAATTCGGTGGTTGTTGGATGGTAATCGATCCGTTTTTATCCAAATGGTCACGGATAAGGATGGCTTTGTGCGACGGTGCGTTATCGCGGTGCATGATCCACGAGTTGTTTGCCCACAAATCTGGTCTTTTTGGCGAATTGCTTCATCCAAACGTCTTTAGCGGATCCAAAAGCGATGCCTAACTCCTCTGCCATCTCTCTAACTGTCAGTTTGCGGCTTACGGTCATTCAATCTTTGATTTTGATAATTTTTTTCTTGGTTTTCGATGTCGAAGGCCTGGCGTTGCGTTCATCATCGTTGACGGACTCATGGCCACTTCTAAAACGTTCGTTTTCTCCAGAGTATCTTTATCGAAACACTGTTCTAGCATTTCAATGTCGTCATACCACTAAAACCGCAAAATTTAATACAAACTAGTTGTAGCAAATCCCGTTCCAATTTCAAAAATTTAAAAAAACGAAAACACGCACAGTCGCAGATGTACTCAATACGGCGTCACTTTTACAAGTGTCAAGCTATTAAGCTGAAAATTTCATAGAATATCAATGACAGATATAACAACCTAAGAAAAAAAGAAAACCCAAATCGGATGACTGGGAACGCCACACTTTGGTGATTCCAGGAACTTTTTGATCAAGGTAGTATTTTGTATATTAAAAGCATTGTTAACTTTGTGGTATGGTAATACAACACTCTCCTTATCATTCATCGTGATGAATGATAAGAACAGCGTTAACCTTGTTATAATTCATGTATATTTTTTTATAATATGCTGTGATTACAAAAATATCTTATATTACTTTGCAATAATAACAGTTATCTGCTTTTAAAAATCTCATTATTGTTCCTCATATCAATATACCTGTATATCAGGTAATAACTATCAAATATCTAAATATCACCAGAATTCTGTAACGATATCAGGCTTATTGGTTAATATTATCAATCTAATGCTTTTACTTTTTTGTAATATGTTTATATTTTACAATTTAACAATTTTTTTTTGACAATTTGAGAGGAATAACTATTTTATAAATCTTTCAGCCACTTGTTTTATGTGAGACACCACCTGCCAGTTCCTGAAATTGATATGAGTACATATGCAGTTGAAGTCAAGAGTGACAACCCAAGTGGGAAAGTTATCAAACTAACCCTCGATGATATAAAGAAGTTCCCCAAACACACTGTGACATCAGCTCTCATGTGTGCTGGAAATAGAAGGTCTCAGATGAATGAGGTCATTATTTTCATGAACCGAATAATTAATATATATAATCTTATCAAATTATTCCGACACTTTCCGATAGTTCATGCAGCTTCCTCTCTTATCACATCGCATCATGCTGAACTGTGCTCGTTTGCAATCATCATGGCAATTTTCAATTTTCAGCCGCTCTAGAAATTGACTCATATAGGATTTTATTTATTCTTCTTTTGCTGCATTTATCTTCCACTTTGCCTTGTAATATAGTATGTATTATTTCATATTTCTCTTCCTTCATAAAATGACCAAAGTAGTATAGCTTTCTTTTCCTTACAGTATCCGATATATTAGTTTATATGTTTTTTTTTACATGAACAAAAAACAATATTTTTATGAAAAATCCCAGTGTATAAAAAGATTGTACCAAAAATCCATGTTTTCTTTCCAGTATAAAACCACAAAAGGACTAAATTGGGGACCCGGGGCAGTGGGTAATGCTGTATGGGCTGGAGCACGACTCAAAGATGTTTTAGAGGCTGCTGGAGTAACCCCGGATGAGTCTAAACATGTTCAGGTACTGGATGATGCTTTTTTTTAGAAACCCACAAACTCTCTATTTTAGAGGTTTTTCTTTTTAACTATACAACTTACTTTCTCTGATCTCTGACCTATTATTATTATTATATAGAACACATATGTACATATTTAATGCTACACAGTGTACATATTTGGTAAGTCTTCATTAAATCCTCTACCAGAGAGGGAGATCTTTAAGGCAGCTATTCTTGTTTATCAATTATCACTGTTACTGTGTATGTGAGCACCGCCAAAGAGGCTTTAATCCTCAAATTTGGTGTGCAGAGGGCAAAATTGCAAATAATGTATTCTGACCCAATGATTAGTTAGATGTTAACCTTGACTAAACTGTGAAGAATTTACCCGTTGTTAATTTTATTAAGGATAAAGATAAAGTTTTATGAAGCTGATGGTTAAAGCATTTCATTTGGTTTATTTTATAGTTTATTGGTGCCGATCTTGATGCAACTGGAAAAGCTTACGGATCTTCAATTCCTTTAACAACAGCTATGGGAGAGCGAAATGATGTCATTTTAGCCTATGAGATGAATGGAAAACCAATTCCGAAAGACCACGGATTTCCTGTGAGGGCTTTCATCCCTGGAACTGTTGGTGCTCGATGTGTCAAATGGTTAAGTAAGTAAATGTATATCTATCTGCATACAACCATGTACATATCCATAAAATTTTTGTTATGAATTTTAAAAGAATTTAAAAATATATCCTAACTATGAAAATGTAGTACATATATCATTGTTATATGTACATAAATAACGTTACAGAGCATATCTAACGCTATACTGTCCGATAAAACCCTTTAAGGGTCCTGCGAAAACTATTTGTCAAATGCTGGTCACACCACGTACGTGCCGTACGCCGAAATTCATTATACCAGTGACACTATCCAATATCATATGACAATATCCTCAAAATTTTGTGAAAATTGAGGTACAGGATTGAGAACTCAATAGAAATGAATAGAGATTAGTAAAATTGACAGTTTATGATCTCCCGAAAACCTTGCAAAAATCACCGACAAGCAAAATGATCTGAACTAGTCTTACTGGCGCCAAACAAAAGAATCCAGATTAAACGTCCGGAACAGTATAGTCTTAATATTGAAAACTATCACACTACATACTACCTTTATGAATAATTTTAATATCTAGAATATATACTTTTTTTCTTAATCTTTCAACATCTGAAGAGATCATAAAAATCTGTGTATTATTGTTTTTTTTTACTTATATTAACAATGGTTTAATTTATTTTATTAGAGGGTGTAACAGTTAGCAGTGAAGAAAGTCCATCTCACTGGCAACAAATGGATTACAAAGGCTTCAACCCGAGTGTAGATCCAGATGCAAAAGCTTACGAAAACTCTACATCTATACAGTATCTTCCCGTTACTTCTGCTATTCTTTATCCAGAAGATGGTGCAGTAACCAAAGCTGAAAATGGTTTCGTTGAGGTGAAAGGTGAGGAAATAATCTAATTGTGTTATAAAAAGGAGAAGAAATTTATTCATAAAATAATTAACTTCAACAACGAAAATAGGAGCACATACTCCAGTGATACTGCACAAAATAATTTGATCATCTGAATTCAGCTATTACCTATACCTTAACATTATTGAAGTTTTCCAAATCAATATATTTTTTTGTTCTTTATTTTAAATTCTTTTGCATTAAACAATATAATATAAATAAACACAAGTAAAAAAAATAAAAAAATAAATATATATATATATATATATATATATATATATATATATATATATATATATATATATATATATATATATATATATATATATATATATATATATATATATATATATATATATATATATATATATATATATATATATATATATATATATATATATATATATATATATATATATATAATATAGTACAAAAGAAGATCCCACAAAGGCATGGTTTGTGTATGGGTATACATTTTATATATCCAAATATATTTTATATTTACCAAAATTCGTTTTTAAATCGAGCCTGCGATATGTGCAATGTAATGCTTAATGAAATAGACATAAATAATGTTTCTTTTAATTCGTTTAAGAGAAATATTGTTGATGTCTATTTGACTAGTTGATAAAGAAAATTTTTATTATTTGATAAAACATATAATGTAAGTTTTACTTTTATATGCATGACAGTATATTTTTCTTTTTAGATTACTCAAGTGAAAACCTCTAATTGGAATGTTATTTTTTAATTTTATTATACTTATTATGTTATTTTTGTTAAATATTCTGTTGGTTTTCCAATAAATAAATAAATACACATAGCTTATTTCTTTGTTGAATAGTCATTGAATGTCAAACATTTGTTTTTCTGCAGGATACGCTTGGGCTGGCGGTGGCCAAAAGATTGTTCGGGTGGATCTCACAGGAGATCAGGGAAAGACCTGGATGAGCGGGAATATAGTAGACCAGGACAAAATGCCAGCTGGAAGGCATTGGGCGTGGACTCTGTGGTCAGCTAAAATTCCTGTTAAAAAGGGACAGAATGAAGTACGTTATATCTATTTATTTCTTAACACAAGCCAATTTGGTAGTTTGCTTTTTCATTGCCATAATATGTAAACACGTCTTACATTTTCCTACTTCAACGCTGGCCATTTAAAATTTCCATGTTTACATATCTTTCAAAGAGATATTGATTTAGCAAATTTGCAAAACAAAACAATTTTGATAAGAAGAAAGAATTCAAACTTCGTTCACTGTAAAGTCAACAAGTATAGATGTCTCTTTGAAAAATGGACAACAATTTATAATATATGTTACATGACAATTATTTCTGAAAAACATTAGGTGTCACTGCCAATTAGGCACCTACCAGCAGTTTAAAGGATTATAATGAGATCTTATTTGTCCGCCTCCGTAGTGTAGTGGTCAGCACGGTCGGCTACCATTCTGAAGGTCCCGGGTTCGATTCCCAGGGGGGGTCAAATAAATATAAGTGATTTTTTTTCACTCTAATATTTATTCAACATTACCCTGGACTGGTTCCTGAAGCGGAGGGCTGATCACCTTTCCTTCGTGTGTTAACGATCAAGAAAACACTGTGTTTATATAATGCAGTGCCCTATGCACCATTGGGGTGCGGATAAGGGTTTGAATTGAATTGAAAACTTATTTGTTTGTTTGACAAACATTGTGAGTGTTACTATAGTACTTACTTTAGGATAAAATAGTAAATTTAAAAAAAAGTTAAACGAAAACACTGAATCTATTTTTGTTATGTACCGTCCAATAAATTATTTGTTCACTCATTTTAATAATTGAAATTATTTTTCCAGGTGGAGGTGTGGGTGAAAGCTATTGACTCCAATTATAATAATCAACCCGATAGTGTTGCAAACATTTGGAATGTTAGGGGCGTACTCAATAACTCCTTTGATAAAATAAAAATTAAATTGAAGCATTAGGTTTAAGGATTGCTACCTCATTTTATATTTTAAATTTGTAATAGTTTTATTTTATTATAATATAGTTTGTAAATAAAATATTTTTGTGGCGGATTTTGTCATTACATATTAAGTATTCCATTTTTTAAAATACAAAGTTTTGCCTTATATACCTACAGTGGAACCTCTCATAACGAGTTTAATTTGTTCTAGCATCTTACTGGCTAAGCGAAACACTCATTAAGTGAAACATTTTTTCCCATACAAATCAATGTAAAATACGATTATGCGTTCTAGGCTGAAAGAAAACTCAATTTTTATACTAATTTTTTTAACGTTTATTCAAATAAAATTACTTATAAATTGTTAAGGAGTGTAGAAACTTGAAACTTGCAAAAAAAACGTTAGTAAAAATATGAATTTATGACAAATAATAAATCCCTTTTAACTAGAAAACTGTTTTAAGACATTTGTTTTTGCCGACATTTCAAAATTTGACAAAAATGTGTCACAGTATTATCATTGAATAAATTTGTTGCATGAATAGCTACCTCCTTATAAGGGTGATGCTTCTTAATGTACGATGCAACAGTTTCCCATGCTTCCAGCATTTCTCTTATTGTGCTAGAAGATTGTTGCTCTGCTACTTCTTCCTCCTCCATTAACAAACTCTTCTCCATAATTTCTTGATGCAACTCCATAAGCTCTTCAGAGGTAAGATCTTGGTTGTACTTTTGGGGTGGTGGTGAAGAAAGACGATGGTCGTATTGAATATGTATCTATTGGTCGAAAGAGGCTACACGAGGCGGTGCAGTGTAGCGATGACGTGGCTGCGTCGTAGGGGTGTTGTAGCGGCGTAGATGGACTGTCAGGCTGACCGGAGTATCTTCGTGATGTTGACGAGGGTGCTGGACTGGAGATCGTAGCGAGGTCTTGATGCGGTGGTCTCGTGACGGCGTCGGTGTTACTTGGCGGGTTCCCGGCGGAGGAATGAGATGTGGAACTTCGTAGTCGCGCTCCCGGTGGAGGAATGAGATAGCGAGGCACGGGCTGTACCCCTTTTATATCGTTTGGGAACTCTTTGTTCCTTTGTCTCGGTTGAGGATCAAAGTCCGTTGACATGTTAGTCAAAACAAATCCAAGTAGCCTTTCACTGGACGTGTGCACTTCTTTTGTTCCCGGTCACTGCCTCCTTTGTTCTACATAGTTGCAGTTTTTGGATTCTGAGAATTTACTGTTGTTAGCGGTTAGGGTGAGTGACTTGACCGCTACATACTCTTTCACAAGCTCTTCAATATCGTTATCCATCTCGAGTACCATGATATTGCAGAGGTGAGGATCCTCCTGGTAAACCTCCTTCCCAAGCCGCGAAAGTCCCGGTTCACAAGTCAATGTTGTGAAAAAGGGACTTACCCTGCCTCTTTTACTCGTTATGCGAAACATCGCTTGTTAAGAGAGCAACTTTATCACTTTTTTTGCTTGTTATGAGAGGTTCCACTGTATTTACATTATTTTGGACATCTCAACATAGATGATTAAGAATATGCAAGTCTGGGCATTTACAGGGCTTACAACCATCATAGGCTGGTTTAAGTGATCACTTTACACACATGTAACATTCACCAATTCTACTCATGATTGACAACCATACTACTCAAATCCTTGAAACTTCTATATTTATTGATAAAACTTAAAACACAGTATGCGAGAGTTCACTAGAGACATCTATTTTGGGATGAAGAAAGCTTTTATTAAGCAGAAACTCTTTTATTTGTATGTAAGGTCCGAATCCTGGAGGATAGTAGCTAGTAGGGTTAGTTTTATTTGTTTTATTTTCAGTTTTTTCACATATATAATACACCTTTACACATCTATACAATAGTTTACATATGAATTTAATTTATTATTAGATTAAAACCAATATTTTTAGCTTTTCCACTTTTTTATTTGACCAGCGACCGGGTTTCGTCGTTACCGACATCATCAGACTGGTGAGAGGCTTTACAAATTTGTATGTTATATATAAAAGAAGGCAGGAGTTGATAACCATGATTTGATATAATTTTATGAGAAATTAATTTAATTTTAGTGAATTTAAGTATTGTATGATATTTTAAATATTTTTTTATAAAGGTTTTTTGTATTGAAAGCACGATTTTATATAAAGTTAAAATAGATTTGTATTTTTGTAAATGAATTTAAATTATGTAACGAGGTATCAGGAAATGCTGGTTGACGGCTCCTTCCACTAAGCTGTGGTTGTCCGGGGGGAGTCCGAAGTTCTCTGAAATGTAAATTTCCCGGCAGTCATTTCTTATCGACAAGACATTAAGGCATCTATTGTTTCTTTTCTAATGGGTAAAGTAAGGGAGAATGAATGTGTGTTACTTGATCATTTAATATGTCTTTATTATGACAATTTTTTAATCTATTTATTTCCAAAATTAGATAGGCTCGAAATTTTGGAAATAAATAGATTAAAAAATTGTCATAATAAAGACATATTAAATGATCAAGTAACACACATTCATTCTCCCTTACTTTACCCATTAGAAAAGAAACAATAGATGCCTTAATGTCTTGTCGATAAGAAATGACTGCCGGGAAATTTACATTTCAGAGAACTTCGGACTCCCCCCGGACAACCACAGCTTAGTGGAAGGAGCCGTCAACCAGCATTTCCTGATACCTCGTTACATAATTTAAATTCATTTACAAAAAATACAAATCTATTTTAACTTTATATAAAATCGTGCTTTCAATACAAAAAACCTTTATAAAAAAATATTTAAAATATCATACAATACTTAAATTCACTAAAATTAAATTAATTTCTCATAAAATTATATCAAATCATGGTTATCAACTCCTGCCTTCTTTTATATATAACATACAAATTTGTAAAGCCTCTCACCAGTCTGATGATGTCGGTAACGACGAAACCCGGTCGCTGGTCAAATAAAAAAGTGGAAAAGCTAAAAATATTGGTTTTAATCTAATAATAAATTAAAAATGCAATTCCATCACGAAGTGTCAGTGGATAATATAAATCTATATGAATTTACATACAAGTTTGTTTGTGGAAGTCAATAAAGTTAAGATATTTGTAGGTAATGGCATGTTAATACTGGAAAAATCTGGTAGGAACCTCGGGTAGCTGTCATTTAACAGGCACCCAAAGAATATATGATCCAGTCCTCCTCCTCATGACGACATTTACATATGGTGAGTATCCCGAACATGTATATTAAATAAGTGAGAACCGCAACAACAGTGGCTTATCCGCATTCTCAGGTTCAGTGCTGCAGAACAGCGTTTATTATTTAATATAATTTTGTACTTAAGTTATACATATTTATATATAAACATATATTTATTATTATTATTTTTTATTGGACACTGTCTATCCTCACTAGGTATTTGGAGATACCTGTTCTGAGGTAGGCAGGGTATGCTTATTCTTTTTATAATACAGCTTTATATATATTTTAATGATAATATAAAAGTGGTAAGACTGAAATAATATGAAATAATAATTATAAAAAGAAAGCAAATAGAGAGTTGAACTAAAAGAAAAGTAAAATCTAAAGGAGTAATATTATAAAATTAGAAAATAGGATTATATAATTATAAAACACTGATACTGACACATAGATTAATCACACACAAACTTTTATTTGCTGCTCCAGCTGGGATCTTCCAATTTTTAGGAGCCATTCTTTTGTGTGCATTTTGAATTTATTTCCAACTGAACATAATATTTCTTGTGGGAGCATATTATAAATTTTAGGGCCTATAAAATTTGAATGTCTTTGGGCAAACGAAGATCTCACACGAGGAATATTTATTTTGCCTTCAGTTTTTGATCTTGTGCTTTTAGTGTGGTTAATGACGTATGGCTCTTTGTTTTTGTGCAAGTCCTCTAAAATTGACTTAATGAAAATCTGTCTTACATTCAAAATATTTGCCCTACGAAACAAGGGTTCAGACTCACAACGGAAAGGCTTCCTGAACATAACTCTAACAATAGCTTTTTGCACTTTCACTAATGGGTCCAGTATGGAGCTTGCCGCTCCACCCCAGCCCCTGACACCATATCCTATTAAACTTTGACATAGTGCAAAATATACATTCTTTGGCTGTTTTAAGCTTAGGATATTCCTTAGAGTCTTGATGCAATATATACATTTTTTGAGTGTGGTAGTTAGTATTTCAGTATGAGCCTCCCATCTAAGTTTATCATCAATGATAATACCAAGATATCGGATCGTATTAGCATGTTCTACAGATTCACATTTACAGCTACTGTTTCTACCTATAACACATGTATGTATTCTGTATGTTGATGTTGTCTCAAACTTGCTTATAGTTATTCGGGAGAACCAGAGTTTCTCGGATATTGACGGAGATAATTTAAATAAATTTTTGCCCCTTGCCTGGGCAGAAGTAGGTGCCTATCGCAATATTCCTGCAATGCATGAAATAGTATTTTCTTTAGTTATTGTCTATGGCACATTTGCAAGTATTGTCCATAATGTTTTTTATCTATGTAGTAAGCGGTTTTGACATTTACATTCTCCGTTTCGCCATTGTTTGTCTTTATTCTTCATTAAAAAGTTACATTTATCCGTGAAAATGGATTTTTCCTCATCCTCTTCACTTCCCGCGACCGCATTAAGTGATAATCATGATTATGGAGGCCTTTCTTCAAATATTGACACATCACAAGATGGAACAAAACGCAGGAGGTGACATAAACTATAAAATAAGCTGTCTTGTAACTTTATTTCAGTTGCGTGTTTGCTAAAGCTTGAACGTATTTTCAGCTCTTCGCGCTCCATCAAACGGCGCCGCTTCGACGATGAATTAGTAGAATACAGCTTGGGCCTTCCCGGCGCATCTATGTCCAAGATGGATAGACGCGTACGCACGCAGTCCTATAGCAGTCCGTACTCGGAGATGCTGGCGGCGGGAAACATGCAGGCAGCCGTAGTGCCCCCGGCCCCTCCCATCCAGGAGCCCAGTAAAAGAAGGAGCACTGGCAAACCCCCGGGTACCAGTAGCTCCAGCAAGAGATCCAAGAAAAAAGCTCAGATGAGCCAACTTAGTACTAAAGACCTGGGTCGCTGGAAACCAACAGATGATCTGGCTCTGATTATTGGTGTTCAGCAGGTATACAACCTTTAATATTTGCATCTATTGCGTTTCGATTAAAACTTTGCAGAAGTTAGAACGTTTTAGCCTTTGATGCTAATTAAACAAAGATTATAGGAAAAATAACAAATTTTAGGACTATGTAATTCAGTATATTTCTCATTTGCTCAAATGTGGCAATTTTGGTTGTTAACAAATCCACTGAGGTGAAACTGTGCCTCATCAAAATCATGAAATGCATTCTGATTTGAACGCCCATTTTTATAAAACGCTTCAAATATATTAACATGCTACTCGATTATGTACCTCTCCATGGTTGAATTTTTCAAAGACTCAAACAAAGAAATGTCAAATAAAGTTGGGCAAAAAACTTGACATAAGGTGTGACTCACAATTAACATTGTGCGTTGGACCACACTTTACTTTAAAACATTTTCCATCAATCATTATTGTCGATTTCACTGTGTAGTACCATCAACAGATCGTCTGTTCAAATTTAAAACACAGTAAGGGACAATTTTTTTGTAGTACGTTTTTTTTGCATTTATGGACTAAGTAGACTCTACTTAGTCCAAAAATGCAAAAAAAACGTACTACAAAAAAAAGTCCCTTACTGTGTTTTAAATTTGGACAGCTGTGATGTCATTGGTAGAGCAAATCTTGAAGTAAACTAATTACATATAATAATTATTAAATAAATACAAGCCCCAACGGTAGAACCGTACAGTATCTGGCCGCGTATTTTATGGCCACACCGTGGGACCATACATTTAGAGAAGGCGATGCTGCACCTGCACAATAATTGAATAATTACATTTGTCATAAATGTAATTATTCATTTTATGTAGGTACAAAGCCATCAAAACTATTAAGTGTAATTAAAATCTCTGGAAAAGAAGATCCCCACACAATGAACCGATCAAGTTAACCTGTTAACCGGGCGGTCTGCTGTCCAATTACGCAACTTGTAACGGGCGCGAATACTGATTCACTCCGTGTCTTAAATTACAATGATTAAAGAAAACACTTGTTTTTTACCACTTTAGTTTTATTATAGACTACATGTTTCAGAAGTTAAACTTCCATCATTCAGGTCTGTATAATAACTGTTATTATACAGACCTGAATGATGGAAGTTTAACTTCTGAAACATGTAGTCTTTAATAAAACTCAAGTGGTAAAAAACAAGTGTTTTCTTTAATCATTGTAACATGTCTTACCACAAAGTTAATGCCGAAACAATAAATAAAGTGTCTTAAATTCATGTATGGATGACTAATACCTTTGTTGTTCGAAAAACATACATCCCGCCCGGTCCAGGGCGCAACATATATTTCAAGGACGTAATCATATGTCCTACCCGTACCCAATATCATTTACGTTTGACGTATTTATGCGTCCCGCCCGGTTAACCTTTTAAACGCGTTAACTTTGTTCCTAAGAGACGCTCGTGCGCGGCTGTATTTCGCCGTTTTTTAAATTATTACTTTTATCATGTATTTAGTTTTGAAACGATTTATTTTCCTAAACAAAAACGTTCAATGGGATTCATTGTGCCTTTTTGGTACTCTATAATACACGTTTGTCACATTATTCTTGAAATATATCGTAATATAAACAAATTAGATCGTAACATAAATAAATCAAAGCACGCATCGTGTGTCACTCTTACCCACTCGCGATGCGTAGCGTCGAGAGTGAGACAGATATAGGGCATGATTATGGCGCGGACTAATTACCGACCGCAAGAAAAATCAGGGATCTGTTGTTTTATTTATCCTTGTGATATTACAAATTATTAGTCAGATATTTCAACAGATGTCATAAGGCCGAGGATTGACGTATTATTTTATCCAAAGTTCCACACCATGAAAAAATCCCTCCAAGTTGAACTGAGGTTCGAAACTTGGAGCAAAGTGAAAACACAAACGCTTATGTCAGCCGCGTATGGGGCATGTCTTGTAAAAACACAAACGGTTATGCGAGCCGCGTGGATCCGGTTAACAGGTTAAGACAGCAGCACGCACCTCGGTGGTTGGAGCACTACGTGCAGCACAGTCAAGGGATAGCTGGAGAAGAGTCATTGCTTCGACAAGGGTTACAACCCTCAGTATAGAGGACTAAGACGGAGAAGAAGAAAAAAAAGAAAGTCTCTTTGTTTCTTACTTTATGTCCGCAGTAATACTGGTTCTCTGTTTCTGTAGACAAATGACCTGCGCATGGTGCACCGCGGCATCAAGTTCTCTTGTCGGTTTACTGTTAGCGAGATCGTGTCCCGCTGGTATGCGCTACTGTACAATGCGGAGATCAGCCGAGTTGCCGTGGCTGCCATGAGGAACCTTCACCCGGATCTGATCGCTTCCATCAGGAGTAAAGCATTATTCTCAAATGGAGAAGAAGAATTACTTGCGACCATTGCAAGCGTGAGTATAGTTTTTTCGTTTATTTCATATCATTGAGAAATTAGTCTTAATATTAATTCAATTCAATTTATTTAGAAAAATTTACATTTACATTACAAACAAAAAATTTAAAGGGTATATATTATGATAAGAATTTTGAAGTAAGCAAGAACACTCGCGTTAAAGATGTAGAAGAATCCCGCTTGGAAATACCTCTTTAGACATACGGAACAGATAATATTATTGAGCATAGCAGTAGCGATTATTTGATTACCATGCAGTGTTCCTTTAAATATAGGAAGAATGGATAAACATATCACTCTGTCTTTACACAAATACTTCATTTATTATATATCTTCATGTCTTCTGATATTTTGCACCTCTGACTCTGTGCACCCAATTACAGTTAATCCTTATTGGCATCAAAGCGTAACATTGACATAAATGAATTAAGGTTAAATTTGTATACAGCGATAAGCGAAAAAGTCTGCCACAACGTCGAAGAGAGAAAAAGGCAGTCGCTGACATTTATATTTGCCACTGCAATAAAATTTGTACATAAAGAAAATGACAAATGATATCATTTGCCAACGAGTTTCAGGCCTCGTTTTAAACATTGTTTGGAGTTATAGAAACTAAACATAAATTCATTCGGTAATACATTGTTCAACCGTTTAACCGCCTCGTGCTTAAAACAAATGTAACATGCGAAAATATGTATAATTTACAGTATGAGGTTTGGTTGTTGCGTAGGTATCGTCAAAAAATGTATTGTTTATTTGTATTTTTAACATAAAAAAAGGCATTGTATAAACCTAGCCTTAAGTTTTTAAACGATAAATATCTTTGTTTCAGAACTCCCAACCGACAATTGATAAATTTCAAGAATTATTAGAACAACATCCTTCTATATTCTATCCTACACGAACTGCAAAATCGCTTTTCAACCACTGGCAGTTGCTAAAACAATATAGTCTACTTCCAGACCAATCTGTGCAAGCTCTTCCTAGAGGTTAATATTATTTGGAAATATATTTTATTGATAATAAGATTATCGTTATTCTTTAATTGTAATTAATATGAATAATAATTGTGTGAAATAGGTGATAATGCATTGAGTTTCTCTGATGCTGAAGACATGGTAAACGATTCAGAACTTCAGGAGCCCCGGGATGAAGCCACTGAAACAGAATTAGCCATCGCAGACAGGTAATATTTAACATTTTAGTTGATACTAAACAAAAGGTTTAATAAATATGCAATAATAATTAGAGGAGATGCATGAACGTGGAAGAGGTGAAGAATGTTTGCAAAGAAAGAGTGGTGTGGCGTTCTATTCCCTCTGCCTACCCCTGCGGAGAAGCGGCGTGATGGTTACTTAGTTAGTTAGTAAATAATGAAAAATATCTTGAACCGTAATCTTGTCACAGTAATCAGATTTGTAAATTAGCTCAACAATAAGGTATGTGAAATAAGCAATATTCATTGAATTGCCAAGAAAATTAATAAATAGATTAAATTTTCATGATTTTTGTCCAAATTTATTTGCTCAATAAAAACAAAACCTGGTCAAAAATCCGATTGCAGCACTGAAACAAACCTTATTTGACTAAAATGGGTTTATGACTATTTTTTTGATGTGGAGTTCAACTAATTATAAATTGCACCCAAAAACTCCTACTAGAGCACAAAAAATTACACAAATGCAAAAGATATGATCCGAAAAGGGCAAAACTGACCGAATTTCAAAATCATAAAACAAGAAATAAATTTACTTTAAACATAAAATTTACTTACAGCATAATTTATTTGAATGAAACAAATTTATTTCCGAATAAACAAGTTTTTTTGGCCAAGAGATGGCATTGAGTCCGACTATATACGAATCCGCGATAGCGTGGGATCCGTCTTTAACCTTTCCGGGAGTACAATAATTGATATATTGTTTTGAGAAATAAAAAGACTTTGTTTTTTGATCCACTCACATTTTTACTAACAACCTGTTGCCCTCTTCAGGGTTTAATTTATGACTTAACATACATATAAAAAATAAATAAAAAAGATAACTTGTACACTGTTTCTTCTTCATATATATGTTTAGTCATAAATTAAACCCTGAAGAGGGCAACAGGTTGTTGCCGAAACTAGTTGGTTAATAAAAATGTGAGTGGATCAAAAAACAAAGTCTTTTTATTTCTCAAAATAATGTATCAATATGATCCACAAAGTAAATGCTTTCAATATTGAAAAAACAATAATTGATGTCCAACTTTCTTTGGGAAGTGGATTCTTTTTACATTTTTTTTTCATAGAATCTATGTATGTATTATGAAGATAAAAATTACGTAAAAATAATTTTGAAAAATTAAAACTCACCATCTCTAGGTTTTATTTTATGACAAGATTACGTACAAATATCCACAGATGTCATTGCTATATAAGTAACAACTGACAGACAGACTTCGACGTTCATTAACGTTGATACTCTTTTGAGGAAAATTCGCACCAACGTTCATTAACGTCCATTCCCTCGGAAAGGTTAAGGTGTTAATAGCCCTTGTATTATAAGCACAAGTGCAACTAAGTTCATCCTCTTTTAGGACAAATTTTGTTTAGATAAATGCGACACTAACAACAAACAAGACAGGTACACCACGCATGCAAGTATAGCGGATCATGGTTCGTATCTCGAATGTTTATACACAGAGGTCATAGTGGAGTTTTCTTTTTAATTATCTCCAGAGTTCTTAAAAATAAATTGATGTACTACTTCACATATATTCGGGAATAAGTGTTATAAAAATAAATATTATTTTGATGTCCAATCATGTAATCTGTTACGGATAAGTTAATGACGTTAATGTCACGATGGGTCGTATAGCTTGATAAAATTTTGATACTCTTTCACATTAAAAAGTATTATTTTGTGATAATGTGAGATGGTTTTTTAAATATTTAAATTACATAATAATTTTTTTTCAATTTTATTTTAGGTGGTCAAAGAAAGAAATACGCCTGTTGGAAAATTCGTTAGGAAGATGGCAAGTCCTTGTAGACTCTGTGGTCGGGGGTGGAGGTCCTGACTTCGACAAACAAACCTTGGCTGTTCTACGCGGTCGCCTCGTGAGATATCTCATGCGCTCCAAAGATGTAATTTTTTTTTAATATTTTATTTTTATTTATAATTTCATCTAAAATGTTATTTGAATGATTGAATGAAACGTCAAAACAAAAGATTTGTATGAAACATCCTTGTGGGGACTAAAATTTGGTAATATTTTTTTATATTATAGCAAAATTCATAATATTACAAATTTGGATTAGAGAACTTTTACTGTACTATTTGGATAGATGACAACTACCGCTTCCACTAGTGCAGTGTTTTTAGCTTTATCAAAAAACAAATTAATATTGGAACCTTTTTATTATACAGAAACATTAATTTGCTTTTATTTTTATTACTGTTAATGTCATGTTTCTTCATTCATAAGTGGTTTTCCATGTATACTACTTTTAAGTTAATTACCAACATTTGTTAGTCAATATTTGTCCAGTAATTCTATTTTTATTGGTAACTTCAATAGCTACCAGAGATCGTTTTTAAAGTTTGAGAATATAATAAAATGTATTAAAAATAAATATCAAGCCACTTATTGAACTTTTTACTGTGCAACAGATCTTTTTAGGTAAAACCTGAAGGTTTTTTTTTTCATTTGAAAGATATTTAGTATATTTAAAAAAGTAATTGAACAATACCTTTTCTTCAAAATGCAAAAACAACACTTCCTGCCCTGTAGCGGGTAAATATTAAGTCAAAAATATGCCGCTTTTGCTGGGATATAGTACATTTTCTGGGCATTCCGAAAACATGCACAAGTTAAAATTATCAATTTTTGATATATGACGTTGTTGAAAGGAGTGAGCGATATATAAAATTTTCGGACTGCATTTATATAAATATAAATATTGGTTGTTGATAGATAAGTATTGGACGAAGTACAAAGGATCACGTAGTGGATATAGATCTCAGTCTGGAAGGTCCGGCGGGCAAGATCTCGAGACGGCAAGCGGCTATCAGACTGAGAAATAGCGGAGACTTCTTCCTTGCTTCCGAAGGAAAGAGACCAATCTATGTCGACGGACGACCAATTTTACATGGCAACAAAATTAAACTGAACCACAACAGTGTCATAGAGGTGATATGATTTATTGTCAACATCATTTTATTATACTCGATACATACTAACTTATCTTTCAACTTTTATCACACATTTTATTAATAACTTGTGATATAGACTGACGACATAGAAAATAATGAATTTACTACCATTTTTATGTTTATTAAATTATAGAACATTAGTTCCTACACATTTTTGGTCTAGCACTTCTTTGGAACTAGTGATTTTATACTTAGGGTCTGAAATATGTTTTCAATACTGAGGAATGAACTTGTGTGTGAAATTATTTTTTTTTGCAGGTGTCTGGGCTGAGATTTGTGTTCCTGATCAACCAAGACCTTGTGAATGCCATAAGACAGGAATGTGTGAAAATATATAGCGCTACACCTTAGAAAAGACAATTAAAACACCTTAATAATATCAATCAGAACACTTTATTTGGTCAACCTTTATGCTATATAATAACAAACCATTTAATTTTTGTAGTTTCTGTTTGCAGTCAGCAAGAAATAAATCCTCTTTATAAATATTACCTTTTTATTCACTGAAAATAAACATGTTGAAAGGTAACTGATTGCACTTGTAAATAGTACATATGGGTAACCATCATATATACATATATTATAGTATAGTTCTATTTTAAAATAAATTCTTAAAATACCCAATAACACGCAAAACTTTATTATGATACCTCTCTTAAAAATAAACGGACATTCAAAAAACTTAATTCTTTTTTTCAACCACCACCTTGTACAATAGGTACTATATAAATATATATATATATATAAAACTTATATAAAACAAAACTGTTAACAACCAGTGTTTAAAAGTTTTTATTTTAAATCACATTCAAAGGCAAACTGTTTTTTTTTATCACTCAGATTGATTGTATAAACACCCTGAATTAATGGCACACAAAATATATTGTTTTAAATTGCTATCATTGATCCAGAGATGGCCAAAGTTAAAGGCACTCAATTTAAAACTGTGCAGAAAAAAAAATACTGGAGAAAAAAAAAACACAAACATTTAGGTTTGTATCAAATGGTGCAATGATACCCAATAAAAACACGAGATAAAGGCACTCAAGTATGATAGTAGACTCGCATAACAATATTATATGTAATATCTAAGTGTTGTAAACAGGCACTTAACACGACACAGCATAATAATTTACTCAAGAAATGTAATGAAATGTTACAAATTTGTATGCAACTCTGTATCCTACAATAATAGGACTGGTTACCTTACATTTTTAGAGTAAAAAGCAACATAAATTTTGAGAAATTGTTTTTCAATAAATAACAACGTTAGAAACAGCATCAAGTGTAGCCAACATATCGGTTGGGACCATTTTTGTATTGGACAACGCGTATTGCATGTTTTTGTCGATCATTTTTATAAAATTGTTTCCGGAATTTAAAACCCTTTCCAAAAAAAAATTGCAATAGCAAACATTATGTTAGAATTAATATTGCCATTTTTAAATGACATTTTATAAAGATTAAATTCTCAGTTAATATTAGTACATTCTAAATTAGAAAGTAATACAATTTAATTCATTTTTAATTAACAAGTAAATAATATAACAACAAAAAATTACTAGCCAGTCCGTCATAGTACAATTCCTTCAAGGTCACACCCTATATAAATGACTTATGCTATGCAATAAGAGGTAAAACCTGAAAATACAAGTCGACCACATCCACTTTTGTAAAAACACAACTTACGTAATACAATGTTTGACCTTGTTAGAAAAAAATGTCTAAATTAAATTTTATATAGTTTTATTTATGTAAAATAGCAATAAGCACACCATTTGTTGCTTCTTTATTTCAGAGTATAAATAGACCAAACGGGAAAAACACTCAATATCCAGTAGTGGACATGGTCTCCTTGATTTAAAATTTTTCACATATCGCTCACTCCTTTCAAGAACGTCATAAATCAAAATTCGTCAATTTTCAGTTGTGCATGTTTTCGGAATGCCCAGAAAATGTACTTTATCCCAGCAAAAGTGGCATATTTTTAACTTAATATTTACTCGCTACAGGGCAGAAAGTGTTGTTTTTGCATTTTGAAGAAAAGGTTTTGTTTAATTATTTTTTTAAATAAACTAAATATTTTTCAAATGGAGAAAAAACCTTCAGGTCTTACCTAAAAAGATTTGTTGCACAGTAAAAAGTTCAAGAAGTGGCTTGATATTTATTTTTTATACATTGTATTATATTTTTAAACTTAAAAAACGTTCTCCTGAGAAATCAAGTTTTTTGATTTATGACGTTCTTGAAAGGAGTGAGCGATATGTATATTTTTATGGAAAGATATTAGATTATAGATATGCATACCGAGTTAACATTTGTACTTATAGACTTTGGTTTTAACATAAACACGACATTAATTACAATTTCTCACGGGACCACACTAACTTTTCAAGTTTATTTTATTTTTTCACACTCGTGCTGTCTTGATATGGTATCCCAATATTATAAATCCTTACATGTGTGTACAGAAGACTCTCGATTTACCAGGATGGATGGATGGTTAACTTAATCCAGCAAAAAATAATTTTATGCAAAATCTCATAAATACCTACTGGTACATTTATGTATAAAAAAAACCTCAATACAATGAGCGGTAAGAGGCACATCCTGGTAAATCAATTGCCTACTTTATATTTTGAGTACAACTCATAAATAACAAATTAAGTATGTACAACACATTTAAATAACTATGAAATCAATAACAAAACAATAGGTAACATTTTATAAATAATATTTTTACAAATTGGGTAGGTTTTTTTTTTAAATAATTGTATATTGAAAAATTATGATTTAGAAGGATATTTGAATACCCCTTTCTTCTGCCTTGAAATGGAACCAAAACAGTTTTTTTATAACCTTACAACCTATTTTTACCTATAAGGTACTATAAATATTTTAATGCCCTTCAACTCACTTCTAAAATTATCACACAAAAAACGTAACTTTAACAATAATTATGTAATAATAAAATGTAAAACATTTACAAAAAGCAGTATTTTATACTGGTAACAAATTTATTTAAAAATAATAACTTAAATAGTAACTTATTAAAAAAATTCATTCAACACAGAATAACATTTATGTAGAAATATAATATGTATAAAGAAAAACATTTTAACTATAAATATTTTAGAAAGGGTAAACTCTGCATATCTATAGATATGATAAATAGAAAGCTAAGTAACCCTACTTATCTTATATACGTTCTTTAGAAACATATCAGTATTGCAATTATAATGATCTAAAAATATTATTTTCATGTTCTGAATGAAGCAAAAGACATCAGCATTCTTTGAAAAAACCATCAAAAGTGGGCAGTGGAATTCAAACCTTAAGTGACTAGAAATGGTTTAAATCTATAAAAAAATATTTTACTTAGGAATCTGTGTATCTGATAAATACATATTGCTTTATTGCTATATATTTTTTTCATCTTTTAAACACTTAAATAATTTATTTTCATTTATGTAGGGAATGTTACTTTGGAATAGGTGGGAGTAATTAAGCCTAAATTTGCACCAACCCTTATTTCAATAATTGCTTTTAAATCAAGGAAAGCGGACAATGCACACAGGATGGTAAACAACTAAATATCAACACCCTTGCTGCTGCACGGCCATCTGTCCACCGTTTATGCGATACACTTTACACTTTGGATAAATTTATCACTTCTCAAGATGGTCCATCACCATTTATTATTTAGTGTTATAAAACGTATTGGTCTAAAACTTGACTAGTGCGTATTTTGAGAAGTTGATATTTAGAACCAACATCTTTCTTCTTTTGGAATGATTTACTATCATCAGCCGACATCGAGTTTTTATTCAACAACGATTGGTCTACGTACGCTGCCCTCCAATTTTTAGATTTGATCATTTTTTCAATGTATATATTCCTTTGCAATGTTACCCACGGCTGCCACTTGTTCCCGGTCAAGTCGGGAGTGTGCGAGCGCTTTATCGGTGCACTCATGTAGTGAGACCCCGTTTCATTTTTCTTAATAATCATCTTTGGTATAATGGGGTTGGGGTTGAAAAATTTTTTAAATTTCTTCTTGGATCGATAAATATTAGTCTCATCGATCTGTTTCAGGGCATCTTCAAAATTTTTCTTAGGTTTACTTTTTGGTAACTTATTTATTTTATATGTAGAATGTTGCTGTACAGTTACTGTGTTACTCTTAGATCGTTGTTTACTCCGCGAACTCTTCTTGTTACCTGACAACGACATTAGTATGCTTTCAGGAAGTGGTAACTTACATTTTAAGTTATGTTGATAGGCATCATCAGGTGGAATATATTTTTTGGCTGCTTTGGTTATTAACTTCCCTTCAGAGAAGTGATTAACTTTACTGCCCAAAATATCCTCACTGAAGTTAGCAACAAATTTCTCGGTCAACTTTTCATCAATAATATTTTCTTCACGCTTATTTTTTTTACTCAACCTATAATTTCGCTCAGAGTCTTGAATATAACAAGAATTTCTCCTCTTATTATTTGTACTAGTCGTGGGATGGTCTCTTTCCTTAGTGCAGCAATCTACATCTGACTTAATATCAGTGGATGTTTTGACAGGTAACCGTGATACGATAGATGATTCTCCATATTTTTTATTTGCAATTGGTGCAAAATCTCGAGCATAGGATTTTTTATCACAATCCGATGATACTTTTACCAAATTGTTAAAATTTTCTTCAGATATGCCATTTTTTTTAGAAACATGGTATTTTTTAACAGTATTTTTATGTAATTTCAATTCATATTTTCTTTTAAGAATAAATTCTTCATTATCATCTGAAAATTCTTTCTCCTTGGTTTTTACATCCTGAACTGCTGATATTTCTATATCATCGAGTAACAAATTGTCTTGAGCAGATTTTTTAACAGGCGGATTCAAATCACATATTAAATCATCTTTTTTATATTTCATACAAGAAGTTGTTTGTATTTTTGCAGCTTCTTCAAATATTTTATCAGGGAAATATTCTATATCTTCACCAGACATTTCACAAGGCACTGATGGCAACGCTTCAATAACTTCAATTGTGTCACAATTCTTCAAAACATCATTGCTGTTGGACTCCTTACTTACATCTTGTATATCGTGTGTGGAATAAGGCACAGAATCATTGTCTTCATTATCTGAAGAGTGTGGTCCCCAAGTAGTTCCTGGAGAAACAGTTTCAACTTCATCTTCACACTGGAATATGGTATCTTCCGATACCACTGTCTCTACACAAGCAATATCTTCTATCCAGCACCCTCCTAATTCTACGGTATTTCCTTCTATCTTGAACTCTTCTGATATATTGTTTGTATTGTCAAGGGCATCTCTACTATTTTCCATTGTACATTCATCGTAGTTACTCGGAATAGAGATATTTAACAAATTGTCAACATCAATGTCATCAGTCTTTGAAATTTCTATTAAATCTTCGCAATGGGAAGTTATAGGTGATTGCAATTCATAAACTATGATATTTCCATTCGTCTCAAACTCTCCTAAAACTTCATCTTCCGGTTGTATCTCAAGTTCAACTGACTCCACCTCTAAAATGTTTTCAACATCACATAGACTCTCATCTTTGCAAGTCTCTAAAAATGATACTTCTATCATTGAATATGTATCATCTCTAGAGTCAATAGGTTCACTTTGTTCACAAGTAAGAGTTGTTTTTTCTTCGCGGGAAGGTTCTATTGTGTTGCGTTGAAATTTTTCACAATTATTATTTGTTTCACAATTGATATCATTCACAATAGTCGGTACATCTGAAAGAGATTGTGATCCGATAACATCATCGGAACAAATTAAATTAGCCTGATCAACTACATCACATATTTTCTCTCCATTTTCAATATTATCAAGCTCTACGGACTTCTCTAATAAGTTATGTTCATTTTTTGAAGATTCTGTGTAGGTTGAAGCTAAAAGTTTTGTTTCAATTTTGGTGATTTCGTTTGAATGAGTCTCATTATATATAAATTCATTATTTTCTGCTGTAATTTCACTATCAACATTAAAACTACAGCTCTCAATTCCTGTCACTTCTATTGGTACACATTCTAAACTGCTCATTTTGGAATTACCAATAATATTAAAAGGTGATGTATATTTTTCAACTGTTTCTAATTTATTAAAAACATCTTCCTTATGACACTTGTCTTCTTTGTCAATTTTAGGTATATTATATAACACCAAGTTCACACTTTCATTATCATCTTCATCACCAAATTTTGAAGGTGAATCGTGTTCAAAGCTTAATTTATCATCCAACTTTTCAATATTTATCTCTTCATTTTCATATATTTTTTCTTCTGAAACACATTGGGTGGTGACCTCATTTTCACTTACAGTAATGGCTGGTATTTGAGTTTTTATTTTATATGTTTCTTGATAACATTCTAAATTGTGGGTTGAGTTTGTACTGATTTCGGGATTGTTATTTGGTAAACTGGTTTCAACATCTGTAATCTTTTTAGAATTCTGGACAAAATCGACTGGTTTATTTTCATTTTTTATAATTTCAACTTTTTCAATCAATTCAGTTTTCATTTCAATGATTTCCATCGGAATGGGAAGGCAATCAATTGGTAAATTGGTTTTAATTTCATCGGAATGTTTTATAGTACAATTTGGCAAACTTTCATTTATGATGATTTCTCTCTCTAAGTTTCCATCATTTTTTGGAATGGATTTACTATGGTTTTTATCTTTTTCCTTTGGTGAAGTTTCATGTGTGATGATTTCAGATTTGTGAATTTCGTTTATTTTCTCCGAACTTTGAACGCTATCAATTGAAATTTCATTTATAACTGCACATATTTCAATTGTTTTAACTTCCTGTTCTCGGGAACATTTCACATTTTCATTTGATGAATGTTCATTTTCAATAATATTGTATTTTTCAACTGATGAATCAGCTAATGTATCAGCTTTATTTTTTCCATCAGAGCATTTTGGTTTATCATGATATGTCGCATTTGTTATTCTACTTTTGGGAATCAATAAACCAGATTTAAATTCATCCTGCCGCTCGGAATCCCTAAGATTATAAATATAACGATCACAAACTTCATATGGTGAATGCATTTTAACATCACTATTATCATTAACATCTTGCACTATTTCAATCGGTATAGATTCATTTGTAATGTTTGTAGGAATTTTAAATAATACACCTTTGATGTCTTCATTACTTTCCTGGGAACTTTGTGTTATAGCAATGGATGAACTTTCACTCGCGGCAACTTCAGAAATGAGTGATAAATCTGTTTCAGTGTTATCCTCGGAACATTGTATTTTACCAATTGAACTTTCCGATTCGGTGACTTCAGGAACTGGTAAATCGGTTATGATTTTGTTTTGATCTTGAGAACATTCTGTTTTATCAATTGATGAAATTCCATTTACAGTAGTATCAGAAACTGGTATATTTTTTATGCCATGATTTTCTTGGGAACTGAGAATTATACTAGCCGATAAAATTTCATTAGTGACTTCAGGAATTGATATATTTGCTACGACTTTATTACGATCATGGGAACATTGTGCTTTATCAGTTGATATATTGTCATCTATAATGGCTTCAGGAATATAAACTGGTAAAACTTTTACGATTTTATTGTGCTCTTGAGAACATTGTGTTATATCAGTGGATAAACTTCCATCGGTGACTTCAGAAAGTGATAAATTTGTCAAGACTTCATTACATTCCTGGGAACATTGTATTTTGTCTGGTGAATGACTGACATCTAGAGAGACTCCAGGAATATGAACTGATAAATCTGTTATGATTTCATTGCAATCTTGGGAACTGTGTGTTTTATCAATTGATGAAACTTTACACACAGTTACTTCAGGAATACAAACTGTTACGTCAGTTACGATTTCAGTATTTTCCTGGGAATTTTGCGTATTATTAATTAAATTATCATATTCGATGACTCGAGAAACTGATAAATCAGTTACGATTTTGTCGTGATCTTGAGAATCTTCTGTTTTATCAATAGGTAATATTTCATTTACTGTTTTTGGAGGAACTGGTGAATTCATCAGGATTACATCATGTTTCTGGGATATTTGTGTTTTGTAAATCGGTGAATGGTCGATTATGGTGACTTCAGGAATACAAACTGATAAATTTGTTACCATTTCATTATGTTCCTGAGAACTTTCAAGGGTATCAATTAAACTCTCATTTAAGGCGAGTTCAGAATTTTGAGTTGAAAAACCTTTTATATCATGTTCCTGGGTTATTTTTATTACAGATTTTTGTGAATTTTCAACAAGAGCAGTATCAGAAATTTGAGTTGATAAATGTGATTTATCATAGGATATATACTCAGATTCAAATGGTGCTTCATTTGTTAAATTAGTAGTAGCTATATTGATTGTACAATTAGCTAGTATGTTACTAATGCATCCTGTGTTTTTATTACCAATTGATATTTTGTTATCAACTGGATTTTGATCATTGTTAACATTTATTTTATTTTTATCCGAATTATAAACACAATATTGAGCTTTTTGTTCAATGGAAAAATCAACAGGTTCACATTTAGTATCAAAATAAACCAATTCATCCACATTTGCAGCTGTAGTAGCGGATGATTGTGAATATTGATCAAAATTAGTTAAGTCTGGTTTATTACAAGATGTAGGAATATCTATTTGAACAAAATCCTCAATTCTGCTTTTTCTTTGCTCATCTACTGGTGATAGGTCAAGTGCCTTTATTTCTTGGCATTTATTAAAAGATTCAGATTCTGGCACAAACCTTTGTAAATCTAAAACCACAGGACTCGATTGATTTATAATATGTCTTTCCTCTGACGGTTCATTATGGGATTTATGATCAGAATCACCAAGTTTAGGTAAAACTTTACCATGTCCCTTTCCAGATTGAATAACTTCCACATTTGTAAAGGCTTTATTTATGTGGACAGTTATCCCTTGCTCAATAACTTTCGAGTGCGTATTCAACTCTGAATTTGCACAATAACTATTATCATGTATAGTTTCTTTTGGAACGTCTTCTGAACACACCTTATTTACTGCATATTCTTTATGTTTAGTGATAATATTATTCATTCCACTTGCATGTTCCATATCACTTTTTTGATCTACAGTTTTTTTCTCATTATTAGAAAGTTTTGTGCACCTATCATTGTTTTTTGGTAAAAAGTCCATGCGTTGATTGGCGTTATACAGCACTGTTTCCCGTTTTTCATTTTCCAATGATGAAGCATTAACGCTTTCCATGGAAGTAAGCTGATTTGACATTCCGGGATGTTCTCTATAAGGTACAGCATTTTCAACAATACTCGGCCTTTGTATAATGTAACTGTGCATTGATGTGATGGGAGTTTTGCTAATATCTGTTGTAGACTTGCAATTATTATTACTTTTGAATCCATTATTAGTTTCATTTGAGTATGAACAACTCGGAGGAAGATTCTTACTCCCATGTTTGATGTTTGTCAATATTGTTGTCTTTTTATTTATATTTTCAGTTTCAACAATACGATTATTAAAACTGTGGGAGATGTCCATTTTCATTTCGGAAGATTGTCCGGGACTACAAGGTCTTATCTCAAAATTACACCCAACATCTTTATGTATAATGGACTGACTAATTTTTGATTCCACATCGACAAGTTCATTAGCTGATTCTTGTAAAACATTGATTGGCGGCTTTGTTACAGAAATTTTGCCATTGAATTTATCTTTATTAGTATTTATATCATAATGTAAATTATCACTTATAATTTGACGGTTTTGTTTTGAATAAATTCTTTTTAAACTCTCGGCGTGGTCGTAATCTTTGATATTATCAGGAAGCTTTGTAACCTTCTGAAGATGTTGGTATTTATGCAAATCATCAACGGGAATATTAACCTTATCCAGAACGTAAAGTTGTTCTGATTGCAATGTTGGACATTCGGGAGTAATTGTTTGTGTAAAAGTACTCAAATTTTCAGAATGCATACTAGATTCTATCGGAACTTTGGCGGTTTTGGAATCCTCAAATTCTTCATCCCATATTTGCAAAAATTGTCTCAAATCCATAGAGGCTTTAGCGCTAGATGCCTTAAGGGATGGTTTATCATTTCCCATTTCTGTATTAGAAGGGTAACTTGCCACATGATTCATGTGAATATTGGTAGATTCATGGTAAACGTTATGTTTACCATTTGTATTCTTGCCGAGTTGATATTCGGCGCTTTTCCCACTTGCATTAGAGCATTGACTCACGTAGCCACCGTCTTCTTGATACAGCTGGTGAGAGACGGTATGAGTACTGTCGAAGCTCGTACTGGATTCAGTTGGTGATATGATATTAGGAGAAAATTCAGTAGGTATTTTAGCGAGAGGATTATACGATGCATATCTCTGATTGCAATACAATTTATTTGCTGTATTACATTCACTTATCCATTCATTTTGCTCATCTGTTGATTTTGGATAAACCCCATTGGTAACCGAAGAATAGGAATGGTTCACATCCGGTGGTTTCATGGGATAAGTAGGGATATTAGATTTATTATAATTCTGATTCTGTAAACCGTCTGGAACGAGATGCGCTTCAGGATATGGTAAAGTTCTGTAGTGGTTAAAGTGGTCTATCCTAAATTTAGCAGGTTCGTGGTTAGGTCTAGAACTAGACGGGTACGGGTTAGTTCTGTCGCTGACATTCAGCCCGTAAATCTTTTGGCCACCATAAGGATCGATGGAATGGCCGTGGACATCGCTCAAGTGGTATGCGACATTATGTTGGGTTTTTCTGCTTGAAACTTTATTGCGAATATCGGGGTTAGGAGAGAAAGTATGAGAATCTACATATTTCTGAGGTACTTGATAGTATTTCAATTCGGAATGAATAACATTTCTTTTCCGATATTCATTACATTTTTGTATGGAAGTGTATCCCGAAGCGTACTGATTAGGATACTGATACTGGTAGTCATAGCGTGGGTGCGCGTATTTTTCCTTAGAGATCGGGTATGGCTCGTGACGGACATTGTTTACTCGAGAATAGCCGCCTACCGGATATTCGTTGGCAACTATGTACGGAGATGGCTCGGCTATTTTTTGGTAAATTTGGTTGTTTTTGACTATTTGTATTCCGGGGTTGTGATAATCCAAAGGATATCTCTGAAGCTCCGAAGCATAATTGTAGATATTAGGATACGGACTTATAGCGGCAGTGTGTACCTTGTTGGAGGGATATGTGTGCATGGCGTACTGCGCTGCGGGGGACCCCTGCACCTCCAACCTCTGCTGCAAGTCTCCATTTCTGTTGTACTGGGGCCGTAAAACATCTGCCGAGTGAGTATTCACCAAGACGGCGCTGTCGCAGTACTTTGCATCTTGAGAAATACTGGACTTTGGAGTCTCCGCTAAATTTCTAGAAGTCTGAGAAGATACAAAGTGTTCGGACCTGAGCTTGACCTCTGTCGGTGAGGGCACTATTATTCTGCTCATGTTCTCCTGGAAGGTGTGTCGGGGGGATATATTTCTGGTTGGATACACGCGCTCCGGACAGAACTGCACTTGAGGTTGGCGATAGTAGGGGTGGGCGCCTTCGCTGGATTGAGACCACCCGTGGGGAACGTAACCTTCGATCCTGTGGTATGAAGGAATCACCCCGGGACCAATTATGGCACATGGTCGAGACACATAATTATCTTTTTTAAAGACATTTTCGGATGGATACGAAGCGGCGGAAACATTTTGAGGTTCGGAAGACCCTTTGAACTTGGTGTCCTCCGACGTTATCTGATTTACCGTATGATGTCTCGAAGTTGAGCCTTCCTCCATTGCTGACTGTATTTATTATGACAGATTTCCATTGTTTTAGACTCGCATTCCAAGTTATATCCTTGGAATGATGTGCCCAGAAATAAAATAATTTATACTCTGAAAAAAATGAGGAAAATAGTTACTAAAACTACTCATGGTTTATACTCGAGTATTTAATCTGCACATTCAAGCTAAAGTTTAATGCTTTTTGAGAGGACAATTAGCTATATTTTCAGCATAACAATGCAATTTAATATGTTATACATTTTAGAATTAGTTATAAAACGAGGATAATTACCTATTACAAAATAAACTCAGTGTCAAAAATCAAAACAACACTACGATTTGACAACTCGGATGGAATGTTGGTTCGTTAACTAAGTAATTATCAGTGGTTGCGTTTACTACGAGAGGCTACCTGATATCTGTCTATATTCAAGAACCATAAACAAATACATACAATTTTCACTCTTAGAATAATGACATTAAAGCCTAATTTCACGTGAGTATTTTAACAAGTCATAACGAAAAAAGATAAGGGAAAAATATAAATAATGAAAATAAGTACCTGCTCCTACTATAAATTATCCGCCGATGCTTGTTTCGTCTATTTAGAAATTACTTTATGTTGTGTATGCATATTTTTATCGATAATTATTTACTTGATACCTATGGTTTGGTTTGACTTTGTGAGGAATGAAGAGATAAGTCACAACTGTCGTCAAGAAAAGGCGATTCAGTTGGCTTGGCCATGTACTCCACATGCCTCCTGAGAGCCTTAAGCAAGCTTGCCTCTTTTACAAGGCATCAGGTTTGCGCCGCCCAGGACGACCACTGCTGTCAATTCGTCGGCAGTTCTCGACTGACTGACTTGGGAGGATGCAAGGGAGCTGGCAGACGACAGAAAAGCCTGTACACCGTTTGTGGACTCCATATGCTCTACCAAGGGAGCGGATATGATTTAATTATAATGTTTTGTTGAGATTAAGAATTCCACACCCTTCAAATCTTACCATAATATGCCTGTCTCGTAATTTGAAGTTTGAAGTTTGAAGTCTATGGTTTCCGCTTTTCGCCATTTCCGCCGTGTTTTGTCGCCTGGTCGCCGACGTTTACTAACAGTATTATTTTTTGTATTTTTATTTTATCGTTTTATTAAGTATTGAAGTCAAAGAACAGCGGAGCTTTGACCATGTTAAGGCTAGTAAAGTTTGTAAATTTTGATTTATGGACACATTTTAAATTTATATTCCGATTTAATATATTACACACTCCAATTGTTTTGCAGTCTTCGATACGATAATTATTTGCATAAATGTATGTTTTTTTTTTATATTGTAGGTTATTTAACTGTTTAAAATGAAGTACATATCCCTTAATGTAATATTCACCGTGATATTTCTGGGATACACGTTGCATATAGTGAAAAACTTTGCTGACATTTTCATTCCACCTGTATGCAAAAATGGCGAAAAATGCTTTACCTCTCATCTTATTAGCCACCCTAAACAAGATCTGTATGTTTATGCATCTGTTCGGAAGAATCCCAGTAATAGTGATTTGAAGAAAATTCTCACCTTACGAAATTTTGACTATCACACCTCATCTCAAAGGTATGTATTGTAAACAATATTTTTACATGTTTAGAATTTTAATTTGTAATTGTTTTTCTTATAAAACATGATTTTTGCCATCATTTTCTCAAAGCAGGCTCTGCTTATTTTGTTCTAAATCTTAACTTCTTGTTTTAATTGAACTTTATGTTGTTATCTTAACAGAAATTTAGAGTTACAAATACCCAGAAAAACTCGAAACAATGGAACTTTATATTTGCACGTGGCATTGGCAGACTCGAGGGAAAGAGAATGGAGTTGGGAAGAGCTGAATTCACAGGCGTCTATAGAGAGAATACCCCTCGTTGCATATGCACTTCCTCAAGCCGCCACATTCAACTTGCTAAAATCCGAGGTAATCATATATGTAGTAAACATAGAACCGTTCGGCAGGCACCTTGTGAACAACATTTGTAAAACTTCCTGATTTATCCATTTTTAAGAATTTGGTGCACCTTATTGTAGTATGTCGCTACAGCCCGGCTTCCATACTGGAGGTCCCGGGTTCGATTCCCAGGGAGGGTCAAATAAATATAAGTAATTTTTCATTCGAACCCAGAACCTCCAGAACGGTAGCCGAGCGTACTGACCATTACACTACGGAGGCGGACTTAGTTTAGACTTAGTTTGGTGTAATTGTCTTAACTTGATCACTGCTTATTTAAAAAAAAAAAAATTTCAGTGACATTTGAAATTAAAAGGCGATGCTTATTCATCATAATTTGAATAATCAGTTCTGAAATATTTAAATTTGAACTCAAGGTGCCCCCCAAATTACACTTATATGTGATAATGGTTAGCCAACACATTCGTACCACGGCTCTGACTTGTATCTGGCCCGGGTCAACCATTGTCCTTGTGCAAATGACCCATGATCATCAAGTAGATAGTGACATTCTTCTTTTAAAATTTTATTTTTTAACAAATAACATGAAAAATGTGGAACAAGTAATATGCTCTTATTTTTTGGCTGTGTTCACAAAAATTTGAACAGTATTTTCAAAAAAATCCACCTTTGAATAAGATTTTTATATTTATCACTAGAACATGTCATTTTGAATAAGTTTACACCTTGAAATACCACCAGCTAAAAAAAAATTGTAGTTTTTAAGAAAAAAATGCATGTTTTTAGATGAAACACAAAAATCCAATAAACATGTCTTGAAAAACATTTGGCCAAAAAAATAAAGACTGCTTTAAATTGCCTAATTGAAATAGAAATCTGAAATTGAAGAATCTGCCCGAATTTGATGACTGGACATTTCATTCTATAGTTCGGCAGTGTAATGGCAAACGGGTAAATCTGTCAAATTTTTCATTTTCTAAGTTTGTTCCACAAAATGTCTAAAATAGTGTATTCCATAATCTAGCAAAAGGATATAGCTGTAGTTGCAATACTTATTTAGTTTTATTAAGATATGTACATATGCCATCCGAACAAAATATTCAATTTCACAAGTTTGTTTTTGCTCTCCTGTAAAATTTGGTCTGAGACAGATATACCCCTTTGCCTTTACACTACCAAGTTATAATCATTATTTTTAGATAACTAATGTTATTTCAGTCAAAAGATCATCAATCGAAGAATTTGGATGAAAAACCTGTTGCCCATCTAAAAGGTTTGGTTTCCTTTTCCATACTGGCAGACCCCATTGAATTCCCAGCTAAAGCGATACCAGGAGAACTCATCAACAGGATGAGGTATGTGCAACGTAATGTACTATTTTATTGCATCACAAAGTTTGCAGCCGAAGTTAATTTTTAACCTAAAATAACACGCAGACATTTAATTTCATCCACCTCGAGTTTAGATTTTTTGGTATTTTTTTGTTGTTCAATTTTTAACCCTTTGACTTGTGTTTTTTTTTTACTTGAAAAAAGGGAACATTTTTTTTTTTCAATTATATGATATTCCGATATGTTCAAAATAATACTGACATTGACGACATAATCTGCTACATATAGAGCGACCCTGCGAGAATACATTCAAATACCTCATAAAATAATATGGGAAAATCAGTTTGAGCTATTTCTTTGCCGGGGTGCCCGTACCAGGTATGGCCAAATCCGCAAACGCTTTTTTTTATTGTTGCCCATATGTGGTATGGGCAAAGGGTTAAGAAATGTTTGGAATACAAGACCCTCATAATCATCTAAGTTAGTTCTCAAAAGATTTTTAAAAAAAAAGGAATAACCCGCAAAGCGTCTATTTTAGATGCTTAACTGCAAGTAAGATAGTAAGGAAGGTAAATGTGAAAAATACATCACAAACATCCAGACCAATTGAAAATAAATCTTTCTTGAATTCATTTTGCAATTGGCGGGAATCGAACCCGCTACGCCACACACTTTATTTGTTTACTAAATCATGTAATTTTAAAATGTTTTATTTTAGCCCTTTTCGTATTTTATTTACTCATTAATGATATTTTTTCAGATTGACAAATAATCATGAATACTTACCTATTTTGCAATACAACTTTTTAAAAAGTAGGATGGAAAATATGATTGAAATAAAGAAAAATTCTTCTGCCCTCAATGTTTCTTTAGATTATTCTCCTCTTTCAATTGGGAAAATGAAACTCTTAGTGCAGGTCGCGATGGCGTTCCACTCACTGAGTGCAATGGGATTTAATGAGAAGAACATTGATGACGTTAAGGGAATGTTTGCGGATACCAATCTGTATTTATTATGTGCAACAATTATTATTTCAAGTTTCCATGTAAGTTATATTTTCGTAATAATATTATATTTGATCAAAGTTCAAAATTAAAATTATAATAAAAAATTAAAAAACAAAGTATTGATGATAAAATGAAGTTATCACAGGTCATACTACTGTACTAACCATACTACTGTATGGTTTAAAAGTATCAATCAATAAAATAAGAGTTTTTTTTTCAGTTACTATTTGATTTCCTGGCATTCAAAAATGATATATCTTTCTGGAGAGCTAAGAAATCGATGGTAGGGTTATCAGTTCGGACCGTTCTGTGGAGGGCTTTTTCCCAAACTGTGGTTTTGTTATATCTTTTTGATGAAAACACATCCTTAATAATTCTCATTCCCACTGGAATCGCAACTTTAATAGAGGTATGTAAGTCTTTTGATTATATTCGACCCCAATTCTACGAGTAAATAAATATTTGTTTCTTTTACCTTAATTTAAAATTAGCGAACTTTCAATTCACTTTGGTGATTTATAATAACTAAAAAATAAATAAGATTACAAGTAAAATGTAAGTGTCAACTATTTAACATATTTTAATTTAAAGAAAATAAAACGAGATTGATGTGAATAATAAAAAAATACAGTAAGAGCAGCTAACGTAGAGGATATTCAGGTAAGTTCCAGCTTAATCCAGGTCAATTCACGCGTTTAATCATTACAAGTACTATGGTATACCAATACCAAAACTGCATAATACTAAGAGCGGAACAGTATTAACCAGGATCTGACTATGCGCAAATCTTAAAAGTAAAAAAAAACTGGAGAAGAGATATTGCTGTTGCGAACACCTTGTAGTTACATGTTATCATACACACATTTATTATTCAAATGAAATGTTTTATTACAGCTATGGAAAGTTAAAAAAATGTTACACATCACTTTTGACTGGGATGGGAGAAGACTCCCCCGGATCGTGTTCGCCTCGGACAGGACAAATAAAATGGAATTGCAGACCAGAGCTGTGGATGCTGAAGCAATGAGATATCTCACATACTTACTTTATCCCATATGTATCATCGGAGCTATTTATTCCCTTTTATACCAGCCCCATAAGAGGTATGTACTTTAAATTATTTTTCCATATTAAAATTTTCTACTTGATTTTTTTTCTTAACCATTAACTGCACTCAATGATGCATTTTCGCATACACCGGGTGTGGGAAACGATCAGAAAAAGATTAATTCCTCTTCACTTAACCACTTGATGTGTAGGTTTTTTTCTCACAAAAATAGAACTAAAAGCATCAGGTTATTTTATGTATTATTTAAAGATTTTATATAATTTAAATGTTGTCCAATTCACAAAAACAAAACGAGCAATGAATAATGTAAAAAAAAAACTGAACCTTATATAAATAAAAAAAAACAAGTCTAATAATAGTAACATATAATTTTAAAAAATTATACAATTTGGTCGTTTGGTGAAAATTTCCAAAAATTCCAATAAAAAGCATTAAGTGGCAACTGGCGAGCTTAGTTCAGTTGTTTATTTTATGTAATGCAAACAAGTGGAAGATCGCGGGCAGATATGATATGAAATATGCGCCATCTGCGAACACTGCTTGTTCAAAAGTAGTTAAAAGTCTACATTATTTTAGCGTAAATTTTCTTATCAGGCTTAGCCTTTAAAAAGAATAGACAGGGGTGACAAGCCAGGTATGATTACTTTAAACAGATTGATTCCGTTAACACATTGTTTACTCTTAAAAGCTTAAACTCTTTGTATATAACATTGTATAGACCGGAATTGGGTTTGTGGTTACTTGTGTTTAGTATACGACCCTAATTAGTTGGCTAATTAGGTTCAAGATTGATGAAAAAACTGCCCAACAACAATGTATTAATATTCATTTGAACCATTAATCATTGCAATATATTTTTTTATGAGCATTCATTTTAAATTGTTTCTTATGTTCAATGATTTTCGCCACGTTGGCAATAAGAGTTATAAAAATATAATAAAGAAATAAAATATGCCAGTTATTGCCATCCCTAAACATTTCCAAATATAACAATTGAAATTAAAAAATTTAATTATCATTTTTATTTGTATGGTAAAATTATATTTTTGCAACCATTATTACTGGAAATGCTGCTTATTTCAATTATTTACAAAAAACACACACAATATCAGAAAATCAGTCAAAACAATTGTGTTCACTCAACTAGCAGAATAGCAATTGGACAAAATCATTATTGCTAATGTAGGCAGTATGCAGAGGCATGCATTCTATATAGGCAGAAAAGTAGTGCCTACCCGGGATTACTCGCGTTCCATATAGAAACACAACCAGTGCCTACTATGCCTTATTCTTTCCCAACCCCACTGCCTACATGATTAATAATTCTGTGCACGCCACTGGCAGTATGTTCATGACATAAAGATGAGTTATTCTAAATTTAAATACTTGCGTAATATCAGATAATATTCACATATGAAATCAATCAACCAGTGGTTTCATTATCACCTGGTTTACCCTATATGTATCTTTGAATATAGAAAATATGAGCATATATTTTTACTGATTTAAAACAAACTCATAAAAACTCTTAGTAATCCTTATCTAATTAAATAATTGTTCTATCTATAATAATACCTTCTAAGTTGCGCTCTCGTACCAACCAAAATGACCTGCACAGTTTTATTTAAAATAACATCCTATAAATACATCAATTTATCTTTTATTATTACTTGGAAAAGATAAATAATAGCTTTTTTCTCTTGTATTTTTAATATTTTTTTGCAAATAATGAAATAAAATCCATTTGAAATACAGATGACCTTATAGCTTTGTTTTTTACTTGATAACGGCTTTAGGTACATTTAAATCAAAAATAATTTTATGGCTCTAGGTTAAAATGTTATCATTGTTGGTTGATAATGCAATCTACATATGATTTTATCTCTGTTTTTTTATGGGTAGGTACTTTTGTTTAAATATACATATCATTTATGAATTTATGTATACTGCCTCTGCTAGAGTTTTAGCTAAATTAGAAATTGTTTAAATAGCAAATAAGGTAAAAAGAATCTGAGGGAACTGACACACATTTTCCCTTCTTTTTGTATAGATTTAAATCTTGACAAAAGTACAATTTTAGTTTTTATTTGGTAAATTTTTCCAACCAATTTCAACAAATGCCTTTTCTTCTTCTATTTATTTATTAAAACCACTTTAAAATAATAGTACCAAATAAAAGTGGTAAAAAACATAGTTTTTTTCTACTTTTATAATGGACTTCGGCAGCCGATTTCAACATTCAACTATCAGAGAGATATCTTTTAGAATATTTTTGTAATTGTAATATATTATATTGTTAAATGCATTTTTTCGAATCATGAAACAATATAGGTACCTGCAGTTTATGTTATGAACATGGAAACATTTTTATTGCAGTTGGTATTCCTGGACACTCAACAGTATGGTGAATGGAGTTTACGCCTTTGGATTCTTGTTCATGCTTCCCCAGTTATTTATCAATTACAAGCTGAAGTCTGTAGCCGCTCTTCCCTGGAGGGCCTTCATGTACAAAGCCTTCAACACCTTCATCGACGACGTATTCGCTTTCATCATAACCATGCCGGTGGCTCACAGAGTTGCTTGCTTCAGGGACGACATAGTCTTCATCATTTATTTATACCAAAGATGGTAAGTTCTACACTTCGCGGTGTCGGAATGCACATGTTCCTTTTTTTGTTTTTCAACAACAACAAAAAGTACAGGAATATGGTAACAATACATAGAGCTTTAAAGGTCATATTTGTGTTTCATATTTTTAAGAAAAAGAACACTTGCATTTCGACACCCTCTCGTATTTAAATAAATAAAAATATTTCAAAAAAAGTTGACCTGAATACATTTTCTTTTTTTTTTAATACTGTACCCAGACATAATGATAATAATTATGGATTAAGTGTCAGGAGAATCCATTTTGTGAACTTTTAACTGAACATTTGATACTTAGTTGTTAAATTGATCAGGGGTTAACTTAACTAAAATCAACCCTTTGATGCACTTGCCTTTTGCCATTTTGATACCATTCCAATGGTTACATTTGAAACTGGGGATATTAATGTTCAAATATCAATAAATATAGAAGAAAATGTGAACTTTGTTGTTCCTTTGCATTTTATAATAATATTCAGTGGCCACAGTGTAACCGATGGGTGAAGAGTTTTTTATTTTTTTATTTTTTATATAGGAATACATTATTTAACACTTTAACAGATAAGTTGAAGCAACTATTATGAAAAGAAAAATTTTCAATCAACATATCGCTCACTCCTTTCAAGAACGTCATAAATCAAAAATCGTCAATTTTCAGTTGTGCATGTTTTCGGAATGCCCAGAAAATGTACTATATCCTAGCAAAAGAGGTATATTTTTAACTTAATGTTTACCCGCTACAGAGCAGAAAGTGTTGTTTTTGCATTTTGAAGAAAAGGTATTGTTTAATTATTTTTTTAAATATACTAAATATTTTTCAAATGGAGAAAAAACCTTCAGGTTTTACCTAAACAGATCTGTTCCACAGTAAAAAGTTCAATAAGTGGCTTGATATTTATTTTTAATACATTGTATTATATTTTTAAACTTTAAAAACGTTCTGCTGAAAAATCAAGTATTTTGATTTATGACGTTCTTGAAAGGAGTGAGCGATATGTATTGCGGGCTTTAATTGTAAAACTAATAACTCTTTCAAATATATCAGTTAAATGTACCTAATGGGTAACTATTACTTTTTCAGTTTTCCGATCGGGATGTCATAACAACTTCTTGTGAAGAAGTTGTTACTTTTTTTTTTATTTGTTTGTCGAAATAAGAGTATACCTTAGGCTTGGTAAAGAGATACCCACATAGATGTGGAGGAACTAATGATAGATCTTAAGGCCGGCCAATAAACAGATTGAGTTATTACAGCTGACTTGCTCATCCTAGACAAAATTGTGTAATCAGTAATGGAATCAATTTTACTGCAAATTTGTCATTTAAGCGTTTCTAGCTATTTCTATTTAAGTCTGTTTATTTTTATGTCATTGATTAAGTTTTGTATGACACTATATTTACTATACCTTAATGATTTTATTTAGATTAGATTACGAATTGGCACATGTATCACTGTTGGCTTACATTTTCAGAAATAATAATTATGATTACTTCGGTATTACAAATGTATATGAATCCCATTATCAGATTTAATAACTTTGTCATTATATAAAATCAAATATTTTATGGAACATTATCTTTTTTTATACACACTAAATTTTTTACTTCCTCAGCTATGTTTTTGCTGATGACCAGGAAATTAAAATTAAATTATTGTTGGCTTTAATCCAGAAATGGACTCATTATACTCCTATTATTTTTAATTTGCCTTGGCTCCACAGTGATTTAAAAACATTATATCAAAATAGTCCGATTATGTACCTCCAATGTACATTGAATAACTTTTTTATTATTGGCTGTATCCGGCCATGAGTTACCGGCTCAGTCTGGTCGAATGAAAAAGAAAGAAAACAGAAAGTACACATTTCAGACATGTATAATTTCCCAACACTTGTGAACCAATGAAAATATCAAAAATCTATGAGGCTACGATGCAATTGAAAACGCTAAGTGTCACTTAGCAATTTAAAATGCTAAGTGACAGCAACTGTCAAAAAACGTGCTGTCTGACATGATCAATGTTTAGTAATGCGTGTTTTCCAGTAACATTCAACATATGGCTGTTATAGTTTTATTAATAATTGTTGCATCTGTAACAGTTTTATTTATATAGAGTTTAGGAGTTTTGAGATTTTTGACAAATGAACACTTACATTTTTATTTATAATAATAATAATAATAAATTTGGATAACTTACATACAGTATCTACTCAATGAATTAGGGCCACCCAGAATTTCGCGCAATTTCTCAATTCAATCAGGAATAACTCAGAGAAAACATTGAATTAAACAACATTGAATTTTATTTACACATGAACACTTTATTACGCTTAAATAATGCATATATTTTCATATAAATATAGTTAGTATTTAGTATTTCCACCTTTGGCAGAAATAACTGCCTCAATTCTTTTTGGCATACTTAAAATGCACTGTTTTATCATGTTTTTTATTTCTTCGTCTTCTGACCAAATTTTTTGAATATTTTTTTTTAGACAGTCTTCTGTCGGATTTGGAAATGAGTATACCTTATTTTTTAACATGCTCCATACGTTTTCCATAGGATTAAGGTCCGGAGAATTTCCAGGTCAGGGGAGCAAAGGCAGATTTTTGTTAGACAAAAATTTTATTATTGATTTAGCCCGGTGGCAAGGTGCCCCATCCTGCATGAAGGTGTATGGACCTTCTGTTGGGTCGAGTGTATGGTAGAAGGGCAATAAAATTCGTTCGAGGACCTGCTTATGGGAATTTTGGTTCATTGTTCCTTCCACGAAAAACAACGGCCCAGGTAAATTGTTAATAATACATGACCATATCATTGTTGCAGGGGGGTGTTTGATAACTTTTACCACACATGCCTCATTGTAACGTTCCATTGGTGTTCTCCTGACGAATCGACGGCTCTCTGTCACGGCTTCTAACCGGCACTCATCACTAAAGATGACCTGAAAAATAATGAAAATTTAAGTTTAATTCAAATATATAAGTTTATTTACTAAAATGATATGTTGAAAATTAAATTTAAATAAATACCTTTTTCCAATCATCCACCGAGTAATTTCGATGTAGCCTGGCCCATTTTAATCGATCCGCTTTCATTCGTGGTGTCAATTTTGGTACTTTTACAGGGCGCCTGCATTTCAGATTTACTTCGCAAAGACGTCGCCTCAGTGTTGATACCGATATATTTAAACCCTCTTCTTCCAATTTTATTTTTAATGTTTTTGCTGATGCACTACGGTTTTCTAAGGCACTTTGAACGATTTTTCGATCAGTCCTCGGTGTTGTTTTTCTAATCCTACGACAGTTCTTTCGCCGATTGCTGGTGGCGGGTGACTGATTTTTTATTGATTTTGAAATTCTGTCCACTGTTTGACGAGAAACGTTTTCTTGTTTTGAAATTTCTCTATTAGATAGTATTCCTAATTTCAGTATCACTATAACACTAGACTTTTTTTCCTCAGAAATGTCTTTACTTTTTCCCATTTTGCCTTTTCAAAAAAAACACTTGTGTTTGCAAAAAAAATTTATACTTTATGAACTAAAATTAAAAATTAAGTTTTTTTCACAAGACACGATAACTATATAACCTCTCTGAACAAAACAACAACCAGAACTCAAGAAACTTCACTAATAAATGAGATAGGACTATTTTTTGAACTTTCAACTCTCAGTCTACCTGTGCTAATTAGGGACCTTTCTCAGAAAAAGGGTTTGAAATTTTGTAAAGGCTTAAAAAATCCAGGTATATTTTACATATTATTGAAGGTAATACACATGACATTAGATGTCAATAGAAAACTTAAAGTATTTATGTAAAATAAATATAATAATCCAAAAGATTTCAGAGTATTCAAAAAAATAATGGGTGGCCCTAATTCATTGAGTAGATACTGTAGCGCCATTTTCGTAAAAAAAAATACCTCAAGGGCGCTTCACTGCGAATGATTTGGGGAAAATATTATCGTGGAAATGATTTAGCAAACAAATGTGTTTTTAATCTTTTTCTAAAGATCATATCACTCTCACTATTTCTAATCATTGGTGAAGAGCATTCCACGCCGTCGGTCCTGCAACAGCAAAGGCACGCTCGCCAAATTTAGTGCGTTGGTTGCGAGCTGGTTAGATCACTTTGCCCATTGCAGATGTTGTAGCCGATCGAAGCGTGAGACGTCTATCAACCAATTCATCTGGAATACACAGCTCCTTAAGATACTCTGGAGCCATGTAGATTTCAAAAAAACACATGTGTATTCTAATGCAACACAGCGTCAAAATTTCAGACTTAAGGATTTGAGTAAAGAATATTAACATTTTTATTTTTAAAGATATTCTTTAATTTTTATATTTAACTTTAATTTTTATGTATAACTTATAATTTTAGTTTTGTTTTCTGTTTGTAAATTTATTTATTTTTCAATTGGTCATTTAGATCATTTTTATTATTACAATTCTAATAGATATTTTTACTATAACCTTTCCGGGAGTACAATTATTGATATCCAATTTTCTTTGGGGAGTGAGTTCTTATTACATGAAAAAATAAATTATCACAACCTCTATGTATTATGAAGATAGAAATTATGTAACACCATCTCTAGGTTTTATTTTATGACAAAATTACAAACAAATATCCACAGATGTCATTGCTGTACAAGTTACATCATACCAACTGACAGACGGACTTAGACATTCATTAATGTTGATATGTACTCCTTTGAGGAAAATTCGCACCGACGTTCATTTACATCCATACTCCCGGAAAGGTTAAACGGCTACTTCTACATCGCTACATAAGTGTTCTCAAGCTTTACAGGAAGACAAACAGTACTTTTTAATAGATTTATATTATCCACTGACACTTCGTGATGGAATTGCATTTTAATATATTATTAGATTAAAACCAATATTTTTAGCTTTTCCACTTTATTTTTATTTGACCAGCGACCGGGTTTCGTCGTTACCGACATCATCAGACTGGTCTGTCTAACCATTCTGATGATGTCGGTAACGACGAAACCCGGTCGCTGGTCAAATAAAAATCTAAAAATATTGGTGTTAATCTAATAATGTACAAACAGTACATTAATATGTTATTTCAATTTCAGGTTATACCCTGTGGACAGTAGCAGAATCGATGATGCAGTTAGCATCGAACAGACTGTGGACACTCGCGAAAAACAAGACTAACAATGGTTGAGTTTGTGGAAATAAAACATTCCAAGTTAGTTATTAAGCTAGCTATCTAATTATATATTATTTATCAAAATGTGAAGATCTGTGCGCACACCTATCATGACGTGATAAAAATGCAATAAGCATATTAATGAGTACTTAGATTATATTTTTATTTAATTTTATTACTTATTTATACAGTGATCAGTATTTGTTATGGATGTTTAAAAGAAATGAATACCCTGCAATATAAAGAAAAACTAAAATGGCAACCATCTCATTGCTTGTTTGTCCTATCTACCGTCGATGTCATTTTACAGGAATAATGTTGTTTAACCGGATCCACGCGGCTCGCATAACCGTATGTGTTTTAACAAGACGTGCCCCATACGCGGCTGACATAAGCGTTTGTGTTTTCACTTTGCTCCAAGTTTCGAACCTCAGTTCAACTTGGAGGGATTTTTTCATGGTGTGGAACTTTGGACAAAATAATACGTCAATCCTCGGCCTTATGACATCTGTTGAAATATCTGACTAATAATTTGTAACATCACAAGGATAAATAAAAGAACAGATCCCTGATTTTTCTTGCGGTCGGTAATTAGTCGGCACCATAATCATGCCCTATATCTGTCTCACTCTCGACGCTACGCATCGCTTTTGGGTAAGAGTGGCACACGATGCGTGCTTTGATTTATTTATGTTATGATCTAATTTGTTTATATTACGATATATTTCAAGAATAATGTGACACACGTGTATTATAGAGTACCAAAAAGGCACAATGAATCCCATTGAACGTTTTTGTTTGGGAAAATAAATCGTTTCATAACTAAATACATGATAAAAGTAATCATTTAAAAAACGGCGAAATACAGCCGCGCACGAGCGTCTCTTAGGAACAAAGTTAATGCGTTTAAAAGGTTAATGGCATATCACAAGATTATTGTTTAATTATCTCTATTTACATTGTCTGCTTCCGTAGTGTAATGGTCAGCATGCTCGGCTACAGTACTAAAGGTTCTGGTTTCAATTTCCAGGGGAGGGGTCAAATGATTTTTCAAGTGATTTTTTCACTCTTAATATTTATTCAATATTACCCTGTACATTGCCTGAAGCGGAAGGCAGATGACCTTTACTTTGTGTGTTAACGAACAAGATATTAATACGTTTATATGATGCAGTGCCCTATGCACCATCGTGTGCGGATGAGGGTTTGAAGAAGAATTTACATGTATCAATCCATACCAAGCAAAATGACTTTACTTTTTACAAAACAAACTGGTTTCAATTGGAGATAAAACACAGTGTACACACGATCCATGTCCAAATGTTGCTACAACATTTTAAAGCTTTTCCTTTCGAGATATGAATTTTGTTGAGCACCTATTGGGGCCATTGACTTCATATCCTATCTTAACGCCCTTTACCAGCGCCATATTTATCTGTACTGACATACACTCCTAGCTTTCTCTACATCTATATGTCTGGTGATACATGCCCTATGGTTACTTAAATTTTTGACATGATCACATTTGAGGTTCTGATTAATTTAGTCAGCATCCTAGGTCTGTTCTCCTATTCACATTTACCAAATACACTATGTTGGTCATTCCCTCATTATCCATTTGCTCTACATGCACACCACAAACAATCTTTATTTATATCTTCAATTATCCCTTACTTCTTACATTCCTTTCTAATATCTTCATTTTTAATTCATGCATAAATTTTTCCACACTTCATCATCGCATTTCAACGGCATTCACTCTTGCTTTCATCCTTTTGTTAATTCCATGTTTCACTTTATCACTATGTGTTACAACTATTCTCCAGCTGTTAACATGTATATTTACTATTCTCGCTCCGATTCCTGTACATATAATCTCTTTCATACGGAGTAAACAACCATGGTGACATTACACAATCCTGTTTTAAGCCTTTTGATATCATAAACCACAGTGTAATGCCCCACAAGTATTTTACTAGCTCTGCTGCTCTCGTATAAAGAAGCAACTGCTTGTGTCAATTGTTTGCTCCGTATTTGTCCAGCACGCCCCATAGTTTCATTCTTTCAACCTTATAATATGCATTTTGAAGATCTACGAATGCGCGGAACAGTTTCCGTTAATTTATTTTTTTCCAAAAACATTTGTGAATTTGTTTTTTGGTCCGCGCAGCCTCGTCCACTCATGAAAAGACCATGCAAATCCTGAATCCTTTTTTTTGTCACCATTCTAACTCTTTAATTTGTAATTTTGCTATAGAGTTTATTGATAGGAGTTAATAGACTTACCGCCCTATAATTCTCGCACTTAGCGCGGGACCCCTTTCTCTTTGACTTTCCCTTCCCGGTGTTGTGTACCTAGTACACATTGCTTCTAATAACCATAATATCTCTATAAATATAAAAAATACAAGGCTAAGTTTTTAGGTATTCCTCCATAACATATTTACGCATTGATTTAAAAAATAATATTAATGCTAACCAGAATTTATCGGGTACAGAGGTATTATACATATAAACAGTGAGTGAAGAGTGTGCGGGAACCGCGACACTATATTCACATCTCACTCTTGCATACATGCACTGTGTGAGCGTGAGGAGCTCAAAGCTCAATGTTCTCTAGATAGCGGTCAGTTGCTCTTGAGCTCCCAACAAGAGCGGAACTTTGCTTGTTTCGTGAGAGTTGTCAGATTGTTTTTTAATGTTTTCAGCAAATAAATCTAAATTATTATAATTTTTTACTTCATTTATAATTAATTAAGGGGATTAGCTATGAATGTCCGTATTTTTCCAATTTAAAGTCGCAAATTTTTTATTGTGTAGTGACTACCCAACACCGGGACGCGCGTTTTATTTTAACACCGGAAGGGAAAGGTTAATAAAGGCATGCAAACTGTCTGCCAGCAACCTAGAGATGTATATATTCCTCCTCTAGATAGGTTATGCAGCCAAGTGAGAACAAAGTGTCCACCACATTTTGCATATACAGTGGAACCTCTCATAAAGAGCATAATTCGTTCCAGAATCTTACTCGTTAAGCGAAACATTTTATGTTTTGACTGGTGCGGAAGTCCCGGCTCACAAGTTAATGTCGTGAAAAAGAGACTTGCCCTTTGTCTGTAACTCTACAGGAATAATATGCCCAATAGCCTTACCGCTCCGCATTAATGTTAAAGCATTTATTATTTCTGCCATACTTATTTCACACACCGCACTCTTATTCGTACTTCCCTCTATCGACACCTTGGTGAAAACATTGACATTACTTTCATACGCTACCATCAAATATTCAACCTTTTTTCCATCTTTCTGTTACTTTATTTCTATTTGTCAGTGTTTTTCCATTTTTTTATTTGATAATTTTAATACCTTTACTTTCAGACGCGTTCTTTGTATTCTTTACCTGTTCCCAGAAAAGTTTTACGTTTTCTCGGAAGTGGGTCAAGATTTTCATACCTTCATCTCTCTTTAGACAATCTTTCCGTTCTTTCACTCCCATTTTTACTTTCCTCTTACGTTCATCAAATCTTCTACCCTTTTATCGGCTTCACTGTTTGCATCCCTAATCACGATCATATTTAGCCAGGGGTTCTTCTTCTCAGTGACAAGTTCTTATATACCCTTATCCCACCATGCATCTCCTTCCTTTCTTCCCTGGATGATAACTCCACATACACTCACGCACGCGCACGCACATACACACACACATACACACATATGCACGCACGCGCATACGCCAATTCATTCTCGACATGATATGTTTCCAAGTATTGTCAATATTCATACCCATTATACATATTTTCTTTTCAATCTTTCGCAGAATTTCTTTGCATAGATCCTTCTTGCATTATCGATTTGTAAATTTTCCACTTTGATTCTTGATGATACTGTTTTGTTCCGGGCCCCGCCCTCCACGGAAGAGAATTCCTCTCAATACATCATACCCTAGACATTTGTTTTGAAAATCAACTGTACTGGCCAAATATGTGTTTCTCATAGTTTAGACTGTGCGGAATGTGATCCTTAGGCCTGCTGCATTTATAGGTCGTAGGTCAAAAACGGGCAATAGGACAAACAAGCACTAAGGTCTGGTATTTTAAATTTGCTCCAATAGCAACCAATAATCGTTGATCAAGTTTAAACAATTGCCGTGTCCCATATCAAAAAGCCACTTCTTAACTGCTTTTCAAAAATGATCATTTAGTTCTAATTTTAGATTATATTACCCAAAATTATACAGTTTGGGCGCTCCAAATTGAATTGTTCAATTCGGAGCTCCCAAACTGTATCACTTTCACCAGATTATGCATATACAGAAGTATTTTTGCATAGAGTTGTCTTACACTCGTGACAACTATTTAGTTCAATATCGCCACCTTAGGTGTTCACATTGAGAACCCAACAAGTGTCTTAACACATTGTTGTCGGGCGATCTTTTCATCAACCCCGACCCTAATTATACTCAGACAGTCGCCACCCGGCCCTCAGTATACTAATCACAAGTAAATGCAGACCCAGTTCACGTCTGTACAATGTTTTTTGGCGTCTCTCGTGCTTTGCCAAAATTAAGGAAATAGAACGCTTATAAGTGCCTAGTAACCAGTAAACATGAGCCAAACATAAGTAATTCATTGTTTCCAAAGTGATTTTATAAACATTTCGCTGAACTATATTCATTTATTTGTTAAGGTATTGTAGAAATAGGTAAAATATTTATATTGTTATGCAACAAATGTTACTAACAAAAATAATGTAATTTTTTTATTAAACATGCAAGAAGGACGTATGCAAAGAAAGTAACTGAAAGCTTGAATAGAAAGAAAATGGATATGAATGTAAGCAATACTTAGGAACGCATCAAGTTGCGTAATTATAATTCAGCAAAGCGTGTATGTGTGTGGGTGGAGTTGCCATCCAAAGTAGAAAGAAAGGAGGTGCATGGTGGGATGATGGTATGAAAGAACTCGTAACTGAGAATAAGAACGTCTGGCTGAATATTGTAGCAATTAGAGATATAAACAGTGAGGCCCATAAAAGAGTGAAAGATATAATGAATGTAAGAGGAAAGTCAAAATAGGAGTGAAAGAACTAAAAGATCATCTAAAAAAAGAAGGTGGTATGGAAAATGTCTATCCACTTCCAAAAAAGAGTTAACTTTTTCTGGAAATATGTAGAGAATGCAAAGAATGCGTCTTAAAGTGGAAGTATGAAAGTTGTTAAATTAAAAAATTTAAAAAACACTGACAAATAAAAATTAGGTAGGAGAAAGATGGAAAGAATATTTCATAGAAGTGTATGTCAGTAATGTTAATGTTTTCACCGAGGTGTCGATAGAGGGAATTATGAATGAGGGTATGATGTATGAAATAAGTATGTCAGAAATAATGAATGCTTTAAAATTAATGCGGAATAGTGAGGCCGGTTGACTTGAGAGTATGTAAAATGTGATGGACAGATTGTTCTCACGTCACTGCACAGACTATTTGATCTATGGCTAGAGGTGGAATTTATACCCCTGGATTACTGACGAACTGTTTGCATGCATAATTCTCGCAGAAAGTGCTGGAATTATATGATAAGTCTATTATGTTCTGTCGGTAAACTCTATAGTCCAATTATAAATGAATAAGTTAAAACAGTGACGAAGGAAAGGATTTAGGATCTGCAAGATCCTTTTATGAGTGAATGAGGCTGCGAGGACGTATGACAAGGTTGAAACTGCAGGGCGTGCTGGACATATACGGAGTAAACAATAAATTAATACGAGCAGTTGATTCTCTACAAGGGCAGCACTGCTAGTATAAGAATTAATGGGGGCATTACATTGTGGTTTTCAATTTCAAAAGGCGTAAAACAGGGTTGTGTAATGTCACCGTCATTGTTTAATCTGTATATGAAAAAAAAATTATGCAGAAATTGGAGCGAGAATGGCAAATATGTGTTTTAACTGCTTGCTGTATGTGGATACACTGCAACATATATGTTGAAAATGTATTAATATATGTTTGGATAATGAGCTGAAAGAGAGAGAGAAGTAACAGAATGCAATGACATGATTAATGCTTGGAACAAGTGCAAGATTGCAATTTTAATATTTAGGTAATATGTTTGCAAGGGATGGTAATATGGATATTAAGAAACAGTGAATGTGTGGAATGTGTAGAGTAAACGGTCCCCTGGAAAAATTGACTGCAGAGAATATGTCCACGGAAGTATGTACCACTAATTATGCTAAATCAGTAATATGCCTCACAGATCTATGTTATACAATTATTTCACTGCACAAAAAAAATTCATCGCTTGATAGAAGGTATCACAGGGCTTAAAATTTGTCATTTAAAATATTTTGAAAGTATAATATTGATTCCAGGCAGCAAGTGCCCAAAATTGGTGCTGGGTTAGTACATATTGGAGTTTTTCTTTACGTGGTTCAGAATCATTTACATGTGATTGTACGATCATCATTCTACCTACATTGTACCTCTGTAAAATAATGGACTTTCAGTTTGTAAAAATATTTCTTTATTTATGAGGAAAAAGCTCCACGATCACCCTCAAAATGCTTTTGACACACAATATGATTAATGAAGTGTTGTTGACAAGAATCTATACTCGAGTAAATAAATATTTAAGAGGTACAAAATAAATATTGACCACCATTTTGTTTAATTGCTTTACTCCAGTCCTCAAATCAGGTATGTCCCGTGTTTATGTAGTCAAGTGTTAACTTAGAGTCCGTTTTTCACATACCTATAGTTGATTTTGTCTTCTCTTTACAGAAAGTGAAATTATTGTGTTTTTTAAAATATGAAATAGAAGCTGGATACTGTGAAGTCAAAATCACTCTTATGAATTTTTTCGCTTGATATTTTCATGTAATTTATTTGATCTGTAAGAAAACATCACCCATTCCTATTTATAAGTTGTTTTTGTTTGTATAAAAACACCGTTATGTTTATATAAATGCTATTTACATTGTTCACTACTGAGAACACAACTTTCATGCTCGTACAATAGGCCCAGTGTGCACCGCACATCAAGTGTGTTCCGCACATCAAGTGTGTTCCATTTATATTCTCATAAAGGCAGTGTGCACTTCATGCACTCTGAATATATCAATTATGTCTTTATGTTTGTTTGGTTAAATATATTTATATCTGACTGTTGCGAAATACCTCGGTAGGTGCATATATGTTAATTTTATGTGATTATTGATTATGTTAACAATTATTTCACTGTTTTATTTATTGAGATTTGATAATAAATTATTTTTATATTGAAAAATGTTTACTTTCATTCCTTTGAACACCTTTTTAGTGTATTATACAAGTATGAAATTACAATCTTTCTCCGTGTTGCTATTAGTTTACTGATACCTTGTTCTTAAATTACACAAATGCAAAGTATCAGTGACTAGGTCCCCGGTGACTAGACCTAATTGCTACTAGGTGTTCACATGGGGCCAGCGACAATCACTAGTCATATCTATGGGGTTTGATGTACAGATAAAATGTCCAATGATCACTAGGGTAACATTTTTTAAAAAATACACAAAAAATAAGGGCCTTATTCATTAAAAGAAAATGTTCATTATTCTCAGTTATTTTTTTAAGTGAAGGTGCCAGTTTCTCTAAATTACACCTCATTATTTGATAAATGATAAACGTAATAATTATAGATTAGTTATCCCTTCTAATAATTTATAATATGTAGTATGATAACGATAAGTGTTTATCATAATTATGTATGTTACCTGTTGACTGCTAATTTACACAATTCTGTTTGGACAGTAGAAATACATTACATGAATGCAAATACATCAAATTTTAAAAATATATCCTCTGAATTAATCAAAACCTTTCCTAATTTACGATATAAAATACTTGATGCTTATGTGAAAATATATACCATACATTTTTTTTTAACGACAGAAGCATGAAGAGTGCTCTATATGATTAGAAAGAATTTGTGTTGTCAATGTAGGCAATCTAGAATTTTGGTCAAAGGATTTGATTTGTTCAGAAAAAATTTAATATTTGATTAAAAATTAAATATTAAATTATTTTTTATATAAATATAAATAAATATTCTATGACTGAATGGGCATTGCCAGGTCCAATTTTAAATTTAAGAGTGAAGACTGACCGGAGCATTTCATCGTAATGTAACATGTTACGATGCGAGCATTCAGGCAGTCAGTACACCGAGCCGAGCGATCCATCCATAGTTTCGGATGCTCGCCGCGAGCGATGTTACAACGTTTTGTTACGACGAAATGCTCCGGTCAGTCTCCACCTTAATGCTTTCCAAAAACAACTCTAATTGGTTACATTTGTCTGCCTCACCCTGCATATATGTAACGTTTAGTATCAAAATCTGAAATTTCCATAGTGATAGAAATGTTTATATCTTTAAATTTATGACAAATATAAAAACAAAAAACATCGTATCAAAGATAGTGAATTTGTTCATTTTGCCCTTTTTTAATTTATCTATGAGCCAACGTCTACATTTTATAAGCATTTTTAATTTAACCTTTCCGGGAATATAGATGTAAATGAATGTCAGTGCGAATTTTCCTCAAAGAAGTATTGACGTTGATAAAAGTCAAAGTACGTCCAAAAAAAATTATGTAAAAAGTACCTACTCCCTAGAGAAAGTTGGACGACATTATAATTAAGTTATAATAAAATATTTATATTGATTTTAAAACAAAGTAACATTTTAGTTATAAAATGTAAAATCACAAAGTAAGTGCTTCAAATATAAATTATATCAATTTTTATACTCCCGGAAAAGTTAAATATGAACCATTTTGAAACTAACACATGGATCTGTTGCCTTTTTATACTTATAAACATTGAATATATTACAACAATAAAAAATTTACCATCAGCTCGGCTGTCCAAACTCAAAACACAGTAAGGGACATTTTTTGTAATACGTTTGTTTCGCATTTTTGGACTAAGTAGATTCTACTTAGTCCAAAAATGCAAAACAAACATACTACAAAAAAATGTCCCTTACTGTGTTTTAAGTTTGGACAGCCGAGCTGCAGTTGATTGGTTGGATACGTCACAGTTTTGAGTCGTATGTTTTTAAAATTCAAAATACTCAAAATCCTGATATTTATTATCCCGATTTCACTAGCTGCATTCATAACACATTCTCATCTAAAATTGGATATGTCTGATCTTGATACTAAAGGTCACATATAAAAAGAAATAAACTGCGACTTATAAAAAATAATGAAACTAATAACTTACTGTGTTCACATAATATTGATGATTTGTCGTCTTAATGGGTTAATATTTCTTTGGTGCCGCAAGTACATACATTTTGATCCATTTTTCTGATTTTTGGACTTGATATTAAAATTGATAAGATAAAAAAGTTGTATTTTAAGATTATGTAATGTTAATGTGTAGTTTTTTGGTGAGTGCGTGTTTTTTCATTGTTATATTAAGTTATCTTTTTTCAAACCCAGAAAGGTAACAAAAATCATACTTTTCATGTAAATTTACAATAACTGTCATGCTGGTTTCACTTATAATATCTGCGTCCTATCAAACACATCCACACTTATACCCACAAATCTGGAGCACAGGACTAATCACCTTCGAGTACTGCTCCGATTACATGCGGTCCCCTATACACCTGTTTGCGGACAGGAGCTAGAAGAAGAAGAAAATCTCTTGCGTTTGTTATTTTAAGATATTAAAACAATATTTTTTATATCTAAAATTGATCAGGAATCGAAAAAAGCTAAATATATTGAGCAATTATTCGCTTAATAACAAATACCACTATAAAAATTATGTTTCTTTTACAAAATTCTTTAGTGTATGTTTTATGCATTGAGAATGTGCAGAAATTAAGCAGTATATAAAAATTTATTTTGTATAAATATTGTCATTTAAAATTTTGTAAAACAAATAAATTGTTTTCATTTATATTACTTTTTGACATTTCATCAAAGATGAAGAAGAATATGGAAGTCTGGGCATTTACGGGGTTGACGACCGTCATAGGCTGGTTTAAGTGATCACTTTGCACTCGTGTAACATTCACCAATTCTACCTATTATTGACAACCACACTACTCAAATTGTTGGAGGTTCTATATATATGAACTAAGTAATTTTGTGAACAAGTATTTGGACACACTCAAAATGTTGTTTTCATTTATATTGATTTTAAACACGGAGTGCAGAGTGACGCTAATTTACTAGAAAATTTGTGATTTGAAACAAACAAAGTTAGAATACAAAAAGTGAGAATCTATGTAATTGATATTTTTTGTGGACTTTTACAGGGTCAAACTTTCAACAAGAATACTTAGCTCTGTAGACGCCAAGGTTACCTTGAGAAAATACGTGTATCTCTGCATTTATATTATGATTTATCATTTTATTTAAGAATAATAAAGATAAGAATAATGTTCAATTGATATGTGGTAAGAGACAATCGAACCAATATCCACATTAATTCATCAGAAATTTAAATTATTTTATAGAAGTTGTATTCCAAACAACTCTTTGAAGACTTGACCAGAACAAAGATTATATACTTACTGACCAGAACTTTTGGCCTACAAAAGCAATAAGGTCCTTATTCTTTTATGGCTTTTTACCCTTCAAGAGTGTTCTAGGCTGTGATAAGGTATTTTTTATTTATACTCTTTTAATTTATTATTAAAATATAGTGAAGCCCCTAGTTTACGTTTTTTAAGGGACTGAGAAAAAACTTAAATGGGGGGTATTGGATTTTTTTTTGTGAAATTCATATAGTTGAGTTTTTGATGAGGTTTTGAATTTATTTTGTTTTATTTATTTTCATGTAGATGAGATTTTTTGCATGGACCTGAATGGAGGAAACATATGAATTAGGGGGTATTGTAAAAAAACACTAAATATTTTTTTTTTAAATTGTGATGACTTAACGGATAAAACAAACATAAAACGTAAAAAATCCACGTAAACGATGATCGCGAATAATGTCAAAAAAAGAAGCGTTACAGATCGAGTCAAAAATCGAATGACAGGATATTTTCGACGTTAATTGGGCAAAATAAACGTAAATGCGGGTAAATAAATGTTCGAAAATATATCGGGACTGAATTACACGCCATCGGCGGGAAAATGTGAAATTAATAATTTTAAGAAATTTACAAAATAATTTTACACAAGTTTGAGGTTAGTAAAGTTGAGATATTAGTAGGTAATGGAATGTTAGTGCTGGAAAAATCCGACAGGGAGCTCGGGCAGCAGTCGTTTAACGGGCACCCAAGGAACATGCGATCCAGGTCTTCAAAACAAATGGGTTAATGACTCCATCTTTCTATAGATATCTGGACAAAAATAGGCCAACTGACATGAGTATTTTCGTCAGTTTGCATTTGAAAACAGTTCGGTTCGGAAAATATAATACAGTAATAACTAAAACTAGAATAACCCACATTTTACAGACGAATAATTTTTGTATTATTTATTTATTTATTTTTGTACGAATTATTTAGTGTTTTTATTACTTTCACAAATATTTCAATTTCATACTATTTCTGTGAGCCTAAGCGGGTCATTGTTAGAAATAGGTATCAAATTGAGGTAGAGGGGTTCGAACCGAGAAACTCTGACTTCTGAAACTCTGAGTCCGCGACACTAACCAAGGGACCACAACCCGACACATTTAAAATAAATATCTACCGAAAAAAGGGACAAAATAACTGTTTCGTTTTTCCTTTACGTAATTTGGTTTTATTTGAAGATTTGCCGCCTTCTTTTGCCATGGACGGAGGGTACTAGGTATTTAAGAAAAAAGAAAAAATAAATTATATACTTATTTACTTATCTCATATTTAGATAGCCCGCCAGGTCATCCGGCTGAATTCAAATATTTTTTCATTGACTAAAATCGTGGGATCGGAACGACCATTTATTCTGCACTGGAAAATTCCTACAAATATTTTACGTACTGTACTAATGGAAGTCATAATGTAAAGCGAAACATCAATTCTAGTTCTCAGAACAGTCTGAAGATGTCCAGCGGTAATTGATCAAACATGCAAGTGAAAGTTCACCAAGTACATTTTAACATAATTGCTATTTGATTCTATCATTAATCTTATTTTATTAGTCTATTATGCACTATACGAGGGTTTTCAGTTTAGTGTTGTAGGGTTACGAGCATTCATTATTTATTGATTTTCAATTGAATTGGCACAATATAGTTTCCAGTTCTTGAACCGGTTTGTGGTAGCGATGGAAATACTTCGATAAAAATATGGTGTTCGCAAATCGTTTGTAGTACAACCTTAGTACGCTACAATTGTAGTGTTCGCACAAAACAAATGAACACCAAAAATATCGTCAGGAAAGAGATAATTTAGTTCGCATATCAATGACGATATAACCGATGACCGAAAAAATTGGTACTGGGAAATTTTAGTATCTCATGATAACGTTTTGTTCCGAAATTTTGTAGCTACCTTTTTTAAAACTTTTCCAAAATTCGACCGTCAGTGTCGGGGTGGAATTTTCAGTGCGAATCGTATCGACACAACGACCAACGAACAAAATAGAGGTTATCGAAAAATACCATACACCATACATTTTGTAGTACTGAATCCCGACAGTGGAATGTCCAATTGTCTATTCCATATATCTAATTTGCGCAAACTACATTATTCTACACCAGACACGACAATCGTAGGGTTGAACATCTTCTTTCTTCTTCTTTGTTGGCCCCTATCCTCATTCGAATGGTACATAGGGCGCTCCATCCATTTCTGTGGATACAGATGAAGAAAGTTAAGGAGTTCAGGGTGACATCACTTACATAACATGGGAAAGGTTCTCCATATCGTAAGAGCACTCGAGATCCCCATACTCGTACTAACTTGCGTAAATTATACACTGATGCTTTTTTTAAATTATTAATTTTATTTATTAAAAGGAATAACCCGCAAAGCGTCTATTTTAGATGCTTGTCTGCAGGTAGGATAGTAAGGATAGGGAAGTTACGAAGTTAGGTTGTGTACGAGTTCCTTGAGTGTTCAAAATAGATGTTGCATATATAAAACGTAGCACTACACAGTATTAATACTCTCGAGCACTATAAAAGTATGTTGTGTTTGATCGTACAATTTTTTTTGTAGCGCACAGTGAGTAGTACTATATATAATATATATATAGTAGTACTCACTGTGCGAACTCATTCATGTTCAGTGTTTGAGTGCTATGATTGAGCCAGTCATATACATTTAGTAGTATATTGTTTGTTTAGTATATTGTGGGAACCAGTAAATCGCGCTCCTTCGCGCGGAACGCTTGCCGCCTAAAGATATTTACAGATGATATTGCGTGTACCAATCTTGCAATACAATACAAATAAAATACGTTCAATACAGAAATGGTGTCTTGAGTTACTTCTACTATTTGTATAAAGATGCCAAGTGTAGGCGAAGTGGATGTACAAGATACAGCACACAACCAACACTGGCGAAGTTTTATTGAAGGTTGAATTTTATTTCGTTTATCTGTTACGTAGGTACAAGTTGATAATACTAGTTATTTATTGTTTCTTCTCATTAGTTATTAATTGATAAAATGATATTTTAAAACATAAACATTTTTAAACAGCAGAGTTTATTCTAAGTAATGGCAGTAGTAGATATTTCGAAATGAAGAAGATAAAAAGAAGAAAAAAAATCACGCGATTTTTCCAAGTACATAGGCCCTTTTTTTTAAATACGTTACTAACGGACTTATCGTTTAAATGAACGGCTTATATCTTATTTTCAATTTGAGTATGTCCTACATTAAGTATTTAGTACCTATTATAATGAATTTAATAAATAACATTGAAAGTAAGTACTTATATTATTAACCTTTCGGTTATCAGTATCATTTCTCAAATCATGAAGATCGTAGAAATGTGTTAATCATTTAGCCTTATTTTTTGTACTTTGACATCTCAACATCGATCAAGAAGAATATGGAAGTCTGGGTATTTACAGGGCTTAAGACCCGTCATGGGCTGGTTTAAAAGATCACTTTATACACGTATTACATTCATCATTCTACCCACGATTGAATACCACACTCCTCATTTTTTTGGAAGTAATTCACTTTTATGTGTGAATTCTCGGCAGCATCTATGGTAGATTCGAATAAGCTTTTTATTTAGCAGAGACCCTAATTTTAAATGTATGCAAGATCCTTCCCGAATTATTTCACATAGTGGGAAATGCTTGAAAATATGATTTTCAGTTTTTTTAAATTAATTTACCTTTTTTAGTATGTTGAGTATTGTACTGAAATTTATAACCAAATAATTTATTAAAACATTAAAGTACTCAAATTTATGTATTTTTTTAAATAAATAAATTAAAAAAATAGTATCCCAAATAAAATTAAATTACCTCTAACGATGTAAACTTACTTTCAAAAAAACTGTGTAAAAGTATTTTTTATTTTAATTTATGAAACAAACACATTATGAAATTTTATATTTTTTTCAATGAATCTAGGATTACCTTGAAGACTGAGCCATGGATGTAACAGGGTTCTTGCTAGAGCCTATTATAGCGCTGGGTGTGTTAAGTGCTATATATTTTGTTTTAGTTAGCAATTCTCCAGGGAAAAAGAAAAATGGCCACTATTCTCTTCCAGGTATTAAAATATTTTCAGTGACTTTATTTATTTGTAGTTTACTAACAGTTAAAGCATTGTTTGCAATACAATATATTAACAATACAAGAAAAACATAGATTTAAAACAGTGCACAAAAAAAGTATTTGAATAAAAAGAATTATTATAATAATAAATAAATAGCAAAACATTAATTTATTGATCAACAAGGCATTAAGAGTATCAAACTGATTCTACAAATCCGATATCAGATAATATTTTTAAATGAAAGTTTTCTAGTTATAGAAGAGAGTTTCCTCTCTTGAAATATTACAACTGTTAATCACATTTCCTTATGCATTATAGACTGGAATTTCTTCTTAAAGAAACGATGGGCCTGTTACATGTTAAAGAAATGGAAAAAATCTAGACAAAATGAAGAAGTCAAGTTAGTGCCATCTACTGAAGAACCTCTTAAGTTAAATAATGATATCTGCGATACCCAAGAAATATTTGGGACTAATAGAGAAGGATATTCTTTACTCATCACATTTACAAGAAAGTCACACAGGATATCAGAGTTGATTCTGATGCTGACATTGCCAGATGGATCCATTTTTCAAATGCCAAGTAAGTTACTTTAAAAAAAAACAAGTATTTTTTAAAATATTTTATATGGGAGCAGTCTCATATACTGTTTTAGTCAGCCCATATGTAAGTTGACCACAATCAGACAATACAGTTGGACACCAAGGGCACCAAAAATAGAGACATTTGCACTTGCAAAACATTTGCTTAGTGTCACATCTGAATAGAATATAATATATAATCAGTTTAAACACTTTAATCCTGAGTCTAGTAAGGGACATGGTGCATTTATATTATCCGTTTCACATCTTAACATAAATTTTATGCACTTTCTTCTAATTTATTAGATTTATAATTGGTACATTTGATTTCTAGATGAAAAAAACACTATGATATATGATGGTTCTTCAGAAACCTGGAGGGCAGGAGGACTATCTTTAGTTCTATTGGAACCTTTCATGAGATGGCGAATTATCTTTAATGGAATACTTTGCAATCGGAGTAGTTATATCAAAGAGCTTCAACATGTGAGGTTTAACTTTATGTAAGTTTATAATAACTTATATTCATATTTATTCCGATTCACGTCACATTTATTTCCAGTCGATACAATAATATCTTTACACAATATGTGATTATAACGGTTTTGAAGAATGTAATAAGAATGTAATAAATATATGTTTTTTTATAACAGCAAGAACAAATTGAATTTTGATCTTAAAACTATTTAAATTTGATTCATACCTCAGCATACTCATGCAGATTTTGTGAGAATATAGAAGCCTAGCTATTTAGAAGGATTTTAATTGCCTAATTTAAGTGATCTTCTAAAACACTGACAATAAAAATATGTTTTTTTAGAATTAAATTTAGCATAATAATAAAATTATTTATTTTTTAAAGCAGATAAAACTACAAACAAATATATCAAGTTCTAATACACTTGATATTCAAAATCACTCGCAAGCAAGTGGAGGCTTATAAATTCTTCTTCTTCTACCCCTTATTTGAACCCAATGGTGTATAGGGCACTGAATCGTATAGAAGCAGTGTTATCTGCGATCGTTAATACATGATGGAAAGTTGATCAGCCTTGGGCTTCAGGTACCAGTCCAGGGTGATATTAAATAAATAATTAACAAATAAATAATAATAAAAAAACACACTTGATAATTATGTTTTATATATTTATATATTTCTAGTTGGATAGCAGCAGCAGATCCAGTTAGAACGCCAGATGACTCCAGCTGTAATTTGATGGCGGAGGCTATAGCAACTGAACCATGGAAGGATCCATATTGGTTGGATGAAATGTAACAAATATTTTTTTAATATTCTTGAGGTATTACTGATTTGTGTAGTTTATTATAGGCGAGGGGCGGTTTACCATGGAGTAGCTAGGTGATCTAAAATCGATAAATTCAATTTAAAAAAACGGTATCTGTATTGTAAGAAGCTTTAAGTCCTTTTACCATCATAAAAATATTTTAAAAACCTATTATAGACATTGAAAATGCCATTTGTCATTAAGATAATCATTTTAATTTTCACTTCTATTCTGAGCTTCTCTCTGTTCATCATCATTATTTGGCAAATTTGGTGACAATATCACTTGACATCACCTTTACATCATAGTACACCACTGTATATTGTATAGTTTAAAAAATATATATATTTTAACCTCTCCGTACGTACCCCTTCAACTGTGGGGCCATAAAATACCAGGTCAGACAGCGTATGCCCCCAGGTTTGGGGCATAGTGATTATTTCAAATTGACAACATTTATTTATTTATTTAAATTGACAATATTTATTTATTTTTTGTGTATGTTTAAAATGCTGATATATGTGGCATATGTTTAAAATTTTGATATTCAATGTAAAAAAATGTTTTAAAATTTAAAATTCGTATAAAAAACTCACTGTGCAGGGTACAACCTTTTCATTAATATGTTTTATTTTTTTAATTTTATTTAAACTTCATGTACAGAAAATAAAAAGTACATTGGCGGGCTTATTGCTAAAAAGCAATATCTTCCAACCGACCAAAGACGGACTAGTGATATTGATCAAAACGTTTGATACCATATATGGCCGTTTGCAATCAGAGGGTAGATAGTACTTGAACATTTAAAAAACATAAATTACAAATTGACATTAAAAAAAAAAACATAAATTACATATACCAATTACCAATTAACAAAAGACGATAATAAGGAGGGCAAAGGAAGAAGGGAGTTTAGGGAAGGAGGTAGAGGAAGGAGGTTTGATCGACAGTTAGGATTCTAATGACAGATAGTAATGTCTCAGACGTTTTAAAAGTTAATACACATTATTGTCTGATGTAATAGATTTTATCAAAAAACTAAAAAACAAAAAGATGAAAATGGAAAAAAAATAACAAACTAGGATTCTAATGATAAATAGGTAGAATCAAGTAGTAAGTTTAAGGAAGAGAGGAGGGGTCAGGGGAGGAGGAGATGGACAGTTAGGGAGTTATGTTATTACTGGAGAGGTTAAAAATCATAATTGCATATGTATATCTTTATGAAAATGTGCTGTGTAATAAATATCCATTACAAAAATGATTATTTTTAGTACACATTCACCAAAGCGGGGATATGAACAGTATGGAAGTATGTGTGGAACCATTGTCGTAAATGAGAATGAAACGCCTTTATCAACTTCTATTTATGGATTAAGACTAAGAAAATGGGAACCAGAAAGGATTTCTTTGCGAAGATCATTAGTTATTTATGGAGCTGCCTACGATGGTACTGTTTATAATATCGGAGTGGAATCCTTTAGCAGAGGTCTTACACAGTGAGCATTTTTTAAAATTTATTTAATCTAATGTGTTAACTCGATACTAGTTTTTTTCTATCTTCTGAAGGAATTGAGTGCTTGGAGTATTTACTTCAGTATTTTACTATTTTTTTGTTTATTAAAACAGGAATACACTTTTAGGAAAGGATAAGTGTTTTAATTTTTAATTATCAGCATAATGCGAGGATTAGCAAATTTCATGCCCAAACTGCAATGGATGCAAATAATGGGATAAATGAATTTACGGACTACACTTATAATTCCTGTATTTATTATTGTTTTATTAATTAGAGTAATAACTGATGAATATATTTATGTTTTTTTTATTATAGGGTTAAATTTGGGAATATCAGATTAGCTAATGGAGATGTGGAACCTATTCAAGATATTGATATTGATTTATCTACCATTGGAGAAAATAATATGGATTTGCCAAAATCATTCACCATTAAAGTCTCAAGTATGAAGACTATTTTTTTGCATTACATTTCTTTTGAATTGATGGATGACATTTATTCAAAATGACACTTAATAACACATCAAAATTGTATTTTACAATATGTCCTTTTCAAATTTATATTTCTTCATTAGCGCTCTTGCCCTTATAATGATATAATATTTTATCATTTATTGTGTATTATAAAAGGTATTTATTTTTGTAAATTATCCTTGCAGCACTTTCCATGGATTTTGTACTCTTTATCAGTCCAGAAAATAAACTAAGCCACAGCTTTAAAAAGAGAAATTGGGAAAACATTGTAATACCATTTCAAGCTGGAATCAATGGCTATCAAGGTTCAGGATTTTTGCAGCTAACCTACCCTTATAAAGGTTAGTTAATATTATTTTGACTTTTCGTATGTATAACTGCTTAAGTTATTAATCTTTGCACTCCTATTTTACAACAAATCTAAAGTAGAAAACACTATTGTAGGATGCTTAAAATGGAAATTTTATATATTTCACAATTTTGTTGACAAATCCTGGATTTACTCCACTTAGAAGTTCTGTCTGAAGTCTGGGTATTTGCAAAACTTGCGGCCTGTCATTGGCTGGTTTATGTAATCACTTTACACACGGTACAATAGTCACCACTTTTTTTCCATGATTGACAACAACATTACTTAAATTTTGAAAAATTGTATAATGTTGCAGAACTACAATATATGACTGGTTGAAGTGATCACTTTAATACAGTGTATAATTAATCAATCAAACAAGTCAACGACAGATGTTAAGCCTTGTAAATACCTAGACTTTTATGTTCCCATCTCAAAACTTCTCCATGTTGGTAATTTTTTTTCCCTATTTGTAACTTGAATTTATTTTTAGGTGATTATTTGATAGAAGAACATAATATAGTGATGAAGCAATTGGAATGGTTAAGTCTCGAAAATTTGGATGGTAAAATTCCCTTTTGTGTGAGTTTTAAAGAACGAGCCTCATATTGTCCTGATGTTGTCGGGGGAAAAGGAGCTTCTCTAGGTTTACTGGCTTCAGTAGCTTCAAACAAGGTACTATTCAATTAATAAGGATTAAAGATGGGGTGAGTGATCCTTTTGCAAAATGGTTTAATCAAATGAATTATATGACTAGGGCAAGTCACGTAAGGAGAGTAAAATACAAAGAAATGGAAACAGACTGTCACAAACTAGCAAATAGCTAGAGAAAAATATGAAGAAGATCGACCAGAGATAAAGACGATAAGTGGGACCTTTTAAACAAAGACATTTTTTAAAAAATATAGATTATCTCACGCTATATCTGCAATGAATAAAGTATTTTATTATTATTTAGCCACTGTGAAATGAAAAATCAAACTTATCTATGATTTAATAGGAAAATATGTTTTATGTTAGTTTTAGGATAGATAATTAAATAAACAAAAATAATGAAAACTATTACAGCTCTAATTGACCCATACATTTATAATTCCCTAACAATATTTCATTGTTAAAATTCTTATGAATATTTTATTTCTCTTATTATACAATCAAATCTATAACAATGTGCAAAAAAGACACAGATAAACAATCTACACTCCGGGTTTTCCAAATATTTCCTGCGTATAACGTCACCTCAGAATATGTATTTATTTCTAGTATGATGTTCCAAAAGGATTTTGTATAACAACGCGAGCTCTGGAATCCCATTTACAACATTATCCAGAACTGCAAGAAGCTATTAAAATTATAGAAAATGTCAATATCAATTATAGTGAGAAATCACTGAAAGACGCTTGCGAACGGTGAGTATTATTTCTTTTACATCAATTGGTCCATTCTCTCAGTATTCACATTAAGCCCTCCCTTTTGTGATGTGTCCACATTTTGTATTGCGTTGACAGGTTATAGGCAAATATCTTGTTTAAGTCTTATATATTTGAATCCTGTTATTTTCATCATCTACCATATTATCAGTCTTTTCCACCATTAAACAATTCAAGTAACAAAAAAATGTTTTATTCTTTCAATCTTTTTTCAGAGTCACGACTTTATTTGTAAGCACACCTATTCACAGTTTAGTAAAAGAACATATTGTATGTTCATTCGACAATTTATGCGATTCTGAAACTGTAAACTTAATTGCTAAAGACCTTTTCTTTGCTGTTCGTTCTTCAGGTACGTATTTTTTTATGAAACTAAAGGCAATTTAAAAAGTAATATTTTTCAAACCCATTTACAATTCTCATTTTATTCAGGCATTGGGGAAGATTCTGAGGAGCTTTCTGCAGCTGGTCAAAATGCAACAATCTTAGGATGTAATACTGTTGACGATGTACTTAGAGGTGTTCAAAAATGCTGGTCTTCTCTTTTTACATTTCAAAGTGTGGAATATCGCAGGTGCTGTATGGAGATTTTTTAGTAAATTATTTCCAAATTGATAGCATTGTTCTGATATTATTTTTCAAATTCAGACAGCACGGACAGCCAGTGCAATGTGGAATGGGTGTCGTGGTGCAGATAATGGTGGAAGCGAGGGCTGCTGGAGTGATGTTCACGAGACATCCTAATACGGGGAATCCCTCTAATATATTTATAACATCTAATTTTGGGCTTGGAGAGGTAAAGATCCTAAATTTTTTATCAATTATCGGAAGAATTAATTAATATCTTCCATATTATTTTTTGACATCTCATCAAAGATGATGAAGAATATGGAATATATATATAGAACTTCCAAGAATTTGAGTAGTGTGGTTGTCAATAATAGGTAAAATTGGTGAATGTTACACATGAGTAAAGTGATCACTTAGACCAGCCTAAGACGTTCGTCAGCCCCGTAAATTCCCAGACTTCCATATTCATCATCATCTTTGAGGAGATGTCAAAAAATAATAAGAAAAATAACTCCTATAATTGGAGATAATCCAGATTTGTGAACAAGTATTTGGACACACTCAAAATATTGTAAATTAATACCTTATTTATTTAACACTCTCCTTATCATTCATAGATCACTTTGTATAATACTACTTAAAAACTCTATTTCACGACTACCGGTTTCAGAATGACCATTCCATCATCACAACAAGTGAAGTCTACAGTTAACCTGATGATGGAATACTTACATTACTTTTTAATTAGTATTACTATTATTATTTTTATTTTTATAAATAATAAGCTCAGCTATGTACCTATTGATTGAACAGAATGGCTTAGTATATAAATATTATTCTATTTATTTTGATTTTGTATTTACAATTAAATTTATTTATAAATGGTTAAAAAATTTAAAACATTTAAAAATTGAAATCATAAAAAAATATCACTACCTGTAGTAGTCAATCTGGACTCTCTTCTGCCTGATTTCATGGCAGTATAACTTATTTATAGTATAATAACCTTTTTATTGTAAAACATATTTGAACAATCGTTGCATCAGAAATATGCATAGTGATAAAATTGATAATAACTGTATCACTTTCAGAGTGTCGTTTCTGGAGAAGTGGACCCAGACACCATCATAATCGAAAGAGACATCGATGATAATATTAAAATAAAAAGTATTGATGTTGGAAAAAAGGGTCAAAGAATAGTATTACAAAAGTCGCGTACACCCGACGACTCTGGAACTCAAACTTTACAAACCGACGATAATTTAGCAAGCACATTGAGCATTTCAGAAGAAGAATGTCTCTCACTTGGTAAAATTGCCATTCTTCAAGAAAAGCTTTGGGGGTTACCAAGAGATATTGAGTGGGCTATAGTCCAGGTAAGATAAGTCTTCATTTATTCCGCAAATTTTAAATAGAAAATTAAGGCAATGTGTCAAAACTGATGAAAAAAAAAAAAATTGTAAAACCCTTATCCGCACCCGAATGGTGTATAGGGCACTGTATCATATAAACGCAGTGTTATCTTGATCGTTTTTACACATGAAGGAAAGGTGATTAGCCCTCCGCTTCAGGTACCAGTCGATGGTAATATTGAATAAATATTACAGTGAAAAAATCACTTATATTTATTTTACCCCCCTTGGGAATCGAACCCTCCTGGGTAGCCGGAAACCCTCCAGAACGGTAGCCGAGCGTGCTGACCTACACTACGGAGGCGGACAAAAAAAAAGTAAACAAAAAAGTTATTTCAAAAATATTTTACTGATGAATAAATACAGTATTAAGGGTAATCCATGCCGGTTAAATGGCGCAGGGTCTATTTTTCACATATATAAATGACAATGGTACAGCAAAATGACGCTTCGTTGTCCGTTATTTTTATATGCAATGTTTAATCATCGCGATTTTATATACAAAAAAAAAACTAAAAAACAGTGTTGTAGTACATATATACATTGGGAATGCACATACCTTACATATGACCGAAACGGTATAAACTGATTGGGAGTCGACACGCCGTACACGCAACTGAATAAGTGTTAGGAAATCCCCGTGTAAAAGATTGCATTTTTTGGTTCTTCAGTGAATCACTGAATCGCGCTATTAAAACAGCATTATAGCGAAACAGCATAAAAAGGGATTAAATGGTGAATAAAGACACTTATTCATTACTAGTCCAGTATTATATTTATTTTTAACAACTATTTTCGGAATCTACAGATCATTCCATCTACGGGTTTAAATATAAACTATATTAACAATATAATCATGTCTTACCACAAAGTGAATGAAAGACAATAAATTAAACAAATAGGAATAGCGTTAAGCAGAATATTACTGTATCCATTTTATGTAAATAATAATCCTAATGTTTGTGTTAACTTTTGCAGGATAGAATTTATTTATTACAAGCAAGACCTATTACCAGCTTAAACAGTTGGAGTGAGTTTGAATTGGCTCATGAATTAGATTCAGCTGTTATGTCAGAAGATGATTTACTTACATTTGCCAACACGGGAGAGGTACTCATTTTCTGATCAATTTTGAAATTTCTCATCAAAACATATTTGTATATATACTGAAAAACTTATACTTTTAGGTGTTGCCGGGTTGTTTATCACCTATGACAGTGAGCGTTGTTTCCAAACAATTAGATCAGTCCATATCAGAAGCAAATGGTGGTCCAATACCTAAATATTATTTCAGAACATTGTCAAGCACTTGCTACCACATAGGATTAAATGTGTTCAATGTGAGCTTTTTATAACTTATTATTTTTTAATGTCTATAAAAAAAGTGATCTGTTCTATGCTAGCTATCCACACCATGAGAATTATAAGAATATATAATAATATAATTAATAACCTAGTTCTAATGAACTAAATTTGGATATACAAAAGTTTAATTGCATGTTTTAAAAAAAAATTACAGACATTTCTAAAAGAAAATGAAAAAAATATTACCATACGGGTAAAAACAATGGATTTGGCAATATTTGGACATATTGTAACAGATGATAAAATACATTCTATTGGAATTCATCGAAATAATCCAATGGGTTTTATTCGCAATTTAATGATCGTAAAGGACATGATTTACGTAAGTTTTTATTTTCAATTTTATATTTATATACAAAATATTTAATTTTTTCACATATTTTCCATATTGGAAACTGGAAATTCCTAATCCTGGGATCTATGAGATTGAAAAACCTCCAGGATACCACTATTTTCTTCCCACTTGAGGGGTTTCATTTCTTACTATAAAATATAAAACAGCTCTTAATGATTTTTATTTACATATTGTTTTATACACTTGTCAATCTATTTTTTTCAGTTATTATGGATAAATAAGTCAAATAGCGAAAAAGCTACTACCGTTGCTGAGAATCTTACTATTGATTTAACCAATAAAAAAACATCCCTCGAAATATATAACTCGATAACTGAAAGTTTCGGTGCACTCTATCAAAACTCTGCATATCATGGACTATCTAGTTCAGCCAGTGTATTCTCTCAAATAGTGTTCCTCTCAATCCTTCTGGAAGGCGGAAGCGGTAATATATATTTTTTTTATTTTATCTGTCTTAGAAAATAAAATAAAATAATAAGTCATTCAACTCTATGTTTGAATTGGTGTTTATACTACTTGATGATTCTCTCCTTTCAGATTTCTCAACAGAAAATTATCGAGATATTGGAACCATTTTATCTTCTTGCACAGATGTCATTTCGGCTGAAATCCCAGAAATGTTAAACAAATTGACTGTTGCTATTCAGTCTTCAGAGATAGCACAGGATTTTCTCACTCAAGAACCTGCAAATGTATTGGAGTGGCTTGATAAAAATTCCCCAAATATATCAAAATTGTTATCTCAATTCTTAGAAAAACATGGCCATAGATGCATCAAAGAGGTAAATCCATTTAATTTGGTTACCAAAATTTGATATGTCGGCTTTCGGTACTCAATGACACAGTGTTTAAAAATGATCAAATACATTTTACTTTTGAATTATTAAAGATTTGTGCGGTGTTTCTGGCATAGTAACCCTAAGAGTCCTGGCAATAAAGAGTTAAAAAACATTTACACTGAAAAAAACCTCTAAAGTTATCACTATTCTGGTATACATTAAAAAAGGGTTCAATCACGATGACACATGAGGAACAACCGTCACTCGTCTATGCTATCTGTACTGTCCACATAGAGTCACCCATGTTGAGATACGAGTAATTGCCATTAGATGTTTACACGAGACACGCAATCTGTTCAAAAATATAATTTAAGAAATTTATTTGTGTTTATGTTACAAAATTTATAAAAAAAAATTCTCACTTGCAGTTTGATTTTCTTACTGACACGTGGAGCCTGGAACCGACACCACTTATCAAGCTACTACAAGCTACAGTTAAAATTCCTCCCAAAAAAACTGATGCTGCGGATGTTAAAACAACGGATGAACTTATAGAACATCTGGTATCGCCTATAAATAATAAAACAAAGTAAGACTCGAGTTTCATAGTTGATAAATTAGAAACAGGGTAATAAATGTGAATCTGAAATAAATGTTTTCTTTTACAGAAAAGTGTTGAAATACGTGATTCCAATGTGTAAGAAATCGGTTGCCAGGCGAGAGAAAACGAAAGCAGCTTTGATTTCATGTGTCAATAAGTTGAGAATGGCTTATCTCGAGTTAGGAAAGAAAATGGTGATGGAATGGAGATTGCCAGATAAAAAATTGATATTTTTCATGACTCATTTGGAATTAGGAAAATACATTCAAACCAGAAATCCTAGTTACGTTACAAAGTATGTATGTTCAACTATTGTTAATATATTTTTTATCATTTTATATTGTATTGATGTTTTGTATAAATTTGTCTGTCTCCAGAGCAATGTTAAGACGGCGATTCTTCCCTCGTTGGGAGAAACTGCAATTTCCCGAATTAGTGTGGGGATTCCCAAAACCATTGACAGCAGCTGATGATAAACTGATGAGGGAGATGCGGAGCGATACGAAAGTGACGGGTACTCCTGTATACTCGGGTAAAATTTTAGCTAGGGCATGTGTCATCAAGTCGATATCCGAGGTAAATGTTTATTATGGGTGTACTCATATATTGTAAACGTCAAGTTCTTACAAAAAAACAAATTAAAATTGTTGTATAGTAGTAATAATAGTACTGTCATGGTTTCAGATTGATCAGCTTCAATCGGGGGATATTCTGATTACCCACAGCACTGATATTGGATGGTCTCCATATTTCCCACTTATCGGAGGAGTGGTTACAGAATTGGGAGGACTTATATCCCACGGTATGATATTTATATTTAGACTTTGAATTATGGCTTGCTTCCACAAAGTATGTATTTGAAACTTGTCAAGGTAATATTAATATTACTGTTGAGTATGGCACACAACTGTTACTTATTGGTAATTTTTGATGTCCAATTGCGTGCAAAATTCTGTTACGACCTTAAAAAAAAGTCCTTGGCCCAAAAACTTTTGGTTTCAGCAGAAAAATATCAGTCAGTAATTCTACCTTTTATATAATTTATGATATATCTCTTCCAAGAAAAGAACACCCCACGCTTCTTTGTCATATCATTGATATTTGGAAGCACCTACATTTGTGAGGGGAAATCAAAATGTCTAATGAATATCTCGACAGCTCACTGAGAATTGTAACTATTTCCATCCAACCAATATCTAAACATACAAACAAACATAATATCCAAAATGTCTAATGAATATCTCGACAGCTCACTGAGAATTGTAACTATTTCCATACAACCAATATCTAAACATACAAACAAACATAATATCCAAACATTAGTGTCTCAAAACAATATCAAATGATCATTCATTTCATGTTGCTGTTTGTCTTCTAATTTTCTAATAAAACATTCATGAATTGATGAATTTTAAAATACATACTTAAGCATGCTAAAATTATGTCCTACATTTTTTGCTCAGCTATTTGATTTTGTTAATTCCCAAAAGATCACAAAAAAGATAAAATAATGCAATTTAAAAATACATATTTTGATGCATTTAAATATTGTTTGTATCCATATCAATATGGTACAAAATCATCTGGCCTGAAGTTCATAGTTACTGTAACGTGGTCCAAACATTTCCAAGGGGGCCTTCTTTATTATTACAATCTAGAAAAATAAAACCAGGCGTGAATCTTTCGTGCTACCCTTTTTGCAATTCATCACATCATTTTGCACTTAACAACAAGAATAAATAATTAATTTGATGTTTCAGGAGCTGTAGTAGCGAGGGAATATGGTCTCCCGTGTATAGTGGGCGCTCAAGGGGCAACGGATGTTTTTAAAACAGGAGATACTGTTCTTCTGGATGCTACTTCAGGAATATTGCAAAAAGTGGAAGAGAAAACAGCTTGATTTTATATTTTGACTTGATATCCAGTGCACATAAAAAAATATATTTACATATATAATTAATACATGTTTATAAAAAAAAGTGTCAGGTGTAGGTGTATTTTGATAAATATGATAATAATATTGTTATGTACAGTTTAGTTTCACAGATTTTTTGTATATATTTTATATAAGTATATGATAATAAAAAAAATCGGATAAATTCCAAAGTGGGGAACACGCAAAAACATTCTTTTGAGATGCTAATGTTTAGAATTTTATGTCATACATCTTTTATTGTAGTTATTGTATTTATTATTTGAAATACTAATTTATTAAAAAATAGAAACATTCAACCTTTTTTGTTTTATTTATCTCATTGGAATTAGCAAGATGATACATTGCTCAGAGTAGGTATACTATCATCACATTTAGAAATTTATTAATGACTGGAATTACAAAGACGTTATCCACAAAAACAAGTCAGATGAACATAAATTTAGCTTTACTTCTATTTGGCAAAAGCAAATACCCATTTTTTCAGAAGAAAAAACATTTTGACAATATGGATTGAAAACCGATTTTCAAATAGCATAACTGTGAAAATGAGTCCGTAATTAAAATTATCTGTACTCAACTTATCTAGATACAAAATGACATAAAAATTCCAGCCGAGAAGAGCAAATTTTTTCATCCAAAAACAGCCAATTTGCAGACTTGGGTAAATACATATACCTCTGAGATTTATAAAGAAGTACATAGATACATTTTTTAACCAAATCTTGACTTTCAATTAAAAAATATTTTTCAAACTATGATTATTTATTTTATTATAAAGTAAAAAAATTCAAAATAGTTACAAAATGCGATGGATAAGTTCTTAAAATATTTGAGTAGTGAAACTAGTTAAAATTTTACCAGCCAATATTTGTAAATAAACATAGCGAAAAATCCAAATAAAACAAACATCTTTCACAAATCTCATTATTTCATCCAATCAAAATTTTGAAGGACAAATCGGTCTTAGTTTTGTAGGAGGCACGTATGACTTATCCTGAAATTAAAAAAGTATTTTATTAGTTTACGGAAATTTGCGTATGGTGGATAGGAAAATCCAAATATTTGAGACTTACTGAATCACAAGAACATCTATTTTCCATATTATTAATCAATTTTTGTGCAAACTTATTATAGTATTTCCATTGTAATGTTTCAGCGGTTAGTTTATTCTTAAAGTCTGTCCAATCATTGTCCACTTTCATCAAAATGTCATTTTTGTTCCCTGAAAGTTGAGTGGTTATTAATTTTTGTGATGCATTTTAAACTAATAGAAATATTAAAGTGCACAATAACAAGATTAAAATAATACAACTACAAAATCAAAATATGTAATAAATAGGGTGCAGATGCCTCATAGCAAAAGCAGTGGCCAGCTGCGGGATAAAACGAGGATAAGGGGGTAAAAGCCAATATGTAAAGTTAGGTTGTGTTTCATAGTAAAAAATATACATATTTAAAAAACCGTAGGGGTCTTAAAAGTTATATTCAGTCGAAAGCCATAATAATGTTTTTTTTTAAAAGGAGAATAAAAATATATTGCACCTAAAATGGATAGGTAAGCAAAATACTTTAAAAAATATTAATTATATATGATTTATCATAGATTAGACAGACTAACATTCCAAAGTTTAATTATTTATTTGTTATAAGGACCAAAAATACTTGAATGTGTTTAAATTATATTTAAAAGTATAACTGACTATCAAATAGAGCCGCAATCATAAAAAAATATAATTGCCTACCTTAAATTTTTTTATCCCCACTTTGACACTGGCAAGAAAAACTGATTTTTGCTACTTCAAATTCGCACCCAATAATAGATACTTAAAGGTGGAGACTGACCGGAGGATTTCGTCGTAACGTAACACGTTACGATGCGAGCATTCAGGCAGTCAGTACAGCGAGCCAAGCGCTCCATTCATAGTTTCGGATGCTCGGTGATGCTCGCCGCGAGCGATGTTACGACGTTATGTTACGACGAAATGCTCCGGTCAGTCTCCACCTTAACAGTTCTGGGATCTTTTTATTAAGCCACATTAAATTTAATATTGACATTTTAGTTTAATGTTGCTTTGATCTCTTCATCACATTAAAATTTTTATTGAAAAAATATGATAAATTATTATAGAAAAAGTCTTTTTATATACAGAATAATACATAATAAGCTACTAATGGATGGATTTAAATAAAAACAAATGTTATTTTTGACATCTCTGATACATACATGAAATATCGAATTGCATTTCATAAAATTTTACAGTCTATATGAAGACTTTATACTTTTTTTTACAAAAATAAGGTATAACCTGCTGCTGCAGCAATTTTCTTTTGTGCCTTCTCCACTGAGTCGTAAAACCATTGATTCCATACTTCCAGAGTAACTGAGAAACAGTGTAAAACTTTAGCACACTGCTTAAACTCTGTTACTTTGTCTGTAAAACATAAAGAAGTATTAATAAAACCCATTGTCAAAACTTTTTTTGTTCATTATACATTGATTAGTTAAAAACTGCCAACGGAGAAAAATAAGCAGTGACAGTAGCAATGACATTATCCTGATCTGACAAGAACTCCTTTCCAGGGTCTTTTTAACAATAAAAAGGTAGGATCACAGTGGGGTCATGTTCAGAGGATGGAATGAGTAAGGAATCAATTAAAAGCCTAATTATTTGTATGATTCAGCCATCAAGACTGTCGACTTGTGAAAAGTTTTAGTGAAACAGCATTTTTGAGTAAAAATTTGAGTGATGAAAGCCCTGTCGACTTGTGAAAAGTTTTAGTGAAACAGCATATTTGAGTAAAAGTTTGAGTGATGAAAGCCCTCTTCAGCGCTTTCATCTCTTTCTAACCAATGTTTGACTGGTATTTTGACATATCGCTCACTCCTTTCAAGAACGTCATAAATCAAAAAACTTGATTTTTCAGGAGAACGTTTTTAAAATACAATACAATGTATTAAAAATAAATATCAAGCCACTTATTGAGCTTTTTACTGTGCAACAGATCTTTTTAGCTAAAACCTGAAGGTTCTTTCTCCATTTGAAAAATATTTAGTTTATTTCAAAAAATAATTAAACAATACCTTTTCTTCAAAATGCAAAAACAACACTTTCTGCCCTGTAGCGTGTAAATATTAAGTTAAAAATATGCCTCTTTTGCTGGGATATAGTACATTTTCTGGGCATTCCGAAAACATGCACAACTGAAAATTGACGATTTTTGATTTATGATGTTCTTGAAAGGAGTGAGCGATATGTGATTAGGAGAGTAAGTCTATACTGCTTTCGATTACTAATTGATTCCAAAAAGTCATGTGGATTGCAATAAATCATTGACAGATAATTTTATTTTATATGCTTTTTTATTGCTACTTTGGGAACTGCTAGTTTTGTCGGTAATATTTCTAGAATGTAAACAATGCGTTGCTTCTGGTAGAAATTTTACTTGAGCCACTTCAAAGAATGAAACGTGCCAATCATAAAATTGATCGCATTAACATCTATGAAATTTTACCAAACTTTTTAATCTATTGTTTATAAATTAATTTAAATAATAATATGACATATATTGGAAAAATTACTTGGATCGAATGACGTATCTTTCGGGATAATAGCATCAATTATATTATTCATTTCATTTAATTTAGTGTCTGCGCAGCAAACACATGCGGGAGATAGATCTACTCCGGCACTCTTGCATTTCTGTAATTTACTGGAAACACACAGTTTTTGTATTTTTCCTTTTCCCTTATCTTTGTCAAGCCCCGTATCTTCCTCTGATTTTAGTGGTGGGTTTGGTATTTCTTTGGGTAACTCTCTGGGTATTTCATGTACTTTCAGAACTAAAAAAATAAATGCACATTATTCATAACTAACGAAATCAATTCATATTCCAATTGAAAAGTATGATTGGGTTGTATCGGAGGACTGATCAAAGAATTTCTTTATATTTTGACTTAAGTAAAGAATGGACCCTTTCTTACCATGTGTGATGCATTTTAATCTTCATATGATTCCTGCACTAAATTTACTGGGCTCAAATTGCGAGAAATTAATATGCCTAAATACTGGTTCCAGGATACATATCGCAAACACTAATAGTAAGAAATCCAAGATTTGCCATAAAAATCAAGTTATATGTACACAGATGCATATTGTAACGCCTTTTATGTATCTATGATGAAAACAATGTTATCCAATAGCATTAGCTTTTTTAGTTATTAGATTAGAGAATACAAGATACCTCTAAGTAAACATAATTGATTATTTTTAAATTTTTGGATTAGTTAAATATGTATTAAAAGTGGGATATGTTGCTACTAAAACTATAGGTATACTTTTGATATTGACATGCTCTATGTAAAATAGCAAAATCTGTTAATTTAACAGAATTAGATTTGAAGTTATTTTTATCGTAGTTCTCTGTATAAAATGTATATGTTGTTTTGCAAGAGTCAAAATTCTATCATAAATATAACACATTTATGGAAAAACTATGATAAAAAACTTCAAAACTAATTCTGTTAAATTAACAGATTTTGGTATTTTACATAAAGCATGTCAATATCAAAAGTATAGCTATATATTCTATATATGATTTTCTTAATGTTGTTTAAGTATTTAATCAAAGGGAAAATATAGCACCACTCAGTGCAGTATGGTGATTTGATTCCTTGCATAATTTACCTTCTACTTTTGGTTCTGGTGGAGGTGGTTTGACTTCGGGCACCTGTAAAAAATGCTTTTTATTAATCCTAAACCGAGAACTTGTATGAAATGCATTTGACCATATAAGGGGAAATAAAAAATACAGTGGCATGAGTCAAAAATTCATGGGACGAGTTTTACCATAATTTAACACCAAAGTAACATCTGTGTTCGGATCCAAAATAGGGCACATTATGTTTCAATCATTTCCCACTTAACAGCAGTAATAATATTGGTTAACAATAATATATGTTTAACCCTAGATAACTAAACATTCATCCACGCGACGACGCGCATCTCCGAGAAAGTCAAGTGCACTTACGACCCCGCGCCCCACACCCGCCAGCTTTGTTTACCTTCCTGATTGGTGCGAATAGTTCATCAGGTGGTGCGATTGCAATCACACGATAATTAGAAGGTGACCTACGGCCAAATTGTCGTCCAGTTGATGGGAGTTTAGTTACTACGTATTATTATGACATCAAGGTCACGATAAAAGATATTCTTGGTGAGTCTTCACACCTTGAAACTCCTGTTTATTATGTGACTAATGTGAACAAAATCTTTTATTTTTGTCCATCAAAGGCTCGTAGGATGACAAAACATTGATGCATGAAATGCAAAAATGCCATTTGTGGATCGCACAATATTGACATATGTAGTAGCTGTGCGGAACAGTGATTTATTGTGAAATGTCTCTTACATTAAGTCCTAATAAACCAAAGTTAAGTGTCATGTAACCAGTGGCTATTTTTAATAAATACTTTTGATAATTTTCACGTTTTTAATTGCGTTGTCCACATGACTAATGTTTAGTTACTATGCATCTAAAAATATAGTTTAGTCATCTAGGGTAAATGAATAAGGTTTGTGTAAATTTTTTATAGACAATAAAAATTATGTGAAAAAACGGTGACTTTAGGATTCACTGTTTTATAGTCAGACTGGGGGTCTGTTAAATAAATGATTGCACATTCTTATTTTGTAAATATTTGCGCTTACTTCATTTTAGTTTAAAAACGACAAAGTATGACAATAAAAAAATCCCTTTTCCTCTATTTATGCTTTCTCACATAAAGATAAAACTCTTACGGGTTTCTTTTCTTCTTTTGTTGGTTCAGGAGGCTTGACTGGTTCAGCAGGTTCCCCAGAACCACCGGGTTTCACTGATTCAGCAGGTTTAGGTGGTTCAGGTGGTTTCGGCGGTTCAGGTTTTGCCTTCGGTGGCTTTTTACCTGGTTTCGGTTTTGATTTAGACTTCTTTTCTTTTTTCTGGACAGGCGGTGGTGGCGGTGGTTCTGGTAGCTTTGGTTTTTCTTTCGGTGGTTTAGGTTTTTTTTTTCCTAAAATATAATATTTATTCGCAATATTATTGAAAAAATGACAAAGGTACATAATTAAAATATATTATTCATACATATTGGCGAGGATTGCGAGAACAATGCAATTGTGTTTTCTGAAATAATTTACATAAATTATGCTGCTGTAAATTACTTCTCTGCCCTGCCAATAATCTCGCTAATAATTCACTGCCTGTAAGTAATTATGCAAATATGTTAATAAACAATGATTTTTAGCTAATGAAAATAAAACTGTACTTACTTGTTGGCTTATTTTGTGGAAATTTGGGAGTCTAAAAATAAGTAAACATTCATAATTACTGCATGCATAAATGGTTTTAAATTGTATAGAAACGGGTTATCAATAATTTTACCTTTTCTTTATTACAAATGCATTCCAATTGATCTCTCAAGTCTTTATCATCCGCTTCTGTAAATTTTATTACAATTTTCTAAGTATTTTCATACAAAATTGGATTACTTTATGCTATTCTCGATTTCTGAAAATGTTGGGAATTGTATAAATTAAACATAAAGTAGTTCATCGTTATAACCACATTGGGAATCGATGTAATATTACCTGCCAAAGCCTTCTCGTCACACTGAATTGATCCCTTCTTCTCCATCATCTCATGGACCCAGGTGCTTAGCTACAATCGTAACAATTTTTTTAACATCTTAAAGTGTGTTTACAGGCACCTCACTAACTTTGTATAGAATGGAATTTATTAACGTTTTTCTACGTCTTATAAAATAAAAACTGATTCACAAAATTACAAAAAAGTGGTTCGATCGTATATTTTATCTCATAAATACATCACCTTCTTTTTCGCATTGTGACTTGAAACTGTGAATTATCAGGAATTTTCAATTGTCTACAGTAAAACCATTTTCTTAAAATTTTAGGAGTAAGAAAAATAAGATTTTTCCCCTTTTCAGACATGTTTAATTTAATTTTGAAATATATGATTTTTTCAACATCTTCGAAGGAAGAATCTTGGGAAAACGAACAAGAGGCCGCCCAAGAACTTCATACTTCCAGGATTTGAAGCGGCTCATGGACGTCTCCTCCTATTCGCAGCTCAAGAGGATGGCGACTGACAGAGACAAGTGGCTGACACAACAAGGCGCTGCCTTTAGAAGATGATGATGATTTTTTAGTTCCATTTCTATTTTCAACAATTTATAATATTTCAGGTGAAACTTTGGCATGCTGATATTTTTCTAAATAACTCAATTCGAAAAATGTGGCTGGGAGATGTAGTTTAAACCATTAATGCCAAGGAACATTAATGTAAAGGAACCATTTCATGCCAACCCATTTAATCAAATTTGCTAGTTTGCTAATTCCTTCAGGAAAAAATGTTAAATTTTACTATACTTACAAAACTTAATATTATAATATTAAAATAACATACCTTTTTTGCCATAAGAATAAGAGAATTTTGTTTTGGTTCCTTGGGTTTATTGGGATCCACATTAGATATACAGCATAACTCATTGTAAATAATACATGTCAAACTGGATCCCCTACAAAAATTAAACAAATAAAATACTATTAACTACTTTAATTGTTATTAAGTATATTATTTTAAAATGTGACAGTTTCGTATGAAAGTGCATGACAACATTGATAGACTGCCATCTATGGAGAAGAAGAAATATAACCAACTGTCAACACCATGTTTATGTATAAGTATACATATTTGCAAATACTTTAGTTTTGTCAGATCTCAGATGTCAGTTTGTTCTGTATTTTTTATGCTTACTTTGAATTAATTTTTATACCAAGTATTATTTTTTTATAAAAATATTGTAAAACCACATGAAATATTATTTTGGCCTCTCTTCGAGTCGAACCCGGGATGCACATGAGCCAAATACGCTACATATGAAAATGGACAAATGTAATTTTCAGCTGATCTTACTTTAATTTCGTATTAAATCTAGTACATACCTTTTCATGTCATATGTATTGATTTTTTTCAATAGTGCTGATATTAGTGAACATGAATTTTTTCCACCCTCATTTTGGCAACATTTTTTTTCTTCCTTGATTTTGGGATTAGGTGGACATTTACTACAGAACAATAATTAAACATTATTTATTCATAATGAAAAAATATTTTTATTTATTTATTAGGACATTGACTAGTATTTTTTATTAAGTTCTTTTTTCACATTGAATGAAATAACCAATTAAGGTGAAAAAAACGAAGTACCTTTTTTTTGGGGTCTTTTTCTTGTTTGACTTTTTGCAATTCGTGACATTGACTCCCATGTACTCACCATGAAGAATCCCTTTCAAGTGTTCAACCTAAGGATATAATTATTTACTACATCATTCTATTTAATTAATCATAGTACAATTTTATTTTATGCACAATATATAAAAGATTGTTGCGCACTCTAAAATGCTTGATGGAATGCAGGATTAATTAATGGACATAACTCAAATATTTACCTCACTTTAAACATTAAACACAGTGAACACCTTATCCATATAAGTCAAAAATTGACTAGAAGTGAAAACCACAGAGCAAATTACGTTTTGTTAATCTTCACAAGGATTGCCATTCGTCCCAATATGTCGGGACATTGGTGTTCTAACAACCATGAACATATCCCATTCAGTCAATTAAGGTAAAAATTCACTGTCAGGGGAAAGGAAATAGACAGAATTTTCCTTCACAGGAAGGAGAGATAAAAAATCACCCACCTACCAGCCCTCTTTTTTCTGTTTCCTAGAGCCTCTATTATTACCTCCATTATTTTCCCTCCTTATTATCATCTCCACTGCCCAGTGAGGAACGCATTGCCCCAGATGTGAAATAACAACCTAGACTTATAGCCAGTAAAGTGTTGTATATAATGGCATTTTTCTTTATTTATTCACAAATCTCAATGAAGTAAAGCAAAAATGTGTAATTTTCCAGTACACAGTAAACTAAACGGACCTGACTCATGCCATGTTGCTTTCTGTTTCGCTCACCCCGCATTGCCTTTGCGGCATGCGCAAGAGTTAGATGGCAAATAGAAAAGCAAAATTTATGACCTTTTATTTTCAGTCCCTGCATTCTTCACAATGGAGATTAAATTTATCATTGGAGATAAATAGTCAAAATGTCATACAAACAGAAATTAAATAAATATGGAAAAGGTGACAAGGAACGGGTAATTTTCTACACCAAAAAAAGAACAACTATAAGAAAATAATGTTCCAGCAAGGGGCAGGGTTGAGGACAAGTTGAACATGTTATATCCGCGAGTACTAAGAATGAACACATCTGATCACTCCCGTATTATCTCTTTGTAGGACATTGCTATGTTTAAAATAGCAGAAGTGCATGTTGATTTTTACGTTTTCTAGTGAATTCGTATTTTATTTTATATACCATTTCCGGAGCCAGCATGTTGTTGTTTTGTCTCCAACTATTCATAGCATATCTCTTGCCTGGTAATGCTAATGGGTTGATGTCTGTAGACCGCGTCATGATGGTATGTTTGATCCTTAAAATCTTGTCCACATGCTCGCAAGAACACCTTCTACAATTACACAAAGTTTATAACCAACTAATATAATCAAAACCCAAGAAAATTGAAAATAGAAATACTATTTTATGAGAAAAACAATAATTGCAGCATTGAGCTCAGTGACTCATTAGATCTGGGCATTGAATATAAATATAAAAATTGTGTGTGTAGTAATAAAATCAAACGTATTACCTTGAAGGACCCACTGACTTGATGTTTGTAATAGATTTTCTGTCCCCTTGTTCCATTTTGAGTGATTGGTATAAGAACTATTTATGAAGTCTAAAAACAAAAAATATTGTAAAATAACTAAAACATTCTTGAATAATCAAAAATCTATTAGGTAGGTAATCAAAACTTACTCAACAAACTAAGATTACTTACATTTTTTTAAATTTTGAAAACTTGAATTTAATATCATCAAAAGTTTTTACTGAAATTTGTTAATTTTCTACCATTTTTTTGTAACTTTACTAAAACCCTATTTTGGTGCAGGCCAAACACAAAATTTAAAAATGTACTTTCTTTTATTTTTTCAAACCTTTTTTAAAATTATGAAAATGGAAACTGAATACTACTATGTATCATTTATTTTTTCAGTATCAGAGTAGGTACTTACATAAACTTCAAAATGTTAATATGCAAAACTTATCCTATTTTGAATGAAAAAGCAATTTTACTATAATATGCAACATTTTGCATATGTTCCTTTGGGACTAATTTTATATGATTTGTCGATTTTGAATTTGTTTTATATTTTGAATTAATTGTGCTTAAAATTTTCAAATATATGTAGAGTATACAGGAACGTCGTTGACACCACAGAGCCTTTGCGAGTCACAGGTTCTCAGCATAAGATGTCACTGGATTTTTTTTTGTTTTGTCTTAGAAATATATTTTGTATTGAATGTAATCTACCAACCAACATAATCTCGGCATATTCTGCAAACATTGGGAAAATAGGTAGCCAGTGATATTAACCTCGAAATGGTAAATATGCCATATGCCGTATTCGTAAGCGTAGGGTGAATAGAAACAATTTGATGTATGACGAACGTTGGTATGGTTGGGGGTATACTTTTTGTTACTGAACGTTCCCGTACGTACGGGATACGGCTTGTTGCATTCGGACGATAATAAAGTGGACATATTACCTATGTTCGTATGGGTAGGGCGGTTAATCAGCTTTTAAAATTTATTTTGTACAGTAATTCAAAGAATTAAAAGATTCAGATCTTCAAATTGGTTCTTCTCAAAATTATATATTTTATCTTGAACCTCATAGGAAACAAGAGGTACAAATTTAAGGGATGGTAAGGGGCAGAATCATAAAATTGAGTTTTTATATGTAAACTATTGTTATGAACCTCTATCTAGTACAAATACTAGTACGAAGATCCATGTTTACTCCAAAGATTAAACTTTATAAATTTGCAAACATTTCATGAAGTGCTACTTTTATTTTGCCATTGTTTAGTGGAGTTCTTCAGATATAAAGGAAAATGGTGCATAGGTAAATTAAAACAACAATATTTCAATATGTTTTTATTACATTGTGAACAATCACAGATAAAGCTAACAACTAAAGCATATGCATAATGACCAAACATGTTTAAAAATTATAAATATGAATTGCAAACTCACCATTATTTACTACACCTATCCATTATAATGGAGTAAATTTATTTCCGTTACAACAAATGAATAAACACCTCTAACTGTCCAAAAGTTTACTTTTTTTATTCTGCTTTGAATGTTTTATTTCCAATACAAAATATTTAATAAAGGTATCTAATTTTAATAATAATGTTATTCCAAATAAGTATTACAAAATACATGAATCGATTTAAATAAAAATATTCAACCTGTGTAATTTATCAGGTTGCTGCTATAAAAAATATTCTCTCCCTTTAATAAAGTATGAAACTGTGAAAACGCTTTTACATATGTAGAATCTGACAAGCAATCATGTAAATTCACATGCCTTAATCGAGATTCGTTTATTTTAAAAAATATATGTATTTCTTGTCTAATGATTTTGAAAAGGCACAATTTCTAACAGTCAATGAGAATCATTTCTTCCATACATGTAAATGTACTTTTCCGAATCAGATCTGGGAAAATCTTGAAATCCTATAAATATTACCAAACCTTTTTTTTGTGTTAGTATAATTTTGTGCATAGTAATGCTTCACTTAAAAAATATTTAAGTAACCTTTTGTATACCTTATTAACCGTTTGTTTAATAATATGTCCTATAAAAATATTACATTTTAATCTAAACTGCTAAAGCAAATCTAAAACATAAATAGAGCTTATAATATGTACAACCAAATATTAAGGCCAAATATTGGTCATTGCTTTTCCTCGCAAGTTTTCTACGTTCACCTCTACATATAAGCATTAATGATGCACAAAACCTGTCTATTTCAGTTAGAGGGGTCAAGCAAACCCGTGGGGCTAATTTGTTTAACAAATAAATAATAAAACAAAACTCTATCTGAAATACTCCACTTTATTTTATGCTTTATCGAGTACGTGTTGAAGATCTTAAAAGTATCAGCATATTAACATCACAAATATTTTAGTACTGGTTTGTAAGTGTGGAATATTTCCTATAGGGCAATATATTTAACGCATCGAATAAGATAAAGAAATAATAATAGATATTTCAAAACGCCAACAGCGATACATTTAGTATGGCAATATTAGCAATCTGATATCTTTAGAGACTACACACTACATTTAATAAGATTTTTATTATTATATAATATATATAAAATAGTTTTCTGCTACTGTATCTAAATAACTACTGTTCTAAATCAAATATAGTATATTCTTATACAATTTCATTCATTCATAATAATTACATATATGTTATTCATTAATTTATTTTAAATACACAAAGCTTGCATTTGTAAGATGGTTTATAGGCATCGAGTGATCAATTTTCTTTAAAAGCTAGTCAGAATAATCTTTTGTCTCCCATGTGAATTGTTTATAGGATTATTTAGACTTTTTGTATAAAAATAGTGTAGTCTCTGCAGATGGTGCCAATATGTAGTGAGGTGGAGTGCAACTAAGTTCAGTTGCAACCACAATCGCGCAGCTCCCTGTTGCCCAGTGGCACTGGGGGGCGGTAGTTGTTGATGACATGAACACCTTCGTCACACGGTCTGTCCTCGTTGGATCCGTATGTTCTCAGAACTCTGAATTTGTTCAACTGTAAAATTAAAAAATATATGTAAATTTTCTTTCTATTTCACCATATGTGGGTTTGTTATCCAAATCATGCTATTAAACACTTTGAAATGTCAGTATTATTAATACTACACATAAAATAATATGTGGTGTGTGTTTTATCACACATATCAACTTTTGAAGTGGGTATCCTATGAATGATATAATAAAATCATCAAAACTTATATAAAACTTACTTTAAGGCAATTTTTTTATAAATGTTTCCGCCACTTGAGTGAGCATAAATATATTTTTTTTATTTATTTAAAATAAATATTTGTGTTTTTATTAATATTTCAATTTCATACTATTTTTGTGAGCTAAAGCAACCCATTTTTAAAATAAAAGTATTAAATCATATTAGAGTAGATTCGAACCCAGAAACTCTAATACATGACACTAACCACAGGAACATGACATAAGTATTTATTTTTTCCTTATTTTTTCTCTCACATATTTTATATTTTTCTATTTAATATATCATAATTTTTAACTTAACAAATAATTTTACAATGTTACTAGCCAAATAAAAATATTTTAATTTAATTTTAACACATTGCGGGAAACGCTTAAAAGCGTGTTTAACATACTTTTGGTTGAGTGCGAGAGACACCAAAAACATTTAATAGATACTTGTGATTAGTATACTGAGAGTCAGGCGGCATACTGAGAATAATTATGGTCGGGGCTGATGAGAAACCAGCCTGACATCAATGTGTCAAAAAAACTTTATTTTTTATTTCACATTTCATTCCTATCTGAAATCTACAACATTAATGTTAAAATTTAAAAATACCCGCAAAGGCAGCTGACTCAGTTATCACTAAGTACACAAACTCCAGTCTGGTCACAGGTAATGAGTAATAAAGATGCCCACCTGTTCTGTAGAGACTTCCACAGCTTCCTTGAACAGGATCCATGTGACGGACTCGGTGCAGGGAGGCGTTGTGAGGGAACCCTCGTAGGTCCAGTAGGCCTTGCTATCTGGCAGCAGCTTGGCGGGATCAGGTGAGTCCTTCATGGTGATCTTGTCTCCCTTGTGGGTGATGAAGGGCAACAGGTCGGCAATCTTCTCCAACTCCGGGTGATGTTTTCCCACCTACAAACAAGGTTTAGTATCAAAACACTGGTCGGTATCAAAACATTCCCTCTTTCCAAATAAGATGTAATTATTTTTAATAGTTTTACATGGTAAATACCACTATTTCTTAAAACATATTGTGACACGTGTTTAAAGAGATGCGGAATGTATCAAAACATGTCACAATACATTTTAAGAAATAGTGGTACATATTTACCAAATTAAACTTAAATTGAAAATGGATTAAGTTTACCACAAAATGACTGCCGAATCAATTGATGAAAAAAGAAGAATTTTATCTGATGTGATTCGAATGAAACTTTTTTTTAATAATACTAATAAGCAGTTTGAAAGGTTTTTTGACGATATAATTAATCTGAATGATAATGAACTGAATCACATTTTGAGTGCTTAACACAATCGGACCTTCAATAAGTTGTCATTAGATATAAAAGGGTGCTAGATTAAAAAAAATGGAAAGCATGAACCACAATATTGAAATTAAAATGTTGCTACATTTTTTTATTATTATTATTTTATTCCTTGGTGTATTTCTGACCTATATTATTAAAGTTACATCAATTTATAAATAAAATGTACGAATATTAGTCGCAAAAATAAACACCGCTCGTGTATTTTCGGATTATTTTAGAATTGTGACATTAGTGTCGAATATTTTTTCGTCATGTTATGAAAGTGTTGCACTAATAAACATTTATTCAGTTTGAATCAGTTGAATACTAAATAGAAAATTCATTCATTAGCAATTTAAATTTGAGTAACGAGTTTATTTTATTTATTTAATTATGTGTGTTATTGAGGGTTATCAAATAACAGAATTGAAAAAAAATATATATATTTTCTTAGTGGAAATATGTAACGTAAATGTAAATAACATAAATAAACAAAAAAATGTCCTAATATTGATTTTACTTTTAGGGGGAATTGTTTTGCACTGAAAATGGAATTTTAGCATAATGGATCATTGTCAGACGGGAGGAATGTCTAATTTAACATACTCAACCTATAAAGGATTGTATTAGACTCATTTTGCGTTTATAACAGCCGATATAATCAATATTTTCATTCGTCATTTTCTTTTGGAAAATTCGCCTTCATAAATAAGTTGTTTTCGTAAGTTGGCAATGAATGACGTCACAGAAACCATGGACTTATTTTAATATTGGTAACATTGCTAAATTATTGGCGGCTCTATTTGTTATGTCTATGGTCCACCCTCCCGCCCCCCCTTCCCTCATATTTGTATAACACAAATGGTAGTGTTGTGGTAAACAAACAATCTACATTACTACTATTACAGCTCTATAAACCACAGACAATAAACCATATGACGTCATAAAACGTTCGATGACGGAAATTTGATGACGTAGCGAACGCACGTTTTTCGTTTTATTCAAATATCTAAAGTTTAAACCTTAATATCTTCCTTAGTTCTCTACAATTTTTAAAAAGAATGTTATCGATAGTGTTGCGATTTTTCATATTAATTTATTAGCCAATAAACCAACATCGTAACAAAAATCTATTAAGTCGAATAGAATGTATCATTCGTAAAAACAGTCAATTAGTAATTTTTAAAACAAAAAGAATTATGATTTACATTCTAATGTCCATATTTACGCGGACAATCCAATTTGAAGTGGACTGTATTATAAAGTATGACGCACTGAAAGTTTCTTAACTCGTAAAAAAAATGACTTATTTTAATTTACCCACACAGGTGATTAATTTATGAACTCGGTCAAACTCAAAAATAGTATGTTATAAATAATTTTACACGTGTAAAAAGTTGATTTATCAACGAAGACATCTACAGGTGAATCTAAAACCTGGAAAAATACTAAAAATTGTTCTCAATTAAGTTTTTTACAGTTTTATAAGTTGAAAAGCGGACACAGATTAATATCTACCGGTACGTTTGAAAATGTAAATACATATCGCTCGCTCCTTTCAGGAACGTCATATTTAAAAAAAACTTGATTTTTAAGAAGAACGTTTTTAAAGTTTAAAAATATAATACAATGTATTAAAAATAAATATCAAGCCACTTATTGAACTTTTTACTGTGCAACAGATCTTTTTAGGTAAAACCTGAATGTTTTTTCTCCATTTGAAAAATATTTAGTAAATTTCAAAAAATAATTAAACAATACCTTTTCTTCAAAATGCAAAAACAACACTACCCTGTAGCGGTTTCACATCAAGTTAAAAATATGCCTCTTTTGCTGGGATATAGTACATTTTCTGGGCATTCCGAAAACATGAAAAACTGAAAATTGACGATGTTTAATTTATGACGATGAATTATTTTAAATTTATGGGGAATTTAGGGAGTCATGAAACTGTTTTTCGTATGTTGGAGTTGAAGTTGCAATAAACCACACAATATCGACTCAAGGTAGTAGCATCAACAGTAAGTAAAAATAATAAATACAGAAATTCTTAAAAATACAAATAAAATAAACCCATAATTAACAATATGACAATGACTAAAGCCTTTCCCTATTTTGTATGTTCCCACTAATAAAAGAAAGAAAAATAATAATAAATAAATAAAAATATGAAACAGTTCCTACCCCCTCTTCATCCTTCAATGTCACTAGGACTCAACTCTAAAATTTATCTTAGCCTCACAAACGGTGTTTGAAAATGATGCGGAATGCATCGAAACACGTGTCACAATAGATTTAAAGAAATAGTGGTATTTACCAAGAATAACATTGATTAAAATTGGATGTATATTACCACAAAGTGACTGCCGAATCAATTAATAAAATTAAAAATACGTTTTAGAAAATTATGTACACGTAGACGATTTTTTTAAAAGTACGTCGATATAAAATTCGACGAAAGTTTAACCTTCAACATGCGTCCGAAAAACTTCGTAAGAGAGTGCCAAGGAGGCTAAGGCCGGCACTGACTTGAAGTATAGTATTCGAGTACCTCACAGCTTTGCCTACGCATTGAATATAAAATTCATTGCATAAAAAGGTACTTAAAAAATATGACGCTAAAAATAATAATAAATTTGGATAATTTATATAGCGCCATTTTCGTTAAATAAGATCATAAATGTCTCCCACTAAAGCTCAATACGGTATTCCACACTACAAATCACAAACGAATTCGATGTTTCAACTTTCAGGAGTTGGATTCGGAACTATGTTTTGTCACCTTCACACCCCTGCCACTGTTAAATTTGAGCACCTCGAGTATATCGCATTATGCAACGTTACAGAAATAAATTGATAAAATGCTCCGACATTTTTTACGACTTCCTTCATAGCTTTATTTATGAAAAGACTTTTTTTAAAGTCACTTGATAGTCAACAATAATTTACATCAGATAGAAAAACATCGTAAAAGTTTTCTATCTTTCTGTAAAGTGTGCTTAATATCGGGGCTGTCGGTGAAGGGGAATTAAAAATCAGATAAACTAAAAAATGCGCAAGTGATAAAATGAATGGCTGTGATCCAAAAATTAAGATAATCTCAAATTGTACACTAGTAAATTCTGTCTCGATCAGCGTAAATTTTTACTTAATTTGTATCCTGTCTGCATCAGTAATGTAATAGTTAGATCATTGTGCTACCAACAAGTGGTCCTGGATTCAGGGCTGGCGATATCTTGGGAGAGACCCCAAAAAATGTTTTCCTAAACAAAACATTAGAAATTCTAGCGTTCATTACATAGTAGAATTACCGGTTAAAAAATACGAAAAAATTGGTCGAAAAACTCCAAAAAAAAATTTATTCCATAATATTCATAAGACTCATATTGTATCAGCGTTCTCATTTTAGAGGAGAGCGTTCTTTGAGTGCTATCTAAAATGTAATGTGCTTGGGGGAGTGTATGTATTTAAGTCATATCATTTTGTCTTTATTCACATCGGAAAATTAAATACGATTTCGATAGATATTGATTTAAATATCAATTTTAAAAAATAGATACGGAAAATATTAATTTTTTCGATACCTGTTGAACTGAGAAAGATGAGACTTGGTTAGCACGTTTAGAAAATCTAAATATTTTAACACAGTATTTAGCTGATATTTTTGCTTAGTTTCAACTTAGCAAAAAATATCAATTAGAAATCTAGACATATTTTAGTTTTGGTTGAAAGATTTGCTGAAGTAAGTGCCTATCAATTTATATTTTAAAAATACAATTATATGTGTGTATGTATGTATGTATGTAAATATATATACATATATATATATATATATATATATATATATATATATATATATATATATATATATATATATATATATATATATATATATATATATATATGCATAAATTTATATATATATATATATATATATATATATATATATATATATATATATATATATATATATATATATATATATATATATATATATATATATATAACATACACACACGCAAGTATATATGCGGATTGGAACACGTACCTATCTACCTAGATATATATATGTATATACATATATATGTAGTTCACTGTACGTTGTACGTCACTCATAATGTACACACATTTTATGTTCACGGTACATCTCACTAAGATAAAAGTTAATCATAATGATGTGAGATGTTTCATTTGGCAAACACGAATGTCTGTTTTGTATTCGTCCTGCCGTTAGAGCTGTTTCACGAATATTAAGCGCCTCCGATTGCATTATTCTGGTTACAAAAACAACAAGTTCTGCAGAAGTCAATTAGATGAATACGATCCGTAATTCGAAACAAAACACTGTTTGATCTGTGTTAATTGTCACAAGTCATGTGTTTGTAATATTGTTTCAATAAGTTTGATATTCATTGTCAATCATGTGTGTTGTTGGCACATTAGGGTAAAACATGCCTGTCTTCATATTCGCAAATGGACTACTATAATATTTTACTATATTTATTAGTCCGCCTCCATAGTGTAGTGGTTAGCGCGCTAGGCCACCATGCTGGAGGTCCCGGGTTCGATTCCCAAGAGGGTCAAAATAAATATTATTGATGTGTCAGTCAAATATATATTCAATATGACCCTGGACTGGTACCTGAAGCGAAAGGCTGATCACCTTTCCTTCGTGTATTAACGATCAAGATAACACTGCATCTATACGATGCAGTGCCCTATGCACCATTGGGGTGCGGATAAGGGTTTTATTATTATTATATTTATTATATTTTTATCGAGTTGAGATATGATTCCGTGGTAGTTTAAACTTACTTTATTCTTATTTTTGTAAAGTATGATGAGGAACCTTTGAAAACTTGACCAGTTTAACGAAAAGACATTAAAATTATTAAGGGCTCCTCACTCTCCGTTTTCCTTGTTTTCTTTTTTTTATATTTTTCTTATTACCAGCGTTCAGAATTCATGTGTCAAAAAGCCGAAACAAGCACAATCTAATTCATCGTGTTAAAAACGATTTTTTTGGGACAAAAATAGAAATTCAGAAAACTTTGTGAACTCTCTGATATCTTTATCCTTTTATTCGTTCAAGAAACGTCAGTCCGATAATTCTTTTTTGTTAAATAACTTTTTTATTACTTTTTTCGAGCAATGTTACATGAAAACATATTGAGTAAAAACTCTCTAAAAATCTCAATCATAAGAAACCAATACGAAATTGTTGATAATTCATAAACAATGATAGGTCGAAGATGAACAACAATACAATTAAACACATTTGAAAAATAGATCCAATAAGATCACAAAAACAATGAAAATCGTAAATTTTCCACAAATAGTCATCAATTGGGTCAAAACTAAGTTTGTTAAATTAAGATTTTAATTACTTTATATGCTATTTAACAAAACTTGAATACAAGTACCGAATGACTCTTAAAATATATTATTGATTGGTTATTAATTACACGTAGCGACTTCTTCAGCTAGGTAAACAAATTAAACAATATGGCTTGAATTCCAAGTTGTGACTAAATGTCACTTTTGAAGGTTAACTGGCCAGAAAAATATTTGAAAAATATATCTGTTAGCATAAGCTTTTAGTGTGGTACCGTAAATACATTTGGTTAGTTCGACCATGGACTTCTACTCTGTTAATTAACAAAACTATTTGAAGAACCGAGTCAGGCCCTATAAAATTATTTCGAGTTCAACTCAAGGCGTAACATTGGCAATAAATTTTTTATTGGCTTTTCAAGGCTTTCCAGATAACTGTGTGGTTTATCTTAAAGAGAACTAAAGCGTGAATCCCTTTTTAACTGAATTAAACTATAATATACATACATGTGTGTTTTATACATATGTAAGCGTAGGTATGTGTATATGATAAAGAATATAATATGATATAGATGTGGATAGGAGAATATAGATGCGACGTAAAATGAATCGGTATAAAACGATATTTTCAACGACATTAATACATATAAACCATAAATATCTATAAACCTTGTGCATAATAAGCAAGTTAAACAATAAATGCAACTCCATCTAAAAAAATACCGTTATATGCAGGGGTGTGCATTCCATATCGCTCACTCCTTTCAAGAACGTCATAAATCAAAAATCGTCAATTTTCAGTTGTGCATGTTTTTGGAATGTCCAGAAAATGTACTTTATCCCAGCAAAAGAGGCATATTTTTAACTTAATATTTACCTGCTACAGGGTTGTTTTTGCATTTTGAAGAAAAGGTATTGTTTAATGATTTTTTTTAAATATCCTAAACATTTTTCAAATGGGGAAAAAAACCTTCAGATTTAACCTAAAAAGATCTGTTGCACAGTAAAAAGTTCAATAAGTGGCTTGATATTTATTTTTAATACATTGTATTATATTTTTAAACATTAAAACCGTTCTCCTGAAAAATCAAGTTTTTTGATTTATGACGTTCTTGAAAGGAGTGAGCGATATAGGCAGAAAAGCAGTACCTATCCTTACCTATCCACTTGACATATAAAAACGCAACCAGTACCTACCCTACCTTACTAAGCAGTACCTCTACTGCCTACCCTAATTAATTCTCTGTGTACGCCACTGGTTATATGATTAAAAAAAGAAAATATTTTTTCAAATGGATTGGTCCGAAAGGAAACCGAGTTTCAATACTAGAGCTGGGAATGCAGCGGAAGGTTTCTGGGTATGTCCACTATACGGAATTACATGGAATTTTACCGTCCGGCACGTCAGTTAGCGTTTAAAAACGACGATTGGCTTGGATTGGCTTGTGCTTCTGTCCATCTTTTTTCGGATCGGTGCTCTTGATCGGTGCGTGAACACGTTGCGCGTAAATTTGATCACGCTAAACTGTCGTAGTCGCTTTCATTTTTCAAAACCGTAGTGCCGGACGGTAAAATTCTGGGTAGTGGACAAGCGCCCTATGGGCGTTTGTGCACCACATGGAATTTTACCGTCCGACACTTCAGTTAGCGTTTTAAAACGATGATTGGCTTGGATTGGCTTGTGCTTTTGTCCATCTTTATTCGGATCGGTGCTCTTGATCGGTGCGTGAACACGTTGCGCGTAAATTCGATAACGCTAAACTTTCGTAGTCGCTTTCATTTTTCAAAACCGTAGTACACAAGCCGCTTATGTATTGTATTGTTCAGAGTATAGGACCTACCTTTAGGAAGACTCCCAGCACCGCCAGCCCGTCGGGGTGGCCGCCGGCCTCGTTTAGGGACCCGTACTTGGTGGTGTTCCAGTGCACGAGGTGCAGCTCGGCAGAGTAGGCCTTGCCGTCCACCGTGTGCTCGGAGCCGCGCCCGTCCGAGCAGCCCCAGTGGCAGTGGAACTGCGCCAGCTGGTACACGTCGTCCCCCAGCGGACCCCCACGCAGCTCTGAAAAAAAAAGAACCACAATTAGGAATATATACATAATTTCAATTCGAATTTAGAACACTTATTCTAATGCATGGATAAAGTAAGTAAGCTCTGGTAAGAAGGACCACAGTTAGGAATATAAACATAGTTTCAATTCGAATTAAGAACACTTGTTCTAATCCATAGATAAATTAAGTAAGCTCTGGTAAGGAGGACCACAGTTAGGAATATAAACATAATTTCAATTCGAATTTATATAGAACACGTATTCTAATGCATGGATAAAGTAAATAAGATCTGGAAAGAAAGACCACAGTTCGGAATATAAACATAATTTCCCAGACCTTGGGAGAATAAGACCTTGGGAGAATAAGAGTCCCCAAAATAAGAAGACCCCAAAAAAGATGGTCCGACGACATAGCCGCTGTGGGGGGTAGAAACTTCGATTTCGATTTCGCATAAGACATTTAAAAATAAACGAGTCAAATTATAATAATTAGTAATTAATTATTAAAATAATGAATAAATTAATTAAAATAATATTTAAATTTGGCATATATATCTACATGAACATAACATATATTCTGACGTTGATGATACGTACGATTTGAAAGAAATTATTCAATATGTTGAAAATATTTTCCTAAATACGCGTTGACTTTCAGAAAAATCTTGAAATTACATCTAGGATTTAAAAAAAGTTTTTTCAGTTACTAATTGGTTCTATTATTTTAACTTACTGAAAATTTTAAAAATTGAACCATCATTTTTAACCAGATATACTACTGCTCACTCTCCTCTTTATTTTTATTACCTTTATTTTGTAAATTAAAAAAATATATATATTTAAGCCAGAGCAGATAACGCAATTATTATGTTTCAGAAGTAGTGTACTAAGTGCCGTGTGATTTTTAAATTATTCGAAAATATGTATTTCATTGCTGTACATTTTGTCGTCCTGGTGGTATTAATTCAACTGTCTCTGAGTCCGCTTTAGAAGTTGCTAATATTATATTTATTCAAGATATAAAACGGTAACAGCATAAGTATTCAAATGAAATGTATTTTTTATTGTTGTACTACGTGCGCCTGAAGTAATCTCACTTGGATTAGCGTAAAAAAATGAAAACATTTTTTGTATTTTTCAGCAATTCGCATATTTTTATGTAAGGTCACATTGACCGGCTGTGTATACGCAAGTCTTTTACATGTATGAATGCACAATATGTACTAAATTACGCAGATTACTTGATAGTAGATACCCACACTATTATATTCCATAAATGGGTAGGTAAAATGGAAAACATTATCATATACATCTCATTAATGGTAAAACTGGGCTTAACTTACTAATATCCTGAAATTACTGAAAACATTATACCATGTAACTTTCTTATTTACTTTTTTACACAAAATATGTACGTAATGTTAGCATATAACCACTCATCGAGATTTTTTCTACCGTTTTCAAAACGCACCCGTCCCTTCGTTAGGACAATCACTACACTAGCATGCAAACAATGCTACACGTTGCTACCATAGCTATATTCACACATATAAAACTACACTAAATGTTAATCACATGCGTTTTTGGTCGACCCGACGACCAACATGCACTAAGTATGTCGGACCTCGGCCTGAAGTGCATGTTGTTCTGCAATCCAGGGGTAGTGACGTGTACTATTGTTTGCATGCTGGTGTAGAGGTTGTCCTAACAAAGAGACTGGTGCGTCTCGAAACTTCGGTAGATAAAAATCTCGATGAACGGTAATAAACAAACATTTTTTTTAATAAAAAAAGTTAATGAGTAAAGATGACTAACCACAAAGTAAATGCTTGAAATATTTAAAATATGTACATAATAATAATATTATTTCATTTGCTGATTAATTAGTCTTGAGAAAGCTGCTGTTTGCTTCGAAACCGGTCGACATTATAACTAAGTCAAAAATAGTTATTTGTTCTTTAAAGTTATTTTGTAAGTTATAAGATGGAAAAATCACAAAGTTAATGCTTCAAATAAAATAAAAACATTAATATTTCAAATTAATAATGAACTAATGTTACAAAATACTGTTTTCTGTAAAAAAAATCTAGGAAAAGGTAAGACTTGACATTTAAAATGCGTTAAACATATATTTGTGACAAATTGAAATTCGTTGTAAGAAGAAACCCTATCAGGAGAAACTGTATTTAGTGGAAAAAATCAATGAAAAAAAGTTTGAGAATCATCCATAGTTTTAAAATTGAGCAATCAAACATCATAAAACCTTTTAAAAACATAAATTCAATGCACATATAATAAATTATTTTTTATCCAACTGATAGTTTTCATTTGAACTGCTATTTCTATTTATAACACGTTTGATCAGTTTTATTATAAAAATGTTTTAAAATCATCTATCTTGTGATTTTATTGTAAAAACCATCGGCCTGCTTAAATCACTGACCGGGTTTATTTTCTGAATTTTATGGCAAATTTAACTAGCATTCACACTGGAGCTTAATAAATAAGAAACGTTTTTATCCCCTCAGCATTGGATTATGTCCAACGTTTTCCTATACCACAGCGTATCGGCCCTTCCTCACGGACGACCTTCTAACACCATAATACGGGGAATCAAGGTTAAAAATATTACGTTTATGGCCCACACTGAAATACTCGTGGGAACTTTAAACGTCTAATGTTGACGACCATTTTCGCGGGATCTATTTGATTTATCATTTCCTTTTGAAACGCTTGAAATCCAGACAGTTGATATTAAGGCGTGCATAAATATATCAATTCTTTATTGCTTTCTTGATGTTCTCTTATAAAATGCTGCGTTTTTCTAATTTTCCCGTAATTTTAAAATATATTTTTTAAAAAGAGAAATATTTGAGTTTCTATAATTTACAAAAATACTTTTCATACTATTTCTGTGAGCCTAAGCATTATAAAAAATAGGTATCAAATTGTGGTAGATTAGGTTCGATCCCAGACACTGACTCAAGGGTTCGCGACTCTAACCACGGGACCACAACCCGACACAAAGCGAATCCATTCCTTCTCCTCTCTCTTGCTCGGTGGTTTAATGGATTTCCATCTTTAATGAGTGTCCAACGGATCTTTTGACATTGATAAGAATAATTCCATTTCTCTATATCGCTCACTCCTTTCAAGAACGTCATAAATCAAAAAACTTGATTTTTCAGGAGAACGTTTTTAAAGTTTAAAAATATAACACAATATATTAAAAATAAATATCAAGCCACTTATTGAACTTTTTACTGTGCAACAGATCTTTTAAGGTAAAACCTGAGGGTTTTTTCTCCATTTGAAAAATATTAAGTATTTTTAAAAAAATAATTAAACAATGCCTTTTCTTCAAAATTCAAAAACAACATTTTCTGTCCTGTAGCGGGTAAATATTAAGTTAAAAATATGCGTCTTTTGCTGGGATAAAGTACATTTTTTGGGCATTCCGAAAACATGCACAACTGAAAATTGGCGATTTTTGATTTATGACGTTCTTGAAAGGAGTGAGCGATATGTCAAAAAATGTTTTCTAAGGAAAGCATCATTCATCAAGGCAACCATCATTTTACACTATGTTTTTTTAACGTTGTTATTTATTGGAATATGTCATATTAAAAGCCAAATAATCTGAGAAAAGTTCATTAAGTAGGTACGTATGTACCTTGTCTCAAGAAACAATTTGTTATCTTCTTCTATTTTAAACTATGTAATTAACAAAATGACACAATCTTGAAAGCCTGGAAATTTATTAGTTAGAATAGTTCATTTCACAGTATTTTATATCTGCCTATAATTTCGTCTAGTTTCTCTTTTGCAATAGAAAGAAATATGAACTCATCGAAAAACAAGTTAGCCAATTTAATTATATAGTTGAGAGGAGAGCAATAAACTAGACGGAGGCATATGGAAGCTAAACATCGTGTGCCAAGCACTGAGCAGTCTGAGCACAGAGCTAGGGCAGTAATAATGGAAACATTCCGGTTTTAGCTTGTACGAGTACGTTGTACGGCTTCGACTAACTCGTGTTTTGGATTGGCAAATTGAAACATCACTTCGTACTACGGAGTAACTAGTACACAGTATAGAGCAGAGCCAGGATGAGGCATTTTGACTTGGAATTCATTTCAGAATTCCATTTATTAGTTTAAAAATATATATTTATACGTACATCTTCTTCTTCTTCAAACCCTTATCCGCCCCCCCCAATGGTGCATAGGGCACTGCATCATATAAACGCAATGTTATCTTGATCATTAACACATGAAGGTAAGGTGATAAGCCCTCCACTTCAGGTACCAGTCCAAGGTAATACTACGTATGTATACGTACATATACGTACATATATACATATATTTATAACATATACATTTTTTGTAAAAACCTATCAAAGTACCCTATGTATCTTGTCAGTGAAGTTCTTTTTACATATTTTAAGTTATTATTTTTACCTATTTTAAGGTGATATACAAAAATAACCATTTTACAATTTTTGCATACAATATTAACTTGTGGTCATTTACTCATTCCATTATTTTACCTTTGCTGCATATTTTTGTTTCCCCTTTTACTTCAACAAATAAAAAATGGAAGAAACTGTTTATAAATGTTTTCTACTTCCATATTTATCGTTCATTCTTGGGACCAAAAATATTATTGCCCACTGGGCTCATTTTAAAGGTTTCCACCCTACGTGCTATTTAACATCGTCAGTAAAAAAATCACAAATAATTTATTCACTGCTATATTTCTCAACTTTCAGAGCTGCCTAATCGACAAAAATATAATTCATACATGTAATTATAACCGAAATATATATACAATTATTATTTTTAAATTACGTAATTTTTTTACATGATTTTCATGATAACCTCTTGCCTCGTGTTCAAAAATAATATTATCTTTTTAATTTCACTACAAATTTTACTAATAAAATCATTTAAAATGATTTACAATACTTTTGTGTACGAAACCATAGCTTTAAAAAAATCAATACATACTCAAATATTTAAAGTATTAATGTACTAAAATATTTATTTGAATGTAAAAATATCAATAAAAAATATTAAAAAAAACGGTTAAAATATATAATACAAAACCAACAAGTACTTTATGTTATTTTATTTAGTGTCAGTACTTCCTCCCTAAACACGACCAGTACACTCTATTAGAGAGGTAACTCGTTACTTAAAAATACTTTTAAATATGTATATGGTATGAATGTTTGTTTCATAAAATATATTAACAATTCGTTTATAAACAAGTAGTTTTTAGTAGCGTGGTTGTCAATCATGGATAGGATGGTGAATCATGCACGTATGTAAAGTAATCACTTAACCAGCTTATGACAGGTTACAATCCATGTAAATACATAGACTTTCATATTCTTCTTCATCTATGTTGAGATGTCTAAAAATGTAAAAATAACTAATAAAATGGGGAAACCCCAGATTTGTGAACGAGTATTTGGATACATAAAATGTTTTACACAAAAAAATGTTTTGGCGTCTGGCAACTTTCGCAGTTGCTGAGGGATCTCCCTCATGCCGGCTCTGGTAGCTACTAGTGTTGTGCAGCACAAGACACTCCACGTGTCGCATACTACGCGAGTTTTTATGTGTCTGTACAACATTTACCTATTATAACCTACTAACCTTCAAGTACCTACGTACCATGCTCATCCTGTGCTATCAATCGAGAAAACGATTATTTTATGTTAAATTTTCCGATAGCGTTATTCTTTGTTTTGTTTTTTTTTTCTAAATTATTATTTAAACATTTGTAAGTTAATTTCAGATTTTTCATCGATAAAATCGATAAATCATTTTTATGTAAGTACTCGTATTTCAAAGAACTAGTCCACAATACAAGGTTATTTGTTCGGAATGGCATGAATTTTTATATATTGTCTGAGATATGCAAAAAGAAACTATTATATTTTTTACTACGGCCACGCGTTTCTGTAGCTCAGTCTGGTTAATTGGAAAAGAAATCAAATATTTAATATATTTTTATTTCACAATGCTTGTAAAGAACAAAAAATTAAATAAAAGCAATGCTATCGAAAATATTGAAAATTCTAAGTGACAGGAGCTGTCCGCTACGAGCAATCATCTGTTTTATTTTTATTTATATAATACAATTAAAATCCTAAAATATGAAAAATTGAAATAGGGGTACTCAAAAAACTGATCTAAGGCGTAGATGTTCGGAAAATTCATAAAAGTGGAAATATCTGGAAAACTAAGGCACTTTTACTGAGGTCATATTTTCATTTTTTTGGTGAGTCATAAGCTGGCCTAACACCCCTTAAAACGAATACGTCAGATTAAAGGACACCCTGTATATGTACTACAATACTGTTTCGTCATGTGAAACGCATTAGTATTTGTATATAAAATCGCGATAATTGAACACTGCGTACAAAAATGGAAGACATTCGTGCAAAAAAGTGTATCATTTTGTATACCATTATCATTTATATATGTGGAAAATAGACCCCGCTAGCGCTGATTCGTTTAGGGCTCAACATTGGTGCAAGGATTACCCGCGCTATGCGAGGTATTACTGTATTCTATAGACGATAGTAAAGGGGTGAGTAAAGATAGAACTTATTTATTTATTTTTTTACAAAAATGTTAATAATATAAGTATATAACCACTCACCGAGATTTTTATGTCTACCGGTTTCCATAAAAATCTCGGTGAGTGGTTATATACTTATATTATTAACATTTTTGTAAAAACAAAAAACAAAATAAGTTAAAATGACTAACCACAAAGTAAATGTACTTATTACTTACAAAAATGTTAATAATATAAGTATATAACCACTCACCGAGATTTTTATGTCTACCGGTTTCGAGATGTACCCGTCTCTTCGTCAGGACAATCACTACCACCCACTCCTTTCATTCAAATATTAATAATATTGAAAATATTATAAAGATAGAACATTACGTGATCCTTTCCCGTTCTCCTCGACCTTCCAGCAGTAGCCCGGGTTGACGAGCGACCTGGTCTGGTCCAGCGAGTAGGTCCAGGCCAGCGGGGGCAGTCCCGCGGTGGGCATGGTGCTCGGCGTGGCGATGTCCACGGGGCTCTGCCGCGACCCGCTCGCTTCGGGGAACTTCTCGACCCAAGTGGACGGGCCTGTCACAAAAACAATATACATTAATGATCTTGCTAAACACCCTGTACTTACTTACTTCCTTACATATGCAATCAATCGAGGTTTTCCAAAAATCTGTTGATAAATTGTAAAAATATTTATAAAAGAAAAAGTAACTAATTTATTCTTGACGTAGGTACTCTTATTAAATATTGGGTTTTCCGAATTTTCCATATAAAGCGAATGTTTCATAAAGCTCCTCTTTCTTGTTCGGTGGTTTAATGGATTTTCATCACTAATGAGTGTTAAAGCCAACAGATCTTTTGACATAGATAAGAAAATTTCTAACTATCTAAATAACTAACCATCACGCCGCTTCCCCGCAGGGGTAGCCAGAGAGAATAGAGCGCCACACCACTCTGTCCTTGCAAACATTCTTCGCCTCTTCCACGTTCATGCATCTCCTCATACATACCCGCCGTCATAAGAAAATTTCCATTTCTCTATATGTCAAAAAAATGTTTTCTTTAGCAACCATAATTTTAAACGATATTTTTTTACGTTGTTATTTATTAGAATGTATTATATCAAAATCTAACTATCACGATGCTTCACTGCAGAGGTAGGCAGAGAGAATAGAACGCCACACCAATCTGTCTCTGCACACAATCTTCGCATTTTCCACGTTTATGCATCCCCACATACATATGCGCCGATTATTATTCATTACTATTATTCCTACTGCTGATCTGACCAATCTCAAGTATTTAAAATACTTTATCATGCCAAGTTTACCTCGGTGTTCTTCTGCTTCTATTACCAACCACATTCGAGAGATATGATGTTGCAATTAAAGTTAAAAGTATATACTTCCGAACAAAGACTGCGATTCTCAAAATGCTATGAATTCTGAAATTCATGAACCTATATTTTTCAGCACTTTTGCGCACCTAATTTTTTTACGAAGCATGGAAAAAATCAATACAATTTATTTCGCCTAAATATCTGGACGTTTTACGTAAAAATAATTACGTAATTCAGAAATATTAACCACATTATTTTACAATTAAGAACAAGAGTACATGTACATGAGTACCTTCGCGGGTACAAACGACAATGTAGTTGGTACATTCCGACATTGTTGCGGGTTCGACGTGCCGAAGAGAAAAACAAAAACCTTCACACTCAATTATAAAATTAGATATAATCGGTTCATCCTTGTTGTGCGCACACATCAGATTCGTGTTACTACAGAAAATGCTGGAAGAGTCGACGAAAAAAACAGTTTACAAAGAAAACGTCTCTTTATTAGTTCTTTATGGATGTAAAAATTACCTTTTAATGGCTTCTTCGCAAAAACATTCAACACGGAACTGTGATATATGTGATGGGAATGTGGGTAGGTATACGTAATATTTATAATGCTATTATTGTTACAAAGAAGGTACTGGTAAGACTTTTTGCGTCTTTATTAACTTAACCTGTATATCTGTGAAACTAACAACCCACGGTAATAATAAAATATCACATATAAATCAAACTGTTTTTGCCTTGAGGTCATTTGATTTTGCGACTTAAGTTTGTTTAAATTAATTACGTTCCGATTATAGCAGGCACACTCATACATATCAAATACAATACAATTTAAATACATACATTATCGTAGGCCCTTAAACTCTAGCAAACAGCTGAGTGAAGAAGCGTAAATTACGGTTATGAAAATAATACATACATGTACATTAAACGGTTACATAAATATAATAAAAAAATGTTTAATTAACCTTTTTATCAAGGACATCAAATAATATGAAATTGTTTTAATTTACAAATATTTATTTAGTTTCAGTAATCTCTCTCCTGTAAGTTTTCAGTTTTTTGATAGTCTAGGTCAGAGATGGGAAACCTTTTAATTTGTAAAGCCACACTCATTTATCTGATTCAACATAAGACCGTGTTTGTTAAAAAAAAAATCAAGTCCATCCATCGACTACTTGCTTACAAAAACTACGAATTTTGCGGACACAAACATATTATGGAAGCTGGATTTTTATTTATAAAGATATTCAGTTTTTTTTAATTTTTTTAATTGGTACAAGTCAAAAAGCCGTCTCAGAGTTAGTAGCTAAGAGGCCGCAGATTCCCCACCACTGGTCTAGGTCATGATATGATATAAACCTACCTATTCTTATCTTGTCTGACACTCGTCACTTCTAATGTAAGTATACCTGTATTATGTATATTGTATCTCTACTTGATAAAAAAAATATGTCTACATACTAATTGACAAATTAACTCACAATTTGACGTCTGGCTTTTAGGAACAAGACTTATCTGTTTTGGCAGGTGCTAAGTACATTTATTATTCTGAAAGATTTAGGTAATCTAACATTTAGATTTTTATTTTATTGGATAATTAATAGATAAATATTACTATGATAAGAGCAATTATTTTAATTTGTATACCATATACGAGTATACGTACATCACAACCATAAAAATCCATTAAAAGATACTTTATACGTGTATATATTTAAAAATATATACATATTTAACAATAATGTAAACGGTATTAATTAGGTAAACACCTTAAATATGAATTTCATCACTTGATAATATTAGAGGTAACGTGATGTTATTATATCTTCTTGGGATTCGGGCACTTCGTGATTCGAGGGATATAATTTTGTAGCTTACCTATCAAGAAACGGTTTCATTAAATGCATTATGTTTGACAATGTATTCAGAAAATTTCACATGACGTCGATATCACACAACGAAGTACAATGTGACGTTAAAAAATGTTGATTCCGTCACATCTCGCTTATTTATGTTGAAATTGCATTGTGTTTTTATTAGGAATGAATAAATATATGTAAACAAATCAAGACAATCGATACTATTTTCTTAATCTTTGTAAAGAAAGAAGTGAGATACAAGAATTAAAATTAAGTAATTTAAATTGACAAGATTACACCAAAATCGTAACGATACACTACGTGTCTTACTGCAAGATTCACCTATCGGACAACTGGCGAACTATTGTCCATAACCTAATTTGTGGACCCTGTTCTAAGTACTGGAGAAGAGTCATTGCTTCTGCAAGGGTCACAACCCTCAGCAATGAGGATTAAGACGGGGAAGAAGTTCTAAGTATTGCTGGGAGCGGGAACTGATGCAAGTGGAAACTTGTGTGCACTAGTTTATTTTACCAAAATCTTTTATTTAAGCGTGTTTACGTTAGAATGAAATGTGTCGCCAATATAATAAAATGCAATTACAAGGGAATAATTCAAATAAAAATTATTGATTTTTTGGAATCTCACAAACACAGAGAGAATCTTGAAATAAAATAAAACAATCGTACATATTAGTACGTTAAAACGATATTATTACTGAGCAATAATAACTTATTTTATAATGTATATTTTTAGAAATCTACAGTAACCTTTAAATAAAATTATATCTCGGCGATTAGCAATACAGATTTATGAATTAACGAGAAATATTTATCGATAATTCGATAAAAAAATATATATTTTTACTTGACCATATCGAGAGCAAGAGTCACGCGAAGCAATTAACTCCGATCAAATTGTGCAATGAGATTGTGTGCCAGTCATTTAGCATTCCTCGAATCATTTGTTATAAATAAATGCAAACATGTAGACATAATGATTTATCATCAATGAAGATGAAGAATAAGGTGGGTGCTTCAACTCCGTGGTGAAACTGGATATATTCGGTAAAATGTATTCTGTCATTAGTAGATATACATACGTGCATCAAAGGCGATAAGAAATTCAAACATTTATCTTCCTTCTTTACACGTGTGTGATCATTTATTTTATTTTATTTATTTATTTATTTTCATAATACATAGATACATTCAATATTCATATTCATTTCATATACACATTTATTATACGTATTACGGCTCTTTAGGCATGGCCTGTGTTGAGCCGAATACTAACATGGTAATACAAAGTTTATATATTTTTTTTTTTAATTTTTAATATATATATATATATATATATATATATATATATATATATATATATATATATATATATATATATATATATATATATATATATATATATATATATATATATATATATATATATATATATATATATATATGTAAATATATTTTTTAATGATTAGATTATAAGCATAACATACAGGAGATACAAAAATAATTTATAGTTTAAGGTTTTTCAATGTGATAATTACACCTGGACTTTAATTAATTCACTTTCCACCTTGTCCCTTCCAATGTTAAGTAATCATCGACGGACACTGTTCTTAAAGACCTAATCACTCCTGGAAATCTTAATGGTTTCGGGCAGCAAATTAAATATTTTTGATTCTTACAAATATCATTGTAAGAATCTAGTATTTAGCACAAATACATAGGTATATTTGACAGCATTGACGATAGTTTTCATTCAGTATTGACGACATTTTTTTGACATCTCCGCTGGGGGTTTACTCAAATGGATAGTTATGCATTTGGAATTAGAGGGACTGTTAAAGTCAATGACAATATTATACATTGTAACCTCTCACAACGAACATAATTCGTTCCAGAATCTTACTCGTTATGCGAAACATTTTTTTTTTGTTTTTACTAGCGCGGAAGTCCCGGCTCCTAAGAAGGTCGTGAAAAAGGGTCTTGCCCTTTCTCTGCAACTCGTTATGCGAAATATCGCTCGTTAAGAGAGCAACTTTTTCACTTGTTGCTCGTTATGCGAATTACTCGTTATGAGTGGTTCCACTGCTATTATTTTTTATTTATTTAAAACGCTTAGTGAAGATCCCGTTTAATTACCTACGGACAGCCATCTTAAGCTTCACACTTTTCCTTGCTCTAGTACAAAATTTTGGTTTAAACATTTGCTTTAAATATAATATTGCAGTATTGCCACCAAGATTTCTTCATCGCCCATACGCTCAGTTTGGTAACCTACGTTTTAAACCATTAAAGGACATCAGATCTTTTTCAAGTACTGTAACAGGTTAAAGAAAAAAATACAATGACAGTATTGCTGTTTGCGTCAGTAAGTTGAGAATAATACAGGATGTATAATAAATATTGCATACAATATGTTTACATTCATTTTATCGCACAAAACAATGGATAAAATCACGAATTAAATCTTCGTAAATAGTTTCATTCATTGTTCAGTTATGGAGTATGGAACCTCTTGAAAATATTAAGTTATTCTTAGCTGGTAAAACGATTGCATAAAGAGAACTTGTGCAAGCAACTGAGTTTTATCTCATTTTTATTTATTATTTGCAGTTGTAAGGTTTGAAAATAATAAACCCATCCATCGAACGAGGCTGGCTATGCGTCAGAAATGGAAATTGGATTAAATGCATTGTCTTTCGTAAAGCTGCACTTTCCAAGGCACTGCACTGTTGACACATTATTATATAAATATGTGTAAGTATATAGTATTTATATTTGCTAAGTAGCCATGATACCATAATACACTTAACTCTTTGATAACAGAATTCTTCTAACGTGACGTTTTCTTATTTATTATTCTCAAATAACAGTAACATGCCTTACTAATTTCATTCGTATAATATTTTATTTTTTCTTAGAAGTAAGTAGACACCTGCCACGTTGTTTTAAACAGTATTCCATAACAAAGCAAGAGTGCAACAAATTTTAGGTTATCATAATTTTAATTTTTAATTTCCTAACCTAATTGTCATAATAGAGTACATAAGTTTATTTCTCTAAACAAATGCGACTCCAAACAAGTCTATCGTAAAGCCGTTATTTACCTAGATAAGACAACTCATAGACAAATATTATAAATTAGATAAATGTAATAGTAGGTATTATAAATGCCACATAGCTTGCCTCATCCCACCATAGATATCCCTAGTAAAGTCTATTGAATTCGAGGACTGTGTTTCAAGTTTAATCAATATATCTAGAAGTTCCAAGAATTTGAATAGCGTGGTTGTCAATCATGGGGAGTATTGGTGAATATTTCACGTGTGTAAATTGATCACTTAAATCAGCCTCCATATTCTTCTTAATCTATGTTGAGATGTCAAAAAAATTATTTGAAAAATAACTCCTATAATTGAAGATAATCCAGATTTGTGAACAAGTATTTGGACACACTCAAAATGTTGTAAATAAATTAACTGGTTAAATTATAAGCCAAAATAATAAAATGAAAATGAAATTTCATAGCGCTTCTCATGTATGTGATTATACATACGCTGTTGAAAAAGTATCCGACTTTTATTCTAAAAGCAACATTTATTGGGATACAATCAAATGACACTAATCCCCTTCAAACTTAAAACACAGCAAGGGACATTTTTTAAAAATGTATTTTTAGACTAAGCAGATTCTACTTAGTCCAAAAATGCAACAACAAAAATAAAAGGTTTTTCAAAAAAAATGTCCCTTACTGTGTTTTGAGTTTTGACAGCCGAGTAGTCCCCTTGAGCTGCTACACACTTCTACCGAGGTTCTTCTCGTAATCCAGGATTCGGACCTCACATACAAATGAAAGAGTTTCTACTCAATAAAAAGCTTCTTTCATCTTCTTCATCTATGTAGAGATGTCAAAAAATAATGTAAAATGTAATGTATCAATTTGAGCTTAATTGATAATTTCGCTTTTAAACACGATGGTATGATCTGTCATAACGCTGCTGTAAATATTATTATCATGCGATCTGATGAATATTCCAGATTCGGGTGGTTTGGTCTCGGATAGAAGCGCCTTGCAAGCTCGAGCGATAACGCCTGAGAAGCGCGTGACTGGTGCCCAAATTAACAGCATTGAATTAATGGCGTTTGATACGACAATTTATTGACATGACAAGTAGGATAAAAGGATGTAGCAATCAGATTGGTGTCATTTTAGGGACGGAACTGCCTACTAATGTACGATACGAGCGATCCCTGTTCCCCCATTGCCAACTACTCGGTACCTACGTCAAATCCCTAACATAATATATTCATGAAGGACACTCGGTACTTTTAACACTCGCAGCCACTTAATATGTTATTTATGATTTAATAATAAAAATAATAAATTGTAGACATTGGGTCCGCTTTTTAATCCACATACATCCAGAACTTGATTTCTATTTTTGATCACAAGTCGCTATATTTTCTGGAAAATAAATAGTACATATAACAATAGAAATATTTGTTTGCGACCCATCATGACATCTAAAAAAAACTTTCTTAGAGTGTCCGACTCTAAGAAGCATATCTGGCAAGAGTCTACGAGACAGAATAAGGAACAACAGGATAAGGGAAACATGCGAGATCGAAGAGGTCGTTAGGTGGGAAAGGCAACGAAGGAGACAATGCTGTGCGCATGTGAGGAGAATGGAATCATCCAAAAAAAACCCCATATATATATATATATATATATATATATATATATATATATATATATATATATATATATATATATATATATATATATATATATATATATATATATATATATATATATATATATATATATATATATATATATATATATATATATATATATATATATATATATATATACGGCCAACTCCAAGGTAGACGAATCCCAGGCAGACCAGCAAAGAGATGGATCGACAGCTGGGAATCGACATCGCAGGAGGATAATCCCTCTTTAAAACAGGCCACATATAGAAATATTTGTGTATGTATGCCTATATTCATAATAGGCAAATATTTATTTTTAAGTTAACAAGCGAAGGTAAGTTGAGCACGCGTATAACGAAAAAAAAACGCAACATGGATATAAAATAATTTCAGCGTTATAATACTCGTATATTTACCGAAGCGGACAAATCAGGTAGACTATGGTTTACATAAGTCCTGGAACAGGTAGTTTATTTTATTCCTATTATAAATTGAAATCTTATACCTTAGTCGGCTACAACTGCGCATGAAGCGGTAGATACTACTAAGTATTATAGAATCGAGAAAACTCGGCAATTACTGACCTCAATCAAGGTAAAGCTGTGCCTTAGCCCTTAATAAGTAAACATTTGTCTCGTCAAAAACGTGAGACTTAATCAAAAGTTTTTTTATTAAAAATAGGAACCTGTTACATGGCACTTAAGTTTCGTTTATTAGAAGTGAATGTAAGAGACATTTAACAATAAATCACTATTCCGCACAGCTACTACATATGTCAATATTGTGCGATCCACAAATGGCATTGTATCTACAAATGTAGTTTAGTTATCTAGTTAAACACAGCATGAGACAAGTCTCCGGAAAATAATGATTTGAAAAGTAGAGGGTAGAAGAGGAAGGCAGCTTAAGATAGCTAAAGAGAGTGGACCGAGATTCAACGTGCTGACATTCTCTTTGTGGGACCCTTCAATGTATTCCAATATGGCGGCCAACCTTCAGCAATTGGAGAGCCACCGGAAGAAGAAGATAATAAAGTCATCTAGATGCAAATTGCAATGATTTTCTCTTTGATTGGATTTTACATCAATAATGTTTACAGTAAGGCTGATCAATGGAGAATGGCATTGAAAATCGAGAGCAGATAGAATAATATGTGTTTGAGAATATTGACCCCGAATCGACGAGTAAAGCAAAAAATACGAATACTTAGAAAGATCTGCATATATAATGAAATATTTTATGCATTTTGCGAGAGAGGCAACAACATCGTAATAAATACTGGAACAAAACCGGCAGGTATAATCCTAGCATTGAAAAAAGTATCAAGTTCAGTTCCAGTACTGTTTCCATACGTAAACAAATTAGATCATAGGTACTACAGTATCGAATAGATTAATTGAAACAAAACATTTTTTTCGTATTTTCAACACGCTCTAAAAAAATGTTTTAGGGGTGGTCAATTCTACTGGAAAAGATACTACTAGAGATACAAAAACGATGAATTTTTTACACAAAAACAATGAACTGTGTTGGACTGGTCAAGAATTTTGCCAGACATAAACCTAATTGAAAATCTATCGGCAATCTGTAAGAATCTGCTCTTCAAAATTTATTATACTACGGTGGAAAAGCTCATTTTGTCCATAATTCAGGTATGGTTTCGAGACGAAAAAATGGCACCCACGTGCCAAAACCTTATAAAATAGATGCCAAGAAGAGTAAAATCTTTGATTGAGCACAAATGAGATCATATTAAACATTACTTTGTGACATAACTAATAAACAAAAGATTTTACAAAACTTTTTACGAAAATACAACAAAAAAGTTTTGTTTCAATTAATCTGGTCGATACTGTATATACACTCCAACATAAGATCCAAACAATAAGGTTTGTTTGAAGTGTTGAGTACAGAGTACATTATGGAAGTTTTAATCAAATAAATGACAGTGTCTTTTTTGTATATTATACAGAGGCAGGACAATCGGTGTAACTTTTTATAACTTAGGAATAAACTTGCACACTCATTTTATAATAGCTTTGAAGTATTATATTGTGGAACCGACGTACTTA